>NW_027362763.1:350161252-351428752 GCF_046119375.1 Phyllobates terribilis
TAATGTGTAATAATTCCCAGGTGTCAGGCCTTCAATTGTATCAGAAGTAGAAGTCACAGTTTTGTCGAAAGTTGGATTTCCCAGAATCTGGATTTCATAAGAGCTTGTATTTCCATCTGGTTTCTCCCAGCTCAGAGATATAGAAGTGGTGGTGATGATCCCCGTCATCAGGTTCTTCACTAGATCAGGGTCTATTATTAAAAAGAAAAGGTAATACTAAAGTGTATCACGTTCTCTGATAAAGAAATTTGCCTGGTTAAAATATATCTTAGTTTTCTCTGACCCAACAATTTAAAGTTTACTTACTGTATATAAGGTGAACGTACATAAAGATCAAGATCTCAACTTAGAAGAATGCAATTCTGAAATATTTAAGTGATTTGTTTTCTGGAAATTAAAATAGTATTCCCAAGATTGAAAGTTACCACATAACCATATCCCACCATAGGATAGGAGGTAAGTTTGAGATGTCTGGGACTGTAACCAAGGAGACCCTTATTAATCCTAAGAACAGGGCTCTGACATCTTGATAACTAGTTTCTGCAAAGCCAAGTCTGTATGGAGTATAGATGTGCAATGTATGCTTGACCACCACTCCATTTTCTTTGGTTGTGACGTAAAAAGTAGACTATAGCACATGGCAATTTTTGGCAGTCCTATGGACAATGAATAAGGCGTAGATCAAACATGCACACTTCTTCTCCATTTAGACTAGGCTATTCTGAAGAATCCAGAGTCCCACTTTTGGTAATGTTGAGGGTTTCAGCAACTTGATCCTCAACAATCAATAAATCATTCCCTATCCTGTGGATGGAGGACAACTTTCATTTGTGTGAATATCCCTTTAAGGCTGTGTGCCCACAATGCGTTTTTTAAGCGTTTCCGCAGCAGCAAAAACGCTGCAGAAATGCTTAAAAAACACATGGTAGAAGGCCTGCCATGTTCCCCAATGATAATCCGCATGTGCTGTGCAGATGCTGCGGAAATTTCCGCTGCGGATTATCATTGCGGAAAAAAATGCAGCACTATCAATTATTTTGCGGAAGTGCTGCGTTTTGGCCGCCATTGACTTGCATTGGAACACATGGATTATGCATCACTGTATATGTAGATGCGCATTCCATGCGTTCCAATGTGCGGATGGTACCAGGGTGTAGAGGAGAGGAGACTCTCCTCCAGACCCAAGTATCATAGTACCTGTGAAAAAAAGAATAAAATAACTAATAAATGTTATATTTACCTTCTGGCGGCCCCCGATGTCCTTGTCTGTGCTTGCTGGCAGATCGTGATGGACTGAAGGACTTGCGCTGACGTTATAGTCATGTGACGGGTCACGTGTCGCTGACATCGGCAGGTCCTTCAGTGTACCGCGATCTGCCGGCAGCCAGGACGCAGCGAAGCACGATTGCGGGGGCCATCGGAAGGTAAGTATAGATTTATTTTTTTATTTTTTGACATTCTTTCGGTCACAGTATATAATTCCATACCTTTTGCATGGATTTATATAGTGTGACCAAGTTGACAAGCACTTTCCAAGTGATGCTAAAATCGCTTGGAAAGCGCTTGCCAACCCGCATGCGGAAATGCATGTGAAGAACTCTTCACATCCGCTTGTCCCTGGCAGGAAAAACGCATGTACAATCCGCATGTACAATCCGCATGTACAATCCGCATGCGTTTTTTTCTGCCAGGGAGATGCAGAAACGCTCAAGAAAAATCCGGAGCATTTCTGCATCGTGGGCACATAGCCTAAGTTATATGTTACCTGATATTCAACCATGCTTTCTTTAAGATATTTAGATGGTATATCAAATCAAATCTGGCTTGCTGTTGTGTCATATATAGATACATATCAGTAAATGACATTAAGGAGTCTTTAAGAGGATAACTTAATTTTAACATTTCTCCTGCAGCAAAGTACTGTAGTATAGTCTATTAAACTACTGGGCAATGCTTGTTATTCAGAGAGTGGATGTGTCAGTAGAAGAAGAGCTTGTAAGATATAATTTTACTATATCAGATATCTGTACACATGGTTATATAGTCGTGTGCTTAAAAGTTTACATACCCCAGCAAAATTTTTCCTTTCTTGGCCTTGTTTCAGCGAATATGAATGATAACAAAAAAACTTTTTCTCTACTCATGGTTATTGGTTGGGTGAAGCCATTTATTGTCAAACTACTGTGTTTCTCTTTTTAAATCTTAATGACAACCAAAAACATCCAAATGACCCTGATCATAAGTTCACATACCCTGGTGATTTTGGCCTGATAACTTGCACAGAATTTGACACAAATAGGCTTGAATGGCTATTAAAGGGAACATCCTCACCTGTGACCTGTTTACTTGTAATCAGTGTGTGTGCACAAAAGCTGAGTGAGTTTCTGGGATCCAGACTGACTCTTGAATTTTTCATCCAGCCACTGACGTTTCTGGATTGTGAGTCATGGGGAAAGCAAAAGAATTGTCAACGTATCTACGGGAAAAGGTGGCTGAAATGTATAACACAGGAAAGGGATACAAAAAATATCCGAGGAATTGATAATGCCAGTCAGCAAGCGTTCAAACTGGGGCTCTGTAAAAACCAAACCACGGTCAGGTAGACCAACAAACATTTCGGCCACAACTGCTAGTAAAATTGTTCGGGATGCAAAGAAAAACCCACAAATAACATCATCTATAATTCAGGACTCTCTGAAAACTAGCGGTGTGGCTGCTTCAAGATGCACAATAAGGAGGCACTTGAAAAAAAATGGGCTGCATGGTCGAGTTGCCAGAAGAAAGCCTTTACTGAGCAAATACCTCAAAGTATCTTGCTTACAATGCACCAAACAGCACAGAGACCAGCCTTAAAACTTCTGAAACAAGGTCGTTTGCAGTGATGAAACCAAAACTAAACTTTTTGGCCACAACCATACACGGTACATTTGGAGAGAGGTCAACAAGGTTTATGATGAAAGGAACCCCATTCCTACAGTAAAGCACGGAGGTGGATCACTGATGTTTTGGGGATGTGTGAGCTAAAAAGGCACAGGAAACTTGGTAAAAGTTGAAGAAAAGATGAATGCGGCACATTATCAGCAAATACTGGAGGCAAATTTGCACTCCTCAGCCCAGAAGCTTCACATGGGACGTACTTGGATATTCCAACATGACAACGATCCAAAACACAAGGCCAAGTCAACGTGTCATTGGCTACAGCAGAACAAAGTGAAGGTTCTGGAGTGGCCATCTCAGTCTCCTGACCTCAATATCATTGAGCCACTCTGGGGAGATCTGAAGCGCGCAGTTCATGCAAAACAGTCCAGGAATTTACAGGAACTGGAGGCTTTTTGCCAAGAAGAATGGGCAGCTTTACCATCTGAGAAAATAAAGAATCTCATCCACAACTACCACAAAACACTTCAAACTGTCATTGATGTTAGAGGGGGCAATACACAGTATTAAGAACTGGGGTATGTAAACCTTTGATCAGGGCCATTTGGATGTTTTTGGTTGTCATTTAGATTTAAAAAGAGAAAACAGTAGTTTGACAATAAATGGCCTCAGCCAACCAATAACCATGAGTGGAGAAAAAGGTTTTTTGTTATCATTCATATTCTCTGAAACAAGCCCAAGAAAGGAAAAATTCTGCCGGGGTATGTAAACTGTTGAGCACAACTGTATAAGTAAACTAAATAAAGTGCAACAGTCAAAAATTGGTAACTAATTACATTATTGTTTCCATACAAAGACGTTGGAGATTTATAAAGAGAAACTCTCTTTTGTCCATAGCAACCAACCACTGCAAAGATTTCATTTTGTATTCTGCTGTTTAACAATAAAAGCTGCACTGATTGGCTGCTATGACAACCGGAGACGGTGTATCTTATAGACGGTTTTCATAAATCTTCCCCTTTTTAATTTTTGCAACAATTACAACAGGAAGTGCAGCCTTTGTGCCTCTCCTCGTGGTATTCACTTCTCATCAGCTGATTTTCCACATTTACTTTATTACTAAATTAAAAGGTCTAGTTATTTATTTTATTTTAGAACCCCCTATATTGTATAACCTGTTAGGAAGTTCTGAGATTTTAGATTTTACAATCAATCATAAGTTTGGTTTATTAATATAATTATCATGTTCCTACAAATGTGCCTGTTTTTCTTTTTTTAAATTTGCAAAAGTGGCTGCTTCAACAAATAAAAGAAAAATGTTAAAAGTCCTATAAGTAAAATAAATATAAGCAACAAACTTTTGATAAACAATCAATAAACTTATGATTCACTAGCATATGGTCGCTTATCAATCTAGAATAGAAATATTCTGGATATACAAGATATACAATTTCTAAATCTGAATCTAAGAAATACTCACATGTATATACAGATATTTCTGAATTGTTTCCGGTCACATTATTTTCCCCAACAACAACAGTGACCAGCGATGTGTAATAATTCCCCGGAGTCAGACCTCCAATTGTATCCGAAGTTGAAATCACACTTTTATTGAACATTGGATCTCCCAGAATCTGGATTTCATAAGAGCTTGCATTTCCATCTGGTTTCTCCCAGCTCAGAGATATAGAAGTGGTGGTGATGATCCCCGTCATCAGGTTCTTCACTACTTCAGGTTCTATAATGAAACCGAAAATATATAAAAATAAATACACTCTAGGTTTTATAAAGTATTTACCCTGGTGACACTATATTGCAGCTTTGCATCGTCCAACATTTTAGTGTCTCATTGAAATACTCACTTGTGTACACAGATATTTCTGAACTATTTCCGGTCACACTATTTTGCCCAACAACAGCAGTGACCAGCAATGTGTAATAATTCCCAGGTGTCAGGCCTTCAATTGTATCAGAAGTTGTAGTCACAGTTTTATTGAACATTGGTTCTCCCAGAATCTGGATTCCATAAGAGCTTGCATTTCCATCTGGTTTCTCCCAGCTCAGAGATATAGAAGTGGTGGTGATGATCCCAGTCATCAGGTTCTTCACTACTTCAGGTTCTATAGTGAAACAGAAAATATGTAAAGATTAATACACTCTAGGCTTTATAAAGAACTTAACCTGGTCACACTGTGTTGCAGCTTTTTATGGTCCAACATTTTGTAATCTCCTAGAAATACTCACTTGTATACACAGATATTTCTGAACTGTTTCCTGTCACATTATTTTCCCCAACAACAGCAGTGACCACCAAAATGTAATAATTCCCCGGTGTCAGGCCTTCAATTATATCAGAAGTTGAAGGCACGGTTTTATTAAAAGTTGGATCTCCCAGAATCTGGATTTCCTAAGAGCTTGGAAATGGAAGCAGAGAGAGTCAAAGATGGAGAGGGTTTATTCTTGCCTAGGACAACCTCTCCGAGTAGTCCTAGACACTGGAGTTTCCCGGCCTCACCGGGCAGGAACGGATCAGATGCTCTATACTGCCACAGTAGAAGCAACTCCCCTCGGCTCGGCGTGTCTCCAGGTGAGACTTGACCATCTTGGTTTGGTCAATTTGCATAGGCTCAGGCGAACATGCCCGGGGAATTGCTGGTTGCGAGGCTGGCCTTTGGAATGTTGGAGCGAGATGCGGAAATCTTCTCTCTAGGGTCGTCTCCTTAGCATGTTCCAGAAAACGGATGTCAATCCGGGTAGCCAATGACACCAGGTCATCCAGGGTGGAAGGGATGTCACGACCGGCTAGCTCATCCTTGATCCATCTGGAAAGACCCTCCCAAAAGGTGGACACCAGGGCCTCATTGTTCCAGGCAAGTTCAAATGTGAGGGTTCAGAAACGTATGGCATACTGGCCCACAGTAAGACTCCCTTGGTGGAGACGGAGAAATGAGGAGGCAGTAGAAGTCTTTCGTCCGGGCTCATCGAAGACATTCCGGAAGGCAGCGAGGAAAGCCAGAAGATCGGACACCAGGGAATCCCCTCTTTCCCACAGAGAGTTTAGCCATGCCAATGCCTCCCCGGTGAGGTGAGACATGATGAACGCCACCTTGGCCCAGTCGGAGGTGAACTGGTGAGCCAGGAGTTCAAAGTGCAGCGTGCACTGATTTAAGAAGCCCCGAGATAGGACGGGGTCACCACCAAAACGTGGAGGCGCAGAGAACTGGGGTCCAAAGCCAGATGCCACAGTACCACTGGGTTGAGGTGCCACCGGAGTGGGTGCCGCTCGGCTAGAGACAGAGTCTGACGGGGTGGACAGCGTGTCCAGGCGGGAGTTGAAAGTCCGCAGATAGGACAGGATAGTTTCCTGTTGGGATCTCTGATGTGAGACCTCCTGGTACAGGTCAGAGATCGAAGGAGCCTGGAAACCACCAGGTTCCAAGGCCTGTGCATACTGTTACGGGTCCGGATGATGGAACCTCTGTGCTTCGGTGCAAGGAGGGACCAGAGGGGCATGACTAAGTGCCTACTCGGACCGACCCAGGTCACACGGCGGCTTAGTCGACTCCGTGAACCAGGGAGGGACCGGGCAGGTGTACCAGATGCCACTCTGGGACCGACCTTGTGTGAGAGCAGGTGACTCCCACGGGTCAAATGGCAGGAACTGACCAGTACAGCGGAAGAGCAGGAAGGCAGATGGGTGCTCCGGGTAGGCAAGCAGGCGGGTTCGGCGGATAGCCAGACAGGTGCTCCAAGTAGGCAGACTGGCAGGTATGGCAGGTTACTGGCAGGTGCTCCAGGTAGGCAGGCGGGCGGGCACGGCAGGTAACTGGCAGGTGCTCCAGGTAGGCAGGCACGGCGGGTTACTGGCTGATGCTCCAGGTAAGCAGGCAGGCGGGCACGGCAGGTAACTGGCAAGTGTTCCAGGTAGGCAGGCTGGGGGGCACGGCAGGTTAATGGCAGGTGCTGCAGGTATGCAGGCTGGCGGGCACAGCTGTTAGACAGACTGGCAGGCAGGACTGTAAGACAGACTGGCGGGCTGGACTGTTAGACAGACTGGTGGGCAGGACTGAAAGGCTGCGGGACCTGAGGGCTGAGGAAAGTGTTAGCACACGAAACAGCAACCTTGCACAGGCACCTCCATTTTGGAGGAGGTGCCTTATATAAGGGAAGTCCTCCAGCCATTGGTCAGGGACTTTTTAGGACGGCGTGCGAGGCTCCCTTTAAGAGGGAGGGAGCACTCTCGCGCGTGCCCTAAGCACAGTGCCAGGGAAGCAGCAGCAGGGGGGAGCAGGAAGACGCCGGACTGGGACCGCGGCAGTGAGGGGAACGGTGTCTCTGCCTCCTGCCGGGCTGCCTCCTGCTACATTCTGATAGAAATACTTACTTGTATATGCAGATTTTTCTGAACTGTTTCCGGCCACATTATTCTCTCCAACAACAGCAGTGACCACGAATATGTAATAATTCCCCGGTGTCAGACCTTCAATTGTATCAGACATTGAAGTCACAGATTTTTCAAAAGTTGGATCTCCCAGAATCTGGATTTCATAAGAGCTTGCATTTCCATCTGGTTTCTCCCAGCTCAGAGATATAGAAGTGGTGGTGATGATCCCCGTTGTAAGGTTCTTCACTACTTCAGGTTCTATTATGAAACAGAAAAGATATAAATAAAGTCAAACTCTAGGTTTTGTAAAGGAATTAACCTAGTAAGACTGTTGCAGCTTCTCTTGGTCCAACATTTTATATTCTGATAGAAATACTCACTTGTATACACAGATATTTCTGAACTGTTTCCGGTCACATTATTTTCCCCAACAACAGCAGTGATCAGCAATGTATAATAATTCCCCGGTGTCAGGCCTCCAATTGTATCAGAATTTGAAGTCACACTTTTATTGAAAGCAGGTTCTCCCAGAATCTGGATTTCATAAGAGCTTGCATTTCCATCTGGTTTCTCCCAGCTCAGTGATATAGAAGTGGTGGTGATGATCCCAGTCATCAGGTTCTTCACTACTTCAGGTTCTATAATGAAACAGAAAATATATAAAGATTAATACACTGTAGGTTTTATAAAGGACTTAACCTGGTCACACTGTGTTGCAGCTTTTTATGGTCCAACATTTTGTAATCTCCTAGAAATACTCACTTGTATACACAGATATTTCTGAACTGTTTCCTGTCACATTATTTTCCCCAACAACAGCAGTGACCAGCAATGTGTAATAATTCCCCGGTGTCAGGCCTTCAATTATATCAGAAGTTGAAGGCACGGTTTTATTAAAAGTTGGATCTCCCAGAATCTGGATTACATAAGAGCTTGCATTTCCATCTGGTTTCTCCCAGCTCAGAGATATAGAAGTGGTGGAGATGATCCCAGTCATCAGGTTCTTCACTAGATCAGGGTCTATTATTAAAAAGAAAAGGTAATAATAAAGTGTTTCACGTTCTCTGATAAAGAAATTTGCCTGGTTAAAATATATCTTAGTTTTCTCTGACCCAACAATTTAAAGTTTACTTACTGTATATAAGGTGAACGTACATAAAGATCAAGATCTCAACTTAGAAGAATGCAATTCTGAAATATTTAAGTGATTTGTTTTCTGGAAATTAAAATAGTATTCTCAAGATTGAAAGTTACCATATAACCATATCCCACCATAGGATAGGAGGTAAGTTTGAGATGTCTGGGACTGTAACCAAGGAGACCCTTATTAATCCTGAGAACAGGGCTCTGACATCTTGATAACTAGTTTCTGCTAAGCAAAGTCTGTATGGAGTATAGATGTGCAATGTATGCTCAACCACCACTCCATTTTCTTTGGTTGTGACTAGTGTTGAGCCACCCCCGTAGTGTTCGAGTTCGGTTCGGTTCGTCGAACACCCGTGTGTTCGCCGAACTGTTCGTCGAACTGTTCGTCGAACACCTTCGAACACCGTTAAAACCAATGGCAGGCAAACAAAAACACATAGAAACACATAGAAAACACCTTCAAAGGTGTCCAAAAGCTGACAAACTGCTCAGAAGACACAACTAACACATGGAAAAGTGACAAGTACATATAGTCATGCGAAAAGAAAAGAGGTGGAGGAGTAAAAGGAGGGGGAGACACAGATATAGGCATGTCATGCCCTTCTAAAATCCAAAAAGTGAGAAGCCGAGACGGCCAGTCCGCTCCTGCCCGTGCCACCTCCGTGTCGCCGGGTTTGTGCCAGAGCCGCGGTGAACCCTGACGGCCAGCCCCCCTCTCCCAATACTGGTGCCTGTCCGCTGGTGGGTCGAGAGAGCCCCCCTGTGGTGGAGGCAGCTCTAAGCTTTTTAATTTAAATTGTCCCTCTAATTTGAATGAATACACTTTAAATCCATTTACAAGGATCTATTGGAGGGCAAGTCTCATGCCAGCAGCCGCGTAATTCCAGCTCCAGTAGCGTCCACTAAAGCTGCTGCAGTTAAAAAGCTTTTATAAGGATCGAGCTCGGCTGTCCACCGCAAGGCATCCTAGTGCCAGTCCCAGCCCCTATGCCTTGGGGTGCCTCCTGATGCTCTTCACTAAGTATCCCGTGGTCCCGAAGCATTTCCTTTGAAAAAATTAAGTGTCCAAACTACAGGTGGTGTAGCTTGCTTAACAGCCGGGATAATCCGCTGACTAGCAGACACTGCTACTAGGCACAAAGTATTTCCTGGGCTAGATGCAGTTAAAAATTTGTAAGTAGATACTCTCGTTGGATGCTGAGAAAGCATTCCATAGAGTCTCCTGGCACGCCATATATGATTCTCTTAAAAAGCTTGGGGTAGGGGTCTAGGGGACCCTTTTATAGCCAAAATCACGGCCCTGTATCACAATACGTCACCTAGGCTGAAGATAAATGGAACTGTAGCACCGAGGGCTCGGTTGCTACAGACGTATTGCACCTCACCCAGAGGTGTGATATCTCACTCTCAGATAAGGATGGAGTGTGGATCAGGACCCGACACCTGCATGCATTACACCACATTGCCGTGGGGCAGGGCGACCAATATGCCCCTGAGATGGGCACGACAGTCCCTGTCCCTGGCTGGAGTGGGGGGAGGGAACACTGAGGAAGGGGAACCCTGCAGTGCAGGAGCAGGGAGGAAGCAGTTCCTGGGTGCATTGAGAAGGGAGTATAAAAGGTGGGCACCATCTTAGTTCAGTGCAGAGAAGTCTGAGCAGAAGTGGCAGGGAGCAGGGGCTCTGCATGAGCTCTGCTCCGGAGGCGGGCCTAGTAACAGAGGCCCAGGCCTGCAAGAGGGAGAAGGAAGGAAGAGGAGCGGAGAAGGCTCCAGGAACGAGGAATGAAGGGATCCCAGGGGTGCGGACGGGCGAGTCGCCACCGCACGCCCGAATCCACCTGCGTGGAGGGGTCAGGCCAAAGGGGGAGACCGGTCCCCGAACTAGTGGAGGCAGGAAACGACCCTCAGCTAGAAACCGGAGGCTCTGACATTTTATGTGGCGCAGCCCCTTGCTCCACCCGCTAGGAAGGCACCACATAGGGTCAGGGAAACTGGCGCCAAGTTTACCAAGAGGAGGCCCGAGGCAGCCGGACAGAAGTGTTGGTAAGAAAGGCCAGACAAAGGACACACAAAGGGGGTCCTGTGAAGCGCTCCAAAGTTATCTGGGAGTTGTCTGAGCCCCTCACCTGGTGAGCACAGTACGACGTGGGCAGCCGTTACCTGCAGACGTGGTCTGGATAATAAGAACTGTGAGTAAAGGCCCTGAACTGCATCACTGACTCCGTGTCGTTACTGCTGCTGCCCTGCACCATCACCCCCATCCTCCGCATACACTGCCCTGAGGCTATACTCCTCCCGTGGGGAGTTATGCTACGCTCTGCTGCACCCACAACACCAGCCTTAGCGGTCTGCCCTGTAGCGGCGGTTCACTCTGACCGCAATCCACGGGTGGCGTAGTCGGACATTTAAACATCAAAACCACATAAATAGTTCCGCCACTGGTTTGACCGCCCTGAGCCACGGAACCAGATCGCCGCCACGAAGACTACAACCACCAGCATCCACCAAAAAGGGTCCGGCTCCGGGTGTCCCAAGGCCCAGGGGGTGCGTCAGAACATTTTCATCACCTTTCACAATCACCAATGGGACAAGGCAGGGATGTCCTCTGTCCCCTCTCTTATACATCCTAGTGACGGAGCACCTGCTCTCATCAATTCGCCATAACCCCAATATTAGGTGGATTGAGGTGGGAGGCACCGAGTACAAGTGCTCTCTATTTGCTGATGATGTCCTAGTATATATCACTCAATCACATATATCCATCCCTGCTGTTATGGCTGAAATAGATCACTTTGTTACATGGTAAAATTTTAAAATCAATGCAGCGAAGTCTGAGGCCCTCGATGTCTCCCTCCCTAAATCCATATAGGATTCCATCCAGTCCAACTTTCCCTTTGCCTGGCCCTCACAGGGTATCAAATACTTAGGAATTCCTATTCATAGAGACCTCTCCCATCTATGTTATCTTAATTTTGGGCCCTTTATTGAACAATTCCATACAGACCACGGTTGGCAAGTTAGAACTGTAAGATTCACTACGTGAACCACTGGTGTTTTGTGGAAAAGCACATGTAAGATTCTGCAACAGTCTCTGCTGATACTCCTGCATGCGTGCATCCCTTTCTATGGCAGGAATAATTTCTGCAAATTTACTTTTGTACCGGGGATCTAACAGTGTGGCAACCCAGTAGTCAGGATTATTTCTAATTCTCACAATTCGAGGGTCATGTTGCAGGTAGTGCAGCAAGAAGGCACTCATGTGTGTTGCGCATCCAGGAGCACCAAGTCCCTGTTGTGTTGGTGGCGAGGTAACAATCATGCTTCCTTCCTCTGTCCTCTCCCCCCAACCTCGCACAACAGAAATGTGATCAAGGTCTCCCTCATCTGATGAGTCTTCCATCAGTTCGTCCTCCACTTCTTCCTGGGCTCCTGCACCTTCCTCACTAGTTTGGCTGCTACCATGCGCCCTGGTAAAATCATCTCCCCCACCCTCACATGCCTGCCGCCCTGGTGCTGCCGACCGTCTGGACCTTGCAGATGTTAGCCCTTCCGCATACAACTCCTCCTCCTCTACTTCCTCCACCTCCTCTTGTGCCACCACCTGACTCCGAATTCTGTTTAACATGTGCTCCAGCATGTAAATCACCGGAATAGTCATGCTGATAATGGCATCGTCAGCACTAAACATCTTCGTCGCCATTTCAAAACTGTGCAGAAGGGTGCATAAGTCCCTGATCTGAGACCACTCCTCCAGCGTGATTTGCCCCACCTCTGAATCTCGTTGGCCCAGGCTATACGTCAGAACGTATTGCACCAGGGCTTGTCGGTGCTGCCACAGTCGCTGCAACATGTGCAGAGTTGAATTCCACCGGGTAGGCACATCGCATTTTAGCCGGTGAAGTGGCAGGCCCAACGACTTCTGTAGAGATGTAAGTCGCTGAGCTGCGGGATGCGAACGGCGGAAGTGAGCACACAGCGTCCGTGCCCTCTGCAGAAGGCCATCTAGTCTGGGATAGTGGGCTAAAAATTGCTGGACAACCAGGTTCAACACGTGAGCCATACAAGGCACGTGTGTGACATTGCCCCGGCGAAGGGCCGCACCCAGGTTTGCAGCATTGTCGCACACGGCCTTCCCTGGTTTCAGGTCCAGTGGAGACAACCATTCATGAAATTGGTTCTCCAGAGCTGACCACAACTCCTCAGCTCTGTGACTCACATTTCCCAGACATTTCAATGTAAAAACCGCCTGATGACGTTGAGCCCTACTGCCAGCATAGTAAGGAGGTGTGCAGGATCCCTTCTGCGCAGTTAGAAAGCTTGTGGCATGACCAGACAGGCTTTGGGTGCAGGTGGAAGACCGAGAGGAGGTTGAGGAGGCAGAAGCAGTGGAGGAAAAATGACATAAAGAGGATTGACGCACAACTCGTGGGGACGGCAAGACTTGGACAGCAGCCCCTTGTCCTGCTGTCACCATAGTTACCCAGTGCCCAGTCAGCGACATGTAACGCCCCTGTCCATGCCTACTCGTCCAAGTGTCTGTGGTGAAATGCACCCTGTCACACACAGAGTTTCTCAAAGAAGCGGTGATGTTGTGTGCGACATGCTGGTGGAGCGCAGGCACACCTTTCTTTGAGAAGTAGTGCCGACTGGGCATCTGGTACTGGGGCACTGCGACGGACATAAGGTCTCGAAAATCCTCTGTGTCCACCAGGCGGAAAGGCAGCATTTCTGTAGCCAAGAGCTTGCAGATGGTGAAATTCAACCTCTTAGCTTTCTCATGGCTAGGAGGAAATGGTCTTTTACTTGTCCACATCTGAGGGACCGAGGGCTGGCTATTGTGCTTAGACGGGGTTGATAAGGGTGTCCCCGGCAAACTGACGGTCTGTGAGGAAGATGCAGGCGGACATGTTAGGTTGCCTTGATCCAAAGGTGGTGCTATCGATGTCGGACAGCGCTCAAGACCAGCTGGTGTTACCACCTCCAAAGAAAATGATGACCTGCCAATCACGCTGGCTGTTGCGGGTAAAGAGGTGGCAGGTCTGCGCCCCAAAACAGGTGTGACTGCTGTCCCCCCAGTCACAGAGGATGAAGAGGCCGCGGATGCACAAGATATGGCAGACGGTGGTTGGCCCGGCCGGCTAGACCGCATTGTAGCACACTGAGCTTCCCACTGCAACTTATGCTTCATGTCCATGTGCCGGTTCATGCATGAAGTACTCAAACTATGTATTTTTTGGCCTCTACTTAGCTTTTGCTGACAAATGTTACAGATAACACGAGTTGGGTCATCTTTATCGATCTGAAAAAATGCCCAGGCTATGCAAGGCTTAGCACCCATGCGACCTGAAGAGCCACCACGACTTGTGGTGAGAGGCAGAGTTGTGTTTGAGGATGCAGTTGTTGACGTGCTTCCAGTACTACGTCTCTGTCCAGGAAGGCGCAACCTGACCTCGTCGTCACTAGCATCTTCCTCCACCTCCTCTGCTGACCTCATCTCTTGGCTGACTGTGGGTTGACAGTAAGTGGGATCTCCGACCTCATCATCATCACCCTGTGCGTTATCACACCCGTCGTCCTCAGAGCCAACCTGTTCCTGCCCTGACAAAAAACTAAAGTTGTCGCTCCAATCAGGTATTTGAGTCTTATCATCGTCTTCCTCATTGTCTCCACCAACAGGAGTTACAGTTTGGGAATGAGGGTCTACATTATGGTCAGAACCTTCTGCGTCTGGTCCTGGATCCGACTCATAAAGATTCTGGGCATCAGTGCAGATCATTTCCTCGTCTGGATTCACAGAAGCGCTGGAGTCGACCTCTGATTCCCAGGCTATAGTATGAGTAAACAGCTCTGCAGACTCAACCATCTGTTCTACCTCATACTCAGACGGGCAGCTGGAGATTTGGGAGCTGTGAGGAAGCAAGTGCGATTTGGGTGACACCTTTGAGGACTGGAGTATTTGTGATGTTGAAGTTGATGTGGAGGAGAGCCCACTTAAAGGAGCACTTGATATCCGTTGAAGCACCTGCTGTTTTTGTGCCTCATCTGGAATTTGTAGCGATTGGCGTGGCCGTAAGAAAGGGATCTTATCACATTGTCCGCTAAAAGAAGTAGACATTTTAGTTTGGCTGGAAGATGGTCTTTCTTCTGCACCTACCCCACGGACACAACCTTTTTTCCCCTTCCCAACACGCCTATGCCCCTTTCCACCAGCAGCAGGCCTTTTTCCACTCATTTTGGTGGTTAACTAATTCACAACTCTGGAGTTGTTTGCACAAAAAAACAATGGATGGTAACCGAGCAGAGCTGAGTGGCCAAACTGTGGTATTAGGCCAAAACTATTGGCTGGGTTAGATGCAGAAAAAAATTATTTTTAATTTGCAACCTGATGGAGGTCAGTATAGATGGACTAATAGACCAAGTCCCACACACCGCTAGAAGCCCAAATATTTTTTCAGAGCTAGATGCAGAAAATTTTTTTATTCAATTTGCAACCTGATGGAGGTCAGTATAGATGGACTAATAGACCAAGTCCCACACACTGCTAGAAGCCCAAATATTTTTTCAGAGCTAGATGCAGAAAAAAATTATTTTTAATTTGCAACCTGATGGAGGTCAGTATAGATGGACTAATAGACCAAGTCCCACACACCGCTAGAAGCCCAAATATTTTTTCAGAGCTAGATGCAGAAAAAAATTATTTTTAATTTGCAACCTGATGGAGGTCAGTATAGATGGACTAATAGACCAAGTCCCACACACCGCTAGAAGCCCAAATATTTTTTCAGAGCTAGATGCAGAAAAAAATTATATTCAATTTGCAACCTGCTGGAGGTCAGTATAGAAGGACGAATAGAACAAGTCCCACACACTGCTAGAAGCCCAAATATTTTTTCAGAGCTAAATGAAGAAAAAAATTATTTTTAATTTGCAACCTGATGGAGGTCAGTATAGATGGACTAATAGACCAAGTCCCACACACTGCTAGAAGCCCAAATATTTTTTCAGAGCTAGATGCAGAAAAAAATTATTTTTAATTTGCAACCTGATGGAGGTCAGTATAGATGGACTAATAGACCAAGTCCCACACACCGCTAGAAGCCCAAATATTTTTTCAGAGCTAGATGCAGAAAAAAATTATATTCAATTTGCAACCTGCTGGACGTCAGTATAGAAGGACTAATAGAACAAGTCCCACACACTGCTAGAAGCCCAAATATTTTTTCAGAGCTAAATGAAGAAAAAAATTATTTTTAATTTGCAACCTGATGGAGGTCAGTATAGATGGACTAATAGACCAAGTCCCACACACTGCTAGAAGCCCAAATATTTTTTCAGAGCTAGATGCAGAAAAAAATTATTTTTAATTTGCAACCTGATGGAGGTCAGTATAGATGGACTAATAGACCAAGTCCCACACACCGCTAGAAGCCCAAATATTTTTTCAGAGCTAGATGCAGAAATTTTTTTTATTCAATTTGCAACCTGATGGAGGTCAGTATAGATGGACTAATAGACCAAGTCCCACACACTGCTAGAAGCCCAAATATTTTTTCAGAGCTAGATGCAGAAAAAAATTATTTTTAATTTGCAACCTGATGGAGGTCAGTATAGATGGACTAATAGACCAAGTCCCACACACTGCTAGAAGCCCAAATATTTTTTCAGAGCTAGATGCAGAAAAAAATTATTTTGAATTTGCAACCTGATGGAGGTCAGTATAGATGGACTAATAGAACAAGTCCCACACGCTGCTAGAAGCCCAAATATTTTTTCAGAGATAAATGAAGAAAAAAATTATTTTTAATTTGCAACCTGATGGAGGTCAGTATAGATGGACTAATAGACCAAGTCCCACACACTGCTAGAAGCCCAAATATTTTTTCAGAGCTAGATGCAGAAAAAAATTATTTTTAATTTGCAACCTGATGGAGGTCAGTATAGATGGACTAATAGACCAAGTCCCACACACCGCTAGAAGCCCAAATATTTTTTCAGAGCTAGATGCAGAAAAAAATTATATTCAATTTGCAACCTGCTGGAGGTCAGTATAGAAGGACTAATAGAACAAGTCCCACACACTGCTAGAAGCCCAAATATTTTTTCAGAGCTAAATGAAGAAAAAAATTATTTTTAATTTGCAACCTGATGGAGGTCAGTATAGATGGACTAATAGACCAAGTCCCACACACTGCTAGAAGCCCAAATATTTTTTCAGAGCTAGATGCAGAAAAAAATTATATTCAGTTTGCAACCTGATGGAGGTCAGTATAGATGGACTAATAGAATGATGCTATGCCCAAAAGATTTTACTTCACTAGGTGCAGTAAAAAAATTGGTATTCTATACACAGGTGGTATATCTTGCAACACAGATAGGCTACTCCACTGACTAACACACTCTGCAATAGGCCAAAAAGGATTAGCTTTGCTAGATTCAGCCAAATGCTGTGAAAAAAACTTGCACAGCACTGGCACAGACCTGCCTGGCAAAAACTGATAGGAACTGATGTAACCTAGTCCTGAAAAGGACTCCAATTACAATTAGTCTTTACTCCCACAATCTATCTATTTAAGAGCACAGACCTGCTTGATAAAAGTCGTAGGAAATGCTGTAACCTAGTCCTTAAAAGGACTGCAATCACAACTATTCCCTACTCCCAAGCTATCTGTATATTTGTGCGAAAATTGGCTTGAAATTAACAAGGTATAGCGCACACAGCAACAGCGGTGCCGTCTAACACGCAGCTGCAGCAGTGAGAAAATGGTGGCGACGGGGAAAATGGCTTGGTCTTATAGGGCAAGGACATGTGACATACACTGCCAATCACACATGCCCTTGCTTGTGTGAAAAAAAGCACTTCGCTCCGTGTGTGCGCTGCTGATAGGCTGACAGATTGCACCTCCCCACTGCAAATGCGGGAAAGAGAAAAAAAAATGGAGATCTTCATTGTTCCTGCAGAGATCCATCCCCTGCCCCTCCCCCCGCCCCGCTGTACACTCAAACTGCGTATTAACATTAATTTTCATCATTACTGAGAAAAAATCCAGTTATGATTTTGGTGCACGAACAGTTATCGAACATAACCTCGAACAGCCGAATTTTTCTCAAATTGTTCGTGTTCGCCGAACGGCTCGAACACCGCCCAAAACAGCTTGAATTTGAGATTGGCGAACAGTTCGAGTAGAACAACGCTCATCTCTAGTTGTGACGTAACAAGTAGTGGACAATGAATAAAGCGTAGATCAAACATGCACACTTCTTCTCCATTCAGACTAGGCTATTCTGAAGAATCCAGAGTCCCACTTTTGGTAACGTTGAGGGTTTCAGCAACTTGATCCTCAACAATCAATAAATCATTCCCTATCCTGTGGATGGAGGACAACTTTCATCTGTGTGAATATCCCTTTAAGGCTGTCTGCCCACGATGTGTTTTTTAAGCGTTTCTGCAGCGGCAAAAACGCTGCAGAAACGCTTAAAAAACTCATGGTAGAAGGCCTGCCATGTTCCCCAATGATAATCCGCATGTGCTGTGCACATGCTGCTGAAATTTCCGCTGTGGATTATCATTGCGGAAAAAAACGCAGCACTACCAATTATTTTGCGGAAGTGCTGCGTTTTCGCCGCCATTGACTTGCATTGTAACTCATGGATTACGCATCACTGTATATATAGATGCGAATTTCATGCATTCCAATGTGCGGATGCTACCCAGATCTAGAGGAGAGGAGACTCTCCTCCAGACCCGGGTCCCATAGTACCTGTGAAAAAAAGAATAAAATAACTAATAAATGTTATATTTACCTTCTGGCGGCCCCCGATGTCCTTGTCTGTGCTTGCCGGCAGATCACGATGGACTGAAGGACCTGCGCTGATGTTATAGTCATGTGACGGGTCACGCGACGCTGACGTCCGCAGGTCCTTCAGTGTACCGTGATCTGCCGGCAGCCAGGACGCAGCGAAGCAAGACTGCGGGGGCCATCGGAAGGTAAGTATAGATTTATTTTTTTATTTTTTTACATTCTTTCGGTCACAGTATATAATTCCATACCTTTTGCATGGATTTATATACTGTGACCAAGTTGACAAGCACTTTCCAAGTGATGCTAAAATTGCTTGGAAAGCGCTTGTCAACCCGCATGCGGAAATACATGTGAAGAACGCTTCACATCCGCATGTCCCTGGCAGGAAAAACGCATGTACAATCCGCATGTACAATCCGCATGCGTTTTTTCTGCCAGGGAGATGCAGAAACGCTCAGGAAAAAATCCGGAGCATTTCTGCATCGTGGGCACATAGCCTAAGTTATATGTTACCTGATATTCAACCATGCTTTCTTTAAGACATTTAGATGGGATATCAAATCTAATCTGACTTGCTGTTGTGTCATATATAGATACATATCAGTAAATGACATTAAGGAGTATACTAGTATAGTCTATTAAAGTACTGGGCAATGCTTGTTATTCAGAGAGTGGATGTGTCAGTAGAAGAAGAGCTTGTAAGATTTAATTTTGCTATATCAGATACCTGTACACATGGTTATATAGTCGAGTGCTCAAAAGTTTACATACCCCAGCAGAATTTTCCTTTCTTGGCCTTGTTTCAGCGAATATGAATGATAACAAAAAAACTTTGTTTGATGGGGCCATACATACCAGGATTGGGGATGAGTGGGCCATACATACCAGGATTGGGGAATGAGGGGTGCCATACATACCAGGATTGGGGGATGCGGGGGCCTTGCATACCAGGATTGGGGATGAGGGGGCCATGCATACCAGGATTGGGGGATGAGGAGGCCATGAATACCAGGATTTGGGAATGAGGGGGCCATGCATATCAGGATTGGGGATGACGGTGCCATGCATTCTAGGATTGGGGATGAGGGGTCCATGCATTCCAGGATTGGGGATGACGGTGCCATGCATACCAGGATTGAGGATGAGGGTGCCATGCTTACCAGGAATGGGAATGAGGGGGCCATGCATACCAGGATTGGGATGAGGGGGCCGTACATACCAGGATTAGGGGATGATAGGGTAATGCATTACCAGGATTGGGGGTAAGGGGACCATGCATACAAAGATTGGGGATTAGGGGACCATGCATACCAGGATTGGGGATGAGGGAGCAATGCGCACCAGGATGGGTAAATTTACCAGTAGCTGCTGCATTTCCCACCCTAGGCTTATACCTGAGTCAAAAAGTTTTCCCAGTTTTTTTGTGGTAAAATTAGGTACCTCGGCTTATACTCAGGTCAGCTTATACTCGAGTATATACGGTATATATATATATATATATATATATATATATATATATATATATAGTACAGACCAAACGTTTGGATAAAACCTTCTCATTTAAAGATTTTTCTGTATTTTCATGACTTTGAAAATTGTACATTCACACTGAAGGCATCAAAACTATGAATTAACACATGTGGAATTATATACTTAACAAAAAAGTGTGAAACAACTAAAAATATGTCTTATATTCTAGGTTCTTCAAAGTAGCCACCTTTTGTTTTGATGACTGCTTTGCACACTCTTGTACCTGGTCAGGGCAGAGAAATACGCCTTCGCAGGAGCGAAATGCCGAGGACAATGTGTGAATGACGTAGGTTGCGTCATCAACTCAAAACACAGAAGGAGGGCATCATTGCAAGAAGAGAGGAGTCACCGGACCAAGACAGCGACGCCCATCAGCGACGCCCATCGGACCAGACTGACCCGTTGGTGAGTATTATACCAGGTATTATTCTTGTCTTGCAGGGTGTATTGGGAGCACATATACAGTAAGTTAGAATGCTGCATATCAGGGCTGAAGGGTACTGGCCTTATCTCATATGGGACAAACCAGGTGACAAGTTCACTTTAACCCCTTTCCGACATTGTACGTAATAGTACGCACCAGATCGGATCGAGCCCGCACTAAACCAAGCGCATGTCAGCTGATTTATCCAGCTGACATGTGCCCGCAACAGCTGCGGGTGGAATCTCGATCCTCCCACGGCTGTTAACTAGTTAAATGCCGCTGTCAATCTCTGACAGCGACGTTTAACATCGCCGCGCAGGAAGCATGTCACTTACCATGCCCATTTGTGACCCCGTCACATGATCACGGGTCACCGATGGGTTGGCATGACAACCCGGGGTCTGCAGGAGACTCCTGTGGTTGTCATGTCTAGATTGCTATGAGCGCCGCCCAGTGGTCGGCGCTCATAGCAAGTGAGCAAATCTGCTACATACCGGTGATCTGCTCATTGCCTGTATGTAGCAGAGCCGATCAGGCAAGTGCTGCTTCTAGTCTCCCATGGAGACTATTGAAGCATGCAAAAGGTAAAAAAAAAAAAGATTTTAAAAATGTTAAAAAAATAAATCACCTCCCTTTCGCCCCATTCAAAATAAAACAATAAAAAAACCACACATACACATATTTGGTATCGTCAGGTTCAGAATCTATCAATATAATAAAAAAAATTAATCCGATCGGTAAATGGTGTAACGAAAAAGAATTTTAAATGCAAGAATTACGTTTTTTTGGTCGCTGCAACATTATAATAAAATGCAATAACTGGCGATTAAAACATTGTATCTACCCCAAATAGTATCCATAAAAATGTCAGCTCAGCGCGCAAAAAATAAGCGCTAAACCAGCCCCTGATCCTGAAAAATGGAGACGCTACAGGTCTCAGAAAATGGCGCCATTTTTTTTAAGCAAATTTGGATTTTTTTCACCCCTTTAATAAAAAGAACCTATACATATTTGGTGTCTACGAACTCTTAATGACCTGGAGAATAATAATGGCAGGTCAGTTTTAGCATTCAGTGAACGCGGTAGAAAAAAAAAAAAAAAACAACTGTGGAATTGTACTTTTTTTTCAATTTCATCGCACTTGTAATTTTTTCCCATTTCCCAGTACATGATATGGTACAACCAGTGATGTCATTCAAAAGTACAACTCGCCCTGCAAAAAATAAGCCCTCCCACGGTCATATTGACCAAAAAATAAAAAAGTTATGCCTCTGGGAACAAGGGGAGCAAAAAACGAAAAAGCAAAAATGGAAAATACTCCGGTCATGAAGGGGTTAAGGCATCTTTAAGACAACTTAATTATAACATTTCCTTCCTGCAGCAAAGTACTGTAGTATAGTCTAGTAAAATACTGAATAATGCTTGTTATTCAGAGAGTTTATGTGTCAGTAGAAAGTAGAGCTTGTGAAATATTTTATTATGGTATCAATTACATTATTATTTATTTATTTATATAGCACCATTGATTCCATGGCGCTGTACATAAGGAGGGGTTACATACCAAATACAGATATCACTTACAGTAAACAAACTAACAATGATAGACTGGTATAGAGGGATTACATGTGCAGTATATCACAAAAGTTAACACCCTTAAATTTATTATATCTTTGATGGGACAACATTGAAGATATAACCCTTTGATACAATGTAAAGTAGTCAGTGCACAGCTTGTATAACAGTGTAAATTTGGTGTGCCCTATAAATAGCCCAACACACAGCCATTAATGTCTAAACTGCTGGCAACAAAAGCGAGTACACTCCTAAGTGAAAATGACCAATTTGTGGCCAATTAACCATTTTCCTTCCCCAGTGTCATATTACTCATTAGTGTTACAACTACAAGGTCTCAGATGTGAATGATGAGCAGGTGAATTAAATTTGGTGTTATCACTCTCTCACTCCCTCATAATGGACAGTGGAAGTTCAGCTTGGCTCCTCATTGGAAAGAACTCTCTGAGGATCTGAAAAAAAGAATTGTTGGCATACATAAAGATGGCCTAGGCTATAAGAAGATAGCCAACACCCTAAAATTGAGCTGCAGCACTGTGACCATAGGCGGATTATAAAGAGGGCAATCCGGGCGACCACCCGGGGCGCGGCTCCAGGCGTGGTGTCTAATGCCGGATTGCCCTCATTATATGTGCGGGCCGCCGCAGTGGCGGGAGGGGGGGGGCCCGGACCGCTCCCCCAGCAGCGGCCACCGCTACTTCTTCATCGGCCGGGCCAGCACTGCAGCAGTTAACTTCCCTGTGCTGGCCCGACCACGTCACTGCTAGGAGACACGGCCCTGTGCGCGGCTGTGTCTCCTAGCTGTGACGTCACGCAGTGCGCCCCGGCCTGCAGTGCTGCACCGGAAAAGAGACAGAGCAGGCAGGAGGAATGGAGCAGGGGGGTGGTGAGTGTGTGTGTATGTGTGTGTGGGCAGATGTGTGTGTGGGCAGGTGTGTGTGTGTTTGTGGGCAGGTGTCTGTGTGGGCAGGTGTGTGTGGGCAGGTGTGTGTGTGTGTGTGGGCAGATGTGTGTGTGGGCAGGTGTGTGTGTGTTTGTGGGCAGGTGTCTGTGTGGGCAGGTGTGTGTGGGCAGGTGTGTGTGTGTGTGTGGGCAGGTGTGTGTGTGTGTATATGTGTGTGTGTGTATATGTGTGTGTGTGTGGGCAGGTGTGTGTGTGTTTGTGGGCAGGTGTCTGTGTGGGCAGGTGTGTGTGTGTATATGTGTGTGTGTGTATATGTGTGTGTGTGGGCAGGTGTGTGTGTGTGTGGGCAGGTGTGTGTGTGTGGGCAGGTGTGTGTGTGTTTGTGGGCAGGTGTGTGTGTGTGTGTGGGCAGGTGTGTGTGTGTATATGTGTGTGTGTGTGTGGGCAGGTGTGTGTGTGTATATGTGTGTGTGTATATGTGTGTGTGTGTGTGGGGGCAGGTGTGTGTGTGTGTGTTTGTGGGCAGGTGTGTGTGTGTGTGTGTGTGTGTGTGGGCAGGTGTGTGGGTGTGTGTGGGCAGGTGTGTGGGTGTGTGTGTGTGGGCAGGTATGTGTGTGTGTGGGCAGGTGTGTGTGTGTGTGTGGGGGCAGGTGTGTGTGTGTGGGCAGGTGTGTGTGTGTGTGTGTGGGCTGGTGTGTGTGTATATGTGTGTGTGTGTGGGCAGGTGTGTGTGTGTGTATATGTGTGTGTGTGTGTGGGCAGGTGTGTGTGTGGGCAGGTGTGTGTGTGTGGGCAGGTGTGTGTGGGCAGGTGTGTGTGTGTGTGGGGGGGCAGGTGTGTGTGTGTGGGGGCAGGTGTGTGCGTGTGTGGGCAGGTGTGTGTGTGTGTGGGGGCAGGTGTGTGTGTATATGTGTGTGTGTGTGTGTGCAGGTGTGTGTGTGTATATGTGTGTGTGTGTGTGTGTGGGCAGGTGTGTGTGTGTGGGCAGGAGTGTGTGGGCAGGTGTGTGTGTGTGTGTGGGCAGGTGTGTGTGTCTGTGTGGGCTGGTGTGTGTATATGTGTGTGTGTGTGTGTGTGTGTGTGTGTGTGTGTGTGTGGGCAGGTTAGAAAGTCTTGCCCTGTTGAACACTACACCTGACTTGAGGCCACCACCTCTTGGTTGTCCAATGTTCTTGCTTCTCTAGGGCTCTTCTCAGATATTCATTATACCAGCTCCCCAGAATACCAAAGCTAGGGTGGGTGATCGCGAGCCCTGGTGGTGGTCATAACTAGAGATGAGCGTTGTTCTACTCGAACTGTTCGCCAATCTCAAATTCGAGCTGTTTTGGGCGGTGTTCGAGCCGTTCGGCGAACACGAACAATTTGAGAAAAATTCGGCTGTTCGAGGTTATGTTCGATAACTGTTCGTGCACCAAAATCATAACTGGATTTTTTCTCAGTAATGATGAAAATTAATGTTAATACGCAGTTTGAGTGTACAGCGGGGTGGGGGGAGGGGCAGGGGATGGATCTCTGCAGGAACAATGAAGATCTCCATTTTTTTTTCTCTTTCCCGCATTTACAGTGGGGAGGTGCAATCTGTCAGCCTATCAGCAGCGCACACACGGAGCGAAGTGCTTTTTTTCACACAAGCAAGGGCATGTGTCATTGGCAGTGTATGTCACATGTCCTTGCCCTATAAGACCAAGCCATTTTCCCCGTCGCCACCATTTTCTCACTGCTGCAGCTGCGTGTTAGACGGCACCGCTGTTGCTGTGTGCGCTATACCTTGTTAATTTCAAGCCAATTTTCGCACAAATCTACAGATAGCTTGGGAGTAGGGAATAGTTGTGATTGCAGTCCTTTTAAGGACTAGGTTACAGCATTTCCTACGACTTTTATCAGGCAGGTCTGTGCTCTTAAATAGATAGATTGTGGGAGTAAAGACTAATTGTAATTGGAGTCCTTTTCAGGACTAGGTTACATCAGTTCCTATCAGTTCTTGCCAGGCAGGTCTGTGCCAGTGCTGTGCAAGTTTTTTTCACAGCATTTGGCTGAATCTAGCAAAGCTAATCCTTCTTGGCCTCTTGCAGAGTGTGTTAGTCAGTGGAGTAGCCTATCTGTGTTGCAAGATATACCACCTGTGTATAGAATACCAATTTTTTTACTGCACCTAGTGAAGTAAAATCTTTTGGGCATAGCATCATTCTATTAGTCCATCTATACTGACCTCCATCAGGTTGCAAATTGAATATAATTTTTTTCTGCATCTAGCTCTGAAAAAATATTGGGCTTCTAGCTGTGTGTGGGACTTGTTGTATTAGTCCATCTATACTGACCTCCATCAGGTTGCAAACTGAATATATTTTTTTCTGCATCTACCTCTGAAAAAATATTGGGCTTCTAGCTGTGTGTGGGACATGTTCTATTAATCCATCTATACAGACCTCCATCAGGTTGCAAACTGAATATATTTTTTTCTGCATCTACCTCTGAAAAAATATTGGGCTTCTAGCTGTGTGTGGGACTTGTTGTATTAGTCCATCTATACTGACCTCCATCAGGTTGCAAACTGAATATATTTTTTTCTGCATCTACCTCTGAAAAAATATTGGGTTTCTAGCTGTGTGTGGGACTTGTTCTATTAATCCATCTATACAGACCTCCATCAGGTTGCAAACTGAATATATTTTTTTCTGCATCTACCTCTGAAAAAATATGTGGCCTTCTAGCAGTGTGTGGGACTTTCTCTATTAGTCCATCTATACTGACCTCCATCAGGTTGCAAACTGAATATAATTTTTTTCTGCATCTAGCTCTGAAAAAATATTTGGCCTTCTAGCAGTGTGTGGGACTTTCTCTATTAGTCCATCTATACTGACCTCCATCAGGTTGCAAATTAAAAATAATTTTTATCTGCATCTACAGTACCTCTGAAAAAATATTTGGGCTTCTAGCTGTGTGTGGGACTTGTTCTATTAGTCCATCTATACTGACCTCCATCAGGTTGCAAATTGAATATAATTTTTATCTGCATCTAGCTCTGAAAAAATATTTGGCCTTCTAGCAGTGTGTGGGACTTTCTCTATTAGTCCATCTATACTGACCTCCATCAGGTTGCAAATTGAATATAATTTTTATCTGCATCTAGCTCTGAAAAAATATTTGGCCTTCTAGCAGTGTGTGGGACTTTCTCTATTAGTCCATCTATACTGACCTCCATCAGGTTGCAAATTAAAAATAATTTTTATCTGCATCTACCTCTGAAAAAATATTTGGGCTTCTAGCTGTGTGTGGGACTTGTTCTATTACTCCATCTATACTGACCTCCATCAGGTTGCAAACTGAATATATTTTTTTCTGCATCTACCTCTGAAAAAATATTGGGCTTCTAGCTGTGTGTGGGACTTGTTGTATTAGTCCATCTATACTGACCTCCATCAGGTTGCAAATTAAAAATAATTTTTATCTGCATCTACAGTACCTCTGAAAAAATATTTGGGCTTCTAGCTGTGTGTGGGACTTGTTCTATTAGTCCATCTATACTGACCTCCATCAGGTTGCAAATTGAATATAATTTTAATCTGCATCTAGCTCTGAAAAAATATTTGGCCTTCTAGCAGTGTGTGGGACTTTCTCTATTAGTCCATCTATACTGACCTCCATCAGTTTGCAAATTAAAAATAATTTTTATCTGCATCTAGCTCTGAAAAAATATTTGGCCTTCTAGCAGTGTGTGGGACTTTCTCTATTAGTCCATCTATACTGACCTCCATCAGGTTGCAAATTAAAAATAATTTTTATCTGCATCTACCTCTGAAAAAATATTTGGGCTTCTAGCTGTGTGTGGGACTTGTTCTATTAATCCATCTATACAGACCTCCATCAGGTTGCAAACAGAATATAATTTTTTTCTGCATCTAGCTCTGAAAAAATATTTGGCCTTCTAGCAGTGTGTGGGACTTGTTCTATTAGTCCACCTATACTGACCTCCATCAGGTTGCAAATTCAAAATAATTTTTTGTCTGCATCTAGCTCTGAAAAAATATTTGGCCTTCTAGCAGTGTGTGGGACTTTCTCTATTAGTCCAGATATACTGACCTCCATCAGGTTGCAAACTGAATATATTTTTTTTCTGCATCTACCTCTGAAAAAATATTGGGCTTGTAGCTGTGTGTGGGACTTGTTCTATTAATCCATCTATACAGACCTCCATCAGGTTGCAAACTGACTAAAAAAATTTTCTGCATCTACCTCTGAAAAAATATTTGGGCTTCTAGCTGTGTGTGGGACTTGTTCTATTAGTCCATCTATACTGACCTCCATCAGGTTGCAAATTGAATATAATTTTTTTCTGCATCTAACCCAGCCAATAGTTTTGGCCTAATACCACAGTTTGGCCAATCAGCTCTGCTCGGTTCCCATCCATTGTTTTTTTGTGCAAACAACTCCAAAGTTGTGAATTAGTTAACCACCAAAATGAGTGGAAAAAGGCCTGCTGCTGGTGGAAAGGGGAATAGGCGTGTTGGGAAGGGGAAAAAAGGTTGTGTCCGTGGGGTAGGAGTTAAAGCAACAGTAACATCTGCAGAAGAAAGACCATCTTCCAGCCAAACTAAAATGTCTACTTCTTTTAGCGGACAATGTGATAAGATCCCTTTCTTACGGCCACGCCAATCGCTACAAATTCCAGATGAGGCACAAAAACAGCAGGTGCTTCAACGGATATCAAGTGCTCCTTTAAGTGGGCTCTCCTCCACATCAACTTCAACATCACAAATACTCCAGTCCTCAAAGGTGTCACCCCAATCGCACTTGCTTCCTCACAGCTCCCAAATCTCCAGCTGCCCGTCTGAGTATGAGGTAGAACAGATGGTTGAGTCTGCAGAGCTGTTTACACATACTATAGCCTGGTAATCAGAGGTCGACTCCAGCGCTTCTGTGAATCCAGACGAGGAAATGATCTGCACTGATGCCCAGAATCTTTATGAGTCGGATCCAGGACCAGACGCAGAAGGTTCTGACCATAATGTAGACCCTCATTCCCAAACTGTAACTCCTGTTGGTGGAGACAATGAGGAAGACGATGATAAGACTCAAATACCTGATTGGAGCGACAACTTTAGTTTTTTGTCAGGGCAGGAACAGGTTGGCTCTGAGGACGACGGGTGTGATAATGCACAGGGTGATGATGATGAGGTTGGAGATCCCACTTACTGTCAACCCACAGTCAGCCAAGAGATGAGGTCAGCAGAGGAGGTGGAGGAAGATGCTAGTGACGACGAGGTCAGGTTGCGCCTTCCTGGACAGAGACGTAGTACTGGAAGCACGTCAACAACTGCATCCTCAAACACAACTCTGCCTCTCACCACAAGTCGTGGTGGCTCTTCAGGTCGCATGGGTGCTAAGCATGCCTTGCATAGCCTGGGCATTTTTTCAGATCGATAAAGATGACCCAACTCGTGTTATCTGTAACATTTGTCAGCAAAAGCTAAGTAGAGGACAAAAAATACATAGTTTGAGTACTTCATGCATGAACCGGCACATGGACATGAAGCATAAGTTGCAGTGGGAAGCTCAGTGTGCTACAATGCGGCCTAGCCGGCCGGGCCAACCACCGTCTGCCATATCTTGTGCATCCGCGGCCTCTTCATCCTCTGTGACTGGGGGGACAGCAGTCACACCTGTTTTGGGGTGCAGACCTGCCACCTCTTTACCCGCAACAGCCAGCGTGATTGGCAGGTCATCATTTTCTTTGGAGGTGGTAACACCAGCTGGTGTTGAGCGCTGTCCGACATCGATAGCACCACCTTTGGATCAAGGCAACCTAACATGTCCGCCTGCATCTTCCTCACAGACCGGCAGTTTGCCGGGGACACCCTTATCAACCCCGTCTAAGCACAATAGCCAGCCCTCGGTCCCTCAGATGTGGACAAGTAAAAGACCATTTCCTCCTAGCCATGAGAAAGCTAAGAGGTTGAATTTCACCATCTGCAAGCTCTTGGCTACAGAAATGCTGCCTTTCCGCCTGGTGGACACAGAGGATTTTCGAGACCTTATGTCCGTCGCAGTGCCCCAGTACCAGATGCCCAGTCGGCACTACTTCTCAAAGAAAGGTGTGCCTGCGCTCAACCAGCATGTCGCACACAACATCACCGCTTCTTTGAGAAACTCTGTGTGTGACAGGGTGCATTTCACCACAGACACTTGGACGAGTAGGCATGGACAGGGGCGTTACATGTCGCTGACTGGGCACTGGGTAACTATGGTGACAGCAGGACAAGGGGCTGCTGTCCAAGTCTTGCCGTCCCCACGAGTTGTGCGTCAATCCTCTTTATGTCAAAGTTCCTCCACTGCTTCTGCCTCCTCAACCTCCTCTCGGTCTTCCACCTGCACCCAAAGCCTGTCTGGTCATGCCAAAAGCTTTCTAACTGCGCAGAAGGGATCCTGCACACCTCCTTATTATGCTGGCAGTAGGGCTCAACGTCATCAGGCGGTTTTTACATTGAAATGTCTGGGAAATGTGAGTCACACAGCTGAGGAGTTGTGGTCAGCTCTGGAGAACCAATTTCATGAATGGTTGTCTCCACTGGACCTGAAACCAGGGAAGGCCGTGTGCGACAATGCTGCAAACCTGGGTGCGGCCCTTCGCCGGGGCAATGTCACACACGTGCCTTGTATGGCTCACGTGTTGAACCTGGTTGTCCAGCAATTTTTAGCCCACTATCCCAGACTAGATGGCCTTCTGCAGAGGGCACGGTCGCTGTGTGCTCACTTCCGCCGTTCGCATCCCGCAGCTCAGCGACTTACATCTCTACCGAAGTCGTTGGGCCTGCCACTTCACCGGCTAAAATGCGATGTGCCTACCCGGTGGAATTCAACTCTGCACATGTTGCAGCGACTGTGGCAGCACCGACAAGCCCTGGTGCAATACGTTCTGACGTATAGCCTGGGCCAACGAGATCCAGAGGTGGGGCAAATCACGCTGGAGGAGTGGTCTCAGATCAGGGACCTATGCACCCTTCTGCACAGTTTTGAAATGGCGACGAAGATGTTTAGTGCTGACGATGCCATTATCAGCATGACTATTCCGGTGATTTACATGCTGGAGCACATGTTAAACAGAATTCTGAGTCAGGTGGTGGCACAAGAGGAGGTGGAGGAAGTAGAGGAGGAGGAGTTGTATGCGGAAGGGCTAACATCTGCAAGGTCCAGACGGTCGGCAGCACCAAGGCGGCAGGCATGTGAGGGTGGGGGAGATGGTTTTACCAGGGCGCATGGTAGCAGCCAAACTAGTGAGGAAGGTGCAGGAGCCCAGGAAGAAGTGGAGGACGAACTGATGGAAGACTCATCAGATGAGGGAGACCTTGATCACATTTCTGTTGTGCGAGGTTGGGGGGAGAGGACAGAGGAAGGAAGCATGATTGTTACCTCGCCACCAACACAACAGGGACTTGGTGCTCCTGGATGCGCAACACACATGAGTGCCTTCTTGCTGCACTACCTGCAACATGACCCTCGAATTGTGAGAATTAGAAATAATCCTGACTACTGGGTTGCCACACTGTTAGATCCCCGGTACAAAAGTAAATTTGCAGAAATTATTCCTGCCATAGAAAGGGATGCACGCATGCAGGAGTATCAGCAGAGACTGTTGCAGAATCTTACATGTGCTTCTCCACAAAATACCAGTGGTGCACGTAGTGAATCTCACAGTTCCAACTTGCCAACCGTGGGACCGTCAAGTGTTCAGCACTCAAACCGTAACAGAACCACAGTATCTGCTGGTAACATCAATTTTGCGGAATCATTTCACCACTTTTTTAGCCCATCCTTTGCAAGGCCACAGGAGACAAGAAGTCTGACACATAGTCAACGCCTAGAGACGATGGTACAGGAGTATCTCCAAGTAAACATTGAAGCCATGACTGTGTCACTGGACCCTTGCACTTTTTGGGCTTCCAATCTGGATAAATGGCCGGAGCTAGCCACTTACGCCTTGGAGATCTTGTCATACCCCGCAGCTAGCGTTCTGTCTGAACGTGTGTTCAGCGCTGCTGGTGGTGTGCTGACAGATAAGCGCACGCGGCTCTCCACTGATAATGTAGACAGACTCACGTTCATAAAGATGAACAAATCATGGATCCGAAACGACTTTTCTACCCCTGTGTCATCCTGGGGAGAGTAAAAGCTTGATGATTGGTTAAAATCACACTACCAACCGTTTTAAGCTTTCAAATTACTAATCATGTTTATCTGTATCTTGGCTGGAAAATAATTTGGGCTTTGTAGCAGTGTGCAGCACTGATTCTATTAGGCCATCTATAATAAGCTCCACCAGATTTAAAATTACTAATCATGTTTATCTGTATCTTGACTGGAAAATAATTTGGGCTTTGTAGCAGTGTGCAGCACTGATCCTATTAGGCCATCTACACTAAAGCTTCACCAGATTTAAAATTAATAATAATTTTTAGCTGCATCTAGCCCGGAAAATAATTTTGGGGCTCCGAGATGCGCAAGACACATAAGTGCCTTCTTGCTGCACTACCTGCAGCATGACCCTCATATTGTCAGAATTCGAAGTAATCATGACTACTGGGTTGCCACACTCTTAGATCCCCAAACTTTTCGATCAACCTTTTCATTTTAATAAAGACCAAAAAATGGTCATTTTTGAAATTATAAGCATTAGCAGGTTGTTAGAAACTGAAATCAAACAGTTTTCAACTCAAAACTTTATTCTAGGTGATGTTACATTTTCACATAGGACCCCTTGTTCGAAAGGAGCTTCTGAACTCTCTCGTCCATTGAATTTGTCAGGTTTTGGATGGTTTATGCTTCAATTGTTTTGCATGAGGACAGAATACCCTCCCAAAGCTGTTGCTTAGATGTGAACTGCCTCCCGCCATCATAGACACTCCTTTTAATGTTGCTCCAAAGGTTCTGAATGGGGTAGAGGTCAGGGGAGCATGGGGGTCACACCATAAGTTTGTCCCCTTTTATGCCCATATCAGCCAGAGATGCAGATGTTTTATGTGCAGCATGAGATGGTGCATTATCATGCAAAAAAATGATCTTGCTGTGAAATACACGGTTCTTCTTCTTGAACCATGGCAGGAAGTGCTGTTTGAGAAAATCCACATACATTATGGAGTTCATCTTTAGCGCCTTCAGGGATCCTAAAGGGGCCGACAATCTCTCTCCTAATGATTCCAGCCCAAAACATTACTCCACCTCCTCCTTGTTGGCGCTGTAGCCGTGTTTGCGTGGGGTGTCCATCAACCAGCCATCCTCCACTCCATCCATCTGGACCATCGAGCGCTGCACGGCACTCATCCGTGAACAAAACAGTTTTGAAATCAGTCTTCATGTAATGTTTGGCCCACTGGAGCCGTTTCTGCTTGTGTGAAGTGGATAGAGGAGGTCGACAGGATGGCGTATGCACAGCTGCAAACCTCTGAAGGACCCTGCATCTTGTTGTTCGGGGGACGTTGGAGGCACCAGCAGCTTCAAAAACTTGTCTGCTGCTATGACAAGGCTTTTTTGCCGCTGCTCTTTCAACCTGACGTAATTGCCTGTAGGAAAGAGTCCTCAATTTGCCCTTATCAGCACGCACACGTGTGTACTGTGAATCAGCTACATACTTCTTGATTGCCAAGACACTTCATCCTGATCATCGCACAATGTTGATTGTAGTCATGCCTTGACCTAAACACTCCACAATTTGTTGCTTCTCAGCAGCCGACACATCCTTTTTCTTTCCCATTTTGGCAGAAAATGTAGGCTGCTTAATAATGTGAGACAGCCTTCTTAAGTAGTCTTGCCTTTCATTGGACACACCTGACAAACTAATTAGCACAGGTGTCTGCAATTGCTTACAGTGATATAAAGAGCCCTGACACACATCACCATCAATGAGTTTAACTGACAAACAAACAAATTCTTCCCTTATCACTCCTAAACACTTTTTGCATAATAATTTGGAACACAGTGTACATGTGCTTTTCCACAAAACACCAGTGGTTCACGTAGTGAATCTTACAGTTCTAACTTGCCAACCGTGGTCTGTATGGAGTTGTTCAATAAAGGGCCCAAAATTAAGATAACATAGATGGGAGAGGTCTCTATGAATAGGAATTCCTAAGTATTTGATACCCTGTGAGGGCCAGGCAAAGGGAAAGTTGGACTGGATGGAATCCTATATGGATTTGGGGAGGGAGACATCGAGGGCCTCAGACTTCGCTGCATTGATTTTAAAATTTGACCATGTAACAAAGTGATCTATTTCAGCCATAACAGCATGGATGGATATATGTGATTGAGTGATATATACTAGGACATCATCAGCAAATAGAGAGCACTTGTACTCGGTGCCTCCCACCTCAATCCACCTAATATTGGGGTTATGGCGAATTGATGAGAGCAGGTGCTCCGTCACTAGGATGTATAAGAGAGGGGACAGAGAACATCCCTGCCTTGTCCCATTGGTGATTGTGAAAGGTGATGAAAATGTTCTGACGCGCCACCTGGGCCTTGGGACATCCGGAGCCGGACCCTTTTTGGTGGATGCTGGTGGTTGTAGTCTCCGTGGCGGCGACCCGGTTCCGTGGCTCAGGGCGGTCAAACCAGTGGCGGAACTATTTATGTGGTTTTGATGTTTAAATGTCCGACTACGCCACCCGTGGATTGCGGTCAAAGTGAACCGCCGCTCCAGGGCAGACCGCTGAGGCTGGTGTTGTGGGTGCAGCAGAGCGTAGCATAACTCCCCACGGGAGGAGTATAGCCTCAGGGCAGTGTATGCGGAGGATGGGGGTGATGGTGCAGGGCAGCAGCAGTAACGACACGGAGTCAGTGATGCAGTCCAGGGCCTTTACTCACAGTTCTTATTATCCAGACCACGTCTGCAGGTAACGGCTGCCCACGTCGTACTGTGCTCACCAGGTGAGGGGCTCAGACAACTCCCAGATAACTTTGGAGCGCTTCACAGGACCCCCTTTGTGTGTCCTTTGTCTGGCCTTTCTTACCAACCCTTCTGTCCGGCTGCCTCGGGCCTCCTCTTGGTAAACTTGGCGCCAGTTTCCTTGACCCTATGTGGTGCCTTCCTAGCGGGTGTAGCGAGGGGCTGCGCCACATAAAATGTCACAGCCTCCTGTTTCTAGCTGAGGGTCGTTTCCTGCCTCCACTAGTTTCGGGGACCGGTCTCCCCCTTTGGCCTGACCCCTCCACGCAGGTGGATTCGGGCGTGCGGTGGCGACTCGCCCGTCCGCACCCCTGGGATCCCTTCGTTCCTCGTTCCTGGAGCCTTCTCCGCTCCTCTTCCTTCCTTCTCCCTCTTCCAGGCCTGGGCCTCTGTTACTAGGCCCGCCTCCGGAGCAGAGCTCATGCAGAGCCCCTGCTCCCTGCCACTTCTGCTCAGCCTTCTCTGCACTGAACTAAGATGGTGCCCACCTTTTATACTCCCTTCTCAATGCACCCAGGAACTGCTTCCTCCCTGCTCCTGCACTACAGGGTTCCCCTTCCTCAGTGTTCCCTCCCCCCACTCCAGCCAGGGACAGGGACTGTCGTGCCCATCTCAGGGGCATATTGGTCGCCCTGCCCCACGGCAATGTGGTGTAATGCATGCAGGTGTCGGTTCCTGATCAACACTACATCTTTACCTGAGAGTGAGATATCACACCTCTGGGTGAGGTGCAATACCTCTGTAGCAACCGAGCCCTCAGGGTGCTACAGTTCCATTTATCTTCAGCCTAGGTGACGTATTGCGATACAGGGCCGTGATTTTGGCTATAAAAAGGTCCCCTAGACCCCTACCCCAAGCTTTTTAAGAGAATCATATATGGCGTGCCAGGAGACTCTATGGAATGCTTTCTCAGCATCCAACGAGAGTATCTAATTACAAATGTTTAACTGCATCTAGCCCAGGAAATACTTTGTGCCTAGTAGCAGTGTCTGCTAGTCAGCGGATTATCCCGGCTGTTAAGCAAGCTACACCACCTGTAGTTTGGACACTTAATTTTTTCAAAGGAAATGCTTCGGGACCACGGGATACTCAGTGAAGAGCATCAGGAGGCACCCCAAGGCATAGGGGCTGGGACTGGCAGTAGGATGTCTTGCGGTGGACAGCCGAGCTCGATCCTTATAAAAGCTTTTTAACTGCAGCAGCTTTAGTGGACGCTACTGGAGCTGGAATTACGCGGCTGCTGGCATGAGACTTGCCCTCCAATAGATCCTTGTAAATGGATTTAAAGTGTATTCATTCAAATTAGAGAGACAATTTAAATTAAAAAGCTTAGAGCTGCCTACACCACAGGGGGGCTCGCTCGACCCACCAGCGGACAGGCACCAGTATTGGGAGAGGGGGGCTGGCCGTCAGGGTCCACCGCGGCTCTGGCACAAACCCGGCGACACGGAGGTGGCACGGGCAGGAGCGGACTGAACGTGTCGGCTTCTCACTTTTTGGATTTTAGAAGGGCATGACATGCCTATATCTGTGTCTCCCCCTCCTTTTACTCCTCCACCTCTTTTCTTTTCGCATGACTATATGTACTTGTCACTTTTCCATGTGTTAGTTGTGTCTTCTGAGCAGTTTGTCAGCTTTTGGACACCTTTGAAGGTGTTTTCTATGTGTTTCTGTTTGCCTGCCATTGGTTTTAACGGTGTTCGAAGGTGTTTGACGAACAGTTCGACGAACAGTTCGGCGAACACACGGGTGTTCGACGAACCGAACCGAACTCGAACACTACGGGGGTGGCTCAACACTAGTCATAACTGCGGCCACCCAGGGGCAATACTCCATAACAACAATCCCCTGAGGTGGTGTAGGATGTAAAGACCAATTCACACTACATTCAGCGCTGCATTCAGGTCTTTACACAAGGCTTACAACTGAATCCCTGAAATTCAGGATTGTGCTGTCTGAAATGAGACATCTGAAAGCAGAGCAAATGGAGCCTAAAGATTCAGACTTTAGCCTCGGTTTGCCTTTGTTCAAATCCATGGCTATGTCAAGGCCCATCTGAATGCCATTTTTCAGGGATTTAGATAGAAGCCTGGAAAGAGGAGATGAATGCATTGCAAAATTCAGTGTGAACAGGCCCTTATATCTGGAGTCTTGATATTGATGCCACATGCATTTTACTTGTTTTTAACTTAAAAAAAAAATACACACACACAAATTATACACACACACACACACTATACATACACACACTATACATACACACACATTATACACACTATACATACACACACTATACATACACACACACTATACATACACACACATTATACACACACACACACTATACATACATACACATTATACACACACACACACTATACATACACACACACAGATGTGTGTGTGGGCAGGTGTGTGTGGGCAGGTGTGTTTGTGTGTGATGTCTGTCTGCTTGTGTGTGTGTGTATGGGCAGATGTCATTGTGTGATGTCTGTTTGTATGTATTTTTGTGTTTCAAATGTGTTTATGCGTGTCTGTATATGTTTGTGTGTGTGTATGACTGCATGCGGCCTCCTGCTGAGTATAGTTGGCGCCGTGCGGCCTCCTGATGTCTCTGGGGGGGGCGCCGTGCGGCCTCCCGCTGTGTATAGATGGCTACGTGCGGCCCCCCACTGTGTATAGATGGCTACGTGCGGCCCCCCGCTGTGTATAGACGGCGCCGTGCGGCCCCCCGCTGTGTATAGATGGCTACGTGCGCCCCCCGCTGTGTATAGATGGCTACGTGCGGCCCCCCGCTGAGTATAGATGTCGCCGTGTGGCCTCCTGCTGTGTATAGATGGCTACGTGCGGTCTCCCGCTGAGTACAGATGCCGCTGTGTGGCCTCCTGCTGTCTCTGGGGGGAGCGGCGTGCGGCATCTATACTCAGCAGGAGGCGGCACGTAGCCATCTATACACGTATACTCAGCAGGAGGCCGCACGTAGCCATCTATACGGTGCCATCTATACACAGCGGGAGGCCGCACGGCGCCATCTATACACAGCGGGAGGCCGCACGGCACCATCTATACACTGCGGGAGTCTCAGTGCTTTGCAACAGCAGTCAATAAATTCTGCTTGACTAATTCTGAGCACCATAAAGTCTGGTTCGCTTCTAACCTGCTGTCTTCATTTTCAGCTTGCTGAATTCTAGCTCATTTACTGTCATTCGAGACGATGCCTTTGCTGGTCTCTTTCACCTTGAATACCTGTAAGTGCTCCACTTAATGTCATATTTTTGATTCTGTTCTTCTTCATCTTTTGGCATGTGCAATTGTATGAGCAAGTATTCATATGAATTTATGACCTACTTAAACCTTGGAGGACCTTAAATTTTATTCAATCAAATTTTTTTCCAGTTTAAAACTATGGGACATATATGTGCCTTGGTCCTCAAAGGGTTTTTAAAGGGGTTGCAAACATAAATACAAAAAAAATAATTCAATTAGTGCTTTTTGTGTTCATTTAATTTTTATGTGAAGTCCATTTTTTTATATACCTTGAAATTAAGCCCTACCCTATGGAATGAAGCCCTACCTACACGACATCTGAGAGCTACATGGATCCCGCTTGTGAGGTGCCTGTCCGTCACTACTATTCAGTTTTAGGGTCCACTCACTAGGCCATATATTCTCTCATGCAAGAGAATAGGGCCAATTATGCTAATGACACTCGGCTCAAACTCTGTCAGAGCTTCAACTGAGTGTGATCCGATTCTCTCGCAGCACAGATATGGAGAAGATGGAGAACTTAATTTCTCCATCTTCTCCATAGTCTCTGTGAGTGTTCATCGGACTGCACTTGGATGACATCCGAGTGCAGTCCAATGTTTTACGTGCACCCGTAGACTTGTATGGGTGCACATGGTCCGAATATCGAATGAGATTATTTTCTCATGCCAATAATCGCAGATCTGCACTGTCCCATAGTATAACATAGGGCCGAGTCCTATCCGATAAAACATCACATAGTATTCGGCTGTGTTATACGACAGTGTGAGCGAGCCCTTAGAGTCAAGGAATATTTACATGCAGATGATGATATTACTCTCCAAGTGTATATTTTTTTAGGCGAGTTCATAGTAAATGCTTTGCCTTTTTGACATGTGATCAACTAAAGAACAAGAAAGATTTAGGACCTCCCCTATACAGAAACAGAAAATTGTTTGGAGGACTTGCATGTCCTTTTTTATTTATTATGAGAAAATCATAAAAGATCCCATTTTTTAACCATGCTGTGACTTTCTGCTGAGGGAGAGGGAGAGAGCTTCCCTATTCAGAGTCTGTAATAAGACCTGCTGACAAAAGTGTTGAAGATACAGTCTAATGTGAATTAACAATGAAAAAAAGTTAATTTCACAAATGGCTTGTATTTTTTTTTAATACAAACTTTTTTGTCTTTACAGCTCCTTTAAAGGGAATCTGTCATCAGGTTTTTGCCACCTAATCTGAGAGCAGCATAATGTAGGGTTAGAGGCACTGATTCCAGTAATGTGTCACTTACTGGGCTGCTTAGTGTTGTTTTGATAAAATCATTGATTTGTCAGAAGGTAATTGACTAGTAAGTTCTGTAGGACCCCACCCCCATCACTGATCAGTAGATTTCTGTGTACACTGAGCATGGGCAGAAAGCTGCCAATCAGTGGTGTGGGCGGGGCTATACAGAGCGCAGCATTCAGAGAGCTGCTAGATCTTCAGCAGATAAAACGGTGATTTTCTCAAAATGACAGCAAGCAGCTGAAAAAGTGACACATCGCTGGAATCAGGGTATCTGCCCCTATATTGTGCTGCTCTCAGATGGGGCAGCACAATTAATATTGTGCCAAATTAATTTCCCGCGAACTATCACATGATCTATCACAGGGGATCATGTGACATGTCACGTGATAAATTAGGTGTGTGGGGGGGCCGCGCCTTCTAAACTGCCCGGGGCCCTTGCTACTCTTAATCCACCCCTGACTGTGACCAAGACCATACAGGGATTTAACAAGACAGGTCCCACTCAGAACAGGCCTCTCCATGGTCGACCAAATAAACTGATTGCACGTGCTCAGCGTCATATCCAGAGGTTGTATTTTTCAACATAGAAGTATGAGTGCTTCCAGCATTGCTGCATAGGTTAATGGGGTGGGGTGTGTGAGGAGCTGCCCACTTATTAAAGACTATGATACTTTTCCAGCATGGACCACCATTTTGTCAATATTATTATTGTGTTTTATTAGTGATTTACTTGTTATGTTTTATATAGTTCTGCTTACTTGTCAGTATGTAAGGTTCACTTGTAAAATGTCCAGCATTCCACTAATCTCATCTTTATAGGTGAGTGTACAGTACAGACCAAAAGTTTGGACACACCTTCTCATTTAAAGATTTTTCTGTATTTTCATGACTATGAAAATTGTACATTCACACTGAAGGCATCAAAACTATGAATTATCACATGTGGAATTATATAGTTAACAAAAAGTGTGAAACAACTGAAAATATGTCTTATATTCTAGGTTCTTCAAAGTAGCCAACTTTTGCTTTGATGACTGCTTTGCACACTCTTGGCATTCTCTTGATGAGCTTCAAGAGGTAGTCACCGGAAATGGTCTTCCAACAATCTTGAAGGAGTTCCCAGAGATGCTTAGCACTTGTTGGCCCTTTTGCCTTCACTCTGCGTTCCTGCTCACCCCAAACCATCTCGATTGGGTTCAGGTCTGGTGACTGTGGAGGCCAGGTCATCTGGCGTAGCACCACATCACTCTCCTTCTTGGTCAAATAGCCCTTACACAGCCTGGAGGTGTGTTTGGGGTCATTGTCTTGTTGAAAAATAAATGATGGTGCAACTAAACGCAAACCGGATGGAATAGCATGTCGCTGCGAGAAGCTGTGGTAGCCATGCTGGTTCAGTATGCCTTCAATTTTGAATAAATCCCCAACAGTGTCACCAGCAAAGCACCCCCACACCATCACTCCTCCTCCTCCATGCTTCACTGTGTGAACCAGGCATGTAGACTCCATCCGTTCACCTTTTCTGCGTCGCACAAAGACACGGTGGTTGGAACCAAAGATCTCAAATTTGGACTCATCAGACCAAAGCACAGATTTCCACTGGTCTAATGTCCATTCCTTGTGTTCTTTAGCCCAAACAAGTCTCTTCTGCTTGTTGCCTGTCCTTAGCAGTGGTTTCCTAGCAGCTATTTTACCATGAAGGCCTGCTGCACAAAGTCTCCTCTTAACAGTTGTTGAAGAGATGTGTCTGCTGCTAGAACTCTGTGTGGCATTGACCTGGTCTCTAATCTGAGCAGCTGTTAACCTACGATTTCTGAGGCTGGTGACTCGGATAAACTTATCCTCAGAAGCAGAGGTGACTCTTGGTCTTCCTTTCCTGGGGCGGTCCTCATGTGAGCCAGTTTCTTTGTAGCGCTTGATGGTTTTTGCAACTGCACTTGGGGACACTTTCAAAGTTTGCCCAATTTTTTGGACTGACTGACCTTCATTTCTTAAAGTAATGATGGCCACTCGTTTTTCTTTACTTAGCTGCTTTTTTCTTGCCATAATGCAAATTCTAACAGTCTATTCAGTAGGACTATCAGCTGTGTATCCACCAGATTTCTGCACAACACAACTGATGGTCCCAACCCCATTTATAAGGCAAGAAATCCCACTTATTAAACCTGACAGGGCACACCTGTGAAGTGAAAACCATTTCCGGTGACTACCTCTTGAAGCTCATCAAGAGAATGCCAAGAGTGTGCAAAGCAGTCATCAAAGCAAAAGGTGGCTACTTTGAAGAACCTAGAATATAAGACATATTTTCAGTTGTTTCACACTTTTTTGTTAAGTATATAATTCCACATGTGTTAATTCATAGTTTTGATGCCTTCAGTGTGAATGTACAATTTTTGAAGTCATGAAAATACAGAAAAATCTTTAAATGAGAAGGTGTGTCCAAACTTTTGGTCTGTACTGTAGATTGAGACACAGTGGAGCCATCACCACAGGGAGTCTTACAGGCAGTCTCAGATGAAGACTTCTAGAAAATTCTTCATTGCTTTTTAGTTAACAGTAAATGCTTAAGGGGGAGGGTGATCACTTCTGACCTGGGAGGGGACTGATCCCAGTGAAGAAAGTGGAGACATGTTTTAGAGAGTTGTGTGAAAGCATTGAAGGAAGAGGATGGAGACCGTGGACTTGTAAGGATGGATGGATAAACATGTTACCATTATGGATTATGTCGTTTGGATTTACACTTTCTTAAAAGGACTGCTGCTACTGGATACCTGTGCTTTCATCGTTTTATCTGCCGTTTAGAGGAACATGGACTGTGGCTACAGACTATACTGGCTGGAGATACGAAATCTGTGGGCCAACCAAAAGTTGGGAGACAGTGAGTATGGCCTTATACAAAGCCAGTGGAACTACTGAACCCAGATTGAGAATTTGAGGCGCTGAGAGAACTGTATTTTGGCCATTTACCTGAAATTGCTTTATTACCATGGCTGTGATCAATAAAATATTGTTGCATTGTTAACCTGCCTAGATGATTACTTACAGCCCACAAACTCAGATCTTTACAGGGTGGTCAGCTTGTCAGTGCTCTAACCAATAGCCGCCCACTGCATTAAATTGGTCTGCATGGCGGTGGTAACAGAATGAAGCCTCTTCTAAAGATGATGCACAAGAAAGCTGAAAACAGTTTGCTGAAGACAAGCTGACTAATGACATCTACTATTGGAACCACGTTCTGTGGTCTGATGAGACCAAGATAAACTTATTTGGTTCAGGTGGTGTCAAGATGTGTGTGGCGGCAACCAGGTGTGGAGTACAAAGACAAGTGTGTCTTGCCTACGGTCAAGCATGGTGGTGGGAGAGTCATGGTTTGGGGCTGCATGAGTGCTGCCGATTGTGGCGAGCTACAGTTCATTGAGGGAACCATGAATGCCAACATGTACTGTGACATACTGAAGCAGAGCATCCCCTCCCTTTGGAAACTGGGCCACAGTGCAGTATTCTAATACGATTATGACCCCAAACACACCTCCAAGATGACCACTGCCTTGCAAAATAAACTGAGGGTAAAGATGCTGGACTGGCCAAGCATGTCTCCAAACCTAAACCCTATTTTGCATCTGTGGGGCATCTTCAAATGAAAGGTGGAGAACCACAAGGTCTCTAACATCCACCAGCTTCGTGATGTCATCATGGAAGAGTGGAAGAGGATTCCAGTGGCAACCTGTGAAGCTCTAGTGATCTCCAATAAAGTAGTGCTTGAAAAAAATGTTGGCCACACAAAATATTCATACTTTGGGAACGAATTGGCCATTTTCACTTAGGGGTGTACTCACTTTTGTTGCCAGCAGTTTAGACATTAATGGCTGTGTGTTGAATTATTTAGAGGGCGCACCAAATTTACACTGTTATACAGTCACTACTTTACATTGTATCAAAGTGTCATATCTTCAGTGTTATCCCATGAAAAGAAATAATAAAATATTACAAAAATGTGAGGGATGTACTCACGTTTGTGATATACTGTACACATGGCTATATATAAGTAAACTAAATAAAGTGCAACAGTCAAAAATTGGTAACTAATTACATTATTGTTTCCATACAAAGACATTGGAAATTTATAAAGAGAAACTCTCTTTTGTCCACAGCAACCAATCACTGCATAGCTTTCATTTTGTATTCTGCTGTTTAACAATAAAAGATGCATTGATTGGCTGCTATGACCACCAGAGACGGTGTATCTTATAGACGGTTTTCATAAATCTTCCCCATTTTCATTTTTGCAACAATTACAAGAAGTGCAGCCTTTGTGCCTCTCCTCGCGGTATTCGCATCTAATCAGCTGATTTTCCACTTTCACTTTATTACTAAATTAAAAGGTCTACTTATTTATTTTATTTTAGAACCCCCTATATTGTATAACCTGTTAGGAAGTTCTGAGATTTTAGATTTTACAATCAATCATAAGTTTGGTTTAGGAATATAATTATAATTTTCCTACAAATGTGCCTGTTTTTCTTTTTTTAAATTTGCAAAATTGGCTGCTTCAACAAATAAAAGAAAAATGTTAAAATTCCTATAAGAAAAAGCAACAAACTTTTGATGAACAATCAATAAACTTCTGATTCACTAGTATATGCTCCTTTATCAATCTAGGGTAGAAATATTCTGTATATACAAGATATAAAATGTTCAAAATCTGAATATAAGAAATACTCACATGTATATACATATTTATATGAACTGTTTCCGGTCACATTATTTTCCCCAACAACAGCGGAGACCAGGAATATGTAATAATTCCCCGGTTTCAGGCCTTCAATTATATCAGATGTTGAAGTCATAGTTTTATTGAATGTTGGATCTCCCAGAATCTGGATTTCATAAGAGCTTGCATTTCCATCTGGTTTCTCCCAGCTCAGAGATATAGAAGTGGTGGTGATGATCCCGGTCATCAGTTTCTTCACTACTTCAGGTTCTATTATGAAAGAGAAAAGATAGAAGTATTGACAAATAAGGAAATTCATCTAGTAACAATGTATTGCAGCTTCTCATGATCCAACATTTCAGTCTCATAGAAATACCCACTTGTATAGACAAATATTGCTGAACTGGTTCCTGTCACATTATTTTCACCAACAACAGCAGTGACCAGCAATGTGTAATAATTCCCCGGTGTCAGGCCTTCAATTGTATCAGAAGTTGTAGTCACGGTTTTATTGAACGTTGGATCTCCCAGAATCTGGATTCCATAAGAGCTTGTATTTCCATCTGGTTTCTCCCAGCTCAGAGGTATAGAAGTGGTGGTGATGATCCCAGTCATCAGGTTCTTCACTACATCAGGTTCTATTATGAAACAGAAAAGGTAAGAACAATATGTATTACTTTGTTTGATAAAGAAATTTGCCTGGTCAGAATATATCTTAGTTTTATATGACCCAACAATTAAAAGCTTATTTATATGAGGTAAAAGTACATAGAGATTTCAACTTAGAATTATGTCTTTCTGAAATGTTTCAATTATTTGTTTTCTGTAAATTAAAAGAATTTTAGATTGAAAGCTATCAGATAACCATATCCCAACCTTAGGGTAGGGGATAAGTTTGAGATCTCTGGGATTGTGACCAATGAGACCCCTATTGATCCTAAGAACGAGACTCTGAAATCTTGAGAACTGGGATCTACAAAACCAAGTCTGAATAGAGTAGAGGTGCGCATGTACAACTGCTACTCCATTTTCTATGGGTCTGATTTAAAAATCACATTATAGCGCATGGCTATATTTGGCAGTCCCATAGATGATGAATAAAGAGGAGATAGAACATGTGCACTTCTGCTGTATTCAGACAGAGACAGTTTTAGGAATCCAATGTTTCACTCTTGGAAATGATGAGGGATCCCTCTGTCTGATCCCCAACAATGAGTAAGTTATTCCCTTATAAATGAAAGCTGCACTGTTTGGCTGCTATGGCCAACAAAGACAGATTATCTTTTAGACAATTTTCATAAATCTATGCTATTTTTATATTTGCATCAATTACAACAGGAAGGGCAGAGCCTTTGTACTTTTCTTTACAATATTAATTTTTCATTAGCTAATTTTCAACTTTCACTTTACTAATTTACTTTAAAGGGATAATCTGAAGTTGTCTCTTGCGTTTATCTTAGCTCTCCAGTATCCTTAAAGTCTCCTTACTTCCTGGTTGCTTGGGGAACAGGTGCTCCTTGAGTCACAGATCTGGTGAGTAGTTCTATTCTGCTTCTACACATTAACAGTCTGTCATTGCTTGTTCTACACTGTTATCAATATATTTACATTTAGAGATAACTGGAATTTTGAACAAGCACATGGCTCAGGAAAGTGAAAACCGTGATTAGAAAAACTTTTCTGGAAAATGCCTATGCTGGGTGCCATGGGATTATAATTCTACAGCACTGATTCTTCAGGAGCATGGAAGGAGAAGGAAAAAGGAATACGAGCAACTAACTGCTGCATAGAAATCAATAGGCTTAAAAAGCTGACTGGGATGTTAGGAGTTAACTCGTCTCCTGCAATGTATCTACTGCACACACTGGTCAGGCACTAATGGCCTAGCTGTTTGGAAACAAACTATACAATGTATAAGATAAAAACTTTCATTTCTGCAGAATGACAGCAGGAATAAAAAGCAAGTCAATTCTGCTTATTTTATACCATCTAGCTAATGTAATTTAATAACATAAGAATGCCCCTTTAAGGGTCCATTTATTTAATTAACTTTAGAACTCCCTTTAGAGTGGGGTCTTTTGTTTAAGATGAAGATTTTGTGAATAGAGTGAAGATGAAGTTCTATTATAATTGCAATTGATGTTTCTCCACAAATACTGTACTATCACTGGTGGTTACAGCAGAGGAATACAATGTGGTCAGCTTGTTCTTAGAGGGAACCTGTCATCTAAGTTACAATGCTAAAACCACGAGCTGCATTCAGTGCCTGGCTGCACAATTGCAGTTAAGTATGCTTTTCTCTGAAACGCTCCAATGTTTCAGAGAAAGTATACTTTAAAGATAGGACCTTGGATCGTAGGGAGAGATGGGACTAGTCCTGATAATTATCTGCTGCTGTGCTGGGCAGAGCTAGCCGGTGGTGGAGTCAGACTAGCCTTGTCTCCATCTATGGTCAGGATCCTTAAAGTATATCGCTGGAGAGTTTTAGAGAAAAATATACTTGGCTGCAATCACTGATTCATGCTGCCTATGGTTAGGGCAGCATGAATCAGATGATACTTTAAGGGACACCTTTAATAATTAGTGATTGTCCAAAACTTGATACGGACAATCAATCAACAGTTTATTTTTTGGAACATAATTAAAATGTTCCTACCAAAATGGCAGCTTTTCTTTTTGATATGTTTGCAAAATTGGTTGATTCAACAAAACATAAAAATGTTCAAATTGTAGAAAAAATATGAAGTAAAATAAAAATAACCAAAATTCTTTGGGTGGAAAATCAATAAACTTCGGATTTACTAGTACATGGCCCTTTATCCATGTAGGATAGAAATACTGTTTACATACAGTACAGGCCAAAAGTTTGGACACACTTTCTCATTTAAAGATTTTTCTGTATTTTCAGGACTTTGAAAATTGTACATTCACACTAAAGGCATCAAAACTATGAATTAACACATGTGGAATTATATACTTAACAAAAAAGTGTGAAACCACTGAAAATATGTGTTATATTCTAGGTTCTTCAAAGTAGCCACTTTTTGCTTTGATGACTGCTTTGCACACTCTTGGCATTCTCTTGATGAGCTTCAAGAGGTAGTCACCAGAAATGGTTTTCACTTCACAGGTGTGCCCTGTCAGGTTTAATAAGTGGGATTTCTTGCCTTATAAATGGGGTTGGGACCATCAGTTGTGTTGTGCAGAAGTCAGGTGGATACACAGCTGATAGTCCTACTGAATAGACTGTTAGAATTTGTATTATGGCAAGAAAAAAGCAGCTAAGTAAAGAAAAATGAGTGGCCATCATTACTTTAAGAAATGAAGATCAGTCAGTCCGAAAAATTGGGCAAAATTTGAATGTGTCCCCAAGTGCAGTTGCAAAAACCATCAAGCACTACAAAGAAACAGGCTCACATGAGTGACAAGAGTCACCTCAGCTTCTGAGGATAAGTTTATCCGAGTCACCAGCCTCAGAAATCGCAGGTTAACAGCAGCTCAGAGTACAAACCAGGTCAATGCCACACAGAGTTCTAGCAGCAGATACATCTCTTCAACAACTGTTAAGAGGAGACTTTGTGCAGCAGGCCTTCATGGTAAAATAGCTGCTAGGAAACCACTACTAAGGACAGGCAACAAGCAGAAGAGACTTGTTTGGGCTAAAGAACACAAGGTATGGACATTAGACCAGTGGAAATCTGTGCTTTGGTTTGATGAGTCCAAATTTGAGATCTTTGGTTCCAACCACCGTGTCTTTGTGCGACGCAGAAAAGGTGAACGGATGGACTCTACATGCCTGGTTCCCACCGTGAAGCATTGAGGAGGAGGTGTGATGGTGTGGGGGTGCTTTGCTGGTGCCACTGTTGGGGATTTATTCAAAATTGAAGGCATACTGAACCAGCATAGCTACCACAGTATCTTGCAGCGGCATGCTATTCCATCCGGTTTGCGTTTAGTTGGACCATCATTTATTTTTCAACAGGACAATGACCCCAAACACACCTCCAGGCTGTGTAAGGGCTATTTGACCAAGAAGGAGAGTGATGGGGTGATACGCCAGATGACCTGGCCTCCACAGTCACCAGACCTGAACTAAATCAAGATGGTTTGGGGTGAGCTGGACCGCAGAGAGAAGGCAAAAGGGCCAACAAGTGCTAAACATCTCTGGGAACTCCTTCAAGATTGTTCAAGACCATTTCCGGTGACTACCTCTTGAAGCTCAACAAGAGAATGCCAAGAGTGTGCAAAGCAGTCATCAACGCAAAAGGTGGCTACTTTGAAGAACCTAGAATATAAGACATATTTTCAGTTGTTTCACACTTTTTTGTTAAGTATATAATTCCACATGTGTTAATTCATAGTTTTGATGCCTTCAGTGTGAATGTACAATTTTCATAGTCATGAAAATACAGAAAAATCTTTAAATGAGAAGGTGTGTCCAAACTTTTGGTCTGTACTGTATATCTGAATATAAGGAGTACCACTTGTAAGAAATATGTCAGGAAGGATGTTTAAAAGTAAAAGAACCATTTTGTGGAAACTTTGGTTGTGATTTACTAGTACAGTATATGGCCAGTTATCTATGTTAGGCAGAAAGCACCTACAAATATATAAAATCTATATTGTAAATTAAAATGTTAGGAATACCTACTTGTGTACACAGAAATTTCTGAACTGCTTCCCATCACATTATTCTCCCCAACAACAGCAGTGACCAGGAATGTGTAATAATTCCCCGGTGTCAGGCCTCCAATTGTATCCGATATTGAAGTCACGGTTTTATTGAAAGTTGGATCTCCCAGAATATGGATTTCATAAGAGCTTGTATTTCCATCTGGTTTTTCCCAGCTCAGAGATATAGAAGTGGTGGTGATGATCCCAGTCATCAGGTTCTTCACTACTTCAGGTTCTGTTAAAAATTATAAGATACCATTTTAATGCCTTCATGACCAGGGACCAGGAGATTTTCCATCTTTGCGTGTTTGCTCCAAGAGCTATACTTTTTTAGTTTTTCATCAGCTTAGCCATATCAAGGATTTTTAGCAGGATGAGTTGGTATTTTGAATGACACCATTCATGTTACCATATATTTTAGTGTAAAGCAGAAAGAAATTTCCAGTACAATGACATGGGGAAAAATGCAGTTCCACCATTGCTATTTGGGTTGGAAAAATGACCTCTCAACATTTTTACTTAGGTCAATATGATTGCAACAATACTCAGTTTGCAACCTTTTTTTATATGCTTAAGGGATTGAAAAAATTCAAATTTTGATTAAAAAAAGTTGTTTTGTGTCACCTTTTTTGAGACCCGTAACAGCTTCATTTTTCCCATCGATAGAGCTATGTTAGGGCCTTTTTTCCTCAAAGAGAGCTGACATTTTAGGATACCATTTTGGGATACATAGTATTTTTATATTACTTTTTATTGCATTTTTGGGGAAGGCACAGTGGCTAAAAATAATCAATTCTGGCTTTTCAAATTTTGTTGCTTTATATTTTTTACCATTTTGGATTAAATTATTTCTCAGTTATTTCCCAGTTCATAGATCAGACTTTATACAAACTCGGCAATACCAAATATGTTTATTTTAGATTTATTTTTAAACTGTGGAAAGGGCAGCAGTTTATATTTTTATTTTTGTAAAATGATGGACTTGACAGGAATACCAACATGGTAACAATTGGGGCCTTTTGCAGGAACCCGTCTAACATGGCAGCTCAGCTGCCACCCAACTGCACCACACGATTGCATTACAGGGAGGGCAGTAGACATCTGAATTGGCATCTGCTGTACATTGTGTGAACCCGTCTTTGAAAAAAACACTATTTACTTGCAGCCATAGTGTTAAAATGCAGGAAAATACCATGCCAAACATATTGGGCAATCTAACTAAATGTTTGGCTGCAGGGAGAAAATGATGTTATATTCTCCCTGCTGCTGCTCACTCCTCTTCAAGTGGCCGGCACCGGTGGCATCAAGCAGTCACCATTCTCTACACAGTGAAAGCACTGTAATCATACCACTGGTCCTTGAGTGACCTCCAGCTCAGTACACACATTTCGGAGCAGGATGTGACTGAAGGAGCAGGAGGAGTGATTACAGAGAGTATGCTGAGTGTTCACTGCCCCCTGCTCTGCTCGGTTGACTGGAACTGAGCAGCTAGTGGGAGATTAAACATAAATTTTTCCCTGCAACTAGACATCTTATTAGACGGCTGAATATGTGTCGAGCGGTATTTTACTGCAGATTAGCACTACAGCTAAAGGTAAATACTGTTTTTTCCCAATAAAGCCTTTCTTAAGAATTAGAGAATGCATTCTAATGTACCTGATGCGCTTTAGTCATACAGCATAATATCATATAGTCATATAGTAATAAAGCATAACATGCTTTGGTAGTATGAGACAGTCATCCGTGCTGCAATCACACATTTCAAGCTTTGACTGCTCTGCTCTCATTGTTTTTAGTTAAAGGGGTTGTCCACTACTTTTACATTGATGCCCATTAATGTATGATTGGCCAGGGTCCCGCAAGCGGCACCCCCGCTGATCAGCTGTTTTCGGTGCCGGCGGCCACCGGCCGGAGGTGCTCACCTGCAGGGCTCGGCCGTCAAGGGGTAGTGGCCGCCGCGGTGTACTGCACATCCACCTCCTATTCAAATGACAGCGGAGCCCCTCAGATGAGCACCTCCGACTGGCGGCCGCCGCCGCTGGCACTCATAACAGCTGATTGGCGGGGGTGCAGGACCCCGGCCGATCATACATTGATGCCCTATCCTATGGATAGGGCATCAATGTAAAAGTAGTGGACAACTTCTTTAAGTGGTTGCAAGAAATTTTTTCTGTATGTCTTATTAACATTCAGCATCACAAAGGTAGACCGAGGAACTCTAGAACTAAATCTTCCTACATATGTCCTGGATCAGAGGAGCAGACTTTACATACGTATACTGTTCATATTAAAAATTGGATAACACATGGACACACACTTACCAAAGTTATTGAATAGAGCAGTTCAGATGAGTTTTTTTTCACATGTTGACCTTTGAGCATTAACTATTCCGCTACATATTTTGGATAAGACTTCACATTAAACTCAATGGGTAGGCTAAAAATATTGATGCCATGCGAACAACATCAATATGACAGTCATTTTTTACTGATACATTGTAATTATTAGCATAGAAAATTGTACTTTACCTTATAATATTTTAAATTGTTTATTCAAAAAAACAGATGTAATCTGGACTTCTCCCACTAATCGAAATTTCCTGTAAAATTCCTGCAATTCAGCGAATTTAAATCTCAGCAGATCATACTAATGGACTCCTCAGAAAAATTCAGTTTGCTTCAATTCCAACTGCTAATCCTGTTCTAACATATTTCCACCGCAGTCAATTTTTACTTTTGAACTTTCATATTTTACCTCTCCATCCAAGAGTCAGAACTTATTTTTTTCAGTCATCATATCATATGATAGCTTTCTTTCTTGTGGGATGAGTTTTAGTTTTGAATGACACCAATGATTTTATCATATAATATACTGAAAAACAGGAAAATCCTCAATGCGACCACTGGTTATTGGTTTAATATTTTTTCTTTCTTCTTCGTCACCGCAGTGGATATAAATGTGCAATCATTTCATTGCTTGTACAGTAACCTGCAATGTTTCAGACTTAGGCTACCTTGTCACAATGAGTATTGATGTTGCACAAAAAGCAGTGTATTACCGTTCCAGAAAAGTGAATGGGATTTTTAGAAATCTTATGCTTGCTGTGCTTATTTTATTTAACCTGTGGTGCGTTTTTGAAATCTGCAAAATGTTAATTTTTTCTGGTGGTAAATATGTCTTTTATTTGCGGATTTTCTCCATAGATTTGAATGGGAGGAGGAAAATCTGGATGTAAGAAACTTATATGCGTTTTACTAGCGCTTCCGCAGTGGAAATGCACTTTCTGATTCACTATGCCTCTTTCCTCATGTGCAGGCATTGCAGGACCTTAGGTATCCATGGTTACGACCACTGATATAGTGACAGCTAGTTGCTCGTGGTCGTAACCATGGATACCTAAGGTCCTGCAATTAACTATACTACATTTCTAATTGGAGGTATTTGCTAATATCACTATTATTACACCTACTACATATTGGGATAGGATCTTGGAGATGGGAATACCCCTTTAACTTATTTTAACAGTGCTGTCATCTATACTCACTTGTAGTAACTATCAATTTTGCAGAATCTCCATATACAGCTTCTCCAGTGACTGCCCTAATGGTAACTGTATATTGGTTTCCAGGTGTCAGACCACTGACCGGGAGCAACTCGGAGGTTGTTGTCTCATTCTTGTAAATATCTCCTGTCACTTCAATGAGATAGTGACTGTAATTGCTTTCAGGAGGGAGCCAGGATAGATCCATAGAGTTGGTGGAGATATTATCAGCCTGGATGCTCCTGACAATACCAGGTCCTGTGAGAAAAAGAAAACAATCATATGCATTCAATTTACGCATCAAAAGCACAATGTTTCAGCATCTATGTCACTACACAGACGTTCTGCATTAAAGAGGTTTTTTGATTTCAATATTTTTGCATACCATAATCTAACATAGTTATCAAAAAACAAATTTCCCCTGCACCAGCTCGTGTCATTTACAATTTGCAGTGGTGACATCATGACTGCAATACATATCACCACTAGTGTTGATCGAGTATGTCTCATTAACCCTTTCGGCGAGCATGCTCGGGTGCTCGCCAAGTATTTTGGCATGCTCGGCATTTCTTTTATTGTCGCCGCAGCTGCAAGTGTCATGGCTGTTAGACAGCTGTGAAACATGCAGGAATTGCCGGTCAATCACTTTTTTCAGTGGCTCTGACAATGTAGACAGCACAAGCCACTGAGCTAGGTGATTGGGGTGGGTGCATCGCAAGGGAGCTCCTGCTGCTTATCAAGTACCAAGAAGGAGGAAGAACTAGGAGCAATACGGTAAAAAATCATCATCTTTATTAAATACTTCCAATACAAAAATATATATATTAGGACTTTGCACAGACAAATAGAGAAACCCCGGATCAAGAAAAACCAGCACCACGCAACTTACAACCCCATACGCCCAGCTTATATTGCACAGTGGGTTGCGGGAACCTAAATAGGGGTGACACTATGAGTAAACATCAACTAAGGGCAGATACCAATATAAATTTGTAAGACTGCTAACAGTCACCACATTACAATATGCCCAGGGATAGCATATGCACATAAGACACCTTACCAGGAAGTGGAGAGGAAAGTTGCGGGTGCTGGACACAACGGCCCGTGGCAGGGAAGCGCCTGCTTATCAAGTATGTATTGACTACCTTGGATCTGCACATGCTGAATTACTATATATAATTACAGTACATGGGATTCATGCTGACTACTGTGAATGTGACAAATATACCTGTATACTTACCTGTGATAACTACCCATTTATGTATCTCTATTATTTAGTCAGTTGCAACCTTGGCTAAATGTTTTAATGCCATCTACAGTATATATACAGTTGAAACCAGAAGTTTACATACACCATATAAAAAAACACATATGCATGTTTTTCTCAATTTCTGACATGAAATCAGAATAAACCTTTCCCGTTTTAGATCAATTAGGATTAACATAATATTTAATATTTGCCAAATGCCACAATAATGAGAGAGAGAGAATGCTTTAAGGCATTTTCATTACTTACTGCAAAGTCAAAAGTTTCATACATTTCATTAGTATTTGGTACCATTGCCCTTAAACTGAATGACTTGGGTCAAACGTTTGGGATATCCTTCCACAAGCTTCTCACAATAGTTGTTCATAATTTGGGCCCATTCCTTCTGACAAAACTGGTGTAACTGATGCAGGTTTGTAGGTTGCCTTGCTCGCACCTGCCTTTACAGCTTTGCCCATATATTTTCAATAGGATTGAGATCAGGGCTTTGTGATGGCCACTCCAAAACATGGACTTTGTTATCATTAAGCCACTTTGTTACCATTTTGGCAGTATGGTTTGGGTCATTGTGCATTTGGAAGACCCATTTCCACCCATGCTTTAACTTCCTGGCTGATGTTTTGAGATGTTGCTTCAGTATTACCACATAATCGTCCTATCTAATGATTCCATCTATTTTGTGAAGTTGATCAGTCCCTCCTGCAGCAAAACAACCCCACAACATGATGCTGCCACCCCCATGTTTCACAGTTGGAATGGTGTTCTTAGGCTTCCTAGCTTCTCCCTTTTTTCTACAAACGGAACAATAGTCATTATGCCCAAAAAGTTCAATTTTAGCTTCATTAGACCACAGGATATGTCTCCAAAAATTAAGGTCTTTCTTCCTGTGTGAAGTTGCAAACATTAATGTGGCTTTTTTATGTTTCTTTTGGATTAATGGCTTCTTCCTGGCAGAGTGACCTTTCAGCCCATGTTGATAAGGCATTTATTTCACTGTGGATACTGACACAATTTTACCAGCTTCCGCCATCATCTTCACAAGGTCTTTTGCTTTTGTCCTTGGGTTGATATGCACATGTTGGACCAAATGACGTTCATCTCTAGAACACAGAACCCATCTCCTTCCTGAGCGGTATGACGGCTGGACATTCCCATCTTGTTTGTACTTGCGTATAATAGATTGTATAGATGAACGAGGCACCTTCAGGTATCTTGAAATTGTACCCAAGGATAAGTCAGACTTGTGCAAGTTCACAATTCTCTTCCTGATATCTTGGCTGATTTCTTTAGACTTTCCCATGATGCTACACAAAGAAGCAGTGTGTTTCAGGTGTGCATTAAAATACATCCACAGGTGTGTCTCTAATTAACTCAGATGTTGCCAAAAAAACTATCAGAAGCTTCCAAACAAATGACATCATCATATGGGCAGTCCAGAATTGCTTAAAAGCATAGTAATCTTAGTGTAAACTTTTGACTTTGCGGTAATAAAAATGCCATAAAACATACTCTCTCTCTCTCATTATTCTGGCATTTGGCAAATATTAAAAATTATGGTAATCATAATTGACCTAAAACGGGAAAGGTTTATTCTGATTTCATGTCAGATATTGAGAAAAACATGCATATGTGTCTTTTTATATAGCGTATGTAAACTTCTGGTTTCAACAGTATATACTTTTTATACATCATTTTGATGATGATTATACTCTATACACACTGTTGATCCAACTATGCAGCATGTCTCCCTATTCACTTTTGACACATCTCATTTTTATTACATATATACATCTGTGATATGCGCTCTTCTCCTTTTGTTTGTCTGTCCTCCACACCTTTTTTGCTAAATTTATTTTTTACATATTTACTGTATGTACTGTCCTACTGACTTCATTATCGGTTTTCGGGTGTCTCACAGCTGTATTACTATGGCAGAGAGCTCAAAGTGAAGCAGAGGAAGTTGAATAACAGCTCTTCAAATTAAAAGTTTCTTTAAGGGTCATGCTTTGCATCCTGCTGTGCATTAGTAAACTTTGCCCTATTGTTAAAGGGTAAATCCGAGGAGGTGACACATATCGTTTATATAAAATATTGCAAACATTTTTAGCTATATAATATGCAAATTGCCTTTTCAGAGAGGAAGAGGACTAGAATGCTAGTGCCACCTATTGGAAGAAGCAACTGCTTCCAATAGATGGTGTTAGAGTTTTAGTCCTCTTCCTCTTTGAAGAGACAATTTTCATATTTAATTTCCCAGAGGAGCATGCATGGCTTATAAGTCTCCTCACTCTGACATGCCAGGCTTGGCTTGTCACTCTTCACAAGTAGAAACGTTAGCTCTTAGACCCTAGCTATATGACGCGTCCCCTGGGCCGTGGGGTTCCCGGAGCCGGGCCTGTAGATGCTGGGGGTTGTAGTCACCCTGGCGGTGACCCGGTACGTGACCCAGGTGGTCAATCCAAGGGTAGTATAGTTGTGTAGGTTATATAATGTCCGACTACGCCACCTGTGCAGTGCGGTTAATAGAGACCGTCGCTGCGGAACAGTCCTCTGAAGCCGGTGGTATAGCAGAAAAGGTGGTATAACTCCCCACAGGAAGAGTTAGCTTCAGGGCAGTGTGTGTGGATGATGGTGGTTGTGCAGGGTGTCACGGTGCAGAAATAACCGCAAAGTCCATGCAGTGCAGTCCCAGGGTCTTTACTGGTAGCAAATAGACAGGCCTGGACTGGAGTACTGGCTAGAGATAAGAGTCTGGTCAGTCTGGGAGCAAGCATAGAGTCCTCCTGGGCAGGTGGAGTTGTAGGCCTGCCGTGCTCACTATTCTGCTTGTAGCTGTGATGTAGCCCGTGTCCCTGAGTGTAACGTGCGGTGCTCACCCGTATGGCTGGCAGCTCGGGCCTTGTGGATGCCTCGCTCCTCCGTAGCGTTACTGGTCCCTTGGTGCTGCTGAGCCTCCGGGCGTCTGATGGGGCCAGGAGACCTGCAATCTCCTGCCCTGCGGTATCTGCTGCTGGGTCTCGAATCCCCCACAGCCTCTGGTGTCCGGTTCCTTGTGTGCTCCATCTAGGACGAGCTATCTCCAGCTCCAGTCCCTGGCTCCTCTCTCTTCAGTGTCCTAATCTCAACTCCCTGACACTGACTAAACTAACCCCGCACCCAGATACCAGTTGCCAAGGGGAGGAACTCCCCTTGCTGGCCTGGAGCCAGGAAAGTGTTACATGTATAGCGTACCTGACCAAAAGGGCCCCCGCTTGCTTCCAGACATGGTATTACCTCTTTTGAGGGAAGCAATACCACTGTGGCAACAAGGCCCTCTGGGGTGCCACATATATAATATGAAACTACTGGCTACTATTACAAACAATATGCAGGTAAAACACAACAGTTCTGGCTGTCCTGCCTGTCTGGAATTATTTTAGTAACATGAACTCTATGATTTCCTACTCAGATGGTCACCAAAAATATTTAATGCAAATTGTAGGTTGGTGATGACGTTATATTATGACTGAGTCATCATGATAATCTAATGATTACAGACTAATAGGCAAATAAGTTAATGTTACTTACTTGTGTACAAACTGATCTCACCACCATATTCATACAGTAATAGATCGTTTATATACGCAGAAACCTGGATCGTGTAGAAATTCCCCGATGTCAGATTAGTGATCTGTATTGCTGTAGTATTCACAGTCCAGGTGCTGGATGGTTCTCCATAGACAGAAATGCTGTAGGTTGTGCTCTCACCAGCATCCGGATACCAATTCAACAGGACAGATGTGGTTGTAATAAGTGTAGCAGTGATATTATCTGCCACTGTAGAAGACAAAATAGAATAAATTTAGGGTACCTAATGAGCATGTTAACTTACCAACTTAAGGTGCTGTAGATGCCGAAAATCTGCAGGGGAAAAAAACTCATGCATTTTAGGAGTATTTCCACTGTGGAAACACACTAAAAATGCATGTACTCCACACATGACTGTATCAATAAAATTTTGTCAAAGTCAAAAATCAGGAAGTATCAAAAACAAAGCAGCTTTGTTTAAAATATGATATACCAAAAGAGACAAAAACCCAGCGTCAAAGATGTAATAAAAAATTAAAAAAACTCACTCAGAAATACAATGAAAAAATACAATTAATCTATTTACTTAATCTGCAACATCAGTAAAAGCAATAGTGCATATAAACAACATTTGGTACTTAGTAAACATGTTGACGTTGGTTGGATGGCTATTATGCTTTTTTTCAATCAAAAACGGTGTTTACTAAGTACCCAATATTATTTATATGCACTATTGCTTTTACTTATTTATTTGCAGCAGGGTATATGTTCATTTTGTTTCTATCTTGGGTTTTGTCTTTTTTATGGCCAATGTGGGCATGCATACCAACTTGATTCCAGTTCATTTTTTTCAGTTTAGCTTTAGGTTTCTGCAATTAGTGCAGGTAAGGGTGTGGACTCCCTTCCTTTGAGCTGGATATTACATTTAGGGCTCTTTCACAAAAAACATTACCGGAGATATCCGTTTCCATTTGTCCGTGTGCACCTGTGTTGCACCCGTGTGCCGCATCAGGATCACATGCACCGGCACTTCAGAATCAGCGGTACAGTTAACGCTGTTCTCAAGTGATGGGTGCTGAATGCTGCCCTCATCATTGTTCCCTGCTGGCGCTGTGATCAGCACTAGCAGGGGACAATGTTGAGATTAGTAGTCTGCTCCCGCAGTGTCCAACTGTAAAAATAAGAATAAAATAAAAAATCCTTATACTCACCTGTCCTAAGTGTCCCCCACTACAATCCATGTGACCGCTCACACCAAGGAGCAAGGGAAAATGACTCCAGCGAGTGCAACCTCTGCTGAGCTCAGTGAATGACAGGACACCGCTCGCTAGCGCAGCAGTAGTCCGGGGCCTGCTCGCTGCAGAAGTCATTCTCCCTGGCTCCCCGGCATAAACGGTTGCATGGATTACAGCGGGGGACACTTAAGATAGGTGAGTATAAGAATTTTTTTATTTTACTCTTCTTTTTACAGTTGGACACTGCGGGAGCAGACTACTACTCTCAACATTGTCCCCTGCTGGAGCTGATCACAGCGCCAGCAGGGAAAAATGATGAGGGTAGTGTTCAGCGCCCAGCGCTTGGGAACAGTGCTAACTGTACCAGGACTGGCTCCAGGTTTTTGTGGGCCCTGGGCAAAAGAGTCTTAGTGGGCCCCTTTAACACATACCACGATTCATGATGCACAGATACCGCAGAGAAATATATATATATAGTACAATGCTGAAGATTACACTTCTTACATTACATGACCGATATCTATTGTAAATTCCACAATAGCTCAGAAACCGGCGAATCGCTCCATACAGAATACTGGCACCCATAAAATGCTCCATACAGGATACTGGTCCCCATATAACGCTCCATACAGGACACTGACTCCCTTATAACACTCCATACAGGATACTGGCCTCCATATAACACTCCATACAGAATACTGGCCCCCATATAACGCTCCATGCAGGCTGTGCCCCCATATAATGCTCCATGCAGGCTGTTCCCCCCACATAATGCCTCATGCAGGCTGTTCCCCTGACATAATGCCCCACGCAGGCTGTTTCCCCTTATGATGCCCCATGCAGGCTCTTCCCCCCATATAATGCCCCACACAGAATGTCACCCCCCCCTTATAATGCCCCATGCAGGATGTCAGCCCCCTTATAATGCCCCATGCATTATGTCACCCTCCTTATAATGCCCCATGCAGGATGTCACCCTCCTTATAATGCCCCATGCAGGATGTCACCCCCCTTATAATGCCCCATGCAGGATGTCACCCCCCTTATAATGCCCCATGCAGGATATCACCCACACCCCCTTATAATGCTCCATGCAGGATGTCACCCCCACCCCCTTATAATGACCCATGCATTATGTCACCCCCTTTATAATGCCCCATGCATTATGTCACCCCCCCCTTATAATGCCCCATGTAGGATGTCACACACCCCCTCCCTTATAATGCCCCATGCAGGATGTCACTCCCCCCCTTTTAATGCCCCATTCAGGATGTCACTCCCCCTCTTTTAATGCCCCATGCAGGATGTCACCCCACCCCCCCATATAATGCCCCATGCAGGATGTCACACACACACACCCCATATAATGCCCCATGCAGGATGTCTCCCTTATAATGCCCGATGCCTCCATACATTAAAAAAAAAAAATCAAATGCTCACCTCACTCCTCACCTGTTGCCGCTGCTTCGGACTCCTCAGCGTCGCTGGCGTCTTCCTGCTCTGCGCTGTGATGGCTCAGGAGAGAGCGCAGTGTAAAGACGTCACCGTGCCCTCTGACCTGAGACATTACAGTCAGAGGACGCGGAAGACACCGGAGCTGCTGCCGAGGCACGGGGAGAGGTAAGTATTGTGCCGAGGCCCTGAGCAAGCGGGGGGGGGGAGCGGGCACTGACACATTATTATTATTATTTATATAGCGCCATTGATTCCATGGTGCTGTACATAAGGAGGGGTTACATACGAAATACAGATATCACTTACAGTAAACAAACTAACAATGATAGACTGGTACAGAGGGAAGAGGACCCTGCCCTTGCGGGCTTACATTCTACAGGAATTGGGAAGAGACAGTAGGTTGGGGGCTTGTGGTAGCTCCGGTGTTGTTGAGGTGGCATCAGGCAACGTCATGGCATGCTGTAAGCTTGTTTGAAGAGATGGATTTTCAGGTTCCGTCTGAAGGATCTAAATGTGGAGGCTAATCAGATGTGTTGAGAATTCCATAGGATGGGGGATATTCGGGAGAAATCTTGGAGGTGATTGGGTGGGGAACGAATAAATGTGGAGGAGAGAAGGAGGTCTTGGGACGACCGGAGATTAAGTAAGTGAATGTATCGGGAGATTAATTCAGAGATGTATGTAGGAGAGAGGTTATGGATGGTTTTGTAGGTCGGTGTTAGTAGTTTGAACCGGATACGCTGGGCAATTGGGAGACAGTTAAAGGATTTTCAAAGGGGGGTAGCAGAGGAGTAGCGAGGCGAGAGATGAACTAGTCACACAGCAGAGTTAAGGATGGACTGGAGGGGTGCGAGAGTGTTAGCAGGTAGGCCACAGAGGAGGATGTTGCAGTAGTCAAGGCAGGAGATGATGAGGGCATGCACAAGCAGTTTAGTAGATTGAGGGTTGAGGAAAGCACGGATTCTGAAAATATTTTTGAGCTGGAGGCGACAGAAAGTGGCGAGAGCTTGGATGTGGGGTTTGAAGGACAGGGCAGAGTCAAGGGTTACTCAGAGGCAGCGGATTGCCGGTACAGGGGAAAGTGTGATGTCATTTATTATGATAGAAAGATCAGGTGGGGAAGATATGCGAGATGGGGGAAAGATGATGAATTCCTTTTTGTTCACATTGAGCTTGAGGAAGCGGGAGGAGAAGAAGGAGGATATGGCTGTTAGACATGCTGGGATTCTGGACAGCAGAGAGGTGACATCTGGGCCAGAGAGATAGATCTGAGTGTCGTGAGCGTACAGATAGTACTGGAAGCCTTGGGATTTTATGAGCTGTCCTAGGCCAAGGGTATAGATTGAGAACAGTAAGGGTCCTAGGACAAAGCCTTGAGGGACTCCAACAGAGAGGGGGTGGGGTGAGGAGGTAGTGTAGGAGTGGGAGACGCTAAATGTATGGTTAGAAAGGTATGAGGAGATCCAGAATACAGGAATGTTTCTGATGCCAAATGAAGAGAGGATCTGTAGTAGGAGGCAGTGGTCAACTGTGGCGAAAGCAGAGGACAGGTCAAGAAGAAAGAGTACAGAGAATTGTTTGTTAGCTTTGGCTGTAAGTCATTGGTGATTTTGGTAAGGGCAGTTTCAATGGAATGGTGGGGGCGGAAGCTGGATTGTCGGTTGTCGAAGAGAGAGTTAGATGAGAAGTGAGAGGAAAGTTTAGCGTGAACATGTTGCTCGAGAATTTTGGAGGCAAATGGGAGCAGCAATATGGGGCGGTAGCTGGACAAGGCGGTTGGGTCGAGGGATGGCTTTTTGAGGATGGGCGTGATTGTGGCATGTTTGAAGGCAGCGGGGAAGGTACCAGAAGTTAGCGATGGGTTGAAGAGATGGGTTAGGGATGGGATGAGTGTGAGGGTGAGGTTGGGGAGGAGGTGGGAGGGGATGGGATCTAGTGCACAAGTGGTGAGGTGTGATTTGGAGAGAAGACGAGTAAGGTCTCCTTCCGTGATGTTGGGAAGGGAGGTTATGGAGGAAGGGCAATGGTCTCACATCTAAATATTATAAAGTTTTGTGAATCACTTGTAGGTTAAAATGCTCTGTACATCAATAGAGGAATTCCTTGAGGGTTTTAGATTCCAAAATGCGGTCACTTGTGGGGTGTTTCTGCTGTTTTGGCATTTCAGGGGCTCTGCAAATATGACATGGCATTTACAATCTATTTCAGACAAATTTACACTCCAAAAATCAAATAGCACTCTTTCCTTTCCGAGCCCTGCCATGTGCCCAAACAGCAGTTTTTGAACACATATGGAGTATTATTGAGTTCGGGAGACATTGCGTAAAGAATTATGGGGTCCATTTTCTCCTGTTATCCATTGTGAAAACTAGAAATTTGGGGCTAAATCAACGTTTTAGCGTAAAAAATGTAATTCTATTTCAGCCAATTTTGTGCTCCAAAATTCAAATGGTGCTCTTTACCTTCCGAGCCCTGTCGTTTGTCCAAATAGAAGTGCACTCAGAAGAAACTGGGTAAAATATTGTGGGGCCTATTTTCTCTTTTAAAAAAAAGTGAACAAATTGGGGCAAAAGCAACATTTTAGAAAAAAAATGAAAACATTTTTTTTTTCATTCCACTTTGCATTAATTTTTGCGTAGCACCTGAAGAGTTAAACAATTTCCTGACAGCCGTTTTTTTTTTCCATAACAAGCTATAGTATTTATTGTTATAATTTTGGGACACATACAACTTTATAATCACTTTTGCTTCATATTTTGTGAAGCAGCATGAATATAAATCCCAATTCTTGCATTGTTTTTTCAAATTATTTTTTTGAGGTTTACCTAGCAGAATAAATTATGATATAGTGTTAAATTACACATCACTACGGACAAGGCAACACCGAATATGTAATGATTTTAAAGTTTGTTTTATGTTTTTCATATTCAACAATTTTTTTTGTACTGGTAAAACTGGGATTTTGGGAGGGTGTATTACTTTTTCATTTAACCCTTTAAGGAACTAGTCATTTTTCATTTTTGCACTTTCATTTTTACCTCCCTTTCTTCCTAGAGCCATAACTTTTTTATTTTTTTTTTATCAACGCAGCCATATGAAAACTTCTTTTATGTAAGATGACTTTTAGTTTGTATTGACACTGTTCATTTAACAATATATTTATATATGTGATATACTCGTATGTACTGAATAACAGGAAAACTAATTTCAAGTGATGTGAAACTGCAAAAAACTACGCAATTCTGTAAAAAATTGTTAGTATTATTTTTACAGTAATGTCAATTATGTGGTAATGACTTGCAATATGATTCTTCAGGTCTGTATGTTAATGGTGATACCATGGATATATTTATTTTTATTTACCGTAAGTGGTGAAAAAATTCTGAAATTTCTATAAAAAAATTGTTTTGAGCCACCATTTTTTGAGATCTGTATCTACTTCATTTTCTGAAGTTGGAGCTGCTTAAGGGCTTGTTTTTGTGAGGTGAGCTGACCTTTGAATGGCAATCACTTTGGAGTAGATATGATGTTTTTGATAGCTTCTTATTAAGCTTTTTGCCAACTTTATGTGGACCATAAAAAACTTAATTCTAGTGGTTAGACTTTTTATATGATATGGCGTTTACAGTATAGGTTAAATAGCTTTACATTTTGATGGATCTGACTTTTACGGACTGGGGGATAACCAAGATGTTTATTTTCTATTTTCTTAAATATCTTTTTTTTTAAATGGAAAAGGGGAAGTACGGTAAGTTGAATTTTGATGCATTGATTTTTTCCACTTTCCACTTCATGCTTAGTCCTCAAATTGAACCAGCAATCAACATCTCAGCATACACAGAAAATCCCAACCTCCTACTATGCCCAGCCTGTGGGAATAATAGGAGAAACAATAATGCCCATCCCAATAGAGAATCAATATGGCAGGCAATGGGGGCCTTTAGCAGACCATAGCATCTCATCAGCACCCCACAACTGCATCGAGAGAGGGATGATTGGTGTCCGCAATAGATACTCAGGCAGGATCATGGGGTTCACTAGCCGCTATCAGCGATAGACAGCGGAATTTAACAGTTTAACAGCAGCTCCATACTCAGACAACCGCTCTATGTTGTAACAGTACATCATGGGGTGGGAAAGGGATAAAAACGTTAAAAAAAAATTACAATTTTTTTTACAATATTTATTAGTACCATCAATGTATTTTAGGGCAGTTTTATTTCCAATTTTCCTCATCGCGTCAGTGTAAAATTGACAAGTAGCCTGCCTGGCAGGCCCAACCTCCAGGGGTATATGAAAGGCTGTTGTGTAATGCAGTCCTAGAGGCCATTGTTAAGCCTTAGGTTGTCATAGCATCTCATCACAGCTGTCGCTTCATGGTGGTCCTGATGGTCTGACAGTGAGTGCTCTCCCTCAAACGCTTCATGTACCACCGTCATTATCCCAGCAGTCACCAAGCTGCTAGTTTGGTTAGATCATGGATGTCAAACTCAAAACACACAGAGGGCCAGAATGAAAAACTTGGACAAAGCCGCGGGCCAACCAGTATACAGGATAATGAACCCTACACAGTCCTCCATACAAAATAATGGGTCCCACATAGTCCTCCAAACAGTATAATGGCCTCACATAGCTTTCCATACAGTATAATGGGCCCCATATAGTCCTCCATACAGTATAATGGGCCCCACAAAGTCCTCCATACAGAATAATGGGCCTCACATAGCTTTCCATACAGTATAATGGGCCCCACATAGCTTTCCATACAGTATAATGGGCCCCATAAAGTCCTCCATACAGTATAATGGGCCCCACAAAGTCCTCCATACAGAATAATGGGCCCCACATAGTCTTCTATATAGAATAATGGGCCCAACATAGTCCTCCATACAGAATAATGGGCCACACATAGTCCTCCATACAGAATAATGGCCCACATAGTCCTCCATACAGAATAATGGCCCCACATAGGAGTGGTGGCTCTGGTGTCGAGGGCCAAATATAATCACCCTGCTGGCCAGATTTGGCTCACGGGCCAGAGTTTGACACATGTGGGTTAGATCATAGCAGTTACAGTAGGAGCCTGGCTGTGTATATCAGTTGGGCTTATGCAGCTGATCGCACCATAATTCGTACAGTGCGGTGATGTACATATCAGTTATGGAGCACCAAGTGATGTATTCATGAAGAATATGTACTTCAAGACATATTTTAAAGCTGTGATAAGAAGTGGAACTACAGGCATGCATTTTTTTTAAATAACTATTGCTACTGATTGGAAAACCTAGTTACCGGTAGTTAAGGAGAAAACAGTAAGTGTTATATGCTTTTACAATATAAAATGCCATGAGAGACAAAAAATACAATTACCTAATACAGAAATCTCTTTCCCATCGCCTAGAAGTCCATTTTCTGCTACTGCAGAGATCCGCACTGTGTACTGGTTCCCACTGGTCAGGTAATTGATTATCGCTGATTCTGAGTATACGCTGAAACTCTGATGTGGATCTCCTATCACTTCTACCAGATATGAGCTTCTGTTACCTTCTGGAAGCAGCCAGCTGACATTTATTGTGCTACTGTTTATTGTAGTGGATTGTACATCAATTACAGTGGCTGGTCCTGTAACCATAAAATTCAGTATTAGTAAATGAATACATTAAACAAAGACATCAAGAATTATAATGACCTATTTTTGGATCTATGAAACATGGTAACATTTTGTTAGATTTGTGAAAAATTGTAGCAAAACTGCTTTTGGGTGTGTGTTCACAATGTCTTTCTTCAGACGAGTTTGCTCCAAAACCTACAAAGCCCTAACTAAACACACAAAAGAATGAACATGTGCCTTTCTGTGTAAAAACGACTTTTGGGTGTCTTTTAACCACTTCAGGTTCCCAAAGATGCCAAGCAGCTAAAAAAATGAGCAGATTATTCGACAGGCATTTTTTGCTTGGAACTTATGAAAGAAATCAATAGAAAGGATCAAAAGATGCATGAATGATGCCCAGGCATCTTTTTGAGCACTTTGCTAGCGTTTTTGCTTCACAAACTTCTAGCGGTTTCTTCATTGTTGAATGGAGTTGAAAAATAGTCCAGAAAATGACAATTAAAAGGATGCCCAAAACAGGCCGATAAAACACAGCAAATTTGCTCATGAAGCAACAAAAAATTATAAAAAAAAGAAGGCTTAAGGAACACATACAAGTAGTATTCCTCTTCCTCTTCAAAAACTTGGTGGGTTCACTTGCCTGAAAAAAATGTGTGCTGCTTAAAAAAACTGAGATTTGACCAAGATGTGTGAATTTCCCATGAAAGTTTTCTATGAATACCTCAATGGCAGATTAATCTTTAACGGAATACGTGCACAGTTCATACTAACTTTATAATACAATTACTAAGCCTAGACACTCCACAAAAGAATAGCATATGTACAGTATGTAATGTCATTCCAGATGACTTCTTAGTCCAAACTTAATGGGAAAAAAGCAGAAGGCTACATTTGATGAGTTTTTGATGTTACTTATTTTCTGCACCCATCTGGTAAAATGGGTTACTTGTCTTTTTTTCATTGTATTTTGGTGTGTTTTTTTACATGCAGTTTAATTGTAGTTTGGATACTAGGGTTTAAATCTATTTAAAGGTATCTTTCCCTTCCAGACAATTTCTGCCCGGGCAGCAGTTTGTTGAAACATAACAAACCACATTGTGCTCATCTATTCCGGATCCACCGATGAGTCTTTGCTGTTGCTCTTGGTGTCCGGCATTAGCTGCAATGCTAACTTCATGTAGACAGTGCAGCAGCCAATCAGTAAGCTCAGCGGTTCTCCGCGGCATTACGTTTATACGGGTAGAGCCACTGAGCTCACTTATTTGCTGTCGGTGTGACATCAGCACCAAAGCCAATTCTAGACAGAAGGATCAGCTGACTTGGTCACTGTAGGATCTTGGTAAGGTGACTAAAGCATGGTTAGTTATGTTTTAACAAACTTCAGCTGGGGCCGATAGGGAAGAACAACCTTAAATAGGTCATAATTTTTTTTCTGCTTGGCCATTCAAAGTTGGATTTCTGTGTTTGATGCTCAGTGCGCCATGAAGCCTAACAGTTCAGGTAACCCTCCAATTTACTTGTTCTCCATCTATTTCCAGTTCTCCACTATTCTCTGGATCCTATAAAGCCAAAGCTCCTAGGAAGAGGAGGACAGAAAAAGATGGAAAACAAGTAGGTAGGAAGCTGTTTTCCATTTCCATGCCAAGGGTTTATGGAATGCTTGTTTTGAACATTTTGTGACTTTTGCTAACGAGCAGTTTGAGATATTTCTATGATTTGTAAGATATTTTCATGTTCCTTTGTGGAGAAAAATAAATTAGAGAGATTTTTAATCATTATTTCATTTTACAGCAATTTTTTGTAGTCAGAAAAAGTATAGGTACATCCCTGAACTAAGCTTGCTTCACACTGCTTAGAAGGATCTAGTTAACCACTTAATGATAGCCACTGTACAGTGGGGAAAAAAAGTATTTAGTCAGCCACCAACTGTGCAAGTTCTCCCACTTAAAAAGATGAGAGAGGGCTGTAATTGACATCATAGGTAGACCTCAACTATGAGAGACAAAATAAGGAAACAAATCCTGAAAATCACATTGTCTGATTTGAAAATAATTTTTTTTCAAATTTTGGTGGAAAATAAGTATTTGGTCAATTACAAAAGTTCATCTCAATACTTTGTTATATATCCTTTGTTGGCAATGACAGAGGTCAAACGTTTTCTGTAAGTCTTCACAAGGTTGGCACACACTGTTGCTGGTATGTTGGCCCTTTCCTCCATGCAGATCTCCTCTAGAGCAGTGATGTTTTGGGGCTGTCGCTGGGCAACACAGACTTTCAACTCCCTCCAAAGGTTTTCTATAGGGTTTAGATCTGGAGACTGGCTAGGCCACTCCAGGACCTTGAAATGCTTCTTATGAAACCACTCCTTCATTGCCCTGGCAGTGTGCATGGGATCATTGTCATGCTGAAATACCCAGCCACCTTTCATCTTCAATGCCCTTGCTGATGGAAGGAGGTTTGCACTCAAAATCTCATGATACATGGCCCCATTCATTCTTTCATGTACACGGATCAGTCGTCCTGGTCCCTTGGGAGATAAACAGCCTCAAAGCATGATGTTGCCACCCCCATGCTTCACAGTAGGTATGGTGTTCTTTGGATGCAACTCAGCATTCTTTCTCCTCCAAACACGATGAGTTGTGTTTCTACCAAACAGTTCTACTTTGGTTTCATCTGACTATATGACATTCTCTCAATACTCTTCTGGATCATCCAAATGCTCTCTAGCAAACTTCAGACGGGCCCAGACGTGTAATGGCTTAAGCAGGGGGACATGTCTGGCACTGCCGGATCTGAGTCCCTAGCAGCGTAGTGTGTTACTGATAGTAGCCTGTGTAACGTTGGTCCCAGCTCTCTGCAGGTCATTCACTAGGACACCTGTGTGGTTCTGGGATTTTCACTCACCATTTTTGAGATTATTTTGACCCCACAGGGAGAGATCTTGTGTGGATCCCCAGATCAAGGGAGATTATCAGTGGTCTTGTATGTCTTCCATTTTCTAATTATTGCTCCCACAGTTGATTTCTTCACACCAAGCTGCTCGCCTATTGCAGATTCAGTCTTCCCAGCCTGGTGCAGGGCTACAATTTTGTTTCTGGTGTGCTTCGACAGCTCTTTGGTCTTCACCATAGTGGAGTTTGGAGTGTGACTGTTTGAGGTTGCGGACAGCTGACTTTTATACTGATAACAAGTTCAAACAGATGCCAGTACTACAGGTAATGAGTGGAGGACAGAAGAGACTCTTAAAGAAGAAGTTACAGGTCTGTGAGAGCCAGAAATCTTGCTTGTTTGTAATTGACCAAATACTTATTTTCCACCAAAATTTGAAAAAAAATCTTTCCAAATCAGACAATGTGATTATCAGAATTTGTTTTGTCATTTTGTCTCTCATAGTTGAGGTGTACCTATGATGTCAATAACAGGCCTCTCTCATCTTTTTAAGTGGGAGAACTTGCTCAATTGATGGCTGACTAAATACTTTTTATCCCCACTGTAATGTGCAAATTAGTTTTCATGGCAGCCAGGGACCTTCTGAAGGCCTCCATGCCTGCCATGTACAAGCTTAGATTGACTCCATAGGAGACCAGTGATTTCACTGTATACTGCAATACTATTGCACTGCAGTCTATTGCATGGGAGTGCAAGTGACTACAGATTCCTCTAATGAAAAATGTAAAACAGAAAAAAGTAAACAAAAATAAGTGCACCCTTTATTTCTGCATCTGGTGATCATATTTGATACTGAAAAAAATCAAGATATTTTGAACATTTGCATATCATTAATATGTCTATCCTTCCTTTGATTTTTGATTTCCAAAACTCCATAACTCTACCTTTTTGGTGTTGCAATTTCAATGCTGAGGAGTGTATGTATTTAGTGTGTATTTTCATATATGTATACTTTGCTGTAACTAGAAAGAGATGTTCTGGATACCAAATTTCAAACTTCACAATTTCACAGAGAAATATCTGAAAAGTACTCACGTGAATAGGCGAATATTTCTGAACTGTTTCCTGTGACATTATTTTCTCCAACAACAGCGGAGATCAGGAATATATAATAATTCCCCGGTGTCAGGCCTCCAATTGTATCAGAAGCTGTAGTCACAGTTTTATGAAAAGTTGGATCTCCCAGAATCTGGATTCCATAAGAGCTTGCATTTCCATCTGGTTTCTCCCAGCTCAGAGATATAGAAGTGGTGGTGATGATCCCAGTCATCAGGTTCTTCACTACTTCAGGTTCTTAAATGAACAGAAAAAATACAATCAGTTAAAAAATTATTTAGTAATAAAACTACATCTTGCTATTATAGCATACTTAAAGGATTTGTCCATAGTTACTCACTTTTGCATCTGAAGGTGAGCAGCAACATGACATTAAGTCTGCACATATCTATGTCCTGGTCATCATTAATTAAAATAAGGTATTTGTATAAAATGCACAAATAGTATGTATGGAGCAAAGCATCCTTCCCTTGTTCCCAACTTTTTTTGTTTTTAAAAGCTCTGAAAGTTTGTTTGCAAGATTTACTTGTATTGATTAGAAGCATATATAATATTATAATAATATGCTTAACCTTGATTAATTATCTTTTGGTGTGAAAGTGAGAGTACAGCTTACAAAACACTTTGCGTATATTATTTTTGTGTAAATCAAGGGGGTTTATAGACAACACTACAACTTTCTAATGGAACCTGAGTTTCCGTTCTTCATCATTTCACTGTGATTGCTGTTAGCAGTTGAGCAGTTAAGGTGAGCTGACAAAACTTGCTTTGTTTTAAACGAAACATAGTGCCCGATTCTTCAAGTAGTTTTCACAAGAATCCTGGGAACCTGCTTAAATGTTGCAACAGTTTTGTGCATCTCAAAGTTGTGCCAAAATTTGGCAAATGTGATGCTTTTATGCGATTTTTGCCAATTCTGACAACTTTTTAAAAAGTGGGCAGAGCTCAGGTGTGATATATATTGTGGCCCTGACAAATTCATCATAATTTGTGCCATAAAGTGGCTTACATTGCAAAAGGAATCTACACAAGAACCTGGCTGGAATAAATTTCTGGTGGTGCTGAGGAACCAAATTCATTAAAGAGGGGCATACTTCTTAACAAAATACAGTGTATCTTGCTCCCCCTCTACTTTCATTAAAAATAGTCAGTGGACAGTCTTATTGAATCAGGCTATAATATCCAAACTTTGTCAATCAATTACATTTCTAGTTTACTTGAGCATGGCCATCTTGGATAGAGACATTGTGTAAATATATATTATCTGAATATAAGAAATACCCACTTGTATACACAGATATATCTGAACTGTTTCCTGTCACATTATTTTCCCCAACAACAGCGGAGACCAGGAATATGTAATAATTCCCCGGTATCAGGCCTTCAATTATATCAGAAGTTGTAGTGATAGTTTTATTAAATGTTGGATCTCCCAGAATCTGGATTTCATAAGAGCTTGCATTTCCATCTGGTTTCTCCCAGCTCAGAGATATAGAAGTGGTGGTGATGATCCCGGTCATCAGGTTCTTCACTACTTCAGGTTCTATAATGAAACAGAAAATATATAAATAATGTCAAACTCTAGCTTTTATTATGAAATTTGCCTAATAAGGCTGTATTACAGCTTCTGCTGGTCAAACATTTTACATTATGATAGAAATACCCACTTGTATACACAGGTATTGTTGAACTGTTTCCGGTCACATTATTTTCCCCAACAACAGCAGTGACCAGCAATGTATAATAATTCCCCGGTGTCAGGCCTTCAATTGTATCAGAAGTTGAAGTCACAATTTTATAGAAATTTGAATCTTCCAGAATCTGGATTTCATAAGAGCTTGTATTTCCATCTGGTTTCTCCCAGCTCAGAGATATAGAAGTGGTGGTGATGATCCCAGTCATCAGGTTCTTCACTACTTCAGGCTCTGTTATGAAACAGAAAAGATATAAATGATGTTCAGCACTCGCTTTATATAGAAATGCACCTGAAAAGACAGTACAGCAACTTCTCATGGTCCAAAATATCATAGTTTCAGAAAAATACCCACCTGTATACACAGATATTTCGGAACTGTTTCCGGTCACATTATTTTCCCCAATAACAGCAGTGACCAGCAATGTGTAATAATTCCCCGGTGTCAGGCCTCCAATTGTATCCGAAGTTGAAATCACACTTTTATTGAACGTTGGCTCTCCCAGAATCTGGATTCCATAAGAGCTTGTATTTCCATCTGGTTTCTCCCAGCTCAATGATATAGAAGTGGTGGTGATGATCCCAGTCATCAGGTTCTTCACTACTTCAGGTTCTTAAATGCAACAGAAAAAAACATAAATATTGTCCGACACATGCTATACATTGCATCTTCATAAGGTACAACATTTCGGAGTTTACTCAAGTGAGGTAAAACTACCAAAAGCTGTCAATTAATTATTCCTTCATTTTCTAGTCCATGTTTTTTCTGGAATTAAGTTATATTTTAGCTGATATTCAGCCCATACTGTTTATCAAATTCTAATGGGATATCCAGCCAAACCTGAACTTTTTGTCATGATAAAAATGATGAAACGATAAAAAAATTTCTATGACATTGGATTAATCGAAAGGACTAGCACTACATTTACTGTATAAAACACCTTCACTAAAGTATATTAGGGTAGTGCCTCCTCCTTTAGTACTTGAAGATAATACAAGTAGCTTGGACCCTACTCATCTCCTGCCAAGAGAGAAAAGCGATTATGAAAAATAATTCTCCTTCTGAAGGACCTGTCTCATTCTAGATTTCACAGACCAAACTTGATTTAAAGGAGCACAATATAAAGCTAAATATAAGAAATACCCACTTGTATACACAGATATTTCGGAACTGTTTCCGGTCACATTATTTTCCCCAACAACAGCAGTGACCAGCAATGTGTAATGATTCCCCGGTGTCAGGCCTTCAATTGTATCAGAAGTTGAAATCACACTTTTATTGAACGTTGGATCTCCCAGAATCTGGATTTCATAAGAGCTTGTATTTCCATCTGGTTTTTCCCAGCTCAGTGATATAGAAGTGGTGGTGATGATCTCAGTCATGAGGTTCTTCACTACGTCAGGTTCTTGAATGCAACAGAAAAAAAAAAAAAATTCTAGCACATGCTATATATTGCATCTTAATAAGGTACAACATTTCGAAGTTTACTCATGTGAGGTAAAACTATCAAGAGCAGTGAATTACTTTTTCCTACATTTTCTAGTCCTTAATTTTTCTGGAATTAAGTTATATTTTAACTGATATTCAGCACATACTTTTCATCATATTCTGATGGGATATCCAGCCAAACCTGACCCTTTCATCATGATAAAAATGATGAAATGATAAATAGAAATTATTCTATGACATTGGATAAATCGAAAGGAGTAGCACTCCATTTACTGTATAAAACACCTTCACTAAAGTATAGTAGGGTAATGCCTCCTCCTTTGGTTATTGAAGATAATACAAGTAGCTTGGATCCTACTTATCTCCTGGCTAAAGTGAAGAGCAATTATAAAAACCAACTCTCCTTCTAGAGGATCTGTCCCATTCTAGATTTCACAGACCAACTTTTGATTTAAAGGGGCACCATGTAAACCTAAACATAATAAATACCCACTTGTATACACAGATATTTCTGAACCGTTTCCAGTCGTCACATTATTTTCCCCAACAACAGCAGTGACCAGCAATGTGTAATGATTCCCCGGTGTCAGGCCTTGAATTGTATCAAAAGTTGAAATCACAGTTTTATCAAAAGTTGGATCTCCCAGAATCTGGATTTCATAAGAGCTTGCATTTCCAACTGGTTTCTCCCAACTCAGAGATATAGAAGTGGTGGTGATTATCCCAGTTATCAGGTTCTTCACTACTTCAGGCTCTAATATGAAACAGAAAAGATATAAATGATGTTCAGCACTCGCTTTATACAGTGGGGAAATTAAGTATTTCATACACTGCCGATTTTGCAAGTTTTCCCACCTAAAATAATGGAGACGTCTGTAATTTTTATTGTAGGTACACTTCAACTGTGAGAGACAAGAATCTAAAAATAAAAACCAGAAAACCACATTGTATGATTTTTAAATAATTTAATTGCATTTTATTGCATGAAATAAGTATTTGATCACCTACCAACCAGCAAGAATTCTGGCTCTCACAGACCTGCTAGTTTATCTTTAACCCCTTCGCAACCCTGGCATTTTCCGTTTTTGCATTTTCGTTTTTTGCTCCCCTTCTCCCAGAGCCATAGCTTTTTATTTTTTGGTCAATATGGCCGTGTGAGGGCTTATTTTTTGCGGGACGAGTGGTGAAAAAAAATTCCAAAATTTGGGGGGAAAAAAATGGCGCCATTTTCCAAGACCCGTAGCGTCTCCATTTTTCAGGATCTGGGGCCGGTTGAGGGCTTATTTTTTGCTGAACTTTTTATTGATACCATTTTGGGGTAGATATGATGTTTTGATCGCCCGTTATTGCATTTTAATGCAATGTTGCTGCAACCAAAAAACGTAATTCTGGCGTTTAGAATTTTTTTCTCGTTACGCCGTTTACCGATCGGATTAATTCTTTTATTATATTGATAGATCGGGCGATTCTGAACGCGGCGATACCAAATATGTGTATGTGGATTTTTTTTTATTATTTTATTTTGAATGGGGCTAAAGGGGGGTGATTTAAACGTTTATATTTTTTAATTTTTTTAATATTTTTAAAAACATTTTTTCTTCACTTTTTGCTTGCTTCTATAGTCTCCATAGGAGACTAGAAGCAGCACTTGTCTGATCGCCTCTGCTACATAGAGATAATCAGCAGATCACCTGTATGTAGCAGAAATGGTCCTGTGCTATGGTCACATAGCGACCAGCTCATGACAACCACTGGAGTCTGCTGCAGACCCAGGGTTGTCATGCCCACCCATCGGTGACCCACGATCACGTGACGGGGTCACCGATGGGCAGGGTAAGTGACACGCTTCCGGCGCGGCGCTGTTAAATGCCGCTCTCAGAGATTGACAGTGGCATTTAACATGTTAACAGCCGCAGGTGGATCGTGATACCACCTGTGGCTGTTGCGGGCACATGTCAGCTGTAATAATCAGCTGACATGTGCCCGGTTCAGTGCAGGCTCAGCGCCGGAGCCCTCACTGAACCGTGGGATTACAGCCTGTGTATACTAATACGGCACAGGCTGTAAAGGGGTTAAGTAGCCCTCCTGCTCTGCAATCTTTACCTGTATTAATTGCACCTATTTGAACTCGTTACCTGTATGAAAGACAACCGTCCACACACTCAATCAATCACACTCCAAGCTCTCCACAATGGCCAAGAGCAAAGAACTGTCTAAGGACAACAGGGACAAAATTGTAGACTTGCACAAGGATGGGATGGGATAAAGGAGATTGATGAGAAGGCAATAACTGTTGACACAATTATTAGAAAATGGAAGAAACACAAGATGACTGTCAATCTTCCTTAGCCTGGGGCTCCATGCAATATCTCGCCTCATGGGGTAAGGGTGATTTTGAGAAAGTTCAGCAATCAGCCCAGAAATACACCGGAAGACCAGGTCAATGACCTGAAGAGAGCTGGGACCACAATCTCAAACATTACCATTATTAACACACTACGCTGTCATGGATTAAAATACTGCAGAGCACGCAAAGTCCCCCTCTCACGCCAGCACATGTTCAGGCCCATTTGAAGTTTGGCAATGACCATCTGGATGACCAGAGGAAGTATGAGAGAAGGTCATGTGTTCAGATGAGACCAAAATAGAACTTTTTGGTATCAACTCCACTCGCCGTGCTTGGAGGAGGAAGAGTACAACCCCAAGAACATCATCACAACCGTGAAACATGGTGGGGGAAACATCATAATTTGGGGGTGTTTTCTGCAAAGGGGAGAGGACGACTGCACTGTATTGAAGAGAGGAAGGATGGGGTCATGTATAGAGAGATTTTTTCCAACAACCTCCTTCCCACAGTAAGAGCATTGAAGATGGGTCGTGGCTGGGTCTTCCAGAATGACAATGACCCAAAACACACAGCCAGGACAACTAAGGATTGGCCCTGTAAGAAGCATTTCAATGTCCTGGAGTGGCCTAGCCAGTCTCCAGACCTGGACCCAATAGAAAATCTTTGGAGTGAGCTGAAACTCAATGTTGCCCAGTGACAGTCCCGAAACCAGAAAGATGTGGAGAAGATCTGTATGGAGGAGTGGGCCAAAATGACTGCTGCAGTGTGCGCAAACTTGGTCAAGAACTACAAGAAACGTCTGACTTTTGTAATTGCAAACAAAGATTTCTGTACCAAGTATTAAGTTCTGTTTTTCTATTGTATCAAATACTTAATTCATACAATAAAATGCAAATTAATTATGTAAAAATCATACAATGTGATTTCCTGGATTTTTTTTTAGATTCTGTCTCTCACGGTAGAAGTGTACCTGGGATAAAAATTACGGACCTCTCCATTCTTTGTAGGTGGGAAAACTTACAAAATCTGTATAGTATCAAATATTTATTTTCCCAACTGTACAAAAATGTACCTGAAAAGACAGTACAACAACTTTTCATGGTCCAAAATTTCAAAGTTTCAGAAAAACACCCACCTGTATACACAGATATTTCGGAACTGTTTCCGGTCACATTATTTTCCCCAACAACAGCAGTGATCAGCAATGTATAATAATTCCCCGGTGTCAGGCCTTCAATTGTATCCGAAGTTGAAATCACACTTTTATTGAACGTTGGATCTCCCAGAATCTGGATTCCATAAGAGCTTGCATTTCCATCTGGTTTCTCCCAGCTCAGAGATATAGAAGTGGTGGTGATGATCTCAGTCATCAGGTTCTTCACTACTTCAGGTTCTTGAATGCAACAGAAAAAACATAAATATTTCCAGCACATGCTATATATTGCATCTTCATAAGGTACAACATTTCAGAGTTTACTCATGTGAGGTAAAACTATCAAGAGCAGTGATTTACTTATTCCTACATTTTCTAGTCCTTGTTTTTTCTAGAATTGTTATATTTTAGCTGATATTCAGCACATACTTTTCATCATATTCCGATGGGATATCCAGCCAAACCTGACACTTTTATCTTGATAAAAATGATCAAATGATAAAAAGAAATTATCCTATGACATTGGGTTAATCGAAAGGAGTAGCACTCCATTTACTGTATAAAACACCTTCACTAAAGTATAGTAGGGTAATGCCTCCTCCTTTGGTGATTGAAGATAATACAAGTAGCTTTAATCCTACTTATCTCCTGGCTAAAGTGAAGAGCAATTATAAAAACCAACTCTCCTTCTAGAGGACCTGTCCCATTTTAGATTTCACAGACCAACTTTTGATTTAAAGGGGCACCATGTAAAGCTAAACATAATAAATACCCACTTGTATACACAGATATTTCTGAACTGTTTCCAGTCACATTATTTTCCCCAACAACAGCAGTGACCAGCAATATGTAATGATTCCCCTGTGTCAGGCCTTCAATTGTATCAAAAGTTGTAATCACAGTTTTATCAAAAGTTGGATCTCCCAGAATCTGGATTTCATAAGAGCTTGCATTTCCAACTGGTTTCTCCCAACTCAGAGATATAGAAGTGGTGGTGATTATCCCCGTCATCAGGTTCTTCACTACTTCAGGCTCTAATATGAAACAGAAAAGATATAAATGATGTTCAGCACTCGCTTTATACAGTGGGGAAATTAAGTATTTCATACACTGCCGATTTTGCAAGTTTTCCCACCTAAAAAAAATGGAGACGTCTGTAATTTTTATTGTAGGTACTCTTCAACTGTGAGAGACAAGACTCTAAAAATAAAAAACAGAAAACCACATTGTATGATTTTTAAATAATTTAATTGCATTTTATTGCATGAAATAAGTATTTGATCACCTACCAACCAGCAAGAATTCTGGCTCTCACAGACCTGCTAGTTTATCTTTAACCCCTTCGCAACCCTGGCATTTTCCGTTTTTGCATTTTCGTTTTTTGCTCCCCTTGTTCCCAGAGCCATAGCTTTTTATTTTTTGGTGAATATGGCCGTGTGAGGGCTTATTTTTTGCGGGACGAGTTGTGAAAAAAAAATCCAAAATTTGGGGGGAAAAAAATGGCGCCATTTTCCAAGACCCATAGCGTCTCCATTTTTCAGGATCTGGGGCCAGTTGAGGGCTTATTTTTTGCTGAACTTTTTATTGATACCATTTTGGGGTAGATCCGATGTTTTGATCGCCCGTTATTGCATTTTAATGCAATGTTGCTGCAACCAAAAAACTTAATTCTGGCGTTTAGAATTTTTTTCATGTTACGCCGTTTACCGATCGGATTAATTCTTTTATTATATTGATAGATCGGGCGATTCTGAACGCGGCGATACCAAATATGTGTATGTGGATTTTTTTTTATTATTTTATTTTGAATGGGGCTAAAGGGGGGTGATTTAAACGTTTATATTTTTTAATTTTTTTTATATTTTTAAAAACATTTTTTCTTCACTTTTTGCTTGCTTCTATAGTCTCCATAGGAGACTAGAAGCAGCACTTGTCTGATCGCCTCTGCTACATAGAGATAATCAGCAGATCACCTGTATGTAGCAGAAATGGTCCTGTGCTATGGTCACATAGTGACCAGCTCATGACAACCACTGGAGTCTGCTGCAGACCCAGGGTTGTCATGCCCACCCATCGGTGACCCACGATCACGTGACGGGGTCACCGATGGGCAGGGTAAGTGACACGCTTCCGGCGCGGCGCTGTTAAATGCCGCTCTCAGAGATTGACAGTGGCATTTAACATGTTAACAGCCGCAGGTGGATCGCGATTCCACCTGTGGCTGTTGCGGGCACATGTCAGCTGTAATAATCAGCTGACATGTGCCTGGTTCAGTGCAGGCTCAGTGCCGGAGCCCTCACTGAACCGTGGGATTACAGCCTGTGTATACTAATACGGCACAGGCTGTAAAGGGGTTAAGTAGCCCTCCTACTCTGCACTCTTTACCTGTATTAATTGCACCTATTTGAACTCGTTACCTGTATGAAAGACAACCGTCCACACACTCAATCAATCACACTCCAAGCTCTCCACAATGGCCAAGAGCAAAGAACTGTCTAAGGACAACAGGGACAAAATTGTAGACTTGCACAAGGATGGGATGGGATAAAGGAGATTGATGAGAAGGCAATAACTGTTGACACAATTATTAGAAAATGGAAGAAACACAAGATGACTGTCAATCTTCCTTAGCCTGGTGCTCCATGCAATATCTTGCCTCATGGGGTAAGGGTGATTTTGAGAAAGTTCAGCAATCAGCCCAGAAATACACCGGAAGACCAGGTCAATGACCTGAAGAGAGCTGGGACCACAATCTCAAACATTACCATTATTAACACACTACGCTGTCATGGATTAAAATACTGCAGAGCACGCAAAGTCTCCCTCTCACGCCAGCACATGTTCAGGCCCATTTGAAGTTTGGCAATGACCATCTGGATGACCAGAGGAAGTATGAGTGAAGGTCATGTGTTCAGATGAGACCAAAATAGAACTTTTTGGTATCAACTCCACTTGCAGTGCTTAGAGGAGGAAGAGTACAACCCCAAGAACATCATCACAACCGTGAAACATGGTGGGGGAAACATCATAATTTGGGGGTGTTTTCTGCAAAGGGGAGAGGACGACTGCACTGTATTGAAGAGAGGAAGGATGGGGTCATGTATAGAGAGATTTTTGCCAACAACCTCCTTCCCACAGTAAGAGCATTGAAGATGGGTCGTGGCTGGGTCTTCCAGAATGACAATGACCCAAAACACACAGCCAGGACAACTAAGGATTGGCCCTGTAAGAAGCATTTCAATGTCCTGGAGTGGCCTAGCCAGTCTCCAGACCTGGACCCAATAGAAAATCTTTGGAGGGAGCTGAAACTCAATGTTGCCCAGTGACAGTCCCGAAACCAGAAAGATGTGGAGAAGATCTGTATGGAGGAGTGGGCCAAAATGACTGCTGCAGTGTGTGCAAACTTGGTCAAGAACTACAAGAAACGTCTGACTTTTGTAATTGCAAACAAAGATTTCTGTACCAAGTATTAAGTTCTGTTTTTCTATTGTATCAAATACTTAATTCATACAATAAAATGCAAATTAATTATGTAAAAATCATACAATGTGATTTCCTGGATTTTTTTTTAGATTCTGTCTCTCACGGTAGAAGTGTACCTGGGATAAAAATTACGGACCTCTCCATTCTTTGTAGGTGGGAAAACTTGCAAAATCTGTATAGTATCAAAAATTTATTTTCCCAACTGTACAAAAATGTACCTGAAAAGACAGTACAACAACTTTTCATGGTCCAAAATTTCAAAGTTTCAGAAAAATACTCACCTGTATACACAGATATTTCGGAACTGTTTCCGGTCACATTATTTTCCCCAACAACAGCAGTGACCAGCAATGTATAATAATTCCCCGGTGTCAGGCTTTCAATTGTATCCGAAGTTGAAATCACACTTTTATTGAACGCTGGATCTCCCAGAATCTGGATTCCATAAGAGCTTGTATTTCCATCTGGTTTCTCCCAGCTCAATGATATAGAAGTGGTGGTGATGATCCCAGTCATGAGGTTCTTCACTACTTCAGGTTCTTGAATGCAACAGAAAAAACATAAATATTTCCAGCACATGCTATATATTGCATCTTCATAAGGTACAACATTTCAGAGTTTACTCATGTGAGGTAAAACTATCAAGAGCAGTGATTTACTTATTCCTACATTTTCTAGTCCTTGTTTTTTCTAGAATTGTTATATTTTAGCTGATATTCAGCACATACTTTTCATCATATTCCGATGGGATATCCAGCCAAACCTGACACTTTTATCTTGATAAAAGTGATCAAATGATAAAAAGAAATTATCCTATGACATTGGGTTAATCGAAAGGAGTAGCACTCCATTTACTGTATAAAACACCTTCACTAAAGTATAGTAGGGTAATGCCTCCTCCTTTGGTGATTGAAGATAATACAAGTAGCTTTAATCCTACTTATCTCCTGGCTAAAGTGAAGAGCAATTATAAAAACCAACTCTCCTTCTAGAGGACCTGTCACATTTTAGATTTCACAGACCAACTTTTGATTTAAAGGGGCACCATGTAAAGCTAAACATAATAAATACCCACTTGTATACACAGATATTTCTGAACTGTTTCCAGTCACATTATTTTCCCCAACAACAGCAGTGACCAGCAATATGTAATGATTCCCCGGTGTCAGGCCTTCAATTGTATCAAAAGTTGTAATCACAGTTTTATCAAAAGTTGGATCTCCCAGAATCTGGATTTCATAAGAGCTTGCATTTCCAACTGGTTTCTCCCAACTCAGAGATATAGAAGTGGTGGTGATTATCCCCGTCATCAGGTTCTTCACTACTTCAGGCTCTAATATGAAACAGAAAAGATATAAATGATGTTCAGCACTCGCTTTATACAGTGGGGAAATTAAGTATTTCATACACTGCCGATTTTGCAAGTTTTCCCACCTAAAAAAAATGGAGACGTCTGTAATTTTTATTGTAGGTACTCTTCAACTGTGAGAGACAAGACTCTAAAAATAAAAAACAGAAAACCACATTGTATGATTTTTAAATAATTTAATTGCATTTTATTGCATGAAATAAGTATTTGATCACCTACCAACCAGCAAGAATTCTGGCTCTCACAGACCTGCTAGTTTATCTTTAACCCCTTCGCAACCCTGGCATTTTCCGTTTTTGCATTTTCGTTTTTTGCTCCCCTTGTTCCCAGAGCCATAGCTTTTTATTTTTTGGTGAATATGGCCGTGTGAGGGCTTATTTTTTGCGGGACGAGTTGTAAAAAAAAATTCCAAAATTTGGGGGGAAAAAAATGGCGCCATTTTCCAAGACCCATAGCGTCTCCATTTTTCAGGATCTGGGGCCAGTTGAGGGCTTATTTTTTGCTGAACTTTTTATTGATACCATTTTGGGGTAGATCCGATGTTTTGATCGCCCGTTATTGCATTTTAATGCAATGTTGCTGCAACCAAAAAACTTAATTCTGGCGTTTAGAATTTTTTTCATGTTACGCCGTTTACCGATCGGATTAATTCTTTTATTATATTGATAGATCGGGCGATTCTGAACGCGGCGATACCAAATATGTGTATGTGGATTTTTTTTTATTATTTTATTTTGAATGGGGCTAAAGGGGGGTGATTTAAACGTTTATATTTTTAATTTTTTTTTATATTTTTAAAAACATTTTTTCTTCACTTTTTGCTTGCTTCTATAGTCTCCATAGGAGACTAGAAGCAGCACTTGTCTGATCGCCTCTGCTACATAGAGATAATCAGCAGATCACCTGTATGTAGCAGAAATGGTCCTGTGCTATGGTCACATAGTGACCAGCTCATGACAACCACTGGAGTCTGCTGCAGACCCAGGGTTGTCATGCCCACCCATCGGTGACCCACGATCACGTGACGGGGTCACCGATGGGCAGGGTAAGTGACACGCTTCCGGCGCGGCGCTGTTAAATGCCGCTCTCAGAGATTGACAGTGGCATTTAACATGTTAACAGCCGCAGGTGGATCGCGATTCCACCTGGGGCTGTTGCGGGCACATGTCAGCTGTAATAATCAGCTGACATGTGCCTGGTTCAGTGCAGGCTCAGTGCCGGAGCCCTCACTGAACCGTGGGATTACAGCCTGTGTATACTAATACGGCACAGGCTGTAAAGGGGTTAAGTAGCCCTCCTACTCTGCACTCTTTACCTGTATTAATTGCACCTATTTGAACTCGTTACCTGTATGAAAGACAACCGTCCACACACTCAATCAATCACACTCCAAGCTCTCTACAATGGCCAAGAGCAAAGAACTGTCTAAGGACAACAGGGACAAAATTGTAGACTTGCACAAGGATGGGATGGGATAAAGGAGATTGATGAGAAGGCAATAACTGTTGACACAATTATTAGAAAATGGAAGAAACACAAGATGACTGTCAATCTTCCTTAGCCTGGGGCTCCATGCAATATCTTGCCTCATGGGGTAAGGGTGATTTTGAGAAAGTTCAGCAATCAGCCCAGAAATACACCGGAAGACCAGGTCAATGACCTGAAGAGAGCTGGGACCACAATCTCAAACATTACCATTATTAACACACTACGCTGTCATGGATTAAAATACTGCAGAGCACGCAAAGTCTCCCTCTCACGCCAGCACATGTTCAGGCCCATTTGAAGTTTGGCAATGACCATCTGGATGACCAGAGGAAGTATGAGTGAAGGTCATGTGTTCAGATGAGACCAAAATAGAACTTTTTGGTATCAACTCCACTTGCAGTGCTTGGAGGAGGAAGAGTACAACCCCAAGAACATCATCACAACCGTGAAACATGGTGGGGGAAACATCATAATTTGGGGGTGTTTTCTGCAAAGGGGAGAGGACGACTGCACTGTATTGAAGAGAGGAAGGATGGGGTCATGTATAGAGAGATTTTTGCCAACAACCTCCTTCCCACAGTAAGAGCATTGAAGATGGGTCGTGGCTGGGTCTTCCAGAATGACAATGACCCAAAACACACAGCCAGGACAACTAAGGATTGGCCCTGTAAGAAGCATTTCAATGTCCTGGAGTGGCCTAGCCAGTCTCCAGACCTGGACCCAATAGAAAATCTTTGGAGTGAGCTGAAACTGTTGCCCAGTGACAGTCCCGAAACCAGAAAGATGTGGAGAAGATCTGTATGGAGGAGTGGGCCAAAATGACTGCTGCAGTGTGTGCAAACTTGGTCAAGAACTACAAGAAACGTCTGACTTTTGTAATTGCAAACAAAGATTTCTGTACCAAGTATTAAGTTCTGTTTTTCTATTGTATCAAATACTTAATTCATACAATAAAATGCAAATTAATTATGTAAAAATCATACAATGTGATTTCCTGGATTTTTTTTTAGATTCTGTCTCTCACGGTAGAAGTGTACCTGGGATAAAAATTACGGACCTCTCCATTCTTTGTAGGTGGGAAAACTTGCAAAATCTGTATAGTATCAAAAATTTATTTTCCCAACTGTACAAAAATGTACCTGAAAAGACAGTACAACAACTTTTCATGGTCCAAAATTTCAAAGTTTCAGAAAAATACTCACCTGTATACACAGATATTTCGGAACTGTTTCCGGTCACATTATTTTCCCCAACAACAGCAGTGACCAGCAATGTATAATAATTCCCCGGTGTCAGGCTTTCAATTGTATCCGAAGTTGAAATCACACTTTTATTGAACGCTGGATCTCCCAGAATCTGGATTCCATAAGAGCTTGTATTTCCATCTGGTTTCTCCCAGCTCAGTGATATAGAAGTGGTGGTGATGATCCCAGTCATGAGGTTCTTCACTACTTCGGGTTCTTGAATGCAACAGAAAAAACATAAATATTTCCAGCACATGCTATATATTGCATCTTCATAAGGTACAACATTTCAGAGTTTACTCATGTGAGGTAAAACTATCAAAAGCAGTGAATTACTTATTCCTACATTTTCTAGTCCTTGATTTTTTCTTGAATTAAGTTATATTTTAACTGATATTCAGCACATACTTTTCATCATATTCCGATGGGATATCCAGCCAAACCTGACACTTTTATCTTGATAAAAATGATCAAATGATAAAAAGAAATTATCCTATGACATTGGGTTAATCGAAAGGAGTAGCACTCCATTTACTGTATAAAACACCTTCACTAAAGTATAGTAGGGTAATGCCTCCTCCTTTGGTGATTGAAGATAATACAAGTAGCTTGGATCCTACTCATCTCCTGGCTAAAGTGAAGAGCAATTATAAAAACCAACTCTCCTTCTAGAGGACCTGTCCCATTTTAGATTTCACAGACCAACTTTTGATTTAAAGGGGCACCATGTAAAGCTAAACATAATAAATACCCACTTGTATACACAGATATTTCTGAACTGTTTCCAGTCACATTATTTTCCCCAACAACAGCAGTGATCAGCAATGTGTAATGATTCCCTGGTGTCAGGCCTTCAATTGTTTCAAAAGTTGAAATCACAGTTTTATCAAAAGTTGGATCTCCCAGAATCTGGATTTCATAAGAGCTTGCATTTCCAACTGGTTTCTCCCAACTCAGAGATATAGAAGTGGTGGTGATTATCCCAGTTATCAGGTTCTTCACTACTTCAGGCTCTAATATGAAACAGAAAAGATATAAATGATGTTCAGCACTCGCTTTATACAGTGGGGAAATTAAGTATTTCATACACTGCCGATTTTGCAAGTTTTCCCACCTAAAAAAATGGAGACGTCTGTAATTTTTATTGTAGGTACACTTCAACTGTGAGAGACAAGAATCTAAAAATAAAAAACAGAAAACCACATTGTATGATTTTTAAATAATTTAATTGCATTTTATTGCATGAAATAAGTATTTGATCACCTACCAACCAGCAAGAATTCTGTCTCTCACAGACCTGCTAGTTTATCTTTAACCCCTTCGCAACCCTGGGATTTTCCGTTTTTGCATTTTCATTTTTTGCTCCCCTTGTTCCCAGAGCCATAGCTTTTTATTTTTTGGTCAATATGGCCGTGTGAGGGCTTATTTTTTGCGGGACGAGTTGTACTTTTCAACGTCATTACTAGTTTTGCCATATCGTGTACGGGAAAACGGAAAAAAATTCCAAGTGCGCTGAAATTGCAAAAACAGTGCAATACCACAGATTTTTTTTTTTTTTAACCTTGTTCACTGAATGCTAAAGCTGACCTGCCATTATTATTCTCCAGGTCATTACGAGTACATAGGCACCAAACATGTATAGGTTCTTTTTTATTTAAGTGGTGAAAAAAAATTCCAAAATTTGGGGGGGGGGGGAAATGGCGCCATTTTCCAAGACCAGTAGCGTCTCCATTTTTCAGGATCTGGGGCCGGTTGAGGGCTTATTTTTTGCTGAAGTTTTTATTGATACCATTTTGGGGTAGATCCGATGTTTTGATCGCCCATTATTGCATTTTATTGCAATGTTGCTGCAACCAAAAAACGTAATTCTGGGGTTTAGAATTTTTTTCTCGTTACGCCGTTTACCGATCGGATTAATTCTTTTATTATACTGATAGATCGGGCGATTCTGAATGCGGCGATACCAAATATGTGTATGTGGATTTTTTTTTATTATTTTATTTTGAATGGGGCTAAAGGGGGGTGATTTAAACGTTTATATTTTTTAATTTTTTTAATATTTTTAAAAACATTTTTTTTCACTTTTTGCTTGCTTCTATAGTCTCCATAGGAGACTAGAAGCAGCACTTGTCTGATCGCATCTGCTACATAGAGATAATCAGCAGATCACCTGTATGTAGCACAAATGGTCCTGTGCTATAGTGACATAGCGACCAGCTCATGAGAACCACTGGAGTCTGCTGCAGACCCAGGGTTGTCATGCCCACCCATCGGTGACCCACGATCACGTGACGGGGTCACCGATGGGCCGGGTAAGTGACGCGCTTCCGGCGAGGAGCTGTTAAATGCTGCTCTCAGAGATTGACAGTGGCATTTAACATGTTAAGAGCCGCGGGTGGATCGCGATTCCACCTGCGGCTGCTGCAGGCACATGTCAGCTGTAATAATCAGCTGACATGTGCCCGGTTCAGTGCAGGCTCAGCGCCGGAGCCCTCACTGAACCGTGGGATTACAGCCTGTTCATACTAATACGGCACAGGCTGTAAAGGGGTTAAGTAGCCCTCCTACTCTGCACTCTTTACCTGTATTAATTGAACCTATTTGAACTCGTTACCTGTATGAAAGACAACCGTCCACACACTCAATCAATCACACTCCAAGCTCTCCACAATGGCCAAGAGCAAAGAACTGTCTAAGGACAACAGGGACAAAATTGTAGACTTGCACAAGGATGGGATGGGATAAAGGACAATAGGTAGGAAGATTGATAAGAAGGCAATAACTGTTGACACAATTATTAGAAAATGGGAGAAACACAAGATGACTGTCAATCTTCCTTAGCCTGGGGCTCCATGCAAAATCTCGCCTCACTGGGTAAGGGTGATTTTGAGAAAGTTCAGCAATCAGCCCAGAAATACACCGGAAGACCAGGTCAATGACCTGAAGACAGCTGGGACCACAATCTCAAACATTACCATTATTAACACACTACACTGTCATGGATTAAAATACTGCAGAGCACGCAAAGTCCCCTTCTCACGCCAGCACATGTTCAGGCCCACTTGAAGTTCGGCAATGACCATCTGGATGATCCAGAAGAAGCATGAGAGAAGGTGATGTGTTCAGATGAGACCAAAATAGAACTTTTTGGTATCAATTCTTCTCGCCGTGCTTGGAGGAGGAAGAGTACAACCCCAAGAACATCATCACAACCGTGAAACATGGTGGGGGAAACATCATAATTTGGGGTGATTTTCTGCAAAGGGGAGAGGACGACTGCACTGTATTGAAGAGAGGAAGGATGGGGTCATATATGGCGAGATTTTTGCTAACAACCTCCTTCCCAAAGTAAGAGCATTGAAGATGGGTCGTGGCTGGGTCTTCCAGAATGACAATGACCCAAAACACACAGCCAGGACAACTAAGGATTGGCCCTGTAAGAAGCATTTCAAGGGCCTGGAGAGGCCTAGCCAGTCTCCAGACCTGGACCCAATAGAAAATCTTTGGAGGGAGCTGAAACTCAATGTTGCCCAGTGACAGTCCCGAAACCAGAAAGATGTGGAGAAGATCTGTATGGAGGAGTGGGCCAAAATGATTGCTGCAGTGTGCGCAAACTTGGTCAAGAACTACAAGAAACGTCTGACTTTTGTAATTGCAAACAAAGATTTCTGTACCAAGTATTAAGTTCTGTTTTTCTATTGTATCAAATACTTAATTCATACAATAAAATGCAAATTAATTATGTAAAAATCATACAATGTGATTTCCTGAATTTTTTTTAGACTCTGTCTCTCACGGTTGAAGTGTATCTGCGATGAAAATTACAGACCTCTCCATTCTTTGCAGGTGGGAAAACTTGCAAAATCGGCAATTACTTATTTTCCCCACTCGATAGAAATGCACCTGAAAAGACAGTACAACAACTTTTCATGGTCCAAAATGTCAAAGTTTCAGAAAAACACCCACCTGTATACACAAATATTTCGGAACTGTTTCCAGTCACATTATTTTCCCCAACAACAGCAGTGACCAGCAATGTATAATAATTCCCAGGTGTCAGGCCGTCAATTGTATCCGAAGTTGAAATCACACTTTTATTGAACGTTGGATCTCCCAGAATCTGGATTTCATAAGAGCTTGTATTTCCATCTGGTTTCTCCCAGCTCAGAGATATAGAAGTGGTGGTGATGATCCCCGTCATCAGGTTCTTCACTAGATCAGGTTCTTGAATGCAACAGAAAAAACATAAATATTTCTAGCACATGCTATATATTGCATCTTCATAAGGTACAACATTTCAGAGTTTACTCATGTGAGGTAAAACTATCAAAAGCAGTGAATTACTTATTCCTACATTTTCTAGTCCTTGATTTATTCTGGAATTAAGTTATATTTTAACTGATATTCAGCACATACTTTTCATCATATTCCGATGGGATATCCAGCCAAACCTGACCCTTTTATCTTGATAAAAATGATCAAATGATAAAAGGAAATTATCCTATGACATTGGATAAATCGAAAGGAGTAGCACTCCATTTACTGTATAAAACACCTTCACTAAAGTATAGTAGGGTAATGCCTCCTCCTTTGGTGATTGAAGATAATGCAAGTAGCTTGGATCCTACTTATCTCCTGGCTAAAGTGAAGAGCAATTATAAAAACCAACTCTCCTTCTAGAGGACCTGTCCCATTTTAGATTTCACAGACCAACTTTTGATTTAAAGGGGCACCATGTAAAGCTAAACATAATAAATACCCACTTGTATACACAGATATTTCTGAACTGTTTCCAGTCACATTATTTTCCCCAACAACAGCAGTGACCAGCAATGTGTAATGATTCCCCGGTGTCAGGCCTTCAATTGTTTCAAAAGTTGAAATCACAGTTTTATCAAAAGTTGGATCTCCCAGAATCTGGATTTCATAAGAGCTTGCATTTCCAACTGGTTTCTCCCAACTCAGAGATATAGAAGTGGTGGTGATTATCCCAGTTATCAGGTTCTTCACTACTTCAGGCTCTAATATGAAACAGAAAAGATATAAATGATGTTCAGCACTCGCTTTATACAGTGGGGAAATTAAGTATTTCATACACTGCCGATTTTGCAAGTTTTCCCACCTAAAAAAATGGAGACGTCTGTAATTTTTATTGTAGGTACACTTCAACTGTGAGAGACAAGAATCTAAAAATAAAAAACAGAAAACCACATTGTATGATTTTTAAATAATTTAATTGCATTTTATTGCATGAAATAAGTATTTGATCACCTACCAACCAGCAAGAATTCTGTCTCTCACAGACCTGCTAGTTTATCTTTAACCCCTTCGCAACCCTGGGATTTTCCGTTTTTGCATTTTCGTTTTTTGCTCCCCTTGTTCCCAGAGCCATTGCTTTTTATTTTTTGGTCAATATGGCCGTGTGAGGGCTTATTTTTTGCGGGACGAGTTGTACTTTTCAACGTCATTACTAGTTTTGCCATATCGTGTACGGGAAAACGGGAAAAAAATTCCAAGTGCGCTGAAATTGCAAAAACAGTGCAATACCACAGATTTTTTTTTTTTTTAATCTTGTTCACTGAATGCTAAAGCTGACCTGCCATTATTATTCTCCAGGTCATTACGAGTACATAGGCACCAAACATGTATAGGTTCTTTTTTATTTAAGTGGTGAAAAAAAATTCCAAAATTTGGGGGGGAAAAAATGGCGCCATTTTCCAAGACCAGTAGCGTCTCCATTTTTCAGGATCTGGGGCCGGTTGAGGGCTTATTTTTTGCTGAAGTTTTTATTGATACCATTTTGGGGTAGATCCGATGTTTTGATCGCCCATTATTGCATTTTATTGCAATGTTGCTGCAACCAAAAAACGTAATTCTGGCGTTTAGAATTTTTTTCTCGTTACGCCGTTTACCGATCGGATTAATTCTTTTATTATACTGATAGATCGGGCGATTCTGAATGCGGCGATACCAAATATGTGTATGTGGATTTTTTTTTATTATTTTATTTTGAATGGGGCTAAAGGGGGGTGATTTAAACGTTTATATTTTTTAATTTTTTTAATATTTTTAAAAACATTTTTTTTCACTTTTTGCTTGCTTCTATAGTCTCCATAGGAGACTAGAAGCAGCACTTGTCTGATCGCATCTGCTACATAGAGATAATCAGCAGATCACCTGTATGTAGCACAAATGGTCCTGTGCTATAGTGACATAGCGACCAGCTCATGAGAACCACTGGAGTCTGCTGCAGACCCAGGGTTGTCATGCCCACCCATCGGTGACCCACGATCACGTGACGGGGTCACCGATGGGCCGGGTAAGTGACGCGCTTCCGGCGAGGAGCTGTTAAATGCTGCTCTCAGAGATTGACAGTGGCATTTAACATGTTAAGAGCCGCGGGTGGATCGCGATTCCACCTGCGGCTGCTGCAGGCACATGTCAGCTGTAATAATCAGCTGACATGTGCCCGGTTCAGTGCAGGCTCAGCGCCGGAGCCCTCACTGAACCGTGGGATTACAGCCTGTTCATACTAATATGGCACAGGCTGTAAAGGGGTTAAGTAGCCCTCCTACTCTGCACTCTTTACCTGTATTAATTGAACCTATTTGAACTCGTTACCTGTATGAAAGACAACCGTCCACACACTCAATCAATCACACTCCAAGCTCTCCACAATGGCCAAGAGCAAAGAACTGTCTAAGGACAACAGGGACAAAATTGTAGACTTGCACAAGGATGGGATGGGATAAAGGACAATAGGTAGGAAGATTGATAAGAAGGCAATAACTGTTGACACAATTATTAGAAAATGGGAGAAACACAAGATGACTGTCAATCTTCCTTAGCCTGGGGCTCCATGCAAAATCTCGCCTCACTGGGTAAGGGTGATTTTGAGAAAGTTCAGCAATCAGCCCAGAAATACACCGGAAGACCAGGTCAATGACCTGAAGACAGCTGGGACCACAATCTCAAACATTACCATTATTAACACACTACACTGTCATGGATTAAAATACTGCAGAGCACGCAAAGTCCCCTTCTCACGCCAGCACATGTTCAGGCCCACTTGAAGTTCGGCAATGACCATCTGGATGATCCAGAAGAAGCATGAGAGAAGGTGATGTGTTCAGATGAGACCAAAATAGAACTTTTTGGTATCAATTCTTCTCGCCGTGCTTGGAGGAGGAAGAGTACAACCCCAAGAACATCATCACAACCGTGAAACATGGTGGGGGAAACATCATAATTTGGGGTGATTTTCTGCAAAGGGGAGAGGACGGCTGCACTGTATTGAAGAGAGGAAGGATGGGGTCATATATGGCGAGATTTTTGCTAACAACCTCCTTCCCAAAGTAAGAGCATTGAAGATGGGTCGTGGCTGGGTCTTCCAGAATGACAATGACCCAAAACACACAGCCAGGACAACTAAGGATTGGCCCTGTAAGAAGCATTTCAAGGGCCTGGAGAGGCCTAGCCAGTCTCCAGACCTGGACCCAATAGAAAATCTTTGGAGGGAGCTGAAACTCAATGTTGCCCAGTGACAGTCCCGAAACCAGAAAGATGTGGAGAAGATCTGTATGGAGGAGTGGGCCAAAATGATTGCTGCAGTGTGCGCAAACTTGGTCAAGAACTACAAGAAACGTCTGACTTTTGTAATTGCAAACAAAGATTTCTGTACCAAGTATTAAGTTCTGTTTTTCTATTGTATCAAATACTTAATTCATACAATAAAATGCAAATTAATTATGTAAAAATCATACAATGTGATTTCCTGAATTTTTTTTAGACTCTGTCTCTCACGGTTGAAGTGTATCTGCGATGAAAATTACAGACCTCTCCATTCTTTGCAGGTGGGAAAACTTGCAAAATCGGCAATTACTTATTTTCCCCACTCGATAGAAATGCACCTGAAAAGACAGTACAACAACTTTTCATGGTCCAAAATGTCAAAGTTTCAGAAAAACACCCACCTGTATACACAAATATTTCGGAACTGTTTCCAGTCACATTATTTTCCCCAACAACAGCAGTGACCAGCAATGTATAATAATTCCCAGGTGTCAGGCCGTCAATTGTATCCGAAGTTGAAATCACACTTTTATTGAACGTTGGATCTCCCAGAATCTGGATTTCATAAGAGCTTGTATTTCCATCTGGTTTCTCCCAGCTCAGAGATATAGAAGTGGTGGTGATGATCCCCGTCATCAGGTTCTTCACTAGATCAGGTTCTTGAATGCAACAGAAAAAACATAAATATTTCTAGCACATGCTATATATTGCATCTTCATAAGGTACAACATTTCAGAGTTTACTCATGTGAGGTAAAACTATCAAAAGCAGTGAATTACTTATTCCTACATTTTCTAGTCCTTGATTTATTCTGGAATTAAGTTATATTTTAACTGATATTCAGCACATACTTTTCATCATATTCCGATGGGATATCCAGCCAAACCTGACCCTTTTATCTTGATAAAAATGATCAAATGATAAAAAGAAATTATCCTATGACATTGGATAAATCGAAAGGAGTAGCACTCCATTTACTGTATAAAACACCTTCACTAAAGTATAGTAGGGTAATGCCTCCTCCTTTGGTGATTGAAGATAATGCAAGTAGCTTGGATCCTACTTATCTCCTGGCTAAAGTGAAGAGCAATTATAAAAACCAACTCTCCTTCTAGAGGACCTGTCCCATTTTAGATTTCACAGACCAACTTTTGATTTAAAGGGGCACCATGTAAAGCTAAACATAATAAATACCCACTTGTATACACAGATATTTCTGAACTGTTTCCAGTCACATTATTTTCCCCAACAACAGCAGTGACCAGCAATGTGTAATGATTCCCCGGTGTCAGGCCTTCAATTGTTTCAAAAGTTGAAATCACAGTTTTATCAAAAGTTGGATCTCCCAGAATCTGGATTTCATAAGAGCTTGCATTTCCAACTGGTTTCTCCCAACTCAGAGATATAGAAGTGGTGGTGATTATCCCAGTTATCAGGTTCTTCACTACTTCAGGCTCTAATATGAAACAGAAAAGATATAAATGATGTTCAGCACTCGCTTTATACAGTGGGGAAATTAAGTATTTCATACACTGCCGATTTTGCAAGTTTTCCCACCTAAAAAAATGGAGACGTCTGTAATTTTTATTGTAGGTACACTTCAACTGTGAGAGACAAGAATCTAAAAATAAAAAACAGAAAACCACATTGTATGATTTTTAAATAATTTAATTGCATTTTATTGCATGAAATAAGTATTTGATCACCTACCAACCAGCAAGAATTCTGTCTCTCACAGACCTGCTAGTTTATCTTTAACCCCTTCGCAACCCTGGGATTTTCCGTTTTTGCATTTTCGTTTTTTGCTCCCCTTGTTCCCAGAGCCATTGCTTTTTATTTTTTGGTCAATATGGCCGTGTGAGGGCTTATTTTTTGCGGGACGAGTTGTACTTTTCAACGTCATTACTAGTTTTGCCATATCGTGTACGGGAAAACGGGAAAAAAATTCCAAGTGCGCTGAAATTGCAAAAACAGTGCAATACCACAGATTTTTTTTTTTTTTAATCTTGTTCACTGAATGCTAAAGCTGACCTGCCATTATTATTCTCCAGGTCATTACGAGTACATAGGCACCAAACATGTATAGGTTCTTTTTTATTTAAGTGGTGAAAAAAAATTCCAAAATTTGGGGGGGAAAAAATGGCGCCATTTTCCAAGACCAGTAGCGTCTCCATTTTTCAGGATCTGGGGCCGGTTGAGGGCTTATTTTTTGCTGAAGTTTTTATTGATACCATTTTGGGGTAGATCCGATGTTTTGATCGCCCATTATTGCATTTTATTGCAATGTTGCTGCAACCAAAAAACGTAATTCTGGCGTTTAGAATTTTTTTCTCGTTACGCCGTTTACCGATCGGATTAATTCTTTTATTATACTGATAGATCGGGCGATTCTGAATGCGGCGATACCAAATATGTGTATGTGGATTTTTTTTTATTATTTTATTTTGAATGGGGCTAAAGGGGGGTGATTTAAACGTTTATATTTTTTAATTTTTTTAATATTTTTAAAAACATTTTTTTTCACTTTTTGCTTGCTTCTATAGTCTCCATAGGAGACTAGAAGCAGCACTTGTCTGATCGCATCTGCTACATAGAGATAATCAGCAGATCACCTGTATGTAGCACAAATGGTCCTGTGCTATAGTGACATAGCGACCAGCTCATGAGAACCACTGGAGTCTGCTGCAGACCCAGGGTTGTCATGCCCACCCATCGGTGACCCACGATCACGTGACGGGGTCACCGATGGGCCGGGTAAGTGACGCGCTTCCGGCGAGGAGCTGTTAAATGCTGCTCTCAGAGATTGACAGTGGCATTTAACATGTTAAGAGCCGCGGGTGGATCGCGATTCCACCTGCGGCTGCTGCAGGCACATGTCAGCTGTAATAATCAGCTGACATGTGCCCGGTTCAGTGCAGGCTCAGCGCCGGAGCCCTCACTGAACCGTGGGATTACAGCCTGTTCATACTAATACGGCACAGGCTGTAAAGGGGTTAAGTAGCCCTCCTACTCTGCACTCTTTACCTGTATTAATTGAACCTATTTGAACTCGTTACCTGTATGAAAGACAACCGTCCACACACTCAATCAATCACACTCCAAGCTCTCCACAATGGCCAAGAGCAAAGAACTGTCTAAGGACAACAGGGACAAAATTGTAGACTTGCACAAGGATGGGATGGGATAAAGGACAATAGGTAGGAAGATTGATAAGAAGGCAATAACTGTTGACACAATTATTAGAAAATGGGAGAAACACAAGATGACTGTCAATCTTCCTTAGCCTGGGGCTCCATGCAAAATCTCGCCTCACTGGGTAAGGGTGATTTTGAGAAAGTTCAGCAATCAGCCCAGAAATACACCGGAAGACCAGGTCAATGACCTGAAGACAGCTGGGACCACAATCTCAAACATTACCATTATTAACACACTACACTGTCATGGATTAAAATACTGCAGAGCACGCAAAGTCCCCTTCTCACGCCAGCACATGTTCAGGCCCACTTGAAGTTCGGCAATGACCATCTGGATGATCCAGAAGAAGCATGAGAGAAGGTGATGTGTTCAGATGAGACCAAAATAGAACTTTTTGGTATCAATTCTTCTCGCCGTGCTTGGAGGAGGAAGAGTACAACCCCAAGAACATCATCACAACCGTGAAACATGGTGGGGGAAACATCATAATTTGGGGTGATTTTCTGCAAAGGGGAGAGGACGGCTGCACTGTATTGAAGAGAGGAAGGATGGGGTCATATATGGCGAGATTTTTGCTAACAACCTCCTTCCCAAAGTAAGAGCATTGAAGATGGGTCGTGGCTGGGTCTTCCAGAATGACAATGACCCAAAACACACAGCCAGGACAACTAAGGATTGGCCCTGTAAGAAGCATTTCAAGGGCCTGGAGAGGCCTAGCCAGTCTCCAGACCTGGACCCAATAGAAAATCTTTGGAGGGAGCTGAAACTCAATGTTGCCCAGTGACAGTCCCGAAACCAGAAAGATGTGGAGAAGATCTGTATGGAGGAGTGGGCCAAAATGATTGCTGCAGTGTGCGCAAACTTGGTCAAGAACTACAAGAAACGTCTGACTTTTGTAATTGCAAACAAAGATTTCTGTACCAAGTATTAAGTTCTGTTTTTCTATTGTATCAAATACTTAATTCATACAATAAAATGCAAATTAATTATGTAAAAATCATACAATGTGATTTCCTGAATTTTTTTTAGACTCTGTCTCTCACGGTTGAAGTGTATCTGCGATGAAAATTACAGACCTCTCCATTCTTTGCAGGTGGGAAAACTTGCAAAATCGGCAATTACTTATTTTCCCCACTCGATAGAAATGCACCTGAAAAGACAGTACAACAACTTTTCATGGTCCAAAATGTCAAAGTTTCAGAAAAACACCCACCTGTATACACAAATATTTCGGAACTGTTTCCAGTCACATTATTTTCCCCAACAACAGCAGTGACCAGCAATGTATAATAATTCCCAGGTGTCAGGCCGTCAATTGTATCCGAAGTTGAAATCACACTTTTATTGAACGTTGGATCTCCCAGAATCTGGATTTCATAAGAGCTTGTATTTCCATCTGGTTTCTCCCAGCTCAGAGATATAGAAGTGGTGGTGATGATCCCCGTCATCAGGTTCTTCACTAGATCAGGTTCTTGAATGCAACAGAAAAAACATAAATATTTCTAGCACATGCTATATATTGCATCTTCATAAGGTACAACATTTCAGAGTTTACTCATGTGAGGTAAAACTATCAAAAGCAGTGAATTACTTATTCCTACATTTTCTAGTCCTTGATTTATTCTGGAATTAAGTTATATTTTAACTGATATTCAGCACATACTTTTCATCATATTCCGATGGGATATCCAGCCAAACCTGACCCTTTTATCTTGATAAAAATGATCAAATGATAAAAAGAAATTATCCTATGACATTGGATAAATCGAAAGGAGTAGCACTCCATTTACTGTATAAAACACCTTCACTAAAGTATAGTAGGGTAATGCCTCCTCCTTTGGTGATTGAAGATAATGCAAGTAGCTTGGATCCTACTTATCTCCTGGCTAAAGTGAAGAGCAATTATAAAAACCAACTCTCCTTCTAGAGGACCTGTCCCATTTTAGATTTCACAGACCAACTTTTGATTTAAAGGGGCACCATGTAAAGCTAAACATAATAAATACCCACTTGTATACACAGATATTTCTGAACTGTTTCCAGTCACATTATTTTCCCCAACAACAGCAGTGACCAGCAATGTGTAATGATTCCCCGGTGTCAGGCCTTCAATTGTTTCAAAAGTTGAAATCACAGTTTTATCAAAAGTTGGATCTCCCAGAATCTGGATTTCATAAGAGCTTGCATTTCCAACTGGTTTCTCCCAACTCAGAGATATAGAAGTAGTGGTGATTATCCCAGTTATCAGGTTCTTCACTACTTCAGGCTCTAATATGAAACAGAAAAGATATAAATGATGTTCAGCACTCGCTTTATACAGTGGGGAAATTAAGTATTTTCATACACTGCCGATTTTGCAAGTTTTCCCACCTAAAAAAATGGAGACGTCTGTAATTTTTATTGTAGGTACACTTCAACTGTGAGAGACAAGAATCTAAAAATAAAAAACAGAAAACCACATTGTATGATTTTTAAATAATTTAATTGCATTTTATTGCATGAAATAAGTATTTGATCACCTACCAACCAGCAAGAATTCTGTCTCTCACAGACCTGCTAGTTTATCTTTAACCCCTTCGCAACCCTGGGATTTTCCGTTTTTGCATTTTCGTTTTTTGCTCCCCTTGTTCCCAGAGCCATTGCTTTTTATTTTTTGGTCAATATGGCCGTGTGAGGGCTTATTTTTTGCGGGACGAGTTGTACTTTTCAACGTCATTACTAGTTTTGCCATATCGTGTACGGGAAAACGGGAAAAAAATTCCAAGTGCGCTGAAATTGCAAAAACAGTGCAATACCACAGATTTTTTTTTTAACCTTGTTCACTGAATGCTAAAGCTGACCTGCCATTATTATTCTCCAGGTCATTACGAGTACATAGGCACCAAACATGTATAGGTTCTTTTTTATTTAAGTGGTGAAAAAAAATTCCAAAATTTGGGGGGGAAAAAATGGCGCCATTTTCCAAGACCAGTAGCGTCTCCATTTTTCAGGATCTGGGGCCGGTTGAGGGCTTATTTTTTGCTGAAGTTTTTATTGATACCATTTTGGGGTAGATCCGATGTTTTGATCGCCCATTATTGCATTTTATTGCAATGTTGCTGCAACCAAAAAACGTAATTCTGGCGTTTAGAATTTTTTTCTCGTTACGCCGTTTACCGATCGGATTAATTCTTTTATTATACTGATAGATCGGGCGATTCTGAATGCGGCGATACCAAATATGTGTATGTGGATTTTTTTTTATTATTTTATTTTGAATGGGGCTAAAGGGGGGTGATTTAAACGTTTATATTTTTTAATTTTTTTAATATTTTTAAAAACATTTTTTTTCACTTTTTGCTTGCTTCTATAGTCTCCATAGGAGACTAGAAGCAGCACTTGTCTGATCGCATCTGCTACATAGAGATAATCAGCAGATCACCTGTATGTAGCACAAATGGTCCTGTGCTATAGTGACATAGCGACCAGCTCATGAGAACCACTGGAGTCTGCTGCAGACCCAGGGTTGTCATGCCCACCCATCGGTGACCCACGATCACGTGACGGGGTCACCGATGGGCCGGGTAAGTGACGCGCTTCCGGCGAGGAGCTGTTAAATGCTGCTCTCAGAGATTGACAGTGGCATTTAACATGTTAAGAGCCGCGGGTGGATCGCGATTCCACCTGCGGCTGCTGCAGGCACATGTCAGCTGTAATAATCAGCTGACATGTGCCCGGTTCAGTGCAGGCTCAGCGCCGGAGCCCTCACTGAACCGTGGGATTACAGCCTGTTCATACTAATACGGCACAGGCTGTAAAGGGGTTAAGTAGCCCTCCTACTCTGCACTCTTTACCTGTATTAATTGAACCTATTTGAACTCGTTACCTGTATGAAAGACAACCGTCCACACACTCAATCAATCACACTCCAAGCTCTCCACAATGGCCAAGAGCAAAGAACTGTCTAAGGACAACAGGGACAAAATTGTAGACTTGCACAAGGATGGGATGGGATAAAGGACAATAGGTAGGAAGATTGATAAGAAGGCAATAACTGTTGACACAATTATTAGAAAATGGGAGAAACACAAGATGACTGTCAATCTTCCTTAGCCTGGGGCTCCATGCAAAATCTCGCCTCACTGGGTAAGGGTGATTTTGAGAAAGTTCAGCAATCAGCCCAGAAATACACCGGAAGACCAGGTCAATGACCTGAAGACAGCTGGGACCACAATCTCAAACATTACCATTATTAACACACTACACTGTCATGGATTAAAATACTGCAGAGCACGCAAAGTCCCCTTCTCACGCCAGCACATGTTCAGGCCCACTTGAAGTTCGGCAATGACCATCTGGATGATCCAGAAGAAGCATGAGAGAAGGTGATGTGTTCAGATGAGACCAAAATAGAACTTTTTGGTATCAATTCTTCTCGCCGTGCTTGGAGGAGGAAGAGTACAACCCCAAGAACATCATCACAACCGTGAAACATGGTGGGGGAAACATCATAATTTGGGGTGATTTTCTGCAAAGGGGAGAGGACGGCTGCACTGTATTGAAGAGAGGAAGGATGGGGTCATATATGGCGAGATTTTTGCTAACAACCTCCTTCCCAAAGTAAGAGCATTGAAGATGGGTCGTGGCTGGGTCTTCCAGAATGACAATGACCCAAAACACACAGCCAGGACAACTAAGGATTGGCCCTGTAAGAAGCATTTCAAGGGCCTGGAGAGGCCTAGCCAGTCTCCAGACCTGGACCCAATAGAAAATCTTTGGAGGGAGCTGAAACTCAATGTTGCCCAGTGACAGTCCCGAAACCAGAAAGATGTGGAGAAGATCTGTATGGAGGAGTGGGCCAAAATGATTGCTGCAGTGTGCGCAAACTTGGTCAAGAACTACAAGAAACGTCTGACTTTTGTAATTGCAAACAAAGATTTCTGTACCAAGTATTAAGTTCTGTTTTTCTATTGTATCAAATACTTAATTCATACAATAAAATGCAAATTAATTATGTAAAAATCATACAATGTGATTTCCTGAATTTTTTTTAGACTCTGTCTCTCACGGTTGAAGTGTATCTGCGATGAAAATTACAGACCTCTCCATTCTTTGCAGGTGGGAAAACTTGCAAAATCGGCAATTACTTATTTTCCCCACTCGATAGAAATGCACCTGAAAAGACAGTACAACAACTTTTCATGGTCCAAAATGTCAAAGTTTCAGAAAAACACCCACCTGTATACACAAATATTTCGGAACTGTTTCCAGTCACATTATTTTCCCCAACAACAGCAGTGACCAGCAATGTATAATAATTCCCAGGTGTCAGGCCGTCAATTGTATCCGAAGTTGAAATCACACTTTTATTGAACGTTGGATCTCCCAGAATCTGGATTTCATAAGAGCTTGTATTTCCATCTGGTTTCTCCCAGCTCAGAGATATAGAAGTGGTGGTGATGATCCCGGTCATCAGGTTCTTCACTAGATCAGGTTCTTGAATGCAACAGAAAAAACATAAATATTTCTAGCACATGCTATATATTGCATCTTCATAAGGTACAACATTTCAGAGTTTACTCATGTGAGGTAAAACTATCAAAAGCAGTGAATTACTTATTCCTACATTTTCTAGTCCTTGATTTATTCTGGAATTAAGTTATATTTTAACTGATATTCAGCACATACTTTTCATCATATTCCGATGGGATATCCAGCCAAACCTGACCCTTTTATCTTGATAAAAATGATCAAATGATAAAAAGAAATTATCCTATGACATTGGATAAATCGAAAGGAGTAGCACTCCATTTACTGTATAAAACACCTTCACTAAAGTATAGTAGGGTAATGCCTCCTCCTTTGGTGATTGAAGATAATACAAGTAGCTTGGATCCTACTTATCTCCTGGCTAAAGTGAAGAGCAATTATAAAAAACAACTCTCCTTCTAGAGGACCTGTCCCATTTTAGATTTCACAGACCAACTTTTGATTTAAAGGGGCACCATGTAAAGCTAAACATAATAAATACCCACTTGTATACACAGATATTTCTGAACTGTTTCCAGTCACATTATTTTCCCCAACAACAGCAGTGACCAGCAATGTGTAATGATTCCCCGATGTCAGGCCTTCAATTGTTTCAAAAGTTGAAATCACAGTTTTATCAAAAGTTGGATCTCCCAGAATCTGGATTTCATAAGAGCTTGCATTTCCAACTGGTTTCTCCCAACTCAGAGATATAGAAGTGGTGGTGATTATCCCAGTTATCAGGTTCTTCACTACTTCAGGCTCTAATATGAAACAGAAAAGATATAAATGATGTTCAGCACTCGCTTTATACAGTGGGGAAATTAAGTATTTCATACACTGCCGATTTTGCAAGTTTTCCCACCTAAAAAAATGGAGACGTCTGTAATTTTTATTGTAGGTACACTTCAACTGTGAGAGACAAGAATCTAAAAATAAAAAACAGAAAACCACATTGTATGATTTTTAAATAATTTAATTGCATTTTATTGCATGAAATAAGTATTTGATCACCTACCAACCAGCAAGAATTCTGTCTCTCACAGACCTGCTAGTTTATCTTTAACCCCTTCGCAACCCTGGGATTTTCCGTTTTTGCATTTTCGTTTTTTGCTCCCCTTGTTCCCAGAGCCATTGCTTTTTATTTTTTGGTCAATATGGCCGTGTGAGGGCTTATTTTTTGCGGGACGAGTTGTACTTTTCAACGTCATTACTAGTTTTGCCATATCGTGTACGGGAAAACGGGAAAAAAATTCCAAGTGCGCTGAAATTGCAAAAACAGTGCAATACCACAGATTTTTTTTTTTTTTAACCTTGTTCACTGAATGCTAAAGCTGACCTGCCATTATTATTCTCCAGGTCATTACGAGTACATAGGCACCAAACATGTATAGGTTCTTTTTTATTTAAGTGGTGAAAAAAAATTCCAAAATTTGGGGGGGAAAAAATGGCGCCATTTTCCAAGACCAGTAGCGTCTCCATTTTTCAGGATCTGGGGCCGGTTGAGGGCTTATTTTTTGCTGAAGTTTTTATTGATACCATTTTGGGGTAGATCCGATGTTTTGATCGCCCATTATTGCATTTTATTGCAATGTTGCTGCAACCAAAAAACGTAATTCTGGCGTTTAGAATTTTTTTCTCGTTACGCCGTTTACCGATCGGATTAATTCTTTTATTATACTGATAGATCGGGCGATTCTGAATGCGGCGATACCAAATATGTGTATGTGGATTTTTTTTTTATTATTTTATTTTGAATGGGGCTAAAGGGGGGTGATTTAAACGTTTACATTTTTTAATTTTTTTAATATTTTTAAAAACATTTTTTTTCACTTTTTGCTTGCTTCTATAGTCTCCATAGGAGACTAGAAGCAGCACTTGTCTGATCGCATCTGCTACATAGAGATAATCAGCAGATCACCTGTATGTAGCACAAATGGTCCTGTGCTATAGTGACATAGCGACCAGCTCATGAGAACCACTGGAGTCTGCTGCAGACCCAGGGTTGTCATGCCCACCCATCGTTGACCCACGATCACGTGACGGGGTCACCGATGGGCCGGGTAAGTGACGCGCTTCCGGCGAGGAGCTGTTAAATGCTGCTCTCAGAGATTGACAGTGGCATTTAACATGTTAAGAGCCGCGGGTGGATCGCGATTCCACCTGCGGCTGCTGCAGGCACATGTCAGCTGTAATAATCAGCTGACATGTGCCCGGTTCAGTGCAGGCTCAGCGCCGGAGCCCTCACTGAACCGTGGGATTACAGCCTGTTCATACTAATACGGCACAGGCTGTAAAGGGGTTAAGTAGCCCTCCTACTCTGCACTCTTTACCTGTATTAATTGCACCTATTTGAACTCGTTACCTGTATGAAAGACAACCGTCCACACACTCAATCAATCACACTCCAAGCTCTCCACAATGGCCAAGAGCAAAGAACTGTCTAAGGACAACAGGGACAAAATTGTAGACTTGCACAAGGATGGGATGGGATAAAGGACAATAGGTAGGAAGATTGATAAGAAGGCAATAACTGTTGACACAATTATTAGAAAATGGGAGAAACACAAGATGACTGTCAATCTTCCTTAGCCTGGGGCTCCATGCAAAATCTCGCCTCACTGGGTAAGGGTGATTTTGAGAAAGTTCAGCAATCAGCCCAGAAATACACCGGAAGACCAGGTCAATGACCTGAAGACAGCTGGGACCACAATCTCAAACATTACCATTATTAACACACTACACTGTCATGGATTAAAATACTGCAGAGCACGCAAAGTCCCCTTCTCACGCCAGCACATGTTCAGGCCCATTTGAAGTTCGGCAATGACCATCTGGATGATCCAGAAGAAGCATGAGAGAAGGTGATGTGTTCAGATGAGACCAAAATAGAACTTTTTGGTATCAATTCTTCTCGCCGTGCTTGGAGGAGGAAGAGTACAACCCCAAGAACATCATCACAACCGTGAAACATGGTGGGGGAAACATCATAATTTGGGGTGATTTTCTGCAAAGGGGAGAGGACGACTGCACTGTATTGAAGAGAGGAAGGATGGGGTCATATATGGCGAGATTTTTGCTAACAACCTCCTTCCCAAAGTAAGAGCATTGAAGATGGGTCGTGGCTGGGTCTTCCAGAATGACAATGACCCAAAACACACAGCCAGGACAACTAAGGATTGGCCCTGTAAGAAGCATTTCAAGGGCCTGGAGAGGCCTAGCCAGTCTCCAGACCTGGACCCAATAGAAAATCTTTGGAGGGAGCTGAAACTCAATGTTGCCCAGTGACAGTCCCGAAACCAGAAAGATGTGGAGAAGATCTGTATGGAGGAGTGGGCCAAAATGACTGCTGCAGTGTGCGCAAACTTGGTCAAGAACTACAAGAAACGTCTGACTTTTGTAATTGCAAACAAAGATTTATGTACCAAGTATTAAGTTCTGTTTTTCTATTGTATCAAATACTTAATTCATACAATAAAATGCAAATTAATTATGTAAAAATCATACAATGTGATTTCCTGAATTTTTTTTAGACTCTGTTTCTCACGGTTGAAGTGTATCTGCGATGAAAATTACAGACCTCTCCATTCTTTGCAGGTGGGAAAACTTGCAAAATCGGCAATTACTTATTTTCCCCACTCGATAGAAATGCACCTGAAAAGACAGTACAACAACTTTTCATGGTCCAAAATGTCAAAGTTTCAGAAAAACACCCACCTGTATACACAAATATTTCGGAACTGTTTCCAGTCACATTATTTTCCCCAACAACAGCAGTGACCAGCAATGTATAATAATTCCCAGGTGTCAGGCCTTCAATTGTATCCGAAGTTGAAATCACACTTTTATTGAACGTTGGATCTCCCAGAATCTGGATTTCATAAGAGCTTGTATTTCCATCTGGTTTCTCCCAGCTCAGAGATATAGAAGTGGTGGTGATGATCCCCGTCATCAGGTTCTTCACTAGATCAGGTTCTTGAATGCAACAGAAAAAACATAAATATTTCTAGCACATGCTATATATTGCATCTTCATAAGGTACAACATTTCAGAGTTTACTCATGTGAGGTAAAACTATCAAAAGCAGTGAATTACTTATTCCTACATTTTCTAGTCCTTGATTTATTCTGGAATTAAGTTATATTTTAACTGATATTCAGCACATACTTTTCATCATATTCCGATGGGATATCCAGCCAAACCTGACCCTTTTATCTTGATAAAAATGATCAAATGATAAAAAGAAATTATCCTATGACATTGGATAAATCGAAAGGAGTAGCACTCCATTTACTGTATAAAACACCTTCACTAAAGTATAGTAGGGTAATGCCTCCTCCTTTGGTGATTGAAGATAATGCAAGTAGCTTGGATCCTACTTATCTCCTGGCTAAAGTGAAGAGCAATTATAAAAACCAACTCTCCTTTAGAGGACCTGTCCCATTTTAGATTTCACAGACCAACTTTTGATTTAAAGGGGCACCATGTAAAGCTAAACATAATAAATACCCACTTGTATACACAGATATTTCTGAACTGTTTCCAGTCACATTATTTTCCCCAACAACAGCAGTGACCAGCAATGTGTAATGATTCCCTGGTGTCAGGCCTTCAATTGTTTCAAAAGTTGAAATCACAGTTTTATCAAAAGTTGGATCTCCCAGAATTTGGATTTCATAAGAGCTTGCATTTCCAACTGGTTTCTCCCAACTCAGAGATATAGAAGTGGTGGTGATTATCCCAGTTATCAGGTTCTTCACTACTTCAGGCTCTAATATGAAACAGAAAAGATATAAATGATGTTCAGCACTCGCTTTATACAGTGGGGAAATTAAGTATTTCATACACTTCCGATTTTGCAAGTTTTCCCACCTAAAAAAATGGAGACGTCTGTAATTTTTATTGTAGGTACACTTCAACTGTGAGAGACAAGAATCTAAAAATAAAAAACAGAAAACCACATTGTATGATTTTTAAATAATTTAATTGCATTTTATTGCATGAAATAAGTATTTGATCACCTACCAACCAGCAAGAATTCTGTCTCTCACAGACCTGCTAGTTTATCTTTAACCCCTTCGCAACCCTGGGATTTTCCATTTTTGCATTTTCGTTTTTTGCTCCCCTTGTTCCCAGAGCCATTGCTTTTTATTTTTTGGTCAATATGGCCGTGTGAGGGCTTATTTTTTGCGGGACGAGTTGTACTTTTCAACGTCATTACTAGTTTTGCCATATCGTGTACGGGAAAACGGGAAAAAAATTCCAAGTGCGCTGAAATTGCAAAAACAGTGCAATACCACAGATTTTTTTTTTTTTTAACCTTGTTCACTGAATGCTAAAGCTGACCTGCCATTATTATTCTCCAGGTCATTACGAGTACATAGGCACCAAACATGTATAGGTTCTTTTTTATTTAAGTGGTGAAAAAAAATTCCAAAATTTGGGGGGGAAAAAATGGCGCCATTTTCCAAGACCAGTAGCGTCTCCATTTTTCAGGATCTGGGGCCGGTTGAGGGCTTATTTTTTGCTGAAGTTTTTATTGATACCATTTTGGGGTAGATCCGATGTTTTGATCGCCCATTATTGCATTTTATTGCAATGTTGCTGCAACCAAAAAACGTAATTCTGGCGTTTAGAATTTTTTTCTCGTTACGCCGTTTACCGATCGGATTAATTCTTTTATTATACTGATAGATCGGGCGATTCTGAATGCGGCGATACCAAATATGTGTATGTGGATTTTTTTTTATTATTTTATTTTGAATGGGGCTAAAGGGGGGTGATTTAAACGTTTATATTTTTTAATTTTTTTAATATTTTTAAAAACATTTTTTTTCACTTTTTGCTTGCTTCTATAGTCTCCATAGGAGACTAGAAGCAGCACTTGTCTGATCGCATCTGCTACATAGAGATAATCAGCAGATCACCTGTATGTAGCACAAATGGTCCTGTGCTATAGTGACATAGCGACCAGCTCATGAGAACCACTGGAGTCTGCTGCAGACCCAGGGTTGTAATGCCCACCCATCGGTGACCCACGATCACGTGACGGGGTCACCGATGGGCCGGGTAAGTGACGCGCTTCCGGCGAGGAGCTGTTAAATGCTGCTCTCAGAGATTGACAGTGGCATTTAACATGTTAAGAGCCGCGGGTGGATCGCGATTCCACCTGCGGCTGCTGCAGGCACATGTCAGCTGTAATAATCAGCTGACATGTGCCCGGTTCAGTGCAGGCTCAGCGCCGGAGCCCTCACTGAACCGTGGGATTGCAGCCTGTTCATACTAATACGGCACAGGCTGTAAAGGGGTTAAGTAGCCCTCCTACTCTGCACTCTTTACCTGTATTAATTGCACCTATTTGAACTCGTTACCTGTATGAAAGACAACCGTCCACACACTCAATCAATCACACTCCAAGCTCTCCACAATGGCCAAGAGCAAAGAACTGTCTAAGGACAACAGGGACAAAATTGTAGACTTGCACAAGGATGGGATGGGATAAAGGACAATAGGTAGGAAGATTGATAAGAAGGCAATAACTGTTGACACAATTATTAGAAAATGGGAGAAACACAAGATGACTGTCAATCTTCCTTAGCCTGGGGCTCCATGCAAAATCTCGCCTCACTGGGTAAGGGTGATTTTGAGAAAGTTCAGCAATCAGCCCAGAAATACACCGGAAGACCAGGTCAATGACCTGAAGACAGCTGGGACCACAATCTCAAACATTACCATTATTAACACACTACACTGTCATGGATTAAAATACTGCAGAGCACGCAAAGTCCCCTTCTCACGCCAGCACATGTTCAGGCCCATTTGAAGTTCGGCAATGACCATCTGGATGATCCAGAAGAAGCATGAGAGAAGGTGATGTGTTCAGATGAGACCAAAATAGAACTTTTTGGTATCAATTCTTCTCGCCGTGCTTGGAGGAGGAAGAGTACAACCCCAAGAACATCATCACAACCGTGAAACATGGTGGGGGAAACATCATAATTTGGGGTGATTTTCTGCAAAGGGGAGAGGACGACTGCACTGTATTGAAGAGAGGAAGGATGGGGTCATATATGGCGAGATTTTTGCTAACAACCTCCTTCCCAAAGTAAGAGCATTGAAGATGGGTCGTGGCTGGGTCTTCCAGAATGACAATGACCCAAAACACACAGCCAGGACAACTAAGGATTGGCCCTGTAAGAAGCATTTCAAGGGCCTGGAGAGGCCTAGCCAGTCTCCAGACCTGGACCCAATAGAAAATCTTTGGAGGGAGCTGAAACTCAATGTTGCCCAGTGACAGTCCCGAAACCAGAAAGATGTGGAGAAGATCTGTATGGAGGAGTGGGCCAAAATGACTGCTGCAGTGTGCGCAAACTTGGTCAAGAACTACAAGAAACGTCTGACTTTTGTAATTGCAAACAAAGATTTCTGTACCAAGTATTAAGTTCTGTTTTTCTATTGTATCAAATACTTAATTCATACAATAAAATGCAAATTAATTATGTAAAAATCATACAATGTGATTTCCTGAATTTTTTTTAGACTCTGTTTCTCACGGTTGAAGTGTATCTGCGATGAAAATTACAGACCTCTCCATTCTTTGCAGGTGGGAAAACTTGCAAAATCGGCAATTACTTATTTTCCCCACTCGATAGAAATGCACCTGAAAAGACAGTACAACAACTTTTCATGGTCCAAAATGTCAAAGTTTCAGAAAAACACCCACCTGTATACACAAATATTTCGGAACTGTTTCCAGTCACATTATTTTCCCCAACAACAGCAGTGACCAGCAATGTATAATAATTCCCAGGTGTCAGGCCGTCAATTGTATCCGAAGTTGAAATCACACTTTTATTGAACGTTGGATCTCCCAGAATCTGGATTTCATAAGAGCTTGTATTTCCATCTGGTTTCTCCCAGCTCAGAGATATAGAAGTGGTGGTGATGATCCCGGTCATCAGGTTCTTCACTAGATCAGGTTCTTGAATGCAACAGAAAAAACATAAATATTTCTAGCACATGCTATATATTGCATCTTCATAAGGTACAACATTTCAGAGTTTACTCATGTGAGGTAAAACTATCAAAAGCAGTGAATTACTTATTCCTACATTTTCTAGTCCTTGATTTATTCTGGAATTAAGTTATATTTTAACTGATATTCAGCACATACTTTTCATCATATTCCGATGGGATATCCAGCCAAACCTGACCCTTTTATCTTGATAAAAATGATCAAATGATAAAAAGAAATTATCCTATGACATTGGATAAATCGAAAGGAGTAGCACTCCATTTACTGTATAAAACACCTTCACTAAAGTATAGTAGGGTAATGCCTCCTCCTTTGGTGATTGAAGATAATGCAAGTAGCTTGGATCCTACTTATCTCCTGGCTAAAGTGAAGAGCAATTATAAAAACCAACTCTCCTTCTAGAGGACCTGTCCCATTTTAGATTTCACAGACCAACTTTTGATTTAAAGGGGCACCATGTAAAGCTAAACATAATAAATACCCACTTGTATACACAGATATTTCTGAACTGTTTCCAGTCACATTATTTTCCCCAACAACAGCAGTGACCAGCAATGTGTAATGATTCCCCGGTGTCAGGCCTTCAATTGTTTCAAAAGTTGAAATCACAGTTTTATCAAAAGTTGGATCTCCCAGAATCTGGATTCCATAAGAGCTTGCATTTCCAACTGGTTTCTCCCAACTCAGAGATATAGAAGTGGTGGTGATTATCCCAGTTATCAGGTTCTTCACTACTTCAGGCTCTAATATGAAACAGAAAAGATATAAATGATGTTCAGCACTCGCTTTATACAGTGGGGAAATTAAGTATTTCATACACTTCCGATTTTGCAAGTTTTCCCACCTAAAAAAATGGAGACGTCTGTAATTTTTATTGTAGGTACACTTCAACTGTGAGAGACAAGAATCTAAAAATAAAAAACAGAAAACCACATTGTATGATTTTTAAATAATTTAATTGCATTTTATTGCATGAAATAAGTATTTGATCACCTACCAACCAGCAAGAATTCTGTCTCTCACAGACCTGCTAGTTTATCTTTAACCCCTTCGCAACCCTGGGATTTTCCATTTTTGCATTTTCGTTTTTTGCTCCCCTTGTTCCCAGAGCCATTGCTTTTTATTTTTTGGTCAATATGGCCGTGTGAGGGCTTATTTTTTGCGGGACGAGTTGTACTTTTCAACGTCATTACTAGTTTTGCCATATCGTGTACGGGAAAACGGGAAAAAAATTCCAAGTGCGCTGAAATTGCAAAAACAGTGCAATACCACAGATTTTTTTTTTTTTTAACCTTGTTCACTGAATGCTAAAGCTGACCTGCCATTATTATTCTCCAGGTCATTACGAGTACATAGGCACCAAACATGTATAGGTTCTTTTTTATTTAAGTGGTGAAAAAAAATTCCAAAATTTGGGGGGGAAAAAATGGCGCCATTTTCCAAGACCAGTAGCGTCTCCATTTTTCAGGATCTGGGGCCGGTTGAGGGCTTATTTTTTGCTGAAGTTTTTATTGATACCATTTTGGGGTAGATCCGATGTTTTGATCGCCCATTATTGCATTTTATTGCAATGTTGCTGCAACCAAAAAACGTAATTCTGGCGTTTAGAATTTTTTTCTCGTTACGCCGTTTACCGATCGGATTAATTCTTTTATTATACTGATAGATCGGGCGATTCTGAATGCGGCGATACCAAATATGTGTATGTGGATTTTTTTTTATTATTTTATTTTGAATGGGGCTAAAGGGTGGTGATTTAAACGTTTATATTTTTTAATTTTTTTAATATTTTTAAAAACATTTTTTTTCACTTTTTGCTTGCTTCTATAGTCTCCATAGGAGACTAGAAGCAGCACTTGTCTGATCGCATCTGCTACATAGAGATAATCAGCAGATCACCTGTATGTAGCACAAATGGTCCTGTGCTATAGTGACATAGCGACCAGCTCATGAGAACCACTGGAGTCTGCTGCAGACCCAGGGTTGTAATGCCCACCCATCGGTGACCCACGATCACGTGACGGGGTCACCGATGGGCCGGGTAAGTGACGCGCTTCCGGCGAGGAGCTGTTAAATGCTGCTCTCAGAGATTGACAGTGGCATTTAACATGTTAAGAGCCGCGGGTGGATCGCGATTCCACCTGCGGCTGCTGCAGGCACATGTCAGCTGTAATAATCAGCTGACATGTGCCCGGTTCAGTGCAGGCTCAGCGCCGGAGCCCTCACTGAACCGTGGGATTACAGCCTGTTCATACTAATACGGCACAGGCTGTAAAGGGGTTAAGTAGCCCTCCTACTCTGCACTCTTTACCTGTATTAATTGCACCTATTTGAACTCGTTACCTGTATGAATGACAACCGTCCACACACTCAATCAATCACACTCCAAGCTCTCCACAATGGCCAAGAGCAAAGAACTGTCTAAGGACAACAGGGACAAAATTGTAGACTTGCACAAGGATGGGATGGGATAAAGGACAATAGGTAGGAAGATTGATAAGAAGGCAATAACTGTTGACACAATTATTAGAAAATGGGAGAAACACAAGATGACTGTCAATCTTCCTTAGCCTGGGGCTCCATGCAAAATCTCGCCTCACTGGGTAAGGGTGATTTTGAGAAAGTTCAGCAATCAGCCCAGAAATACACCGGAAGACCAGGTCAATGACCTGAAGACAGCTGGGACCACAATCTCAAACATTACCATTATTAACACACTACACTGTCATGGATTAAAATACTGCAGAGCACGCAAAGTCCCCTTCTCACGCCAGCACATGTTCAGGCCCATTTGAAGTTCGGCAATGACCATCTGGATGATCCAGAAGAAGCATGAGAGAAGGTGATGTGTTCAGATGAGACCAAAATAGAACTTTTTGGTATCAATTCTTCTCGCCGTGCTTGGAGGAGGAAGAGTACAACCCCAAGAACATCATCACAACCGTGAAACATGGTGGGGGAAACATCATAATTTGGGGTGATTTTCTGCAAAGGGGAGAGGACGACTGCACTGTATTGAAGAGAGGAAGGATGGGGTCATATATGGCGAGATTTTTGCTAACAACCTCCTTCCCAAAGTAAGAGCATTGAAGATGGGTCGTGGCTGGGTCTTCCAGAATGACAATGACCCAAAACACACAGCCAGGACAACTAAGGATTGGCCCTGTAAGAAGCATTTCAAGGGCCTGGAGAGGCCTAGCCAGTCTCCAGACCTGGACCCAATAGAAAATCTTTGGAGGGAGCTGAAACTCAATGTTGCCCAGTGACAGTCCCGAAACCAGAAAGATGTGGAGAAGATCTGTATGGAGGAGTGGGCCAAAATGACTGCTGCAGTGTGCGCAAACTTGGTCAAGAACTACAAGAAACGTCTGACTTTTGTAATTGCAAACAAAGATTTCTGTACCAAGTATTAAGTTCTGTTTTTCTATTGTATCAAATACTTAATTCATACAATAAAATGCAAATTAATTATGTAAAAATCATACAATGTGATTTCCTGAATTTTTTTTAGACTCTGTTTCTCACGGTTGAAGTGTATCTGCGATGAAAATTACAGACCTCTCCATTCTTTGCAGGTGGGAAAACTTGCAAAATCGGCAATTACTTATTTTCCCCACTCGATAGAAATGCACCTGAAAAGACAGTACAACAACTTTTCATGGTCCAAAATGTCAAAGTTTCAGAAAAACACCCACCTGTATACACAAATATTTCGGAACTGTTTCCAGTCACATTATTTTCCCCAACAACAGCAGTGACCAGCAATGTATAATAATTCCCAGGTGTCAGGCCGTCAATTGTATCCGAAGTTGAAATCACACTTTTATTGAACGTTGGATCTCCCAGAATCTGGATTTCATAAGAGCTTGTATTTCCATCTGGTTTCTCCCAGCTCAGAGATATAGAAGTGGTGGTGATGATCCCCGTCATCAGGTTCTTCACTAGATCAGGTTCTTGAATGCAACAGAAAAAACATAAATATTTCTAGCACATGCTATATATTGCATCTTCATAAGGTACAACATTTCAGAGTTTACTCATGTGAGGTAAAACTATCAAAAGCAGTGAATTACTTATTCCTACATTTTCTAGTCCTTGATTTATTCTGGAATTAAGTTATATTTTAACTGATATTCAGCACATACTTTTCATCATATTCCGATGGGATATCCAGCCAAACCTGACCCTTTTATCTTGATAAAAATGATCAAATGATAAAAAGAAATTATCCTATGACATTGGATAAATCGAAAGGAGTAGCACTCCATTTACTGTATAAAACACCTTCACTAAAGTATAGTAGGGTAATGCCTCCTCCTTTGGTGATTGAAGATAATGCAAGTAGCTTGGATCCTACTTATCTCCTGGCTAAAGTGAAGAGCAATTATAAAAACCAACTCTCCTTTAGAGGACCTGTCCCATTCTAGATTTCACAGACCAACTTTTGATCTAAAGGGGCACCATGTAAAGCTAAACATAATAAATACCCACTTGTATACACAGATATTTCTGAACTGTTTCCAGTCACATTATTTTCCCCAACAACAGCAGTGACCAGCAATGTGTAATAATTTCCCGGTGTCAGGCCTTCAATTGTTTCAAAAGTTGAAATCACAGTTTTATCAAAAGTTGGATCTCCCAGAATCTGGATTTCATAAGAGCTTGCATTTCCAACTGGTTTCTCCCAACTCAGAGATATAGAAGTGGTGGTGATGATCCCAGTTATCAGGTTCTTCACTACTTCAGGCTCTAATATGAAACAGAAAAGATATAAATGATGTTCAGCACTCGCTTTATACAGTGGGGAAATTAAGTATTTCATACACTGCCGATTTTGCAAGTTTTCCCACCTAAAAAAATGGAGACGTCTGTAATTTTTATTGTAGGTACACTTCAACTGTGAGAGACAAGAATCTAAAAATAAAAAACAGAAAACCACATTGTATGATTTTTAAATAATTTAATTGCATTTTATTGCATGAAATAAGTATTTGATCACCTACCAACCAGCAAGAATTCTGTCTCTCACAGACCTGCTAGTTTATCTTTAACCCCTTCGCAACCCTGGGATTTTCCGTTTTTGCATTTTCGTTTTTTGCTCCCCTTGTTCCCAGAGCCATTGCTTTTTATTTTTTGGTCAATATGGCCGTGTGAGGGCTTATTTTTTGCGGGACGAGTTGTACTTTTCAATGTCATTACTAGTTTTGCCATATCGTGTACGGGAAAACGGGAAAAAAATTCCAAGTGCGCTGAAATTGCAAAAACAGTGCAATACCACAGATTTTTTTTTTTTTTAACCTTGTTCACTGAATGTTAAATCTGACCTGCCATTATTATTCTCCAGGTCATTACGAGTACATAGGCACCAAACATGTATAGGTTCTTTTTTATTTAAGTGGTGAAAAAAAATTCCAAAATTTGGGGGGGAAAAAATGGCGCCATTTTCCAAGACCAGTAGCGTCTCCATTTTTCAGGATCTGGGGCCGGTTGAGGGCTTATTTTTTGCTGAAGTTTTTATTGATACCATTTTGGGGTAGATCCGATGTTTTGATCGCCCATTATTGCATTTTATTGCAATGTTGCTGCAACCAAAAAACGTAATTCTGGCGTTTAGAATTTTTTTCTCGTTACGCCGTTTACCGATCGGATTAATTCTTTTATTATACTGATAGATCGGGCGATTCTGAATGCGGCGATACCAAATATGTGTATGTGGATTTTTTTTTATTATTTTATTTTGAATGGGGCTAAAGGGGGGTGATTTAAACGTTTATATTTTTTAATTTTTTTAATATTTTTAAAAACATTTTTTTTTCACTTTTTGCTTGCTTCTATAGTCTCCATAGGAGACTAGAAGCAGCACTTGTCTGATCGCATCTGCTACATAGAGATAATCAGCAGATCACCTGTATGTAGCACAAATGGTCCTGTGCTATAGTGACATAGCGACCAGCTCATGAGAACCACTGGAGTCTGCTGCAGACCCAGGGTTGTCATGCCCACCCATCGGTGACCCACGATCACGTGACGGGGTCACCGATGGGCCGGGTAAGTGACGCGCTTCCGGCGAGGAGCTGTTAAATGCTGCTCTCAGAGATTGACAGTGGCATTTAACATGTTAAGAGCCGCGGGTGGATCGCGATTCCACCTGCGGCTGCTGCAGGCACATGTCAGCTGTAATAATCAGCTGACATGTGCCCGGTTCAGTGCAGGCTCAGCGTCGGAGCCCTCACTGAACCGTGGGATTACAGCCTGTTCATACTAATACGGCACAGGCTGTAAAGGGGTTAAGTAGCCCTCCTACTCTGCACTCTTTACCTGTATTAATTGCACCTATTTGAACTCGTTACCTGTATGAAAGACAACCGTCCACACACTCAATCAAACACACTCCAAGCTCTCCACAATGGCCAAGAGCAAAGAACTGTCTAAGGACAACAGGGACAAAATTGTAGACTTGCACAAGGATGGGATGGGATAAAGGACAATAGGTAGGAAGATTGATAAGAAGGCAATAACTGTTGACACAATTATTAGAAAATGGGAGAAACACAAGATGACTGTCAATCTTCCTTAGCCTGGGGCTCCATGCAAAATCTCGCCTCACTGGGTAAGGGTGATTTTGAGAAAGTTCAGCAATCAGCCCAGAAATACACCAGAAGACCAGGTCAATGACCTGAAGACAGCTGGGACCACAATCTCAAACATTACCATTATTAACACACTACACTGTCATGGATTAAAATACTGCAGAGCACGCAAAGTCCCCTTCTCACGCCAGCACATGTTCAGGCCCATTTGAAGTTCGGCAATGACCATCTGGATGATCCAGAAGAAGCATGAGAGAAGGTCATGTGTTCAGATGAGACCAAAATAGAACTTTTTGGTATCAATTCTTCTCGCCGTGCTTGGAGGAGGAAGAGTACAACCCCAAGAACATCATCACAACCGTGAAACATGGTGGGGGAAACATCATAATTTGGGGGTGATTTTCTGCAAAGGGGAGAGGACGACTGCACTGTATTGAAGAGAGGAAGGATGGGGTCATATATGGCGAGATTTTTGCTAACAACCTCCTTCCCAAAGTAAGAGCATTGAAGATGGGTCGTGGCTGGGTCTTCCAGAATGACAATGACCCAAAACACACAGCCAGGACAACTAAGGATTGGCCCTGTAAGAAGCATTTCAAGGGCCTGGAGAGGCCTAGCCAGTCTCCAGACCTGGACCCAATAGAAAATCTTTGGAGGGAGCTGAAACTCAATGTTGCCCAGTGACAGTCCCGAAACCAGAAAGATGTGGAGAAGATCTGTATGGAGGAGTGGGCCAAAATGACTGCTGCAGTGTGCGCAAACTTGGTCAAGAACTACAAGAAACGTCTGACTTTTGTAATTGCAAGCAAAGATTTCTGTATCAAATATTATGTTCTGTTTTTCTATTGTATCAAATACTTAATTCATACAATAAAATGCAAATTAATTATGTAAAAATCATACAATGTGATTTCCTGGATTTTTTTTAGACTCTGTCTCTCACGGTTGAAGTGTATCTGCGATGAAAATTACAGACCTCTCCATTCTTTGCAGGTGGGAAAACTTGCAAAATCGGCAATTACTTATTTTCCCCACTCTATAGAAATGCACCTGAAAAGACAGTACAACAACTTTTCATGGTCCAAAATGTCAAAGTTTCAGAAAAACACCCACCTGTATACACAAATATTTCGGAACTGTTTCCAGTCACATTATTTTCCCCAACAACAGCAGTGACCAGCAATGTATAATAATTCCCAGGTGTCAGGCCGTCAATTGTATCCGAAGTTGAAATCACACTTTTATTGAACGTTGGATCTCCCAGAATCTGGATTTCATAAGAGCTTGTATTTCCATCTGGTTTCTCCCAGCTCAAAGATATAGAAGTGGTGGTGATGATCCCCGTCATCAGGTTCTTCACTAGATCAGGTTCTTGAATGCAACAGAAAAAACATAAATATTTCTAGCACATGCTATATATTGCATCTTCATAAGGTACAACATTTCAGAGTTTACTCATGTGAGGTAAAACTATCAAAAGCAGTGAATTACTTATTCCTACATTTTCTAGTCCTTGATTTATTCTGGAATTAAAATTATATTTTAACTGATATTCAGCACATACTTTTCATCATATTCCGATGGGATATCCAGCCAAACCTGACCCTTTTATCTTGATAAAAATGATCAAATGATAAAAAGAAAATATCCTATGACATTGGATAAATCGAAAGGAGTAGCACTCCATTTACTGTATAAAACACCTTCACTAAACTATAGTAGGGTAATGCCTCCTCCTTTGGTGATTGAAGATAATGCAAGTAGCTTGGATCCTACTCATCTCCTGCCTAAAGTGAAGAGCAATTATAAAAACCAACTCTCCTTCTAGAGGACCTGTCCCATTTTAGATTTCACAGACCAACTTTTGATTTAAAGGGGCACCATGTAAAGCTAAACATAATAAATACCCACTTGTATACACAGATATTTCTGAACTGTTTCCAGTCACATTATTTTCCCCAACAACAGCAGTGACCAGCAATGTGTAATGATTCCCCGGTGTCAGGCCTTCAATTGTATCAAAAGTTGAAATCACAGTTTTATCAAAAGTTGGATCTCCCAGAATCTGGATTTCATAAGAGCTTGCATTTCCAACTGGTTTCTCCCAACTCAGAGATATAGAAGTGGTGGTGATTATCCCAGTTATCAGGTTCTTCACTACTTCAGGCTCTAATATGAAACAGAAAAGATATAAATGATGTTCAGCACTCGCTTTATACAGTGGGGAAATTAAGTATTTCATACACTGCCGATTTTGCAAGTTTTCCCACCTAAAAAAAATGGGAGACGTCTGTAATTTTTATTGTAGGTACACTTCAACTGTGAGAGACAAGAATCTAAAAATAAAAACCAGAAAATCACATTGTATGATTTTTAAATAATTTAATTGCATTTTATTGCATGAAATAAGTATTTGATCACCTACCAACCAGCAAGAATTCTGGCTCTCACAGACCTGCTAGTTTATCTTTAAGAAGCCCTCCTACTCTGCACTCTTTTCCTGTATTAATTGCACCTATTTGAACTCGTTACCTGTATAAAAGACACCTGTCCACACACTCAATAAATCACACTCCAAACTCTCCACCATGGCCAACAGCAAAGAGCTGTCTAAGGACACCAGGGACAAAATTGTAGACTTGCACAAGGATGGGATGGGATACAGAACAATAGGCAAGCAGATTGGTGAGAAGGCAACAACTGTTGACACAATTATTAGAAAATGGATGAACCACAAGATGACTGTCAATCTTCCTTGGTCTGGGGCTCCATGCAAAATCTTGCCTCATGAGGTAAGGATGATTCTGAGAAAGTTCAGGAATCAGCCCAGAAATACACCAGAGGACCAGGTCAATGACCTGAAGAGAGCTGGGACCACAGTCTCAATTATTATCATTAGTAACACACTACATTGTCATGAATTAAAATTTTGCAGGGCACGCAAGGTACCCCTCTCACGACAGCACATGTCCAGGCCCATCTGAAGTTCACCAATGACCATCTGGATGATCCAGAGAAGACATGAGAGAAGGTCATGCGTTCAGATGAGACCAAAATAGAACTTTTTGATATCAACTCTTCTCGTCGTGCTTGGAGGAAGAAGAGTAGAACCCAAAGAACATCATTCCAACCGTGAAGCATGGTGGGGGAAACATCATAATTTGGGGGTGCTTTTCTGCAAAGGGGAGAGGACGACTGCACTGTATTGAAGAGAGAATGGATGGGGTCATGTATGGCGAGATTTTTGCCAACAACCTCCTTCCCACAGTAAGAGCATTGAAAATGGGTCATGGCTGGGTATTTCAGAATGACAATGACCTAAAACACACAGCCAGGGCAGCTAAGGATTGGCTCTGTAAGAAGCATTTCAAGGTCCTGGTGTGGCCTAGCCAGTCTCCAGACCTGGACCCAATAAAAAATCTTTGGAGGGAGCTGAAACTCAATGTTGCCCAATGAAAGCCCCAAAACTGGAAAGATGTGGAGAAGATCTGAATGTAGGAGTGGGCCAAAATGACTGCTGCAGTGTGTGCAAACTTGGTCAAGAACTACAAGAAACGTCTGACCTCTGTAATTGCAAACAAAGATTTCTGTACAAAGTGTTAAGTTCTGTTTTTCTATTGTATCAAATACGTATTTCACGCAATAAAATGCAAATTTATTATGTAAAAATAAGTATGATTTCCTGGATTTTTTGTTAGATTCTGTCTCTCATGGTTGAAGTGTATCTGCGATGAAAATTACAGACCTCTCCATTCTTTGCAGGTGGGAAAACTTGCAAAATCGGCAATTACTTATTTTCCCCACTCTATAGAAATGCACCTGAAAAGACAGTACAACAACTTTTCATGGTCCAAAATGTCAAAGTTTCAGAAAAATACCCACTTGTATACACAAATATTTTGGAACTGTTTCCAGTCACATTATTTTCCCCAACAACAGCAGTGACCAGCAATGTATAATAATTCCCAGGTGTCAGGCCTTCAATTGTATCCGAAGTTGAAATCACACTTTTATTGAACGTTGGATCTCCCAGAATCTGGATTTCATAAGAGCTTGCATTTCCATCTGGTTTCTCCCAGCTCAGTGATATAGAAGTGGTGGTGATGATCTCAGTCATGAGGTTCTTCACTACTTCAGGTTCTTGAATGCAACAGAAAAAACATAAATATTTCTAGCCTTTGACAAGCGGTGGATACCGCGTCTTTACTTCACTCTGGACTTCTGCCTCCAGCTTTCTCTACTGACATACCATTCCTGGCCTATACTCCTTGGTATGTGTTCCAGTTCTCTGCTCAGCAATCTTAGTGGATTCCTTTTTCCACCTTCATGACCCGTACCTTGTACACTGATGAAGATCCCGAGGGACCGAAACGTTTGTCTATTTGATTGTACCTACTTCATTAAAAACTTTATACCCATTTTTCTAAATGCCTCATACATTGTCCTTTTTTGCCAATTCATAATTTTTCCTGATATCTCCTATTAGTGTGGTGGTTCCATCCGTATTCAGCTAAATTGGTTCCAAACACACTATATAGGAGTAGATAGAGAAATTTTTTTGGTCTTGCAGCGCTAGTGCACAGTGCTCTGCATCTGTACTGTTCACCGCTGTCTGCAAGGTCTGTGTGTGTGAGTGCAGCTCACCCTGTAGTGTGTGCTTCAGCCACGTCTGGTTGTAGTGCACTCAGTGTGTGTCACTGCCTCATACATTGTCCTTTTTTGCCAATTCATAATTTTTCCTGATTTCTCCTATTAGTGTGGTGGTTCCATCCGTATTCAGCTAAATTGGTTCCAAACACACTATATAGGAGTAGTTAGAGGAGCCTTTCTGCAGCATTGGGCCCTGCAGCCCCAGCCAGATTAGTATTAGCCTATTTTTTGTAGCCTCATCTATTGCATTGTAGGTTACCTTCCTACATTGTAATAGCTACAAAAAGTTTGTGATACTATCGGTATTACATCTTTAGGCACATCCAGTGTCTTTTTGTGACAAAAAAAACCTAAATAAAGTTCACCAAATACTCCACTTTACAGTTGTGTAGGCCACATTAGCTCATATTAAAGTCTAGTCCACACTTTATAAAATTAGTGTTTCTTATACCTGTTAGCAGCTGTTCAGGAATAAGCACACTAAGCCCTTAGTACTTTTCTGCCTATCTTTATCAGTCTACCAAGATGAAGAAGGCAGGGAGTAAGGTATGTGGGCGTGGGCGTGGGCGTGGGCGTGGAGTTTCTGCAGGGAGAGGACGTGAGGATTCTGTGCCTGCAGGGAGAGGACGTGGGGATTCTGTGCCTGCTGCAGGCACCAGTGACTCAGCATCCCCCAGTTTTACCAGGGAAGAGTCCTTTATGCGCAGCTTTGTAGGAGCTAGCGGTACCCCACTGCTGTGGGAGGACCAAATTGAAGCCGTTGTCGGATGGATGGCAGCTAACGCATCGACTTCAATTAGTTCCAGATCCTCTCAGGTCCTGAGCACTGAAGAGCACCCATTTGTCTCTTCACCACCTGCCAAATTGCCCAGGCAGTCAGAGAGCCCTGGACAGGAGCCATCTCTACTTCTGTTCTCTGAATCTCTTGGCTTGGAAAAAGGGGGCCAGCCAAGCAGAATTCGAGAAATTGAAGAAGAGGTAGTATGCAGTGATGCGCAACCGTTTTGTCTCTCTGAATCTGAAGAGGCGGGTGGGCCAGTGCCTATAGTCAGCAGCACACCTCAGTACGCATCTGATGATGAGACTCAGGTGCCACTTTCTGGTGCGTACTGTGCTGTCGAGACTACCCAGGAGAAGCAGTTGTTTGAAGAGGGTGGTGTAGATGATGAGGTCCTTGACCCATCATGGCGTGAGGGACAGGAAGGTGGTGGGAGCAGCTCTGAGGAAGAGATTCCCCGAACAGCCCAAAAAGGAGGGAGAGGGAGGGGGCAGACTTGGTTGCCTGTAGCCTCCACTTCGGCACCCATTAGGAGCATGGCTCTTCCAAAATCCAAAGCGGGCGCTCCCAAGACTTGCAGTGCCTGGTCCTTTTTTGATACAGTTGCAGATGACATTTGCTTTGTCAAATGCAAGCTGTGTAATCAGAAGGTGAAAAGAGGGAAAAGTGTCAGCAACCTCAATACCACAAATATGTTGAAACATGTGCGGACCAAGCACGTGGTGGAGTTACAAAAACACACTGAAGACCTAGGCCAACCTACAGCGCCACTTACCACCTCTTCAGCTCGTGTTGTAGCCTCTTCCTCCAGCTCACACACAGCTGGTTCGGCTTCCTCACAGGATCACCATGGAAGAATCTCTGGCACTGTTGTAGAGAGACACAGTGTAATTCCACCCACAGCACCACTTTCCCAGTCATCCTCACACTCCCAGGCCAGTATACAGCCATCGTTAGCACAGGCATGGGAGAAAAGGCACCCATACTCGGCAAACCACCCCCAAGCACAGGCTCTGAATGCTGGCATTGCTAAACTACTGGCCCTTGAAATGCTATCATTCAGGCTGGTGGAGACTGACACATTCCGTAACTTTATGGCATTGGCAGTCCCACAATACAATGTGCCCAGCCGCTTTTATTTCAGCAGGCAAGCCGTCCCTGCCCTGCAACATCATGTGGAGGGAAAAATTAAACATGCGCTACAAAACGCCGTCAGTAGCAAGGTCCACCTGACCACCGATGCGTGGACCAGTAAGCATGGACAGGGACGATACCTTTCCCTCACTGCCCATTGGGTAAATGTTGTGGAGCCGGGTACAGATCTTGAGAGTGGCGCTGTACGTGTTCTGCCAACTCCAAGGATTGCAGGAATCCAGTCTGTACACATTGACTCCTCCTCATACTCCAGTTCCTCTGAATCAGCGCTGCAGGAGCAGTCACGGTCTACCTCCACATCGACCCTGTTATGATGACCGATATGAGCACAGCCGTGGCCAAACGTCAACAGGCCGTATTAAAATTAATTTCTTTGGGGAATCGAAGCCACACAGCGCAGGAGCTCTGGAATGCCATCAAGCAGCAGAGTGACGTGTGGTTTGTGCCAGCGAATCTCCAGCCAGGCATGGTAGTGTGTGACAATGGCCGAAATCTGGTGGCAGCTCTGGGCCTAGGCAACCTCACTCACATCCCATGTCTGGCACATGTGCTCAACTTGGTCGTGCAGAGTTTTTTGAGGGACTATCCGGATCTTGATGCACTGCTTCACAAGGTCCGCATAGAGTGCGCTCACTTGCAGCGTTCCAGCAACGCAAGATCACGCATTGCAGCTCTGCAGCGCCGATTACGTCTTCCGGAACATTGCATCATATGTGACCTACCCACCAGGTGGAATTCAACGTTACATATGTTGGAGAGGTTGTGTGAGCAGCAGGCAGCAGTAATGGAGTACCAGCTGCAGCAGGCGCAAACAAGTCGCAGTGCGCGCTGTTCACACTTCACCACCACTGAGTGGGCCTCTATGAAGGACATTTGCCACGTTTTGCGTGCCTTCAATTATTCCACGCGGATGGCGAGTGCAGATGATGCACTAGTCAGCATGACTATCCCCCTTATCTGCCTGCTTGAAAAAACACTGCAAGCACTAAGGGACGAGGTTTTGGAAGAGGTGGAGGATGAGGAGTCACAAATGCCATCTGCTTCTCTACAGTCTGCGCAACGTGGTTCCTCACAAAGGCCTAGGCAGGGGACACTTTGTGAGGAGGATGAGGAGGAGTCAATGGATGAGGAAGACATCTGTCCAGAGGAGGGAGGTACACAATGCTCTAGTAGTCAGTATCTAGAGCGAGGGTGGGGTGATGCAGAGCAGGCAGAGATCACGCCTCAAGCAGGGGACAGCGTTTCTTGGCCAGTTGGCAGTCTGCAGCACATGGTTGATTTCATGCTGCAGTGCCTGAGAAACGACCGCCGCATCGCCCACATTCTCAACATGGCTGATTATTGGGTGTCCACCCTCCTAGATCCTCGCTACCGGGACAACTTACAAAGCCTCATAACACCGTTGAACCGGGAGCGTAAAATGCGGGAGTACCAAGACGCACTGGTGCATTCCATCATGTTCTCCATTCCAACCGAGAGCAGTGCTGCTAGTGCTTTACAAAGCAGCTCAGTGCGTCGAGGCAGTGGAGGAAGCTCTGCACAAAGAGGGAGCAGAAGCAGCGCCTCAGCACAAGGCAAGACCAGTATGGCCGAAATGTGGCAAAGTTTTGTGTCCCCGCCGCCACAAATGTCTGCACCATCACAGACGGCTCCAGTCAGCAGGAGGCAACGTTTCCGTCAGATGGTGACAGACTACATGTCTTGCCCTCTTAGTGTACTCCCAGACGGCTCTTCTCCCTTCAAGTTTTGGGTCTGTAAGCTGGATACATGGCCAGAGCTTAGTCAGTATGCATTGGAGGTGCTAGCTTGCCCTGCTGCTAGTGTATTATCGGAACGTGTCTTTAGTGCCGCAGGTGGTGTACTAACAGACCGTCGCATGCGACTATCCTCCGATAACGTTGACCGGCTTACTTTTCTCAAAATGAACAAGGCCTAGATCTCTCATGAATTTGCCAGTCCTCTTCCAGAATAAATAATTGGTTGGCAACAGTATCCAGGTCTCCTGTTGTGTTCATGCTTCTACCACCTGAACTGTAATCCCTGAGCTCCAACACCGCCAGTTGGCACTCGGAAGTGCCGTCTGCACAGTCAACACTTGATGCCGTGTTATTGGGGTTCAGTAACGTTAGCTGTTCCCCAGCTGTGTGTCCGGCTAATTCTCCTGCTTTGTCCACTTCCACTGTACTACTGATTTAAAACTTGCTCCAATTACACCTCTGGTTCCTCTGTTTTTAGTATTTACCCTGGGCTCCAATACCGCTAGTTGCTGCTCAGAAGTGCCGTCTGCACAGTCAACGCTTGCTCCACTGTTATTGGGGTTCAGTAACGTCAGCTGTTCCCCAGCTGTGTGTCCGGCAAATTCTCCTGCTTTGTCTACATCCACTGTACTACTGATTTAAAACTTGCTCCAATTACACATCTGGTTCCTCTGTTTTTAGTATTTACCCTGGGCTCCAATACCGCTAGTTGCTGCTCAGAAGTGCCGTCTGCACAGTCAACGCTTGCTCCAGTGTTATTGGGGTTCAGTAACGTCAGCTGTTCCCCAGCTGTGTGTTCGGCAAATTCTCCTGCTCTGTCCACATTCACACTACTACAGATTTTAAAGTTGCTCCAATTACGCCTTTGGCTCCACTCTGTTTTTAGTATTTACCCTGGGTTCCAGCACCGCCAGCTGTTTCCTAGCAGTGTCTTTGGCACGGGTACTCCCTCCTGCCCAGCCTGGTTCCAGCACACCAGCTGTTTCCGGGTAGTGTCAACGTCACTTTGCCTCCAATGCGTTGTCCTGTCGTGTTGCGGTCAGGTTAGCCGACTCTATGGTGCCTGCAGTTTAGGTGACTCCTATGTGGGCTGCGGGATCTGGCAATGAAGGATGGTTCCATAGTGCCAATAGGACAAGCACCCCCTGTAGGACTGTGGGTTTTGGTGACTGCGGCTGGCTCGCGGCCTTGAAACTTTTTTTTACATGGGTACCCTCTGCTACCCATCCGGGTTCCAGTACCGTCAGCTGGTTCTCGGTAGTTCCATTTGCTCTTATACCTTCTACTACCCATCCGGGTTCCAGTACCGTCAGCTGGTTCTCGGCAGTGCCTTTGGATTAGGTGCCTCCTTCTCGGTATCGAAGTTCCACCAACGTCTGCTGGTCCTTGGTAGTGCTTTCTGGCACAGGTACCTCCTCCTTAGTAACCGAGTTCCAGTACCGTCAGCTGGTCTTCGGCAGTTCCATTGGCTCTTGTACCTTCTGCTACCCATGCGGGTTCCAGTACCGTCAGCTGGTCTTCGGCAGTTCCATTGGCTCTTGTACCTTCTGCTACCCATCCGGGTTCCAGTACCGTCAGCTGGTTCTCGGCAGTGTCTTTGGCATGGGTACTCCCTCCTGCCCAGCCTGGTTCCTGCACGCCAGCTGTTTCCGGGTAGTGTCAACGTCACTTTGCCTCCAATGCGTTGTCCTGTCGTGTTGCGGTCGGGTTAGCCGACTCTATGGTGCCTGCAGTTTAGGTGACTCCTATGTGGGCTGCGGGATCTGGCAATGAAGGCTGGTTCCATAGTGCCAATAGGACAAGCACCCCCTGTAGGACTGTGGGTTTCGGTAACTGTGGCTGGCTCGCGGCCTTGAAACTTTTCTTTACATGGGTACCTTCTGCTACCCATCGGGGTTCCAGTACCGTCAGCTGGTTCTCGGCAGTGCCTTTGGATTAGGTGCCTCCTTCTCGGTATCCAAGTTCCACCAACGTCTGCTGGTCCTTGGTAGTGCTTTCTGGCACAGGTACCTCCTGCTTAGTAACCGAGTTCCAGTACCATCAGCTGGTCCTCGGTAGTTCCATTGGCTCTCGTACCTTCTGCTACCCATCCGGGTTACAGTACCGTCAGCTGGTTCTCGGCAGTGCCTTTGGATTAGGTGCCTCCTTCTCGGTATCCAAGTTCCACCAACGTCTGCTGGTCCTTGGTAGTGCTTTCTGGCACAGGTACCTCCTGCTTAGTAACCGTGTTCCAGTACCATCAGCTGGTCCTCGGTAGTTTCATTGGCTCTTGTACCTTCTGCTACCCATCCGGGTTCCAGTACCGTCAGCTGGTCCTCGGTAGTTCCTCAGCCTTCTTGTACATTCTGCTACATTTCCAAGTTCAAGCTTTTTGAAATGGTTCTTGGTAATCACTCTGGATCTCCCTGACGAGGACCCTGAAGACGAGGACCCTGAAGACCAACCCGAAGAAGACGAGGACCCCGAAGACAACGACCCTGAAGACGAGGACCCTGAAGACCACCCCGAAGAAGACGAGGACCCTGAAGACCACCCTGAAGAAGACGAGGACCCTGAAGACCACCCCGAAGAAGATGAGGACCCCGAAGACGAGGACCCAGAAGACCAACCCGAAGAAGACGAGGACCCCGAAGACGAGGACCCCCGAAGACGACGACCCTGAAGACCACCCCGAAGAAGACCAAGAAGATGACCCTAAAGAAGTTGACCAAGAGGACAAAGAAGAGAAGACAAGCACCAAGATACAGAAGAACAAGAGACAGAAAACCAAGAAGCAGAAATACAAGAAGCTGCAGAACAAAAAGCGGAAGAACATTAAGCATAAGACTAAAAATCAGAGCAAAAGATAATATCTAAATTATGAGCAGAAGATGACTAAGCAATGTATGGGGGTGAGTTCGTTCCTCCTCGTGGTGCCCCTGGAAAAGACCTGCTGCTGCAGGCCAAACTGAACGCGGACAAATCCTGTTGTAAATCTTTTCTGACGGGCAGAACGAAAGGTTTAATGTCCAACCTTTTATAGATAACAACTACAGGATTGCCTGTCACAAATAAGAATATGATGAAGAAGAAGAATATGAAGAAGATGAAGAAGTAGAATATGAAGAATGTAAAAAAAAAGAATAATACGAAGAAGGTGAAGAAGAAGAAGATGAAGAAGGTGAAGAAGAAGTGGATGAAAAAGATGCTGAGGATGATGAAGGAGAAAGTGTGGGAGAAGTAAAAAAGAAGGTGAAGAGCACGGAAGTAGTGAAACATAAATATCTGACAAAATGTAAAAATACTTAACATAGTCAATATTTCCGTAACTCAGAACGTCTTAAAAAAAATATTAATTCCTGCTATTCCATTTGATTGGGCTAAACCTCTATGCCTTTATTGTCTCCCCCACCTCCCCCAATACATTCTACATTATTCTTAGTTGTTTTCCTTCATGTAGAATTAACCTACAAGGAAAGAAAGGGTTTATTTTCATTCCGATATTTCTGTCCCATTGACTTGCATTGGTTTCCGGTATCGGAATCGGCGATATCCGATACTTTTTCGGCATCGGTCCGATCCAATCCGATCCGATATTTCCCGATATCGGAAGGTATCGCTCAACACTACTAAGGACATGAGGGACAAATTTGTAGACTTGCACAAGGATGGGATGGGATACAGAACAATAGGCAAGCAGATTGGTGAGAAGGCAACAACTGTTGACACAATTATTAGAAAATGGATGAACCACAAGATGACTGTCAATCTTCCTTGGTTTGGAACTTTTTGATATCAACTCTTGTCGCCGTGCTTGGAGGAAGAAGAGTAGAACCCAAAGAACATCATTCCAACCGTGAAGCATGGTGGGGGAAACATCATAATTTGGGGGTGCTTTTCTGCAAAGGGGAGAGGACGACTGCACTGTATTGAAGAGAGAATGGATGGGGTCATGTATGGCGAGATTTTTGCCAACAACCTCCTTCCCACAGTAAGAGCATTGAAAATGGGTCATGGCTGGGTATTTCAGAATGACAATGACCTAAAACACACAGCCAGGGCAGCTAAGGATTGGCTCTGTAAGAAGCATTTCAAGGTCCTGGTGTGGCCTAGCCAGTCTCCAGACCTGGACCCAATAAAAAATCTTTAGAGGGAGCTGAAACTCAATGTTGCCCAAAGACAGCCCCAAAACTGGAAAGATGTGGAGAAGATCTGTATGTAGGAGTGGGCCAAAATGACTGCTGCAGTGTGTGCAAACTTGGTCAAGAACTACAAGAAACGTCTGACCTCTGTAATTGCAAACAAAGATTTCTGTACCAAGTGTTAAGTTCTGTTTTTCTATTGTATCAAATACGTATTTCACGCAATAAAATGCAAATTTATTATGTAAAAATAAGTATGATTTCCTGGATTTTTTGTTAGATTCTGTCTCTCACGGTTGAAGTGTATCTGCGATGAAAATTACAGACCTCTCCATTCTTTGCAGGTGGGAAAACTTGCAAAATCGGCAATTACTTATTTTCCCCACTCTATAGAAATGCACCTGAAAAGACAGTACAACAACTTTTCATGGTCCAAAATGTCAAAGTTTCAGAAAAATACCCACCTGTATACACAAATATTTCGGAACTGTTTCCAGTCACATTATTTTCCCCAACAACAGCAGTGACCAGCAATGTATAATAATTCCCAGGTGTCAGCCCTTCAATTGTATCCGAAGTTGAAATCACACTTTTATTGAATGTTGGCTCTCCCAGAATCTGGATTTCATAAGAGCTTGCATTTCCATCTGGTTTCTCCCAGCTCAGTGATATAGAAGTGGTGGTGATGATCTCAGTCATGAGGTTCTTCACTAGATCAGGTTCTTGAATGCAACAGAAAAAACATAAATATTTCTAGCACATGCTATATATTGCATCTTCATAAGGTACAACATTTCAGAGTTTACTCATGTGAGGTAAAACTATCAAAAGCAGTGATTTACTTATTCCTCCATTTTCTAGTCCTTGTTTTTTCTAGAATTGTTATATTTTAGCTGATATTCAGCACATACTTTTCATCATATTCCGATGGGATATCCAGCCAAACCTGACCCTTTTATCTTGACAAAAATGACCAAACGATAAAAAGAAATTATTCTATGACATTGGATAAATCGAAAGAAGTGGCACTCCATTTACTGTATAAAACACCTTCACTAAAGTATAGTAGGTTAATGCCTCCTCCTTTGGTGATTGAAGATAATGCAAGTAGCTTGGATCCTACTCATCTCCTGGCTAAAGTGAAGAGCAATTATAAAAACCAACTCTCCTTCTAGAGGATCTGTCCCATTCTAGATTTCACAGACCAACTTTTGATTTAAAGGGGCACCATGTAAAGCTAAACATAATAAATACCCACTTGTATACACAGATATTTCTGAACCGGTTCCAGTCACATAATTTTCCCCAACAACAGCAGTGACCAGCAATGTATAATAATTTCCCGGCGTCAGGCTTTCAATTGTATCAGAAGTTGAAATCACACTTTTATTGAACGTTGGATCTCCCAGAATCTGGATTTCATAAGAGCTTGCATTTCCAACTGGTTTCTCCCAACTCAGAGATATAGAAGTGGTGGTGATGATCCCAGTTATCAGGTTCTTCACTACTTCAGGCTCTAATATGAAACAAAAAAGATATAAATGATGTTCAGCACTCGCTTTATATAGTGGGGAAATTAAGTATTTCATACACTGCCGATTTTGCAAGTTTTCCGACCTAAAAAAAATGGAGACGTCTGTAATTTTTATTGTAGGTACACTTCAACTGTGAGAGACAAGAATCTAAAAATAAAAACCAGAAAATCACATTGTATGATTTTTAAATAATTTAATTGCATTTTATTGCATGAAATAAGTATTTGATCACCTACCAACCAGCAAGAATTCTGGCTCTCACAGACCTGCTAGTTTTTCTTTAAGAAGCTCTCCTACTCTGCACTCTTTACCTGTATTAATTGCACATATTTGAACTCGTTACCTGTGTAAAAGACACCTGTCCACACACTCAATAAATCACACTCCAAACTCTCCACCATGGCCAACAGCAAAGAGCTGTCTAAGGACACCAGGGACAAAATTGTAGACTTGCACAAGGATGGGATGGGATACAGAACAATAGGCAAGCAGATTGGTGAGAAGGCAACAACTGTTGACACAATTATTAGAAAATGGATGAACCACAAGATGACTGTCAATCTTCCTTGGTCTGGGGCTCCATGCAAAATCTTGCCTCATGGGGTAAGGATGATTCTGAGAAAGTTCAGGAATCAGCCCAGAAATACACCAGAGGACCAGGTCAATGACCCGAAGAGAGCTGGGACCACAGTCTCAATTATTATCATTAGTAACACACTAATTGTCATGGATTAAAATTCTGCAGGGCACGCAAGGTACCCCTCTCACGACAGCACATGTCCAGGCCCATCTGAAGTTCACCAATGACCATCTGGATGATCCAGAGAAGACATGAGAGAAGGTCATGCGCTCAGATGAGACCAAAAGAGAACTTTTTGATATCAACTCTTGTCGCCGTGCTTGGAGGAAGAAGAGTAGAACCCAAAGAACATCATTCCAACCGTGAAGCATGGTGGGGGAAACATCATAATTTGGGGGTGCTTTTCTGCAAAGGGGAGAGGATGACTGCACTGTATTGAAGAGAGAATGGATGGGGTCATGTATGGCGAGATTTTTGCCAACAACCTCCTTCCCACAGTAACAGCATTGAAAATGGGTCATGGCTGGGTATTCCAGAATGACAATGACCTAAAACACACAGCCAGGGCAGCTAAGGCTTGGCTCTGTAAGAAGCATTTCAAGGTCCTGGTGTGGCCTAGCCAGTCTCCAGACCTGGACCCAATAAAAAATCTTTGGAGGGAGCTGAAACTCAATGTTGCCCAATGAAAGCCCCAAAACTGGAAACATGTGGAGAAGATCTGAATGTAGGAGTGGGCCAAAATGACTGCTGCAGTGTGTGCAAACTTGGTCAAGAACTACAAGAAACGTCTGACCTCTGTAATTGCAAACAAAGATTTCTATACAAAGTGTTAAGTTCTGTTTTTCTATTGTATCAAATACGTATTTCACGCAATAAAATGCAAATTTATTATGTAAAAATAAGTATGATTTCCTGGATTTTTTGCTAGATTCTGTCTCTCACGGTTGAAGTGTATCTGCGATGAAAATTACAGACCTCTCCATTCTTTGCAGGTGGGAAAACTTGCAAAATCGGCAATTACTTATTTTCCCCACTCTATAGAAATGCACCTGAAAAGACAGTACAACAACTTTTCATGGTCCAAAATGTCAAAGTTTCAGAAAAATACCCACTTGTATACACAAATATTTCGGAACTGTTTCCAGTCACATTATTTTCCCCAACAACAGCAGTGACCAGCAATGTATAATAATTCCCAGGTGTCAGGCCTTCAATTGTATCCGAAGTTGAAATCACACTTTTATTGAATGTTGGCTCTCCCAGAATCTGGATTTCATAAGAGCTTGCATTTCCATCTGGTTTCTCCCAGCTCAGTGATATAGAAGTGGTGGTAATGATCTCAGTCATGAGGTTCTTCACTACTTCAGGTTCTTGAATGCAACAGAAAAAACATAAATATTTCCAGCACATGCTATATATTGCATCTTCATAAGGTACAACATTTCAGAGTTTACTCATGTGAGGTAAAACTATCAAAAGTAGTGATTTACTTATTCCTACATTTTCTAGTCCTTGTTTTTTCTAGAATTGTTATATTTTAGCTGATATTCAGCACATTTTTTTCATCATATTCCGATGGGATATCCAGCCAAACTTGACCATTTTATCTTGATAAAAATGACCAAACGATAAAAAGAAATTATTCTATGACATTGGATAAATCGAAAGGAGTAGCACTCTATTTACTGTATAAAACACCTTCACTAAAGTATAGTAGGGTAATGACTCCTCCTTTGGTGATTGAAGATAATGCAAGTAGCTTGGATCCTACTCATCTCCTGGCTAAAGTGAAGAGCAATTATAAAAACCAACTCTCCTTCTAGAGGATCTGTCCCATTCTAGATTTCACAGACCAACTTTTGATTTAAAGGGGCACCATGTAAAGCTAAACATAATAAATACCCACTTGTATACACAGATATTTCTGAACCGGTTCCAGTCACATTATTTTCCCCAACAACAGCAGTGACCAGCAATGTGTAATGATTCCCCGGTGTCAGGCCTTCAATTGTATCAGAAGTTGAAATCACACTTTTATTGAACGTTGGATCTCCCAGAATCTGGATTTCATAAGAGCTTGCATTTCCATCTGGTTTCTCCCAGCTCAAAGATATAGAAGTGGTGGTGATGATCTCAGTCATGAGGTTTTTCACCACTTCAGGCTCTTGAATGCAACAGAAAAAAACATAAGTATTGTCCAACACATTGCATTTTCATAAGGTACAACATTTCAGAGTTTACTCATGTGAGGTAAAACTATCAAAAGTAGTGAATTACTTATTCCTACATTTTCTAGTCCTTGATTTTTCTGGAATTAAGTTATATTTTAACTGATATTCAGCACATACTTTTCATCATATTCCGATGGGATATCCAGCCAACCTGACCCTTTTATCTTTATAAAAATGATCAAACGATATAAAGAAATAATTCTATGACATTGGATTAATCGAAAGGAGTGGCACTCCATTTACTGTATAAAACACCTTCACTAAAATATAGTAGGGTAAAGCCCCCGTCACACTAAGCGAGATCACTAGCGAGATCGCTGCTGAGTCACAAGTTTTGTGACGCAACAGCGACCTCAGTAGCGATCTCGCTACGTTTGACACTTAGCAGCGACCAGGACCCTGCTGTGAGATCGCTGGTCGTGTCGGAATGGTCTGGACATTTCTTTGATCGTTGAAGCCCCGCTGGGTAGCATGCATCGGTGTGTTTGACACTTTACCAACGACCTAGTTAACGACCCAGACACAGAAACACATAGGCGTGCATCGTTGTACAGATCGTTACGGGTCGCCGCATCGTTGCTGCTTTGTTGGGAAGATCTAACTGTTTGACATCTCACCAGCGACCACATAGCAACGCAGCAATGATCCCTGACAGGTCGTATCGTTGTCGGGATCGCTGTAACGTCACTTAGTGTGACGGGGCCTTAATGCCTCCTCCTTTGGTGATTGAAGATAATACAAGTAGCTTGGATCCTACTCATCTCCTGGCTAAAGTGAAGAGCAATTATAAAAACCAACTCTCCTTTAGAGGACCTGTCCCATTCTAGATTTCACAGACCAACTTTTGATCTAAAGGGGCACCATGTAAAGCTAAACATAATAAATACCCACTTGTATACACAGATATTTCTGAACTGTTTCCAGTCACATTATTTTCCCCAACAACAGCAGTGACCAGCAATGTGTAATGATTCCCCGGTGTCAGGCCTTCAATTGTTTCAAAAGTTGAAATCACAGTTTTATCAAAAGTTGGATCTCCCAGAATCTGGATTTCATAAGAGCTTGCATTTCCAACTGGTTTCTCCCAACTCAGAGATATAGAAGTAGTGGTGATTATCCCAGTTATCAGGTTCTTCACTACTTCAGGCTCTAATATGAAACAGAAAAGATATAAATGATGTTCAGCACTCGCTTTATACAGTGGGGAAATTAAGTATTTCATACACTGCCGATTTTGCAAGTTTTCCCACCTAAAAAAAATGGAGACGTCTGTAATTTTTATTGTAGGTACACTTCAACTGTGAGAGACAAGAATCTAAAAATAAAAACCAGAAAATCACATTGTATGATTTTTAAATAATTTAATTGCATTTTATTGCATGAAATGAGTATTTGATCACCTACCAACCAGCAAGAATTCTGGCTCTCACAGACCTGCTAGTTTTTCTTTAAGAAGCCCTCCTACTCTGCAATCTTTATCTGTATTAATTGCACCTATTTGAACTCGTTACCTGTATAAAAGACACCTGTCCACACACTCAATCAATCACACTCCAACCTCTCCACCATGGCCAACAGCAAAGAGCTGTCTAAGGACACCATAGACAAAATTGTAGACTTGCACAAGGATGGGATGGGATACAGAACAATAGGCAAGCAGATTGGTGAGGAGGCAATAACTGTTGACACAATTATTAGAAAATGGATGAAACACAAGGTGACTGTCAATCTTCCTTGGTCTGGGGCTCCATTCAAAATCTTGCCTCATAGGGTAAGGATTATTCTGAGAAAGTTCAGGAATCAGCCCAGAAATACACCAGAGTACGAGGTCAATGAACTGAAGAGAGCTGAGACCACAGTCTCAATCATTATCATTAGTAACACACTACACTGTCATGGATTAAAATTCTGCAGGGCACGCAAGGTACCCCTCTCACACCAGCACATGTCCAGGCCCACCTGAAGTTCACCAATGACCATCTGGATGATCCAGAGAAGACATGAGAGAAGGTCATGCGTTCAGATGAGACCAAAATAGATCTTTTTGATATCAACTCTTCTCGCTGTGTTTGGAGGAAGAAGAGTAGAACCCCAAGAACATCATCCCAACCGTGAAGCATGGTGGGGGAAACATCATAATTTGGGGGTGCTTTTCTGCAAAGGGGAGAGGACGACTGCACTGTATTGAAGAGAGAATGGATGGGGTCATGTATGGTGAGATTTTTGCCATCTACCTCCTTCCCACAGTAAGAGCATTGAAAATGGGTCGTGGCTGGGTATTCCAGAATGACAATGACCTAAAACACACAGTCAGGGCAGCTAAGAATTGGCTCTGTAAGAAGCATTTCAAGGTTCTGGTGTGGCCTAGCCAGTCCTGGACCCAATAAAAAATCTTGGAGGGAGCTGAAACTCAATGTTGCCCAATGACAGCCCCAAAACTGGAAAGATGTGGAGAAGATCTGTATGTAGGAGTGGGCCAAAATGACTGTTGCAGTGTGTGCAAACTTGGTCAAGAACTACAAGAAACGTCTGACATCTGTAATTGCAAACAAAGATTTCTGTACAAAGTGTTAAGTTCTGTTTTTCAATTGTATCAAATACTTATTTCACGCAATAAAATGCAAATTTATTATGTAAAAATAAGTATGATTTCCTGGATTTTTTGTTAGATTCTGTCTCTCATGGTTGAAGTGTATCTGCGATAAAAATTACAGACCTCTCCATTCTTTGCAGGAGGGAAAACTTGCAAAATCGGCAATTACTTATTTTCTCCACTCTATAGAAATGGACCTGAAAAGACAATACAACAACTTTTCATGGTCCAAAATTTCATAGTTTCAGAAAAATACCCACCTGTATACACAGATATTTCGGAACTGTTTCCAGTCACATTATTTTCCCCAACAACAGCAGTGACCAGCAATGTGTAATAATTCCCCGGTGTCAGGCCTTCAATTGTATCCGAAGTTGAAATCACCCTTTTGTTGAACGTTGGATCTCCCAGAATCTGGATTTCATAAGAGCTTGTATTGCCATCTGGTTTCTTCCAACTCAGTGATATAGAAGTGGTGGTGATGATCTCAGTCATGAGGTTTTTCACCACTTCAGGCTCTTGAATGCAACAGAAAAAAACATAAGTATTGTCCAACACATTGCATTTTCATAAGGTGCAACATTTTAGAGTTTACTCATGTAAGGTAAAAGTCAAATGTATTATTCTTACATTTTCTAGTCCTTGTTTTTTCTGGAATAAGTTATATTTTAGTTGATATTCTACCCATACTTTTTGTCATAATTCGATGGGATATCCAGCCAAACCTCATCTTTTTATCTTCATAAAATTGATGAAATGATATAAAAAAAAATTCTATGACATTGGAGTAATCGAAAGAAGTAGCACTCCATTTACTATTTAAACACCTTCACTAAAGTATAGTAGGGTAGTGCCTCCTCCTTTGGTAATTGAAGATAATACAAGTAGCTTGGACTGCTCTGATTTTATTTTATTGTAGTATAAATGCAAGAACTATTGGTCATATGTATGTCAAAAAATTTAATGGCAATAATTAAACAATGGTAATTAGGCTTCTTTTCATGAAACAATGTTGGCCATTTTTCTGTCCAGTTGTGATATTTACAAGAGTTATTACCTTTGATTAGCGCTTTGATGAGTGAACAAATTCGAGTGGAAATGAATTCTACTCGAATTTTACGAAAATCTGCATTTGCCAAAATCTGTATTTTTTGTAATTCGCTACCGTGTCGATCCAGCAAAAGGGTGGCCACCATTTCTCTGAACTGTAAAAGGCCATCAAAATGTTAAAAAAAAGTTTGTGGCCACATTCGCAGAACCCTCCTGGGCCTAGCAAACCTGGAAGATTTCCGCGTGTCCGATGGGGATCCAAAGGTGCAACGAAGACTGGACCGAGGAGCGGAGAGGCCGGAGACGTGAGCAGTGAGGTAAGTACAAGGATTTATTTTTTCACATATTATATTTATTCTGGTCTGAAGAGAGAATAAGGGAATATCCCTGCAAATCTAATTTCCAGGGGAAAACACACACATTTTGCCTGATTTGCTTATCTCTACTCTTATCGAATTCCAAGTTAAGAGAATGTGATCCACATATAAGGATCCTCATCTACAGGCTAGAATAATGACCTGTTATAAAGATCATCTCTCCAGGTTCCTGCAAATCATTTTGTTCAAACTTAGGGCCTACATTTCAGAGTTTACTTATGGGGTAAGATATTGAAAGATGTCAACTAAGAATTTCTGTATTTTCTAGTAGAGATGATAAAATCCGTCAAGATTCAAACTTGTGTGAATTTTACAGGGAAATTTGAAATGCAGCAAAATTATTCTCTGAAAATTGAGTGTTCTGTATTATGCTCTGTGGTCTCTCCAGACAGCCCTTTAATTTCAGGAAACCGAACATGACTAGAAAATAGAGATGAGGGAATTTATTAAAGTGGAATTAAATTCTGCTCCAGCCAACTACGGACATCATTTTGCTGAGGTTTAAAAGGCTAGCCAAATGATTAAAAAAAGGAAAATCAAAATTCATCTCACCACTCACCTCTCCTGTCATCCCTGCAGACCGCCATCTGGTCTTGTACTGGGTGCCTTTTGTTTTCTCTTTCCCCGACACATGCATACTCTTCGGAATCTTCACTCCTGGACATGGCTCCCTGCTCTACTAGGCCTTGGATGTCACTGCGCGCCATACTTTCACTCAGGTGACATGCTCCATTACTACAAGTGACGCCTGAGCCATAGTGGAGCCAGAAGCCACAGGCTGGAGAAAAGATTCTAAAGAGGATGTGTGCCACAAGGGAGGGGGAAAAGAAAAGGCCCCAACAACTCGATGACGTGCTGCAGAACAGGTGACCGGTTAGGTGAGTAACCTAGCTGGCTGCGTGGTTGCTGAATTTGCAAAGAGCAAATTGCAAGCAGCCGTATTTTTGAAAATACAGATTTTTGTAAAATTCAAGGAGAATTAATTGCCACTCAAATAAATTTGCTCATGATTATTTGCTAGACATGTTTTTTCTGGAATTAAAAGGGTAGTTCAGAAACAGAAAAACATGGCTGCTTTCCTTCAGAAAAAACGCAATCTGTAACCATGGGTTGTGTTTGGAAGTGCAAAGCAGCACCAATAAAGTGAAGCTGAGCTGACCTGCAAGACGACACTCAACTCAAAGTGGTGCTCTTTCTCAAAAAACAGTCATGTTATGTTTTAGTTGGAATTCATCTATACTTTTAGAACATTTTTAGAATCAATATCTAGTTTAATCTGACTACCTTTTGGTACTGCATTGAGCTGTAGGGTGGATTGCTGCTAAAAGGGAAAAAAAAAACACAAAAAAAAACCTCTTTAAATCTTCTTCCGTAGCAAGTGTGAACGAGCTGTGACCGGAGTGTAAGTGCAAATGGAAGTAAGTGTGTGACTTGTTTTTCAGTGACTTGGATTCACGGAGTTTGGAAGGGAGGAATTTGGACTGAATTGCTGTCTGTACTTTATTAATTCTCTACATTTTTTGTACTTAACATTTCTGTCTAGAGCAATCCCCATTAGGAAATGAGCTCCATTATTGACAATGCTATCCAGTGTACATCTTGCCACATGTATGCAATCCTTGAACAGCGGGTTGTGGGTGCATACTGCTGTGCGAGATGTGAGCACGTTGTGCATTTGGAAGCCAGGTACTGGATCTAAATGAACAGCTGGCAAGATCCATTGACAATATGGAAAGTAGTCTGCTGCTCACTGAGCAGCTGCTCACTGGGGTAGATGTGGGGGAGGGTGGTAGTAGGGGTCTGCAGGACAGTGAGGCATCTAGCTGGGTGACAGTTATAAGGGGGGGGTAGAGGGAAGAGTGCCAGGGAGGCTAGTCCTGATCTGGCACACCCCAATAAGTTTGAAAAGTTGGCAGATGAGGGGGGTGTCGGTACAGGGGTAGCACTGCTGCAGCAAGGCATGTCCTCTGAAAGCCGGAGGAATGTCAGCTCCAGTAAGGGGGGAAATAGGAGAGCAGGGCAGGCCAGGCAGGTGCTGGTAGTGGGGGACTCAATTATTAAGGGAACAGATAGGGCAATCTGTCACAAAGGCAGTCATCATTGAACAGTGTGCTGCCTACCTGGCGCTCGAGTCCGGCACATCGCTGATCAGGTTGACAGATTACTGGGAGGGGCTGGTGAGGACCCAGCAGTCATGGTGCACATTGGCACAAATGACAAAGTTAGAGGTAGGTGGAAGGTTCTTAAAGATGATTTCAGGGAATTAAGCTGCAAGCTTAAAGCAAGGATCTCCAAGGTGGTACTCTCTGAAATACTACCTGCACCACGTGCCACGCCATTGAGGCAACGGGAGATTAGGGAGATAAATAAGTGGCTCTGGAACTGGTGTAGGAAGGAGGGGTTTGGGTTCCTGGAGAACTGGGCCGACTTCTCAATTGGCTACAGATTCTACGCTAGGGAGGGTGCAGCTGTGCTGGGGGAGAAAATGGCTAGAAGGTTGGAGGAATGTTTAAACCAGGGATTGGGGGGGGTATTCATTTTATAGGTGGGGAAGATAATGCAGATAGTGACCTGGGCACAAATAAAGAAATTGGGGGTAGGGTTAGAAGAGTCAATATAGTAAGAAGGAATAGAGGTACAGAGAGATACATAAAATGCATGTACACTAATGCCAGAAGCCTCACCAACAAAATGGAGGAATTAGAATTAATTTTGTTGGAAAATAATTATGACATGGAGGGGATATCTGAGACATGGCTGGATGAGAGCCATGACTGGGCAGTTAATACGAGTTGGGGGTCACTTGGGTAATAGTGATCACAAAATAATAAGTTTTCATTTATCCTTTAATAAGATGTGTAGTAGAGGGGTTACAAGGACACTAAACTTCAGGAAGGCAAATTTCCAACAGTTCCAAAGGTTGAGAGATGATCTTAGTGCAATAAACTGGGACGATATCCTGAGACATAAAACTACACAAAGCAAATGGGAGACATTTATTAGCATCCTGAATAGGACCTGTGCACAATATGGGAATAAACATGACAGAAATAGGAGGAAACCACTATGGCTAAATAGAGCTGTAAGGGGCGCAATAAGTGACAAAAGAAAAGCATTTAGAGAACTAAAGCAAGTAGGTAGTGATGAGGCATTAAATAAATACAGAAAATTAAATAAATTCTGTAAAAACCAAATCAAGGCAGCAAAGATTGAGACAGAGAGACTCGTTGCCAGAGAAAGTAAAAATAATCCCAAAATATTCTTTAACTACATAAATAGTAAAAAAATTAAAAAATGATAGCGTTGGCCCCCTTAAACATAGTCTGGGTGAAATGGTGGATGAAGATGAGGAAAAAGCCAATATGCTAAATTGATTTTTTTTCAACAGTATTTACACAAAAAAATGGCATGACAGAAAACATGATTAGTGATGACAAAAATTCTCCATTAAATGTCACTTGCTTAACCCAGCAGGAAGTACGGCGACGTCTAAAAATCACTAAAGTTGACAAAGCCCTGGGCCCGGATGGTATACACCCACGAGTACTGCAGGAATTAAGTAACATCATAGATAGACCATTATTTTTAATCTTTAAAGATTCCATAATAACAGGGTCTGTACCACAGGACTGGCGTATAGCAAATGTGATGCCAATATTCAAAAAGGGGACAAAAACCGAACTTGGAAATTGTAGGCCAGTAAGCTTAACCTCTACTGGGGGTAAAATCCTGGAGGGTTTCCTAAGACATGCTGTACTAGAATATCTGAAGAAGTATAACCTCAATATCAACTGGGTTTATGAGGGACCGTTCCTGTCAAACTAATCTGATTAGCTATTATGAGGAGGCAAGTTCCGGACTGGACCAAGGAAATGCAGTGGATGTTGTGTATATGGACTTTTCAAAAGCTTTTGATACGGTTCCACACAAAAGGTTGATACATAAAATGAGAACAATGGGGATAGGGGAAAATATATGTTTATGGGTTAAGAACTGGCTCAGTGATAGGAAACAAAGGGTGGTTATTAATGGAACACACTCAGACTGGGTCTCAGTTAACAGTGGGGTACCACAGGGGTCAGTATTGGGCCCGTTTCTTTTTAACATATTTATTAATGACCTTGTAGGGGGCATACAGATAGTATTTCAATATTTGCAGATGACACTAATCTCTGCAGGGTAATCAATGCAGAGGAGGACAATTTTATATTACAGGAGGATCTATGTAAACTAGAAGTTTGGGCTAATAAATGGCAAATGAGCTTTAATGGGGATAAATGTAATGTAATGCACTTGGGTAGAGGAAATAAAATGTATAATTATATGCTTAATTGTAAAACACTGGGCAAAACTGTCACTGAAAAAGACCTGAGTGTATTGGTGGACGACAAGTTTACGTTTGGTGGCCAGTGTCAGGCAGCTGCTGCAAAGGCAAATAAAATAATGGTATGAATTAAAAGAGGCATAGATGCTCATGAGGAGAACATAATTTTACCTCTATACAAGTCACTAGTGCGACTACACTTAGAATACTGTGTACAGTTCTGGTCTCCGGTGTATAAGAAAGACATAGCTGAACTAGAGCGGGTGCAGAGAAGAGCGACCAAGGTTATTAGAGGACTGGGGGGTCTGCAATACCAAGACAGGTTATTACACTTGGGGTTATTTACTGTGGAAAAAAGAAGGCTTAGGGGTGATCTTATTACTATGTACAAGTATATGAGGGGACAGTACAAAGACCTTTCTACTGATCTTTTTACTCTGAGGCCTGAGACGGGGACAAGGGGGCATCTTCTACGTCTGGAGGAAAGAAGGTTTAATCATAATCACAGACGCGGATTCTTTACTGTAAGAGCAGTGAGACTATGTAACTCTCTGCCGCATGATCTTGTAATGAGCGATTCACTACTAAAATTTAAGAAGGGCATGGATGCCTTTCTTGAAAAGTATAATATTACAGGTTATATATACTAGATTACATGATAGGGCGTTGATTCAGGGAACTAGTCTGACTGTCGTATGGAGTCAGGAAGGAATTTTTTTCCCCAATGTGGAGCTTGGTGTTTGTCACATGGCTTTTTTTTTGCCTTCCTCTGGATCAACATGTTAGGCTATGGGTTGAACTAGATGGACTTAGTCTTCCTTCAACCTTAAAAACTATGTTACTATGTATATTATCTTATGATAAATAAATGTCAGTATGTGGCATTTGTATTGTTAAGAGAACTCAATTTTTAAACTTCTTCACTGCAGTAGATTTGGCCAATACTTCCTCCTTAAGTAATAGAGGTAGCTATAACGGTTATACTTGTATGATTTTTGTTTGTTTAAATGCAAGAAAACATGTTTACATATTAGTAAATAAAAAAGTAAAAAGTTATAAAAAGTTAATATGTTTATGTCCAGTTGCTGCAGCGATATTTGCAACAGAGACAACAGTAAGTGCTGCCATAGTGTTTTCACCCTTGAATTAGCTTCTAGACAGATATTGTTTAACTCTATAAAAAAAACTATTAACGTAAATCGAATAGAGAATTCTAAGACACCAGAGGGGTATTTTCTCTTTACGATCTTCATCTCCTGGTTAGAATGAAGAGCGATTATAAAAACTGACTCTCCATATGTAGGAACTGTCCTATTCAAGATTTACTAGACCATTTGATGTAAATTGGAACCTTGTAATTACGAATATAAGGAATACCCACTTGTATACACAGATATTTCTGAACTGTTTCCTGTCACATTATTCTCCCCAACAACAGCAGTGATCAGCAATGTGTAATAATTCCCCGGTGTCAGGCCTCCAATTGTATCCGATATTGAAGTCACGGTTTTATTGAACGTTGGATCTCCCAGAATCTGGATTCCATAAGAGCTTGCATTTCCATCTGGTTTCTCCCAGCTCAGAGATATAGAAGTGGTGGTGATGATCCCCGTCGTAAGGTTCTTCACTACTTCGGGTTCTATTATGAAACAAGAGAGATATGAACACTTCAATGCTAGTTTATGTAAAATTTTGCTTAATAAAACTACATTGCAGCTTTTTGTAGTCCAATATTTCATAATTCATCTTTATGAGGTAAAAATATTAAAATAGGTCAACAAAGAATTTTGTAATCATTGTTTTTTTCTTGAATTAACAGCTTCTATCATGCCATTCCATTTTCACATCCTAATAGGACATGCTTGATTCCATCTTCACACCTTGATTGTGATTTCAGTTCTCCCTTTAACAGCGCTCACTGGCGGCTGCTAGTGGCTTAATTAATCACTTGTATGAAATGGTCAATAGCAATCATGGCATATAAGGAGTTGATAGAGTCAAATCGCTCCCTTTTTTACTCAGTCATCTCCCTGCTACACTATCACAAGGAGCCGATGGTTACTATGGTGACTATGGGGGCCTAAAATAGGGCTCCTGATTAGCCATTTATCAAAGTATAATAGACTGTCCCAAAGGCCCGATAAGGCTACCTCTCAGTATAAGGACTCATTTAGATGTTATTTAGATGTGCTCTGCAGTGTCCCTGAAGGATGACAAGCTGGAAGGCAGCGTTCAGCTACCATCCAGCCTGCCATCTCAATGCCGTCCCAGCGTGGGAGAATTCTCCTGCTCAAGCGGTGACGTCATTTACCGGCACTGCAAGCGCAGGAGAATTCTCCCACACTGTCAGTGATGTGCATGAGGTGAGTTGAGTTCATTGGACATGAACTCGGCTCATCTGGATGCCGTCACAGTCAGACACTGAGGAGCTTCACTGAGGAGCTTCTCTGTGTCTGCGGCATGGCAAGCTGGATGGCAGCGTTCTGCTGCGATCCAGCCTGTCATGTCAATGTAGCAGAGCTGAAGCCGTCCTGGGAACCATGAAAAGGTAAGGATGAGGTTAGTTTATTATTTTACTTTTATTGCAGGAGATCGTTGGCTTCAGCTGGAATGGGCGTGACGGTAAGTAGAGTTTAATTTAGAACATTAAAGAATTGTGTCTTTATTTCAATTAAAGGACTTTATTCTGGGTGTTTGTGTTTTTTTTAACTTTCACTATGGGGTTAGTAATGGGGGCGTCTTATAGACGCCTCTCCATTACTAACCTGGGCTTGATGTCAGCTGGCATTATAAGCTGACATCAACCCCAACCCTATTACCCCACTGCCACCGCTACAGGGCAGTGGGAAGAGCGAGGCTAAGTGCCAGAATTGGCGCATCCTGTGGATGCGCCATTTCTGGGGCGGCTGAGGGCTGGTGTTTCTAGCCTGGGAGGGGGCCAGTATTCATGGCACCCTTCCTGGGCTATTAATATCAGCCCCCAGCTGTCTGCCTAGCCTTTGCTAGCTATTAAAATAGGGGGGACCCCATGTCATTATTTTGGGGGGTCCCCCATTTTAATAGCTAGTAAAGGCTAGGTATTCAGCTGCGGGCTGAAATTAGTAGCCCGGGAAGCTCTGTGGGTATTACCCCCTTCCCAGGCTTCAAACATCTGCCCCAGCCGTCTGCTTAACCTCCGCTAGAGACTAAAATTACGGGGACCCCCACGCCAATTTTTTTTTTACTAAATCCTTTATTTTAACACTAAATGACAAGTACAGTAACCAACACTGTCACTGTACTTATTATATATGTGACTGACATGTTTCTATCTGTCTAATCTATGTGTGATGCTCTATTCTTTCTGTTCTAAATTGTCGGGTACCGGTGTATGCCGCTGATGAATTGCCGGCCGGCTTTTTTAAAGAGAGGGGTACATGAAAATCGGAGGGCACTAGTGTGTTCCAAGTGCCCTGCTATGCTTTTCATGCACCCTCCTATATACCCTGCCTGCCGGTCTGCCTATATATTCTGCCTGCCTGACGTTTAATTGAGCACTGTTCTCATTGATTTGGGCCATTTTTGACCTTCTGCAGACCGCCGGGGGAGACCACCAGAAAAATGCTCGAGCTTCCCATAGACTTACATTGGGCTCGTTGCTCGGGTCGAGTACCCGAGTATTCCAATGTGCTCGACCCGAGCTTCGAGCACCCGAGCATTTTAGTGCTCGCTCATCACTAATTATGACATAAATGATATTTTTTGTTAGGGGAGATGTAAATTTTGCCATCTGTACAGTTATGGGAAAAATAACAACAGTGTGTTTAAAACAGCTGAGAAAAAGATCAATCCTCATAATAGGATTTATTTCCATTAACACTAGCACTGGCAGCACTGCACATTCAATTCCAAATGAAAACATGAACAAAATATACATTTTTAAATTGAAAATGAAGAAAAAGGAATAATAGGCTGCTCAAAAAAATAGTGTTTGTATTTTAATTTACAATCTTGAATATTTAAGGTATAAACTGAACTAATATTTTGTTGTATAACTTTCATTTTTGATAACTGCTTTAAATTTAAATGTGTGGTATGGAGTCAATTAACATCTCACACCGGTGAAAAGTTATTCCAGTCCAAGCTGACTGGACTACATTAAACACTTCTTTTGCATTCGTACGTTTTGTATCGAAAACAGAACTTTTTGATGTCACTACTAGTGATGAGAGAGCACTAAAATGCTCGGGTACTCGTTGTTCGAGTCGAGCAAATTGGAATACTCGGGTGCTCGACCCGAGCAACGAGTCCAATGTAAGTCTATGGGAAACGCGAGCATTTTACAAGCAGCTCACCCCGGCGGTCTGCAGAGGGCCTAAAAATTGACCAAATCGATGGGAACAGTGCTCAAATGACATGGGAACAGCATGGGGAAGACCCCTGGAAGCATTTCTGACTCCCAGGTCACTGCTGTCAAGAACGTTTTCAGAGGTATTACGCCACTTTTATGGACTCACAATAAAATATACAAAAACGAAACCAAAATGGATTTTCCTCGGAAATATGTTAACCCTTTCGCAACCTTGGGTTTTGTCGTTTTTGCTTTTTCGTTTTTTGCTCCTCTTGTTCCCAGAGCCATAGCGTTTTTATTTTTTGGTCAATATGGCCGTGTGAGGGCTTATTTTTTGCAGGACGAGTTGTACTTTTCAACGCCATTACTAGTTTTACCATATCGTGTATGGTAAAATGGGGAAAAAATTCCAAGTGCGGTAAAATTGCAAAAAAAGTGCAATACAACAGTTGTTTTTTATTTATTTTTTTTTACCACGTTCACTGAATGCTAAAACTGACCTACCATTCTTATTCTCCAGGTCATTACGAGTTCGGAGACACCAAACATGTATAGGTTCTTTTATATTTAAGTGGTGAAAAAAAATTCCAAAATTTGGTAAAAAATTTTTTAAAAAAATAGCACCATTTTCCAAGACCTGTAGCGTCTCCATTTTTCGTGATCTGGGGCTGGGTGAGGGCTTATTTTTGCACGCCGGGCTGACGTTTTTATTGATAACATTTTGGGGTAGATCCGATGTTTTGATCGCCCGTTATTGAATTTTATTGCAATTTTGCGGCGACCAAAAAACGTAATTCTGGCGTTTAGAATTTTTTTCTCGTTACACCGTTTACCAATCGGATTAATTCTTTTTTTATATTGATAGATGGGGCGATTCTGAATGCGGCAATACCAAATATGTCTATGTAGGTTTTTTTTTATATATATTTTATTTTGAATGGGTGAAAGGGGGGTGATTTAAACTTTTATATTTTTTTAATTTTTTTAATATTTTTAAAAACTTTTTTTTTTCACTTACTGCATGCTTCAATAGTCTCCATAGGAGACTAGAAGCAGCAGTTGTCTGATCGTCTCAGCTACATACAGGGGACGAGCAGATCCCCTGCATGCAGCAGAAATGGTCCTGTGCTATGAGCGCCGACCACTTGGTGGCGCTCATAGCGACCAGATCATGACAACCACAGGCGTCTGCTGCAGACCCTGGGTTGTCATGCCCACCCATCGGTGACCCGCGATCACGTGACGGGGTCGCCGATGGGCGGGGCTTATGACGCGCAACACGGAAGCGCGCGTTAAATGCCGCTGTCGGAGATTGACAGCGGCATTTAACTTGTTAACAGCCGCGAGTGGATCGCGATTCCACCCGCAGCTGTTGCGGGCACATGTCAGCTGTAAGAATCAGCTGACATGTGCTTGGTTCAGTGAGGGCTCAGCGCAGCAGCCCTCACTGAACGGGGGGTACGCAAATGTGCGTACTAAGACGTCATGGGTTGGAAAGGGGTTAAGGAACATCCTTTCCAGGGTAATGACTTGTATATGAGGTAAAATAAATAACCAAAACCAAAAATGCTCCTCCAGTCCTTGGGTTATGTTCACACGTAGCGTTTTTGATGCACTTTTGCATTGCTTAAAACCAAGACAAATGCATTCACCGGGAAATGTCATTTTATAACCTTATCTGGCCATGTGGTGTGTAACACATCATCAGACACATCCTGTTTCATTTATGATGGAGGGACTATGAAGGCCACAAACACTATTTTTAAAGGGCCATCAGGCGGGCCTTACTATTCTTAAAGGGCCAGCATTCGGCTATGCTTTGTTGTTCCCATTATTAACAAGTGGGTCTCCTATACTGTTATTCCATATGCAGTGACTGCAAGGGTTGCCAAAAATTTGGACGCAACCCAATACTCCTTTGAAGAGACATAGAGGAGGGTCTCAGTAAAAAAAATGTTCCCATTATAAAGGAGCGGGTCTCCTATAGTGGTAATGCCCATGCTGTGACTGCAAGGGCTGCCAAAATTTGGAAAAAACCCCATCAACAATTTAAAGACACATACAGCTGGGCCACAGTAACAACATGTTCCCATTAGAAAGGAGAGGGTCTGCTATTCAGTTATAGGGTATGCAGTGAGTCCAACGGCTGCCAAAATTTAGGAAAAACCCCACTAACAATTTAAAGACACATACAGCTGGGCCACAGTAACGAGTACAACATGTTTGCCCATGCAGTGAAGCAATGGCTGCCAAAAATTTGGAGGAACTCCAATGCCCCTTGCAAGAGACGTAGAGGTCAGAGGGCCTCCTGCAAAAAATGCTCCCATTATTAGGAAGTGTGTCTCCCATACTGTTTGCCTATGCAGTGAAGCAACGGCTGCCAAAAATTTGGAGGAACTCCAATGCCCCTTGCAAGAGACGTAGAGGTCAGAGGGCCTCCTGCAAAAAATGCTCCCATTATTAGGAAGTGTGTCTCCCATACTGTTTGCCTATGCAGTGAAGCAACGGCTGCCAAAAATTTGGAGGAACTCCAATGCCCCTTGCAAGAGATGTAGAGGTCAGAGGGCCTCCTGAAAACTATGTTCCCATTATTAGGAAGTGTGTCACCCATACTGTTTGCCTATGCAGTGAAGCAATGGCTGCCAAAAATTTGGAGGAACTCCAATGCCCCTTGCAAGAGACGCAGAGGTCGGAGGGCCTCCTGAAAACAATGTTCCCATTATTAGGATGTGTGCCTCCCATACTGTTTGCCTATGCAGTGAAGCAACGTCTGCCAAAAATTTGGAGGAACTCCAATACCCCTTGCAAGAGACGTAGATATGTTGATATAGTACATTTGGTGGTGATATGGTGGTGGAGGATGAGGATGTGGAGAAGGAGGAGGACAAGAGCAAACAGACAAAATCAGGATGCGTATAGCCATGTCTGGGTGTGAGGACAGAGGTGCATGGGAATACAGTTAGACCTCCCAAAAAAAAGACACTGTATTTGAGTTTATGTTACGCTTCTATCATTAGGTGGTATTGAGAAGTCTGGCCCAATCCAGCCCTTGTTCATTTTTATAAGAGTCAGCCTGTCAGCATTTTCAGTTGACAGGCGGATGTGCCTAGTGGTTATAATTCCACCAGCGGCACTAAAAACCCACTCTGACAAAACGCTAGTGGCAGGGCAGGCCAGGACCTCCAAGGCGTAAAGAGCCATTTCATGCCACGTGTCCAGCTTGGAGGCCCAATAATTATAAGGCACAGAGGAATCGCGAAGGACGTTGGTACGGTCAGGAAGGTGCTCCCTCACCATCTTCCGAAACTTTTCCTTCCTTGGGAGAATACCCCGCGCCTCAGGGCCTGTGCGATGGGAGGGTCTGAGAAAACTGTCCCAGAACTTTGATACGGTTCCCCTGCGTCTGCTGGATTGCATTTGTGTCTCTCTTGCCTGTACTCCTTGGTTGTCCAATGAACTGTGACCTCTGCCATCAGCGTTTTCAGATGGGAATTTTTTAAATAATTCCACAACAAGAGCCTTCTTGTACTGCCCCATTTTATTAGGCCTGTCCTGCAAGGGAATAAGAGACAGAAAGTTCTCCTTGTAGCATGGGTCTAGAAGTGTCACCAACCAGTAATGACTGTCACCCAAAATTTGGACTACGCGAGGGTCACGGGAAAGGTAGCGTAACATAAACTCAGCCATGTGTGCCAGACTGCAAAGAGGAAAGACTTCCGTGTCCTCACCAACAGGACGACTGACCATGCTCTCCTCCTCATCCTCCTCCTCTTCCTCCTCCTCCCTGTCCTCAGGCCATCCACGCTGAACAGATGGTATGACAGTTGTGCAGGTAGTACTGTCTATAGCGCAGGAAACTAGCTCCTTTTCTTCCTCCTCCTCCTCATTGTCACCCAATCCACATTGGGATGAGATGAGGTTGGCTGTGTGGAATCACCCTGTATGGTTCCTTACTCCATCATATCGTGATCCCCCTGCAATGCATCTTCTTTAATTGTGAGCAGAGAGCGTTTCAGAAGACAGAGAAGTGGGATGGGGATACTAATTATGGCATCATCGCTGCTCACCATCCTGGTGGAGTCCTCAAAGTTTTGGAGGATGGTACAAATGTCTGACATCCATGTCCTCTCCTAAGGTTTTCTGTGTGGAGTCTGAACTGAATGCCGACGGCCTTGTTGATGTTGGTAGTCAACAATTGCCCTCTTCTGCTCACAAATCCTTCCCAACAACTGCGATGTAGAGTTCCAATGCGTGGAGACATCGCAGATCAGTCGGTGAGCTGGAAGCTGCAAATGCTGCTGAAGCACAGCAAGGGCGGCGGAAGCTGTAGCTGACTTTCTAAAATGGGCACACAGGCGGCGTACTTTGACCGCTGAACCACGAGGTTAAGCACATGGGCCAGGCATGGTACATGTGTGAGCTCGTCTCGCCTCAGAGCCGCCACCAGATTCCGGCCATTGTCACACACAACCATGCCTGGCTATAGGGTCAGCGGAGTCAGCCACAGATCTGCCTGCTCTTTCAGAGCTGTCCACAACTCTTCAGCGTTGTCCGGTTTGTCACCTAAGCATATTAGCTTCAGCACAGCTTGGCAGAGGCAGTGCTGCAGTGCTTCCAGCTAGCGACTGATGTGGTCATTTCGGAGATGGAGGCTGAAGAGGAGGAGGTGGAGGTGCAGGAGCTGTAGAATGTAGGGGCAACCCTGATTGACCCAGGGCCAGCAATCCTCGGCGTTGGGAGGACGTGTTCCGTCTCAGGGTCTGACTGGGTCCTGGCCTCCACTTTATTAACCCAGTGTGCCGTCAGCGAGATGTACCGTCCCTGCCCACAAGCGCTTGTCCACGTGTCCTTGGTTAGGTGGACTTTCCCAGTAACTGCGTTGTTGAAGGAACGCCTAATGTTGTGGGACACGTGCTCGTGTAATGCTGGGATGGCACACCGGGAGAAATAGTGGTGGCTGGGGACCAAGTACCGAGGGACGGCCGCCGCCATCAGGTTGCGGAAAGCTTCTGTCTCCACGAGCCTAAAAAGCAACATTTCGAGTGCAAGCATTCGCGAAATGTGTGAATTTATTAGTGTGGCCTGTGGGGCGTTGGCTGCGTATTTGCGCTCGTGTTCCAAGGACTGGGGTAGGGACAACTGAACGCTGCGCTGGGACAAGGACATGGACGTGCTTGCTGATGGTGCTAGTTGAGAGTGTTCAACGACAGGTACAGGGCAGGAGGCAACTTGGCATGTGCCATGGACAGAGGATTGGCGTGCACGCACAACAGCGGAACAAGCAGTGGTGTCACCTACAGACACTGTTGCTGGACCTTGGGGTTCGGCCCACTTAGTCGGGTGCTTTGCTGCCATGTGCCTGATCATGTTGGTGGTGGTCAGGCTGCTAGTTTTGCTACCCCTGCTGATGCTTGCCTGGCAGGTGGTGCAAATGGCCTTTTTGGGGCTATCTGGAGTCTTTAAAAAATAACCAGACTCGGGAAGAGCTAAAAGTTGTACTGGCAACTTCCGTCGTGTTGGCGTTACGAGGAATGCTTTTCCGCCTTGTGTCTGCGGCCACCACACTGCTTCTTCCTGCCTGTTGTGGTGCTACGCCTCCCTCTATGTGTGTGCTGCTGTCCTCACTCTGTATGTCCCCTTGCCAGGTTGGGTCAGTTGCTATATCATCCACCACCTGGTCTTCCACTTCTGCACCGTGGTCCTCCTCCTGACTTTCTGGCAATTGTGTCTCATCATCATCATCATCCACGTCTTGCGACAGTAATTGGTCTTTCCCACCGTTGCCTTCATGCTCTAATATTTGGGCATCGCTACATGCTTTCTCCTCTTAACTTGCTTGAAGGTGGCCCGGCGAGAGGCCCGAATCTACAAATGGAAAAGTGAACAGCTCTTCTGAGTGTCCAAGTGTGGGATCAGTTGTCTCAGGGCACTCGGCATGGTGGGAGGAAGGTGGATCAGGGTGAGGAATATGCGGTCCAGACTCACAGCTACTGAGACTTGACCGTGTGGAAGACAGAGTGGTGGTGGTGGCTAAGTGACTGGAAGCATTATCTGCTATTCAACCAATAACCTTTTGACACTGCTCTGTGTTCAATAGTGGTGTTCTGCGGTCCCCTAGTAATTGGGACAGGAAGGTCAAGCAACAAAATATGGGTGTTTGTTGTAGCACAATTTCAGCTTGCCCACGGCCACGTCCTCGGCCTCAGCATTCACCATCACCATCACGTCCACTTCCCCATCCCTTGCCACGCACCTTGCCTGTTTTTAATGGAGGACAATATTTTCCACATTCACAAGAAATGGCTGATTTTGGAATGCAGTTATATGTGATATGTCTCAAGAAAGAAGGAATTCTGCGGTGTTAGTGAAGCGCTAGAACAACTAGACAGTGGATTAAGTTATAACACACAAACCTTTTATTGTTTAGTACGCTCTCCAACGCCATAGTGGCGTTAGAGAGCGCACTAAACAATAAAAGGTTTGTGTGTTATAACCTAATCCACTGTCTAGTTGTTCTAGCGCTTCACTAACACCGCAGAATTCCTTCTTTCTTGATTGCTAATCTCCCTTGTGGAGAGCGGTGGAAGCTGCTCTGTTTACAACTAGCCTACTACAGGACCTGCCGTGATGTCATTGTGGAATGCCCACTTCGGTCACACGGTCCTGGTCATGTGACCGCTGAAGCAGACAGAAGCTCCCTACAACAGTTCCTGCCAAGTTGTGATCATCTTACAGACTCCCACCTGGAAGCGCTTTCCCTTGTTGTGCGGGGCTCCTTTGCACAACAGGACCAGGTGAGTGGTCACAACATCTCCCCCTTCATTTCCCGTCCCCCAAACCTCAGGCTCTTCACCATTGGCGCTCCTACTGTTTTTGTTTTCCATATGTGATATGTCTGACAGAGAATCACAGTTTTAAATAGCAGGCCTGTAATTTGCTAATACTATTTTTCACAGACACCTAGTGTGAATAGCTTGACCGACACACTGCAACGAAATGAAAATGGAAGAAATGTCTAATTTTGGGACACTCTTATAGGTGTTATGTCTGACAGAGAACCACGGTTTTAAATAGCAGGTCTGTAATTTGCTAATACTATCCTTCACAGACACCTAGTGTGAATAGCTTGACCGACACACGGCAACGGAATGAAAATGGAAGAAATATCTGATTTTGGAACACTCTTATAGGTGTTATGTCTGACAGAGAACCACGGTTTTAAATAGCAGGCCTGTAATTTACTAATACTATTCGTCACAGACACCTGGTGTGAATAGCTTGACCGACACACTGCAACAGAATGGAAAAGGGGGCCAATAATTTTCACGTTCAATTTAAATTTCTGGATTTTTATCTCTGAAATATGGAACAGATTTGGCTTTATTCTGCAGTGAGAACAAGCAAATGGAGCAGAAAAATTGTGTACTTTGGATTGCTTTTTAAGCAAATAACCAGGATTAAGATAAAAAAAAAGTTTTCCTTGGCCCCTGATATCTGGGGCTATGTCTACAAATATCTGTAAGAACAGCAGCAGTACGAACGTTCAATGGACCCTCTTGCACTATATGCACTGCAGTCTGCCACATACACTGCCTGCCTAATTCCTGCTATCACCACTGAATATATGCAGCTGGATTAGTCCTCAGAAGGACTGTTAGTTCAGATGGATATATACAGTATATATATATGTTGTGGAATACCTATACTAACAGGACGTTCTCTTGTGCTGTATCATGTACTGCAGACTGCCACATACACTGCCTACCTGCCTAACTCATGCTATCACCACTAAATATATGCAGCTGGATTAGTCTTCAGAAGAACTGTTAGTTCAGTTGGATATATATATATATATATATATATATATATATATATATATACAGTACAGACCAAAAGTTTGGACACATCTTCTCATTTAAAGATTTTTCTGTATTTTCATGACTATGAAAATTGTACATTCACACTGAAGGCATCAAAACTATGAATCAACACATGTGGAATTATATACTTAACAAAAAAGTGTGAAACAACTGAAAATATGTTTTATATTCTAGGTTCTTCAAAGTAGCCACCTTTTGCTTTGATGACTGCTTTGCACACTCTTGGCATTCTCTTGATGAGCTTCAAGAGGTAGTCACCGGAAATGGTCTTCCAACAATCTTGAAGGAGTTCCCAGAGATGCTTAGCGCTTGTTGGCCCTTTTGCCTTCACTCTGCGGTCCAGCTCACCCCAAACCATCTCGATTGGGTTCAGGTCTGGTGACTGTGGAGGCCAGGTCATCTGGCGTAGCACCCCATCACTCTCCTTCTTGGTCAAATAGCTCTTACACAGCCTGGAGGTGTGTTTGGGGTCATTGTCTTGTTGAAAAATACATGATGGTCCAACTAAACGCAAACCGGATGGAATAGCATGCCGCTGCAAGATGCTGTGGTAGCCATGCTGGTTCAGTATGCCTTCAATTTTTAATAAATCCCCAACAGTGTCACCAGCAAAGCACCCCCACACCATCACACCTCCTCCTCCATGCTTCACGGTGGGAACCAGGCATGTAGAGTCCATCCGTTCACCTTTTCTGCGTCGCACAAAGACACGGTGGTTGGAACCAAAGATCTCAAATTTGGACTCATCAGACCAAAGCACAGATTTCCACTGGTCTAATGTCCATTACTTGTGTTCTTTAGCCCAAACAAGTCTCTTCTGCTTGTTGCCTGTCCTTAGCAGTGGTTTCCTAGCAGCTATTTTACCATGAAAGTCTGCTGCACAAAGTCTCCTCTTAACAGTTGTTGTAGAGATGTGTCTGCTGCTAGAACTCTGTGTGGCATTGACCTGGTCTCTAATCTGAGCTGCTGTTAACCTGCGATTTCTGAGGCTGGTGACTCAGATAAACTTATCCTCAGAAGCAGAGGTGACTCTTGGTCTTCCTTTCCTGGGGCGGTCCTTATGTGACCCAGTTTCTTTGTAGCGCTTGATAGTTTTTGCAACTGCACTTGGGGACACTTTCAAAGTTGTCCCAATTTTTCAGACTGACTGACCTTCATTTAATAAAGTAATGATGGCCACTCATTTTTCTTTACTTAGCTGCTTTTTTCTTGCCATAAAACAAATTCTAACAGTCTATTCAGTAGGACTATCAGCTGTGTATCCACCAGACTTCTGCACAACACGACTGATGGTCCCAACCTCATTTATAAGGCAAGAAACCCCGCTTATTAAACCTGACAGGAAACACCTGTGAAGTGAAAACCATTTCCGGCGACTACCTCTTGAAGCTCATCAAGAGAATGCCAAGAGTGTGCAAAGCAGTCATCAAAGCAAAAGGTGGCTACTTTGAAGAACCTAGAATATAAGACATATTTTCAGTTGTTTCACACTTTTTTGTTAAGTATATAATTCCACATGTGTTAATACATAATTTTGATACCTTCAGTGTGAATGTACAATTTTCATAGTCATGAAAATAAAGAAATATCTTTAAATGAGAAGGTGTGTCCAAACTTTTGGTCTGTACTGTATATATATATACTGCTCAAAAAAATAAAGGGAACACTTAAACAACAGAATATAACTCCAAGTAAATCAAACTTCTGTGAAATTAAACTGTCCAAACTTAGAAAGCAACACTGATTGACAATCAATTTCACATGCTGCTGTGCAAATGGAATAGACAATAGATGGAAATTATTGGCAATTATCAAGGCACATTCAATAAAGGAGTGGTTCTGCAGGTGGGGACCACAGACCACAACTCAGTACCAATGCTTTCTGGCTGATGTTTTGGTCACTTTTGAATGTTGGTTGTGCTTTCACGTTCATGGTAGCATGAGATGGACTCTACAACCCAGAGAAGTTGCTCAGGTAGTGCAGCTCATCCAGGATGGCACATCAATGCAAGCTGTGGCAAGAAAGTTTGTTGTGTTTGTCAGCGTAGTGTCCAGAGGCTGGATGCGCTACCAGGAGACAGGCCAGTACACCAGGAGATGTGGAGGGGGCCGTAGGAGGGCAACAACCCAGCAGCAGGATCGTTACATCCGCCTTTGTGCAAGGAGGAACAGGAGGAGCACTGCCAGAGCCCTGCAAAATGACCTCCAGCAGGCCACAAATGTGCATGTGTCTGCACAAACGGTTAGAAACTGAATCCATGAGGGTGGCATGAGGGCCCGACGTCCACAGATGGGGGTTGTGCTCACAGCCCAACACCGTGCAAGACGCGTTGCATTTGCCACAGAACACCAGGATTGGCAAAGTCACCACTGGCGCCCTGTGCTCTTCACAGATGAAAGCAGGTTCACACTGAGCACATGTGACAGACGTGACAGAGTCTGGAGATGCCGTGGAGAGTGATCTGCTGCCTGCAACATCCTTCAGCATGACCTGTTTGGCAGTGGATCAGTAATGGTGTGGGGTGGCATTTCTTTGGAGGGCTGCACAGTCCTCCATGTGCTTGCCAGAGGTAGCCTGACTGCCATTAGGTACCGAGATGAGATCCTCAGACCCCTTGTGAGACCATATGCTGGTGCGGTTGGCCCTGGGTTCCTCCTAATGCAGGACAATGCCAGACCTCATGTGGCTCTAGTGTGTCAGCAGTTCCTGCAAGATGGAGGCATTAAAGCTATGGACTGGCCCGCCCGTTCTCCAGACCTGAATCCGATTGAGCACATCTGGGACATCATGTCTCTCTCCATCCACCAACGTCACATTGCACCACAGACTGTCCAGGAGTTGGCGGATGCTTTAGTCCAGGTCTGGGAGGAGATCCCACAGGAGACTATCCGCAACGTCATCAGGAGCATGCCCAGGCATTGTAGGGAGGTCATACAGGCACGTGCAGGCCACACACAATACTGAGCCTCATTTTGACTTGTTTTAAGGACATTACATCAAAGTTGGATCAGCCTGTAGTGTGTTTTTCCACTTTAATTTTGGGGGTGACTCCAAATCCAGGCCTCCATTGGTTAATAAATTTGATTTCCATTGATGATTCTTGGGTGATTTTGTTGTCAGCACATTCAACTTTGTACAGAACAAAGTATTCAATGAGAATATTTCATTCATTCAGATCTAGGATGTGTTATTTGAGTGTTCCCTTTATTTTTTTGAGCAGTGTATATGTTGTGGAATACGTATACTAACTATGAAGAAGCAAATCTCTCCCTGACGCAGCAGCAGCTCTCCCTACTCTGCCTGGTTTCGGAGTAGACTGTGACGAGCATGGAGGCGCCCGGTCTTTACACCTGATGATGCTGTGCGGCCAGCCAATCACTGTAATGCCCACAACCAACATGGCTACGGCATTACAGTGCATGGCAGGCAATCCCTGCATGTTCATTTGCTCTCTAAAGAGCACCAAACATGCAGGGAGAGGGGACCCAAGTTCCCACCCGAGCAACCCGGAAATATTCGCCGAGCTCGTCGAGCACAGTGATGCTCGGGCGAGTACTGAGCAGTGGCGAGCACGTTCGCTCATCACTAGCCACTACACAAATTTCAATTGAATTGAGGTCTGGGGATTGGTCTGGCCACTTCATAACATCAATCTTGTTGGTCTGGAACCAGGATCTTGCCCGCTTGCTGGTGTGTTTGCGGTCATTTGTGTGCTTCAAGGGCATTTCTTCTTCAACATAAGGCAACAAGACCTCTTCCAGTATTTTGATATATTTAAACTAGTCCATGGTGCCTGGTATGCAATAAATGGGTCCAATTCCATAGTATGAGAAACATCCCCAAACCATTATGCTTGCACCTCCATGTTTTACAGCCGTCACAGTGTACAGTGGCTTGAAAACTATGAGTTTATGGTTCATCTCGCAAACAGTCTGCGGCCTTTATACCCAATAATAACAATCTTGCTCTTAAGAGTCCATAGGATGTTGCCAGGGCCGGCTCCAGGTTTTTGTGGGCCCTGGGTGACAGAGTCTCAGTGGGCCCCTTTAACACATACCACGATTCATGATGCACAGATACCTCAGAGAAATATATATATAGTACAACACCGAAGATTTGACTTCTTACATTACATGACCGATATCTATTGTAAATTCCACCATAGCTCAGAAACTGGCGAATTGCTCCATACAGAATACTGGCCCCCATATAACGCTCCATACAGGATACTGGCCCCCATATAACGCTCCATACAGGATACTGGCCCCAATATAACGTTTCACAGAGGATACTGGCCCCCTTATAATGCTCCATACAGGATACTGGCCCCCATATAACGCTCCATACAGGATACTGGCCCCCATATAACGCTCCATACAGAATACTGGCCCCCATATAATGCTCCACGCAGGCTGTGCCCCCACATAATGCTCCATGCAGGTTGTGCCCCCACATAATGCTCCATGCAGGCTGTTCCCCCCATATAATGCCTCATGCAGGCTGTTCTCCCCACATAATGCCCCATGCAGGCTGTTCCCCCTTATAATGCCCCATGCAAGCTGTTCCCCCCATATAATGCCCCATGCAGGATGTCACCCCCCTTATAATGCCCCATCATTATGTACCCCCTTATAATGCCCCATGCAGGATGTCACCCCCCTTATAATGCCCCATGCAGGATGTCACCCCCCTTATAATGCCCCATGCATTATGTCACCCCCCCTTATAATGCCCCATGCAGGATGTCACCCCCCTTATAATGCCCCATGCAGGATGTCACCCCCCCCTTATAATGCCCCATGCAGGATGTCACCCCCCCTTATAATGCCACAGCAGGATGCCACACACCCCCTCCCTTATAATGCCCCATGCAGGATGTCACTTCCCCCCCATATAATGCCCTATGCAGGATGTCACTTACCCCCCATATAATGCCCCATGCAGGATGTCACCTCTCCCTCCCTCCCTTATAATGCCCCATGTAGGATGTCACCTTTCCCCCCTACCCTTATAATGCCGCATGCAGGATGTCACTTCCCCCCCTTATAATGCCCCATGCAGGATGTCACCCCCCCCCTCAAATACTCACCTCACTTCTCCTCAACTGCTGCCGCTGCTCTGGACTCCAGCATCGCTGGCGTCTTCCTGCTCTGTGCTGTCTGTGACGGCTCAGCAGAGGGCGCGGTGTAAAGACGTCACCGTGCCCTCTGACCTGAGACGTCACAGTCAGAGGACGCGGAAGAGACCGGAGCTGCTGCGGAGGCATGGGGAGAGGTAAGTATTGTGCTGGCTGCCGGGGCCCTGAGCAAGTGGGGGGAGCGGGCGCTGACACCGCTCTCCTCTGCTCACGGGTCCCATAGCGTGGCGGGGTGCCCGACGGTGAGTGGCCCCCCCGCCTGCTCAGGGCCCCGGCACTTGCCTGGGTGCGCCGGGTGCTGACGCTAGCCCTGGATGTTGCGCCATTTCTCTTTAGGCCAGTCAATTTGTTCTTTGGCAAACTGTAATCTTTTCAACACATCTTTTTTTCAGCAATGGTACTTTACTAGGGTTTCTTGCAAAATTGTTTAGCTTCATGTAGGCGTCTTCTGATGGTTGCTGTACTTACAGGTAACTGAAGATCTTCTTTGATCTCCCTGGAGCTAATCACTGGATGCTTCTTTGCCATTCTTGTTATTCTATTATCTTTGCGGATGGTATTATTTCTTTGCCAACCACGTGTTTTAGGTTTTTTTTACCGTTTTAACGCATTGGAAATCATTTTATCTGAGCAGCCAATTATTTTCTGCCCTTTATATGTTTTCCTCTCTCCAATCTCTTGATCAAAGTTCTTTCTCCTTCAGTACAATGTCTGGAATGATCCATTTTCTTACTGAGCAAGGGCTAAAACCAGCAGGTACAACATTTGCTGACCTTCTTTAAATAAGAGCCATAATTGACACCTGTTTATTCACAGAATGAATTACCTCACTAATTGAACACTGCATTGCTATTAATTAGAACACCCCTCCGTCATTAAATGAGTCAATTACACCCAATTAGCAGCGTCCATGTCATGATTGTTAATTCTTTTGGTTGCGCATTACTCTCCTACACCTAGTCATGAATTTTTCCCCATGTTGTATGATCTTTTCTGCCAAAAACAGTAATTAAACACATTAGTGATGTTGATTGCTATTATTTTGCAGATAACTGTACATTCTCATATTATTGTTTTTTGTTTTGTGTGTCTTGTGTTTTTGTAAGATGTAGTACACATGTTTGAGATATGAATATATTTTATGAATATATATGAAAACATACACTTTTTCTATTTTTTTAATGCATACCCATTAAAGTATTCACCATTTTTAAATTAGGTTTTTTTTCTATGTTAGACTAGAGTGAAGAGTGGTTGCAAAGATTATCTCTCTACCTGAGGGACCTGTCTCGTACTACATTTCACACACAACTCTCTGATTTAAAAGGCTACATTGCAATGTTTAATTTCCTATGTTAGCACTATAAAGAAATTAGGCATTGTAGACAAGTTTCCCTAAAAGTAGCAAGTCATTACATTACTGGGGTTACCTAATGGAAAACATTTCATCAGCTTATTTTCGCTGAACACTTCTAACAAGTGTACAGAGGTGAGAATTCCTTTAAACATGCCATAAGGATGACAGTTAAAGATCAGTTTCTGTGTAGCCAAAAATAACGTGACAACCAGTATGGTTTCACATCCTTTTTTAAAATTTGTAAAATGTCTACTGTCACAAGCACTTTGTAAGTATATATTTGTTAGGCCTTTTATTCTTCAAACAATTTTGACAAGATTTATGACAGTAAACTGTGCTAAATGTCACAACATTTTTGACATTTTTATGTTATACTTATCCAACTCATCCAGCATTTTGATAAGTGAGTGACGTTTAGCAGGGAGGGATTGCCAAGCAGCTGATAAATTCATCAAAAGTTACTCCATGAAAGTGGTGAAATTTTCAGAGAAATGTTCTCCAGTCACTGATTTTAGTATACTTCTGCTGCTGACAGCTGAAAGATGCGCAAAATTCACGCCTCTAAATGAACATAAAGCATCTTACTCCAGCACACCCGCCATCAAGACTGGCATGCAAAACGCCAACATTGATGAATCGGGTCCAAATATCCAAACGTTTCTTATCAGTTAAACAACTTATTTATTACTATATGGCCATTTATCCACCTTGGGAAGAGATACTGTGTAAATAGATAGAATGTAAAAATCTGAATGTAAGAAATACTCACTTGTATACATAGATATTTCGGAACTGTTTCCGGTTACGTTATTTTCCCCAACAACAGCAGTGATCAGCAATGTGTAATAATTCCCCGGTGTCAGGCCATCAATTGTATCAGATGCTGAAGTCACAGTTTTATCAAAACTCTGTTCTCCCTGAATTTGGATTGCGTAAGAACTTGCATTTCCATCTGGTTTCTCCCAGCTCAGAGATATAGAAGTAGTAGTAATGATGCCCATTATAAGATTCTTCACTACGTCAGGTTCTGTTATGAAACAGTTAAAATATAAAAATATCCATCACAATCTACAGGTCACCAGTGTTACAATGCTGCGAGGCCACCTTACTGAAAGTGCAGCAACCTGGAGAAAATAAACTTATTTCCTCTTGGGAGCTGCTGACTTTCAGTCATGTGGGCATGCACAGAGCGGATTAAGACACTGCTCACAGCAACAGTGCCAGGACATGCTTACACTCACCACTCACAGTATAGTGAGCCCTGCTGTGAGTGCTGACTTAAGCTGCTTCACCACACACTTATGAGTGAAAGCCAGCAGCTCCTGAGAGGAAATAAGTTCATTTTCTCCCAGTAGCCACACTTTCAGTAAAGGAGATCGTACCATATATAGCAAGTAGTGGGAGGATAGGAGTAGCAGTCTGCGCTGCTGATGTAATTCAAGAATCCAAAAGACATTGTATAGGATTGATCATACGGTTTATTCTCAAAATGTTTCAAAGTGGGATCAAGTTTTAGAGATTGTGGTTCTCCTGATAAAAAAGTTGGGTTTCTGCTGTTTTGCACTTTGGGGGCTCTACAAATGCAACATTGCATCCACAATCTATTGCAGCTAAATCATAAAGCTCTCCTTCCCTTCCAAGCCTTGCCTTGTGCCCTATCAGTAGTTTTTGATAACATATGGGGTATCAGTATACTCAGGAGAAATTTCACATCAAATTTTGGTGTCCTTTGTCTCCTTTTACCCTTGCAAAAATTAAAAATTCTGAGCTAAACAACATTTTAGTGACATTCTTTTTATATATTTAATTTCTTTCTTTCAGGTTGCAATAATTCCTGTGAAGCACCTAAAGTGTTAAACGTTTTGAATGCGATTTTGAATACTTTGAGGCAGATTTTACAATGGGGTCTTGTTTGTGGGTTTTCTGACATATAGGCCCCTCAAAGTCACTTCAAACGTGGATGGAGTAGGGAGGAGGTGGAAGCAGGTAGATATCCTCCTGAAATGACAGTTCCACTTTAAGAGGAGCTAAGAATACTTGCTTTGTTTTAAATGAGCCATGAAGTCCAAACTTTACCTATCAACTAAACTTATAATTTACAAGTAGTCATTAAGCATATTGAAAAGAGACACTGTGTAAACATATATATCTGAATCTGAATATAAAAAATACTCACTTGTATACACAGATATTTCTGAACTGTTTCCAGTCACATTATTCTCCCCAACAACAGCGGAGACCAGGAATATGTAATAATTCCCCGGTGTCAGGCCTTCAATTGTATCAAAAGTTGTAGTCACGGTTTTATTAAAAGTTGGATTTCCCAGAATCTGGATTTCATAAGAGCTTGTATTTCCATCTGGTTTCTCCCAGCTCAGAGATATAGAAGTGGTGGTGATGATCCCGGTCATCAGGTTCTTCACTACATCGGGCTCTATTATGGAACAAAAAAGATACAAATAATGTACAATTCTTACATTTATATATAAATTAGCCTACCTAAAGCTTCTCATGGTCCAACATTGTATAGTCTCATAGAAATACCCACTTGTATACACAGATATTTCTGAACTGTTTCCGGTCACATTATTGTCCCCAACAACAGCAGTGACCAGCAATGTGTAATAATTCCCCGTTGTCAGGCCTTCAATTGTATCAGAAGTAGAAGTCACGGTTTTATTGAAAGTTGGCTCTCCCAGAATCTGGATTTCATAAGAGCTTGCATTTCCATCTGGTTTCTCCCAGCTCAGAGATATAGAAGTGGTGGTGATGATCCCAGTCATCAAGTTTTTTACTACGTCAGGATCTGTTATGAAACAGAAAAGATACAAACAATGATCATCACAAGTTTTCATATACAGCTTTCATATACAACCCCTGGCAAAAATTATGGAATCACCGGGCTCGGAGGATGTGCATTCAGTTGTTTAATGTTTTTGAAAAAAACAGATCACAGACATGGCACAAAACTAAAGTCATTTCAAATGGCAACTTTAGGGCTTTAAGAAACACTAAAAGAAATCAAGATTAAAAATGTGGTACTCAGTAAGGGTAATTTTTTTCAGACCAAGCAGAGGGAAAAAATTATGGATACACTCAATTCTGAGGAAAAAATGTTCCTGTGCATGAATCTTAGAAGGGTTATAAGGTCATTTCCAAACAATTTGGAGTACATCAAGCTATAGTGTGAAAGATTGAAGAAAGCTGACAATCTTCCCAGGAAAATACATCAAGGAAGTGTAATAAAAAGCAGTGAATTCCCTGAAGAACCCTTGCAGGATGTGCCATTAATGAGGAAAGACAGCCATCTGCTGGCCAGGTGAAATCAAGCGAAACCAAATTGTGCTGGAAGATTTGCAGGGGGAGTGACTTCGGGTGCTGGACCTGATCAGATGACCCACAGGAAGGACTTCCTTGATATAAAAACCCTGCACGCCAAGTCGCAGGCAGATTTAGCACAAAGCCAGAGAGCAGAGCAGACGTGCTACGTCGCTGAATCCAGCGCAACCGGCCTCAGCGGGAAGTCTGCACTACCCAGGTGCCGATCACTGCCTGGCAAGGTCTGGATCCCCCGCAGGAGAACTCCAAGTTTTGCCTACGCTGGTCAGGACCAGGATCAGCGGCCTCCGCTGGTCAAGTTTTTGAGACCCAGTGTCACCTGTCAAGAGCCTAGGCCTAGTCCTCTCCGCCCCAAGCCAAGAGATTGCCGCCGATGGGCAAGCCAAGAAGAGCTGTGAGAAGACTGCGACTGGAGAGGCATGCCTGCAATTGCAGAGGGACAGCATGAGTGGACAGGGCCGTCACTTCCAGCTTTCATCTACGGTACTGGGTTCAGCAGGGACTAAGATTTCATGTTGGGAGGGGGCTGGTTGGTGCGTGGGAGGCTCAACAGGCTTTGATAGACTACATCAGAGAGAGACTTGAGGCCTAGAGGGAACCTGGTGAACCCCCTAGTGCCAGATCGGGATAAAGAACTTACGTGGTGACTACCACGACTGGGCCCACCACCTGAAAAGAACATTAACGTTAATTAGTGAAAGACTTTCTTTGCTACTCCAAGATTATTATTAGTTCTACTGTTGATTTGCCTTGTTACTAACACTAATTGTTTAGAGCCATTGCTGTATATAAATTGAGTTATATCAATTCCTGACTGTTTCTGCCTCGGAATCTCTGTGAGTTGCATCCCGACACCTGTATTACACTTGGCGTAGTCGGCAGGATGCAAAATTCAGACACAGAGATGGTGGACCAGTCAGTAACCGAGCCAGGCAGGGGATATATACCCTTGGGGGCTATGCTCAGCAATCTTCCCAAGTTCACGGGGAGCAGCATGTCGCTGTGGGACTGGGTAGAGAGGCTGAGAAGCATGCTGCGCATGTATCCCCTGATTCTTTTGTCCAGGCCGAGCTAGCACTCCTGACTCTTGAGGGGGAGGCCCGGGAGATGGTTATGTACCGCCCACCTAGGGACCATGACACTGTGGAAAAGGTGATAAAAATCTGGGAGGATATGCACGGTGACACCACGGACCTATGGCACCTTCGCATGCGATTGTTCCAGCGGGTCCAAGGGGAAAATCAGACCATAGCTCAGTATATTAAACCATTGCAGGAAGTGACGGCCCATATCACCAAAAAGACCAAAAAACCGACAACGAGGACTGGGTCTATTGGACGAAGTGCTGTGGGACCAACTCGTTGCTGGGCTGAGGGATCCCTCTCTGAAGCAAGTCTGAAAGGAGTGCCTACACCTGAATCCCGATCTGGGCTTCCTTGAGGTCTGGGCTGAAGCTAGAGTCTTGGAGAAAGAGACCCCTGTTCTCACTGCCGTGGTCCAGAGTCATGAAGTGGTCACTCCTGAGTCAACCCGCACTGAGGCCGACTGGGTGCGGGAGATATGTCAATAGATCAGGGACATTAGAGGTGAGCTGTGCAATATCAAGAGAACCCCTGCTGCCATCACTCTGGCTGATCACACGGCCTTACGTGAAAGGAGGTCAGAACGGGAAAGTCGCTCCTTCCAAACCACATCACGCCGCGCTCGTAGCCCATCAGCAGAACGCGAGCCAGAGTGTTGGACCTGCGGTGGAAGGGGGCATATTTCAAGAGACTGCCCAAGTCGATAAAGGAGGATACGGAGGCGCCCATTAAACTATCTTGGCCCACGGCCCCTGTTGATGCTATTGTGAAATGCGCATGGGGTCTTTGGTGGGTGAGTAAGCAACTTCATGATTTTCTATATGTAATTTATCTACGTTCCTTGATTGGGGGACACTATCTGCTTAACACATTTATAATTTTATATATCATTTGCTAAGTATATACTATTACTATATATTATTTGATATACTTATTGTAAAGTTTGGTTAATAGCTACACTGTACTACTCTATGTATTGTGGGGTCCCCAGGGTCTCTCACCCATCATTGTATATATCATTGTGTCTGTATTTTTGGATTTTTTAATTAATTTTTATACCATTTAATGAAATATACACTTTTTTAATAAGATAAACTCTAGTCCTGGCATTCTTTTTTCTATAGGATGTATGTTTAGCTATTAATGCCTTTTGGGACGTTGTACACATACCAGGGGTTGTTTTTGCAGCTTTTTTTTACGTCTTTATTTACATAGTCTATTAACAGTGGGCCGCTTAACAAAGAATTGGTGGACTTTTACCACTTCTCACACACATACCAGTCTGGCAATGATAATCCTCAGGTGATAAAACCTTTATTGTAAGTAAAAAATAGCATACAGCCAAAAAAGTGACACATCACTGAAATCTGTGTTTTAGCCCCTATCTCCTGGTGTCTTCAGATTACATAGCAAAAACCTGATGACGGATTTCCTTGAAGAGCGATAGTCAAATATTGGTAATTAATTAAGTTTCTTTTCATCACAAAATGATTACATATTTCTGTCAGATGCAGCAGCAATATTTGCAACAGGGTCAACGGGAAATGCTGCCATAGTGGTTGTAACCTTTTGATAAGCTTCCAGCCAGCTGATGTTCAACTGGTATAATAATAAGAAAAGGGGCTAAAACTATTAACAGAAACCTAATAGAGAATTGTAAATTAAGATAGATTTTCTCTTCAGGATCATTATCTCCTAGCTAGAATGAATAGAAGATCATGACTCAATCTGTAGGACTCGTCCTGTTCTAGATTTCACAGACCACCTTTTGATTTAAACAGTCATCATATAATGTTAATATAAGAAATACTCACTTGTATACACAGATATTTCTGAACTGTTTCCGGTCACATTATTTTCCCCAACAACAGCAGTGATCAGCAATGTATAATGATTCCCCGGTGTCAGGCCTTCAATTGTATCAGAAGTTGTAGTCACACTTTTATTGAACGTTGGATCTCCCAGAATCTGGATTTCATAAGAGCTTGCATTTCCATCTGGTTTCTCCCAGCTCAGAGATATAGAAGTGGTGGTGATGATCCCAGCCATCAGGTTCTTCACTATTTCAGGTTCTATTATGAAACAAAAAACATACAAACAATGATCATCACAAGCTTTTCTGTAGAAAAGGCTGGAAAGACAGTATGACAGCTTCCCATTTTCCATCATGTCACAGTTTACTTAAAGTTATAAGTAGTGTTGAGCGATACCTTCCGATATCAGGAAATATCGGATCGGATTGGATCGGGCCGATACCCAAAAAGTATCGGATATCGCCGATTCCGATACCGGAAACCAATGCAAGTCAATGGGACACAAATATCGGAATGAAAATAAACCCTTTCTTTCCTTGTAGGTTAATTCTACATGAAGGAAAACAACTAACAATAATGTAGAATGTATTGGGGGAGGTGGTTGCCCAAATCGATGGGAACAGTGCTCACAGTGAAACATGAAAAGCCGGCAATTCAGCAGCGGCATACACCGGTACCCGACAATTTATAACAGAAAGAATAGAGCTTCACACATAGATTAGATAGATAGAAACATGTCAGTCACATATATATGAAGTACAGTGACAGTGTTGCTTACTGTACTTGTCATTTAGTGTAAAGGATTTATTAAAAAAAATATTAGTGTTTTCATGCACCGTCTCTTTAAAAAAGCCTGCCGGCAATTCAGCAGCGGTACCCGACAATTTAGAATAGAAAGAATAGAGAATCACACATAGATTAGATAGATAGAAACATGTCAGTCACATATATAAGAAGTACAGTGACAGTGTTGCTTACTGTACTTGTCATTTACTGCAAAGGATTTATTAAAAAAAATAATAGTGTTTTCATGCACCATCTCTTTTAAAAAGCCGGCTGGCAATTCAGCATCTGTACCCGACAATTTAGAATAGAAAGAATAGAGAATCACACATAGATTAGATAGATAGAAACATGTCAGTCACATATATAAGAAGTACAGTGACAGTGTTGGTTACTGTACTTGTCATTTAGTGTAAAGGATTTATTAAAAAAAATAATAGTGTTTTCATGCACCGTCTCTTTAAAAAAGCCTGCCGGCAATTCAGCAGCGGTACCCGACAATTTAGAATAGAAAGAATAGAGAATCACACATAGATTAGATAGATAGAAACATGTCAGTCACATATATATGAAGTACAGTGACAGTGTTGCTTACTGTACTTGTCATTTAGTGTAAAGGATTTATTTAAAAAAATATTAGTGTTTTCATGCACCGTCTCTTTAACCGGTTCCCGACCGCCCACTGTAGATAAACGTCCGCGCTGCCTGGGCTCTGTGCAGCGCCGACGTTTAAAAACGGTGGGTGGTCTCGCAGTGCTCAGTACCCCCAGGGTCCTGCAAGCACTGCGATTCCGGTGCAGAGCGTTAGCTCTGACAGGGTACATCATCGGGACCTGATTAGATCAGGTCCCAGTGATGTCAACCCTTTGCTGTCTTCTATATGCTGTGATCTATAGTGATCGCGGCATATAGGAGACAGCAGGAAGAGAGGGGGTCGTCTTACTTACCTCCGAAGACCTCCGTTTCGTTTGAGGACCTGGGGTTGCTATGGCAGCTGGAGGTCACATGACCGCCTCCAGCTCTGCCATATATGGTGTCCTTCCTGTCTGGCTTCAGCCTGTATGTAGCTGATGCCAGACAGGAAACTGACTGAAACAGTCAGTGAAGATCTCATGTAATGTAATATATGTCTATTACATTACATGAGATCAGTGATCAGAAAAATAAAAATTAATGTCCCATACAGGGACTAAGTAAAAATTTAAAAAAAAAGTAAAAAAAAAGTTTTTAAACTATTAAAAAAAAAATCACAAAATAAATAAAAATAAATAAATAAAATATTAAACCAATAAATCCGTATATTATTACAAAACCAAAAAAAGTACACATATTTGGTATCGCCGCGTCCGAAACAACCCGAGCTATAAAACTGTCACACTAATTAACTCCTTCTGTGCACACCGTAATAAAAATAAATAAAAAACGGAGCAAAAAAATATGCTTTTTCATCATATCGCCAAACAAAAAGTGGAAAAAAATGCGATCAAAAAGCATACAGCTCCATCAGCCGAAAAATAAAAAAGTTATAGCGCTCAGAATAAAGCAATGCAAAAAAAATATTTTTTTTTCTATAAAATTGTTTTATTGTGTAAAAGCGCCAAAACATAAAAAAAATACAGTAAGTGTAGTATCGCTGTAAACGTACTGACCCGAAGAATAACGCTGCCTGATCACTTTTACCACACGCAGAACGGCATAAAAAAAAACTCAAAAAACAATTCCTGAAGTGTTTGTTTTTGTTAACTTTACCTCCCAAAAAACGGAATAGAAAGCGATCAAAAAATGTCACGTACCCAAAAATGGTTCCAATAAAAATGTCAACTCGTCCCGCAAAAAACAAGCCATCACATGACTCTATCGGCCGAAATATGGAAAAATTATAGCTCTCAAAATATGGTGATGCAAAAACTAGATTTTGCAAAAAAAGCGTATTTTAGTGTGTGACAGCTGTCAGTCATAAAAACCCGATATAAATCTGGTATCTCTGTAATCGCACCGACCCGAAGAATAAAGTAATCTAATCAGTTATATCACACTAGGAACGGCATAAAAAATAAATAAAACAAATATTATTCACCTGCTACTGATTTGTTTATTATGTCTCCCAAAGATCCCAGTAAGGCTCTGCTCACATTTATCCTGTGCTCTGCGCTGAGCACTTACACCAGAGTTTCCATGTAAATCTCTGAAATACGTGATTCAGCCAGAACCCATGATGGAAGATTCCCTGTAATGAGGCAGATATAGGCCACTGTGGACGCCGTCTAGCCTGGGATCCCACGGTGTCATTTGTTTTAGGCGTGCATAAAAGTGCGGTTGGCCACAGTTTTGTGCACTTCTGAAAAAAAGGACACCACTAAACAGAGGCCAGACGGAGTCCAGAGTAACTCTGCTGCCTCATTATAGTGAATGGATCCTGCAGGGGTTTCATCTGAATTACATCACTTGGAAATTTAGATGGAAACCCCGATGTAAGTGCTCAGCCTAGAGCGCCGGATAAATGTTACGTAAAATGTTCCCAATAAAAGCTTCAACTCAGTCCTCAAAAAAAGCTAGTCCCCACTCAGGTCCATCATCTGTTAAAAATATAAGGGACTTACAAGTTACTGGTAGCAGAAAGGCTCTGGAAAAGCAAAATGGTCCTTGCCCCCCAAAAGAAATTCAGAAAATTTTGTGCTCCCAAATCCAAATGCCTATTCTACAATAATTTGTTCTCCAATTGTCAAATAGCACTCCTTCCCCCTCAAATCTCACCGTATGGCTAAGTGGTACGATACAGCCACATATGGGGTATTAACACTTTTAGAAGAAATTGTGTGACACATTTCGGCACCATTTTTACCCATTGCCCTGTGTGAAAATGTAAAATCTGAGGGTAAAACATTTTTTTGTGGTAAAAATATAATTATGCTTTTTTCACTGCCCAATGGTATAAATTTAAAAATTAAAAAATGCTCACTACTTCCCTAGATGAATTCCTTGAGAGGTGTAGTTTACAAAATGGGGTCACTTGTGGGGGTTTCTGCTGTTTTGGCATGTCAGCGACTCTTCAAATGTGACATGGTGTCTGCTGCCTATCCCAGCCAACATAGCGCTTCTTTCTCTTCCGAACCCTGCCGTACACCAAAGCAGTGGTTTTCCCCCACATATGGGGTATCGGCGTACTCAGGAGAAACTGTACAACAAATTTCATGATGCAATTTATCCTGTTACCCTTATGATAATGCAAAATTAGGGAATGAAAAACATTTTTTATGGGAAAAATGTGAAAATTTTATTTTTACGGCTCAATATTATAAACTTCTGTGAAGCAGCTGGGGGTGCAAGGTGCTCACCACACATCTAGATAAGTTCCCTAAGGGGTCTAGTTTCGAAAATGGTGGCACTTGTGGGGGGTTACCACTGTTTAGGCACATTAGGGGCTCCCCAAACGCAACATGGCGTCTGCTAATTATTCAAACAAATTTTACATTCAAAAATTCAAATGGCGCTCCTTCCCTTTCAAACCCTGCCATGTGCCCAAACAGTTAGTTGCCTCCACATATGGGGTATCGGCGTGTTCAGGAGAAATTGCACAACAAATTTCATGGTGCAATTTATCCTGTTACCCTTATGATAATACAAAATTAGGGAATGAACAACATTTTTTGAGGGAAAAATGTGAAAATTTTATTTTTACGGCTCAATATTATAAACTTCTGTGAAGCAGCTGGGGGTGCAAGGTGCTCACCACACATCTAGATAAGTTCCCTAAGGGGTCTAGTTTCCAAAATGGTGGCACTTGTGGGGGGTTTCCACTGTTTAGGCACATTAGGGGCTCCCCAAATGTGACATGGCGTCCGCTAATTATTCAAACAAATTTTACATTCAAAAAGTCAAATGGCGCTCCTTCCCTTTCAAACCCTGCCATGTGCCCAAACAGTAATTTGCCTCCACATATGGGGTATCAGCGTGTTCAGGAGAAATTGCATAACAAATTTCATGGTGCAATTTATCCTATTACCATTATGATAATGCAAAATTAAGGGATGAAAAACGGTTTTGTGGGAAAAATGTGAAAATTTTATTTTTACAGCTCAATATTATAAACGTCTGTGAAGCACCTTGGGGTTCAAGGTGCTCACCACACATCTAGATAAGTTCCCTAAGGGGTCTAGTTTCCAAAATGGTGTCACTTGTGGGGGGTTTCCACTGTTTAGGCACATCAGGGGCTCTCCAAACGCAACATAGCGTCTGCTAATTATTCAGACAAATTTTACATTCAAAAAGTCTAATGGCGCTCCTTCCCTTCCGAACCCTGCCGTGCGCCCAAACAGTGGTTTTCACTCACATATGGGGTATCAGCACGCTCAAGAGAAATTGCACAAAAAAATTTGGGGTCCATTTTTTCATGTTATCCCTGTGAAAATAAAAAAAATTGGGTCTAAAGTAACATTTTTGTGAAAAAAGTTAAATGTTAATTTTTTTCTTCCACATTCCAAAAATTCCTGTGAAGCACCTGAAGGGTTAATAAAGTTCTTGAATGTGGTTTTGAGCACCTTGAGGGGTGCAGTTTTTAGAATGGTGTCACTTTTGGGTATTTTCTGTCATAAAGACCCCTCAAAGTGACTTCAAATATGATGTTGTCCCTAAAAAAATGTTTTTGTAAATTTTGTTGGAAAAATGAGAAATCGCTGGTCAACTTTTAACCCTTATAGCTCCCTAACAAAAAAAAATTTTGGTTCCAAAATTGTGCTGATGTAAAGTAGACATGTGGGAAATGTTATTTATTAACTATTTTGTGTGACATATCTTTCTGATTTAAGGGCATGAAAATTCAAAGTTTGAAAATTGCAAAATTTTCAAAATTTTCGCCAAATTTCCAATTTTTTCACAAATAAACACAAGTTATATCGAAGAAATTTTACCACTATCATGAAGTACAATATGTCACGAAAAAACAGTCTCAGAATCAGGGGAATACGTTGAAGCGTTCCAGAGTAATTACTTCATAAAGTGACAGTGGTCAGAATTGAAAAAATTGGCCCGGTCACGAAGGCAAAAACAGGCTCTGGCGCGAAGTGGTTAAAAAAGCCGGCCGGCAATTCAGCATCTGTACCCGACAATTTAGAATAGAAAGAATAGAGAATCACACATAGATTAGATAGATAGAAACATGTCAGTCACATATATAAGAAGTACAGTGATAGTGTTGATTACTGTACTTGTCATTTAGTGTTAAAATAAAGGATTTATTAAAAAAAAATTGGCGTCGGGTTCCCCGTAATTTTAGTCTCTAGCGGAGGTTAAGCCGACTGCTGGGGCAGATGTTTGAAGCCTGGGAAGGGGGTAATACCCACGGAGCTTCCCAGGCTACTAATATCAGCCCCCAGCTGAATACCTAGCCTTTACTAGCTATTAAAATAGGGGACCCCCCCAAAAAATGACGTGGGGTCCCCCCTATTTTAATAGCTAGCAAAGGCTAGGCAGACAGCTGGGGGCTGATATTAATAGCCCAGGAAGGGTGCCATGAATATTGGCCCCCTCCCAGGCTAGAAACACCAGCCGTTAGCCGCCCCAGAAATGGCGCATCCATAGGATGCACCAATTCTGGCACTTAGCCTCACTCTTCCCACTGCCGTGTAGCGGTGGCAGTGGGGTAATGGGGTTGGGGTTGATATCAGCTTATAATGCCAGCTGACATCAAGCCCAGGTTAGTAATGGAGAGGCGTCTATAAGACACCCCCATTGCTAACCCCCATAGTCAAAGTTAAAAAAAACACAAACACCCAGAATAAAATCCTTTAATTGAAATAAACACACAATTCCTTATTGTTCTAAATTAAACCATACTTACCGTCACACCCATTCCAGCTGAAGCCAACGATCTCCTGCAATAAAAATAAAATAATAAAGCAACATCATTCTTACCTTCCCATGGTTCCCAGGACAGCTTCAGCTCTGCTACATCGAGATGACAGGCTGGACCGCAGCAGAACGCTGCCATCCAGCCTGTCATCCTGCAGATACTGAGAAGCGCAGGCATGCTTGCGCTCCTCAGTGTCTGGCTGTGACGGCATCCAGATGAGCCGACAATGAACTCAGCTCACCTCATGCACGTCACTGACAGCGTGGGAGAATTCTCCTGCGCATGCGGTGAGCGTGAGAGACTCGGCTCATCGGGATGCCGTCACAGCCTGACACTGAGGAGTGCAAGCATGCCTGCGCTTCTCAGTGTCCGCGGGATGACAGGCTGGATGGCAGCATTCTGCTGCGGTCCAGCCTGTCATCTCGATGTAGCAGAGCTGAAGCTGTCCTGGGAACCATGGAAAGGTAAGGATGATGTTGCTTTATTATTTCACTTTTATTGCAGGAGATCATTGGCTTCAGCTGGAATGGGCGTGATGGTAAGTATGGTTTAATTTAGAACAATAAAGAATTGTGTGTTTATTTCAATTAAAGGACTTTATTCTGGGTGTTGTTTTTTTTTTTAAATACTTTGCTAGAAATTCATGGCGGTCATGTCTAATATTGGCGTGACCCCATGAATTTCGGGCTTAGGGCCAGCTGATAATGCCAAGCTGGCCCTAACCCCTTTATTACCCAGTGAGCCACCGCACCAGGGCCCTGGATGAGTTGGGTACAGCGCCAGAAGATGGCGCTTCTATGAACGCGCCATTTTCCGGGGTGGCTGCGGACTGCAATTTCCAGCGGGGGGGCCGAGAAAGCTTGGGCCTCCCTGGGCTGCAGATTCCAGCCCCCAGCTGCCTAGTTGTTCCTGGCTGGACACAAAAATAGGGCGAAGCTCTACGTATTTTTTTTTTTAAATTATTTCATGAAATTCATGAAATAATTAAGAAAAAAAGGGCTTCCCTATATTGTTGTGTCCGGCCAGGTACAAATAGGCAGCTGGTGGTTGGGGCAGCCCGTTCCTGCCTGGTGTACCTGGCTGGACACAAATATAGGGCGAAGCCCTACGTCAATTTTTTTTAAATTATTTCATGAATTTACTGAAATGATTTAAAAAAAATTGACGTGGGGCTTCGCCCTATATTTGTGTCCAGCCAGGTACAGCAGGCAGGAACGGGCTGCCCCCAACCACCAGCTGCCTATTTGTACCTGGTTGGACACAACAATATAGGGAAGCCCTTTTTTTCTTTATTATTTCATGAATTTCATGAAATAATTTAAAAAAAAAATACGTGGGGCTTCTCCCTATTTTTGTGTCCAGCCAGGTACAACTAGGCAGCTGGGGGATGGAATCTGCAGCGCAGGGAGGCCCAAGCTTTCTAGGCCCCCCCCCCGCTGTAAATTGCAGTCCGCAGCCACCCCGGAAAATGGCGCGTTCATAGAAGCTGGATGCTGTACCTGGCTGGCATACAAAAATATGGCAAAGCCCACGTCAAAATTTTTGGGAAAAATTAATTAAAAAATAAATAATAATTTAGGGGCTGCATCTTTATTAACTCCTGAAATGTCATTTAGTGTTAAAATAAAGGATCCCCCATAATTTTAGTCTCTAGCGGAGGTTAAGCCAACGGCTGGGGCAGATGATTGAAGCCTGAGAAGGGGGTAATACCCACGGAGCTTCCCAGACTACTAATATCAGCCCCCAGCTGAATACCTAGCCTTTACTAGCTATTAAAATGGGGGACCCCCCCAAAAAAATGACGTGGGGTCCCCCCTATTTTAATAGCTAGCAAAGGCTAGGCAGACAGCTGGGGGCTGATATTAATAGCCCAGGAAGGGTGCCATGAATATTGGCCCCCTCCCAGGCTAGAAACACCAGCCGTCAGCCGCCCCAGAAATGGCGCATCCATAGGATGCGCCAATTCTGGCACTTAGCCTCGCTCTTCCACGCTGCCCTGGTGCGGTGGCAGGGGGTAATAGGGTTGGGGTTCATGTCAGCGCCAGCTGCCATGAAGCCCAGGTTAGTAATGATGGGTGTCTATAAGACACCCCCATTACTAATCTACAAAGTGTTAAAAAGAAAAAAACACACACTACACCCAGAAAAAAATAATTTATTTGAAATAAAACACACCATTTTATTTAATTCTTAGTTTACTAAAAAAAAAATAGTTACCTGTCCACGTTCCTGTGCTGATCTCCCATGCACAGCTGTCACATCTGGAGATGGTGACAGCTGTGCATGGCTGCTGTAAGCTCACGCTGCCGGGAACACGTCCGCTTCCGGCAGCGGGAGCCCCTGACTGAGGTCACCGGAGTGCATTCAGTCAGCGCAGCTCCGGAGACCTCCTTTACGGCACTGCTGTGCCGTGGGAATTTCTCACGATACAGCAGGGTCGTAAAGGAGCTAACCGGAGCAGAGCTGCCTGAACTCCGGAGAACCCGCTTATGCAGTGACGGGGCTGCTTTACGGCCCCGTCACTCTAGCGGCGGCAGCGGTTCAGAGCGGTCACATTCTATGTGGCTGCTCTAAACTGGAGATCATCGTGGGACACTCGTGGACTACTAAGGAGGGGTAAGGATAAGGTTGTGGTTTATTATTTTATATTTTATTACAGGAGATCGATGGCTTCGGGGAATTAGATGTCTAGGTGAGTATAGGTGTATTTTTTTATTTTTTACTTTATTTTAGGTGGCGATCGGCGGGGACAGGTAATGTACAAACTAATTTATTGTAGGTAACCACTGGCCACCAATGAAATGTATTTAAAATTTATTGGGGACACAGTAGGGCAATTTAAATAGCAGGATCAGGCTGATGGGAACTACTGCTCCCATCGAGCTGATCCTGCTGGCACGAGTGGACGGGGGACAGACATAGGCCGATGGGAGTAGTAGTGTCACATCGGCCTATGTCTGCCTGCACGCACACACCCGCAGACATCGCACAGACACCGCGCACACCCGCACACACTCGCAGACATCGCACAGACACCGCGCACACACTCGCAGACATCGCATAGACACCGCGCACACTCGCAGACATCGCACAGACACCGCACACACTCGCAGACATCGCACAGACACCGCACACACTGCAAACATCGCGCACACACTAATCATGACGGGCTGATGGTCTGGGAGGTGAGGCTGACCTGTGCGGCCGTGGGAAAGTTCATGTGAGTTCATGCAATGCAGTCAAGCATGAACTCACATGAACCCTCTGAGGGCACCGCGGCGACTTCAAATGAACAGCTGATTGGCATCACCTGATACCTCAGCTGTTCATTTGAAATAACCGGCGGGAAAGCACAGCACAGAACGGGAAAGCCGGCGGTGAAGTCTTTTCACCGCCGGCTTCCCCGCCCGGGTCCTTCGCTCCCCGCTCCTTGGTGCTGTGCTCCCCGCCCGGTCCTAACTTACGATCAGGATGGGAGGTGGCGAGGGGAGCGGAGGATCGGGGTCGGAGGCTGCGGGGAAGCAGTATGGGGCTGTGTGATTGTTTAAAAGCCGGCGGCTTTTAAACAATCAGGAGAATTCTCTCACGCTGGGATGGCATTCTGATGACAGGCTAGATCGCAGCTGAGCGCTGCCATCCAGCTGGTCATCCTTCAGAGACACTGCAGAGTGCAGGCATTATGGGAACTTCCGATTCCAGTATTCGATATTGTAAAAGTATCGGAATTAAGTATCGGAATTCCGATACCGCGAATATCGGCCGATACCCGATATTTCAGTATCGGAATGCTCAACACTAGTTATAAGAAATGCTACGCACACCCTCTTTCAATTCCGTAGTTTATACGTTCTACAGTTTTACGTATCAGGACAGGAGCTAAAACAAAATTGTTCCTTGAAAGGTATGATAGTCTGCAGCATTGAGACGTGTGTTAGCACAAAGTCAAAGAGAAAAAATAACAGCAATGATCATACAAAATCATGTGTTGCTGCACATCAATCTTAGAAGGATTATAAGGCCATTTCAAAATAATTTGGAGTCCATCAATCTATAGAGTAAAAATGTATCCAAAAATGGAAAACGTGTGAGACGATCGACAATCTTCCCAGGAAAAGACACCAAGGAAATTCACTCCAAACGTCAGCCTGTGCAATGTTCAGAGAACCTGCAATAAAAACCTAATACCTACAGTTCAGACTCTAAAGGTCTCTGGTAGCATTTTAAATGTTCAAGTTCATGATAGAGTGATTTGAAAAAACATGGCTTGTATGGAAGAGTTGCAAGAAGAAAGCCTCCTATTTCTAAAGAACATGATAGTATAACTAAAAATTGCAAAGCTGCATCTAAACAAACAACAAGACTTTTGGCACAATGTACATTGGACAAACGAGACTAAAGTGGAAATATTTGGCCAAAATGCCGCACTCCATGTTTGGCAAAAAACAAACACAGCTTATTATCAGCACAAACACCTCATATCAGCTGTCAAGCACAGTGGGTTAGGGCTGATGATTTGGGCTTGTTATGCATCCACAAGACCTGGGCACTTTGCACTCATTGTGACAACCATGAACTACTCTGTATACCAAAGAATTTTAGAGTCACATTTGAAGCCACCAATCCAAAAGCTATAGCTTGGCTCAAAATGTGTCATGCAAAAGGACCATGAGCCCAAGTACACAGGATCATCTAAATCAGAATTGCTGGCAGTCAAAGTCCAGACCTCAACCTACAGTAAGTTATGTTTCGGTTGAGATTCAGTTATACTTTTAAAACATATTTAGTATAAATATCCAACATAATCTGACATCTCATTTTATGATAAATAAAGTCAGTATGTGGTATTGGTGTCTTTAAGAGGAGAACTCAATCTTTACAACATCTTCACTACAGTAGAGTAGGACAATGCTTCCTCTTCTAGTAATATAAATAGAAGTTAAAGTTGCGCTTGTGAGATTTTTATTTTTTTTTGACTGTGATATAAATGCAAGAGCACATGGTTACATATTTGTAAAATAGAATTAAAGGGAATCTGTCAGCAGGTTTTGCTATTCACTCAGAGAATAGCATAATCTAGGGCAGGTGAGCTTGCTTCCAAGGAAGTGTCACTTAGCTTACTGGGTGCAGCAATTTCAACACAAAGTTCTTAGATATAGCATGAAGGAAAGCTTAGAAAACTAACCGCGTGCACACTGGGCTCTCTATGTACTTTGTCTATTAACAGTGAGCTGCTTATCACAGGAGGGGAGGAGTCAGACCACTGCTTACACAGACACCAGTCTGGCAGTAATAATCCACAGGTAATAAAATCTTCATTGTAAGTAAACAACAGCATACAGCCCAAAAAGTGACACATTACTGAAATCTGTGTTTCAACCCCTATCTCCTGCTGTCTTCATATTACATAGCAAAAACCTGATGATAGATTTCCTTGAAGAGCAAAAGTCAAATATTGGTAATTAAGTTTCTGTTCATTACAAAATGATGACATATTTCTGTCAGTTGCAGCAGCGATGCTTGCAACATAGTTAACAAGAAAATCTGCCACAGTGGTTGTAATCTTTTAATTAGTTTCCCGCCAGCTGATGTTCAACTGGCATAACAACATTAATCTCTTCAAGATCCTCATCTCCTAGATAGAGTGAATAGCAGTTAAAAAAAGATCATGTCTCAATCTGTTGTACCCGTCCCATTCTAGATTTCACAGAGCACCCTTTGATTTAAGCAGACATTACATAATGCCTAATATAAGGAATACTCACTTGTATACACAGATATTTCTGAACTGTTTCCGATCACATTATTTTCCCCAACAACAGCAGTGATCAGCAATGTGTAATAATTCCCAGGTGTCAGGCCTTCAATTGTATCAGATGTTGAAGTCACAGTTTTATTGAAAGTTGAATTTCCCAGAATCTGGATTTCATAAGAACTTGTATTTCCATCTGGTTTCTCCCAGCTCAGAGATATAGAAGTGGTGGTGATGATCCCGGTCATCAGGTTCTTCACTACTTCAGGTTCTATTATGGAACAAAAAAAGATACATATAATGTTGAACACTAGGAATTATATAAACATTGGTATGAAAACCTGGAAATACAGTACAGCAACTTGTTATGGTCTAATTTTTCATAGCTTCATAAAAATACTTACTTGTATACAAAGATATTTCTGAACTGTTTCCGGTTATATTATTCTCCCCAACAACAGAGAAGACCAGGAATATGTAATAATTCCCCGGTGTCAGGCCTCCAATTGTATGAAAAGTTGAAGTCACAGTTTTATTGAATGTTGGATCTCCCAGAATCTGGATTTCATAAGAGCTTGTATTTCCATCTGGTTTCTCCCAGCTCAGAGATACAGACGTGGTGGTGATAACATCCGTCATGAGGTTCTTCACTACTTCGGGTTCTGTTATGAAACAGAAAAGATATGAGTACTGTTCAGCACTAGCCTTTATAAAGAAATTAGCCTGGTTCTTATAGTTGAATATTTAATAGGTTACTTTTAGGGCTCTTGCAGGTGGCTGTAGATTCTCTCATTCGAGAAAATCAGGCCTATTACGGAAATTACACTCTGATCAGAGTTTCATCAGAGTGTCAGCATAGTGTGATCCGCTTCTCTTGGATGAGAGAATCGGAGCACACTGTGAGAAGATGGAGAATCAAATTTCTCCATCTTCTCCATGGTGTCAGTGCGCGGAAATTGGATTGCATTCGGATGTCATCCAAGTGTAGTCTGATGATTTTCATGCACTCATTGACTTGCTTGGCCGAGTGCGATCCGAATATCGGATCAAACACAGACTTGCTGCAATTTTTTCCTTAGACAGATTCTCTCTGAGGAAAAAAATCAGATATGTGCACGGCCCCACAGACTATCATTGGTCCGTGTGCGATCCGATGTTTCGTCGGATCACACTTGGATCGATAATAAGGCCATCTGCATGAGTCGTTATGAGGTAAAAATACTCAAAGATGTGAATTTAGAATTTATACATTTTCTAGTCATTGTTTTTCTGCCATTAGCTGCTTCCCATCACTCTACTTCCTTTTCACTTCAAAATAGAATATGCTATTTCTATTAGAACATGAAAAGTAGTACATCTTCAACTCTGCATTGTGATCCAACAGCCTTTATTCCCTATAGCAGTGTTCCCCAATCTTTCCTTTCTTGATAGCCACATTCAGCTCTGAAAGAGAGTTGCGAGCCACATCAGGAGCCTCCCCGAAGAGTCACCTCCTCTATCTGGCAGTATCATCCTATGTCCAGCTTAGCATTTACTTAATGTACTGTTTCTCTCCTTCTCCAAGGACAATATATGTGCATCCAGAACTGTTCTTCTGTGAGGGTTACTCACAAAAATCTCCATCTGGAGACCTGCTCTTCATAGCTGTTTGCTAATGGACCAAGCTCGCAGACAACCATGAAAGACACATAATGGTAAAGGGCCTGGAAGCCACATGTGGCTTCCTATCCTATAGTATAGCCATTGCAGTGAGGTTCTCCACAATGCAATTACAGAGAGATTATGTTTGCTATGGCAACCAGAGGCCAAACTGTGGCCTCTGGATTAGCCATAGATCAAAGCCGGAATAATAGATTCTGCCAGAGGCACTATCTGTCTAGCTGTCAGTATAAGCCCAGCTGAAGACAAGCATCTAAGTAATTGTTCAAGTTTCATCCATTAAACTCGGATGATTTTTATCTACTTTCATCTGATTTTCATCCTTGTTCTACTCGTGTATCCTTTTTTAACATCTGTGTGTAATCTGTTTTCATACATCTACATTATAAAATGTACATGAACAAATACAATTTCCTAGGTTAATACCAGAAATGTTTCTGTAAAAATCGTATGCCACACGGATGTTCTGTGTGGGATCCGATCTTTGTGATGCATACTTGAATGAGTGAGTCTCATCCGATATACGCAAGAACGTTGTGTGTGCTGCGATTTTTTTCTCATGAACTATGAATTAACACATGTGGAATGATATACTTAACAAAAAAGTGTGAAACAACTGAAAATATGTCTTATATTCTAGGTTCTTCAAAGTAGCCACCTTTTGCTTTGATGACTGCTTTGCACACTCTTGGCATTCTCTTGATGAGCTTCAAGAGGTAGTCACCGGAAATGGTCTTCCAACAATCTTGAAGGAGTTCCCAGAGATGCTTAGCACTTGTTGGCCCTTTTGCCTTCGCTCTGCGGTCCAGCTCACCCCAAACCATCTCCATTGGGTTCAGGTCTGGTGACTGTGGAGGCCAGGTCATCTGGCGTAGCACCCCATCACTCTCCTTCTTGGTCAAATAGCCCTTACACAGCCTGGAGTTGTGTTTGGGGTCATTGTCCTGTTAAAAAATAAATGATGGTCCAACTAAACGCAAACCGGATGGAATAGCATGCCGCTGCAAGATGCTGTGGTAGCCATGCTGGTTCAGTATGCCTTCAATTTTGAATAACTCCCCAACAGTGTCACCAGCAAAGCACCCCCACACCATCACACCTCCTCCTCCATGCTTCACGGTGGGAACCAGGCATGTAGAGTCCATCCGTTCACCTTTTCTGCGTCGCACAAAGACATGGTGGTTGGAACCAAAGATCTCAAATCTGGACTCTCTCTCAGACCAAAGCACAGATTTCCACTGGTCTAATGTCCATTCCTTGTGTTCTTTAGCCCAAACAAGTCTCTTCTGCTTGTTGCCTGTCCTTAGCAGTGGTTTCCTAGCAGCTATTTTACCATGAAGGCCTGCTGCACAAAGTCTCCTCTTAACAGTTGTTGTAGAGATGTGTCTGCTGCTAGAACTCTGTGTGGCATTGACCTGGTCTCTAATCTGAGCTGCTGTTAACTTGCGGTTTCTGAGGCTGGTGACTCGGATAAACTTATCCTCAGAAGCAGAGGTGACTCTTGGTCTTCCTTTCCTGGGGCGGTCCTCATGTGAGCCAGTTTCTTTGTAGCACTTGACGGTTTTTGCAACTGCACTTGGGGACACTTTAAAGTTTTCCTAATCTTTCGCACTGACTGACCTTCATTTCTTAAAGTAATGATGGCCACTCGTTTTTCTTTACTTAGCTGCTTTTTTCTTGCCATAATACAAATTCTAACAGTCTATTCAGTAGGACTATCAGCTGTGTATCCACCAGACTTCTGCACAACACAACTGATGGTCCCAACCCCATTTATAAGGCAAGAAATCCCACTTATTAAACCTGACAGGGCACGCCTGTGAAGTGAAAACCATTTCCGGTGACTACCTCTTGAAGCTCATCAAGAGAATGCCAAGAGTGTGCAAAGCAGTCATCAAAGCAAAAGGTGGCTACTTTGAAGAACCTAGAATATAAGACATATTTTCAGTTGTTTCACACTTTTTTGTTAAGTATATAATTCCACATGTATTAAATCATAGTTTTGATGCCTTCAGTGTGAATGTACAATTTTCATAGTCATGAAAATACAGAAAAATCTTTAAATGAGAAGGTGTGTCCAAACTTTTGGTCTGTACTGTATGTGTATATATATACAGTGGTGGCCAAAAGTATTGGCACCCCTGCAATTCTGTCAGATAATACTCAGTTTCTTCCTGAAAATAATTGCAATCACAAATTCTTTGGTATTATTATCTTCATTTAATTTGTCTTCAATGAAAAAACACAAAAAGAATTGTCCTAAAGCCAAATTGGATACAATTCCACATCAAACCTAAAAAAGGGGGTGGACAAAAGTATTGGCACTGTTTGAAAAATCATGTGATGCTTCTCTAATTCGTGTAAATAACAGCACCTGTAACTTACCTGTGGCACCTAACAGGTGTTGGCAATAACTAAATCACACTTGCAGCCAGTTAACATGGATTAAAGTTGACTCAACCTCTGTCCTGTGTCCTTGTGTGTACCACATTGAGCATGGAGAAAAGAAAGAAGACCAAAGAACTGTCTGAGGACTTGAGAAACCAAATTGTGTGGAAGCATGAGCAATCTCAAGGCTACAAGTCCATCTCCAAAGACCTGAATGTTCCTGTGTCTTCCGTGCGCAGTGTCATCAAGAAATTTAAAGCCCATGGCTAACCTCCCTAGATGTGGACGGAAAAGAAAAATTGACGAGAGATTTCAACGCAAGATTGTGCGGATAGTGGATAAAGAACCTCGACTAACATCCAAACAAGTTCAAGTTGCCCTGCAGTCCGAGGGTACAACAGTGTCAATCCGTACTATCCATCGGCGTCTGAATGAAAAGGGACTGTATGGTAGGATACCCAGGAAGACCCCACTTTTTACCCCGAGACATAAAAATGCCAGGCTGGAGTTTGCCAAAACTTACCTGAGAAAGCTTAAAACGTTTTGGAAGAATGTTCTCTGGTCAGATAAGACAAAAGTAGAGCTTTTTGGCAAAAAGCATCAACATAGAGTGTACAGGAAAAAAAAAGAGGCATTCAAAGAAAAGAACACGGTCCCTACAGTCAAACATGGCGGAGGTTCCCTGATGTTTTGGGGTTGCTTTGCTGCCTCTGGCACTGGACTGCTTGACCGTGTGCATGGCATTATGAAGTCTGAAGACCACCAACAAATTTTGCAGCATAATGTAGGGTCCAGTGTGAGAAAGCTGGGTCTCCCTCAGAGGTCATGGGTCTTCCAGCAGGACAATGACCCAAAACACACTTCCAAAAGCACTATAAAATGGTTTGAGAGAAAGCACTGGAGACTTCTAAGGTGGCCAGCAATGAGTCCAGACCTGAATCCCATAGAACACCTGTGGAGAGATCTCAAAATGGCAGTTTGGAGAAGGCACCCTTCAAACATCAGGGACCTGGAGCAGTTTGCAAAAGAAGAATGGTCTACAATTCCAGCAGAGCATTGTAAGAAACTCATTGATGGTTACCGGAAGCAGTTGTTCGCAGTTATTTTGGCTAAAGGTTGTGCAACCAAGTATTAGGCTGAGGGTGCCAATACTTTTGTCTGGCCCATTTTTGGAGTTTTGTGTGGAATGATCAATGATTTGATTTTTGCTTCATTCTCTTTTGTATGTTTTCCTTGCAAGCAAATTAAATGAAGATAATAATGCCAAAGAATTTGTGATTGCAATCATTTTCAGGAAGAAACTGAGTATTATCTGACAGAATTGCAGAAGTGCCAATACTTTTGGCCACCACTGTATATATATATATATATATATATATATATATATATATATATGTATATATATATATATATATACAGTGGGTACGGAAAGTATTCAGACCCCTTTAAATTTTTCACTCTTTGTTTCATTGCAGCCATTTGGTAAATTCTAAAAAGTTCATTTTTTTCTCATTAAAGTACACTCTGCACCCGATCTTGACTGAAAAAAAATGAAAAAAAAACAGAAATGTAGAAATTTTTGCAAATTTATTAAAAAAGAAAAACTGAAATATCACATGGTCATAAGTATTCAGACCCTTTGCTCAGACACTCATATTTAAGTCACATGCTGTCCATTTCCTTGTGATCCTCCTTAAGATGGCTGTATCCCTTCATTGGAGTCCATCTGCCTTTAATTAAACTGTTAGGACTTGATTTGGAAAGGCACACCCCTGTCTATATAAGACCTCACAGCTCACAGTGCATGTCAGACCAAATGAGAATCATGAGCTCAAAGGAACTGCCCAAGGAGCTTAGACACAGAATTGTGGCAAGGCACAGATCTGGCCAAGGTTACAAAAGAATTTCTGCATTACTCAAGGTTCCTAAGAGCACAGTGGCCTCCATAATCCTTAAATGGAAGAAGTTTGGGACCACCAGAAGTCCAGCCAAACTGAGCAATCGTGGGAGAAGAGTCTTGGTGAGAGAGGTAAATAAGAACCCTAAGATCACTGTGTCTGAGCTCCAGAGATGCAGTAGGGAGAAAGTTCCACAAAGTCAACTATTAGTGCAGTCCTCCATCAGTCGGGCCTTTATGGCAGAGTGGCCTGACGGAAGCCTCTACTCAGTGCAAGACATATGAAAGCCCGCATAGAGTTTGATCAAAAACACATGAAGGACTCCTAGACTATGAGAAATAATATTCTCGGGTCTGATGAGACGAAGATAGAACTTTTTGGTGTTAATTCTAAGTGGTGGAGTGTGTGGAGAAAACCAGACACTGCTCATCACCTGTCCAATACAATCCCAACAGTGAAACATGGTGGTGGCAGCATTATGCAATGGGAGTGTTTTTCAGCTGCAGGGACAGGACGACTGGTTGCAATTGATGGAAACATGAATGTGGCCAATTACAGAGATATCCTGGATGAAAACCTCTTCTAGAGTGCTCTGACCTCAGATTTGGCCGAAGGTTCACCTTCCAACAAGACAATGACTCTAAGCACACAGATAAAATAACAAAGGAGTGGCTTCAGAACAACTCTGTGACCATTCTTGACTGACCCAGCCAGAGCCCTGACCTAAACCCAGTTGAGCATCTCTGGAGAGACCTGAAAATGGCTGTCCACCAACATTCACCATCCATCCTGATGGAACTGGAGAGGATCTGCAAGAAAGAATGGCAGAGGATCCCCAAATCCAGGGGTGAATAACTTGTTGCATCATTCCCAAGAAGACTCATGGCTGTACTAGCTCAAAAGGGTGCTTCTACTCAATTTTGAGCAAAGGGTCTGAATACTTATGACCATGTGATATTTCAGTTTTTCTTTTTTAATAAATTTGCAAAAATGTCTACATTTCTGTTTTTTTTTCAGTCAAGATGGGGTACAGAGTGTACTTTAATAAGAAAAAAATGAACTTTTTAGAATTTACCAAATGGCTGCAATGAAACAAAGAGTGAAAAATTTAAAGGGGTCTGAATACTTTCCGTACCCACTGTATAATGGATGCAAAAAAAAAAAGTGGACATTAAAGGGGTATTCCCAGAGCCACAATATGGTCCTATAATAATGTGCACATATACGTATTTATTAATTTGTGCCAATTACAACTCATTTTTTACATCTGACCCATTTTTTACATATCACCCCATGGGATGCTCCTCCAGGCTCTAATTAACCTCCAGTTGCTATTTGCACCATCCTGTAGTAATTCCAGTACGCTTGGTTGATCATGAGCAGTACAGTCTCTCTTAGCTAGCATACTGCCAGCATAGCTGTGCACTGGGACATGGAGAAGCTAGAATGGAGCTTCAATTGTAGGGGATGATGTCATGGAAAAGGGTGAAGCCTCCTTCATTATAGTACAGATTCTCATACCGGAAAAATTCTGAAGAAGATCACTGTACTGTAGGATGGGGTTGTATACAGTGAGCAGAAAAGAGAGATGTACTGTAGGATGGAGCTGAAAGGAGCAATGTACTGCTATTTATTTTTAGAGCACCATTGATTCCATGGCGTTGTACATGTGAAAAGGGGGTACATACAAATGAGAAATATAGATTACAATGAACAAACTAACTATGACAATCTGGTGCAGAAAGAGAGGGCTCTGCTCTTGCGGATTACAGTCTAAAAGATAATCGGGAACGAGACAGTAGGGTAGGGGGTTGCGACAGCTCCGGTGCTGGGGAGGTGGCAGCAGGGTCATTGCAGGCTGTGAGGGTTCTTGAAGAGATGAGCTTTCAAGTTCGGTCTGAAAGTTCTGTATGTGGTGGATAATCAGACAAGTTGGGACACAGAATTCCAGGGGATGAGAGATACTCGGGAGAAGTGTTGAAGTTGATTGAGTGAGGAATGTATCAGTGTGGAGTAGAGAATGAGGTCTTGTGAGGACCGGAGATTACATGTGGGAAAATATCGAGAGATTTGTTCAGAGATGTATGGAGGAGACAGATTATGGACAGCTTTGTAGGTCAATGTCAGTAGTTTGAACTAGATATGTTGGGGCATTGGGAGTCAGTTAAGGGATTTGCAGAGGGGAGAAGCAGGGGAGTAGGTAGGAGAGAGGTGGATTAGTCAGGCAGCAGAGTTAAGGACAGAATGGAGAGGTATGAGACTGTTAGCTGGAAGGCCACAGAGGAGGATATTGCTGAAGTTGAATCGGGAGATGATGAGGGCATGCACTAGCATTTTAGTAGATTGAGGGTTAAACAAAGGATGGATTCTGGAAATATTTTTGAGTTGGAGGCAGCAGGACGTGGTAAGGGCTTGGATGTGCGGTTGGAAGAAAAGTCGGGGCTTACTCCGAGGCAGCGGACTTCCAGTACTGGGGAAAGCATGATGTAATTTATTGTGAAAGATCAGGCAGGGGAATTAAGTGGGATGGAGGAAAGATGGTGAGCTTGGTTTTCTCTACATTGAGTTTAAGGAAGCATGATGAGAAGAAGGAGGATATGGCTGAAAGTTACTCTGGGATTCTGGACATCAAAGAAATTACATCTGGGCCAAGAAATAGATCTAAGTGTCAGGATGGGCCTCTGTATAGAGGCGACGAGAGGATACATTACAGGATGAGCTATAAACAGTGCTTGATATTAGTTTTGTTATGTTTGTTGCCTGCTGCTGAGGAATCAGCGATGTAAACCTCCAAATGCTGCTCTACTGATTCATATGATAGAAGATTATATTTTGTCAACAACAGAGCAGCATATGGAGTTTCAAATCACTAATCTGTCATCAGCAGGCAACATACACAACTCTGTACTGCCATCGTTAAGAACTGCAGGAGAGTTGAGATTTTCTAAAATCAGCTAATGATGTAGAACCACACTGCAGCAGTATTGAGGAAGATGGCAGGGAAGACTCTACAAGAGCAGATGGTACACAGAAGCATAAGGTGAGTGCTACATACTTAGTATATTGATGATAATGCAAATAGGTAGGCATAGTCAGGAGAGGGAGTGTCATCGGTTTACCGTGACAGAGAGGAGTCAGAAGACCGCAGTGTCTGAGTTCATGTATTTCTGCATTGAATAGAAGCACTTCTCCCTCTTATTAAATGGTGCTGGTTTATTTCAGCAGTGCAGGAGTTAAACTGCTCAGTTTGAGTCTCTGTAGCTTCCTTCTTCTCAGCTGTGCAGTATCAGCCACTCCCCTCTCCTATATAGTCTCTGCTCTGACAATCTGGTTGCCAGTGTTAAGTCTTGTACTGCCTGGTGAGGAGTTGAGGATTTGGTGTTTGGTAGAGGCATTTAAGGAGATTTGTTCTGTGACTGTTACTTGGTGTTTTGGCTGTGTGCATAGTTCCTTCCTCTTCTATTTTTGTTTATCCTCCTAATCCCTTCGATGTTTCCCTCTGTTTTCCTGTGAGTGCAGATTTTGTATGTTTGGTATTTTCATTTATCCCTTGTAGGGATTGTACTCACTCAGGTGCGGTGTGAGGCAAACAGGAGGCATGTTCCTTTAAATGTTCATAGCGGTTTATTGGCTTCATAAACCGGTCAGAAAGTAAAATGCAAACAAACAGCCTTTAGGGCAGGCAAAAACAAAGAAAACAGTCCTTTAAGCAAAGTCTTTGGTAAACCAGACCTGTGGTCACACAGGTTGGTACGTATCCAGCACACAGCTCAGTCTGGAGACAACACACACAGGAGGCCTTCTCCCTCTAAACACAGACCATGTGCCAAGCAACAGACTCCATTATATAGGCTGTTAACCACACCCAGAGGTGAGGAACGTGGGTAGCTGGACCCACCCATTCTCTCCTAGCTACCCGTAACCCGGCTCCCATGTGCACCAAACGATCCTCTTAGTGCTTTTGTGCATTATAGAAACACTCCGTGCTACATCACAGAGACCAGCCATCTCTGTGACACATACCTCCCATCGACTATTCGACCATTAGCCACCTTACATACCTCCCCCTCTGCCTAAAGCCATGGGGCTTGGCACCTTCTACCACTAGACAGGGGATTCTCGAGAGGGCATCGGTATTACCATGTAGCTTCCCTGTTCTATGTTATACATGGAAGTTGAAATCCTTTAGGGCTAAAGACCAGGGGGTGACCCTGGAATTATTCTGCTTTGTTTACCTTATTCATCTGAGTGGGGCATGGTCGGATACCAATCTAAATTTTCGACTGAATAAATAGTACCGTATGGCCAAGCACAGAGCCACGTTCATCTCCTGAAAAGCCGTCTCCACCACTTAGCCATGGCTGATTTTATCCTCTTAAGAAGGTCAGTCAGGGGTGTAGCCATCATGGCGAAGTTTGGGATGAACCTCCTGTAGTATCCCACCATTCCCAGGAAGGCTCTAACTTGCTTTTTCGACAGCAGTCTCGGCCAAGTTTGGATTGATGCTACTTTACTGATTTGGGGTTTGATCTCCCCTCTCCCTAATATATATTCCAGGTGCTTGGCCTCTTCTTTCCCCATGGCACATTTATTCAGGTTTATTGAAAACCCTGCCTTCCTCAGAGCATCAAACACCGCCTGGACCTTTTCCAGGTGACTCTCCCAGTCTGGGCTGAAGATAACAATATTGTCCAAGTATGCTGTGGCTTATTTCTTATAGGATGCAAGGATGCGATCCATGGTTCTCTTGAAGTTTGCAGGGGCCCCCTGTAGTCCAAACGGCATCCAGACATACTGGAAGCATCGGTCTGGTGTAGAAAACGCAGTCTTCTCCTTGGCTCCCTGTGCCATGGGGATCTGCCAGTATCCCTTCATCAAATCCAAGGTGGTTATGTACCTTACTGGTGATGCTATTTGCTGGAGGTGCCACGGCCCTGGCCATATTGCAGCCCATTGTCCCCTGACCCCCGAGCAGCAAATGCTAGCCCAAGTCTCTCGATCAGCTCATCGACAAACGGCATCGGATACTTGTCGAATTTGGAGACCTCATTCAATTTCTGAAATTCATTGCAGAATCTCCATTCACCATCGGGTTTTGGGACCAGGACAATCGGGCTCAACCTACCACTCTTGGACTCTTCAATGACACCGAATTTCAGCATACAAGCCACCTCTTTGAAGATCAACTCTCGTCGGGCCTAAGGTATCCAATACGGCTTCAAGTTCACCTGCACATGTGGCTCCGTCAGAACCTCGTGTTCTACGACGCTTGTGCAGCCCGGCAATTCTGAGAGCAGCAACTCCTGACACTGCTGTTTTTGCTTCTTCATTAGCATCTCTGCTCTTGTGACCCCTCCAACCTCACCTTCTGATTTGATCAGCAAGCATGGAGCTTCCACTGCATCTCTGTCTTGCCATGGCTTGATGAGGTTGGCGTGATATATCTGGTGTGACTTACGTCATCCCGGTTGGTGAACCTTATAATTCACTTCTTCAACCTTTTTCACCACCTCATACAGTAATTGCCACTTGACGAAGAACTTGCTTTCCACGGCAGGTATCAGAATGAGGACTCAGTCACCAGGATTAAATCGCCGCACTCTGGCTGAGCGGTTGTAGACCCTGGGCCTGCGCCTCTTGTGCCTGATGTTCTTTGACGATGGGCATCACCTTCGCAATCCTCTCCTGCATCAGAGCAACGTGCTTCATGACGCTCCTGTGGGGCATGACTTCAGCTTCCGAGGTTTCCTTTACTACGTCCAGGAGACCCCGTGGATGTTGGCCATACTGGAGTTCGAATGACGAGAACCCCGTAGAGGCCTGTGGAACCTCTCGGATAGAGAACAACAGATACGGCAGGAGACAGTCCCTGTCTCTCCCGTCCTTTTCTATGGCTTTCTTCAGCATACTCTTCAGAGTTTTGTTGAACCTCTCTACGAGGCCATCTGTCTGAGGATGGTATACTGATGTTCTCAGTTGGGAGATTTGTAGGACCTTGCACAATTTCCTCATTACCTTACTTATAAAGGATGTTCCCTGGTCAGTCAGGATCTCCCTTGGCAACCCTGTCCGGGAGAAAACATGGAATAACTCACGAGCTATACTCTTGGCGGAGGAGTTTCTCAGTGGGATCGCTTCAGGATAGCGGGTGGCACAGTCCAAGATGACCAAAATATATTGATTCTCACAAGCAGATTTAAGCAGGGGACCAACCAAGTCCATGGCAATTCTCTCGAACGGCACTTCAATAATGGGCAATGGCACGAGGGGACTTCAAAAGTGAGAGGTGAGAGCGGTTAACTGACATGTAGGGCAGGACCTGCAATACTTTAATATTTCCCGGTGACACCCAAGCCAATAGAACCACTGCATAATCTGTTCCTGCATTTTTTCCCGGAGTCTAGTAGTGCTGTTACTTGCCAACCATTCACTTTTACTGAACAGGCTTGTGGCCCCTTGCTGGGTGGACAGTTAACACTGCAGGCCAGATATGCATAATACGAACAGCGGTGTCCTATGCTGTAGTCCATCTGCTCGGGGGTCAGGGGACAACGGGCTGAAATATGGCCAGGTCCGTGGCACCTCCAGCAAATAGCATCACCAGTAGGGACCTTGGACGCCCTTGGCCTTTTTGGGCCTCTGCCTCCTGTTGGGACATCCAGTATGGAGTGGGCTGCCTTCCCAAGGAACCCTCAACCCCCTGGTATCTCTCAACCAGTTCATCTGCGTTCCGAGGATCACCCTGGGCAACCCAAGTCTTTATGGGCCTTGACAGTGAGTGCCCAAACCTGTCCATTACCACTTGCTCCACCATCTGCGCAGGTGTAGTGGACTCCGGCTGCAGCCACTTCTAGACCAGGTGCAAAAGGTCAAACATTTGGGAGCGAGGTGTTTTGTCCCGGAAATACGCCCAGCGGTGGACCAGATGTGCCCTGACAGTCATTGTCACCCCCAAGTGCGCCAGTATCTCTGTCTTTAGCTTGCCACACTCCTTAGCGTCCTACAAAGCTAGGTCATAGTATGCTTTCTGGGGCTCCCTTGTCAGGTAAGGCGCCAGCACCTCTGCCTACTGCTCTGGCGGAAGTTTCTCCCTCTCAGTGACCCTTTCAAACACCATCAGGAAGGCCTCAACGTCAACCCTCGGGGTCATGTTTTGCAAGGTCCTTCTTACTGCCTTCCGGACGTGGGCGTCATCAGCCAGACTTGGGGTTGGGGCGCTCGTCCTGCCCTGGATGGTGGTTACCAGAAGCTGCATCTGCTGCCACTGTTCCTGCTGGATCTGCTGTAACAACAGCCGGTTGGTCTCCTGTTGCTGCTGCTGTGACTGAACAAGGTGTTTCAGCAGGTCCTCCATTTTGTCTGGAGATGCTTGCTGGCTTATAGCAGAGTTCACCCAGGACATGCAGTCCTTCTTATAGCTGTTATGTTCTGCTACCAGAGCTAAGGAAAGAGAGGAGATCTGTCCCTACGATAGAACTCAGCTTGATCCCTACGATGTAACAGGGAACCTGATCCTGCGATCAGACCTGCTAAAGTCCTCAGCTAGTCTGTACGGAGACCTATAGATGTGGGGAAGGAATCCCTACAAGTACTAGGGACTGGGAGCAAAATGGACACCTCCTAACAGAAATAGTAGCAGACAGACGAACAAACAAAATATATAGAACACAGAGGTCCGAAGACCAAGCAAACTAACAGAGTTAGATACAGAGCACAGGCTAGCTAAAGAGTAGTAATACAATGAAGTCCAGCAAAGCCAGAAGGGCGGAGCAGGACTAAATAGGCCAACAAGGTCATGTGACCAGCAATAGAAAAAACCTAAGAGCAAGGTTCTAACAGTACCCCCCCCTTCTAAGAGGATCCTCCGGATCCCCTAGGACCAGGCTTATCAGGAAATCTCCTGTGAAACGCTCTGATAAGTCTGGACGCGGAAACATCATCCGACCTCACCCATGAGTTATCCTCGGGTCCGAAACCTTTCCAGGCCACGAGATACTGCAAACTACCTCTATACCGTCCAGAATTAAGGATGCGAGAAATTTCATATTCCCCGTCCTCCACCACCGGAGGAACAGACGCAGAGGCGTCACAATCCGACACAACAGCTTTTTTTAACAGAGAGACATGAAACACCGGATTAATTCTCCAGGCGGTAGGAACCTCCAACCTAACAGCAGATTGGTTGACAACCTGAAGCACCTTGAAGGGCCCTACAAACTTGGGACCCAATTTCTTAGAAGGGATCCTCAACCGCAGATTCCTAGAGGACAACCAAACCATGTCACCAACAGCGAACAAAACCTCCTGTCGTTTCCTATCAAAGTAGTCTTTAGATTTTCTGTTAGCCTCCTGAAGATTACCACGCACATCCGTCCAAACTCTCTCCAAATCGCCGGAAAAATTCTCCTCCTCAGGCACGGCAGATACCAACTTGGAGAACGACCCAAACGACGGATGTCTCCCAGAACAACAAAAAAAAGGCGAACAACCAGCAGAAGAAGATGTATGATTGTTCAGAGCAAATTCAGCAAGTGGCAGAAACTCAGACCACCCCTCTTGATTGTCTGCCACAAAACAACGCAAGAACTGCTCAACATCCTGGTTTTTCCTTTCTGTCTGGCCATTAGATTCAGGATGATATCCGGATGAGAACGACAAATGAACTCCCAACCTGTCACAAAAGGCGTGCCAAAAACGAGCCACGAACTGAGGTCCCCTATCAGAAACAATGTCAGTAGGAACGCCATAAAGTCTGACAATTTCCTTGACAAAGGCCTTAGCGAGAGTCTTAGCGCAGGGCAGTTTGACGAAGGGAACCAAGTGACACATCTTGCTAAAACGGTCCACGACCACCCAGATGACAGTAAAACCCTCAGAGGGGGGAAGGTCAGTTATAAAGTCCATAGCCAAATGTGTCCAAGGAGCACTGGGAACCTCCAGAGGGCAAAGTAACCCCGCAGCAGGAGTATGTGAGGACTTAGATCTAGCACATATAGTACATTGACGCACCCACTTAATGACTTCCTTCTGCCATCCAGGCCACCAAAAACTGCGACCCACCAGTCTCTTGGTCTCAGAGATTCCGGGATGACCTGCCAACCGAGATTCGTGACACTCAACAAACAAATCTCTCCTAAAGGTCCCAGGCACAAACAACCTCCCATGGGGAGTGTTAGATGGGGCATTCTCCTGTGCTTTAAGAATCTCATCTTCCAAAACGGAGTCCAAAGCAGCTATCACAACACCTTCTTGTAAAATGTTCTCCTCTTTCTCAGCACCGACTATGGGAGAAAAACTGCGAGACAAGGCATCCGCCTTAACATTCTTAGTACCTGGGATGTAAGTAACGGAAAAATTAAACCGCGAGAAAAACAGTGCCCACCTAGCCTGACGGGCATTCAGGCGCTTGGCAGCATCAAGATATATCAAATTTTTATGATCCGTAAAAACCTGAACGGGAAATTCAGCACCTTCCAAGAGGTGGCGCCAGTGTTCAAATGCGAGTTTAATAGCCAATAATTCCCGATTACCAATATCGCAATTCAGTTCAGTCTCCGAAAAAATTTTTGAAAAAAAGGCACAGGGATGTACTCCATCCCCGTTATCCTGAGACAATACTGCGCCAACCCCCACAGAGGAAGCATCAACCTCAACCAAAAACGGCTTTTAGGAAGAGTCGCTCCAGGGACAAATTCAATAGTACAATCATAGTCTCTATGGGGAGGCAAAACCTGCGATTCCTTCTCAGAAAAAACTCTCCAAAAATCCTGAATAGGAACAGGCAATTCCCCCCTATCCACAGCTGCAATACGCCCGTTACAACACTTGTCATAACTAGTGTTGAGCCACCCCCGTAGTGTTCGAGTTTGGTTCGGTTCGTCGAACACCCGTGTGTTCGCCGAACTGTTCGTCGAACTGTTCGTTGAACATCTTCGAACACCGTTAAAACCAATGGCAGGCAAACAAAAACACATAGAAACACATAGAAAACACCTTCAAAGGTGTCCAAAAGCTGACAAACTGCTCAGAAGACACAACTAACACATGGAAAAGTGACAAGTACATATAGTCATGCGAAAAGAAAAGAGGTGGAGGAGTAAAAGGAGGGGGAGACACAGATATAGGCATGTCATGCCCTTCTAAAATCCAAAAAGTGAGAAGCCGAGACGGCCAGTCCGCTCCTGCCCGTGCCACCTCCGTGTCGCCGGGTTTGTGCCAGAGCCGCGGTGAACCCTGACGGCCAGCCCCCCTCTCCCAATACTGGTGCCTGTCCGCTGGTGGGTCGAGAGAGCCCCCCTGTGGTGGAGGCAGCTCTAAGCTTTTTAATTTAAATTAGGTTACCCCACCTGATGAAGACGGCTTAGACCGTTGAAACGCGTTGTGGCAGTGGTATTGGAGGAAGAATAAAAGTCGGTTGACATCTACTAAATTGTCCAGTATTCCTTTGGCGCTCCCTGAGACCGCTGCACCATTGTTTACTTGTGAGATATCTCCATGCGGAGCTAAAGCGGCAGGAGCGGCCTGGTCTATTTGGATGTTTGAGGACCTGCGGTATCCAACCACCGGGTTAAACTACTGAGGACCTGCGGTGACGTGGTATCTGGTCCAGCAGGATCGTGTGACCACTTGAGGAGCACGGAGTTGCGAGGCAAACACCGACAGGACGGTACTACAAATAGAGGTGACCCGGAGCCTCATTAATTACACGCTTAATCTTGGTTGTGTAGACGTACACAACCTTCACAGGTGAGTGTACTGGCACTTTTTAAATTCAGCAAATAGCCCTGTGAGTCTACACATGCGCCCTTTCTTTTCTTTTCACATTTTAATTTAAATTGTCCCTCTAATTTGAATGAATACACTTTAAATCCATTTACAAGGATCTATTGGAGGGCAAGTCTCATGCCAGCAGCCGCGTAATTCCAGCTCCAGTAGCGTCCACTAAAGCTGCTGCAGTTAAAAAGCTTTTATAAGGATCGAGCTCGGCTGTCCACCGCAAGGCATCCTAGTGCCAGTCCCAGCCCCTATGCCTTGGGGTGCCGCCTGATGCTCTTCACTAAGTATCCCGTGGTCCCGAAGCATTTCCTTTGAAAAAATTAAGTGTCCAAACTACAGGTGGTGTAGCTTGCTTAACAGCCGGGATAATCCGCTGACTAGCAGACACTGCTACTAGGCACAAAGTATTTCCTGGGCTAGATGCAGTTAAAAATTTGTAAGTAGATACTCTCGTTGGATGCTGAGAAAGCATTCCATAGAGTCTCCTGGCACGCCATATATGATTCTCTTAAAAAGCTTGGGGTAGGGGTCTAGGGGACCCTTTTATAGCCAAAATCACGGCCCTGTATCACAATACGTCACCTAGGCTGAAGATAAATGGAACTGTAGCACCGAGGGCTCGGTTGCTACAGACGTATTGCACCTCACCAGAGGTGTGATATCTCACTCTCAGATAAGGATGGAGTGTGGATCAGGACCCGACACCTGCATGCATTACACCACATTGCCGTGGGGCAGGGCGACCAATATGCCCCTGAGATGGGCACGACAGTCCCTGTCCCTGGCTGGAGTGGGGGGAGGGAACACTGAGGAAGGGGAACCCTGCAGTGCAGGAGCAGGGAGGAAGCAGTTCCTGGGTGCATTGAGAAGGAAGTATAAAAGGTGGGCACCATCTTAGTTCAGTGCAGAGAAGTCTGAGCAGAAGTGGCAGGGAGCAGGGGCTCTGCATGAGCTCTGCTCCGGAGGCGGGCCTAGTAACAGAGGCCCAGGCCTGCAAGAGGGAGAAGGAAGGAAGAGGAGCGGAGAAGGCTCCAGGAACGAGGAATGAAGGGATCCCAGGGGTGCGGACGGGCGAGTCGCCACCGCACGCCCGAATCCACCTGCGTGGAGGGGTCAGGCCAAAGGGGGAGACCGGTCCCCGAACTAGTGGAGGCAGGAAACGACCCTCAGCTAGAAACCGGAGGCTCTGACATTTTATGTGGCGCAGCCCCTTGCTCCACCCGCTAGGAAGGCACCACATAGGGTCAGGGAAACTGGCGCCAAGTTTACCAAGAGGAGGCCCGAGGTAGCCGGACAGAAGTGTTGGTAAGAAAGGCCAGACAAAGGACACACAAAGGGGGTCCTGTGAAGCGCTCCAAAGTTATCTGGGAGTTGTCTGAGCCCCTCACCTGGTGAGCACAGTACGACGTGGGCAGCCGTTACCTGCAGACGTGGTCTAGATAATAAGAACTGTGAGTAAAGGCCCTGAACTGCATCACTGACTCCGTGTCGTTACTGCTGCTGCCCTGCACCATCACCCCCATCCTCCGCATACACTGCCCTGAGGCTATACTCCTCCCGTGGGGAGTTATGCTACGCTCTGCTGCACCCACAACACCAGCCTTAGCGGTCTGCCCTGTAGCGGCGGTTCACTCTGACCGCAATCCACGGGTGGCGTAGTCGGACATTTAAACATCAAAACCACATAAATAGTTCCGCCACTGGTTTGACCGCCCTGAGCCACGGAACCGGATCGCCGCCACGAAGACTACAACCACCAGCATCCACCAAAAAGGGTCCGGCTCCGGGTGTCCCAAGGCCCAGGGGGTGCGTCAGAACATTTTCATCACCTTTCACAATCACCAATGGGACAAGGCAGGGATGTCCTCTGTCCCCTCTCTTATACATCCTAGTGACGGAGCACCTGCTCTCATCAATTCGCCATAACCCCAATATTAGGTGGATTGAGGTGGGAGGCACCGAGTACAAGTGCTCTCTATTTGCTGATGATGTCCTAGTATATATCACTCAATCACATATATCCATCCCTGCTGTTATGGCTGAAATAGATCACTTTGTTACATGGTAAAATTTTAAAATCAATGCAGCGAAGTCTGAGGCCCTCGATGTCTCCCTCCCTAAATCCATATAGGATTCCATCCAGTCCAACTTTCCCTTTGCCTGGCCCTCACAGGGTATCAAATACTTAGGAATTCCTATTCATAGAGACCTCTCCCATCTATGTTATCTTAATTTTGGGCCCTTTATTGAACAATTCCATACAGACCACGGTTGGCAAGTTAGAACTGTAAGATTCACTACGTGAACCACTGGTGTTTTGTGGAAAAGCACATGTACACCGCGTTCCAAATTATTATGCAAAAAGTGTTTAGGAGTGATAAGGGAAGAATTTGTTTGTTTGTCAGTTAAACTCATTGATGGTGATGTGTGTCAGGGCTCTTTATATCACTGTAAGCAATTGCAGACACCTGTGCTAATTAGTTTGGCAGGTGTGTCCAATGAAAGGCAAGACTACTTAAGAAGGCTCTCTCACATTATTAAGCAGCCTACATTTTCTGCCAAAATGGGAAAGAAAAAGGATGTGTCGGCTGCTGAGAAGCAACAAATTGTGGAGTGTTTAGGTCAAGGCATGACTACAATCAACATTGTGCGATGATCAGGATGAAGTGTCTTGGCAATCAAGAAGTATGTAGCTGATTCACAGTACACACGTGTGCGTGCTGATAAGGGCAAATTGAGGACTCTTTCCTACAGGCAATTACGTCAGGTTGAAACAGCAGCGGCAAAAAAGCCTTGTCATAGCAGCAGACAAGTTTTTGAAGCTGCTTGTGCCTCCAACGTCCCCCGAACAACAAGATGCAGGGTCCTTCAGAGGTTTGCAGCTGTGCATATGCCATCCTGTCGACCTCCTCTATCCACTTCACACAAGCAGAAACGGCTCCAGTGGGCCAAACATTACATGAAGACTGATTTCAAAACTGTTTTGTTCACGGATGAGTGCCGTGCAGCGCTCGATGGTCCAGATGAATGGAGTGGAGGATGGCTGGTTGATGGACACCCCACGCAAACACGGCTACAGCGCCAACAAGGAGGAGGTGGAGTAATGTTTTGGGCTGGAATTATGGGGAGAGAGATTGTCGGCCCCTTTAGGATCCCTGAAGGCGCTAAAGATGAACTCCATAATGTATGTGGATTTTCTCAAACAGCACTTCCTGCCATGGTTCAAGAAGAAGAACCGTGTATTTCACAGCAAGATCATTTTTCTGCATGATAATGCACCATCTCATGCTGCACATAAAACATCTGCATCTCTGGCTGATATGGGCATAAAAGGGGACAAACTTATGGTGTGACCCCCATGCTCCCCTGACCTCTACCCCATTCAGAACCTTTGGAGCATCATTAAAAGGAGTGTCTATGATGGCGGGAGGCAGTTCACATCTAAGCAACAGCTCTGGGAGGGTATTCTGTCCTCATGCAAAACAATTGAAGCAGAAACCATCCAAAACCTGACAAATTCAATGGACGAGAGAGTTCAGAAGCTCCTTTCGAACAAGGGGTCCTATGTGAAAATGTAACATCACCTAGAATAAAGTTTTGAGTTGAAAACTGTTTGATTTCAGTTTCTAACAACCTGCTAATGCTTATAATTTCAAAAATGACCATTTTTTTGGTCTTTATTAAAATGAAAAGGTTGATCGAAAAGTTTGGGGGATCTAAGAGTGTGGCAACCCAGTAGTCATGATTACTTCGAATTCTGACAATATGAGGGTCATGCTGCAGGTAGTGCAGCAAGAAGGCACTTATGTGCCTTGCGCATCTCGGAGCCCCAAAATTATTTTCCGGGCTAGATGCAGCTAAAAATTATTTTTAATTTTAAATCTGGTGGAGCTTTAGTATAGATGGCCTAATAGGATCAGTGCTGCACACTGCTACAAAGCCCAAATTATTTTCCAGTCAAGATACAGATAAACATGATTAGTAATTTGAAAGCTTAAAACGGTTGGTAGGGTGATTTTAACCAATCATCAAGCTTTTACTCTCCCCAGGATGACACAGGGGTAGAAAAGTCGTTTCGGATCCATGATTTGTTCATCTTTATGAACGTGAGTCTGTCTACATTATCAGTGGAGAGCCGCGTGCGCTTATCTGTCAGCACACCACCAGCAGCGCTGAACACACGTTCAGACAGAACGCTGGCTGCGGGGCATGACAAGATCTCCAAGGCGTAAGTGGCTAGCTCCGGCCATTTATCCAGATTGGAAGCCCAAAAAGAGCAAGGGTCCAGTGACACAGTCGTGGCTTCAATGTTTACTTGGAGATACTCCTGTACCATCGTCTCTAGGCGTTGACTATGTGTCAGACTTCTTGTCTCCTGTGGCCTTGCAAAGGATGGGCTAAAAAAGTGGTGAAATGATTCCGCAAAATTGATGTTACCAGCAGATACTGTGGTTCTGTTACGGTTTGAGTGCTGAACACTTGACGGTCCCACGGTTGGCAAGTTGGAACTGTGAGATTCACTACGTGCACCACTGGTATTTTGTGGAAAAGCACATGTAAGATTCTGCAACAGTCTCTGCTGATACTCCTGCATGCGTGCATCCCTTTCTATGGCAGGAATAATTTCTGCAAATTTACTTTTGTACCGGGGATCTAACAGTGTGGCAACCCAGTAGTCAGGATTATTTCTAATTCTCACAATTCGAGGGTCATGTTGCAGGTAGTGCAGCAAGAAGGCACTCATGTGTGTTGCGCATCCAGGAGCACCAAGTCCCTGTTGTGTTGGTGGCGAGGTAACAATCATGCTTCCTTCCTCTGTCCTCTCCCCCCAACCTCGCACAACAGAAATGTGATCAAGGTCTCCCTCATCTGATGAGTCTTCCATCAGTTCGTCCTCCACTTCTTCCTGGGCTCCTGCACCTTTCTCACTAGTTTGGCTGCTACCATGCGCCCTGGTAAAACCATCTCCCCCACCCTCACATGCCTGCCGCCTTGGTGCTGCCGACCGTCTGGACCTTGCAGATGTTAGCCCTTCCGCATACAACTCCTCCTCCTCTACTTCCTCCACCTCCTCTTGTGCCACCACCTGACTCCGAATTCTGTTTAACATGTGCTCCAGCATGTAAATCACCGCAATAGTCATGCTGATAATGGCATCGTCAGCACTAAACATCTTCGTCACCATTTCAAAACTGTGCAGAAGGGTGCATAGGTCCCTGATCTGAGACCACTCCTCCAGCGTGATTTGCCCCACCTCTGAATCTCGTTGGCCCAGGCTATACATCAGAACGTATTGCACCAGGTCTTGTCGGTGCTGCCACAGTTGCTGCAACATGTGCAGAGTTGAATTCCACCGGGTAGGCACATCGCATTTTAGCCGGTGAAGTGGCAGGCCCAACGACTTCTGTAGAGATGTAAGTCGCTGAGCTGCGGGATGCGAACGGCGGAAGTGAGCACACAGCGACCGTGCCCTCTGCAGAAGGCCATCTAGTCTGGGATAGTGGGCTAAAAATTGCTGGACAACCAGGTTCAACACGTGAGCCATACAAGGCACGTGTGTGACATTGCCCCGGTGAAGGGCCGCACCCAGGTTTGCAGCATTGTCGCACACGGCCTTCCCTGGTTTCAGGTCCAGTGGAGACAACCATTCATGAAATTGGTTCTCCAGAGCTGACCACAACTCCTCAGCTGTGTGACTCACATTTCCCAGACATTTCAATGTAAAAACCGCCTGATGACGTTGAGCCCTACTGCCAGCATAGTAAGGAGGTGTGCAGGATCCCTTCTGCGCAGTTAGAAAGCTTGTGGCATGACCAGACAGGCTTTGGGTGCAGGTGGAAGACTGAGAGGAGGTTGAGGAGGCAGAAGCAGTGGAGGAACTTTGACATAAAGAGGATTGACGCACAACTCGTGGGGACGGCAAGACTTGGACAGCAGCCCCTTGTCCTGCTGTCACCATAGTTACCCAGTGCCCAGTCAGCGACATGTAACGCCCCTGTCCATGCCTACTCGTCCAAGTGTCTGTGGTGAAATGCACCCTGTCACACACAGAGTTTCTCAAAGAAGCGGTGATGTTGTGTGCGACATGCTGGTGGAGCGCAGGCACACCTTTCTTTGAGAAGTAGTGCCGACTGGGCATCTGGTACTGGGGCACTGCGACAGACATAAGGTCTCGAAAATCCTCTGTGTCCACCAGGCGGAAAGGCAGCATTTCTGTAGCCAAGAGCTTGCAGATGGTGAAATTCAACCTCTTAGCTTTCTCATGGCTAGGAGGAAATGGTCTTTTACTTGTCCACATCTGAGGGACCGAGGGCTGGCTATTGTGCTTAGACGGGGTTGATAAGGGTGTCCCCGGCAAACTGCCGGTCTGTGAGGAAGATGCAGGCGGACATGTTAGGTTGCCTTGATCCAAAGGTGGTGCTATCGATGTCGGACAGCGCTCAACACCAGCTGGTGTTACCACCTCCAAAGAAAATGATGACCTGCCAATCACGCTGGCTGTTGCGGGTAAAGAGGTGGCAGGTCTGCGCCCCAAAACAGGTGTGACTGCTGTCCCCCCAGTCACAGAGGATGAAGAGGCCGCGGATGCACAAGATATGGCAGACGGTGATTGGCCCGGCCGGCTAGGCCGCATTGTAGCACACTGAGCTTCCCACTGCAACTTATGCTTCATGTCCATGTGCCGGTTCATGCATGAAGTACTCAAACTATGTATTTTTTGGCCTCTACTTAGCTTTTGCTGACAAATGTTACAGATAACACGAGTTGGGTCATCTTTATCGATCTGAAAAAATGCCCAGGCTATGCAAGGCTTAGCACCCATGTGACCTGAAGAGCCACCACGACTTGTGGTGAGAGGCAGAGTTGTGTTTGAGGATGCAGTTGTTGACGTGCTTCCAGTACTACGTCTCTGTCCAGGAAGGCGCAACCTGACCTCGTCGTCACTAGCATCTTCCTCCACCTCCTCTGCTGACCTCATCTCTTGGCTGACTGTGGGTTGACAGTAAGTGGGATCTCCGACCTCATCATCATCACCCTGTGCGTTATCACACCCGTCGTCCTCAGAGCCAACCTGTTCCTGCCCTGACAAAAAACTAAAGTTGTCGCTCCAATCAGGTATTTGAGTCTTATCATCGTCTTCCTCATTGTCTCCACCAACAGGAGTTACAGTTTGGGAATGAGGGTCTACATTATGGTCAGAACCTTCTGCGTCTGGTCCTGGATCCGACTCATAAAGATTCTGGGCATCAGTGCAGATCATTTCCTCGTCTGGATTCACAGAAGCGCTGGAGTCGACCTCTGATTCCCAGGCTATAGTATGAGTAAACAGCTCTGCAGACTCAACCATCTGTTCTACCTCATACTCAGACGGGCAGCTGGAGATTTGGGAGCTGTGAGGAAGCAAGTGCGATTTGGGTGACACCTTTGAGGACTGGAGTATTTGTGATGTTGAAGTTGATGTGGAGGAGAGCCCACTTAAAGGAGCACTTGATATCCGTTGAAGCACCTGCTGTTTTTGTGCCTCATCTGGAATTTGTAGCGATTGGCGTGGCCGTAAGAAAGGGATCTTATCACATTGTCCGCTAAAAGAAGTAGACATTTTAGTTTGGCTGGAAGATGGTCTTTCTTCTGCAGATGTTACTGTTGCTTTAACACCTACCCCACGGACACAACCTTTTTTCCCCTTCCCAACACGCCTATTCCCCTTTCCACCAGCAGCAGGCCTTTTTCCACTCATTTTGGTGGTTAACTAATTCACAACTCTGGAGTTGTTTGCACAAAAAAACAATGGATGGTAACCGAGCAGAGCTGAGTGGCCAAACTGTGGTATTAGGCCAAAACTGTTGGCTGGGTTAGATGCAGAAAAAAATTATTTTGAATTTGCAACCTGATGGAGGTCAGTATAGATGGACTAATACAAATAGTCCCACACACAGCTAGAAGCCCAAATATTTTTTCAGAGGTACTGTAGATGCAGATAAAAATTAGTTTTAATTTGCAACCTGATGGAGGTCAGTATAGATGGACTAATAGAGAAAGTCCGACACACTACTAGAAGGCCAAATATTTTTTCAGAGGTAGATGCAGAAAAAAATATATTCAGTTTGCAACCTGATGGAGGTCAGTATAGATGGACTAATACAAATAGTACCACACACAGCTAGAAGCCCAAATATTTTTTCAGAGGTACTGTAGATGCAGATAAAAATTATTTTTAATTTGCAACCTGATGGAGGTCAGTATAGATGGACTAATAGACCAAGTCCCACACACTGCTAGAAGCCCAAATATTTTTTCAGAGCTAGATGCAGAAAAAAATTATTTTTAATTTGCAACCTGATGGAGGTCAGTATAGATGGACTAATAGACCAAGTCCCACACACTGCTAGAAGCCCAAATATTTTTTCAGAGCTAGATGCAGAAAAAAATTATTTTTAATTTGCAACCTGATGGAGGTCAGTATAGATGGACTAATAGACCGAGTCCCACACACTGCTAGAAGCCCAAATATTTTTTCAGAGCTAGATGCAGAAAAAAATTATTTTTAATTTGCAACCTGATGGAGGTCAGTATAGATGGACTAATAGACCAAGTCCCACACACTGCTAGAAGCCCAAATATTTTTTCAGAGCTAGATGCAGAAAAAAATTATTTTTAATTTGCAACCTGATGGAGGTCAGTATAGATGGACTAATAGACCAAGTCCCACACACCGCTAGAAGCCCAAATATTTTTTCAGAGCTAGATGCAGAAAAAAATTATTTTTAATTTGCAACCTGATGGAGGTCAGTATAGATGGACTAATGGACCAAGTCCCACACACTGCTAGAAGCCCAAATATTTTTTCAGAGCTAGATGCAGAAAAAAATTATTTTTAATTTGCAACCTGATGGAGGTCAGTATAGATGGACTAATAGACCAAGTCCCACACACCGCTAGAAGCCCAACTATTTTTTCAGAGCTAGATGCAGAAAAAAATTATATTCAATTTGCAACCTGCTGGAGGTCAGTATAGAAGGACTAATAGAACAAGTCCCACACACTGCTAGAAGCCCAAATATTTTTTCAGAGCTAGATGCAGAAAAAAATTATATTCAATTTGCAACCTGCTGGAGGTCAGTATAGAAGGACTAATAGAACAAGTCCCACACACTGCTAGAAGCCCAAATATTTTTTCAGAGCTAAATGAAGAAAAAAATTATTTTTAATTTGCAACCTGATGGAGGTCAGTATAGATGGACTAATAGACCAAGTCCCACACACTGCTAGAAGCCCAAATATTTTTTCAGAGCTAGATGCAGAAAAAAATTATATTCAGTTTGCAACCTGATGGAGGTCAGTATAGATGGACTAATAGAATGATGCTATGCCCAAAAGATTTTACTTCACTTGGTGCAGTAAAAAAATTGGTATTCTATACACAGGTGTTATATCTTGCAACACAGATAGGCTACTCCACTGACTAACACACTCTGCAATAGGCCAAAAAGGATTAGCTTTGCTAGATTCAGCCAAATGCTGTGAAAAAAAACTTGCACAGCACTGGCACAGACCTGCCTGGCAAAAACTGATAGGAACTCATGTAACCTAGTCCTGAAAAGGACTCCAATTACAATTAGTCTTTACTCCCACAACCTATCTATTTAAGAGCACAGACCTCCCTGATAAAAGTCGTAGGAAATGCTGTAACCTAGTCCTTAAAAGGACTGCAATCACAACTATTCCCTACTCCCAAGCTATCTGTATATTTGTGCGAAAATTGGCTTGAAATTAACAAGGTATAGCGCACACAGCAACAGCGGTGCCGTTTAACACGCAGCTGCAGCAGTGAGAAAATGGTGGCGACGGGGAAAATGGCTTGGTCTTATAGGGCAAGGACATGTGACATACACTGCCAATGACACATGCCCTTGCTTGTGTGAAAAAAAGCACTTCGCTCCGTGTGTGCGCTGCTGATAGGCTGACAGATTGCACCTCCCAACTGCAAATGCGGGAAAGAGAAAAAAAAATGGAGATCTTCATTGTTCCTGCAGAGATCCATCCCCTGCCCCTCCCCCCACCCCGCTGTACACTCAAACTGCGTATTAACATTAATTTTCATCATTACTGAGAAAAAATCCAGTTATGATTTTGGTGCACGAACAGTTATCGAACATAACCTCGAACAGCCGAATTTTTCTCAAATTGTTCGTGTTCGCCGTCCGGCTCGAACACCGCCCAAAACAGCTCGAATTTGAGATTGGCGAACAGTTCGAGTAGAACAACGCTCATCTCTAGTCATAACTAGAGATGAGCGTTGTTCTACTCCAACTGTTCGCCAATCTCAAATTCGAGCTGTTTTGGGCGGTGTTCGAGCCGGACGGGGAACACGAACAATTTGAGAAAAATTCGGCTGTTCGAGGTTATGTTCGATAACTGTTCGTGCACCAAAATCATAACTGGATTTTTTCTCAGTAATGATGAAAATTAATGTTAATACGCAGTTTGAGTGTACAGCGGGGTGGGGGGAGGGGCAGGGGATGGATCTCTGCAGGAACAATGAAGATCTCCATTTTTTTTTCTCTTTCCCGCATTTGCAGTGGGGAGGTGCAATCTGTCAGCCTATCAGCAGCGCACACACGGAGCGAAGTGCTTTTTTTCACACAAGCAAGGGCATGTGTCATTGGCAGTGTATGTCACATGTCCTTGCCCTATAAGACCAAGCCATTTTCCCCGTCGCCACCATTTTCTCACTGCTGCAGCTGCGTGTTAGACGGCACCGCTGTTGCTGTGTGCGCTATACCTTGTTAATTTCAAGCCAATTTTCGCACAAATATACAGATAGCTTGGGAGTAGGGAATAGTTGTGATTGCAGTCCTTTTAAGGACTAGGTTACAGCATTTCCTACGACTTTTATCAGGGAGGTCTGTGCTCTTAAATAGATAGGTTGTGGGAGTAAAGACTAATTGTAATTGGAGTCCTTTTCAGGACTAGGTTACATGAGTTCCTATCAGTTTTTGCCAGGCAGGTCTGTGCCAGTGCTGTGCAAGTTTTTTTCACAGCATTTGGCTGAATCTAGCAAAGCTAATCCTTTTTGGCCTATTGCAGAGTGTGTTAGTCAGTGGAGTAGCCTATCTGTGTTGCAAGATATAACACCTGTGTATAGAATACCAATTTTTTTACTGCACCAAGTGAAGTAAAATCTTTTGGGCATAGCATCATTCTATTAGTCCATCTATACTGACCTCCATCAGGTTGCAAACTGAATATAATTTTTTTCTGCATCTAGCTCTGAAAAAATATTTGGGCTTCTAGCAGTGTGTGGGACTTGGTCTATTAGTCCATCTATACTGACCTCCATCAGGTTGCAAATTAAAAATAATTTTTTTCTTCATTTAGCTCTGAAAAAATATTTGGGCTTCTAGCAGTGTGTGGGACTTGTTCTATTAGTCCTTCTATACTGACCTCCAGCAGGTTGCAAATTGAATATAATTTTTTTCTGCATCTAGCTCTGAAAAAATAGTTGGGCTTCTAGCGGTGTGTGGGACTTGGTCTATTAGTCCATCTATACTGACCTCCATCAGGTTGCAAATTAAAAATAATTTTTTTCTGCATCTAGCTCTGAAAAAATATTTGGGCTTCTAGCAGTGTGTGGGACTTGGTCTATTAGTCCATCTATACTGACCTCCATCAGGTTGCAAATTAAAAATAATTTTTTTCTGCATCTAGCTCTGAAAAAATATTTGGGCTTCTAGCGGTGTGTGGGACTTGGTCTATTAGTCCATCTATACTGACCTCCATCAGGTTGCAAATTAAAAATAATTTTTTTCTGCATCTAGCTCTGAAAAAATATTTGGGCTTCTAGCAGTGTGTGGGACTTGGTCTATTAGTCCATCTATACTGACCTCCATCAGGTTGCAAATTAAAAATAATTTTTATCTGCATCTACAGTACCTCTGAAAAAATATTTGGGCTTCTAGCAGTGTGTGGGACTATTTGTATTAGTCCATCTATACTGACCTCCATCAGGTTGCAAATTGAATATAATTTTTTTCTGCATCTAACCCAGCCAATAGTTTTGGCCTAATACCACAGTTTGACCACTCAGCTCTGCTCGGTTACCATCCATTGTTTTTTTGTGCAAACAACTCCAGAGTTGAGAATTAGTTAGCCACCAAAATGAGTGGAAAAAGGCCTGCTGCTGGTGGAAAGGGGAATAGGCGTGTTGGGAAGGGGAAAAAAGGTTGTGTCCGTGGGGTAGGTGTTAAAGCAACAGTAACATCTGCAGAAGAAAGACCATCTTCCAGCCAAACTAAAATGTCTACTTCTTTTAGCGGACAATGTGATAAGATCCCTTTCTTACGGCCACGCCAATCGCTACAAATTCCAGATGAGGCACAAAAACAGCAGGTGCTTCAACGGATATCAAGTGCTCCTTTAAGTGGGCTCTCCTCCACATCAACTTCAACATCACAAATACTCCAGCCCTCAAAGGTGTCACCCAAATCGCACTTGCTTCCTCACAGCTCCCAAATCTCCAGCTGCCCGTCTGAGTATGAGGTAGAACAGATGGTTGAGTCTGCAGAGCTGTTTACTCATACTATAGCCTGGGAATCAGAGGTCGACTCCAGCGCTTGTGTGAATCCAGACGAGGAAATGATCTGCACTGATGCCCAGAATCTTTATGAGTCGGATCCAGGACCAGACGCAGAAGGTTCTGACCATAATGTAGACCCTCATTCCCAAACTGTAACTCCTGTTGGTGGAGACAATGAGGAAGACGATGATAAGACTCAAATACCTGATTGGAGCGACAACTTTAGTTTTTTGTCAGGGCAGGAACAGGTTGGCTCTGAGGACGACGGGTGTGATATCGCACAGGGTGATGATGATGAGGTCGGAGATCCCACTTACTGTCAACCCACAGTCAGCCAAGAGATGAGGTCAGCAGAGGAGGTGGAGGAAGATGCTAGTGACGACGAGGTCAGGTTGCGCCTTCCTGGACAGAGACGTAGTACTGGAAGCACGTCAACAACTGCATCCTCAAACACAACTCTGCCTCTCACCACAAGTCGTGGTGGCTCTTCAGGTCGCATGGGTGCTAAGCCTTGCATAGCCTGGGCATTTTTTCAGATCGATAAAGATGACCCAACTCGTGTTATCTGTAACATTTGTCAGCAAAAGCTAAGTAGAGGCCAAAAAATACATAGTTTGAGTACTTCATGCATGAACCGGCACATGGACATGAAGCATAAGTTGCAGTGGGAAGCTCAGTGTGCTACAATGCGGCCTAGCCGGCCGGGCCAATCACCGTCTGCCATATCTTGTGCATCCGCGGCCTCTTCATCCTCTGTGACTGGGGGGACAGCAGTCACACCTGTTTTGGGGCGCAGACCTGCCACCTCTTTACCCGCAACAGCCAGCGTGATTGGCAGGTCATCATTTTCTTTGGAGGTGGTAACACCAGCTGGTGTTGAGCGCTGTCCGACATCGATAGCACCACCTTTGGATCAAGGCAACCTAACATGTCCGCCTGCATCTTCCTCACAGACCGGCAGTTTGCCGGGGACACCCTTATCAACCCCGTCTAAGCACAATAGCCAGCCCTCGGTCCCTCAGATGTGGACAAGTAAAAGACCATTTCCTCCTAGCCATGAGAAAGCTAAGAGGTTGAATTTCACCATCTGCAAGCTCTTGGCTACAGAAATGCTGCCTTTTCGCCTGGTGGACACAGAGGATTTTCGAGACCTTATGTCCGTCGCAGTGCCCCAGTACCAGATGCCCAGTCGGCACTACTTCTCAAAGAAAGGTGTGCCTGCGCTCCACCAGCATGTCGCACACAACATCACCGCTTCTTTGAGAAACTCTGTGTGTGACAGGGTGCATTTCACCACAGACACTTGGACGAGTAGGCATGGACAGGGGCGTTACATGTCGCTGACTGGGCACTGGGTAACTATGGTGACAGCAGGACAAGGGGCTGCTGTCCAAGTCTTGCCGTCCCCACGAGTTGTGCGTCAATCCTCTTTATGTCAAAGTTCCTCCACTGCTTCTGCCTCCTCAACCTCCTCTCGGTCTTCCACCTGCACCCAAAGCCTGTCTGGTCATGCCACAAGCTTTCTAACTGCGCAGAAGGGATCCTGCACACCTCCTTACTATGCTGGCAGTAGGGCTCAACGTCATCAGGCGGTTTTTACATTGAAATGTCTGGGAAATGTGAGTCACACAGCTGAGGAGTTGTGGTCAGCTCTGGAGAACCAATTTCATGAATGGTTGTCTCCACTGGACCTGAAACCAGGGAAGGCCGTGTGCGACAATGCTGCAAACCTGGATGCGGTCCTTCGCCGGGGCAATGTCACACACGTGCCTTGTATGGCTCACGTGTTGAACCTGGTTGTCCAGCAATTTTTAGCCCACTATCCCAGACTAGATGGCCTTCTGCAGAGGGCACGGTCGCTGTGTGCTCACTTCCGCCGTTCGCATCCCGCAGCTCAGCGACTTACATCTCTACAGAAGTCGTTGGGCCTGCCACTTCACCGGCTAAAATGCGATGTGCCTACCCGGTGGAATTCAACTCTGCACATGTTGCAGCGACTGTGGCAGCACCGACAAGCCCTGGTGCAATACGTTCTGATGTATAGCCTGGGCCAACGAGATCCAGAGGTGGGGCAAATCACGCTGGAGGAGTGGTCTCAGATCAGGGACCTATGCACCCTTCTGCACAGTTTTGAAATGGTGACGAAGATGTTTAGTGCTGACGATGCCATTATCAGCATGACTATTCCGGTGATTTACATGCTGGAGCACATGTTAAACAGAATTCGGAGTCAGGTGGTGGCACAAGAGGAGGTGGAGGAAGTAGAGGAGGAGGAGTTGTATGCGGAAGGGCTAACATCTGCAAGGTCCAGACGGTCGGCAGCACCAAGGCGGCAGGCATGTGAGGGTGGGGGAGATGGTTTTACCAGGGCGCATGGTAGCAGCCAAACTAGTGAGGAAGGTGCAGGAGCCCAGGAAGAAGTGGAGGACGAACTGATGGAAGACTCATCAGATGAGGGAGACCTTGATCACATTTCTGTTGTGCGAGGTTGGGGGGAGAGGACAGAGGAAGGAAGCATGATTGTTACCTCGCCACCAACACAACAGGGACTTGGTGCTCCTGGATGCGCAACACACATGAGTGCCTTCTTGCTGCACTACCTGCAACATGACCCTCGAATTGTGAGAATTAGAAATAATCCTGACTACTGGGTTGCCACACTGTTAGATCCCCGGTACAAAAGTAAATTTGCAGAAATTATTCCTGCCATAGAAAGGGATGCACGCATGCAGGAGTATCAGCAGAGACTGTTGCAGAATCTTACATGTGCTTTTCCACAAAATACCAGTGGTGCACGTAGTGAATCTCACAGTTCCAACTTGCCAACCGTGGTCTGTATGGAATTGTTCAATAAAGGGCCCAAAATTAAGATAACATAGATGGGAGAGGTCTCTATGAATAGGAATTCCTAAGTATTTGATACCCTGTGAGGGCCAGGCAAAGGGAAAGTTGGACTGGATGGAATCCTATATGGATTTAGGGAGGGAGACATCGAGGGCCTCAGACTTCGCTGCATTGATTTTAAAATTTTACCATGTAACAAAGTGATCTATTTCAGCCATGACAGCAGGGATGGATATATGTGATTGAGTGATATATACTAGGACATCATCAGCAAATAGAGAGCACTTGTACTCGGTGCCTCCCACCTCAATCCACCTAATATTGGGGTTATGGCGAATTGATGAGAGCAGGTGCTCCGTCACTAGGATGTATAAGAGAGGGGACAGAGGACATCCCTGCCTTGTCCCATTGGTGATTGTGAAAGGTGATGAAAATGTTCCGACGCACCCCCTGGGCCTTGGGACACCCGGAGCCGGACCCTTTTTGGTGGATGCTGGTGGTTGTAGTCTTCGTGGCGGCGATCCGGTTCCGTGGCTCAGGGCGGTCAAACCAGTGGCGGAACTATTTATGTGGTTTTGATGTTTAAATGTCCGACTACGCCACCCGTGGATTGCGGTCAGAGTGAACCGCCGCTACAGGGCAGACCGCTAAGGCTGGTGTTGTGGGTGCAGCAGAGCGTAGCATAACTCCCCACGGGAGGAGTATAGCCTCAGGGCAGTGTATGCGGAGGATGGGGGTGATGGTGCAGGGCAGCAGCAGTAACGACACGGAGTCAGTGATGCAGTTCAGGGCCTTTACTCACAGTTCTTATTATCCAGACCACGTCTGCAGGTAACGGCTGCCCACGTCGTACTGTGCTCACCAGGTGAGGGGCTCAGACAACTCCCAGATAACTTTGGAGCGCTTCACAGGACCCCCTTTGTGTGTCCTTTGTCTGGCCTTTCTTACCAACACTTCTGTCCGGCTGCCTCGGGCCTCCTCTTGGTAAACTTGGCGCCAGTTTCCCTGACCCTATGTGGTGCCTTCCTAGCGGGTGGAGCAAGGGGCTGCGCCACATAAAATGTCAGAGCCTCCGGTTTCTAGCTGAGGGTCGTTTCCTGCCTCCACTAGTTCGGGGACCGGTCTCCCCCTTTGGCCTGACCCCTCCACGCAGGTGGATTCGGGCGTGCGGTGGCGACTCGCCCATCCGCACCCCTGGGATCCCTTCATTCCTCGTTCCTGGAGCCTTCTCCGCTCCTCTTCCTTCCTTCTCCCTCTTGCAGGCCTGGGCCTCTGTTACTAGGCCCGCCTCCGGAGCAGAGCTCATGCAGAGCCCCTGCTCCCTGCCACTTCTGCTCAGACTTCTCTGCACTGAACTAAGATGGTGCCCACCTTTTATACTCCCTTCTCAATGCACCCAGGAACTGCTTCCTCCCTGCTCCTGCACTGCAGGGTTCCCCTTCCTCAGTGTTCCCTCCCCCCACTCCAGCCAGGGACAGGGACTGTCGTGCCCATCTCAGGGGCATATTGGTCGCCCTGCCCCACGGCAATGTGGTGTAATGTATGCAGGTGTCGGGTCCTGATCCACACTCCATCCTTATCTGAGAGTGAGATATCACACCTCTGGGTGAGGTGCAATACGTCTGTAGCAACCGAGCCCTCGGTGCTACAGTTCCATTTATCTTCAGCCTAGGTGACGTATTGTGATACAGGGCCGTGATTTTGGCTATAAAAGGGTCCCCTAGACCCCTACCCCAAGCTTTTTAAGAGAATCATATATGGCGTGCCAGGAGACTCTATGGAATGCTTTCTCAGCATCCAACGAGAGTATCTACTTACAAATTTTTAACTGCATCTAGCCCAGGAAATACTTTGTGCCTAGTAGCAGTGTCTGCTAGTCAGCGGATTATCCCGGCTGTTAAGCAAGCTACACCACCTGTAGTTTGGACACTTAATTTTTTCAAAGGAAATGCTTCGGGACCACGGGATACTTAGTGAAGAGCATCAGGAGGCACCCCAAGGCATAGGGGCTGGGACTGGCACTAGGATGCCTTGCGGTGGACAGCCGAGCTCGATCCTTATAAAAGCTTTTTAACTGCAGCAGCTTTAGTGGACGCTACTGGAGCTGGAATTACGCGGCTGCTGGCATGAGACTTGCCCTCCAATAGATCCTTGTAAATGGATTTAAAGTGTATTCATTCAAATTAGAGGGACAATTTAAATTAAAAAGCTTAGAGCTGCCTCCACCACAGGGGGGCTCTCTCGACCCACCAGCGGACAGGCACCAGTATTGGGAGAGGGGGGCTGGCCGTCAGGGTTCACCGCGGCTCTGGCACAAACCCGGCGACACGGAGGTGGCACGGGCAGGAGCGGACTGGCCGTCTCGGCTTCTCACTTTTTGGATTTTAGAAGGGCATGACATGCCTATATCTGTGTCTCCCCCTCCTTTTACTCCTCCACCTCTTTTCTTTTCGCATGACTATATGTACTTGTCACTTTTCCATGTGTTAGTTGTGTCTTCTGAGCAGTTTGTCAGCTTTTGGACACCTTTGAAGGTGTTTTCTATGTGTTTCTATGTGTTTTTGTTTGCCTGCCATTGGTTTTAACGGTGTTCGAAGGTGTTCGACGAACAGTTCGACGAACAGTTCGGCGAACACACGGGTGTTCGACGAACCGAACCGAACTCGAACACTACGGGGGTGGCTCAACACTAGTCATAACATTTATGGCTCCTGGATTTAATTTCATTGGTAGACCAATCCAGTACAGGATTGTGCAATTTTAACCAGGGCAATCCCAACACCACCGGAGAAGGCAAGTTATTCAAAACTACCAAATCCAATTTCTCATGGTGAACACCATTAATAGTGAGAGGAAATTCACAGACCTTGAGAGTAACATTCTTCAAAGGGGAGCCATCCACAGAAACCACAGCAATGGGGGATGACAAAAGTTCGGGTTTTAAATTGAGTTTTTCCAAGAATCCCCCATCAATTACATTCAGAGTAGACCCACAATCGACAAACACCCGAAATTCCATTAATTTTTCCTGAGCAATAGTGGAAGCAGCTAAAAATACACCCTTGGAATTTAAACAGGCAATACGGGCATGACTGACCATTTTTTTTTCTTTCTTCATACGAAGCACACAGCTTTTAATGAAATGACCAGAATTTCCGCAATAGAAACACAAGCCTTCAGAAAATCTGCGGTCCTTTTCTTGAGAGCGAGGTGCCATCGCTCCAATCTCCATCGGCTCTCCACTGTCAGTACACACATTCTCATGACCAGAAACTGACATAGCAGAGGATTTGCTCTCATTAACCCTTGCACGCAGTCTCCTATCCACCCGTATAGCTAATTGCATAGCCTGTTGCAAATCTTCAGGTGTGGGATAAGCAATTAGCAGGTCTTTAACCCTTTCACTAAGCCCAGCAAGAAACAGACTCTTCAGAGCAGAATCGTTCCACCCTATTTGAGTAGACCACCGACGGAAATGAGTACAATATTTTTCCACATTACATGATCCCTGTCTCAAACATCTCAACTCAGTCTCAGCAGATGAGACACGGTCAGGATCATCATATAATAGCCCCAAAGCAGAAAAAAAACTATCCACTGATCTAAAGCATGTATCACTAGGTTGCAAAGAAAAGGCCCACTCCTGAGGCTCTTTGCGCAAAAGTGACATTATGAACCCTATGCGCTGGGATTCATCCCCAGAGCACCTGGGTCTCAAACGAAAATACAATAAGCAAGCATTTTTAAATGAAAAAAATTCTTGGTGTTCACCAAAAAATAAATCAGGCAAACGTACCTTAGGCTCCAAGAAATGTGCTCCAGGACAGCTACTCACGTGCTGATGGAGCTCGGCCACCTCCAGAGAGAGTCCCTGCAGGCGTTTAGCCAAATCCAGAACCGACACCATGATGGAACAGAAAAATCTTTCCTTAGAGAATTTGCAGGCTGGATTTACTGTTATGTTCTGCTACCAGAGCTAAGGAAAGAGAGGAGATCTGTCCCTACGATAGAACTCAGCTTGATCCCTACGATGTAACAGGGAACCTGATCCTGCGATCAGACCTGCTAAAGTCCTCAGCTAGTCTGTACGGAGACCTATAGATGTGGGGAAGAAATCCCTACAAGTACTAGGGACTGGGAGCAAAATGGACACCTCCTAACAGAAATAGTAGCACACAGACGAACAAACAAAATATATAGAACACAGAGGTCCGAAGACCAAGCAAACTAACAGAGTTAGATACAGAGCACAGGCTAGCTAAAGAGTAGTAATACAATGAAGTCCAGCAAAGCCAGAAGGGCGGAGCAGGACTAAATAGGCCAACAAGGTCATGTGACCAGCAATAGAAAAAACCTAAGAGCAAGGTTCTAACAATAGCAGTCACAAGTATCTGCTGGGAACGCTGCCCGCATTCTCCACCAATTGTAGGGATTGTACTCACTCAGGTGCGGTGTGAGGCAAACAGGAGGTATGTTCCTTTAAATGTTCATAGCGGTTTATTGGCTTCATAAACCGGTCAGAAAGTAAAATGCAAACAAACAGCCTTTAGGGCAGGCAAAAACAAAGGAAACAGTCCTTTAAGCAAAGTCTTTGGTAAACCAGACCTGTGGTCACACAGGTTGGTACGTATCCAGCACATTGCTCAGTCTGGAGACAACACACACAGGAGGCCTTCTCCCTCCACGCACAGACCATGTGCCAAACAACAGACACCATTATATAGGCTGTTAACCACACCCAGAGGTGAGGTATGTGGATAGCTGGACCTGCCCATTCTCTCCTAACTACCCATAACCCGGCTCCCAGGTGCACCAAATGATCCTCTTAGTGCTAATGTGCACCAGAGAAACACTCCGGGCTACATCACAGAGATCAGTCATCTCTATGACACATACCTCCCATGGACTATGCGACCATTAGCCACCTTACATACTGTACATGGATACGGCAAAAGTCTGGGCGTTACTGGATTGGGATCATCCTGAGGACCTAAATACCATACAAAGGTTCTTGGGTTTCGCCAGCTACTACCAAACGTTTGTCAAAGGTTTGGCTTCGTTGTGACGCTCCATAAGCTTACATTGTATAATCCAGTTCTAGGTCACGTAGAGCAGTGACATCAATGAGAGGCAGAGTAGAACAGCGCTGGATCCCAGAGAGAGCGGCAGTAGATGAGTATATTAATACACTCACACTACATGCCATACACATAGACACACATTTAATGAAAAAAATAGATTCATGGGACCTCTATTTTAATCATACATGTTAATTAGGATGCTTGGTTCACCCTTGAGGATGCCAAGATGCTCAGTGCATCTGTCCGTCTACTGGACCACCTTCTTCTTCACTAATGACTATCAGGAACTGAGCTTTCTTTTGTATATAGTACTTGCTCCATAGAAGCCATTGCTGTCAATGACCAGTAAGGGAGGCAGGGCCATGCAAAACCAGTGGGCAGAATTGTGCACTGAGCTTTTTAGCCATGAAAATGATGCACTGAGCACCCTAATTAGCATAATTAATTAAACTTCAGTTTTTGCATAGCAGAAGCAGCCAGCAATTAGAAAACTGTGATTTTTATTGGGGCTATATCCCTTACAAGGTTATGTGCTTATTTTGTACTGTTCTTTTGGACTTACAGACTTTAACAGAAGACAGACTTTAACAGAAGACGATTCTCTCTGTAGGAACCTCATCTATGGGCTAGAGTGAAGAGTGGTTACAAAGATCAATTGTGTTTCTGAAGGCCTGTCCATCTTACAATGTAATGCTTAATTTCCTATGTTGGCGCTACAAACAGGTTGAGCACTTTTAGCTATGTTTCTTTAAAAGTAACAAGCTGGGAAAAGTTTTGATCAACTTATTTTCACAGGACCCTTCTAACAGGTCGGGGTTGTAGTGTACAAAGCAGAGAAACCTTTAAAAAACGTTATAAGGATGAGAGTTAATGATCAGTTTCCATATAGCTAAATATAATGTGACAAGTAAAATAGCTGCATTTGTAAAAATGAAAATGCATGTAAAAAGGAAAATGACATGATTTTTGCACGTAAATGATATGCCTCATTTCTTTAAACAGGTTACACCAGAATTGAGGAGTAAAACTGGTTTAAACCAAAATTTTGTGGCTTTTGATCTTTCTACTTCATAGCAGAGACCAAGCTTGGCTGACAAATATATCATAATGTCTACCAAAAAGGTGGTGTAAATTATGACAGAAATGTAATCCAGTTCACTATGACAGTGAGCTGACAGTCAAGAGACGGAATGTTAGTAATAGAGTTATGGAGGCACAGGCTTGGGAAGTTCTTTGACACTCCCAGAGCACTTAAACCTCATTTGCTTATGAATTAAAATAGCTACATATTTTTATATTAACGCATGGTAGCTGAAAGATGCCCCAAATTCTTCAAGGCGAGCACACCAGTTGCGTACCTACTGGAGATGCAGAGGGTGCGGTTGTCCCGGGTCCTTCACTCTGAGTAGCCCACCTGGAGCTATACTACCCTTAACTATATGCCCAGAACGCCAATACAATTAAGATTTCGGTAGAGCAGGGAGCCACGATCTCCCCGCACTACCGCTCTCCGTTCTGTAGAATGCAGTTCGTTTAAGCCTACGGTCTGCAGTAATGGCCGAGGCACAGATGCACTAACAGGACTTAAGAATCCTGGCGTGATGACATCCTTTGCATGCGCCAATGCGATGTCAGCTTGTTGGGCCGCCCAGGCCTTGCTGGAGGACCCATCAGGATCCTGGCTTAGGCAAGTATATCATGTTTTTTTAATTAAAACTTGTGGGGGCATCATGAACAATGGGGGACCCTGAAGCAATATGAAGGTTACTGTGGGGAACACTGAAGCAGTATAAGGGGCCCTCATACATTATAGGGACTCCTGTGGGAGCCCTTATAAAATGTTGGGACCTTAATACAGTTTGTGGGCTAATACAGGGGTCATTAAACAGCTTGGCAGATAATTTGGGGGGCCATTATACAGTTTGGGGGTTAATGTGGAGAGTCATTACACAGTTTGGCGGCTAATGCGGGGGGCATTATAAAGTTTGGGGCCAACTCTAGGGGCAGTCATACATTGTTGTGGCTATTATTATTATTATTATTATTATTTATATAGCACCATTGATTCCATGGTGCTGCACATAAGGAAGGGTTAAATGCCAAATACAGATATCACTTACAGTAAACAAAACTAACAATGATAGACTGGTACAGAGGGAAGAGGACCCTACCATTCCAGGCTTACATTATACATTGTATGTTCTACGGTGGGGGCCATTATACAGTTTGATGGCTACTGTGGGGGTAATTATAATTTTGGAGGAACAGTGGGGGTATCATACTGTGTACAGCAGAGCTGTGGGCACACCATACTGTATATAGTGGAGTTGTGGGAACATCATACTTTCTAAAAGGGAGGTGTAGGCTACCATACTGTGTATAGGGAAGCGGTGGGCACACCATACTGTATATAGTGGAGTTATGGGGACATCATACCCTGTATAAAGGAGCTGTGGGCCCACCATACTGTGTATAGGGGAGTAGTGGGCCCAACATACTGTGTATAGGAAAGCTGTGAGGGCATTATATTGCGTATAGGTGAGCTGTGGGCCCATTATACTGTATATAGTGGAGCTGTGGGGACATCATACTTTGTATAAGGGAGCTGTAGGCCCACCAAACTGTGTACATTGGGGGACTCAGTGGACATTATTAAATGTTAAGTGAGCACTTCAGAAGCATTATTGTTATAAGGGCAATCAGAGTGTTGTGGCCATCAAAGGGGCCAAGTGTGGACATTGTTTTCTAGGGCATTTGCACAGGGCATTAATAGTTTCTTGGGGAAAAGTTTACCATCTAGAGGCATTATTACTATTTATGGAGCACACTGGTGGCAGTACTAGGTAGGGTAAGAAGTAACGCTGTTTTTGTGCCAAACAGCAGATGCAGTAATAGAGACACATATGGTAGCAGCGAGTCAACATTGGACTATCAGTAGGATGAGGCATTTGTGCAGTTTGGGAATAGATGTGGCTGGTGCTGGAAATGTGTGAAGTCAAATGTGTCTTTGCTGTAATGTCTGCAGATATGTTATGGCTGGAAGAAGTTGCAATGTCGGTCTGGGCCTGATTGAAAAGACCAGAAAAATGAACAACTCCATCAGAAAGAACATCATCTGTAAGTCACTATATATAATTGTACAGTAATCACTTGTATGTTCTACAGGACTGGTATCTACCACTATATGGTCACCATATGGTGATATCAGTGTTGATCTGTATATTTATATTCAGTAATAGCACAGTGCTTTGCTGATGTTTCCCTATACCCACGATCAGGGTGTCCAACCATAGTTCTAATCAGGGTTACCGGTTAGAGGACCACTCAGATATGTAGCCCTCCCTGAGCTGAACCCCTAGCTACACCTCTGGAGCACACTTAATGAATATGAATCATCTTATTCCAGCACACCCTCCATCAACACAGCTGTGCAAATTCCAAGTCTTCATGAATCAGAGCCCAAGTATCTAAAGTTTGCTTACTAAACCTAATGTACTATTATATGGCCATCAATCTATCCTGTGTGGAGATACTGTTTAAATATAAAGAATGCGAAAATCTGAAAATAATTAATACTCACTTGTATACACAAATATTGCTGAACTATCTCCGGTCACATTATTTTCACCAACAACAGCAGTGACCAGTAATGTATAATAATTCCCCGGTGTCAGGCCTTCAATTGTATCAGAAGTTGAAGTCACAGTTTTATTGAACGTTGGATCTCCCAGAATCTGGATTCCATAAGAGCTTGTATTTCCATCTGGTTTCTCCCAGCTCAGAGATATAGAAGTGGTGGTGATGATCCCAGTCATCAGGTTCTTCACTACTTCAGGCTCTTTTATGAAACAGAAAATATATAAACAATGATCATCACAAGATTTTATATTGAAAAATCTAATAAAACTGTATTGCAGCTTCCCATTTTTCAACATATCATAGTTTACTTACAGTTATGAGAAAAAGTAAGTACACCCTCTTTCGACTGTATGGTTTTTATTATTAGAAAATAACATAGAACATCTGGTCGTTAGAATGCATTAAAAGTATGAAAGAGGATGAGTAGCAGCCAAGTTCTGCTCATGAGATGACCTTGTTCATCAACAAGTGTGACAACCCTTATACAAACAGAAGTTTGGACACATTTTCTGGTCTTTAGCATTCAGGAGTGTACTAACACAATGCCAAGGAGGAAAGAAATCAGCAATTATCTTGAAGAAGCAATTGCTGCTGCCCATCAATATGGAAAGGATTATAATTAGTGATGAGCGAGCGTGTTCTGTTAACCATTTTGACGAGCATGCTCGGGTGCTCGCTGAGTATTTGCGGCGTGCTCGAATGTTATGTTTAAATCACTGTGTGTGCATGATTTGCGACTGTTTGACAGCTTTAATACATATGAGGAATGCCTATCTGTTAGGCTGTCAAACAGTTGCAAATCATGCGCACGGAGTGACTCAAACATAACATTCAAGCACGCAGAAGATACTCGGAAAACACCCGAGCATGCTCGTAAATCTCGGATAACGAGCATGCTCGCTCATCACTAATTATAATGTCATTTCTAAACAATTTGGAATCCATCATTCCACAATCAGAAAGATTATTCTCAAGTGGAAAATACTAAATACAGATGACAATTTTGCCAGTAATGGACCTCCCAGGACATTCCCCTAGAGGTCAAACCGTAAAATGCTCAAAGATATGTAAAGAAACCCAGGAGCCAGACTCTAAAGGCCTCAGATAACATCATACTAAGTGTTCAAGTTCACGGCTGTACAAAGAAAAAGGTGTAAAAAGTAGGGCATTTGTGGAATCACTGCCATGAGAAAGCCTCATCTATTAGAAAAAAAATTTACATTGTTGCATTGAACAAACCACAAGAGTTTTGGAACAATCTCCTTTGTACAGATGAAATTAAAGGCGATATGTTTTGCCATATTACCCCACTCCAAGTTTGACAAAAACCAAACACAGTTTATCAGCGCAAAAACCATATTCAAGCATGGTATATGTATATTACAATAGATTTGTGCATATGTTGTTTTTCCCCCTAAAGATAAGCCAGAGTAGTACAACTTAGGTTCTTGAAACAAAATGAGAGGTGGAAAGAGTGAAGACTTGGGAGTTTAGTGATCAACAATCATTCTGGTGGAGGTGTGAAGTGTGTCCATGTAGTGAGTCATAAATCAAGGTGTTAAATTGACCCGCTACCACTATACAATATTTTTTTTACAAAGTTATGACCTTTTTTTCTGTCCAGTTGCGGCGCCATATTTACAACACAAACAATAGGAAGTGCTGCCATATTGCTAGTCACCTTTTAATTTGCTTCTCATCAACTGTTACCATAATAATTAGCCCAGTCCAGTAAAAAAAAAAGTATTATTTTACAGCTAGTAAGGAATTCTAAGTCAACAAAGGCGATCCTCTCTTTTGGACCCTCATTTTTGTTTTAAATGAAACATTATGTCCGAAATTTGGCTATTGATTATGCTTCTAATTTAATAGTATATGGCGATGGAAGGGAATCTGTCTGAAGGTTTTTGCTATGTAATCTGAAGAGAGCATGAGGTAGGGGTTAAAATACAGAATTTAGCAATGTGTCACTTATCAAGCTATGTGTACTTATATCAAAGGTTTATTATCATTGCTGTGACATGCTAGTGCACAAGCACTCATCCGACCATGCCCTCTCCTGTGATAAGGAGCTTACTGTTAATAGACTATGTAAATACAGAGCCTGGTGTGGGCGGGGTTAGCTTTCTCAGATCTGCTTCATACTAAATCTAAGAACTCTGATGGTATCACAACTGCTGTACCCAGTAAACTAAGTGATACCTCGTTGGATTAACGGTCTCTTTTCCTATATCATGCTGCTGTCAGGTGAGGTAACAAAACCTGGTGACAGATTCCCTTTAAGTACTTCAGGACTACCCAGGACTGGGCAAACCACCTCATCAAAATAAAAATATGTCCAATATATAAAAACAATTTCCTACGTAAAGGGAAACATAATTTAAATGTTTTTATTGTTCCTTTTTGGTTATAAAATAAAAATGACACATATTTACTATTTTTCCCCTGATGTCAGTAAAATAAGGAATATATAAACTACACAAAAATTAAACCTTGTGTATCAAAAAAAAGGTAAAAATTTGAGTGAGAAAAAGATTTTGAGATGTGAAGAAGAGGTAATGTACAATGAATTTCGAAATGTTGCCTAGTCAAGAATGGGGGAAAATGGCTCTGGTTAAAAATCTTTCTTAGCGATATTGTGTAAACAAATAGAGTATGAAAATCTGAATGTAAGAAATACTCGCTTGTATACACAGATATTTCTGAACTGTCGCCGGTCACATTATTCTCCCCAACAACAGCAGTGACCAGCAATGTGTAATAATTCCCCGGTGTCAGGCCTCCAATTGTATCCGAAGCTGAAGTCACAGTTTTATTGAAAGTTGGATCTCCCAGAATCTGGATTCCATAAGAGCTTGTATTTCCATCTGGTTTCTCCCAACTCAGAGATATAGAAGTGGTGGTGATGATTAGTGTTGAGCCACCCCCGTAGTGTTCGAGTTCGGTTCGGTTCGTCGAACACCCGTGTGTTCGCCGAACTGTTCGTCGAACACCTTCGAATACCGTTAAAACCAATGGCAGGCAAACAAAAACACATAGAAACACATAGAAAACACCTTCAAAGGTGTCCAAAAGCTGACAAACTGCTCAGAAGACACAACTAACACATGGAAAAGTGACAAGTACATATAGTCATGCGAAAAGAAAAGAGGTGGAGGAGTAAAAGGAGGGGGAGACACAGATATAGGCATGTCATGCCCTTCTAAAATCCAAAAAGTGAGAAGCCGACACGTTCAGTCCGCTCCTGCCCGTGCCACCTCCGCGTCGCCGGGTTTGTGCCAGAGCCGCGGTGAACCCTGACAGCCAGCCCCCCTCTCCCAATACTGGTGCCTGTCTGCTGGTGGGTCGAGCGAGCCCCCCTGTGGTGGAGGCAGCTCTAAGCTTTTTAATTTAAATTGTCTCTCTAATTTGAATGAATGCACTTTAAATCCATTTACAAGGATCTATTGGAGGGCAAGTCTCATGCCAGCAGCCGCGTAATTCCAGCTCCAGTAGCGTCCACTAAAGCTGCTGCAGTTAAAAAGCTTTTATAAGGATCGAGCTCGGCTGTCCACCGCAAGGCATCCTACTGCCAGTCCCAGCCCCTATGCCTTGGGGTGCCTCCTGATGCTCTTCACTGAGTATCCCATGGTCCCGAAGCATTTCCTTTGAAAAAATTAAGTGTCCAAACTACAGGTGGTGTAGCTTGCTTAACAGCCGGGATAATCCGCTGACTAGCAGACACTGCTACTAGGCACAAAGTATTTCCTGGGCTAGATGCAGCTAAAAATTTGTAATTAGATACTCTCGTTGGATGCTGAGAAAGCATTCCATAGAGTCTCCTGGCACGCCATATATGATTCTCTTAAAAAGCTTGGGGTAGGGGTCTAGGGGACCCTTTTATAGCCAAAATCACGGCCCTGTATCGCAATACGTCACCTAGGCTGAAGATAAATGGAACTGTAGCACCCTGAGGGCTCGGTTGCTACAGAGGTATTGCACTTCACCCAGAGGTGTGATATCTCACTCTCAGGTAAGGATGTAGTGTGGATCAGGACCCGACACCTGCATGCATTACACCACATTGCCGTGGGGCAGGGCGACCAATATGCCCCTGAGATGGGCACGACAGTCCCTGTCCCTGGCTGGAGTGGGGGGAGGGAACACTGAGGAAGGGGAACCCTGTAGTGCAGGAGCAGGGAGGAAGCAGTTCCTGGGTGCATTGAGAAGGGAGTATAAAAGGTGGGCACCATCTTAGTTCAGTGCAGAGAAGTCTGAGCAGAAGTGGCAGGGAGCAGGGGCTCTGCATGAGCTCTGCTCCAGAGGCGGGCCTAGTAACAGAGGCCCAGGCCTGGAAGAGGGAGAAGGAAGGAAGAGGAGTGGAGAAGGCTCCAGGAACAAGGAACGAAGGGATCCCAGGGGTGCGGACGGGCGAGTCGCCACCGCACGCCCAAATCCACCTGCGTGGAGGGGTCAGGCCAAAGGGGGAGACCGGTCCCCGAAACTAGTGGAGGCAGGAAACGACCCTCAGCTAGAAACAGGAGGCTGTGACATTTTATGTGGCGCAGCCCCTCGCTACACCCGCTAGGAAGGCACCACATAGGGTCAGGGAAACTGGCGCCAAGTTTACCAAGAGGAGGCCCGAGGCAGCCGGACAGAAGGGTTGGTAAGAAAGGCCAGACAAAGGACACACAAAGGGGGTCCTGTGAAGCGCTCCAAAGTTATCTGGGAGTTGTCTGAGCCCCTCACCTGGTGAGCACAGTACGACGTGGGCAGCCGTTACCTGCAGACGTGGTCTGGATAATAAGAACTGTGAGTAAAGGCCCTGGACTGCATCACTGACTCCGTGTCGTTACTGCTGCTGCCCTGCACCATCACCCCCATCCTCCGCATACACTGCCCTGAGGCTATACTCCTCCCGTGGGGAGTTATGCTACGCTCTGCTGCACCCACAACACCAGCCTCAGCGGTCTGCCCTGGAGCGGCGGTTCACTCTGACCGCAATCCACGGGTGGCGTAGTCGAACATTTAAACATCAAAACCACATAAATAGTTCCGCCACTGGTTTGACTGCCCTGAGCCATGGAACCGGGTCGCCGCCACGGAGACTACAACCACCAGCATCCACCAAAAAGGGTCCGGCTCCGGGTGTCCCAAGGCCCAGGGGGCGCGTCAGAACATTTTCATCACCTTTCACAATCACCAATGGGACAAGGCAGGGATGTTCTCTGTCCCCTCTCTTATACATCCTAGTGACGGAGCACCTGCTCTCATCAATTCGCCATAACCCCAATATTAGGTGGATTGAGGTGGGAGGCACCGAGTACAAGTGCTCTCTATTTGCTGATGATGTCCTAGTATATATCACTCAATCACATATATCCATCCATGCTGTTATGGCTGAAATAGATCACTTTGTTACATGGTCAAATTTTAAAATCAATGCAGCGAAGTCTGAGGCCCTCGATGTCTCCCTCCCCAAATCCATATAGGATTCCATCCAGTCCAACTTTCCCTTTGCCTGGCCCTCACAGGGTATCAAATACTTAGGAATTCCTATTCATAGAGACCTCTCCCATCTATGTTATCTTAATTTTGGGCCCTTTATTGAACAACTCCATACAGACCACGGTTGGCAAGTTAGAACTGTAAGATTCACTACGTGAACCACTGGTGTTTTGTGGAAAAGCACATGTACACTGTGTTCCAAATTATTATGCAAAAAGTGTTTAGGAGTGATAAGGGAAGAATTTGTTTGTTTGTCAGTTAAACTCATTGATGGTGATGTGTGTCAGGGCTCTTTATATCACTGTAAGCAATTGCAGACAACTGTGCTAATTAGTTTGGCAGGTGTGTCCAATGAAAGGCAAGACTACTTAAGAAGGCTGTCTCACATTATTAAGCAGCCTACATTTTCTGCCAAAATGGGAAAGAAAAAGGATGTGTCGGCTGCTGAGAAGCAACAAATTGTGGAGTGTTTAGGTCAAGGCATGACTACAATCAACATTGTGCGATGATCAGGATGAAGTGTCGTGGCAATCAAGAAGTATGTAGCTGATTCACAGTACACACGTGTGCGTGCTGATAAGGGCAAATTGAGGACTCTTTCCTACAGGCAATTACGTCAGGTTGAAAGAGCAGCGGCAAAAAAGCCTTGTCATAGCAGCAGACAAGTTTTTGAAGCTGCTGGTGCCTCCAACGTCCCCCGAACAACAAGATGCAGGGTCCTTCAGAGGTTTGCAGCTGTGCATACGCCATCCTGTCGACCTCCTCTATCCACTTCACACAAGCAGAAACGGCTCCAGTGGGCCAAACATTACATGAAGACTGATTTCAAAACTGTTTTGTTCACGGATGAGTGCCGTGCAGCGCTCGATGGTCCAGATGGATGGAGTGGAGGATGGCTGGTTGATGGACATCCCACGCAAACACGGCTACAGCGCCAACAAGGAGGAGGTGGAGTAATGTTTTGGGCTGGAATCATGGGGAGAGAGATTGTTGGCCCCTTTAGGATCCCTGAAGGCGCTAAAGATGAACTCCATAATGTATGTGGATTTTCTCAAACAGCACTTCCTGCCATGGTTCAAGAAGAAGAACTGTGTATTTCACAGCAAGATCATTTTTTTGCATGATAATGCACCATCTCATGCTGCACATAAAACATCTGCATCTCTGGCTGATATGGGCATAAAAGGGGACAAACTTATGGTGTGACCCTCATGCTCCCCTGACCTCTACCCCATTCAGAACCTTTGGAGCATCATTAAAAGGAGTGTCTATGATGGCGGGAGGCAGTTCACATCTAAGCAACAGCTCTGGGAGGGTATTCTGTCCTCATGCAAAACAATTGAAGCAGAAACCATCCAAAACCTGACAAATTCAATGGACGAGAGAGTTCAGAAGCTCCTTTCGAACAAGGGGTTCTATGTGAAAATGTAACATCACCTAGATTAAAGTTTTGAGTTGAAAACTGTTTGATTTCAGTTTCTAACAACCTGCTAATGCTTATAATTTCAAAAATGACCATTTTTTTGGTCTTTATTAAAATGAAAAGGTTGATCGAAAAGTTTGGGGGATCTAAGAGTGTGGCAACCCAGTAGTCATGATTACTTCGAATTCTGACAATATGAGGGTCATGCTGCAGGTAGTGCAGCAAGAAGGCACTTATGTGTCTTGCGCATCGCGGAGCCCCAAAATTATTTTCCGGGCTAGATGCAGCTAAAAATTATTATTAATTTTAAATCTGGTGAAGCTTTAGTATAGATGGCCTAATAGGATCAGTGCTGCACACTGCTACAAAGCCCAAATTATTTTCCAGTCAAGATACAGATAAACATGATTAGTAATTTTAAATCTGGTGGAGCTTATTATAGATGGCCTAATAGAATCAGTGCTGCACACTGCTACAAAGCCCAAATTGTTTTCCAGCCAAGATACAGATAAACATGATTAGTAATTTGAAAGCTTAAAACGGTTGGTAGGGTGATTTTAACCAATCATCAAGCTTTTACTCTCCCCAGGATGACACAGGGGTAGAAAAGTCGTTTCGGATCCATGATTTGTTCATCTTTATGAACGTGAGTCTGTCTACATTATCAGTGGAGAGCCGCGTGCGCTTATCTGTCAGCACACCACCAGCAGCGCTGAACACACGTTCAGACAGAACGCTGGCTGCGGGGCATGACAAGATCTCCAAGGCGTAAGTGGCTAGCTCCGGCCATTTATCCAGATTGGAAGCCCAAAAAGAGCAAGGGTCCAGTGACACAGTCATGGCTTCAATGTTTACTTGGAGATACTCCTGTACCATCGTCTCTAGGCGTTGACTATGTGTCAGACTTCTTGTCTCCTGTGGCCTTGCAAAGGATGGGCTAAAAAAGTGGTGAAATGATTCCGCAAAATTGATGTTACCAGCAGATACTGTGGTTCTGTTACGGTTTGAGTGCTGAACACTTGACGGTCCCACGGTTGGCAAGTTGGAACTGTGAGATTCACTACGTGCACCACTGGTATTTTGTGGAAAAGCACATGTAAGATTCTGCAACAGTCTCTGCTGATACTCCTGCATGCGTGCATCCCTTTCTATGGCAGGAATAATTTCTGCAAATTTACTTTTGTACCGGGGATCTAACAGTGTGGCAACCCAGTAGTCAGGATTATTTCTAATTCTCACAATTCGAGGGTCATGTTGCAGGTAGTGCAGCAAGAAGGCACTCATGTGTGTTGCGCATCCAGGAGCACCAAGTCCCTGTTGTGTTGGTGGCGAGGTAACAATCATGCTTCCTTCCTCTGTCCTCTCCCCCCAACCTCACACAACAGAAATGTGATCAAGGTCTCCCTCATCTGATGAGTCTTCCATCAGTTCGTCCTCCACTTCTTCCTGGGCTCCTGCACCTTCCTCACTAGTTTGGCTGCTACCATGCGCCCTGGTAAAACCATCTCCCCCACCCTCACATGCCTGCCGCCTTGGTGCTGCCGACCGTCTGGACCTTGCAGATGTTAGCCCTTCCGCATACAACTCCTCCTCCTCTACTTCCTCCACCTCCTCTTGTGCCACCACCTGACTCCGAATTCTGTTTAACATGTGCTCCAGCATGTAAATCACCGGAATAGTCATGCTGATAATGGCATCGTCAGCACTAAACATCTTCGTCGCCATTTCAAAACTGTGCAGAAGGGTGCATAGGTCCCTGATCTGAGACCACTCCTCCAGCGTGATTTGCCCCACCTCTGGATCTCGTTGGCCCAGGCTATACGTCAGAACGTATTGCACCAGGGCTTGTCGGTGCTGCCACAGTCGCTGCAACATGTGCAGAGTTGAATTCCACCGGGTAGGCACATCGCATTTTAGCCGGTGAAGTGGCAGGCCCAACGACTTCTGTAGAGATGTAAGTCGCTGAGCTGCGGGATGCGAACGGCGGAAGTGAGCACACAGCGACCGTGCCCTCTGCAGAAGGCCATCTAGTCTGGGATAGTGGGCTAAAAATTGCTGGACAACCAGGTTCAACACGTGAGCCATACAAGGCACGTGTGTGACATTGCCCCGGCGAAGGGCCGCACCCAGGTTTGCAGCATTGTCGCACACGGCCTTCCCTGGTTTCAGGTCCAGTGGAGACAACCATTCATGAAATTGGTTCTCCAGAGCTGACCACAACTCCTCAGCTGTGTGACTCACATTTCCCAGACATTTCAATGTAAAAACCGCCTGATGACGTTGAGCCCTACTGCCAGCATAGTAAGGAGGTGTGCAGGATCCCTTCTGCGCAGTTAGAAAGCTTGTGGCATGACCAGACAGGCTTTGGGTGCAGGTGGAAGACCGAGAGGAGGTTGAGGAGGCAGAAGCAGTGGAGGAACTTTGACATAAAGAGGATTGACGCACAACTCGTGGGGACGGCAAGACTTGGACAGCAGCCCCTTGTCCTGCTGTCACCATAGTTACCCAGTGCCCAGTCAGCGACATGTAACGCCCCTGTCCCTGCCTACTCGTCCAAGTGTCTGTGGTGAAATGCACCCTGTCACACACAGAGTTTCTCAAAGAAGCGGTGATGTTGTGTGCGACATGCTGGTGGAGCGCAGGCACACCTTTCTTTGAGAAGTAGTGCCGACTGGGCATCTGGTACTGGGGCACTGCGACGGATATAAGGTCTCGAAAATCCTCTGTGTCCACCAGGCGGAAAGGCAGCATTTCTGTAGCCAAGAGCTTGCAGATGGTGAAATTCAACCTCTTAGCTTTCTCATGGCTAGGAGGAAATGGTCTTTTACTTGTCCACATCTGAGGGACCGAGGGCTGGCTATTTTGCTTAGACGGGGTTGATAAGGGTGTCCCCGGCAAACTGCCGGTCTGTGAGGAAGATGCAGGAGGACATGTTAGGTTGCCTTGATCCAAAGGTGGTGCTATCGATGTCGGACAGCGCTCAACACCAGCTGGTGTTACCACCTCCAAAGAAAATGATGACCTGCCAATCACGCTGGCTGTTGCGGGTAAAGAGGTGGCAGGTCTGCGCCCCAAAACAGGTGTGACTGCTGTCCCCCCAGTCACAGAGGATGAAGAGGCCGCGGATGCACAAGATATTTCAGACGGTGGTTGGCCCGGCCGGCTAGGCCGCATTGTAGCACACTGAGCTTCCCACTGCAACTTATGCTTCATGTCCATGTGCCGGTTCATGCATGAAGTACTCAAACTATGTATTTTTTGGCCTCTACTTAGCTTTTGCTGACAAATGTTACAGATAACACGAGTTGGGTCATCTTTATCGATCTGAAAAAATGCCCAGGCTATGCAAGGCTTAGCACCCATGCGACCTGAAGAGCCACCACGACTTGTGGTGAGAGGCAGAGTTGTGTTTGAGGATGCAGTTGTTGACGTGCTTCCAGTACTACATCTCTGTCCAGGAAGGCGCAACCTGACCTCGTTGTCACTAGCATCTTCCTCCACCTCCTCTGCTGACCTCATCTCTTGGCTGACTGTGGGTTGACAGTAAGTGGGATCTCCAACCTCATCATCATCACCCTGTGCGTTATCACACCCGTCGTCCTCAGAGCCAACCTGTTCCTGCCCTGACAAAAAACTAAAGTTGTCGCTCCAATCAGGGATTTGAGTCTTATCATCGTCTTCCTCATTGTCTCCACCAACAGGAGTTACAGTTTGGGAATGAGGGTCTACATTATGGTCAGAACCTTCTGCGTCTGGTCCTGGATCCGACTCATAAAGATTCTGGGCATCAGTGCAGATCATTTCCTCGTCTGGATTCACACAAGCGCTGGAGTCGACCTCTGATTCCCAGGCTATAGTATGAGTAAACAGCTCTGCAGACTCAACCATCTGTTCTACCTCATACTCAGACGGGCAGCTGGAGATTTGGGAGCTGTGAGGAAGCAAGTGCGATTGGGGTGACACCTTTGAGGACTGGAGTATTTGTGATGTTGAAGTTGATGTGGAGGAGAGCCCACTTAAAGGAGCACTTGATATCCGTTGAAGCACCTGCTGTTTTTGTGCCTCATCTGGAATTTGTAGCGATTGGCGTGGCCGTAAGAAAGGGATCTTATCACATTGTCCGCTAAAAGAAGTAGACATTTTAGTTTGGCTGGAAGATGGTCTTTCTTCTGCAGATGTTACTGTTGCTTTAATACCTACCCCACGGACACAACCTTTTTTCCCCTTCCCAACACGCCTATTCCCCTTTCCACCAGCAGCAGGCCTTTTTCCACTCATTTTGGTGGTTAACTAATTCACAACTCTGGAGTTGTTTGCACAAAAAAACAATGGATGGGAACCGAGCAGAGCTGAGTGGCCAAACTGTGGTATTAGGCCAAAACTATTGGCTGGGTTAGATGCAGAAAAAAATTATATTCAATTTGCAACCTGATGGAGGTCAGTATAGATGGACTAATAGAACAAGTCCCACACACAGCTAGAAGCCCAAATATTTTTTCAGAGGTAGATGCAGAAAATTTTTTTATTCAGTTTGCAACCTGATGGAGGTCTGTATAGATGGATTAATAGAACAAGTCCCACACACAGCTACAAGCCCAATATTTTTTCAGAGGTAGATGCAGAAAAAAAATATATTCAGTTTGCAACCTGATGGAGGTCAGTATAGATGGACTAATAGAGAAAGTCCCACACACTGCTAGAAGGCCAAATATTTTTTCAGAGCTAGATGCAGACAAAAAATTATTTTGAATTTGCAACCTGATGGAGGTCAGTATAGGTGGACTAATAGAACAAGTCCCACACACTGCTAGAAGGCCAAATATTTTTTCAGAGCTAGATGCAGAAAAAAATTATATTCAGTTTGCAACCTGATGGAGGTCTGTATAGATGGATTAATAGAACAAGTCCCACACACAGCTAGAAGCCCAAATATTTTTTCAGAGGTAGATGCAGACAAAAATTATTTTTAATTTGCAACCTGATGGAGGTCAGTATAGATGGACTAATAGAGAAAGTCCCACACACTGCTAGAAGGCCAAATATTTTTTCAGAGCTAGATGCAGATAAAAATTATTTTTAATTTGCAACCTGATGGAGGTCAGTATAGATGGACTAATAGAGAAAGTCCCACACACTGCTAGAAGGCCAAATATTTTTTCAGAGCTAGATGCAGATAAAAATTATTTTTAATTTGCAACCTGATGGAGGTCAGTATAGATGGACTAATAGAACAAGTCCCACACACAGCTAGAAGCCCAAATATTTTTTCAGAGGTACTGTAGATGCAGATAAAAATTATTTTTAATTTGCAACCTGATGGAGGTCAGTATAGATGGACTAATAGAGAAAGTCCCACACACTGCTAGAAGGCCAAATATTTTTTCAGAGCTAGATGCAGATGAAAATTATATTCAATTTGCAACCTGATGGAGGTCAGTATAGATGGACTAATAGAGAAAGTCCCACACACTGCTAGAAGGCCAAATATTTTTTCAGAGCTAGATGCAGATAAAAATTATATTCAATTTGCAACTTGATGGAGGTCAGTATAGATGGACTAATACAACAAGTCCCACACACAGCTAGAAGCCCAATATTTTTTCAGAGGTAGATGCAGAAAAAAATATATTCATTTTGCAACCTGATGGAGGTCTGTATAGATGGATTAATAGAACAAGTCCCACACACAGCTAGAAGCCCAATATTTTTTCAGAGGTAGATGCAGAAAAAAATATATTCAGTTTGCAACCTGATGGAGGTCAGTATAGATGGACTAATACAACAAGTCCCACACACAGCTAGAAGCCCAATATTTTTTCAGAGGTAGATGCAGAAAAAAATATATTCAGTTTGCAACCTGATGGAGGTCTGTATAGATGGATTAATAGAACAAGTCCCACACACAGCTAGAAGCCCAATATTTTTTCAGAGGTAGATGCAGAAAAAAATATATTCAGTTTGCAACCTGATGGAGGTCAGTATAGATGGACTAATACAACAAGTCCCACACACAGCTAGAAGCCCAATATTTTTTCAGAGGTAGATGCAGAAAAAAATTATATTCAATTTGCAACCTGATGGAGGTCAGTATAGATGAACTAATAGAATGATGCTATGCCCAAAAGATTTTACTTCACTAGGTGCAGTAAAAAAATTGGTATTCTATACACAGGTGGTATATCTTGCAACACAGATAGGCTACTCCACTGACTAACACACTCTGCAATAGGCCAAAAAGGATTAGCTTTGCTAGATTCAGCCAAATGCTGTGAAAAAAACTTGCACAGCACTGGCACAGACATGCCTGGCAAAAACTGATAGGAACTGATGTAACCTAGTCCTGAAAAGGACTCCAATTACAATTAGTCTTTACTCCCACAATCTATCTATTTAAGAGCACAGACCTGCCTGATAAAAGTCGTAGGAAATGCTGTAACCTAGTCCTTAAAAGGACTGCAATCACAACTATTCCCTACTCCCAAGCTATCTGTAGATTTGTACGAAAATTGGCTTGAAATTAACAAGGTATAGCGCACACAGCAACAGCGGTGCCGTCTAACACGCAGCTGCAGCAGTGAGAAAATGGTGGCGACGGGGAAAATGGCTTGGTCTTATAGGGCAAGGACATGTGACATACACTGCCAATGACACATGCCCTTGCTTGTGTGAAAAAAAGCACTTCGCTCCGTGTGTGCGCTGCTGATAGGCTGACAGATTGCACCTCCCCACTGTAAATGCGGGAAAGAGAAAAAAAAATGGAGATCTTCATTGTTCCTGCAGAGATCCATCCCCTGCCCCTCCCCCCACCCCGCTGTACACTCAAACTGCGTATTAACATTAATTTTCATCATTACTGAGAAAAAATCCAGTTATGATTTTGGTGCACGAACAGTTATCGAACATAACCTAGAACAGCCGAATTTTTCTCAAATTGTTCGTGTTCGCCGAACGGCTCGAACACCGCCCAAAACAGCTCGAATTTGAGATTGGCGAACAGTTCGAGTAGAACAACGCTCATCTCTAGTGATGATCCCAATCATCAGGTTCTTCACTAGATCAGGTTCTATGATGATGCAGAGAAGATACTATGTGTGAGCTGGAACGGCTTAGAAACTGCTATAGGTGGCTGACATATTTAAAATCCTGACAGTGCATTATATAAAGCTTACCTTTTTGTTACATTTTTTGTTAAATAAAGGTATTTAGTAAAATTTGTAATATATACATTTATTTTATTTATTTATTTTCTAAAGATCATTTCTTTATGATCCTGTGGATCCTTTTGCGCATTCTTAGGCTACGTTCCCACGATGAGTATTTGGTGAGTTTTTTACTCACATATTTTTGAAAAAAAAGCAAGTATCGTATTTTTCGGACTATAAGATGCACCTCACCATAAGACGCACCCCAGGTTTAGACAGCAGAAGATAGGAAAAACATTTTTTCCTCTTAATTAAAACTTCCCTGGTGGTGTAAAGTGGAGGGGTCATTATCACTAATTTTAATGTACAAGGTAGAATGGGGATGTAATAAATGTATTGATAGTGTCTCTCTGCAGTGTTATGCACACAAACAGCTATGCTACATGCACATACAAACAGCTCTGCTACATGCACATACACACAGCTCTGCTACATGCACACATACACACACAAACACCTTTTTAAACTCTTAGGAAGCCTTTGCACATGTTTTTTGTTAATTATTCTAATTTACTGAGATAATGACTTTTGTGTATTCATTGGCTGTAAGCCATAATCATCAACATTTACAAAAATAAACACTTGAAATAGATCACTCTGTTTGTAATGACTCTATATAAAATATGAATTTCACTTTTTGTATTGAAGAACTGAAATAAATTAACTGTTTGATGATATTCTAATTTAGTGAGATGTACCTGTACACATATACATATACACACACACACACACACACATTATACATTACCACATTCTGCAGTTCCTGATCGGGAACTGTACGTAGGCTGCAGCAGAAGAACATGTGCAGGACCTTCTACTTGATTAAGTCAAGCACCTTTCAGGTCATGTGATCAGTCACATAACCTGACAGGTCCTGCAATTACTGTTGCAGAAGGTCCTGCCGCTGCTCAACTCCTGCAGCCTCCGTTCAGGTCCTGGTAAGTTTCCTCTCCTGCTCTCCACCTATCACATAGATCGATGCAAAGCAGGCGGACAGACAGCAGCTCCCTATGATTGGGGAGGACGCCGTATCTCCTCTATCACAGAAAGCTGCCTCCGGACTATAAAATGCACACACTTTTTAACAAGAGTTTTTCTTGTTAAAAAATGCATTTTATACTCCAAAAAATACAGTAACCTATTCTACTTAATGGGTGCAGAAATGGTGCAGAAATTCTACAACATTAAAAACTCACCAAAAGCTCATCAATATTAGCTCCAATGTTTCAGACTTTACAAATAAGATAAAAATATTGAAAGATGTCAGTAACGAATTACCTACATTGTATTATTTTGTTTTCTTTCTGGATTTAAGGGGGTTAACCAAGATTATAAAACAAGGATGCTTTCTTTCAGACACTGCACTCTCACTGACTTTTTGACTGGAAGCACAACTTGGCCTTATTAAAGTGAATGGAGCTGAGCTATAATACCACTCGTAACCCAAGTTTAGGGGATGTACTGTTTCTCGAAGCAACATTGTTTTTTTAAACCTGGATGGTCCCTTTAATTTAGGTTATAATTCAGATTTAGCTATACTTTTAAAACATATTTAGATTCAATATCCAGACCAATCTGACATCTTATCTTATGATAAATAACTGGCAGTATATCACATCGGAAGGGTATGTAGAAGTAGAACTCAATTTTTCAAACACCTTCTCTACACTAGAGTGGGGAAATGCTTCATACTTTGCTAGTATAAAGTAAGTAGCAATGAAAGTTGTTTGCATGATCTTGCTTTGCTATGGTATAATTGGAAGAGCACATGGTTACATATTACTAACTTAAAATTAACAGCAAAAGTCAAACATAGGTAATTAGATTTCTTTTAATCACAATTTTATGATTATTTTTTGTCTAGTTGCAACAGAGATAATAGAAAGTGCTGCCATATTCATTGTCACCATTGAATTAGCCTCTTGAAAGCAGATGTTCAACTGACATTACGATATTAAGAAAAGCTGTTCTGCTTAAAAAAATATTGTTGATAAGCATAATAGACATCTCTAATTTAATGGGCTTTTTCTCTTTAGGGTCCTCCTCATCTCCTGGTTATTGTGAAGAGAAGTTTTTAAAGATCATCTTTCCATTTGGAGATCCAATCTCAATCTACATTTCACAGACCTATCTTTGATTTAAATGGACACTATGTAATTCTTAATATAAGAAATACCCACTTGTATACACAGATATTTCTGAACTGTTTCCGGTCACATTATTCTCCCCAACAACAGCAGAGACCAGCAATGTGTAATAATTTCCCGGTGTCAGGCCTCCAATTGTATCAGATATTGAAGTCACGGTTTTATTGAAAGTTGGATCTCCCAGAATCTGGATTCCATAAGAGCTTGTATTTCCATCTGGTTTCTCCCAGCTCAGAGATATAGAAGTGGTGGTGATGATCCCAGTCATCAGGTTTTTCACTACTTCAGGTTCTATGATGAAATCAAAAATATGTAGATAATGTAGAACACTGGCTTTTATATACAAATTAGCCTGTGAGGACTGTATTGCAACTTCTTATGGTCCATTATATGAGGTAAACATATTTAAAGATGTCAACTAAGAATTTCCACATTATCTTGTCCTGATTTCTTTCTAGAATTAAGGGGTTTATTCAGAAATAGAAAAACATGACTGCTTTTGTTCAGAATCATTGTCCCCCCTGAACATGTGTTGTATCTGATATTGCAACTGGAACCCTTTGAAGTGAAAAAAGCTGAGCTGCAGAGCCACACTTACCTCATGATTTCTACCAGTTCAGACATACAGTTTAGCACTATGGGTGATGATTCTTGACATCAGTTTTTAACTATATCAGGTTCTATTAAAAATGTGGAAAATACTATTACTAGTTTTAATATTTTATGTATGTAGTTTTAAAGCCTTGCATGAGTGAAACTAGATTAAACAATGACAGGATGGAGGAAAAGCTTGTGGGCACCTGTAGGCACTCGCAGCAATTTTGAGGCTTGTAGTACTTTTCTTATTTTTTTATTTTACTCACTTATATGGCGCCATTAATTCCACAGCGCTTTACAGGCATTATCCTCACTGTGCCCATTGGGGCTCACAATCTACATTCGCTATCAGTATGTCTTTGGAGACTATTAACTTTGTAAATTAGATAGCTGATTGCAACACCAACTTTTTTAGCTAAACCCTTCCCAATATATGATGCATCGATGTGTCATATTTAACAGAGACTTGCCAACATATGATGTACCTGGTACCTCATGGCAATTGTGTGCCGCTGGAAGCTTGGCTAAAGGGATAGCCGAGCCCCGGCTGACATAGCCAGAGGTGTGCCCGCACTGCCTCTGGCTATTTAACCATAGATGCCTTGATCAATAGTGATTGCAGCATTTAAAAGATTAGCAGAGGGAGGGGGCTCCCTCTCCCATCCGATCAGCACCCCTGACATGATCATGGGTTCCCGAAGGTTGCCATGATAGAAGGCGGTCAAATAATGACCTCCTTGTTTCTCAGCTATGGTGGCCTGTTAGACCATGCCAGCAGCATGGTCTAAAATGCGTTTTGTCAGTGTAACATTGAAAGGTGTAATGCATTGCAGTACATTTGTATTGTAATGAATTATATCAGTAATCATACTAATAAAAGTCAAAGTCTCATAGAGAGTATAGTGATAAATTAAAAACAAAAAGTAAAAAAAAGAAAGTAAAATACTGTAAAAATCACAAAATAAAGAAAAAAATAAAGAAAAAAAATATTATACCAATAAATACGTATATTAATGTAAAAACAAAAATAAACAAAAAGAGTACACATATTTGGTTGTTGCTGCATCCAGAACGACCAGATCTATAAAGCTCATCCCTCAATAACCAACACCTCACATGATTCTGTCGGTAGAAATATAGAAAAATTATAGCTCTCAAAATATGGTGATGCAAAAACTTTTCTTTGTAAAAAAAGAAGCTTTTTTCTGTGTTTGATAGAAGTCAAACAAACAGTGGGGAAAAAAAACATTTAGTCAGCCACCAATTGTGAAAGTTCTCCCACTTAAAAAGATGAGAGAGGCCGGTAATTGACATCATAGGTAGACCTCAACTATGAGAGACAAAATGAGAAAACAAATCCTGAAAATCATATTGTCTGATTTGGAAAGATTTTTTTTTCAAATTTTGGTGTAAAATAAGTATTTGGTCAATTACAAAAGTTCATCTCAATACTTTGTTATATATCCTTTGTTGGCAATGACAGAGGTCAAACGTTTTCTGTAAGTCTTCACAAGGTTGGCACACACTGTTGCTGGTATGTTGGCCCATTCCTCCATGCAGATCTCCTCTAGAGCAGTGATGTTTTGAGGCTGTCGCTGGGCAACACAGACTTTCAAATCCCTCCAAAGGTTTTCTATAGAGTTTAGATCTGGAGACTGGTTAGGCCACTCCAGGGCCTTGAAATGCTTCTTACGAAGCCACTTCTTCATTGCCCTGGCGGTGTGTTTGGGATCATTGTCATGCTGAAAGACCCAGCCACGTTTCATCTTCAATGCCCTTGCTGATGGAAGGAGGTTTGCACTCAAAATCTCACGATACATGGCCCCATTCATTCTTTCATTTACATGGACCAGTCATCCTGTTCCCTTGGGAGAGAAACAGCCCCAAAGCATGATGTTGCCACCCTCATGCTTCACAGAATGTATGGTGTTCTTTGGATGCAACTCAGCATTCTTTCTTCTCCAAACACAACAAGTTGTGTTTCTACCAAACAGTTCAACTTTGGTTTCATCTGACCATATGACATTCTCCCAATACTCTTCTGGATCATCCAAATGCTCTCTAGAAAACTTCAGACGGACCCGGACATGTAATGGCTTAAGCAGGGGGACACGTCTGGCACTGCAGGATCTGAGTCCCTGGCGGCGTAGTGTGTTACTGATGGTAGCCTGTGTAACGTTGGTCCCAGCTCTCTGCAGGTCATTCACTAGGCCCCCCGTGTGGTTCTGGGATTTTTTCTCACCGTTCTTGAGATCATTTTGACCCCACGGGGCGAGATCTTGTGTGGAGCCCCAGATCGAGGGAGATTATCAGTGGTCTTGTATGTCTTCCATTTTCTAATTATTGCTCCCACAGTTGATTTCTTCACACCAAGCTGCTTGCTTATTGCAGATTCAGTCTTCCCAGCCTGGTGCAGGGCTACAATTTTGTTTCTGGTATCCTTCGACAGCTCTTTTGTCTTCACCATAGTGGAGTTTGGAGTGTGACTGTTTGAGGCTGCGGACAAGTGTCTTTTATACTGATAACATGTTCAAACAGGTGCCAGTACTAAAGGTAATGAGTAGAATACAGAGGAGTATCTTAAAGAAGAAGTTACAGGTCTGTGAGAGCCAGAAATCTTGCTTTTTGTAATTGACCAAATACTTATTTTCCACCAAAATTTGAAAAAAAATTCTTTCCAAATCAGACAATGTGATTTTCAGGATTTGTTTTCTCATTTTGTCTCTCATAGTTGATGTCTACCTATGATGTCAATTACAGGCCTCTCTCATCTTTTTAAGTGAGAGAACTCGCACAACTGGTGGCTGACTAAATACTTTTTTCCCCACTGTAAATCTGGCATCACTGTAATTCCACTGACCTGAAGAATAAAGTCATCGTATCACTTATTCCGCACGAGGTACAGCGTAAAAAAATAAATAAAACCAATTCTTGACCTGCTGTTGATGTGTTTATTCTGCCTCCTAAAGATCACAGTAAGGTTTGGCTCGCATTTATCCTGCAATCTAGGCTGAGCACTTACACCGGGGTTTCCGAGTAAATCTCGGAAATACGTGATTCAGATGGAACCCCCAAAGGAATATTCCCTATAATGAGGGTGATAGAGATACTTGGACATTGCCAAAAGTCCGGCAGTGTGGAATGTTTTAAGTGAGCATAAAAGCGTGGTCGACCACAGTTCTGTGTACTTTTGAAAAGATGGACACAACTGAACAGAGGTCAGACTGAGTCCAGGGTAACTCTGCTGTAGCGCCGGCATCTCTGCCTCCTGCCCGAAAGAGACGCCGACCCCCTTACCGCCGCGGGTCTGCTCCGGCGTCCTCCGTTCCTCTGGCTTTGTGTGCCCTGGGTGCGCGCACCACGCGCAGATCCCCGGGCACTGTGCTTAGGGCGCTTGATTCTTAAAGGGGCCACGCGTGCCGTCCTAATATGTCCCTGGCCAATGGCCAGAGGACAGCCGATATTTTAGGCACCTCCTCCAAAATGGAGGTGCCTGTGCAATGATGTAGTTTGTGTGCTAACACTCTCTCCAGCCCTCAGGTCCCAGTGCTGTCCGCCAGCCTGTTCATCAGCCATGCCCGCCAGCCTATCAGCCGTGCCCGCCAGCCTGCCTATCTGCCGTGCCCACCAGCCTATCAGTTGTGTCTGCCAATCAGTCTGCCAGCCGAGCCTATCTGTCAGTCAGCTCCGTCCGCCTGCCTACCAGCCGTGCACATCTGTCTGCCCATCTGTTGTGCCAGTCCGCTTCGGCTATCAGCCCTGTGGGAGTCTCCTGCTCTCACACGAGGTCGGTCCCAGAGTGGCACCTGGTTCACCTTCGACTAAGCCACCGTGTAGCCAGGGTCGGTCCGGGTAGGCACTTAGTTACGCCCCTCTGGTCCCTCCTTGTTCCACGGCACAGTGATTACACCATCCGGACCTGTAACATCTGCAGCCACATTATAGTGAATGGATCCTTTGGAGGTTTTATCTGAATCACGTCAATTGGAGATTTAGATTGAAACGCGATGTAAGTGCTCACTGTAGAGAGCACAAGATAAATGTGATCCAAATGTTATGTAAAATAAAAGTTTCATTGCTCCACTCAGATCTGTCATCTGTCAATAGAAATAAAGGGGGCTTCCACGTTACTGGTAACAGAATGGATCTGTAAAAGCAAAATGGCTTTTTACTTTTTACTAAAATAAATTCAGCAAATTCTGCCCTCCCAAACCCAAATGCATCCTCTCTTCTAAACCCCACAGTGTGCTTTAACCGTATTTTAGTATGTACATGTCTGTCAGTACTGTAGAGATGAGAGCCGGCTTAAATAAGCACTCCCATCAATGTTTTTATCCACTTAAAATATTGCAATCATCATATTATATGGCACTGTGTATTTACCGTAGCTCATTTTCCACTTCTACCCAGCTAATTCTGTTTTTTTTCTCTCTGCTCTTGTCCCTGCAAAAATCATTCCCCTCTTCAACTCCTGACCCAGCCGCTCCCCCCTGCCAGGGACTTAATTTACGGTCACATGTCTCCAGAAGCACGAGCTTTGCACAATGTACCGGGCAATACAATGTTGCTGCTTATTTCTGGAAAAAGCCCATTGAATCAAAATCATCACTACACCTGAAGATAGATTATCAGGGTATAATTTGCAAAACTGGGTTAATTGTGGGGTGATTCTGCTTTTCGGATGCTTAGGGGCTTTGTATATGGAGTCCGCAAACTATTCTATGAAAATCTGTGTTCTAACAGTCAAATAGCGCCCCTTCCCTTCCAAGTAAAGCTGTGTGGCTAAGCAGTACTGTACAGCCACATATTTGTTGCCAAGTTCAGCAGAAATTGTAGGACACATTTTAGTGCCATTTTTACCAATTTCCCCATGTGAAAATGTAAAATCTGGAGCTAAAACTATATTTTTGTGGTAAAAATGTAGTTATTTTTTCTTCACCACCCAATGGTATAAAATTCTGTGACACATTTGTCACTGCACTCTTAGATAAATTCATTGATAGACGTAGTTTGTAAAATGGCATCACTTATGGGGAATCCTGCTGTTCTGGCACCTCAGAGGTACTGCCAATGTAACATGGCACCCGCAAACCATTCCTTAAAAATCTGCACTATAATATGGCGCTCCTTCCCTTCTGAGCTTTCCACTGTGCCTGAAAAGTAGTTCCCGATTTCATGTAGGGTATCTCCGCACTCAGGAGAAATTGCACAATAAACTGTGCAGTCCGTTTTCTCCTACTATCTAAACAACATTTTAGTGATAAAAATCTAACTATTCTTTCTTCACCGCCCAATTGTATAATATTATGTGACACACCTATAGTGTTAATATGCTCACTGCACCGCTAGATTAATTCATTTAGGGGTGTTAGTTTGTAAAATGGGGTCACTTGTGGGGGTTTTCCACTGTTTAAGCACATCAGCGGCTCTGCAAATGCGACATGGCCAATAACATGAAGTATAATATATCGCGAAAAAACTGTCTCAGAATCATTGGAATATATTGAACCTTTCCAGCGTTATAGGTTCATGCCACATACATCCATTATCCCAAACAAATAGCCAAATGTTAAAAATCACTAGGGTGGTAATTTAATTTCATGTGAAGTTTATAATGTTTAGTGGGCCTCACTAAAAGAAATACGCTTTAACTTTTTGTGACCCAAACATTTCTGATGGAAGTCATCCAATAAGGATCATATTTATATTGTATATACAGTATCATCAAGACTTTGATACGTTTCCTTCATGAGGCTCCCATACCTGCTTACTACAACACTTACTTGTATAGGATGATATAGAAATAGTTGACCCACTTGTACCACCAGTCACAGAATATACTAGAAACGTGTAATAGGTTCCTGGTGTTAGCTCTTCAAAAGTATAAATTGTATTCTCAGATTGGTAAGATTGTGAACTTCCAAAGATTTGGGTTATATAATATGTTGTATTCCCTTCCGGTGGCTGCCAATTTAGAGATATAGATTTTGTGGTGACATCAACAGTTGTTAAATTTTGGACAACTCCAGGAACTAAAAATTAAAAGAAAAAAAATTTGAGAAAGTAACCTGATTGATTCTATTTTCTGTTGTAATGGCAGTCTGATTTGCAAAACAGGGGATTGTCACTAGCTGTATAGGTTTCTGGACTTAAAATGGAAGTCTTATAACTAATATTATAGAGACTGACCACAACACTGTTATAAATTATTTATGTCTGATGCCTCAGGCAAATACTGTACATTAAAAAATATGATGTTCAGTGTGACACGGCTCGTACAAAGTTTGGTCTTTTCTGTGGTAACATATGTAGCGACCCGAGGGTTTGGTCGCTACAGAGGTATTGCATCTCAACCAGATGTGCGATATCTCACTTCCAGGTAAGGATGGAGTCTGGATCAGGACCCCGACACCTGCATGCATTACACCACATTTCCGGGGGGCAGGGCGACCGATATGGTCCAAGTAGAGCACGACAGTGTCTGTCCCTGGCTGGAGTGGGGGGAGGGAACACCGAGGAAGGGGGGACCCTGTAGTGCATAGGAGGGAGAGGGCAGTTCCTGGGTGCACTTAGAAGGAGGTATAAAAGGTGGGCACCATCTTAGTTCGGTGTTCAGTTCAGTCAGAGAGAGGAAATGACAGAGTAAGGGCCTCTGCATGGGGCTCTGCTCCGTAGGCGGGCCTAGCCTGTGAGGCCCTGCCAGCACTGAAAGAGCAAGGAGAGAGGTTTGGGAGTAAGAGGAGAAGACAGGGAGCAGAGGCTCAGACTGAGCTCTGCTCCGCAGGCAGGCCTGAGAGAACGGCCGGAGCCTGGAGGAAGGAGAAGGAAGGAAGAGGAGCGGAGGAGGCTCCAGGAACAAGGAATGAAGGGACCCCAGGGGTGTGGACCGGCGAGTCGCCACTGCACGCCCGAATCTACCAGCGTAGGGGGGTCAGGCCAAAGGGGGAGACCGGTCCCCGAAGCTAGTGGAGGCGGGGAACTACCCTCAGCTAGAAACCGGAGGCTGTGACATTTTATGTGGCACAGCCCCTCGCTACACCCGTTAGGAATGCACCACATAGGGTCAGGGAAACGGCACCAACGTTCACCCGAGAAGGCCCGAGGCAGCCGGACAGAAGCGAGGTCACTGGTGGGGTATGACAGGCCAGAGAAAGGACACACAAAGGGGGCCCTGTGGAACGCTCCAAAGTTATCTGGGAGTAGGCCGAGCCCCTCACCTGGTGAGCACAGTGCGACGGGGGACGTTATGACCAGCTGGAGTAATGTGGATAAAGAACTGTGAGTAAAAATCCTGGACTGCATTACAGGACTCTGTGTCGTTACTGCTGCTCCCGCGCACCATCACCCCCAACATCCGCACTCACTGCCCTGAGGCTATACTCCTCCCGTGGGGAGTTATACTACCCTCTGCTGCACACTCAACACCAGCCTCAGCGGACTGCCCTGCAGCGGCGGTTCACTCTGACCGCAATCCACGGGTGGCGTAGTCGAACACTCAGCATACAGACTGCCATTTGTTTTGACCACCCTGGGCACAGACCGGGTCGCCGTCACTGAGACTACAACCCCCCAGCATCCACAAAAGGTCCGGTTCCGGGTATCCCCACACACACACGGCCCAGGGGGCGCGTCACATACATATGCGAAACCTGGATGATAAAGAAACAAGACAGAAGAAGAATCGATGTCTTCGAAATGTGGTGCCGGATAAGAGTATTATCAATACCATGGATGGCAAGAAGAACAAACAAATCAGTTTTGGAACAAATCAAGCCAGACATGTCACACGAAGCAAGGATCACAAAGCTTTGACTTGCTTACTTTGGACATATCATACGAAAAGAGCAATCACTGGAGAACGACATCATGGTCAGAAGAATAGAAAAAACAAGTTGAAGAGGAAGACGACCAACCCGATGGCATGATACTATCAAGATAATGGCGGAGAAGTCCCTAGTGGATCTATCTATGCTTGCACAAGATTGATCTTCCTACAGATCGTTCATCTATCAATTTGGCAAGGAACAAGATGGAGTTGAAGACTGTAACATATACACTACCTGTGTAGAAATATATTGTGAAAGGTACATCATTTGCGGATACAACAACAGTGTAATAGTTTCCAGGTATCAAATTCAACAAGTCAAGGGATGTTAATGATGAATTGAGACTGTGCTCAGATGATGGGTCTCCACCAACGGTTACAGTATAATTTGCAGGACCAGCTAATGGTTGTGTCCATTCTACAGTTGCACTTAAAGACCACACCGCACTAACGTGAAGGTTCTGGATAATACTAGGATCTGAAATAAAGTAAAAAAAAAATGAATATGATCTTACTAATTACCATTAAACAATAGCACCTTACTAGGCAAAGTCCTGCATTAGGTAAAGGAGAGATTACTTTGAATCAAAGTTTTATCATCAGCTGCTTGTCACTTGTTCTAGAGGAAACTTGGCAAACACAAAGCTCTGTCAGAAATTAAAACAATTTAGGAGAGGAGACAGGCAAACAAAGATAGGCAAATATAATAAATGTTTATGATGTCACATATGCAAAGACATTCATTCTAATTTTCATTAGATTACATTTTTTGTCAGTATTCACACTGATCTCACTGACACATATATCTTTTGGCTGGTGTTTTAGTAAATTAACTATTTTCTGTCCCATATTTCACATACACAATGGCAATTAAAGGTGAGAAAGAACAAATGATTTAATAGTCTACTCACACAGCTAAATCCATGATGCGCAGAATATTAATTATATGCTTTTAAAGGAAAAACATGACACACCTAAAACTATAGAGCAAACAATGGAAACTTTGTAAGCAAAAATCACAATCACGGGTTTTAGGGGTTTTATAGCTTTATTTCTTGTAAAAGAAAGAGAGGGTACAGTTGTTATATAGATTACTGCCATATGATATTTCTCGTGGATCATGGATCTGTAATAAAGACAGAAACAATGATGATTACTTTGGAGCATTTTACTACCATTACAGCAAAAAAGACAAACAACTAATTAGTTGACATTACAATTGTAGCATTTCAATCTGTGTTGTAACTGCAAATATGTAACACCGCAAGATGGGTGCAAAATCAATTTCGATGCACAATCTTTATGGCACTGTGTACTGAGAATATTATCTTTTCAATTTTCACAGTGCCCTAAAATATCAACAATATGCTGAATTTACCCATCAACTATTAGAGCACTCTAGTCCCTAATAAATAGATACTTCTAACAGTGGTGTACCGCCAATGGCGGCAGACCACGCGACTGCTATGGGGCCCGTGAGCTGGAGGGGGCCCCATAGCAGTTGCCCCCCTCCTGCACTCCCCGCTCAGCTGCATGATTGCCGCCGCCCACAGGCGCTGTCTTCCGGCATGGCCGCGTGCAGTGCGATGTGCGGCTGTGTGTTGTTGTAATGACACGGCAGGGGTGACACTGCGCCTTTAATTGTGCTTGTGTCGCCCCTACCATGTCATTGCTAGCAGACACAGCAGCATAGGGCACTGCGCGCGGCCATGCCTGAAGACAGTGGTGGCGGCAGCAATCAAGCTGCGGAGCGGGGGGTTGCAGGAGGGGGGCCCCGATGAAGGAGGGGTCCTGATGAAGGCAGGCCCCGAGGGGGGCCCTGATGAAGGCAGGCCCCAAAGGGGGCCCTTATGAAGGGAGGCCCCGAGAGGGGCCCTGATGAAGGCAGGCCCCGAGGGGGACCCTGATGAAGGCAGGCCCCGAGGGGGCCCTTATGAAGGGAGGCCCCGAGGGGGGCCCTTATGAAGGGAGGCCCTGAGGGGGACCCTGATGAAGGGAGGCCCCGAGGGGGACCCTGATGAAGGGAGGCCCCGAGGGGGGTCCTGATGAAGGGAGGCCCCGAGGGGGGTCCTGATGAAGGGAGGCCCAGAGGGGGGTCCTGATGAAGGGAGGCCCTGAAGGGGGCCCTGATGAAGGGAGACCCCGAAGGGAGCCCCGATGAAGTGCCGGCAATCAAACACTGCCGGAGGTCCTCGCTGCGGAGATGCTGGGGAAGCGATGTGGGCCCCGACGGCGAGTGGGCCCCACTGATGGTCCAGGGCCTGTGATGGCCATCAGACAAGCCGGCGACCCTGCACAGTTGGACCGGACACAGGCCAAGGGGCAGGTGAGTGAGGCTTGTCGCCAGATTCCCCAATCCCCATATTAAATATATTTCTAATGTGTCTTGTGTGTATGTCAGTGTGTATGACTGTGTATATATATATTTATGTCTGTTTTATGTGTTTTTAAGAATGTGTTCAAATATGTACGTATGTCTGTATGTGTACATATCTGTGTATCTGTTTGTGTGCGCGCGTGTCTGCGTACTGTGTGCGCGCGTGTCTGCGTACCGTGTGTGCGTGCGTGTCAGCGTACCGTGTGTGTGCGCGCGTGTCTGCGTACCGTGTGTGCGCGCGTGTCTGCGTACCGTGTGTGCGCGCACGTGGCTGCGTACCGTGAGTGCGCGCGTGTCTGCGTACTGTGTGCGTACGCACGTGGCTGCGTACTGTGTGCGCGCATGTCTGCATATGTGAAGGATGAGGGGACAGCCTGGGCCCTGTGTACTATACCTATATTTCTCTGCCGCATCTGTGCATCATGAATGTTGGTATGTATTAAAGGGCCCACTGAGACTCTTTCGCCCGGGGCCCACGAAAACCTGGAGCCGGCCCTGGTTGATAGCAATGATGGAGGAGAGAACGTCATGTGACACTCTCTCTCCCATCATTCCTACTCTGCGTCTGACGCAGTGGGGTGATGACGCTCCACGCTGTGTCACACATGGAGCTGGCAGCTGCTGAGGTGATGAGAGAGACGCGCTGCAGCGGGGAACGAGGAGCGGTAAGTATGTATTTATTTATTTATAAATCAGTGAGTATTGATAATACTGGAGGACTGGGGGCTGCATTTTACCCTATGGTGGGGGGAGCTGCATTTTACCCTATAGGGGGCTGCATTATACTGCGTACAGACAATGGGGTGCATTATACTGTGTTGAGGACCATGGGGAGTGCATTATACTGCATGGAGGACCATGGGGGGTGCATTATACTGTGTGGAGGACCATGGAAAGTGTCTTATACTGTGTGGAGGACCATGGTGAGTGTCTTATACTGTGTGGAGGACCATGGCGAGTGCATTATACTGTGTGGAGGACCATGGCGAGTGCATTATACTGTGTGGAGGACCATGGCGAGTGCCTTATACTGTATGGAGGACCATGGCGAGTGCATTATACTCTGTGGAGTGTGGAGAGGTGTGGGGCCACCATACTGCATATAGGCCCATTATACTGCATGGAGGGCTGTGTGGGGGTCACAGTTGGGGGATCATACTGTGTTGGTATCAGCATACTTTGCCCTGGGAGTTGAGGTGGGGTACAGTATGGTCATTAAACTGTGCATGTGGAGGAATTCACCATGGGGTATCATACTATGTTTGGGGGGCACTTTTGTTGGCATCAAACTTTATGGGACAATGAAAAAGGAATCTAGGACTTCAGCAGGATGGAAAGTTGTGAGATGTGCTCTTCTGTGACCCTGGCAATTATTTACATTTTTTTTTGGGGGGGGGGGGGCCCAATTAGAACTTCTGCTATGGGGCCCCATGATTCCTATGTACGCCCCTTCTAACAATTTCACAAGTCCTTACCCCCTTCCCGAAAGCCACTGTACATGTCTGGCAAGAGTACAGTGGGTACAGAAAGTATTCAGACCCCTTTACATTTTTCACTCTTTGTTTCATTGCAGCCATTTGGTAAATTCTAAAAAGTTCATTTTTTTTATCATTAAAGTACACTCTGCACCCCATCTTGACTGAAAAAAAAACAGAAATGTAGAAATTTTTGCAAATGTATTAAAAAAGAAAAACTGAAATATCACGTGGTCATGAGTATTCAGACCCTTTGCTCAGACACTCATATTTAAGTCACATGCTGTCCATTTCCTTGTGATCCTCCTTGAGATGGTTCTACTCCTTCATTGGAGTCCAGCTGTGTTTAATTTTTACAAATTTTAGAATTCTTTTCACCACTAAAATAATTTGGTATCGTCGTAATCGTACTGATGAGGAGAATCATGATTACAGATCATTTTTACCACACAATGTACACTGTATAAGCAATTCTCCAAAACCTATTTCAGAATTGTGGGGTTTTTCTTTCGCAATTTCACTACATTTGGATTTTTTTTCCTGTTTTCCAGAGCTGAGCTGGGTTGTGGGGTTGTGGTGAAGGCAGATGAACTGGTAGAGACAGAAACCACGCGAGTTAAGAGAATGGAACGGAGACTGTGTGTGAAAATGCCCTGTGTGCTTAAGTTGAGTACCCACTTTCTTTTGTACATAATCCCCACCAAGTTATCATTCAGTAAAAAGTTTATTTTTGACTGGTGGTCTCCCTCATTGAAGTCCTCAACATCTGGTCCTGGCCAACCTAAGTCATCAGTAATATGCGGCCTGCAAGGGCGTAGCGCTCCCATAGGGAAAGCCCACAAACCCAGCCAGGACCCCCATCTTCATATAGCGTGTTGTGGTGTGGAAGACGAGTACCTCGCCCACGCCTACCACCCCACGCCACATTACCATTCCATCACAATATGCGGAGAATCAGAAGATGTAGCTAGTCAATAGCAGGGGGCCAGATAGGTGAGCTGTGAGGTGAGTATAACAATTTTCTTAAAAAATTGTAACCTTCTGATTGCCCATTATGGTTCAGTGGCCGCTATTTTGCTGAATCTACATGGAAGCGAATTACAAAAAAATCTGCATTTATTAAATTATAGTAGCATTCAATTCCATTAAAATGTACTCTCTCATCCCTATTGTAAACCATTTAATGATACTTTTACAAGTACTAGCAATAGAATGGCAAAAAGCTTTACACCAGTGCACATCGGAAAAAAATTGTAAAAACTCAATGGAAATATGTCTTTTTCCAAATCCAAATATTTAGAAACTGTTAAAAAAATTGGATAATTGCTGTTTATAATTGTCACTTATTGTCCCGAAGGCTAGGGTGACGCCCCTGAGGGTTCAGTCGCCACAGAGGTACTGCACCTCACCCAGAGGTGTGGTGTCTCCCTTCTCTCAGGTAAGAAGGGAGTACTGCACGGAACCCCAAACACCTGCATCCAACACTACACTGCTCCAGGCCAGCTGGAGGGGCAAGACGCAATGTATGTTTCTGCTGAGCCCTGACCCTGGCTGGAGTGGGGGAACCCAAAGGTAGGAGGAACCAGTAGTGGTGTGGGTGGAGGAATTAGTTAGTGGGAGCACTTTAGTAGGAGTATAAATAGGGAAGCCATATTAGGGTGGCAGGTTCAGTAGTAATGTGAGTTCTAGGGAGCTGTTCAGAAGAACAGCTCGGGACTGTTCAGAAGAACAGTCCAGGAGCTGAGTCTCATTAGGAGATCAGCTCCACCGGTAGGGCCAGGTCAGAAGGCCCCGGAGGGGAGCAGGGAGTAGGCTCCGTTCTACAGAAAGGATCCCAGGGGGTACGGCGCGTGCAGGACGGCACCCGTACGCCCCGCATCTGTCAGAAGACAGAGGGATCGCTGCGGCATTCTAATCCCCAAGAGGGTTAAGTAGGTCCCGGATCCGACGTACAGGAAGGACTTCAGAGCACCCGAGTGGGATTGAGAGTGGGCAGCGCAGAGCAGGAGGGAGAAGGACCAGAGTAAAGACGGTCAAAATAGGAACACGAGAAAGTGGGGTTCTGCCAGGTATTCCCAAGTTGCCTGAGGAAGGATTGAACCTCTGCCCGGTGAACGCAGCGCGACGCGGGAGGCCTTTACCTGTATAGTGCACCTGTGAAGTGTCTAAAGAACTGTGAGTAAAATCTTGGATGACTGCACTGCACTGCCTCTGTCCATTCTTCATTGGCACTATTGTTTCCCCTGCACTACAACGCCCAGCGCGATCCACTCTCTTCTACTACACTGCCCTGAGGCTTGCTCCACCTGTGGGGAGCCGTCCCATCTCAAGCTGCCCTATCATCTGCCTCAGAGGACAGTTGCAGTGTTGGTGATCTTCACCAGGTACCACAGGTGGGGTCACGAACTTTCCCAAATCCCCATATATACATATCCCCCCTTTTGAGTGACGGCCCTGGGCCACGGACCGGGCCAGCCACCGTGGTATCCCCCGGCTATCGGAGGCCCGGCTGCCGAGTACCCCACGGCCCTGGGGGCGCGTCATCTTCTGGCGTCACGAACAGGATGCGTGACCAGCCCATACCGGCGGGTGAAGTGTGCCTAAAGAACTATGTTATGTTACTGAATGTGGCGCCCCCCCCAGAAGAACGGGCATCATTATGTGCGTGATCAAAGACAACAGTATGGAACCTCCCATCATGGGCCGGGTCCCAGAATGGCGCCAAAAGCATACCCTGCCCCTTGACTGTCCGCATAGATGTGTCCGTCAAGGCAGGAAGGCCGTCACAGGGAGTGACTGACAGCAAATCGCCATGGGACCGCCCCCAAAAGAAGAGAGGAGGAGGAGAAAAGGAATGGAGACAGGGTGTGGTCTCAACCCATCTAGCCAGACCGCACCCGGCAGCCAGGATGGAAGGAAGCAAGAGTCCAGCCTCCGCCTCTGACCTGCCACAGCATCCAGTCACCCCCCTCACCATAGAGGGAGAAGTGGAGAAGTTGTCCCCGGAGGACGTGGAGTTCCTCCAGAGCGAGGTCCTCGAGAGAATCCCCAGTCCCAGGCACTGCCAGCGCCGACCTTCTCCTGCGCCTCGGTTGCAGGACTGTTGCAGCGCTGGTGACCTTCACCAGGTACCACAGGTGGCGTCACGAACTTTCCCAAATCCCCATATATACAAATTCCCCCTTTTGAGTGACGGCCCTGGGCCACGGACCGGGCGCACCGTGATATCCCCCGGCTATCGGAGGCCTGGCTGCTGAGTACCCCACGGCCCTGGGGGCGCGTCACTAGCACACAATCATTTTCCAAGTCTGTATAACTTGTCCACAAGGAGTACTTCTGCTTCTGAACTCTCTCCTGTGCAAGGCTTTGCAATGTGCATGAGGTCTAAGACTGACCAGAGGCAAATGCATGAAGACCAATTTAAAACCTTTTAAAATGAACCATTCAAAAAATGAGTAACTGTAATACAAGGTGTTATTGTAAAGTAGCATGAAACTAACAAAGATTAACATACTGAAGCAAGTTTGTAAAAAATGTATCTTGCTGTAAATTCCACCAATCATGTCTCATGAGGACTACTGCTGACTACTAGAGCATGTGAACATCATAGATACGGTCCATAATTTAAAAGGAATCTGTCAATAGGAACAACCCCCCTATATGGGCACGAAGGTCATAGAAAGTTGAATAAAATTATACCTTGATATTTGTGATCAGATGTCTTTAATATTCCAGAGAAGTCCACATGTTTTTCTTAATATGTAAATGAGCTATTAAGAATAATGGGTCTTACAGAGAACTCCATGAGAATTTGCCTCCAAAGCTTATTTTAAATGAAAGGGTGTGTTACCAGTGCGAGACATGTAATGACTGACAGTCTGCTCTCCTAAGTTATATGTCTCACACTGGAAACACGCCCTTTCATTTAAAATAATCTCTGGAGGCAGATTCTCAGGGAGATTTATGTTCGGTCCATGGATCTTAACAGTTCATTAACAAATGAAGAATAATCTTGTACAGTAAATTGAAGTTTACCTAAAATACATAAATGAACATCAGTGAACGAAATCATCATTTGTCAGATGTATATATCACCATATCAAATAAAAAAATAAGGTAACAAAAAACTTTTACCTCTTCATGGTTTGTTCCGCTGTCTTGTGCACACACTAGACATTTTTAGTGGTGAGATGGCTTCAGAAATATGTGACTGCTGATTTAGCTGCAAATATCCAGAAAACCCGTGAAAGAGTTACCTGTAGTTACCACAAGAAAAAGCCATAGAAAATGTAATTTCATTCCAACAGAGAAAAGGCATTTTCAATGAAGAGACTGTTTCCAATGGAAAAGACTTGGCATCGACCAGAAGTGAGTGGGCAATGTAGTTCTTGTGAGCAGGTGGTGGAGCAGTCCTTGGAGAGTTCAGATTCTTACCTGGGAGTGCTACTGGAGTAGCATGACAGAAAAGGAGACAACCATTCCCTGGAGTGATGTTTCACAGGAATAGACAGCCGTGCACCGGTCAGGCATTTCTGGAAGAGAAATCCCCTGATACCAGTGTGAGTCCACAGTATAAACATGATAGAGCAAGAGTTCCTGGTATACAGAACTACTGATAGTAAGGGGAGTACAGAGGATGTTACTAAATCTAATTGCTTTTGCTCTGAATTATACAAGTAGGCTGCTAAAAAAAAAACAGTTTCTACTGTATGTTTATTGGAGTTGGCATTGTATTGAGATTGATTTTAACCACTTAAAGAAGTTGTCCACTACTTTTACACTGATGGCCTATCCTTAGGATAGGTTATCAATGTCTGACCGGCCAGGGTCCGACACCCAGCACCCCTGCCGATCAGCTGTTATCGGTGTCGGCGGCAGCCACAGTCCGGAAGTACTCACTTGTGGAGCTGGCCATCTGCTTGTAGTGGCTGCCACAGGGTACTACATATCCACCTCCTATTCAAATAAATAGGAGGCGAATATGTAGTACCCTGCCTCGGCTATTACGACCAGCTCCGCAAGTGAGTACTTCTGGCCGGTGGCTGCCGTCGACACCGATAACAGCTGATCAGCGGGGGTGTTGGACCTCGGCCGATCAGACACTGATGACATATTCTAAGGATAGGCCATCAATGTAAAAGTAGTGGACAACTTCTTTAAGATGCAGGCAATTTTCGTTTTGCACTTAAAGAGAACCTTTCACTGGATTCTTTTAAATCATTCTGAGTACCTCGTCCAATTGGTGCTGCTCCACTGATTCTGGAACAGTTTTTATTTTTATTCTGTGCCCCGCCATTCCTAAATTCTGCACCTGTCAATAAAGATACACATTTTCTCTTCAATGAACTGGGCATATACCACAGAACTTCTTATTGCAATTAGTTTATTTTTGCTTATAATTGAAGTTATGTCCTGTTCATGTAATAAAATGGCCCCTGTCATGCAATTTAAATGGCAACCTATCCTAGTCATGTGTCAGACTGGCTATAGTCTGAAGAAGCAGAGCTCTGAAGACCTGTGTCTCAACTGAAAGGAACTGTATGTTAAGCACACATACCGATGAGCTGAAGAAGGGCTTTAACAAGACAAAAAATAAATCTTCTCCTCAGCTGACTGTACACGGAGGATGGAGGCTGGGTAAAAAACCTTTTGTGCTCAGTAAGACAAGGAGAAGATTTATTTCTTCACTCATAGCCTTTCTCGGGCATCTCAGTGGTATGTATGCTTACAATACATCTCCTCTGTCATTGAGACACAGGTCCTGGGAGCTGTGTTTTTTGAGAGTTCAGCCTGCCATGTGCCACCATCAAAAATATTACTCCAATCAGAGACTGGAGTAAATTTCTGGCAAAATTGATACCACTTCAGTGAAGTAAATTATCATGAATTAGTCTTGTGCACTTAGGTAATGCTTGTCGTGCCCCAGCTCCACCTTCATTTCTAAATATAGCCAAAGCTAGCTGGGAGTTGTGTAAAAATGACAAAAGTTGCAACACTTTTGTTCAACCTATAGTTGCACAAAAATATTGTGACATTTTTAAAGGTGTTTTACATCGGAATTATACCTTGATGAATCAGGCGCATTGTTTCTTGAATCTTAAGAGTTCATTTGATGTATACGAGACCCTGGTACTTTAATATTTTTTTAATTGTCCATTATAAAGGACTACAGGTATGTTATGCTTTAATGGCCAGCTTCAGACAAGCGTATTACAGACCCTAGGTACAGTTTTACCTTACAAGTCACATGCATCCTATAGCTGCCTATCCACATGTGCTGGGTATATATTAAAGTAATACAAATTCTTGTCCTATGTGTTTACTTACGACCTCCATAAATATGAATACGTTTTTTATATCTATTTGCTCTATAAATTGACTATAGATCAAACTTTCATGTAGAATTTTTTTTTAAAAAACCTGTATGATCCCAGGCTCATTCCAGTTACCATGCAAAACAAGTTCTTGTAGTGTCAGTGGCACAAACATTTCCATAAACTCAGATAATATAAAAGATTGCTTGTAAGCAAGACCTTACACTTTTATTGACAGCTCGCTCAGCAGTGCATTTGTGCAGAGTGAGCTGTCAGTCAAAGTGTCAGGGCGTTCTTACAGCCTCCATTCAGTATAGTGATAGGTGCTATGAATGGTGACTGTAATCGCTAAATCGATGTCCACATGTCTGAAAGCTAGTGGCTCCCAAGAGGAAATAAGTTCATTTTCTCCCAGTAGCTGCCCTTTGGGAAAGATGGCCACACAGCATTGTAACAGTGTTTACCTGCATATTAACCCATTAACCCTATATTTGCAGGTAAATAGAATTTTCAATGGTGAAAGTTTCCCCTTAAAGGGAGTCTGTCAGCCCAAACTGAAAGTATAAAATAAGTACATAGCCTCATGTGGAATAATGCCTATATAAAAATCACACTTTTAGATTTCTAATTGCTGCCTCTGTTCTGCAGAAACTGAAGTTTAGTCAAACATGCTGATTACGGTGTACCCTTGGTGTGAATGTAAGGTGGCCCAGCGAGGTAATCGTGGGCGAATTGTAGCCCTTGCTCACTCTGGCACCCTACAGACAATTCGTGTCCTCCCTCTGCTGTGTGGCTGTGTATGTGGCATGCTTCACTTACTTCAAACCATCCGATCGCGGCTGTCTCCAGGCATTTCTCTTCTGGGACCAGGGCAGCAATAAATTCAGAGGACACAAAGTTCTTAACCATAACTGGGATTTTACTTGGGGAAGAGGAGTATATATAGTACTTACAGTCTGGTACATTGGATAAGGCCCAACAGGTTTTCATCTCCCATACAGGTTCTAGAATCATCTTCAGCCCTGGTGCCCTCTTTAGGTGAAGCATCTCTCTAATGCTATTCTCTGTCCCAAGAGACGTTTCCTCACCAGCAACAGTGTGTCCGGATCCTATATCTCCCTCACGGCTTAACCTGGAGTTCTATCTTCCTCTGCTACCTGCAGACGAGAAGTGCCCCAGGGTCCTCAATACCTCTGTTGAGTTTATCCGGCCGGCTAATGGGACTCCTGCGTGAGGAGATATTTACACTGCTTATCCACTGTCTGAGGGTAGGGAGCCCCCGTCTACCTTAGCAGACAATTTCCCTGGCTGTCCGCCCGTAAGGCTTCCTATCACAACTCTGGCAGGCCTCCAACTGACACTTTCTGGAAAATTCTCCAGACGTTACCTAGGATGCCCTGACCCCTGTGACAGTTAATTCGTCACTGTCCTTCTGGTAGCTGGCTCTCACTAACAGCTGTGCCCGACAGTGGCATCTTGTGGCCGATTAAAAGTACTACAGCCCCACAAGGAAAATATGTCAAACTAATCCCCAGATATACTCCACGCCTGACCGAGACACTGCGTTTCCCCCTCTACTCTACTGACTATACCACTGAAGCTAACCCCTTAACTTGACCTAACAGCAGTTCAGAGAGACCTAACTATGGGAATATGTTATTCTGACTACTTTAGTACCAAAGGAAGGTTACACCCTTCTTCACTATTACATGACTAAACAGCTTTGTGCACTGTTCCACTCCACCCACTGGTGTTACATGTCCCTAGCTTCCTCTCTGGCTCCTGACTGCGCTAGTTTGCCTGGAATGAGCACTGTCTGCAGAGAAAGCTCAGACAAGCCAGTGTTATCAATCAAGGTGTGATTTTTTTTAGGGACTATATCCCCTCGAAAAGGCTATATGCTTAGTTTATGCTATCAGTTTGGACTGACAGACTCCCTTTAAAAATAAAGATATAAAACATCTTCCCCCAAGGCAAAACATATTAAAATTTAAAACCTGTCACTGAATATACATTGTAATGTTGTTTTATAATTTAAAAGTGTTTACCTTGCTTACAGACAGTAGTGTCCTATTGCAAACAGCACCTTCCAAAAAGTTGATCAGATGTGAAAAAATTAACATTCTGTTGATCAAATGTTACAATAATAAACATAAGCAGTAATTCTTCTATTCAAAACATAAAAGAGCCTGGTTGTCAATACAGCAATCTCAGTAATTATTACCAAAGGAGGTTAGCACAAAATTGATGGAACGTATTCTATTTAGGATTCTGAAAATAATTAGGGACACAATGATTTGCATTAATACCATGAAAAAGTAGTTTTACTGCAATTATATGTCATCTGGAAGTGTACAATACCTAAAATTGCAGTAACCGCACGCTTTTCGCTGCTGTAAGGGAAATGTATGAAAGTTACTGTATATCAGATCAATGTGAGACCATCCTCAATGATGTCCAAATGCTTTAATAGGGAATTTGGTGTGGGATTGTGCTCATAAAGTCTTACACTAAGAAAATATATATGTAAAACTACCTCTTCACTAGGAACGTAAATATGTAAAACTACAACTGAATACAATATAATGTAGATGTTTTCCATCTAAATGGATTTAGGTTATTGTAACCAAGTCTTGTCTTTGCTAATCACCAGGACAAACAGGAGCTAAATCAACCAAAACATGATGTCAATCATCTTCAGAGCACTGAAAAAGATTAGGTACATGGTAGCAGGACAAAGAATACATATGCTAAGAAAATAATATAAACTAATTGTCACATCAAATACATTTAATAAACACTAAGTCTGGACTGTGAGAAATCATTTCTTGTTACTCTGATGATTTGGGCTACCACAATGGTTTTAATGTGATTAGGCCAGACCTTAGTTAAATCAAACAAATAAGACATCTTTAGTGTTCTGGAGAATAAACTTTGTGACAACTATTTAAATGAATTTAAAGGCCTGACAATATTTTACCTTTTGAATTTATAACTATTCATCACCTTATCATCTTTGATTATTTTATTATTATTATTATTAGTAGTAGTATTATTATTTCATTTTGGTTTCCCATCTGTAAGGACCATAAGATCACAGAGACAAAGGACTTGTGCTCTTTCTCCTGCTCAGCGGTTCCAAGCAGAGAGCTTCAAGCAAACCTACTTGTTATGAGAGCTTGTCGTATGAAGGGGAGCTGAGATGATGATGATTATTATTACTATTGTTTTAAGATTCTATTTTCCTTTGTAGCATAGCAGGAATGCATGTGGAATAACAAATAGGACTACTCAGGAGTCTAGGAATCTCAGTTGGACTTTGCGTGGTAAATCATATGCCATTAAAATGTCTCATTGCTTTTAATTACATTCATTTAGGGGGGATTTTACAGTTATTAAAGTGCAATGATAATAAATATGTATAGTATACAGTATATATACATATATATATATATATATATATATATATATATATATATTTTAGACAACATCCCTGAGATATTTAAAGCTATTTTCTTGGATAGACAATGAAGAGGATATCCTCTGTTTAATATTCTAGCATTACTGATTAAGTACTTGTTTATCCTTCATGAATATATACAATCAGATCCACTTATCTGTAGGACAGAGCAAAGTAGTTGATACTCTCATTATTTTCAATCATGGTTCTACTGACAGGGTGTTCAATGCATTTTCTTTCTGTAAGAAGGTTAAAATTAATCTGATTAAAAATTGAAATATCTCACTAGTAAAGCATAATGAAGCATGTATAACATGAAAACAAGGATGGGACTGAATGTAGCCCCTTAATCCATTAATGTGTGCTCTATCATATTTTTATAGTTGACCCTAAAGTTATTTCTTCTAATGTGCTACCTTTTCACAGTGAAGGATTTAAAGATCGGGGCTAGCAGCCTTGGGCATAAGGCACTGATTATAGACTAATAAAGTTGGTCTCTGACCATTTACAGGTGCATCTCACTAAATTAGAATATCATCAAAAGTTAATTTAATTCAGTTTTTCAATACAAAAAGTGAAACTCATATATTATGTAGAGTCATTACAAACAGAGTGATCTATTTCAAGTGTTTATTTCTGTTAATGTTGATGATTATGGCTTACAGCCAATGAAAACACAAAAGCCATTATCTCAGTAAATTAGAATAATTAACAAAAAACACCTGCAAAAGCTTCCTAAGCGTTTAAAAAGGTCCCTTAGTCTGTTTCAGTAGGCTCCACAATCATGGGGAAGACCGCTTGATAGACTTGACAGATGTCCAGAAGGCCGTCATTGACACTAAGTAAATGCAAAGTAAATTTTGCATTTCATTTGGAAATCAAGGTCCCAGAGTCTGGAGGAAGGGTGGAGAGGCACACAATCCAAGCTGCTTGAGGTCTAGTGTGAAGTTTCCACAATCAGTGATGATTTGGGAAGCCATGTCATCTGCTGGTATAGGTCCACTGTGTTTTATCAAGACCAAAAGCAGCACGGCTGTCTACCAGGAAATTTTAGAGCACTTCATGCTTCCCTCTGCCAAAAAGATTTTTGGAGATGGAAATTTCATTCTCCAGCAGGACTTGGCACCTGTCCACCTGCCAAAAGTACCAATACCTGGTTTAAAAACAACAGTATCACTGTGCTTGATAGGCCAGCAATCTCACCTGACTTAGAGAATCTATGGGGTATTGTCAAGAGGAAGATGAGAGACACCAGACCCAACAATGGAGATGAGCTGAAGGCTGCTATCAAAGCAATCTGGGCTTCCATAACACCTCAGCAGTGCCACAGGCTGATCGCCTCCATGCCACACCGCATTGATGCAGTAATTGATGCAAAAGGAGCCCGACCAAGTATTGAGTGCATTTACTGAACATACATTTCAGTAGACCAACATTTCGGATTTTAAAACATTTTTCAAGCTGTTATAAAGTATTCTAATTTACTGAGATAATGAGTTTTGTGTTTTCATTGGCTGTAAGCCATAATCATCAACATTAACAGAAATAAACACTTGAAATCGATCACTCTGTTTGTAATGACTCTATATAATATATGAGTTTCACTTTTTGTTTTGAAGAACTGAAATAAATTAACTTTTTGATGATATTCTAATTTAGTGAGATGCACCTGTAATTGTTTGGATGCCACAGTCAATAGCAACTGTGGCATGTAGGGGAGAAGTCTTACTGTCAGTATGCCCCTTCACAATGTTGGTTTCCAATGGCAGCAAAGGACCTGACAAAGGACCTCTAGTCTGCCATAAGCAGCTATTATCCCACCCCAAAAATGTGAAAACTAATTGTTTTTGCATCCCACCCAAAAACTCTTTAAAAATATTGAAGCAGTTATATCCCTAAATATACCATGGTAAAAACTTTAACCAGTCCCATAAAAAATAAACAATGATATTTTGACTTTCCAAATATGACTGAATGACTTTTTTTTTCCATAAAACATTCTTATGTTAATTTGGTATCACCTTATTGCTATCACCATACTCCTAACACCATATTCACATGTCACTTTAACTGCAGAGTAAACAGTAGCAGGTAAAAAATAACAAAAAATCACCTTACTTCATCATGTTGTGACCTTTCTTGCACTTGCACAGAACCCTCCCAGGCCTCAGGGTGAGAGGTCTGGAGCTCTCACCACTCACAATGGGGAGCAGAAAATGCAACAAGGACTGGACAGGTGATGATGAGGAGTAAATGGTCCCTAGAGGGGAGCGGTAAGGTGAGTTTAAGGTTTTTTAACATTTTTGTTTATGGGGGGGCGTGACCGGATGTGGACCTGAGAGGACATGCGGCAGAGGAGCTCCTGCCGAACGCTGATTAAACACCAGCAATACCCCTGATATATCGGCCACCCACCTTCATAAAATGGGTCCTCGTAGAGCCCGGCCCTCGGTGCCCATGGGTGCCGCTGCTGCAGCCTCCGCGATGGTTATGGAGGCTTTCCTACAAAAGGACTCGGCGGGCCCAGGAACTCCAGCACCATCTTGCCCCACGCATTCTGGCTGCACACAGGAGGATCTCACTCAGCACGAGACAAAGAGCATGGGAGAGGTAGGAGTGGGAGTGGCTCCTTCAACGGCTGCGGAGGGAGAGCTACTGGGTTCTCCTACCCCACAGTCACTTGTGGGGATAAAGGGGGAGGATTTAGACCCTGACAGCAATCTGGTACAGATTGCCATGGGACATAAAGAGCCTCTGCCAAGGGCCCACGTGAAACCATCTTATAATGACTCATGGGTCCAGTCACACTCTGCAGCTGGGATTAAGTCAGGTAGGTGGGCCCCTGCTGAATGGGCTCTGTGGGGGGCCCTGGTGTGGGCTCTAAGTCGGAGGCTGGTCCTGCACAGTCTGGAGGTCTCCTTTGGTGACATCTGAAGATGAGGAGCAAGACCCTGGGCTTCCTTTAATCCCTTTTGCATCAAAAAAAATCCTGTCTTTGTTACCTTCTAAAAATTATTTTAAAATCTTGATTTCTGGAGTGAAAGAAGCTCATATTGCCCTTCCCTTTCATTTCCCTCCCTAGTTTTTGTGTTTTTTGTCCTTTGTCTAATACTTTGTATGTTTACAAGATTTATTAAATTAAAGTGCTGGATGGTTTGGAAAAAAAACACACTGACTGCCGGGGAACTTTGGGGTGATGGGAGGATGGGTTTACTCCTTTGGTTTATTTCTATGAATGGCCTCATCGAAATTTTCATGTGTGTTTATGTTTCATGCTAAAAGACAAAGAGGGTCTTCTTAGTTTTAATAATGTTTTCAAACCATCTAATCTAAATGCTTCTTATGCTCTGTGATGCTTGTTATATTTTATACTTTAATAAAAATTACAGTTAGAAAAAAAAAATTGTTTACATTTTACTTTTATTATGCTCTGTGGTCTGGAACGAGAGATCCCATAATGAGGGACTTTAAATTCAAGGAGATTAAATATATGATTTGCAATGCTGCAAAAGGACTTTGTACATGATAGAGAGGCATAAAAATATAGCTATACTTTCTTTATGAAAAATATTCTTTTCTTTAGCTTTCAGAAAAAAATATGCTTGATAGAGTAGCATTCATGTTGACCTGTCTCACGCGTACACTGGTCTTAATTGTCATATATGGCATTAATTCTCACACTCCCATTTAAGATCAAAACCCCCTCTCAGGTAGTAACATCAATGCATCATGCATTAGAAGTATACAGTTTAAACTAGAAGTTTGCATACACTATATAAAAAGACACATATGCATGTTTTTCTCAATATCTCACATGAAATCAGAATAAACCTGTCCCGTTTTAGGTCAATTAGGATTAACATAATTTTTAATATTTGCTAAATGCCAGAATAATGAGAGAGAGAGAATGTTTTAAGGCATTTTTATTACTTACAAAGTCAAAAGTTTACATATACTAAGATTTATATGCCTTTAAACAATTCTGGACTGCCCATATGATGAGGTCATGTGTTTGGAAGCTTCTGATAGGTTTTTCGACAACATTTGAGTTAATTAGAGACACACCTGTAGATGTATTTTAATGCACACCTAAAACACACTACTTCTTTGTGTAGCATCATGGGAAAGTCTAAAGAAATCAGCCAAGATATCAGGAAGATAATTGTGGACTTGCACAAGTCTGGCTTATTCTTGGGTATGATTTGAAGATACCTGAAGGTGCCTCATTCATCTGTTCAAACAATACCTAAGTATAAACAAGATGGGAATGTCCAGCCATCATACCGCTCAGGAAGGAGACGGATTCTGTGTCCCAGAGATGAACGTGCTTTGGTCCGACATGTGCATATCAACCCAAGGACAAAAGCAAAAGACCTTGTGAAGATGATGGCGGAAGCTGGTAAGATTGTGTCAATATTCACCATGAAATAAGAACTGTATCAACATGAGCTGAAAGGCCACTCAGCCAGGAAGAAGCATTACTCCAAAAGAAACATAAAAAAGCCAGATTTATGTTTGCAAATGCACACAGGAACACAAACCTTAATTTTGGAGACATGTCCTGGAGTCTGATGAAACTAAAATTGAACGTTTTGGGCATAATGACCATCGTTACGTTTGGAGAAAAAAGGGAGAAGCTTGGAAGCCTAAGAACACCATCCCAACTATAAGGCTGTGTGCCCAAGAAGCATTTTCCAAGCATTTATGCTGCGGAATTTACGCAGCGTAAATGCTTGGGAAACGCTTGGTAATCCGCCCCCCATGGTCCCCAATGACAAGCCACAATGTCAATGCCCATGCTGCGGATTTTCCCGCAGCATTTATGCTGCGCTCAAAAATCCACAGCATGTCCATTAATTTTGCGGACATGCAGCGTAATCGCCGCCATTGACTTGCATTGGACCGCGTGACATCCGCATCACTACATGTGGATAAGCGGATATCACACGGTTCAATGTGCGGATGGTACCCAGGCCTGGAGGAGAGGAGACTCTCATCAAGACCTGGGTACCATAGAAACTGTAAAAAAAAAAGAATTTAAAATAAAAAATAAAGATTATACTCACCTTCCGATGTCCTCCCGGTGTTTTGTCTGCTCCGTCCGGTGTCTTGCATTGCTCGCGCTGTTGTGAAGGACCTGCCATGACGTCATTGAGTCATGTGACCTGACACATGACTGAATGACGTCACCGGAGGTCCTTCACACCACAGCGAGCAGTGCAAGACACCGGACGCGGCGGAGATAGCACCGGGAGGACACGGGAAGGTGAGTATAATCTTTTTTTTTTATTTTTTACCATTCTTATTCTTTTTTTTTTAACTATTACTTGGTCACACTATATAAATCCATGCCGGTTGCATGGATTTATATAGTGTGAACAAGTTGTCAAGCACTTTTCCAAGTGATGCTAAGATCGCTTGGAAAAGCACTTGATAACCCGCATGCAGAAATGCATGCGAAAACGCTTGACAAACGCTTCTACCTGGCGGGAAAAACGCATGTAAAATCCGCATGCGTTTTTCCTGCCAGGGAGAAGCGTAAAAAATATGCAGCATTTCTGCATCATGGGCACATGGCCAAAAACACGGGGGTGGCAGCATCATATTGTGCTGTTTTTTTGCTGCAGGAGGGACTGGTGCACTTCACAAAATAAATGGCATCATGAGAAAAGAAGATTATGTGGCAATACAGAAGCAGCATCTCAAGAAATCTGCCAGGAAGTTAAAGTTTAGGCGGAAATGGGTCTTCCAAATGGACAATTACCCAAAGCATACTGCCAAAATGGTAACAAAGTGGCTTAAGGATAATGAAGTCAATGTTTTAGAGTGGCCATCACAAAGCCCTGATCTCAAGCCTATTGAAAATTTATGAGCAAAGGTGAAAAGGCAGGTGCGAGTAAGGCGATCTACAAACCTGGATCAGTTACACCAGTTTTGTCAGGAGGAATGGGCCCAAATTCCGACCAACTATTGTGAGAAGCTTGTGGAAGAATATCCCAAACGTTTGACCCAAGTCATTCAGTTTAAGGGCAATGGTACCAAATACTAATTAAAGGTATGTAAACTTTTGACTTTGCAATAAGTAATAAAAATACCTTTATGCTAAAAGAATGCTAAAAACATTCTCTCTCTCTCTCTTTCTCTCATTATTCTGGCATTTGGCAAATATAAAAAATTATGGTAATCCTATTCCTAATAGACCTAAAATGGGAAAGGTTTATTCTGATTTCATGTCAGATATTGAGAAAAACATGCATATGTGTCTTTTTATATAGTGTATGCAAACTTCTGGTTTCAACTATGTCTGAACCAAGATAGGTGTTTATAGTAATATCTCTGCAGGTCACCCACAGTCCTTCACTATAGTAGTAGATAATTAAGTGGTTATAGTAAGTGTAGTTCTGTAGGAATGTTCATTCACAGATACATCAAACTCTCTGTTTACAATTTGAAAGCAAAATTCTATACTGGGGGATGAGCCATTGAGGTTGATAAAGAGATATTTAAGACTTCCTTTTTTGGAAAATTTGCCTTAAAAGTACTTAGACAACCAAAGCTGTTGAACTCATATAACAAAGCTAGAAAAGTGATTAGGAAATACACCAAAATCAAACCATCATCAAACTATTCTAATATGGGGACGTAACTCTTAGCCTGTATTACATTAACATCTGGATTACTGTGAGGAGCCACTACCAGGTGCTCCATAGTCATAATATTTAACAAGGGCGATAAGAATACCCCTGAGATCTGTTTTTAATAGGAAAGATGCTAGACAATGTAACATATGTTTTCACTCTAACAATAGGTAGCATGTATAAATCGCATATCTGTGACATCATCTTCCTAGGCCTCTTAAAGCGAACCGTCATCAGGATTTTGCTAAGTAAACTGCAGGCAGTGTCAGTTTGGTGTCCTTTAAAATGATGAAAATGATATCTGGGTTGATGAAATCCATCTTGTGGTTGTTTTTTAATCTTTAAAAACAGGAAAAAATGGCCAGCACTTCCAAAACAAGAAATAGGTGTGAACAGGTGCTTACTTAGGAGCAGCTACCTCCATAAACAACTAACAAACAAATTAGAAATACAAGTCCCATAGGCATATTGAGGTACAAATAATTGAATCATCATAGATCATTAATGCATGTAAAGAAATCTAGAACACTCCTAAATGAATATTTGAAAAGAGGAGGAGCAAAGGGAGTGTGTATAAAATATAATTTTTTATTAAATACTGGTTAAAAACCAGGACAGGCAAAATAGCAACAAGCAAAAACCCTGGGGGGAATCTTGACAATCTTCTGCACTTTCTGCTTGTGCATTCCCTGGGGAGGGGGCTTCACCTGCCACATGGGTAAGGTTTCTTTTTATTGAATTATTTGATGGTGGTTTTTCTGACATACTTTCATTTACACATGTGTGACATAGGACAGATTGTATACATGTCAAGATTGCACCTATCAGTTATAATATAATACCTTCTATACTTGCATGTTGGATGTGTTTTCCCTACCCCAGGGCTTGCACTTGTTGCTATTTTGCCTGTCCTGGTTATTTGTAAGGCTGCGTACCCACGTTGCGTATTACAAGTGTATATGCTGCGGAATTTCCGCAGCGTAAACCCTTGTAAAACGCATGTATATCCGCACCCCATGGTCCCCAATGGCATTCCGCAATGTCAATGCCCATGCTGCGGATTTTTCCGCAGCGTATATGCTGCGGTCAAAAATCCGCAGCATGTTCATTAATTTTGCGGAAGCGCAGCGGAATCAATGTGCGGATGGTACCCAAGTCTGGATGAGAGGAGACTCTCATCCAGACCTGGGTACCAAAGAACCTGTAAAAAAAAGAATAAAATAAAGTTTATACTTATCTTCTGATGTTTTCCCTCCGTCGCGCTGTTGTGTGAAGGACCTGCCACGTCATTGAGTCATGTGACCCATCACATGACTCAATGACTTCACCGCAGGTCCTGCACACAACAGCGTGAGCCGCTCAAGACTCCGGACGGGGCAGAGAATGCATCGGAAGGTGAGTATAAACTTAGTTTTTTTATTTTTTACCATTCTGATTCTTTTTTTTTTAACTATTACTTGGTCACACTATATAAATCTATGCCGGTTGCATGGATTTATATAGTGTGAACAAGTTGTCAAGCACTTTTCCAAGTGATGCTTAAATCACTTGGAGAAGTGCTTGATAACCCGCATGCGGAAATGCATGCAAAGACGCTGCAAAGACGCCTCACAAACGCTTCTACCTGGCGGGAAAACCGCATATAAAATCCGCATGCGATTTTCCCGCCAGGGAGAAGCGTAAAAAATATGCTTCAGTTCCACAACGTGGGCACTTAGCCTAAGAATGTTTTTAACCAGTATTTAATAAAAATTTATAAATGTGTAAATGAAACTATATAAGAAAAACCACCATCAAATAATTCAAAAAAAGAAAGCTTACCCATTTGGCAGGTGAAGCCCCCCCCCAGGGAATGCACAAGCAGAAAGTGCAGAAGATTGTCAAGATTCCAAAGATTCCACCTATCAGACATAATATAATACCTTCTATACTTGCATGTTGGATGTGTTTTCCCTACCCCAGGGCTTGCACTTGTTGCTATTTTTCCTGTCCTGGTTATTTGTAAGAATGTTTTTAACCAGTATTTAATAAAAATTTATATTTTACACACTCCCTTTGCTCCTCCTCTTTTCAAACTAACAAACAAAGCAGCACACTGTAACGCTAAGTATGAGAACATGAAATAAATGAAATTTGAATAGCATTACTGCTCTAGAAAATAGAAATAAATGAGAAATCTTAGAGCATAAATTGGCCAATTCATGTGTACCTGACAGCCGCGATAAGGCGTCTCTCAAAATACCAGGATCCTACCAATGTGAATACCTCTCTAAGAGACTATGTCTGCTTGTGTGTGCGATAATAAGATACTGCTGCAATTAAAATCACCTGTGGCATAGAGGTGGAGTGCTCAGTCAAAGCTTATACAGTGGGTACAGAAAGTATTCAGACCCCTTTAAATTTTTCACTCTTTGTTTCATTGCAGCCATTTGGTAAATTCTAAAAGGTTCATTTTTTTTCTCATTAAAGTACACTCTGCACGCCATCTTGACTGAAAAAAAATGAAAAAAAACAGAAATGTAGAAATTTTTGCAAATTTATTCAAAAAGAAAAACTGAAATATCACATGGTCATAAGTATTCAGGCTGTACATAGAAATAGAAAAAATTGGCCGGCACTTCCAAAACAAGAAATAGGTGTGAACAGGTGCTTACTTAGGAGCATCTACCTCCATAAACAACTAACAAACAAAGCAGCACACTGTAACGCTAAGTATGCGAACATGAAATATATGATATTTGAATTGTTTTTTAATCTTTGATTGCAGTTTGGAGATAATGATATTCTCGTGCTCTGGGGCGGACCTGTGGGGGGGTCTTATTTGGTGCTCTGCTCTTATATTCATGCTTATGGGCTTAAATGACAGGTCACTGAACCTTCAGTGACCTGCCCACTATTTTAAATACTGTGCTTGCGCAGTTCACATTGTGGCCTTTTAAAAAAAAATGTAACTCCAGCAAAATGGCCCACGCATGCGCAGCAGCATATATCACTTGCCACGCACCATGGCCATTTTGTTGGAGAACAAAAATTGGCCCCAGGAAAATGGTCACAGCGCGTGCCCAGTAGTATCTATTGGCAAGTGATAGATGCTACTGCGCATGCATGGGCGGCTGCGCCATTTTGCTGGAGTTAAAAAAATGTTTTAATAGACCACAATATGAACTGAGCAAGCGCAGCATTTCAAATAGTGGACAGGTCACTGAAGGTTCAGTGACCTGTCATTTAAGCCCATAAACATGAATATAAGAACGGAGCATCAAATAAAGCCCAGCCCACAGTCCGCCCCGGAGCACGAGCATATCATTATCTTCAAACTGCAATCAAAGATTAAACAAGAACCACAAGATGGATTTGATCAACCCAGGTATCATTTTAATCAGTGTAATGGCGCCAAACTGACAGTGCCTGTTGTTTAGCAAAATTCTGCTGACAGGTTCCCTTTTAGGTCCAGTTAATGTCTTACTATTGAAATTCTACAGTTCAGTTGCTGTTTGGAATGTTCCACTATTTGTTGATGTTCTGCATCCATGTTGCAAAGCTTCTGTGATCCTGCATACCCTCAGACTTATAGGTTAATCTTCTGCTAGCTATTTCCTGGATTTACCCACTTTATACAGTAAGCTAACAAACTGTTATTAGACTCTTCATATTGTGCATTCATTCTTGCAAATATGCTTATAGCACCTCTGCTTTTATCTGTGTGCTGCTGACTTGCTTCGTCCCTCTTCTTCTGCTCTCCTGGTCCTCTGGTTCCAGTGTATCCAAGTCCTCGATCCTCCACGTGCCCTGCAGCTGTCTGAGCTGATACCCTGGGTCCATATGTCCATCCTGACCTGCGGCTTTGTAAATCAACCTCATCAGGCTCATCAGCATAGGAGTCAGAACTCCTAGGATGAAGGAGTCTAGCTAATACACTGCCACCCTTACTTGGAATGTTCATAAATAATGATTTTGGATCTAGTCTGCTAGCTCCCATATTTTTGTACTATAACATCTTGCAATTTCTGCCTAACAGTTGTAAGATCCATCAAAATTCCAGGAACAGATGACTGTTAATGAGTTTTTCCTAACTTTTGTGGACTAGTGAGAAGCTTATTTGTCTCTGTTTCCTGTTTTATTCTATTTTTTTCCTAGTGATGTCCAAGACCTAAAATGATATTTCACAGTTCTCATCTAATAAATTAAATTTTTCAGATTGACAGTCATTACTAAGCTCTAGATATCGCTACTTCCTGTTAACTTCCTGTGAGTTTACTCCAATATGAAATGGGAAATATGAAACAATCTTAAATCAAAAGTTGCAATAGAGAATGTGAGTAAAGCCAGATATAAATCTAGACTGCCTTTTCTATACATCTGTCATTACTCCTCTCCATGACAGTCATATCAAGATAGGTAGAAATTTGTGGACTCCCATACTGAAAAAATCAAAGGGATTGATACTCAACGATAATAAAGAATATAGTAAAGAATATAGGGTATAATACAGCAGGTCATTTTAAACTCACACTTGTTTCATTTTAAGCACTGGATTTAAACAAAAAGGGCTGGGGCATAAATATCATATGAGACATTGGGGCTGGGGCATATACATCACAGGAGACGTTAGGGCATATACATCACAGATGATGCTGGGGCATATACATCAAAGGAGATGGGGCATATAGATCACAGGAGATGCCGGGGGCATATACATCACAGGAGGGGCTGGGGACATATACATCACAGGAGGGGCTGGGGGCATATACATCACAGGAAGACCTGGGTCAAATACATCACAGGAAGGGCTGGGGCATATACTTCACAGGAGATGCTGGGGGCATATACATCACAGGAGGGGCTGGGGACATAAACATCACAGGAGGGGCTGGGGGCATATACATCACAAGAAGAGCTGGGTCAAATACATCACAGGAAGGGCTGGGGCATATACATCAAACGAGGTGGGGCATATAAACCACAGGAGATGCTGGGGGCATGTACATCACAGGAGGGGATGGGGTATATACATCACCGGAAGGGCTGGGGCATTTACTTCACAGGAGTATCTGGGGGCATATACGTTACAGGAGATGCCGGGGCCATATAAATTACAGGAAGGGCTGGGGCATATACATCACAGGAAATGCCAGGGCATATACTGTACATCACAGGAGAAGTTGGGGCATGTACATCACAGGAGAGGCTGGGGACATATACATCAAAGGAGAGGCTAGTGATAGATATACATATTCATTACAGGATGATCTGGGGGCAAATATATCACAGGAGACACTGGGGTATATACATGAGGGACTGGGCCATATACATTACATGAGGGGATGGGACATATACAAAGGAGGGGCTGTGCAATATACATTACAGGAGGGGCTGGGGCTGCCACTGCTGTTGTCATTGTTGGTGAGACTGGAGTGCAGATTACACTGACTCTGCCCACATAGGAAGTCCTGATACCGACACTCGTCAGGACATAAGCCTTCATTGCACGCAGCACAGCGTTAAGTAGTGGCTGTGTACACATGTATGCAGTATCTGGAGCAATTACAGGGCCGGCGGCTGACATTTTGACAGCTGTCAGCTTGAGCTCTGCAATCCCTGGCCCAAGCACTGTGGTCCCTGGGAAACTGCCCAGGGGCTAGACAAAAGGACGTTGCCTCAGGTTCCCCACCATGTATCTGAAACAACAAACTAATTTTTTTTCGTAGATACAGTCATTTATCACTCTTCCATTGTCTGTCAAGTGAATAATACACAGCCAGCTTTACTCTTCTTTGAGATTCTCTACTATAAAACACCACGTTCATGCTCTACCATAGTGGCATTACTGCCAGTCTGTTGGGATTTCCTTAATTCTATATCTGAAGCCAAAAATAGCATAGTCATAAATGCCATCCAAATTTACAGTTGAAATTCTGTAAGATGCCTAATGGAGTCCATTCAATTTACACGATTATATCCAGCATACTTGTAATAGCTCAATTATTAAAGGAAGATATCAGTTTCTATATTCTTCCTATATTAATTCCACGCTCCAAAAATATACTGATAGGGAGTTTAGATCGTGAGTCCCAATTGGGACAGTGATGATAATGTCTTTAAAGTGTTGTGGAAATTAATAGTGATATAAGCGAGTAAAATAAAATTAGTGTGAACATGTCCTGATAGCTCAAGTTTTCATCCTTTCCCCAATAACTAATCTGTATCCCATTAAGGGAATGTTCCAGCATTGACACATATATGCATTTTAAGTGTAATTTTTTATAACAATCTTTTGATTTCTTTTTAGTATTTTTATTGCACAACTTTTACATAATCCCCTGAGTGCTATAATAGAACATCCCACTACTTTTTCCTGCTTACATCCCTCTATTTTACTGTTTTCATTTATAATGCAGTATTCTTACAAGCTTTAACGCAGATATTTGCGTAAGGAAGAAGCTAAGGTTTCTCTTTCGTAGGAATTGAGAAGGTTAGCTCCTTTTCATGAGAGGGAGATTACCAGCAGAAACTTTTTAGTAGAGAGACCTACTGGATTTTCCAGTTAAAAACCTGTTGTCCCAATGGTCTCAATAAGAAACCGGATGTGAAGCTATATCACTGAATAGGTCTATATTTTTTATAATGTGGTTCCCACATTATATCCATCATCTATTGTGTGAACTTAGGTTTTACTGTCTGTTGTGAAATATATTACATGTTTCTAATAAAATTTAATTTGCTCATTTGGCTATGTAATAATACAGCTATTCAAAACAGGTGTTCACCATGTTTGTTTTTTTTATTGTATACCTTTTTTATACACATTTATAATTGGTTTGGGGTATATATCAAAAACAAATGTCAGTTACCAATAGCTATGACTAAAGACAAAACTACTTGTTCAAAATGTGTCAGTGGTAACACTTGTGTCTGTATGGATCTTAAGAGGACGTTTACAGCGGTACCACATTTATACCTTTTTTTATGTGTTGTCGCTTTTACACAATAAAAACTACTTTATAGAAAAAAACATTATTTTTGCATTGCATTATTCTGAGAGCTATAACTTTATACTTTAATCAGCATTTACTGATTAAAGTGCCGGAAGCGGTGCCCGCACTGCTCCTGGCACTGAGTGTCAGGTGTCAGCTGTCAGAATCAGCTGACACCCGGCAGCAATCATGCACCCACAGCCTCTGTGCGTGCAAGATCACCTAGACGTATCCATACGACCCTGGTCAATAAGTACCAGGCCACAGGGATGTATGTATATGTCTCATGTCAGAAAGGGGTTAACTAAAGTCATTCTCAGATGGTGTAATACAGATGCCTATTTGGTACCGAATTATGGACGCAACACCCAAAACTCCCACAGTTCATCTTAACTTGACTTTGAGGACCATAGCTCCATGTTCTAGCAAACTGCAGTAAACAAATCTAAAATGAACAAGTGCATAATGGATTAATTGTTTATGACAACAGTAATTAGTGACTGACAAAAATCTGCTTTATCTGTCAGAAATGTGTTCAACGTTCTTCTCTAATGATAATTCTTGCTCTTCTTTATGCTGAAGATAGTTCTTAATGACATTGGCTGTATGTTTGGAATTGTTGTTCTGCTGCAGAATAAATTTGGAGCCAGACACCTCCCTGATAGTATTGTGTGATGGATAAGTATCTGCCTGTATTTATCAGCATTGAGGACATCACTAATCTTGACCAAATCCCCAATTATATTTGCTGAAATGCAGCCCCGAATTTGCAAGGAACCTCCACCATGCTTCACTCTTGTTTGCAGACATTCATAATTGAACAGGTTTTCAGCCCTTCAGTGAACAAACAACCTTCATTGCAGTCAAATATTTCACATTTTGACCTATCAGTCCAAATCACCTGCTGCCATTTTTCTGCACCCCAGTTCCTATGTTTTTGTGCATACTTGAATTGCTGGGCCTTGTAGCCATGTCAAAAGTTTGGCTTTTTAGCCCCAATTCTTCTATGAAGACAACCTCTGAACACACTTCAGATAGTAACTTGGTCCCACTGGTTGCTGCTAGTTCTGAGCTGATGGCACTGCTGGATTTCTTTCATATTTGAAGGAAAGTATGAGTGATGTGTTTTTCAATTGCTGCACTAAGTTTCTTTGGCCAACCACTATGTCTACGGTCCTTAACATTGCCCACTTATTGGTGTATCTTGAACAGTACATCTTGAAACTCCAATCTACTTTTAAATATTTGCCTGAGGAGAGCTTACAGATGCAGTATAACGATTTTGAGTCTTTTTGCAGTGCTCAATCCTTGTGTATTGACGTGTGGAACCTTTGTAGCAGAGATTAGTGGTTCCTCACCCAGTTATAAACCTCCTACAGTTAAGTTAAGGCTGTGTTTCATCCTACATATGAGCATGATGATCTTTATCCTCTGTTTGGCATTATTGATTACTCATACACCTGACTAAAATCCTAAACAATCCCTGACTTTGTTGAAGTTCACCTGGAAGAATTGATGCTGTTTTGAAAGCAAAGAATAGCCACATAAAATATTGGATTTCATTTAGATTTCTCTTTTGTTAATTCATTTTGCATTTTGTTAACTGAAAATAATAAACAATTAACACTTCTATTTTTTAAAGAATTCTTACTTTGTAAAAATTTTTCTATACCTGCCTAAATATTTTGCACAGTGCTATATATGTATATACTGTATATATATTGTCTGTGAAGTGCTGTGGAATTAATGGCGCCATATAAGTGAGTAAAATAAATAAATATATACAGTATATATTTATATATATATAATTATCACAATTTTTGCTGTGACAAAATTTTGTATGTTGGGTCAAAAATACATTATGGGGATGATACATCAAAGTGTTTTACGCCAGAAAACTGGTGTAAAGCACTTTCAATAAGCGTAACATTTTTGCGCAACACAGAGCTGTGCACAAATTGTGCAACTTTTGATTTTTTTCACGTCAGTTTCAAGCAGCTCTGCAACAAAGTGTAGAACTGGGGGAAGCAGAGGCAGGACGGGGCATGGTTACTCCTCACCATCAAATTAATGGAAGCAACGTTTCTTACTACTCCAAATTAACATTAACAGTAACATTTTTGGTGAGATGCACAAAGGTGCACACCACTAATAAGATGCGACAAATTCAATAAATGTCATGCGCTTCTTATTAAATTTAGAGCATCATATTCCTGCAGGCCCCTTATTAAGACTGGTGTTGTATCGGGAATTCAATGTAGAATACAATACATAATGTGAGGATTTGGAATCATCAATAATAATCATCAATAATTTCCAAAATTTTCTTCCTGAAATTGATGTGTTTTCTAATTAAAATTATAATAAAGGATGGGTGTCTGATGGCGCTTTTGATTATATAGGGATTCCCAATCTCTCGGTTTTAGACAGTGAATTCATCCAAAGGTGATTAAAACCTTGATAAAAATAATTCCAATTTCCATATATCGTCGGTGATAACAATATGAATTTATTTATTACGAATCACAGGGAGGATGTCTTTTTTTTAACAAAAATTGGTGTCAGGTACTCTGACTGGTCAGTTACAATAATGGATGGTTATTCTTAAAAATGAATAAATAGTGATTCATGTATCATGTTCACATTAAATAAATCTGAATAACTATTGTCACAGATATTTAACTTATCTTTGCCCAACTTTTCATGGTATGTATTATTTATTGCAGATCTTGTATATCAATGTGCATTGTTATACCTATTCAATTGATCCTAACATTAACAGTCATGTGGAATCAGTACTGACTGCATTAATTTAGATGTGTATTTTACTTAGAGAGACAGAGTAATTACACATGCAGCAATTTTTATGAAAAAGTATAAATCCATTTATTTTACATATATGCTGACAAACAATTAAAAACAATTATTTAGCAGACAGTGAGCCATAGTAAATAATGAACCGATCAATTGGGGTGGTTTGCAGGTTTACAAATATATATCCTGAGTGGTATTAACATCAGTTAAATCACATTGCAGTAAACAGTTTAACACCAGTCTTTTTAGTAATCAGAAGGGCTTTATCTTCCCCTCTCCACGGGAGGTAGCAAACAGAGCAGAGAAAACACAAGTCACAGTTTAACAGCACACCATTATGTGTATATATATCTCAGTCTATGCCTCAGGTGCAAGACGCCCCCTTGAGGAAGCTAGTGCTAAATGCGCATTGGGGCCAGGGGTCACGTGGTAAGTGGGTCCTAACAGCCTTCCTGACTGGTAATAGCATGATTCAACACTGCTAACACCACAAAATGAGATATTCTTGCTTGATTCAGTGAGGTGACACTAACTGGGGTTTGAGATTTCAGCACAGGGTAACTGTGCACTGGGTACATGAGCATTGATAGTCTGCAGCCTGCATTTATGATTGCACTTGAGGCATAGACTGAGGTATATATATATATATAATGGCGTGCTGTTAAACTGTGACTTGTGTTTTCTCTGCTCTGTTTGCTACCTCCCGTGGAGAGGGGAAGATAAAGCCCTTCTGATTACTAAAAAGACTGGTGTTAAACTGTTTACTGCAATGTGATTTAACTGATGTTAATACCACTCAGGATATATATTTGTAAACCTGCAAACCACCCCAATTGATCGGTTCATTATTTATGGCTCACTGTCTGCTAAATAATTGTTTTTAATTGTTTGTCAGCATATATGTAAAATAAATGGATTTATACTTTTTCATAAAAATTGCTGCATGTGTAATTACTCTGTCTCTCTAAGTAAAATGCTTAATAATGGAGTTAGCATGATTTATATCAAAGTCTGGTTCTTTTTTTGGTACATTAATTTAGATGTGTGTGTTAACTAGATTTGAAATGGGCTCAGAATCATCAGTGGATTCAGTGGTCTCCCATTCCAGTCCAGGCAGGGCTGATGCTGCTCAGCATCATCATCATTCCCAACACCTAGCTGGTACACAAGATGTACAATTTGTCTCTTGGGTCTTTGTTCCTAGCAACATGAAGCATAGGTTGCGGAGGGAGACAGGGCTGCTACAGCCTAAGTCCAGGATTCACTGCACTGAGCATGCCCGTGACATGGCGGACAGTGATTGGTGGTTTGGGAGTCAGCTGATCCGGTGACCTGGCACCGCCTGATTGGTCACGGGTGACGTCACCAATAGTGCGACGGTGGGCAGGGCTTAATCTTTAAATAGCCCACCCACAAACATGGCGGCGCGCTCTGATCATTGAGCTGTGATGGTGTTGTTGTGTGGATGCTTGGTCGTTTGGGCTCCATGTGTGCTTTAGCTTCTCTCAGGCAGGTTAGCGGGGGATAGGCATCCTTAGATGGAGGGAGGCAGGTAGCTTCGTCTGACAGTCTGGCTCTGACAAAGGGGTCGTCATACACCCCGGGCAGTCTGCAGATGCCATATTCCTGTAAGCCACGTGGAGAGATACTCCTCAGTCCGGTAGCACGGCGGCTGGGAGCACGTATACGCCGGCGTGTATCACACACGCATCCTAGTGTGGCACCCCAGGGGTCTGGTTTCCACAGTAATAGCAGTATTACGTCTGTGAGCAGGTGGGAGGTCTCCTGGGCAGGAATCCTAAGCATGCCACACCTCCTGCCCAGTCCTGGGAGGGGAAGAACTTCCCCTACATAAACTGGGGCTGAGGCAGGGTTAGGGTGAGGAGTTCCAGACAGAGACGGAGTCTGGTCTGGACACGCAGAAACAGGGACAGATAGACATCAGGAGCTCTGTAGGAGCCAAGGAGAAGCGCCAGGGGCTGGAGCCGTGCAGAGCTCGCCCTGGGAGAAGGTACTAAAACCGGACACAGGAGTCCGAGGCTGTGGGGACTAAGATATACCCAGCAGCAGAATCCATCCGGCAGGGGATTCCAGGTCCTCTGGCCATAAAAGCCCGGAGGCTCAGTCACAACGAAGGGACCAGCACCGCCATCCCGGAGCGGAGGCTAACAGGAGGCCCCAGGTCACCAGCCATACGGGTGAGCACCACACGGTATACCCAGGGATGTGGGCTACTTGTAACCGCTGAAAGCAGGGTAGCCAGGAAGGGTACAGACTAACGGGAAGGCCTACAACTCCACCTGGCCAGGGGAACTCCGGCTTACTCGCAGACTAACCAGACCCCAACTACTAGCCAGTACTCCCGGGGGAATTTGCCTTGTACCATCAGTAAAGGCCCTGAACTGTACCCTCGCGTCTCCGTGCTTCCTTGTCGCACCGTTAGAGCTGGGACATCCACACCATCACTCCCAACATCACCCACATCCGCTGCCCTGAGGGCATACCTCTCCCGTTGGGGGTTATATCAACATTGCTGCACACCTATACCACCGGCCTCAGCGGTCTGCCCTGCAGCGGCGGTTTCATAACCGTATTCAACGGGTGGCGTAGTCGGACACTAATACCATCATACCAATAACTGCCACTTAGTTTGACCACCCTGGGCGCGGACCGGGTCACCGCCACACGAAGACTACTACCCCCATCGGATCCGGCTCCGGGTATCCCCCGCGCGCGCGCGCCGCACTACAGCACTGGCCCAGGGGGCGAGTCAACTTTGGCGTAGTCGGCAGGATTACGTGCCCGCAACCACCGGGTACTGCGTGCCTGAAAAAAAAGAGACTTTTATACTTACCTGTGGTGAAGTTTCCCGCCGTCCGGAGTCGTTTCCCGCCATCTGGAGCCGATTCCCGCCATCCGACGCCATCTTCTGTCTTCTTCCCGCCATCCGTGGAGTTTTCCCGCCATTGGACGCCATCTTGAGGGCGCCGCGCGGGAAGAAGAGGGGCGTGGACTCCGAAAGCCCGCGAGAACTGAAGCCCCGCCTCACGTCCGGACGTTGCGTAAGGTCCTGGAAGGAGCCCAGCGGACGCCGACGTCACAGGAGCGCGACGGAAGGTCCTCAACCCTGACGATCGACTGCGGAGCCGCGGCCTACGGAAGAGGATCATCGCAAGGTAGGCCACGGTCCACTAGGGGGGAGGAGGATGTCGGATACGGAGGAGAGCTTCACCGCCACAGCCGCCGCCAGCGCCACCGCTGCTGCGGTCATGCCTTTCACCATGCCCTATATCCCGGGGGCAGCCTGGCTACCCCAGTACTCAGGGGAGTCACATACCCTAAATGACTTCAGAGAAAGGCTGGATAGCCTCTTCCAGGTGTATCCCCTCACGGAGGCGCAAAAAGTGAGCATCCTGGTGGCCCAATTAATCGGGGCAGCCCAAAGGGAGGTAAAGTCCTGGCCACCTGGGAGGAAGAGGACTGTCAGAGACATACTAACCCGGCTGAAAGACACATTTGACACCCGCACCTCAGCCGAAATAAAACTAAGATTTTATGGGTGCAAACAACGGGCACATGAGAGTATAAGAGACTATGCTCTAAACCTACAAGAGGCCCTGAGAGCCATTAAGCAGGCAGACCCTGACAGCGTGGGAAATGAAGATAAGCTGTTGACTGAACAATTCATTGAGGGTCTACTGTGCAATGCCCACCGAACCCAGTTGCGGGCAATGGCCTTACAGGACCCTGACCTGGACTTTGCACAGTTCAAGGACAGAGCCATCCGGGTGCTCCGAGAACCGGCACCAGGTGGCGCTGTGACCCACAGGCGCCCTGCTATCACTTATCACCAGGAGACGGCGCCCTTGTCTGCAGGGCCTGTGGGAGCTGATGCGCAGGCTTTAAACAGTGACCCGGCTACAGACCTGCACCATCAGGTCCAAGAGCTAACTAAAAGCGTTGCCGCGCTAACCCGAACTGTGCAGTCTTTACAGGTTTCTACTGCAGGGAAGATCGAGCTGGCATACGGACCGGAGGACATCCCGTGGCGCCGACCAAGGAGGACCCCACCGGCCAGAGGAAGACCCAGCGATCGATACAACGAGGACGGACGACCTATTTGCCGCCGCTGCAATCAACCCGGACATGTGGCAAGGTACTGTCATTTAAACGGGCACAACCTGGGGTAGAGGGCCAACCCCCAGGCATAAGACCATCAGGCCCATCAAACTGGCGTGATAAATACGTAGGGGGACGTCCAATCTTGCCTGTGGTACTGGATGGCATTCCTATGAGTGCCCTACTAGACACTGGGTCACAGGTCACCACCATCCCGTACGTGCTCTTCAAGCAGTACTGGAATGATTCGGACATAACCCGCTACCCAGACGACGACCTGAGTATCATCGCCAGCAATGGTCAGCCCGTGCCGCAGGTGGGATTCAAGGAGGTGACCATTAAAATCGGTAAAGTCGAACTGGCGGCACAAGGACTGATTATAGTGGACATAGACCGTCATGAGAGTCACCCTAGAATCGATTTTTAATTGCAAAAAGAACTTCGGCACTCCATACATGAAAATATAAGAAATATTGTATCTGGACTAATGTCACTTTGAAAAATGAAGGTTTTTTGCGCATAATTTGGCCAATTTATGTGTGCCCATCAACCACGACAAGGCCACCCTCGCATGATGGGAAACCACGCCACACCACCACTGGACACGCCACTCTTGGGCTGCAAGCCCGCACGGACAACATGTCTCCGCTTGGGCTTTCAACCTACAATGCATGGGCTGGCGGAGACATGTTGTCCATGCGGGCTTGCAGCCCAAGAGTGGCGTGTCCAGTGGTGGTGTGGCGTGGTTTCCCATCATGCGAGGGTGGCCTTGTCGTGGTTGATGGGCACACATAAATTGGCCAAATTATGCGCAAAAAACCTTCATTTTTCAAAGTGACATTAGTCCAGATACAATATTTCTTATATTTTCATGTATGGAGTGCCGAAGTTCTTTTTGCAATTGAGATTACTTTTTTCTTCGGAGCACCCGAGTGGACCGGTGAGCGACCCCTCTCTTTTTTCTACCAGTCACCCTAGAATCACCCTGGGAACCAATGTAATTGAAAATTGTCTTGCAGAGGTGATTCTCATTTTACAGCAGGTTGCCAAGAACGCCAGTTCCGGCCAGCAGCGTGTGCTCCAAAAAGAGATCCGGGCACTGATGAAGCGGCAACAGGTGGAACTATCTGGTGGTGAGATAGGTAGCGTGAGAATGTGTGACCCGTTCCCTATTGCCATGCCCCCAAAAAGTGAGATGATGATTTGGTGCCGGGCAGCTATTGGTCTAAGAGGTAGAGACTACCAAGCAATGGTAGAACCCGTCTACTCAGACAGTAGGCCCACCATTTTGACAGCACGGGGGGTGGTCGATGTACGCCATGGGAGGGTGCCCGTTCGCATCATAAATATCGGTGAGAGAGAAGTACACCTGCCCCGGTATGCCACGCTAGCTAAATTGTTCACCATAAACCAGAATTCTGTACAGGCCGTGGAACCCTTGCCTCCATCTCAACCAGAGGAAGGTAACGGCTCTAAGAAACCAGTGGGGGACTGGTGTCAGCAACTACATCTGGGTACCGAATCCACTCCCTCACACCAGAAACAAGGAGCCTATCGGGTGGTTCAAGAGTACGAGAGAGTGTTTAGTAAACACCCGTTAGACTTCGGGCGAGTAAAGGGGGTAGAACACCACATCCCCACGGGAGACCATCCTCCCATAAAGGAGAGATACCGACCCGTACCCCCTGCACACTACCAACACGCCAAGGGGATGCTTAGAGACATGAAGGAGGCTGGGGTAATCAGGGACAGCTGTAGCCCCTGGGCAGCTCCACTAGTCTTAGTGAAAAAGAAGGACAACACTATGAGAATGTGTGTAGACTACAGGAAGGTCAACCGTATCACACACAAAGATGCGTACCCGTTACCAAGGATAGAAGAGTCCTTAGCTGCATTAAAATCTGCTAACTTCTTCTCTACTTTGGATCTCACTAGCGGGTACTGGCAGGTTCCTGTAGCAGAGGCGGACCGGGAGAAGACCGCATTCACCACCCCGATGGGTCTCAGCGAATTTAACTGTATGCCGTTCGGGCTCTGCAATGCACCAGGAACCTTACAACGGTTGATGGAATGCTGTCTGGGACACCGGAACTTCGAGACGGTCCTGTTATACCTGGACGATGTCATCGTCTATTGCAAGACCTACGAGGACCACCTGAAACACCTGGCAGAAGTGTTCGAAGCTCTGGCAAACTACGGCCTAAAGGTGAAACCCTCCAAGTGTCACCTCCTGAAACCAAAGGTGCAATACCTGGGACACGTGGTGAGTGCTGACGGAGTGGCTCCTGACCCTGATAAGATCACCGTGATTAAGGACTGGCCAAGACCCTCCAGCATAAAAGAAGTGCGGCAGTTCCTCGGGTTGGTAGGCTACTACCGAAGATTCATTCCCGGTTTCACCAAAATGGCAGCCCCTATGCAGGACCTCCTGATAGGTCAATCTCGAAAAGCCAAAAACCAGAAGCCGCCCTTCAGGTGGGAAAAGCTGGAAGAGGAGTCCTTTAGCCAGCTGAAGATGGCCCTCACGGGGGAAGAAATCCTGGCATATCCAGACTACAGCCAGCCCTTTATCCTCCACACGGACGCAAGTAACATCGGGCTAGGAGCCGTGCTGTCCCAGATCCAGCAAGGAAAAGAACGGGTAATCGCTTACGCTAGCCGAAAGCTACGACCCACCGAGAGGAACCCTGAGAATTATAGCTCATTCAAGCTGGAGTTCCTGGCAGTAGTGTGGGCAGTGACCGAACGTTTCAAGCATTACCTTGCCTCCTCCAAATTCATCGTGTACACGGATAACAACCCGTTGACACACCTGGACACTGCAAGGCTCGGTGCTCTGGAACAGAGATGGATGGCTCGCCTGTCCAACTTTGAATTCACCATCAAATACCGGGCAGGACGCTCAAATGCCAACGCGGATGCCCTGTCTAGAATGCCGAACTTACCGGACGTAGGGGAAGATCCAGAAGATCTGGAAGAAGTTGAGCTCCCTGCGTTCCACCGTCATGGGATTACCCTGTATTCCCACCGTGTGAAGGACAGGCGCTCCGCGACGTTCAATCCCTTGCCCCACTACAACTGGGCGGAGACGCAAGACAGTGATCCTGCAGTCCGTCTGGTGAAGGAAATGCTGACCCAAGCCGATGCCAGTCTGGACCCAGACGCCCCAGAAGAGACTAAGCAACTGTGGAAGGAGAAAAGTAGGCTGTTCCTCTACAGGGAGAAGTTGTGCCGGAGAATGGTTAACTCTCGAACACATGAGTTGACCTGGCAGGTAGTGGTCCCCAGACGAGACGCGGCTATGATTCTGGAGGCGTACCACAACGGAGCAGGACATTTCGGGTGGAAGAAGCTGGAGTTCTTGTTGCGTGAACGGTTCTACTGGGTAGGCATGAGAGGAGCCATCGAGAGGTGGTGCAGAGACTGTGGACCGTGCCACCTAAGAAGGAAGGACCGTGCCAGCCAGAAGACTCCCTTGCAGCCCATCATCACCCGACAGCCACTGGAACTGGTAGCCCTGGACCATGTGAAACTGGCTCCAAGCAGATCTGGGTATGTCTACGCCCTCACAATCGTAGATCATTACTCCCGGTTCCTGGTGGTGGTCCCGGTCAAGGACTTAACGGCTCAAACAGCAGCTAGAGCCTTCCAGCAGCACTTCTGCCGTCCACACGGGTACCCGGACCAAGTGCTGACAGACCAAGGGCCAGCCTTCGAAGCGGAAGTCTTCCAGGAGTTCTGCAACCTGTATGGCTGCACGAAGATAAGAACAACGCCCTATCACCCACAAACTAATGGACTCTGCGAGAAGATGAACCAGGTGGTGATAGACCTCCTGAAAACATTGCCCCTGGAAGAACGCAGTATGTGGCCTGAGAAGCTGCCTGATCTGGTGGACCTATACAACCACATCCCTGTAGGTTCTACCAACTGTACCCCGGCTTACTTAATGAGAGCGAGACCTGGTAAGCTGCCTATCGACCTGGATATGGGAGTCCTGACGCCCGAGGACACCTCGCCAGAGGCAGACTGGGATACAGAACGGCAGCAGCAGTATCGGAAAGTGCAGGAGAGCGTGGAGCGAAGTCTGTCTCAAGCTAGAGAAAGGCAAGAGAAGGCTTATAATCAGTATGCTCCCGCTGTTCCCCTGGTACCTGGAGAGCAGGTCTTGAAGAGGAAAAGACGGCTCCACAAGTTGGACGACCAGTGGGAGAAGGACCCGTACACCATACTGCCATCAAGCCATGAGAGCCCAAAGATTTGTGTGATCAGTAAGGATGGAGGAGAAACCACAGCCGTTGTCTCCAGAGACCACCTGAAGAAGTGTCCCGAACAGCTGCAAAACCCTGAAGAAGAAGATCAAGAAAACCCTCGACCCACAGAGGAAAGGGAAGAAATGATCAGGACTGTACTCGGAGACTTCCCCCAGTCTTGGACACAAGTAAACGGTGCTGTCGTGGTACCCGTCCTCACCTTTCTCCAGCCAGCCCCGCAAGTGCCTACAGAGGAACCAGTAGAGCTGGAAAAGCAGCCGGCCCAAGAGGCAGAAGAGTCCACGCCAGCAGTACAGGAGGATCAACCCTCTGCTAGTAGTGAGCCTGCCGTGCCCCTAGTGAGCCAAAGAGTGCGCAGAAAGCTGCCCAGCCTGCCCATAACACCTCCTACACCCTGTAGTGCAGGACCAGTTAGTGAGCTCCGTAGGTCCACTAGGGTTACCAGAGGCCAGATGCCCGTACGTTGGAGAATCTAAGTTGGCTAGTTGCTTTAACTATTTTATGTTTACCTGTTTTGTTGTAGCCGTTGCTAATTATGTTTTTCAGTTACAGATTTCTTTATATGGACTGACAGGTTATGGACAGTGAGTAACCGGAACTCTGTTGTAAATATGTTTGGAGCGTAACCCAGGAATGAACTAAAGACTGTTGAAGACTCGGGGCAGGACAGACCCCTACCTGGTTACGGCTCCCTGTTCTTTGGTGAAATGGACACCCTTATTGCTTCCCGGTTACGGACACGCCGTGACCATCTCATGTATTTAATTGTTATTGTTTATACCCTGTTATGTTTTGAAAAAAAAAAATATGTTTAGTCCGGGAGTACTAAATTTCACTAGGGGGGAATGTGGCACCCCAGGGGTCTGGTTTCCACAGTAATAGCAGTATTACGTCTGTGAGCAGGTGGGAGGTCTCCTGGGCAGGAATCCTAAGCATGCCACACCTCCTGCCCAGTCCTGGGAGGGGAAGAACTTCCCCTACATAAACTGGGGCTGAGGCAGGGTTAGGGTGAGGAGTTCCAGACAGAGACGGAGTCTGGTCTGGACACGCAGAAACAGGGACAGATAGACATCAGGAGCTCTGTAGGAGCCAAGGAGAAGCGCCAGGGGCTGGAGCCGTGCAGAGCTCGCCCTGGGAGAAGGTACTAAAACCGGACACAGGAGTCCGAGGCTGTGGGGACTAAGATATACCCAGCAGCAGAATCCATCCGGCAGGGGATTCCAGGTCCTCTGGCCATAAAAGCCCGGAGGCTCAGTCACAACGAAGGGACCAGCACCGCCATCCCGGAGCGGAGGCTAACAGGAGGCCCCAGGTCACCAGCCATACGGGTGAGCACCACACGGTATACCCAGGGATGTGGGCTACTTGTAACCGCTGAAAGCAGGGTAGCCAGGAAGGGTACAGACTAACGGGAAGGCCTACAACTCCACCTGGCCAGGGGAACTCCGGCTTACTCGCAGACTAACCAGGCCCCAACTACTAGCCAGTACTCCCGGGGGAATTTGCCTTGTACCATCAGTAAAGGCCCTGAACTGTACCCTCGCGTCTCCGTGCTTCCTTGTCGCACCGTTAGTGCTGGGACATCCACACCATTACTCCCAACATCACCCACATCCGCTGCCCTGAGGCCATACCTCTCCCGTTGGGGGTTATATCAACATTGCTGCACACCTATACCACCGGCCTCAGCGGTCTGCCCTGCAGCGGCGGTTTCATAACCGCATTCAACGGGTGGCGTAGTCGGACACTAATACCATCATACCAATAACTGCCACTTAGTTTGACCACCCTGGGCGCGGACCGGGTCACCGCCACACGAAGACTACTACCCCCATCGGATCCGGATCCGCCGTACTACAGCACTAGCCCAGGGGGCGAGTCACTAGCACCTGCTGTGTAGTCCCTGTGCTGTAAACAGAGCTACAGATACATTATTTATCGCACATCTCTCGTGCAGTTAACGGAGATAGTGCGAATCCCTATTCCCGTTCCGGTGTGCAGTAACACGGAAGGGATGGTTATTTCAGTTGGTTGTTTTACCTTCTTACCCGGAAGGTGTTCGGCCGCAGTCCTCCAGGCTGCATCGCGGACCCCGGGTTCGGTTGCTTTCCATTATTTAATAAAGTTGTTTGCAACCGTCCCCTTAACAGTGTGTTTCTCAGCACATGACACACATTGCGTTGTCTCACCACAATCAACAGGAGACAAACACAGCCTCCAACATATACATCTGCCCAAGCACCGGGACGAATGGTAGCTCCCCAGCCCAAAGAAAAAGGGTACCTCCTGTGTGTCTAAACCCCAATTAGTCCTCCATCCATCCTCGTGCTTGGGCTGATGGATGATATTCACACTCCAAGGTAGATGTAGGGAAATTTTTCGACAATTTAAGTTTAGCTGATTTGTTATCCTTTCATATATATTGGTTATTAATTCTTTAGATATTGAGCTTGGTATACTTAGAAAGCTACAATTTTAGCCATAGCTAAGTCATGGCACTACTCGCCATCAAAAGGTTAGATTGCAACATTTGCTAAAAATTATATGACTAAAACTGAATAAGTCACTATGAATACATGTGAGATAATGATCCCAAGTAAAAAAAGGAGATATTGAAAGGAAATTTTGAAAGATGCTTTCCTTTTGGAAATAAAAGGGTAAAGAAAAAAAGAGAGTCAATATAGTTGAACCAAAAATGCACTAGAGACAATAAATACCAAAAATAAATATTTTACATTATTTAAACAAGAAGGCTGTGAAGAAGTACACAAAATAAGAAATAATAGTTAAATTATGTTGTATAAAGAAAAAAAAAAAAAGTTTCTGGTGAATTAGTCTTTTAGTAATAATGCAAAAGGAATATGGCAATACATATAATAAGGCAAAAGGTTGAATAACTACCATTATTTGCATAACTCTGTACTTTTTTAAAAGGAATCTGTCAGCAGGAGATTGTTGTGCAGTACACAACCAGTATCTTCCAGACAAATTTTTTTTTTCTTGTTTTTTCAACAACTTTTGATGGACATTGTAACGGGTCTGGGAGGTGGAACCTCTGGGCTACGATACAAAGGGGCAGTCCTTGTAAGGAAGCGGGTGGCTCCCAGGGTAGGCGGGCAGGTAGTCACGGCAAGTGACGGGGACAGTCTCTGGGTAGAAGGGCAGGAGGTCACGGCAAGTGACGGGGACAGTCTCTGGGTAGAAGGGCAGGAGGTCACGGCAAGTGACGGGAACAGTCTCTTGCCAGGCGGATGGTCACGGCTAGTGATGGCTAAGCCTCCAGGTAGACTAGCAGGCAGGTAGCAGGTGGACGTTCCCAGGTGAGCGGGCAAGAGTCTCTGGACAGGCAGGAGGTCACAGCAGGTGACTGCAGAGCCTCCAGGTAGGCTAGCAGGCAGGTAGCAGGCGGACGCTCCCAGGTAAGCGGGTAAGAGTCTCTGGACAGGCAGGTGGTCACAGCGCGTGACGGCAGAGCCTCCAGGTAGGCTAGCAGGCAGGTAGCAGGCGGACGCTCCCAGGTGAGCGGGTAAGAGTCTCTGGACAGGCAGGTGGTCACAGCACGTGACGGCAGAGCCTCCAGGTAGGCTAGCAGGCAGGTAGCAGATGAGCGCTCCCAGGTGAGCGGGTAATCAGATCCATAGACAGACTGGCAGGGCTGGTAGGCAGACTGTCGGACCGCAGGAATGCAAGTAGATAGACAAGTATCAGGCAGGTATCAAGCAGGAATCTGGCAGGTAACTGGCAGGTAACTGGCAGGTATCTGGTAACGGGACCTGAGAGCTGAAGCAGAGTGATAGGCTATGCAACAACATTGCTCGGGCACCTCCATTTTGGAGGAGGTGCCTTATATATGGTGAGGTCCTCCGGCCATTGGCCGGGGACTCCTTAGGACGGCGCGCGCGCGCTCCCCCTCTCTTAAAGGGGCCGCGCACAGTGGCCGGGAAGCAGCTCGCGCTGCCAGCAGAGCGGGAGGAGGACGCCGGACACGGAGTGGAGAGGTGAGGGGAACAGCATCCCTGCCTAGCAGGAGGCAGGGACGCCGACGCTACAGTACCCCCCCTTTAGGCCCCCCTTTTTTAGGCCAGACAGAAATTTATCAAGGATGAGAGGGGCATGGATATTCTCCAGGGGCTCCCAAGTAGTGTTGAGCCACCCCCGTAGTGTTCGAGTTCGGTTCGGTTCGTCGAACACCCGTGTGTTCGCCGAACTGTTCGTCGAACTGTTCGTCGAACACCTTCGAACACCGTTAAAACCAATGGCAGGCAAACAAAAACACATAGAAACACATAGAAAACACCTTCAAAGGTGTCCAAAAGCTGACAAACTGCTCAGAAGACATAACTAACACATGGAAAAGTGACAAGTACATATAGTCATGCGAAAATAAAAGAGGTGGAGGAGTAAAAGGAGGGGGAGACACAGATATAGGCATGTCATGCCCTTCTAAAATCCAAAAAGTGAGAAGCCGACACGGCCAGTCCGCTCCTGCCCGTGCCACCTCCGTGTCGCCGGGTTTGTGCCAGAGCTGCGGTGAACCCTGACGGCCAGCCCCCCTCTCCCAATACTGGTGCCTGTCCGCTGGTGGGTCGAGCGAGCCCCCCTGTGGTGGAGGCAGCTCTAAGCTTTTTAATTTAAATTGTCTCTCTAATTTGAATGAATACACTTTAAATCCATTTACAAGGATCTATTGGAGGGCAAGTCTCATGCCAGCAGCCACGGTAGCAGGAAGTGGAGGAGGTGTGGCCTGTGTTCCTAGCTGAGTGAGAGCTGTGTGGAGGAGCTCCTGGGAAGCTCCAACTAGGACTTTTTTCTAAGCCCGACCCTTGCCTCTTCGTTTTCCCAGGACCGAGGCAGGGGTGTCGGGGGGTATCCCCGGGCTCCGGCCCTCCCGGTCTGGGCCGGGTGGGGTCGGAGGACTGAATATGGATCCATCGGAGGACTCTGTGAGGAGGTCTGGGAGGCTGTCCCAGCGTGAAACGGCTACGGTGAGCATGCCGGCATCGGCTAACAAGGTGACTGGCAAGCCCAAGGGAAGCAAGGGGAGTGCCCCATGGGCCGAGAGGGGCCCGGACGAGTCAGCGGAGGCTTTCTCCCAGCGGGTGGTGGAGATGTTGCGGTGCCACGAAAAGGGGAAGGTGGCACTGGCGAAACTCCTGCTGGACTTGCGGCAGGCCAAGGCGCTATATAATGCAGCAGCCCAGAGGAAGCGCCCGGCGATCGCCACGCAAATCCAGAGGGTCAAGGATAGGATCGCCGAGGTGGAGCAGAGGCAGGCAGAAATAGAGAGGGCTGCGGGTCCCTTTCTGGAGAAATTCTCTAATGATCGGCGGTTCTCGGGCCAGGAGGGGTTAACCACGCAGCAAGGAAGGGGGGCGTGTGAAGGGGGCCTGCCGGCCAGTGAAGGCACTCCCAGGACTACGCATGGCAGCCAGGAGCCTGGAAAGGAACGTTTGTCTGGAGCCCCGCCCCCTGTCCCACCCACCACAGCTCTGGGTGCTGCCCCGGGGGTTACCCCAGCCATGGAGGAGGAGAAGGTGGGGGGTGGAGGAAGTGGCGCGCTGTTAGTGCGAGCAGAGGATAGTGTGGGTGCGGGCACAAAGGCCGGGGGATCGCGGTCCGGGGCTCCGCCCCTTGCCCCACCCACCTCAGCGCTCGGCGTGGCCACCATGAGAGACACACGTAGAACTGCAGAGCCCAGTGGCACCCGGTCTGTCGGCCCGCCCCTAGCCCCGCCCACCTTGGCAATCGGCGTGGCCACCATGCGAGACACACGTGGAACTGCAGAGCCCAGCGGCACCCGGTCTGCCAGCCCGCCCCTAGCCCCGCCCACCTCGGCGCTCAGCGCGGCCACCATGAGAGGCACACGTGGAACTACCGAGCCCAGCGGGCCCCAGTCTGCCAACCCGCCCCAAGCCCCGCCCACCTCGACATTCGGCGTGGCCTCCATGAGAGAGACACGTGGAACTGCAGAGCCCAGCGGCACCCGGTCTACCAGTCCGCCCCTAGCCCCGCCCACCTCGGCACTCAGCGCGGCCACCATGAGAGGCACACATGGAACTACCGAGCCCAGCGGCCCCCAGTCTGCCAACCCGCCCCAAGCCCCGCCCACCTCAGCGCTCGGCGCAGCTACCATGAGAGCCGCGAGTGGAACTGCAGAGCCCAGCAGTTCCCGGTCTGCTGGTCCGCCTCTAGTCCTGCCCACCGCAGCTCTCTGCACTGCCTCTGTACAGTCTGTGGGCGGAGGGAAGGAGGGAGGCAGGAGGGACATGAAAGAAAAAGCAGCAAGCAATGCTTATAGTACCAGAAGGCTCAGCAAGCCTTGCGCCAGTGCCCCGCCCCTCGTCCTGCCCACCACAGCACCTGGAGTTACCCAGAAGAAACCTGCGGCTGGGAGGGAGGCAGCAGGGAAAACAGCAGGGAAGACAGAGACGGATCCAGGAACAGTGTCCCAGGAGGTGGCAGTAACCCCGGTCGAGCAGCCTGCCGGCGTTACTGGGGAGCCTCCTAAATCTTCCGGTCTGCGTCCTGAGCAGGTGGCGCTGCCTGCCTCCAGCACATCAGAGGAGGAGGACATGGAGGCGTCTTCGGGGTCCGGGGGGCTCATGGCGGCCATCCGGTTGCTGGAGTCCCCGGTGAACCTCCAGCATTTTTGTTTCGGGGACGAAGATCCGGGACCTGGAAAGAAGAAGGGGCGCAAGAAGAAGGCACAGGAGACGGTGAGTATGCGTTACGTGTTTAATGATGATACTGATGCTGCTGCTGTCTCCTGTGTAACCCCCACCGGTCAAGGGCGCCCGAATCATGAAGTTGGTCCTCGGCGCAGGTCCGGTGGGGAGAGTAAAGGCAAATGTAAGGCGAGTGGTGATGGTGTGGCGATCCCTACGGAGGACAGTAGGGATGGCAAAGGGTCATCGCTGGCAGTGGCGCCAGACATATTCAGTGTGGTGGAGTTCCCGTCTCTGTCTCCCATGGCCTCTGGGTCTCGGGCAGAGGAAGGTGGGGGTTGTGGCGGTGGAGCCGGAGCAGCTTTTTCAGAGATCTTGGCTGAGGTCCGGAGGATGGTGGGGGAGGAGAGAGACACTGCTTCCATATCTGGCCAGAGGGTTGAGGGGCCGCATGCTGGGGACAAGGCTGCCGGGGGTAAACCGGCTGGGGTGTCTGCACCTGTGAGGTTGGTAAAACCCGGCGCCCAAAATCCCGGCCCCTGTGATACCCAGCGCATGAATATTAGAGGGTCCAAGGTGGCAGAGGGGGAGAAGGGGAGTAAGGACAATGCTGCGGATGTGGTGAGTGTCCTGAGACCCCCCCCCAGTGATGCCAGGACCTTGGGTAAAGCGGTTAGTACCCCACCTGTTCTGGCTAGCATGGATGGGGTGCATGAGGTGGGGATGAATGGGGTACATGAAGGAGGTGAGGATGGAGGTGAGGATGCAGGTATGGAAGTGGTGAGTGGTACGGCTGGTGGTGATGGTAGTGGTGCAGGGGCGGTAGGTGAGGCTGTGAGGCAGAGTGTGAGTGTGAATGAGGGGCCAAGTGTGAGGCCAAGGAATCCCAGTTCGTTGGCGGCCTCGTTAGAGGGCGGTTCACATGTCCGCACCTTTGCGGCGGCCGCTGCCGCGGGTAGTGGAGGGTCCTTGTCAGGGGACACTGGGCAGGGTTACTTGCAATGGCGTCTCCTGGACGCCCTGAAGAGGGGAGAGCAGTCCATTACAGTGGAGGGTAGGGAGGTAGATTTATCGTTCTGGATAGACCGACATGGTCTGTCCGCCTTCCGAGAGTTAGGGGCAGAGAACGTTACGTGGTCTCTGCCGACAGCAGGGCAGGGTGGCGTCCGTAGGAATGTGGTCCGTCTCCGGTGGGAAGGCAATGAAACTTGCCCCTCTAGGGACAAGGTGGTGGAGCTTTTCCTGGGGATGGGCTTCAGGGCTGATGACATCTATGCCCTGATTCATCCCTATGGTGCCACCTTTTTCGACGTCAGCTTTGTGAGATCGGAGGGCCTAGAGCTCTTCTGGTCTCAGTATGAGCTGGCTCGGATTTGCCCTGAATGGCGAGGGTTTATAGTCCAGGCTATCTCTCGCCAAAACTCAGTGAAGAAAGTGACCGTGCTCACCAGTAACGAGTCACTTTCTGAGATGGACATCATGACCTGGCTGAGCAGGTATGGGGAGGTGGTCCAGATTCCCAAAAAGAATCTGGACAAGCATGGCATCTGGTCAGGGGCCTGGACCTTTATGGTAAAACTGAAGGTCTCGGGTTACTCGGTTACCCACATTCCCACTTCAACATTCTTGGGAAGGGACCGAATCCTGATCTTTTACCAGGGGCAGCCGAAGTTGTGCCACAGGTGCGGCAGCCCCTCTCACTTCAGCGCGGGGTGTAAGGTGGAGAAGTGCGCAATGTGTGGAGGGGTGGGTCATCTGGCCGCAACCTGTAGGGACATTCGGTGTAACCTGTGTGGTGTCTTGGGACACCCGTTTAGTCGCTGTCCGCGCTCCTATGCCAATGTTGGCCTGAATCCGGGAGGTGCTGGTAGGGAGGAGGCGAGGACCAGACCAGCCGGTGAAGGGACTAGCGGCGGCGTAGGAAGTAAGGGACCGGTGAGGAGCAGAACTCCCCCTGAGGCGGGAGGGAAAGAGCAGCGTCCGAGGAGAGTGGTGGAGAGGGACCAGGGGATTATGTCCCTGCCTCTGGTCCCTAGTTCGGGGGAGCTTGCAGCTGAGGTCCCGGACAGTGAGATAGACGAAGAGGTCAGGAGGATGGTCAGGGAGGATGGGGCCACCTCTCCCTTATCCTCATCCAGCGAAGGTGTGGATGAGGGGGGGAATGAAGAGTGGCAACAGCAAAAGAAAAGGGAGAAGAAAAGGGTGAGGAAGAAGGGTAACTCGAAGGAGAAGGCAACCCGGGGCCAGGTGCCAAAGGAAGGCTCTTCCTCCCTTCCTCCGGTGGAGCTCTCCAACCAGTACCAGGCCCTAAGCGAGTCTCCCTTGTCTTCAGATGGGGGGGAGGAGGGGGGTCTGGTGCTGGGGGTTGCGGACAAGGATGTAGGGGCTAAAGGGGGCGCCAGGCCCTCAACATCGGGGGTTGGGGAAACCGGGCCTCTGGTGGGGGGGGTCGACCCAGGGCCTCCTGACAAGGGCAAGGGTGCGCCTGAAACAGTTGTGCCCGTTAAAGTTGTGTGTGGAACAGCAGGTATGGATGTGTCGGTGTGCCTGAAACGTGCTATATCGTCCTCTGAGGAGGAAAATGGAGCACATGTAAAGGGTAAGGTGGGTGGGAAGAAGGTCGCTGTCCAACCTGATCACTCATGATGGCGGCACTCACCCCGTTGACGCTGGCGACCATTAATGTTGCCAGCATAAAGTCTGATGCGGCTAGGTTCACGGCCTTCCATTTTCTCGGCCAGCTTGATGCCGACATTTTGTTTTTGCAGGAGACCAGGTTGGTCGATCTCACGTCCCTTAAAAAAGCTAAGAGGGAGTGGGTACACGGGCCTTCCTATTGGTCTCTTGCGGCTGAGCCGTATAGCGGTGTGGCGGTCCTTTTCAAGACCGCAGATGTAGTATGCCGACGGGTTATTGAGTTGGAAATGGGGAGGTGCTTGATCTTGGATGTGTTCATAAGGGGACAAGAGCTTCGGCTCATAAACATCTATGGTCCCCAGACTAAGTGGGACCGCAAGTGTCTCTTTATGAGTATTAAACCCTTTTTGTTTTGTAGCCGACTGGTGGTCTTTGGAGGGGACTTCAACAATGTCTCGAGGCCCCAAGACAGAGGAGGTTCCAGAGACCGGTTGGCCTACGACAGCGTCGCCTTGAATAGCATAGTTAGTGAGGCTCGCCTAGTGGATGTCCACATCCGGAACACCACGGGCCACGCGGGTTACACTTATTTCAGAGGTAGTCAGACTAGGTCTAGAATAGACAGGTTTTATTTGAAGGAGGAGGCAGTCTCTTCACCTTTATCGGTGGTAGAGGTTGAATTCTCCGACCACTGCCTGATTATGTTTTCTCTGAATGTTACAGAGACTCCTCGGATGGGAAGAGGTTTTTGGAAGCTGAATTCGTCACTCCTGAAGGAAGCAGCTGTAAGACAGTCCTTTGAGGATTTCTTTCAAAGTCAGGTACCGCTACTGGGCCTTGGTAACACTAAGTCAGAGTGGTGGGAGATCTTCAAACATCGGGTGGCGAGATTCTTCCGCCAGCTTTCTAACCTCAGAAGCCTGAACAGGGATCTCCTGTATCGGGGCCTGAGGAGGAAACTCGAGGAACTTGTCTCGACTGGGGGTGGCCGTGAGGACATCACCAGGGTGAAAGCCTTACTCAAGAGATGTCAGTATGATAGGCACACATCTTTGGTTTTTGAGAGGGACTTCGGGAAGTATCGCTCACCCGACCCCTACAGAAACTGCAAGATGTCAGTGAGTAGTAAGATAGTGGCGGGTCTGAGGGACAGTACAGGATCCCTGACCAGGTCCAGGTCAGGGATCTTGGAGGTCGTCAGATCCTTTTACTCACATCTCTTGGGGAGGAGGGAGCTGGATCGAGATGAGACGTCAGCTTTCCTGGCTGAGGCCATTCCTGAATCAGGGGTAGACCCCTCGCTCGATGTCTTGGTGGATGAGATCAAAGAAGAGGAAGTTAGACTGGCGATTGACGGGCTCCAGCTCAAAAAATCACCAGGTCCGGACGGCTTAACGTCGGAGTTCTACAAGACCTTTAAGGACCTTTTGGTCCCCTTATTGACTCAGGTTTTTAATGAGTGTCTCTCCTCGGGCACTCTTCCGAGATCAATGAGGAGGTCAGCTTTGATCCTTCTTTCTAAGGGAAAGGATCCGTCGCACATTGAGAACTGGAGGCCCATAGCGCTTCTCAATGTGGACAGGAAGGTTTTGGCTAAAATACTCTTTAATAGGTTGGTGAAGTTTGCGCCACGGCTCCTTTCTGAGTCCCAGCACTGCTGTGTTCCTGGCCGTAGCACTTTTAGTGCTGTTCTCGGTGTCCGGGAGGCTGTGGAACAGGGTAGGGCTGGCCTCTGGAAGGGGTATCTGCTGTCCTTGGATCAGGCCAAAGCCTTTGACCGGGTTGATCACGAGTACCTGTGGTCCACTCTTCTGAGGTATGGTCTGCCAGGGAGGTTCGTGGACTGGCTGAAGACATTGTACAGAGGGGCGGAGAGTTTCCCACTTGTGAATGGTTGGATTGGACAGGCCTTTGCGGTGGGCTCCGGCGTTCGTCAGGGATGTCCTCTCAGTCCCCTGCTGTATGTGTTCGCGATTGATCCCTTCATAAGGAGGGTGGATCGTGGACCAATAGCGGGGGTGAGGATGGACCAGGCGGGCGAACGGGAGGCCGCCCTGAAGGTAGTGGCCTATGCTGATGATGTTTCTGTTTTTGTCTCCTCAAAAGAGGAGGTGCAGGCAGTGATGTCTGAGGTGGAGGGCTACTCCAGGGCCTCTGGTTCCATTGTCAATCGGAGCAAGTGTGGGAGTCTTTGGCTGGGGGGAGGAGATCCCAGGTTTGATCTCCCGGACACCCTCCCAGAGCCCCAAGAGTATGCCAAGATCCTAGGCGTTGAATTTGGCCAGGGTGATTACCCAACCAAAAACTGGGAAAGTAGACTTAAAACTGCCGCCCAGAGAGTGGACCAGTGGAAGGGTTGGTCTTTGACCCTGAGGGAAAGGGTGAGCTTGTGCAAAGGTTTCCTGCTCCCATTGTTAATGTATCTAGGCAGCATTTGCATTTTGCCAGAGCCTCTCTGGACGCGGGTCTATGGCCTGTTTTTCCAACTGTTATGGGGAAACAGGCTGAACCTAGTCAAGCGGGAGGTTACTTACCGTACGAGGAGACTAGGGGGGTTGAATATGGTCAACCCCGTGGTGTTCTTGGTTTGCACCTTTCTTAAGCTAAATATATCAAACCTCTGGAAAGAGAGGGCTCCTCTGTGGGTATTCTCCTGTAGGGGATGGTTGCAGTCCTTCTTCCAGGATTGGGAGACAGGAGGGCTTGTGAAGGATCTTCGCACACCGCACGGGCATCTCCCGGCTTATGTTACCCCGGTTTTGAAAGTAATACGCCGGTGGGGTTTGGGAGTGTGGGAGGTGAGGACTCTCACGAGGAAACTTCTCGAGGGGAGGATCTTATCGACCCATTTTCAAAAGCCACTGGCACTCAGGGACTGCCCAAGTCGGGATCTTGAGGTGGGGTTGCGTCTTTTAAATTCAAAACGGATCCCCGCGAAGTATTGGGACTTGACTTGGCGCTGCTTTCAGGGTAAGCTGTATGTGAGGGACAACTTGAAGTACAGGAACTCCGAGGATAGGAATTGTCCTCGTGAGAGTTGTGCTGACACGCTTGAGAGCATGGAGCACTTCCTGCTTCAGTGTCCCTTTAATGCAGAGGTATGCAACAGGGTGGGCGCTTCCATTGACTGGCCTAGGCTGGCGGGCCTCTCCTACGCTGAGTGGGCCTATGGAGCGTTCAGAGACCTTGGTGGACGGGACCAGTGCACTCTTTTTCTAGTTAGCCTAGTGGTTAGGTTTTTCACATGGAATGCACGGTGTTTAGTGTCGACGGGCAGTAAAATCCTCCCAGTGGGTGAGGTATGTAGCAACATCCTTGGTGACCTGGTGAAGATGCGCTCCTTGGAGTATGAAAGGCTGGGTGCATCGGGGGCCTCCCGTCTCTGGAGGGGTTTCTCCTTCCAGGTGCCTTAGTTCTGGATTGCTCCAAGCCTCCTGGTGGTGGGCTAAGTTCTCACCGTAGCTTTTTGTTTTGAGAATGGTATCATGAAAAGGGTTTACAAGCACCGAACCGGTGCGGATGGTATTTTTGTTATTGTTCTTGTTGTTATTATTATTGTTGTCTTATTGTTCTTTTACTTTGGGGGTTAGTTAGGTGGGGTGGGGGTTTTGAGGGGGGTTAAGCATGAACTTGGACTGGCCCGGGCCCAAAACTGTCGGGGTTCGCCCTAAGTCCGGAAGGACTTTTTCGGAACTTAGAGGCCGGTTCGGGTTGGGGGTATAGTGAGAGTTGGGGTAGTGTATGTGTTATTATGTGTTACTCATGATTTAAGTGTTGTGTGTTATTTCATATGGTTTATGTGGTTTATATTTTGTTATATGTATTTTGCGTCTGCATCTCTGGTTTTTGTTACGGCAGAATCAGGTGTAAGTGTGGAGGAAGTTTGAGGTATGTTTGGATAGGCTGTGGTTGTATGGTGGTTGTCAGGCAGGTGGGGTCCCTTGTATATACATTGTTTATGTATCGGTTATATTGCTGGAAATTGTTTTCGTTACTTGTACTAGTTTGTGTTCTTACATTTATAATAAAATAGAGTTCCAGCTCCAGTAGCGTCCACTAAAGCTGCTGCAGTTAAAAAGCTTTTATAAGGATCGAGCTCGGCTGTCCACCGCAAGGCATCCTACTGCCAGTCCCAGCCCCTATGCCTTGGGGTGCCTCCTGATGCTCTTCACTAAGTATCCCATGGTCCCGAAGCATTTCCTTTGAAAAAATTAAGTGTCTAAACTACAGGTGGTGCAGCTTGCTTAACAGCCGGGATAATCCGCTCACTAGCAGACACTGCTACTAGGCACAAAGTATTTCCTGGGCTAGATGCAGTTAAAAATTTGTAATTAGATACTCTCGTTGGATGCTGAGAAAGCATTCCATAGAGTCTCCTGGCACGCCATATATGATTCTCTTAAAAAGCTTGGGGTAGGGGTCTAGGGGACCCTTTTATAGCCAAAATCACGGCCCTGTATCGCAATACGTCACCTAGGCTGAAGATAAATGGAACTGTAGCACCCTGAGGGCTCGGTTGCTACAGACGTATTGCACCTCACCCAGAGGTGTGATATCTCACTCTCAGGTAAGGATGGAGTGTGGATCAGGACCCGACACCTGCATGCATTACACCACATTGCCGTGGGGCAGGGCGACCAATATGCCCCTGAGATGGGCACGACAGTCCCTGTCCCTGGCTGGAGTGGGGGGAGGGAACACTGAGGAAGGGGAACCCTGTAGTGCAGGAGCAGGGAGGAAGCAGTTCCTGGGTGCATTGAGAAGGGAGTATAAAAGGTGGGCACCATCTTAGTTCAGTGCAGAGAAGTCTGAGCAGAAGTGGCAGGGAGCAGGGGCTCTGCATGAGCTCTGCTCCGGAAGCGGGCCTAGTAACAGAGGCCCAGGCCTGGAAGAGGGAGAAGGAAGGAAGAGGAGTGGAGAAGGCTCCAGGAACGAGGAATGAAGGGATCCCAGGGGTGCGGACGGGCGAGTCGCCACCGCACGCCCGAATCCACCTGCGTGGAGGGGTCAGGCCAAAGGGGGAGACCGGTCCCCGAACTAGTGGAGGCAGGAAACGACCCTCAGCTAGAAACCGGAGGCTCTGACATTTTATGTGGCGCAGCCCCTCGCTACACCCGTTAGGAAGGCACCACATAGGGTCAGGGAAACTGGCGCCAAGTTTACCAAGAGGAGGCCCGAGGCAGCCGGACAGAAGTGTTGGTAAGAAAGGCCAGACAAAGGACACACAAAGGGGGTCCTGTGAAGTGCTCCAAAGTTATCTGGGAGTTGTCTGAGCCCCTCACCTGGTGAGCACAGTACGACGTGGGCAGCCGTTACCTGCAGACGTGGTCTGGATAATAAGAACTGTGAGTAAAGGCCCTGAACTGCATCACTGACTCCGTGTCGTTACTGCTGCTGCCCTGCACCATCACCCCCATCCTCCGCATACACTGCCCTGAGGCTATACTCCTCCCGTGGGGAGTTATGCTACGCTCTGCTGCACCCACAACACCAGCCTCAGTGGTCTGCCCTGTAGCGGCGGTTCACTCTGACCGCAATCCACGGGTGGCGTAGTCGGACATTTAAACATGAAAACCACATAAATAGTTCCGCCACTGGTTTGACCGCCCTGAGCCACGGAACTGGGTCGCCGCCACGAAGACTACAACCACCAGCATCCACCAAAAAGGGTCCGGCTCCGGGTGTCCCAAGGCCCAGGGGGTGCGTCAGAACATTTTCATCACCTTTCACAATCACCAATGGGACAAGGCAGTGATGTCCTCTGTCCCCTCTCTTATACATCCTAGTGACGGAGCACCTGCTCTCATCAATTCGCCATAACCCCAATATTAGGTGGATTGAGGTGGGAGGCACCGAGTACAAGTGCTCTCTATTTGCTGATGATGTCCTAGTATATATCACTCAATCACATATATCCATCCATGCTGTTATGGCTGAAATAGATCACTTTGTTACATGGTAAAATTTTAAAATCAATGCAGCGAAGTCTGAGGCCCTCGATGTCTCCCTCCCCAAATCCATATAGGATTCCATCCAGTCCAACTTTCCCTTTGCCTGGCCCTCACAGGGTATCAAATACTTAGGAATTCCTATTCATAGAGACCTCTCCCATCTATGTTATCTTAATTTTGGGCCCTTTATTGAACAACTCCATACAGACCACGGTTGGCAAGTTAGAACTGTAAGATTCACTACGTGAACCACTGGTGTTTTGTGGAAAAGCACATGTACACTGCGTTCCAAATTATTATACAAAAAGTGTTTAGGAGTGATAAGGGAAGAATTTGTTTGTTTGTCAGTTAAACTCATTGATGGTGATGTGTGTCAGGGCTCTTTATATCACTGTAAGCAATTGCAGACACCTGTGCTAATTAGTTTGGCAGGTGTGTCCAATGAAAGGCAAGACTACTTAAGAAGGCTCTCTCACATTATTAAGCAGCCTACATTTTCTGCCAAAATGGGAAAGAAAAAGGATGTGTCGGCTGCTGAGAAGCAACAAATTGTGGAGTGTTTAGGTCAAGGCATGACTACAATCAACATTGTGCGATGATCAGGATGAAGTGTCTTGGCAATCAAGAAGTATGTAGCTGATTCACAGTACACACGTGTGCGTGCTGATAAGGGCAAATTGAGGACTCTTTCCTACAGGCAATTACGTCAGGTTGAAAGAGCAGCGGCAAAAAAGCCTTGTCATAGCAGCAGACAAGTTTTTGAAGCTGCTTGTGCCTCCAACGTCCCCCGAACAACAAGATGCAGGGTCCTTCAGAGGTTTGCAGCTGTGCATGCGCCATCCTGTCGACCTCCTCTATCCACTTCACACAAGCAGAAACGGCTCCAGTGGGCCAAACATTACATGAAGACTGATTTCAAAACTGTTTTGTTCACGGATGAGTGCCGTGCAGCGCTCGATGGTCCAGATGGATGGAGTGGAGGATGGCTGGTTGATGGACACCCCACGCAAACACGGCTACAGCGCCAACAAGGAGGAGGTGGAGTAATGTTTTGGGCTGGAATCATGGGGAGAGAGATTGTTGGCCCCTTTAGGATCCCTGAAGGCGCTAAAGATGAACTCCATAATGTATGTGGATTTTCTCAAACAGCACTTCCTGCCATGGTTCAAGAAGAAGAACCGTGTATTTCACAGCAAGATCATTTTTCTGCATGATAATGCACCATCTCATGCTGCACATAAAACATCTGCATCTCTGGCTGATATGGGCATAAAAGGGGACAAACTTATGGTGTGACCCCCATGCTCCCCTGACCTCTACCCCATTCAGAACCTTTGGAGCATCATTAAAAGGAGTGTCTATGATGGCGGGAGGCAGTTCACATCTAAGCAACAGCTCTGGGAGGGTATTCTGTCCTCATGCAAAACAATTGAAGCAGAAACCATCCAAAACCTGACAAATTCAATGGACGAGAGAGTTCAGAAGCTCCTTTCGAACAAGGGGTCCTATGTGAAAATGTAACATCACCTAGAATAAAGTTTTGAGTTGAAAACTGTATGATTTCAGTTTCTAACAACCTGCTAATGCTTATAATTTCAAAAATGACCATTTTTTTGGTCTTTATTAAAATGAAAAGGTTGATCGAAAAGTTTGGGGGATCTAAGAGTGTGGCAACCCAGTAGTCATGATTACTTCGAATTCTGACAATATGAGGGTCATGCTGCAGGTAGTGCAGCAAGAAGGCACTTATGTGCATTGCGCATCTCGGAGCCCCAAAATTATTTTCCGGGCTAGATGCAGCTAAAAATTATTTTTAATTTTAAATCTGGTGAAGCTTTAGTATAGATGGCCTAATAGGATCAGTGCTGCACACTGCTACAAAGCCCAAATTATTTTCCAGTCAAGATACAGATAAACGTGATTAGTAATTTGAAAGCTTAAAACGGTTGGTAGGGTGATTTTAACCAATCATCAAGCTTTTACTCTCCCCAGGATGACACAGGGGTAGAAAAGTCGTTTCGGATCCATGATTTGTTCATCTTTATGAACGTGAGTCTGTCTACATTATCAGTGGAGAGCTGCGTGCGCTTATCTGTCAGCACACCACCAGCAGCGCTGAACACACGTTCAGACAGAACGCTGGCTGCGGGGCATGACAAGATCTCCAAGGCGTAAGTGGCTAGCTCCGGCCATTTATCCAGATTGGAAGCCCAAAAAGAGCAAGGGTCCAGTGACACAGTCGTGGCTTCAATGTTTACTTGGAGATACTCCTGTACCATCGTCTCTAGGCGTTGACTATGTGTCAGACTTCTTGTCTCCTGTGGCCTTGCAAAGGATGGGCTAAAAAAGTGGTGAAATGATTCCGCAAAATTGATGTTACCAGCAGATACTGTGGTTCTGTTACGGTTTGAGTGCTGAACACTTGACGGTCCCACGGTTGGCAAGTTGGAACTGTGAGATTCACTACGTGCACCACTGGTATTTATGTGGAAAAGCACATGTAAGACTCTGCAACAGTCTCTGCTGATACTCCTGCATGCGTGCATCCCTTTCTATGGCAGGAATAATTTCTGCAAATTTACTTTTGTACCGGGGATCTAACAGTGTGGCAACCCAGTAGTCAGGATTATTTCTAATTCTCACAATTCGAGGGTCATGTTGCAGGTAGTGCAGCAAGAAGGCACTCATGTGTGTTGCGCATCCAGGAGCACCAAGTCCCTGTTGTGTTGGTGGCGAGGTAACAATCATGCTTCCTTCCTCTGTCCTCTCCCCCCAACCTCGCACAACAGAAATGTGATCAAGGTCTCCCTCATCTGATGAGTCTTCCATCAGTTCGTCCTCCACTTCTTCCTGGGCTCCTGCACCTTCCTCACTAGTTTGGCTGCTACCATGCGCCCTGGTAAAACCATCTCCCCCACCCTCACATGCCTGCCGCCTTGGTGCTGCCGACCGTCTGGACCTTGCAGATGTTAGCCCTTCCGCATACAACTCCTCCTCCTCTACTTCCTCCACCTCCTCTTGTGCCACCACCTGACTCCGAATTCTGTTTAACATGTGCTCCAGCATGTAAATCACCGGAATAGTCATGCTGATAATGGCATCGTCAGCACTAAACATCTTCGTCGCCATTTCAAAACTGTGCAGAAGGGTGCATAGGTCCCTGATCTGAGACCACTCCTCCAGCGTGATTTGCCCCACCTCTGAATCTCGTTGGCCCAGGCTATACGTCAGAACGTATTGCACCAGGGCTTGTCGGTGCTGCCACAGTCGCTGCAACATGTGCAGAGTTGAATTCCACCGGGTAGGCACATCGCATTTTAGCCGGTGAAGTGGCAGGCCCAACGACTTCTGTAGAGATGTAAGTCGCTGAGCTGCGGGATGCGAACGGCGGAAGTGAGCACACAGCGACCGTGCCCTCTGCAGAAGGCCACCTAGTCTGGGATAGTGGGCTAAAAATTGCTGGACAACCAGGTTCAACACGTGAGCCATACAAGGCATGTGTGTGACATTGCCCCGGCGAAGGGCCGCACCCAGGTTTGCAGCATTGTCGCACACGGCCTTCCCTGGTTTCAGGTCCAGTGGAGACAACCATTCATGAAATTGGTTCTCCAGAGCTGACCACAACTCCTCAGCTGTGTGACTCACATTTCCCAGACATTTCAATGTAAAAACCGCCTGATGACGTTGAGCCCTACTGCCAGCATAGTAAGGAGGTGTGCAGGATCCCTTCTGCGCAGTTAGAAAGCTTGTGGCATGACCAGACAGGCTTTGGGTGCAGGTGGAAGACCGAGAGGAGGTTGAGGAGGCAGAAGCAGTGGAGGAACTTTGACATAAAGAGGATTGACGCACAACTCGTGGGGACGGCAAGACTTGGACAGCAGCCCCTTGTCCTGCTGTCACCATAGTTACCCAGTGCCCAGTCAGCGACATGTAACGCCCCTGTCCATGCCTACTCGTCCAAGTGTCTGTGGTGAAATGCACCCTGTCACACACAGAGTTTCTCAAAGAAGCGGTGATGTTGTGTGTGACATGCTGGTGGAGCGCAGGCACACCTTTCTTTGAGAAGTAGTGCCGACTGGGCATCTGGTACTGGGGCACTGCGACGGACATAAGGTCTCGAAAATCCTCTGTGTCCACCAGGCGGAAAGGCAGCATTTCTGTAGCCAAGAGCTTGCAGATGGTGAAATTCAACCTCTTAGCTTTCTCATGGCTAGGAGGAAATGGTCTTTTACTTGTCCACATCTGAGGGACCGAGGGCTGGCTATTGTGCTTAGACGGGGTTGATAAGGGTGTCCCCGGCAAACTGCCGGTCTGTGAGGAAGATGCAGGCGGACATGTTAGGTTGCCTTGATCCAAAGGTGGTGCTATCGATGTCGGACAGCGCTCAACACCAGCTGGTGTTACCACCTCCAAAGAAAATGATGACCTGCCAATCACGCTGGCTGTTGCGGGTAAAGAGGTGGCAGGTCTGCGCCCCAAAACAGGTGTGACTGCTGTCCCCCCAGTCACAGAGGATGAAGAGGCCGCGGATGCACAAGATATGGCAGACGGTGATTGGCCCGGCTGGCTAGGCCGCATTGTAGCACACTGAGCTTCCCACTGCAACTTATGCTTCATGTCCATGTGCCGGTTCATGCATGAAGTACTCAAACTATGTATTTTTTGGCCTCTACTTAGCTTTTGCTGACAAATGTTACAGATAACACGAGTTGGGTCATCTTTATCGATCTGAAAAAATGCCCAGGCTATGCAAGGCTTAGCACCCATGCGACCTGAAGAGCCACCACGACTTGTGGTGAGAGGCAGAGTTGTGTTTGAGGATGCAGTTGTTGACGTGCTTCCAGTACTACGTCTCTGTCCAGGAAGGCGCAACCTGACCTCGTCGTCACTAGCATCTTCCTCCACCTCCTCTGCTGACCTCATCTCTTGGCTGACTGTGGGTTGACAGTAAGTGGGATCTCCGACCTCATCATCATCACCCTGTGCGTTATCACACCCGTCGTCCTCAGAGCCAACCTGTTCCTGCCCTGACAAAAAACTAAAGTTGTCGCTCCAATCAGGTATTTGAGTCTTATCATCGTCTTCCTCATTGTCTCCACCAACAGGAGTTACAGTTTGGGAATGAGGGTCTACATTATGGTCAGAACCTTCTGCGTCTGGTCCTGGATCCGACTCATAAAGATTCTGGGCATCAGTGCAGATCATTTCCTCGTCTGGATTCACAGAAGCGCTGGAGTCGACCTCTGATTCCCAGGCTATAGTATGAGTAAACAGCTCTGCAGACTCAACCATCTGTTCTACCTCATACTCAGACGGGCAGCTGGAGATTTGGGAGCTGTGAGGAAGCAAGTGCGATTTGGGTGACACCTTTGAGGACTGGAGTATTTGTGATGAAGTTGATGTGGAGGAGAGCCCACTTAAAGGAGCACTTGATATCCGTTGAAGCACCTGCTGTTTTTTTGCCTCATCTGGAATTTGTAGCGATTGGCGTGGCCGTAAGAAAGGGATCTTATCACATTGTCCGCTAAAAGAAGTAGACATTTTAGTTTGGCTGGAAGATGGTCTTTCTTCTGCAGATGTTACTGTTGCTTTAACACCTACCCCACGGACACAACCTTTTTTCCCCTTCCCAACACGCCTATTCCCCTTTCCACCAGCAGCAGGCCTTTTTCCACTCATTTTGGTGGTTAACTAATTCACAACTCTGGAGTTGTTTGCACAAAAAAACAATGGATGGTAACCGAGCAGAGCTGAGTGGCCAAACTGTGGTATTAGGCCAAAACTACTGGCTGGGTTAGATGCAGAAAAAAATTATTTTGAATTTGCAACCTGATGGAGGTCAGTATAGATGGACTAATACAAATAGTCCCACACACTGCTAGAAGCCCAAATATTTTTTCAGAGGTACTGTAGATGCAGATAAAAATTATTTTTAATTTGCAACCTGATGGAGGTCAGTATAGATGGACTAATAGACCAAGTCCCACACACTGCTAGAAGCCCAAATATTTTTTCAGAGCTAGATGCAGAAAAAAATTATTTTTAATTTGCAACCTGATGGAGGTCAGTATAGATGGACTAATAGACCAAGTCCCACACACCGCTAGAAGCCCAACTATTTTTTCAGAGCTAGATGCAGAAAAAAATTATATTCAATTTGCAACCTGCTGGAGGTCAGTATAGAAGGACTAATAGAACAAGTCCCACACACTGCTAGAAGCCCAAATATTTTTTCAGAGCTAAATGAAGAAAAAAATTATTTTTAATTTGCAACCTGATGGAGGTCAGTATAGATGGACTAATAGACCAAGTCCCACACACTGCTAGAAGCCCAAATATTTTTTCAGAGCTAGATGCAGAAAAAAATTATTTTTAATTTGCAACCTGATGGAGGTCAGTATAGATGGACTAATAGACCAAGTCCCACACACCGCTAGAAGCCCAAATATTTTTTCAGAGCTAGATGCAGAAAAAAATTATTTTTAATTTGCAACCTGATGGAGGTCAGTATAGATGGACTAATAGACCAAGTCCCACACACTGCTAGAAGCCCAAATATTTTTTCAGAGCTAGATGCAGAAAAAAATTATTTTTAATTTGCAACCTGATGGAGGTCAGTATAGATGGACTAATAGACCAAGTCCCACACACCGCTAGAAGCCCAAATATTTTTTCAGAGCTAGATGCAGAAAAAAATTATTTTTAATTTGCAACCTGATGGAGGTCAGTATAGATGGACTAATAGACCAAGTCCCACACACTGCTAGAAGCCCAAATATTTTTTCAGAGCTAGATGCAGAAAAAAATTATTTTTAATTTGCAACCTGATGGAGGTCAGTATAGATGGACTAATAGACCAAGTCCCACACACCGCTAGAAGCCCAACTATTTTTTCAGAGCTAGATGCAGAAAAAAATTATATTCAATTTGCAACCTGCTGGAGGTCAGTATAGAAGGACTAACAGAACAAGTCCCACACACTGCTAGAAGCCCAAATATTTTTTCAGAGCTAAATGAAGAAAAAAATTATTTTTAATTTGCAACCTGATGGAGGTCAGTATAGATGGACTAATAGACCAAGTCCCACACACTGCTAGAAGCCCAAATATTTTTTCAGAGCTAGATGCAGAAAAAAATTATATTCAGTTTGCAACCTGATGGAGGTCAGTATAGATGTGCTAATAGAATGATGCTATGCCCAAAAGATTTTACTTCACTAGGTGCAGTAAAAAAATTGCACAGCACTGGCACAGACCTGCCTGGCAAAAACTGATAGGAACTCATGTAACCTAGTCCTGAAAAGGACTCCAATTACAATTAGTCTTTACTCCCACAACCTATCTATTTAAGAGCACAGACCTCCCTGATAAAAGTCGCAGGAAATGCTGTAACCTAGTCCTTAAAAGGACTGCAATCACAACTATTCCCTACTCCCAAGCTATCTGTATATTTGTGCGAAAATTGGCTTGAAATTAACAAGGTATAACGCACACAGCAACAGCGGTGCCGTCTAACACGCAGCTGCAGCAGTGAGAAAATGGTGGCGACGGGGAAAATTGCTTGGTCTTATAGGGCAAGGACATGTGACATACACTGCCAATGACACATGCCCTTGCTTGTGTGAAAAAAAGCACTTCGCTCCGTGTGTGCGCTGCTGATAGGCTGACAGATTGCACCTCCCCACTGCAAATGCGGGAAAGAGAAAAAAAAATGGAGATCTTCATTGTTCCTGCAGAGATCCATCCCCTGCCCCTCCCCCCACCCCGCTGTACACTCAAACTGCGTATTAACATTAATTTTCATCATTACTGAGAAAAAATCCAGTTATGATTTTGGTGCACGAACAGTTATCGAACATAACCTCGAACAGCCGAATTTTTCTCAAATTGTTCGTGTTCGCCGAACGGCTCGAACACCGCCCAAAACAGCTCGAATTTGAGATTGGCGAACAGTTCGAGTAGAACAACGCTCATCTCTACTCCCAAGTTCTCTCCTCAGGACCAAACCCCTTCCAATCCACTAGAAAAAAGGTCTTTCCTCTTACCCTTTTGGTGGCTAGAATGTTCTCTACCTCAAACTCGTTTTCAGCGGAAACCGGAGCAGGAGGCGTACCTGTAGACTTGGAAAAAGAGTTAAGTACCACGGGTTTGAGGAGAGATACATGGAAGGAGTTAGGGATCCGCAAGTTGGCCGGGAGTTTCAATTTATAGGCCACAGGGTTGATTTGTTTGATAACTTCCAGTGGGCCGATGAACCGAGGCCCTAACTTGTAGGAAGGAATCTTGAGCCGGACATACTTGGACGAGAGCCAGACTTTATCTCCAGGACAGAATTGTGGAGGATCCAGGCGTTTTTTGTCAGCGTGTTTTTTCATCCGCTCGGACGACTGAAGGAGTGCGGATCGGGTACTCTCCCAAATGGAGGAGAATTCGCTAACGAGAGATTCCGCAGCCGGATTGTCCACCGAGGTGGAGACGGGAAATGGGATCCGAGGATGCTGACCGAAGACTACAAAAACGGGGATTTGGAGGAAGATTCGCTCTCGTGATTATTGTAAGAGAACTCGGCCCATGGTAGGAGATCCACCCAGTCCGAATGGTGGGCATTAACGAAGTGCCGGAGGTAACTGGTCAGGATCTGATTGATCCGCTCCACTTGACCATTGGACTGTGGGTGGTAAGCGGAGGAGAAGTCCACGGTGACGTCCAGCAGCTTACATGTGGCTCTCCAGAAGCGTGAGGTGAACTGAACCCACGATCCGACACGATGTGGAGGGGGAGGCCATGGAGACGGAAGATGTGGCGGATAAAGTCTTTAGCCAGCTCGGGTGCAGACGGGAGGCCCGGCAGGGGAATGAAGTGAGCCATCTTGGAAAAGCGGTCAGCGACCACCCAAATGACCGTACAACCGGCAGAGACAGGGAGATCCGTTATAAAGTCCATAGCTATATGCTGCCACGGGACAGCAGGTACTGGAAGAGGAAGGAGGCGACCGGTTGGCAGATGTCTCGGAACCTTGTTGCGGGCGCAGGACACACAGGCTGAAACAAAGTCTATTACGTCCTTGTGCAGGGTAGGCCACCAGTAATGCCGGGTAATAAGCTGGAGGGTCTTTTTCTGACCGGCGTGGCCAGCTAGCTTAGACGAGTGACCCCAGTGTAGGATCTTCTTCCGATCAGGTACTGTTACGAACGTCTTACCGGGAGGGAGACGATTTAGATTCACGGGGGCCACCTGCATTACTCTGGCGGGATCAATGATGTGCTTAGGCTCCTCCTCTAGATCAGACACCAGGAAGGATCGGGACAAGGCGTCAGCTTTGATGTTTTTGTCTGCCGGGCGAAAATGAAGAACGAAATCAAAGCGGGCAAAAAACAAGGACCACCGGGCTTGGCTCGGGTTAAGTCTCTGGGCGCTCTGGAGGTAAGTCAAGTTCTTGTGGTCCGTGTAAATAATTACCGGGTGAAGAGCCCCCTCGAGCAGGTAACGCCCCTCCTCCAGTGCCAGCTTCATGGCCAATAACTCTCGGTCTCCTATAGAATAATTGCGCTCAGAAGGGGAGAAGAGTTTGGAGAAGAAGCCGCAAGTTACCATTCTTCCGGAAGACGACTTTTGGGTAAGTACCGCTCCGGCTCCAGAGGAGGAGGCGTCCACTTCCAGGAAGAATTGTTTGTTGCCGTCCGGACGATGCAGCATCGGGGTGGAAGAGAAAGCCTGTTTTAAAGAAAAGAAAGGCTTCCTCTGCTTCGGGCGGCCATTCTCTGGGATTAGTGCCCTTACGGGTGAGCGCAGAGATTGGGGCAGTCCGGGAAGAGAAGTGCGGTATGAAGAGGCGGTAGTAGTTGGCGAAGCCCAGGAACCGCTGAATAGCCTTCAACCCCTCTTGTCGGGGCCACTTCTGGATGGCAGACAGTTTCTCAGGATCCATTCGTAGGCCGGTCTGAGAGATTATGTAGCCCAAGAACGGAAGCGAGGTCTGCTGAAAGAGGCACTTCTCATATTTAGCGTAGAGGTGGTTCTGCCTGAGCCTGAGCAGGACCTGACGAACATCCCTCCGGTGAGTGAGAAGATCCGGAGAGAAGACCAAGATGTCGTCCAGGTACACCACTACACAGGAGTAGAGAAGGTCCCGGAAGATGTCATTGACCAACTCTTGAAAGACGGCGGGAGCGTTACAAAGACCGAAGGGCATTACCAGATATTCATAGTGGCCGTCCCGGGTGTTGAATGCCGTCTTCCATTCATCCCCCTGACGGATACGGACCAGGTTATACGCCCCACGGAGGTCCAACTTGGTGAAGATTCTAGCCCCCCTCAGAGAGTCAAATAATTCCGGAATGAGCTGAAGGGGGTATTTATTCTTCACCGTGATCTGGTTAAGGCCTCTATAGTCTATACAGGGACGGAGTGAGCCGTCCTTCTTTTTGACGAAGAAGAAGCCTGCTCCCGCCGGGGAGGTCGATTTCCGGATAAATCCCCGGGCCAGATTCTCCTCAATATATTCAGACATGGACCGGGTCTCAGCAGCGGACAAAGGGTAAATACGCCCACGGGGAGGAGTAGCGCCGGGCATCAGGTCGATTGGACAGTCTTATGGTCTATGAGGGGGTAATGTCTCTGCCTCCTTTTTATTAAAGACGTCCGCATAAGACCAATAGGGAACCGGAAGACCAGGTAGATTGGCTGGGGTAGGAGAAGGACGGACAGGATGGACGGGAACTAAACAAGTCTTATGGCAGTCCTGTCCCCAGCGAAGGACTTCTCCGGTCTGCCAATCAAGCACGGGTGCCATGTTTCTGAAGCCAAGGTAGGCCTAGCAAGAGAGCATGAGAGAGTCCAGGCAGAACATGAAAGAAGATGCTCTCAGAGTGCAGCATTCCCACCTGCAGGGTTATGGATTCAGTGATGAGTTGGATGGGATGTGGTAAGAGGCCCCCATCCACGGCAGCGACAGATAAGGGTACAGCCAGAGGTTTGGTGGGAATGCGGTATTTCTCTACCAGGGACTGAGAAATGAGATTTCCGGCAGCTCCAGAGTCAAGTTGGGCTAGTTCAAAATAACGGTTCTCCCCGCAGATGATAGAGACCGACAGCAACAGAGATGGAGAGGGTTTACTCTTGTCTAGGACGACCTCTCTGAGCGATCCTAGACACAGGCGTTTCCCGACCTCTCCGGGCAGGAACGGATCCGGTGCTCCTTACTGCCACAGTAGAAGCAGCTCCCCTCGGCTCGGCGTAACTCTTGACGGGTCTTGACCATCTTGGTCTGGTCGACCTGCATAGGCTCGGGTGAGTGCACCTGGGGAGTAGCGGGAGAAGTGACGGGTTTCTGAAAGGTAGGGGCTAGACGTGGAAATCTCACGGGTGACCTCTTTGGCGCGTTCCTTGAACCGGATGTCAATCCGGGTGGCAAGAGTTATTAAGTCGTCGAGAGTGGTAGGAATGTCCCGACCGGCGAGTTCATCTTTAATACGGCCGGACAGACCCTCCCAAAAGACAGACACCAGGGCGTCGTTATCCCAGGCCAGCTCCGAAGCAAGGGTACGGAACCGTATGGCATATTGGCCCACGGTGAGATTTCCTTGATGGAGGCGTAGCAGAGATGATGCGGATGAGATCTTCCGTCCAGGTTCGTCGAAGACTTTCCGGAAAGCCGTGAGAAAGGCTGGCAGGTTGGACACCAGGGGGTCTCCTCTCTCCCATAGAGGATTTAGCCAAGCCAGTGCCTCTCCCATGAGATGGGACATGATGAAGGCTACTTTGGCCCGGTCGGAGATAAATTGGTGGGACAGGAGTTCAAAGTGCAAGGTGCACTGGTTTATGAAGCCCCGAGCTTGAGCGGGGTCGCCTCCGAAGCGAGTAGGTGCAGAAAGCTGGGGTCCGGGGCAGGATGCCATGGTATTGGTGGGCAGCGGCGCTGCCGGGCTGCGAGTCATGACACTAGCGGTGGTTGCTGGTGGAGCAGTCAGAGTGTCCAGGCGAGAGTTGACATTCCGCAGATGACTCAGGATGGACTCCTGTTGGGACCTCTGACGGGACAGTTCATGACATAGGTCCGAGAGTGAGGGAGCTTGGGTGCCACTGGGTTCCATGGCCCGAGCAAACTGTAACGGGTCTGGGAGGTGGAACCTCTGGGCTACGATACAAAGGGGCAGTCCTTGTAAGGAAGCGGGTGGCTCCCAGGGTAGGCGGGCAGGTAGTCACGGCAAGTGACGGGGACAGTCTCTGGGTAGAAGGGCAGGAGGTCATGGCAAGTGACGGGGACAGTCTCTGGGTAGAAGGGCAGGAGGTCACGGCAAGTGACGGGAACAGTCTCTTGACAGGCGGGTGGTCACGGCTAGTGACGGCGAAGCCTCCAGATAGGCTAGCAGGCGGGTAGCAGGTGGACGCTCCCAGGTGAGCCGGCAAGAGTCTCTGGACAGGCAGGTGGTCACAGCAAGTGATGGCTAAGCCTCCAGGTAGACTAGCAGGCAGGTAGCAGGTGGACGCTCCCAGGTGAGCGGGCAAGAGTCTCTGGACAGGCAGGTGGTCACAGCAGGTGACGGCAGAGCCTCCAGGTAGGCTAGCAGGCAGGTAGCAGGCGGACGCTCCCAGGTGAGCGGGTAAGAGTCTCTGGACAGGCAGGTGGTCACAGCTCGTGACGGCAGAGCCTCCAGGTAGGCTAGCAGGCAGGTAGCAGGCGGACGCTCCCAGGTGAGCGGTAAGAGTCTCTGGACAGGCAGGTGGTCACAGCACGTGACGGCAGAGCCTCCAGGTAGGCTAGCAGGCAGGTAGCAGATGAGCGCTCCCAGGTGAGCGGGTAATCAGATCCATAGACAGACTGGCAGGGCTGGTAGGCAGACTGTCGGACCGCAGGAATGCAAGTAGATAGACAAGTATCAGGCAGGTATCAAGCAGGAATCTGGCAGGTATCTGGTAACGGGACCTGAGGGCTGAAGCAGAGTGATAGGCTATGCAACAACATTGCTCGGGCACCTCCATTTTGGAGGAGGTGCCTTATATATGGTGAGGTCCTCCGGCCATTGGCCGGGGACTCCTTAGGACGGCGCGTGCGGCCCCTTTAAGAGAGGGGGAGCGCGCGCGCACCCTAAGCACAGTGGCCGGGAAGCAGCGCTCGCTGCCAGCAGAGCGGGAGGAGGACGCCGGGCACGGAGCGGAGAGGTGAGGGGAACAGCGTCCCTGCCTAGCAGGAGGCAGGGACGCCGACGCTACAGACATCAAGTTCTAGGTTATGTCACAGCTGTGAAAAATTTAAGCCACTTTTTGATAATCATCTTCACAGTGTTCCATTCTATATCTAAGGCCTTAGAAAATTGTTGTACTCTTCCTTTGACTGATATCTTTCAACAATGAGTTCCCTTTGCTGTGTTCTAAGCTGTTTACGGACTATGGCTTTTGCTGTTAAATTCAACTAAGAAAATATCAGGAAAAACCTACAAGAACAGCTAAACTTTATATAGAGTTGATCAGAATCACTGAAAATGATGGCAGCTGTGTACAAACTACTATTTAACATGAGTTTAAATGTGGTTGGCTAATTCTGAACACATCACCAATTATAAGTGGGTGTTCACACTTATGCAACCACATTATTTTAGCATTGTTATTTTGTATTTCCCCCTCAATGATTTCAGTTTGTTTCTCAATGGATTTGAACTGATTGTGCGTGACATTAAAAGTGGGAAAAGTTCTGAAATGATTCTTCTTGATATGATTTTTTACATGACAAAAACCTGTTATTTCAACAGAGGTGTGTAGACTTTTATATCCACTGTATATCTGTGCCATATATTTGGTATCATTGCAATCATAATGATCGCAGAATTGAGTTAAGATGCCATTTATACCCTTAGTGAGTATCATAAAAATAAAGCTCCGAAAATAAAATTTAATTTAAAGAAAATTATAAAAGTCTCTCAATGCATTATTTTGACGCTAAAATTCTTACGTTACAAAATACAATCCATACCAGAAAAAAAAAACAAGCATGGCTATGCCAATGAAATAAAAAATGGTATGAATCTCAAAAAGCAAAGATGAAAAAGCAAACTAATCACCAACACTCTAAGGCCAAAATAGAGCATGTCCTTAAGGCCTCTTTCACACATCAGTGTCTCCAGTACGTTTGGTGACAGTTTTCACACACACTGGAGACACTTACACCGGTAGACCCATTCAAATGAATGGGTTTGCGCACATGACAGTGTGTTTCCACACTGATGACATGTTCATTTTTAGCACGCCGCACAACGTCCAATATGCGTGCACAGTGATGACACACGGATGACATCCACATGTCATTAGTGTGACCCATACTGGCGCCTGGGAATTATCGGTACAGTTAGTGTTGTTCCTAAGCGCCGGGTGCTGAAGGAATCTTTCATCATAGTCCCGCTGTGACGCTGTCTCCAAAAAGTGTAAAAATAAGAATAAAATGAAAAAATTATTATGCTCACCCGGCTTTAGGCGACCGCACTTGCTGAGGAGCAAAGGAGAATGACTCGATAAAGCAAGCAGTTCCCTGACCTGCGCTGAGCTCAGTAAGCATTGTCCTGTCACTCAGTGAGCTCAGCGCAGTTCAGGGGCCCGCTCGCTGCAGCGAATCGTTCTCCTCTGCTCCTCAGCATGTGCGGTCGCCTCAAGCGGCAGCAGAATACTATTCTCAACATTGTCCTTTCATAGTTTTTAAGGTTGAAGGAAGACTAAGTCCATCTAGTTCAACCCATAGCCTAACTTGTTGATCCAGAGGAAGGCAAAAAAAACCCAAGTGGCAAACACTAAGCTCCACATTGGGGAAAAAAATTCTTTCCCGACTCCATACGACAATCAGACTAGTTCCCTGGATCAACAAACTATCAAGGAATCTAGTATTTGTAATATTATACTTTTCAAGAAAGGCATCCATGCCCTTCTTAAATTTTAACAGTGAATCACTCATTACAACATCATGCGGCAGAGAGTTCCATAGTCTCACTGCTCTTACAGTAAAGAATCCCCGTCTGTGATTATGATTAAACCTTCTTTCCTCCAGACGTAGAAGATGCCCCCTTGTCCCCGTCTCAGGCCTCAGAGTAAAAATATCAGTAGAAAGGTCTTTGTACTGTCTCCTCATATACTTGTACATAGTAATAAGATCACCCCTAAGCCTTCTTTTTTCCACAGTAAATAACCCCAAGTGTAATAACCTGTCTTGGTATTGCAGACCCCCCAGTCCTCTAATAACCTTGGTCGCTCTTCTTTGCACCCGCTCTAGTTCAGCTATGTCTTTCTTATACACCGGAGACCAGAACTGTACACAGTATTCTAAGTGTGGTCGCACTAATGACTTGTATAGAGGTAAAATTATGTTCTCCTCATGAGCATCTATGCCTCTTTTAATGCATCCCATTATTTTATTTGTCTTTGCAGCAGCTGCCTGACACTGGCCACTAAACGTGAGCTTGTCGTCCACCAATACACCCAGGTCTTTTTCAGTTACAGTTTTGCCCAGTGTTTTACAATTAAGCATATAATTATACATTTTATTTCCTCTGCCCAAGTGCATTACCTTACATTTATCCCCATTAAAGCTGATTTGCCATTTATCAGCCCAAGCTTCTAGTTTACATAGATCCTCCTGTAATATAAAATTGTCCTCCCCTGTATTGATTACCCTGCAGAGTTTAGTGTCATCTGCAAATATTGAAACATTACTCTGTATTCCCCCTACAAGGTCATTAATAAATATGTTAAAAAGAAGGGGGCCCAATACTGACCCCTGTGGTACCCCACTGTTAACTGAGACCCAGTCTGAGTGTTTTCCATTAATAACCACCCTTTGTTTCCTATCACTGAGCCAATTCTTAACCCACATACATATATTTTCCCCTATCCCCATTGTTCTCATTTTATGTATCGACCTTTTGTGTGGAACCGTATCAAAAGCTTTTGAAAAGTCCATATACACAACATCCACTGCATTTCCTTGGTCCAGTCCGGAACATGCCTCCTCATAAAAACTGATCAGATTAGTTTGACAGGAACGGTCCCTCGTAAACCCATGTTGATATTGGGTCATGAGGTTATTCTTCTTCAGATACTCTATCATAGCATCTCTTAGGAAACTCTCCAGGATTTTACCCACAGTAGAGGTTAAGCTAACCGGCCTATAATTTCCAAGTTCAATTTTTGTCCCCTTTTTGAATATTGGCACCACATACGCCAGTCCTGTGGTACAGACCCTGTTATTATGGAATCTTTAAAGATTAAAAATAATGGTCTATCTATGACGTTACTTAATTCCTGCAGTACTCGCGGGAGTATCCCATCCGGGCCCGGGGATTTGTCAACTTTAGTGATTTTTAGACGCCGCCGTACTTCCTGCTGGGTTAAGCAAGTGACATTTACTGCAGAATTTTTGTTATCACTAATCATGTTTTCTGTCATGTGATTTTCTTGTGTAAATACGGTTGAAAAAAAATCATTTAGCATATTGGCTTTTTCCTCATCCTCATCCACCATTTCACCCAGACTATTTTTAAGGGGGCCAACACTATCATTTTTTAGTTTTTTACTATTTATGTAGTGTGATGTAGCAGACATCCCTTTAATGGTTCAGTGTGTTTTGAATGACCATGTACCTTCCCCTTTAACTGACTGGTCACTTGACCGTGACATCACACAGGTCCTTATGCACACAGTTAAGGTCCTATCTGCGGGTGTGTGTGTGTGCTGCAGTATATATAAACCCTGTGTGTTCCTGTGTGGGTGTGTTCCGGTGTGTAGGAGTTCCTGTGTGTTGGGAGCTCCTGTGTGGGCACCCTGTGAGAGGCACGAGGCTGTTCCCTGTGTGTGGTGGGAACACCGCTCGTGTGAGGCCTGGAGTGGCCTGGTGGACTCCGGTGGAGGTGAAGCCTGGACGCCTGTGTGAGTGTGTGGGGGATGCCAGTAAGCCTCGGAGTGCAACACAAGAGGCCTGGTGGACTCCGGTGGAGGTGAAGCCTGGATCCCTGTGTGAGTGTGTGGGGGATGCCAGTAAGCCTCGGAGTGCCACACAAGCGTCCTGGAGGGTGAAGCCTGGATATGAAATGTGCAATATGCCAGTAAGCCTTGGACGGGAGTAACGGCTGGAGACCACGTGTGGTAAGCCGTAGAGCCACAGTGGTGGCGTAGGAAATGGACTATTATAGCTGAAGCCGGCAAAAGGTAATACTCTTGCGTTATGGACATTTACATGGACATTGTTTAGTACTACCTTGCGGAAGGCTGTAATAAGAGCCAAGTGGGACGGTCTGCCACTTGGGCTCTTGGACTTTATCAGTGTGTCGGCGGGTCACGGAGTTGGACCCGGAAATAAGCTGTTTATGATGTGTAATAAACTGCTGAGCATTGTTGGAAAACGGAAAGCTGATCATATGTGAGTTGATTGACGCAGCGAAGCGAGTATTCCCCAGGATAATAAGTAGCGCTGCCTTACAGTAGTTAAAGAATATTTTGGAGTTATTTTTACTTTCTCTGGCAATGATTCTCTGCCTCAATCTTTGCTGCCTTGATTTGTTTTTTACATAATTTATTTAATTTTCTATATTTATTTAATGCCTCATCACTACCTACTTGCTTTAGTTCTCTAAATGCTTTCTTTTTGTCACTTATTGCGCCCCTTACAGCTCTATTTAGCCATAGTGGTTTCCTCCTATTTCTAGCATGTTTCTTCCCAAGGGGTATATATTGTGCACAGGTCCTATTCAGGATGTTAATAAATGTCTCCCATTTGCTTTGTGTAGCTTTATGTCTCAGGATATCGTCCCAGTTTATTGCACTAAGATCATCTCTTAACCGTTGGAAATTTGCCTTCCTGAAGTTTAGTGTCCTTGTAACCCCTCTACTACACATCTTCTTAAAGGTTACATGAAAACGTATTATTTTGTGATCACTATTACCCAAGTGACCCCCAACTCGTATATTTGATATGCGGTCTGGCCTATTGGTTAATATTAGGTCTAGCAGTGCCCTCCTTCTTGTGAGTCCTGAACCAGTTGTGAAAGGTAATTGTCTCTCATAGTAGTCAAAAACCTATTTCCTTTCCTTGAACAACATGTTTCTGTCCCCCAATGTATTTCAGGGTAGTTGAAGTCTCCCATAATAATGACTTCTCCTTGAGTCGCTGCTTCATCTATTTGCTTTACGAGGATATTCTCCGCTACTTCCATTATTTTTGGAGACTTATAACAAACCCCTATCAGTAATTTATTATTTTTTCCCCCTCCCCTTATCTCCACCCACAGGGACTCTACATTTTTATTAGATTCACATATATCCTCCCGCAAGACAGGTTTTAAGGATGATTTTACATATAAACACCCCCCCCCTCGCTTGTTTGTACGGTCATTTCTGAACAGACTATAGCCCTGTAAATTAACTGCCCAGTCATGGCTCTCGTCCAGCCACGTCTCAGATATCCCTACCATGTCATAATTATTTTGCAACAAAATTAATTCTAATTCCTCCATTTTGTTGGTGAGGCTTCTGGCATTAGTGTACATGCATTTTATGTATCTCTCTGTACCTCTATTCCTTCTTACTTTATTGACTGTTCTAACCCCACCCCCAATTTCTTTATTTGTGCCCAGGTCACTATCTGCACTATCTTCCCCACCTATAAAATGAATACCCTCCCCCCAAACCCTAGTTTAAACACTCCTCCAACCTTCTAGCCATTTTCTCCCCCAGCACAGCTGCACCCTCCCCATTAAGGTGCAGCCAGTCCCTAGCGTAGAGTCTGTAGCCAACTGAGAAGTCGGCCCAGTTCTCCAGGAACCCAAATCCCTCCTTCCTACACCAGTTCTTGAGCCACTTATTTATCTCCCTAATCTCCCGTTGCCTCTCTGGCGTGGCACGTGGTACCGGTAGTATTTCAGAGAATACCACCTTGTAGGTCCTTGCTTTCAGCTTGCAGCCTAATTCCCCGAAATCATCTTTAGGGACCTTCCACCTACCTCTAACTTTGTCATTTGTGCCAATGTGCACCATGACCGCTGGGTCCTCACCAGCCCCTCCCAGTAATCTGTCAACCCGATCAGCGATGTGCCGGACTTGAGCGCCAGGTAGGCAGCACACTGTTCGACGATCCCTGTCTTTGTGACAGATTGCCCTATCTGTTCCCCTAATAATTGAGTCCCCCACTACCAGCACCTGCCTGGCCTGCCCTACTCTCCTATTTCCCTCTTTACTGGAGCTGACACTCCTCCGGCTTTCAGGGGACATGCCTTGCTGCAGTAGTGCTACCCCTGTACCGTCACTCCCCTCATCTGCCAACTTTGCAAACTTATTGGGGTGTGCCAGATCAGGACTAGCCTCCCTGGCACTCTTCCCTCTACCACCCCTTCTAACTGTCACCCAACTAGCGACCTCACTGTCCTGCAACTCCCGACTACCATCCTCCCCCACATCTACCCCAGTGAGCTGCTGCTCAGTGAGCAGCAGACTCCTTTCCATATTGTCTATGGATCTCAGTGTTGTTAGCTGCTCATTTAGATCCAGTACCTGGGCTTCCAAACGCACAACGTGCACACATCTCGCGCAGCAGTAAGCAACCCCGACCGGCTGTTCAAGGAATGCATACATGTGGCAAGATGTACACTGGATAGCATTGTCAATCATGGAGCTCATTTCCTAATGGGGATTGCAATATACAGAATGTTAAGTAAAAAGTAAAGTAAAGAATTAATGAAATACAGTCAGCAGTTCAGTCCAAAGTCCTCCCTTCCAAACTCCCTGAATACAAAGTCACTGAAAAAAAAGTCACACACTTACTTTCGTTCGCACTTACGCTTCGCAAACTAAGAGATTTAAAGAGTTTTTTTTTTTCCCTTTTCCAGCAATGTACCTTTCACCTCAATGCACTTCCAAAGGACTGGATGCCCAACCAGCTGCCCCTTATAAACCCTTAATTATGACCCCTTCCCCTTAATTAACCCCTTGTGAGTAAAGCTACACCTCAGGATTTTAGTGCAATGTAGTTAACCCTTAAATAGACAGGTAGCAAACTAAGAAACTAAAACTGTAGTGAGAAAATAGGTTTTAAAAAGCCCAACAAATCTAAACAGGTAGAAAAGCACTCAGCAGGTCACAATGCAGCACTCACCGCAATTCACACAGGTATTTTCTGCAGGATTCCCAATACCTCTTCACTGAAAAACAAGTCACACACTTACTTTCGTTCGCACTTACGCTCCGGACACACGCAGCTCGTTCACACTCGCAAACTAAGAGATTTAAAGAGTTTTTTTTGTTTGTTTGTTTTTTCCCTTTTCCAGCAATGCACCCTTCACCTCAATGCACTTCCAAAGGGAAGCAGAGCAAGCAGGGGACTATGATGAGAGATTCTTTCAACACCCACTGAGTGTCACTGTGTCACAGAACACCACTCACTGAGCTCAGCTCAGGTCAGGGGCCTGTTCATTGCAGCGAGTTGTTCTCCTCTGCTGCTCAGCATGTGTGGTCGCCTCAAGCGGCAGCAGAATAGTATTCTCAACATTGTCACTTGCTTGCACTGATCACAGGGCAAGCAGGGAACAATGATTAGAGATTCTTTCAACCCCCGGGCCCTGGGAACAGCATTAACTGTACCACTGATTCCCAGGCGCCAGTATGTGTGAATCTGATGCGGCACACAGTTGCCACACGTATGCCGCACAGGTACACAAGGACACACAAACAAAGGGTATCTCCAGTGCTGTTTTTTCCAGTACCGGAAATATTTGGATGTGTGAAAGAGCCCTAAGAGGTTATAGGGGCTCCAAAGTGAAGCTTCAATTTAATCTCTGTCCAGATAGGAACAGGATAGGAACATAGCTCACAAGCTTACGTATTAAAGAAATCCGCTATAGGCCACATTCACACATTCAGTATGTTTTTTTTATATCAGTATTTGTAAACCTATACCAGGAATGGAATAGTCAGTGGAAAAGTAGATTAGAAACACGTCACCACTTCTGCAATTTTCCCCACTCCTGGATTTGGCTTACAAATACTGATGTAAAATACTGACCAAATACTGAACGTGTGAACGTAGCCATAGGCTGTAACTAAAATGCTAATGAAGTGTTGGGTATATTTTCATTTGTCCATGCTTCCTCGAAGTATGCTCTATGTAGGGTCACTGGATTTGTTATTGAAAAACAAGGTTTAGACAAATGCTGAACTTATCGCACCAGTTATGTCTGCAAATTTCAGATGTGTCTGGACCCGAGTGCAGCTCTAAGATGGGCACAAGAGATATCTGCCATTTGCTACACATTGTGCATTCCCACTTGCACATTGGTCAATGTGTTGCCTGAGTGCAGTCCATGGTGCACATGGGCAGCATACTGAAAGGAAATACTGAAACCTCATTCAGATGACAATGAATCATGTATGTGTTCTGTCTGTGATTTTGTGTATAGAACATGTATCCATTATAATTTCTGCAGCTGTTAACATGTCCGCAAAAAAAATCATCGGACATGTCCATGTTTGATCCAAATCCAGGGTGAAAATTACCCATACTAGTCTATGGGTCTGTGAAAATCCGTGTGTTGTTCATGATTAACATTACAAACTGTAGATGATTTGCAATTTATTTTTATTTTTTTCATATGTGAAAATCACAGGTGAAACATTGATGGCAAAAACCGACAAGCTAACCAAATACTGATGAAAATCTGATACAAAACACTGATGAACAGCAGTCCGTGGTTTATCATATGAGAACAATCGAAGACATCTGAATGAGGTCTAATGCTGTAAATTTACTGCAAATCGTCGGTGACCTTTTGTATGGCATTGGTCTGATTTTACAATGAAACGTTGGAGACTCTAAATTCCTAGTCTGTGCGTTGAGTTTGCACAGTACATATTACTGTCTACATTAACTTGGAATTATTACTGTTTGATGCTTTGCCAGTTTACAAGGAAACTAGTCTGCTTAATGCCGCATAACAATACAAAGAAATCCAACCTGTATATCTCCAATAACAATACTGACAACATTGGCGTCTTGCTTTTAACCTAACAAAACATTTCTAAAACTCAGAGATTATGTTTAAGAAGATGGACATGTCTCCTGAATGCAAGGAGTGCCAATAAAAGACCACACGCAGTGACCAGTTTTTGTGTGAAGGTATGCCGTTATTATGTCCTATGTGCTTACATCAAAAACAAGAGCAAAAAACTCTCCAACTGAATGCAGTATGTATGTGACTATCTCATATTATAGGAACACAAATACACTGTGTTCCAAATTATTATGCAAATAATATTTTCTCAGATTTTCCCAAATTACCTATATGAATTGCAGTCATTGTAATTTTCCAGTCAAACAACTATTAGAGTACAATTGAATGGTTTTTGTACAAACTGCCTATGATAACAGTATGTTTTTAAAAAAATAAAAAACTCAAACTGCACTCAAAATGCATGTTCCAAATTATTATACACAGCAGAGTTTTCAACCTTTTCATTTTAATAAAGAACAAAAAAATGGTCATTTTTGAAATTATAAGCATTAGCAGGTTACTACAAACTGAAATCAAACAGTTTTCAACTCAAAACTTTATTCTAGGTGATGTTACATTTGCACATAGGACCCCTTGTTCGAAAGGAGCTTCTGAACTCTCTCGTCCATTGAATTTGTCAGGTTTTGGATGGTTTCTGCTTTAATTGTTTTGCATGAGGACAGAATACCCTCCCAGAGCTGTTGCTTAGATGTGAACTGCCTCCCGCCATCATAGACACTCCTTTTGATGATGCTCCAGAGGTTCTCAATGGGGTTGAGGTCAGGGGAGCATGGGGGCCACACCATAAGCTTGTCCCCTTTTATGCCCATAGCAGCCAGAGATGCAGATGTGTTATGTGCAGCATGAGACGGGGCATTATCATAGGTAATTTGGGAAAATCTGAGAAAATATTATTTGCATAATAATTTGGAACACAGTGTATATACGTTAAACATTCGCTGTCCATTTTTGTTATTTCTTTAACCTTATAAAACAGCATCGATCATTGACACATATCTCGTCACTTATTCACTTATTCCATTAAGGCCCCATTCACACATCCATGTTCAAACTCATATGTGAAAAGTTGGTATCGGTGTCATCAATGTTTTGGATCAGTGTGTCACCAGTATATGGTCCATATGTCAGTTTTTACCATCAGTCATCAGTGTTTTTCACTGATAAATAAATAACAAATCTTCTCCTATTCTTTGCAATGTTAAATACAGACAGCGAATAGATGGCACACTGATGCCATTCATGTACGGTTTGTGTTGGATGAGGCCTAAGAAACAGTACAGCCATTCCCAGGCTCAAAATGTCAGAATATTTTACTGCTCATTTTATATAAGGTTTTAGGAATTATTCACATTTTGAGACAAATTAAAAATAAAATTGAATCTTTGTGTGATTTGACACATTAAGTAAAGAAAACTTATAGATATTTTGGAATATATCAGTGCAGGCACAGTGGAGCAATTCTTCAAGAATAAATGCCATACTTCAACCACATTTACCATATACAATGCATAAGGTCTCATGCAGATGGATGTATAGGGTCATTTATATCTAGAATATGCAGAACATAAAGAATAATAAAGGTCTATGATTATATCAGTAGTTCATTAGAACCAGTGGAGGGAGGAGGTTGAGTGAACAACTGGGTCATAGACAATTACAGGTATAATACAACCAACGGAATAAGACAGAGGCAAAAGTCCAAATCAATGCAACCCACAACTTTGTTTAGCCCAAAGACACAAGCATGAAGCTAATGTAAAGTGTAAAAGTATCAAGTGCCCACTTATATTGTTCTAATCCTTAACTGTATATGTGCTGTAATATATAGTAAATTACTAGAATTATGAGATTCACGTGGTTGGATTGGGATTTTAATAATCAGATTATATATTTATATTAACGATTCTACTGTGTGTCATTCTTATACCACATTTAGGACTCTTTACTCTGCTATTCTACCAAGAGAGACCAGAGTAGTCATAAAACCTTGTATCATTTTTCTATGTCAAGTACAGGGCTCAAACTAAACCTTTACAAAACAAATAGTATAAGCTATTGCCATAGTGAATTTAAAAAGATCCGATTTATACAACATAGGGAATTAAAAAAAATGTGGTCATTAAGTCAGACTTCATTAAAAAGATCCAACGAGCATCACAGGTAACAGCTGAGAAAAAGCTGGTACGATTCAAGTATAAAATTGTTTTTTTCTCATGCCATGCTATGCTAGGACTGAGAGCGCGTCTTGCACTTGAAACGTGTTAGCACTTTCTTAACTGTTACCTTGTTGTGATGTCTGTTGGATCTCTTTAATGAAGTCTGACTTAAAGAGAACCCGTCAGCATGATTTTGTTATGTAAGGTAAAGACATGGTTGTAATGGTGCTGTAATACTAATTACATTGATTCCTTTGGTGAAGAAATCCACTTTGTTATTCTTCTTTAATCAGCGACTTTCCCTCCCTGTCTGTAATATCCCGTCCCCTCCGCCTGCCTCCGATCTTTGAATGACAGGTCACTGCTGAGATTACAGACAGAGGAGGCAGGTCGTTCACAGACTGGAAGCAGGTGGAGGGGCCGAGGAATCACAGACAAGGAGGAGAAGACCCCATGTACAGACCGACCCTTGTGCACCCAAATCTAATTGGCAGAAAACTTCAAATGGTGATTAATGAAAAACAACAAAGCAGATTTTTTCACCAAAGATATCAATTTAATCTGTACTACAGCACCATTGCAGTCATGTCTTTACATTACCGTACAAAATCTTGCTGATAGATTCTCTTTAATGATCACATTTTTTTAATTCCATATGCTGGTCACAATAGCCCTGATTCACCTTTACCTTTGTGCGTGTTTTTTGTCTACATTTGTGTGTTTTGCGCCTTTTTTGTTTGCTCCCAATTGATTATTCTACTTGTGCGTTTTTTGAAGTCTATCTTATATGTGCTCTCTTGTTTATTTGTTTTTTTTACCACTTTGTGGGTACAGTTTAGCAAATCCAGATGTTTTCACTTGGTTCCTCAATTGTGAACCTATAAAAAGTTGCCACACAATTTGTCACAACTCCAGTTAAAATCCCATCCCATTTTTTTTGAGTACGCCAGTATTATGGCACAATTTTTTGCAAAATGTGTGACTTTTGGCACCAAAGAGTTGCAAAAACAGTTCAAGACAGAAAAAAGACCATTTTTAACTTTGCGACAAATTCATGAATCACGTTTGCGATTTTGAAATATTTGGCACCAAAAATTTCAACTAATACCACAAGGCAAAAAAATTAAAGTGATTTAAACTAAACACAAATGATGGATCAAGGTCATTGGATTCTTTTTGAACTGTTTGTCTAACTGAGGCAAAGGTTGTAGTCCGATCAGGAATCTCCAATTTTGTATGGGGGTGAATCAGTGCACATTTTCCTATTGTTTTTTTTCTAATGCCATAATATACCTTCATGGCTGATAGAATATACTGATTTTATCAGTGTGCGTTCCCACGATAAGCTTTTGGTGAGTTTTCGATGTTGCACCATTTCTGCACATATTAAGTAAATTAGGTTACTTGCATTTTTCATTGCGTTTTTGAGTGCGCTTTCTTGCATGCGTTTTTATTGTGTCTTTTGTCTCTTGCTGCGATGTCATGTTTAAAACAAATCTGACTTGTTTTCTATACTTCATGGTATTTGATTTTGTCAAAACATTATTGACACGGTCATATTTGGATCACATGCATTTTTGAAACACACTAAAAGCACATGTGCATTTTATTTACCTGTCGATTTTCCGTACGTAATACAATTCTATGGGAAAGATCTGCACTTAAAACTCAGCGTAATCACAAGAGAAATTGACATGTTGTGGATTTGAAACACAGATCAGTTTACACTGCGTAAGAAAAAAGCACAGTGGGCAGGAGATTTCTATAAATCCCATCCACTTTGCTGGAACTGTAAGTTCGCTGTGTTTTTGGTACAACAAAATACCCATCGTCAAAAACTCATCGTGTGTACACAGCCTAATTGTCCTGGCTGAGCTAACCATGACTGTGCTGATAAGTGAGAAATGTAGTTTATCTGCAAGCATACTATTAAAATTGTTTGTTCTTTAAAGACAGTTGGCTATTACATCATACTGGAGAACTGCTTATATGTGGTTACTGAAGATGAAAGACAACTAGCTGAAAGCTAACAAGCATTCGTAAAGCATTTACTTTTCATAAAACAATAAAACGAGATCATAAAGAATTTCCAATTTTAAAAACTGTATACTGTTCCCATTGTGGTTTCTATCACACTTCTTATAATATTCCTGCAATGTCCACATTAATATTTCATATTTTCTTGTTTATAGAATATAAAGCCTTTATACATATATAATCATCCCTCCCCAGTACTGATTCCAAACATCAGCGCACATGGACAACTATGATATAACTACAGAACAAGAATGGAGGTGAAAACACTTACATGAAGCAGCTTAAAATTTCTTGATTATTTTTCGAAATACTCTCCTGCAATTCATATTGTTGAATGTAGATAAGTTTCCAAGACAAGTTTGTGACAGTCACTCAGCTTGTAAGCATGTGTGAGTCTGTGAGGCAAGCCTGCCCAGAATGTTCCTGGTTCATTGAAGGTTATGGGAGGAGCAGGGTAAAGTTGTCTTCTCTGCAAACATTTCAGAAATGTTATGTTGAAGGCAAAAACTAAAGCATTGTTAGAAATTGCTTAATATTGTGTAAGATAAATATGTTGAAATCCAATAATACATAAATAATACAAATACAATATATATAAATGCATTTATATCCTATGTAATACAGATAGACAGATATAAAGAGAAGATGGATAGATAGATAGATAGATAGATAGATAGATAGAGAGATAGATACAGACAGATAAGATTGATTGATAGATAGATAGATAGATAGGCCCCGATTCATCAAGGAAAAATGCTGGTCTTGATGATGGGGGTGTTTTGGAGCACGGAGCTCCTGATTGATTAAGAGGTGCAAGCCTCTTAATGAATCAGGTGTATGACAAGTGGTGGGCCTCCATGCAACTTTTCACAAATCTTACTCCAGTCAGGGACTAGAGTGTGATTTCTGATGTAACATGCCACAGCTCGCCTTGAATTAGACATTTTGGTGGAGCTGGATGAAATTGTGGTCAAAAAGCCAAAAGTCGCAAAATCTTTGTGCCAACGGCGTTGCATACAAATTTTGCGACTTTTCAAAGTGAGTTATGCCGGAATTCTAGGGTCATAGTCTTTTTTTCTTCAATAAACCATCTTACTGTTCAGTAATAGTTGGTAGTTTTTGTTTGTGTATACAGTAGATAGATATGTGGCCAGAATGATACAAATTCACCTGCGGTTATATCTTACTCACTTTTTCTCTGCCAATTTTACAGTGTAGAGATATACTGTCTCTTCATAATAATGTGTGCATGGAGGACATGGGTGATACAATTTTCACCTCTCCTGAATCTTGCTGTCTGCTGTGTGACCTCAGCACTAATCCGTCCCGTTATCGGCCTTCTGTATCTAATGAATTTTCAAAAACCTGTTTTTCAAATCTTGCTTGTTTGAGCAGAAACTGAAACAGCACTAAGGCAGCAAGCAAAAAAAAAACATGGTAAAATATTTCTTTGACTAATAGATGGGTGGTTCAAAAGGAAGAAGAAATGAGTGAGTCAAATTGAAGTTTCATGTCAAATTTTGTCCATTTGCATGGTTTGGTAAATTGTGGATGATTATTTTCTCCTGCAGGTGAAGAATATATAATTAAAATTTCCTTGCAAGACCTTTCATTACATTTTAGCTTACTTTTCATCAATGTACTGAAAAGTAAGGGTAGAGATGAAAAGTTTAGGACAGATGATTATTTTGAAATGTGTCCAGTTCCCATCCTTAAAAACTTTGGTTTTGTCATTCGTATTGAATGTACTTCATCCATATGTATGTCCTTATCAGATCTCTATGCCTGTATTAGGTACATTTTTTCATCCTTATATTTACATTTTTATCATTTCCTTGTTAGAAACAAATGTCTTCCCTTGACCCAACCTTCTGAATTTTTTAAAATCTGTTTTAATATACAGATCAAAATTGCATATATTTTGTGATTTGTCTTACAGGACATATATTTGATCTCCATTGGTTCTATTGCCAATTTTCAATGGCATACCAGAATCCGATGATGCATGCTATGTTTTTTTATGGATTCTGATTCTGTATGTTTGTTCTTTTCAAAATCATTCATCAATCAATTAATATCTATCTCCATATATATAAAGTGCTCAGCATAAATGAGTACATTCCCTTTGTATGTACAGTACAGACCAAAAGTTTGGACACACCTTCTCATTTAAAGATTTTTCTGTATTTTCATGACTATGAAAATTGTATATTCACACTGAAGGCATCAAAACTATGAATTAACACATGTGGAATTATATAGTTAACAATAAAGTGTGAAGCAACTGAAAATATGTCTTATATTCTAGGTTCTTCAAAGTAGCCACCTTTTGCTTTGATGACTGCTTTGCACACTCTTGGCATTCTCTTTGTGAGCTTCAAGAGGTAGTCACCGGAAATGGTCTTCCAACAATCTTGAAGGAGTTCCCAGAGATGCTTAGCACTTGTTGGCCCGTTTGCTTTCACTCTGCGGTCCAGCTCACCCCAAACCATCTCGATTGGGTTCAGGTCTGGTGACTGTGGAGGCCAGGTCATCTGGCGTAGCACCCCATCACTCTCATCCTTGGTCAAATAGCCCTTACACAGCCTGAAGGTGTGTTTGGGGTCATTGTCCTGTTGAAAAATAAATGATGGTCCAACTAAACGCAAACCGGATGGAATAGCATGCCGCTGCAAGATGCTGTGGTAGCCATGCTGGTTCAGTATGCCTTCAATTTTGAATAAATTCCCAACAGTGTCACCAGCAAAGCACCCCCACACCATCACACCTCCTCCTCCATGCTTCACGGTGGGAACCAGGCATGTAGAGTCCATCCGTTCACCTTTTCTGCGTCACACAAAGACACGGTGGTTGGAACCAAAGATCTCAAATTTGGACTCATCAGACCAAAGCACAAATTTCCACTGGTCTAATGTCCATTCCTTGTGCTCTTTAGCCCAAACAAGTCTCTTCTGCTTGTTGCCTGTCCTTAACAGTGGTTTCCTAGCAGCTATTTTACCATGAAGGCCTGCTGCACAAAGTCTCCTCTTAACAGTTATTGTAGAGATGTGTCTGCTGCTAGAACTCTGTGTGGCATTGACCTGATCTCTAATATGAGCTGCTGTTAACCTGCGATTTTTGAGGCTGGTGACTTGGATAAACTTATTCTCAGAAGCAGAGGTGACTCTTGGTCTTCCTTTCCTGGGGCGGTCCTCATGTGAGCCAGTTTCTTTGTAGCGCTTGATGGTTTTTGCAACTGCACTTGGGGACACTTTCAAAGTTTTCCCAATTTTTCGGACTGACTGACCTTCATTTCTTAAAGCAATGATGGCCACTCATTTTTCTTTACTTAGCTGCTTTTTTCTTGCCATAATACAAATTCTAACAGTCTATTCAGTAGGACTATCAGCTGTGTATCCACCAGACTTCTGCACAACACAACTGATGGTCCCAACCCCATTTATAAGGCAAGAAATCCCACTTATTAAACCTGACAGGGCACACCTGTGAAGTGAAAACCATTTCCGGTGACTACCTCTTGAAGCTCATTAAGAGTATGCCAAGAGTGTGCAAAGCAGTCATCAAAGCAAAAGGTGGCTAATTTGAAGAACCTAGAATATAAGACATATTTTCAGTTGTTTCACACTTTTTTGTTAAGTATATAATTCCACATGTGTTAATTCATAGTTTTGATGCCTTCAGTGTGAATGTACAATTTTCAAAGTCATGAAAATACAGAAAAATCTTTAAGTGAGATGGTGTGTCCAAACTTTTGGTCTGTACTGTATGTCTCCTGATCTGAACTCAGCCGAACACCTATGGTGAATTCTGAAGAGACAAGTTGAGCATCACTTTCCATCCATCAATCATTCAGGCTCTAAAAAAGATTGTTCTTGAAGAACTGAAAAAGAAGATAGATGTTGCAAATGTGTCACCAGCTTGTTCATTCCATGCCTAGAAGACTTGATGCTGTACTTAGAAATCATGGAGGTCATACAAAATACTAGATGTAGTAGTTTTTGATGTAGGATGTATTCATTTTTGCATCAACTAATATGAGTAAAACGAGTTAAAAGATTATGTAATAAAAATTATCTCATTAACCACAATCATACCCATCCTCAAAAAGCCCTCCCTTGATCCATCCTCTCTGACCAGCTACTGCCCCATATCACTTCTCCCCTATGCTTCAAAACTACTGGAACAACATGTCCAATCTGAACTGTCCTTCCACCTCTCCTCATGTTTCCTTCTTCGACCGCTTACAATTTGGCTTCGGACCACATCACTCAACTGAAACTGCACTTACCAAAGTCACCAATGACCTACTAACCGCCAAATCCAAGCGACATTACTCCGTCCTCCTCCTCCTGGACCTGTCATCTGCCTTTGACACAGTCGAACATTCCCTCTTAGGGCCCTATCTTGGATCTCCTCATACCTAACAGACAGAACTTTCAGCGTCTCCCATTCGCACACCACCTCCTCATCTCGCCCCTATCTGTCAGTGTCCCCCAAGGTTCAGTTCTAGGACCTCTGCTCTTCTCCATCTACACCTGTGGCCTGACACAGCTCATAGAGTCTCACGGCTTACAGTATCACCTCTATGCTGACGACACACAGATCTACCTCTCTGGACTCGATATCTCCTCACTACTAACCAGAATCCCACAATGTCTGTCCGCTATCTCATCCTTCTTCTCTGCCAGATTTCTAAAACTTAACATGGATAAAACAGAATTCATCATCTTTCCACCTTCTCATTCATCCCCCCCATCTGACCTATCCATCAACGTCAATGGCTGCCCACTCTCCCCAGTCCCGCAAGCTCGCTGCTTCGGGGTAACCCTGGACTCTGACCTCTCCTTCAAACCACGCATCCAAACCCTTTCCACTTCCTGCCGACTCCAACTCAAAAACATCTCCCACATCTGCGCATTCCTCTGCAAAAACACTAGTGCATGCCCTCATCATCTCCCGCCTCGACTACTGCAACCTCCTGCTCTGTGGCCTCCCTTCTAACTCTCTCGCCCCCCTCCAATCTATCCTAAACTCTGCTGCCCGACTAATCCACCTGTACCCCCGCTATTCCCCGACCTCTCCCCTCTGTCAATCCCTTCACTGGCTCCCTATTGCCCAGGGAATCCAGTTCAAAACCCTAACCATGGCATACAAAGCCATCCACAACCTGTCTCCTACATACATCTGTGACCTAGTCTCCCGGTACTTACCTGCACGCAACCTTCGATCCTCACAAGATCTCCTGCTCTACTCCCCTCTTATCTCCTCTTCCCACAATCGCATACAAGATTTCTCCCATGTATCCCCCCTACTCTGAAACTCTCTACCCCAACATATCAGAGACTCTCGCCTACACACGGAAACCTACAAAAGAAACCTGAAGACCCACCTCTTCTGACAAGCCTACAACCTGCAGTAACCACGGCTCCACGACATTGCTGCACTATCAGCTCTACCCTTATCTACTGTATCCTCACCCATTCCTCGTAGATTGTGAGTCCTCGCGGGCATTGTCCTCTCTCCTCCTGTACCAGTTGCTGACTCTTTTGTTAAGATTATTGTAAGTGTTTTTGCTATGTATAACCCCTTTTCACATGTAAAGCGCCATGGCGCTATAATAATAAATAATAATAATAATAATTAACCTTACTTTCATGTTCTGGGTTAAAAAATGTTCTATGTCTTGTAAAAATTTTGGAAATTGTTCTTGCATTCAGTGAGATATTGATTAAAAACTTAATTTTCAAAGGGCGTGTACTCATTTATGCTGAGCAATATATATCCTATAGTATTTTGGAGCATAGAGAGTATAATGACAGTCAGTAATAACTCCCTTTGTGTCCCTGCACAATTAAAGTGTCCATATTTTTCTACTCCGTAAAAGGCAATGAGTGCCCCCTCTTTCCTCAGAAAGTATTAAAACTTATACTCACCATACTTTGATCCCATAACAATTGGACTGACAGCTGGACCACAGCTATGACTGGGCTGTAAATTAACAGGGCTATTGTATGTTCAGGAATGACCAAACAAATAAGCAAGAGGGAGGGGATTGTGAATTTTTTAAATCTTCCCTAAAGCCCATCCAGCCTGATAATATCTGTGAGGCACAAGAAAATGTTGAGTTCCCATGTGTGGTGTAGTAGATTGACTAGCTCGGCTCTCACAGAGGTAGACAAGGGAACACTTCTTGGGTTAACCTCCTGCTTGTTTATTAGGACACGGCATAAACCACTGCAGGGTTCCAAAAAATAAACACGGCCTTTACCACATAGCGAGAAACAAAGTTCACCAAAAGTCCTTCTTGAGAGTTCTCTGGCTTACACACACACAGTCTGGAGACTTCGTTCTCCAAACAACATCACAGAGAAAAAAAAATGTTGTTGAACATTTAACTGCTTTAGCAACACCCTTGAGGTGGAGATATGGTGAGCAGGCATCCCACCCATCTCACACCTGCTCACAAAAAACCCAACCCAAGATGGCTGATTAACCTCTTCAGAACCTAACATGCTGGAGACAAGCTTCTGGGTTTCACATCACGGAAGATAGCAGCCTCCGTGATACATATCTCCCCTCACATACATTGCAAGTGACCCTGCCATAGTGGAGATAAGGGGAGGGAGAAATAATAAACCCCTATCAATATTTTATTTTTCTAAGTCTCCAAGTAAAATGGAAGAAGCAGAAAATATACTCATAAACCAAATTGATGAGGCAGCAAATCAGAGAGAAGTAATTATTATAAGGAACTTCAACTACCCTGACATAAATTGTGGAGCAGAAACCTGCAGGTCCAGCAAAGAAAAAGGTTTTTGACAACAATGAAAGACAATTATGTCTTACATTGACAGAACTGTTTTTATTCATGCTGTCTGTCAAAGAGCCTGGGAGGTCACGCAGATCCACCCACTGTTATCTCTGCTGCCCCCTATCGTCTGGACAATTATGCGATTGACCAAAGATTAACGGAGGAGGCTTCAGGCTGTTTCCACTAATAGGCAGGTTATTTGGAAACTAACAGTGAGCGTATGGTATATACCCTGCCAATTCCAACTCGTGGAATATATGTATGGTAACTGATAACTCCCCAATAACACAAGAAAGATTATTAGCTGCCACCACCAGTCATTTTATACAGGCTGATGGACACCTGATTTCTGTTGGCATATCGCTTTGGGGTGCGGTTTACAGAACAAAAGGAACAGAACTATTACATTTTATATTTAATCCAGAACAATAGGCAGTGTTTAAAAAAAATGTACCAAAGATTTTACAAAGGGGACAAAACAATACAGCATATGCAATTACATAAAATAAACAGGATTAACAAAATAAACTTACTACGCTGATCACAAAGATGATTCAGCTTGGAAGCAATCCGATTGAAAATGTCCGGAAACATGGATCCTGCCTACACTGATATGTATCTTCCGACATAGAACACATATCATAATTGGCCCTGACCTTTTATCAGCACCTAAGTTACTCCCCCACACCTCCCCTTAATGACTAATAGCAGGGCTGGTCAGGGGATGTGGCTTCAGTGTCAGAAAATTATGATATTCCCAACATTAACAATATCTTTACTCCTGACACTTACAGACATTCCATATCACCGTCATATTTTTTAATCAGGATTTTACCGATACCGAGACCAAACATAACATGGTTGTTATCAGCGATTTGCTCGCTATTGATTTGGGGCTTATAGGCACGGGTAACAGTTATGAAAAAATATGCATACTCTTCCTCGATCAGTCCTGAAATTGAAGATGTAAGTCTCACCAGTATCTGATCTATACAAACCTCAATATTCATAACTTTTCACCGTTGCCTCAGCGTCTGATTTCAGGTATAACATTTCGCCTGAAGGGAGAAAAAGTTTCATTTCAACTCAGGATGTATATCGACCTACAGAATCGGGTTAAAATGTCAATTATACTGGATGGCGACCAGTTTAAAAAAAAATTAATAATTGCTAATTTTTTTGTTCAAGCCATTTCTCAACAAGTGTTATAAAATATCAGCCCATATTCATCTGCATTGACAGACAAATGTAAAATTTATGGCTTCAAGAATATGGCAACTGATAAGCAAATATTTATTTACAATCATATTTATTTTAAATCATGAAACAAAAGCAGAAAAAATTAAATTTATAAACATACTAAACCACAGAAGAAAGTTGACACTTTCTGACCAATTCATGAAAGTGTTTAAATCAGTTTTAGAAAAACGTGAAGTTGTAAAAAAATTTTTACAGATATGTTTAAAAGCTACTGCAATTAAGTGGCGTAAATTACGCCTGAAATATCACTGCTATGCCTGACTAGAGAAGCATTTTTAGCAAGTCGCATGGAAGTGCACGCCACTGAGAAGATGCAGCAAATTGATTAAGTGGCATGCGCCTCCTAGTGAATTTGGCGCATGTTACCCCACTACACCCCTTTATTAAGATTGGCATGTATAACACCAGTCTTAATGAATCAGCCTCTTTATTTGTATTGCATATGAAAAGAGTAAAATTTCAAGTGTGAAAAAAATCTAAAGAAGAATTGTTTTATTTATTTCTCCCCAAAATAAATGTTAGTGTAACATCAATGTAAAATAAAGGTTAATAAAAGTTAGTTTGTACGTTACATGTACTTCTAAATGGTGAGACCGACAAAAACAATTAAAATGCCTAAACTATATTAACCAGCATTTAAAGGGGTTAATCTGCAGGTTAATAACCTCCGTACTGTTACCTTGAGGAAGCTAACTTTATTCCTCCTGGAAGCCTCTGACTTGCAGTCAGAGTCATGCCAAAGCGCCTTCAGTCATCGTTCACTATGTAGTGAGCAGCGGCTGTAAGCATGACCTGGCATTTTGATCTACAGTTCGCACTGCAGCGCATCTGTGCAGAGCAAGCAGTCAATCGAAGCAAGCAAGCAATGAGACTCAACTCTACAGCACTGACCCTCCTCCCACACTGACTGCCAGAGATGCTGGCAGAGATGTCGGTTAATCACACTCAGGGCTGCTGTGCTCCAGCACATGTAATCTCACAGGCAGTGAGAAGAGCAGACTGTTTGTCAACACATGTCTCACACTGAGGCTGATCTGTTATTGTAGGGGCGTCTTCTTCTTTCCATAGTATGTTGCTGGCAGCTTAAGATTGGTCAGAGCCAGAAAGAGGAAGAAGTATACCCCCCAGATAAATATCTCTGGTAATGCCCACTTGGGCTTAAAAGCAATTAACTGGTTAGATGCCAAATAGCTTGATTGTGAATATCTCTGCTAAGGAGAGGCCAAACTTAAATAAAAAAAAAAAAGAAAAACATTTTATTCTGTTTTGCAGTGCCCCCTACATCGTGTGTCCAGTTCAACAATGAAAAATTTGATGAATGGTCCTCTTTAATGGTGGGTGTCCTCCACTATTGTATTTAACTGCACTTCATAAACAGGATGCAGATACCATTAGAATCCCAATGGTTTTGGCTCCAAGTGCCCCAGACCCACTGGCCCTTTAGTGGCTACGTATTGTTCTGAAATTCACACGTCTTCGTGAATTTGAACAGTTTGAGATGCAATTACCCCACAGATCAGCCAAATAAAAAATTGCCAGGCGCCATTTCACACTACTGAATGGTCATAGAGTGGGCTAATGACGTCAGGTGTGGTCAGACAGGCTTCCCATTAATGCCCTGCAGCTACAACATTACATGTTCTAGTGCAGTCAATCATGGGGGCTATCATGGTAAGTATAAAAGATGGCGGCTAGCCAAGGAACATAATTTTATTCTCTTCCAGTGTGGAGATAGGAAATGAGAGTGTACAGCTCATTCCACATAGGGACAGAAAAGGGCCCACATTGGAATGCATTATACTACTGTACTAGTGAAGAAAACAATTATTAATAAGTGGGAGTGGGAGCTAGCGGTTGTTTTCCTTTAGTCTTGAACAAAGTAACTCTGCTTATGACTTCAGGAGATAAAGATCTCATACAAGGTCATTCAACAGCTTGAGTGAGTGGCTGGCAAATTCTGGCATTAACTTCTGAGGCCACTAAATCTTCATCATCCGCGTCTGTGTTGCTGGCTCATTACTGCAGATCTGAGCTGACAAGACAGCTGGGGCTGCTACTGTGCACATCACACAGTGAGCAATGTAAAGACAGAGCAGGGACTAGCCCAGCCCCTGAAACAAGTGTCACTGATTAGGCTTGTTTCAGGGAGGAGGCAGAGGGTGTGACAGTGACTGCAGTCTCTGCTCCCTGCTCTAATGACGCTTCATTTTAAGTATCCTAAGATGCAGTGCGGGCTTTCAAACGAATCGTCATAAGACGGGAAGTAAAAAAAAATCAACTAGTAGTTAGATAGTGTAGTTAGGGAACAGTAGGGAATTTTTAAAGTGAGTATATTGAAAAATAACTTAGATTATGGCTCCAAATAGATAGGGATTTAGATAAAATTTACTTTAGTCTTCGGACCACTCCTTTAGGTTTTACCGTTCTTTTAGCAGTTAAATCTAACAATCACACATCATAGAGATGGTTTGATTGATTCACTGGATTCCAGTTTATCATCACGTTGTGACATACAGGTGACTTCATGCCAACACTGGTTAATCAAAAGCCGCACTGGGGTTCCCGGAAGGTAAAAGATTTGCAAGCCCCCCTTTTTGGCTGCATTAGTCCATGTGATGTGGTAGCTGCAGGGAATTAAGGGAAAGCTCACGTGGCCACCGGACACCATTAGTCCACTCTCTGAGTCTTCAACAGTTTGAAATGGTGCCAGGCATATTTTGTTCAACTGTTCATTGTGAATTTAGTAGTGATGGGCGAGCACTAAAATGCTCGGGTGCTCGTTGCTCGGGTCGAGCACATTGTAATACTCGGGTGCTTGACCTGAGCAACGAGCCCAATGTAAGTCTATGGTAAACTTGAGTATTTTTCAGGAGGCTCCCCCTGGCAGTCTGCAGAGGGCCTAAAAATTGACCAAATCGATGGGAACAGTGCTCAAATGACATGGGAGCAGCATGGGGAAGACCCCTGGAAGCATTTCTGACTCCCAGGTCACTGCTGTCAACAATGTTGTCAGAGGTATTACGCCACTTTTAAGGCCTCACAAGAAAACATACTAAAACTTAACCAAAATTGATTTTCAAGTGAAATATGTTAAGTAACATCCTTTCCAGGGTAATGACTTGTATATAAGGCAAAATAAATAACCAAAAACAAAAATACTCCTTCACACCTTGGACTATGTTCACACGTAGCATTTTTGATGCGTTTTTGCACTTTTGCATTGCTTTCAAACGTGACCAATGCATTCACCGTGAAATGTCATTTTAACATTTTACAACCTTATTTGGCCATGTGGTGTGTGAGCATGATCAGACACATCCTTTTTCATTTATGAAGGAGGGAATCTGAAAGTCACAAAGCCTATTTTTATAGGGCCATCAGGCGGCCTTTACTATTCTTAAAGGGCCAGCAGTCGGCCCTCACTATTCTTAGAGAGCCATCAGCCGGCTAGGCTTTGTTGTTCCCATTACTAAAGAGTGGGTCTGATATACTGTTAATGCGTATGCAGTGAGTGACAGGGCTGCCCAAAATTTGGACGCACCCCAATACCCCTTTGAAAATTTGGTCACCGCCCAATACCCCTTTGAAGAGACGTACAGGAGGGCCTCCTGAAAACAATGTTCCCATTATTAGGAAGTGGGTTTCCCATTGTGTTTGCCTATGCAGTGAATGCAAGGGTTGCCAAACATTTGGAGGCACTCCAATGCCCCTTGGAAGAGACGTGGAGGTCAGAGGGCCTCCTGAAAAGAATGTTTCCATTATTAGGAAGTGGGTTTCCCATTGTATTTGCCTATGCACTGAATGCAAGGGTTGCCCAAAATTTGGAGGTACTCCACTGCCCCTTGGAAGAGATGTGGAGGTCAGAGAGCCTCCTGAAAACAATGTTCCCATTATTAGGAAGTGAGTTTCCTATTATGTTTGCGTATGCAGTGAATGCAAGGGTTGCCAAAAATTTGGAGGCACTCCAATGCCCCTTGGAAGAGAGACGTGGAGGTCAGAGGGCCTCCTGAAAACAATGTTCCCATTATTAGGAAGTGGGTTTCCCATTGTGTTTGCCTATGCAGTGAATGCAAGGGTTGCCAAAAATTTGGAGGCACTCAAATGCCCCTTGGAAGAGACGTAGAGGGCCTCATGAAAAAATGTTCCCATTATTAGGAAGTGGGTCTCCCATGGTGTTGGCCTATGCAGTGAATGCAAGGGTTGCCAAAAATTGGGAGGCACTCCAATGCCCTTGGAATAGATGTGGAGGCGGGCTTCATAAAAAAATGTTCCCATTAGAAAGGAGCGGGCCTCCTATATTTGTAATGCCGATGCACTAAGTGTATGGGCTGACAAACATTTATCCCTGGAGGGTATACATGAACATACTGTATAAAAAATGATGTTGGTGTTGCATCACAGACCACGGTCACGAAGGTGATATGGTGGTGGAGGATGAGAATGAGGAGAAGGAGGAGGACAAGAGCAAATAGCCAAAATCAGGAAGCATATACCCATGTGTGGGTGTGAAAAGGTGCATGGGAATACGCCTCCCAAAAAAAAAACCACTGGATTTGAGTTTAAGTTACACTGCTATCATTGGGTGGTGTTGAGAAGTCCAGCCCATGTTCATTTTTATAAGAGTCAGCCTGTCAGCATTTTCAGTCACCTAAGCATATTAGCTTCAGCACAGCCTGTTGCCGCTTGGCCAAGGCAGTGCTGCAGTGCTTTCAGCTTGTGGTAATGTGGTCATTTCGGAGATGGAGGCTGAAGAAGAGGAGGCTGAGGTGCAGGAGCTGTAGACTGTGGGGGCAACCCTGATTAACCTAGGGCCCGTAATCCTTTGCGTCAGGAGGATGTGTTCTGTCCCAGGGTCCGACTGGGTCCCGGCTTCCACTATGTTAATCCAGAGTGCCGTCAGCGAGATGTACCGTCCCTGCCCACAAGCACTTGTCCACGTGTCCGTGGTTAGGTGGACTTTCCCGGGAACTGCGTTCTTGAGGGCATAGCTAATGTTTTGAGACACATACTTGTGTAATGCGGGGACGGCACACTGGGAGAAATAGTGGCGGCTGGGGACCGAGTACCAAGGGACGGCCGCCGCCATCAGGTTGCGGAATGCTTCCGTCTCCATGAGCCTAAAAGGCAACATTTCGAGTGCAAGCAGTGGCGAAATGTGGGAATTTAGTAGTGTGGCCTATGGGGCGTTGGCTGCGTATTTGCACTTGCATTCCAAGTATTGGGGTATGGACAACTGAACGCTGCGCTGGGACAAGGACGTGGACGTGCTTCCTGATGCTGCTACTTGAGAGTGTGCACCGATACGTGCAGGGCAAGAGGCATCTTCTCATGCACCATGGACAAGGGAATGGCTTGCATGCACAACAGAGGAAGAAGCAGTGGTGCCACCCACAGACACTGTTCCTGGACCTTGGGGTTCGGCCCACAAAGTCGGGTGCTTTGCTGCCATATGCCTGATCATGCTGGTGGTGGTCAAGTTAGTAGTTTTGCCACCCCTGCTGATGCTGGCCTGGCAGGTGGTGCAAATGGCCTTTAAATTATTTATATTCTGAATTTGCATTTGCACTTTATAGTGACATTTAAGGCATTGAGTCATTTCTAACTATTTGTGTTCTAAATTTGCATTCACACTTTATAGTGACATAATTTTACTGCTGTGCTTTTTGAATCTATTGAAGTGGCTCAGTGCTATGTACTTTTGATTAAGATCACTGACTTGATGTTCCTCACCTGTGTCCTGCATACTATTTATATCTTATGCTGCCTACACCTTGTTTATTTTTAAACTGTTCTGTGTTTATGTATACATATGTATATGTCGTGTATTATGATTTGTGTTTTTTGGGTGTTTTGATTATTCAATAAAATTTAATGACTTCATTGCACGATATAAACTTATCTTGTCTGAGCAATTTTTAGATTTAGAATTCGTTGTGTCAGTTACTATATCATCCACCACCTTGTCTTCCACTTCCGCACCCTGGTCCTCCTCCTGACTTTCTGGCAATTGTGTCTCATCATCGTTCACTTCTTGTGACACTTTCCCACCGTCGCCTTCATGTGACCATGGCTGCTCAAATATTTGGGCATCGCTACATACGATCTCCTCTTGCTCAAGTGGACTGGGTGAGAGGCCCAAATCTATAAATGGAAAAGTGAACAGCTCTTCGGCGTGTCGAAGTGTGGGATCAGTTGTCTCTGGGCACTCGACATGTTGGGAGGAAGGAGGTTCAGAGTGAGGAATATGCAGTCCAGACTCAAGGCTACTGAAACTTGACCGTGTGGGAGACAGGGTGGTGGTGGTGGTGGCTGAGTGACTGGAAGCATTATCTGCTATCCAACCAATAACCTTTTTACACTGCTCTGTGTTCAATAGTGGTGTTCTGCTGTCCCCTAGGAATTGGGACAGGAAGGTCAGACGAGAAGATGTGGGTGTTTGTTGTGGCACAACTTCAGCTTGCCCACGGCCTCGGCCTCTGCATGCACCATCATCATCACCATCATGTCTAGTTCCCCATCCCTTGCCACGTGCCTTGCCCATTTTAAATGGAGGACAATATCTTCCATGCTCACTACAAATGGCTGAATTTGGAGCGAACTTATATGTGATCCGTGTGACGGAGAAAACACAGTTTTAAATACCTGACCTGTAGGTAACTATTTTGAACAGCAAACCGGTGTCAAAGGCTTTGCTGACACACTGAAACTAATTTTTAATGGAGGCCAGAAATGGCAGCATTTTCTGAAAACGCATATGTGATACGTGTGATGGAGAAAACACAGTTTTAAATACTTGGCCTATAGGTAACTATTTTTAACAGCAAACTGGTGTCTATAGCTTCACTGACACACTGAAAAAAAAATTCAATGGAGGCCAGAAATGGCAATATTTTCAGTGCAATTATATGTGATTCGAGTGACGGACAAACCACAGTTTTCTGGATTTTTAGCACTGTAATATGGAAAGACCCTGGCTGTATTCTGCACTGCCAACAAGCAAATGGTGAAGAAAAACAGTGTTCTCTGGATTGCTTTTTAAGCAAATAATGAGGATTAAGATCCAAAAAAATTTTATTCCTGGCCCCGGAGACCTGGCCCTGTGTCTAGAAATGTCTAACAGCAGCAGCAGACAGAACTGGAATGGAGCCTCTTGTACTATATGCACTGTAGTCTGCTATATACACTGCCTGCCTGCCTATATACACTGCCTGCCTGATATCTCTGCAGATGGATTAGTCCTCAGAAGGACTGTTTGTTGAGATAGATATGTGTAATATAGTTCTGTTCTACCTACACTACCTAATAAACAAGCAAACCTCTCCCTAGCTCAGCAGCAGCTCTCCCTACACTACCTGATTCCAGAGTGACTGTAACGAGCAAGGTGGCGCCAGGTCTGATATAGACCTGATGAAGCTGTGCGGCCAGCCAGTCACTGTAATGCCACAACCAACATGGTTGCGACATTACAGTGAGTGGCAGGCAATCCCTGCATGTTCATTGGCTCTGTAAAGAGCACCAAACAGGCAGGGAGGGGACCCGAGCTCAATCAACCCCGGAAATACTCGACGAGCGCCAAGCATCTCGAGCAGTGAGATGCTCGGGAGAGCACTGAGCAGTAGCGAGCATGCTCGGTCATCACTAGAATTTAGTAGAAGAGTGTTCAAATGCATGGGAACTACTGATCTAGCTCATCTGTAGTGCGTAACTTAACAATACAACTGTTTTTGTCGCAATTTTTTTTACCGTTACCAGGTTTGGTTTCCAGCATCATCTCTAGGGTGATGACACCCAACTATACACCTCTTCACCTGACATCACCCCTACCCTAATACAAAATACCCAAAATACCATGGATTGTCTGTCTGCTGTCTCTATTTCCTCCCTCTATTTGAAACTAAATCTCTCCAAAAATGAACTCCTTGTGTTACCTTCCTCTACTAACCTATCTATACCTAACTTTGCAATTTCCTTGTGTGGTGCAACCATAACTCCCAAGCAGCAAGCTCACTGTCATATTTGACACACAACTTTCCTTTATTCCCCATATACAATCACTCACTCGTGTCACCTGCACCTTAAAAACCAGAATCTGACCTTTTCTCACCTTTGAAACTGCAAAAAACTCTTACTGTTACTCTCATTCACTCTAGTCTGGACTAGTGCAACTCTCTTCTGATCGGTCTCCCTCTAACCAAATTGCCTCCTCTCCAATCCATCCTGAAAGCAGCAGCCAGGGTTATATTTCTATCAGTTCACTTCACCGACGCCTCTACCCTGTGCCAGTCATTACACTGGCTACCCATTCGCTATAGAATACAATACAAACTCATCTCTCTCACCCACAAAGCTCTCCTTAGTTTTGCACCGCCATATATCTCAGCCCTCATTTCTGTCTATCACCCCTCCTGCGCTCTCCATTCTGCAACTGATCTAAGACTAACATCCTCCATAATCCGAACATCACATCGCCATCTCCAAGACTTCTCTCATGCCGTGCCTGTTTTCAGGAATGCACTACCCCAAAAGATGCGACTTATATCTAGCCCCCAAGTTTTTAAACGTGCTTTAAAAACACATCTGTTTAGAAAAGCCTATCACCTCAACTCACCAACCTAACTCTTCCTTGTTCTCTACTAAATGTTAATCTTAATCTGCTCCTGCCTATTCATCTGTCTCCACATCCTCCATGCACTCAATAGCACATGGTAACCGCCCTTAGACAGATACTGGCTGATGACCATGTTCTACCTATTGTGTCCCCCTATTTCCATATAGATTGTAAGCTTGCGAGCAGGGCCCTCACTCCTCATTTAACTGTTGAAATGTGATACATGGTATTGTTTATATTGTCTGTACATGTCCCTACTTAATTGTAAACTGCTGCGGAATATGTTGCCACTATATATACCGTATATAAAACAAATATTATTATTATTACCTATTTGACTATTCCAATTTGGCAACCGGACACCCCACACCAACTATAATGTTGGCTGCTGCTGAATTTTGAGGCTGTGTTCTTACCTGCTGGCATATGTTGCTGTTACGTGTTCCATTTTTGGCAAGACTAATTCATTTGCTTTAACCAGACATTTAAAAACAAATGGTTAGAGAAAATTAAGACATTTTACAGTGCAGGTCTGTTTTGGCACACCTGATTAATTTGTCAAGCTCGAAACATATACACACTGCACCAATAGTAAAGGGTTGGCTGGTGTTGCATTAGCCTTTTTGCATGAAACTTGCCTTGCATTTGTAGTTGATTCCATAGTTTTCCAGGGTTGGTTAAGGGTGGCTGGTAACAAATTTTGGTAATGTAATTAAACATTATAGTTATTTCCAAGATGTGTTAAACCAAAATATGGCACTGACAATGGACATGGTACCATGAGATAAAAAACTACCAATACCATGGTAAAAAAATGTGGGAGCAGATATCAGCAGCATCACCAACAATTTTGGCAGTAACTGACCGAGCACTACTGAACAATTTGGCCTCCTTTACCTCTGGCAAGTATATTATTGAGGAGGAAGTGAAGGGTGTAATAGAACAAATATCACAATGATTGTCTCAGTCACAGAAGGATGTTGTCGCCTCTGATAGTGAGACCATCAGCTTTTTAATTTACAACATTTAATGTTGTCTGGATTAGAATTTCCATTCCATCAATGAATCCTGTTCCTTAGCACCACAAGGGATAAGGAAAATACTACAGTACAATGACTTCTTCCAGTTGACTTATTGAAAGGGATGAACAGTCAGCTTTTGTATTTGAAAGACATATGCAAAGAGGAGTGACAGGACACCGCTCAGTGAGCTCAGCACAGAGCAGGGGTCCGCTCGCTGGAACGAGTCATTCTCCCCGGCTCCTCGGCGTGAGCAGTCAGATGGATTACAGCATGGGACACTTAGGACAGGTGAGTATAAGGATTTTTTTATTTTATGCTTTTTTTTACAGGTTTTGAACGCAGAGAGAGCAGAATACTACTCTCAACATTGTCCCCTGCCGGCACTAATCACAGCGCCTATCGCAGGGGACAATGATGAGGGAAGTGTTCAGCACCCGGCGCTTGGGAACAGCGCTAATTGTATGCTGATTCCCAAGCGCCAGTACGTGTCACACTGATGATACACGGATGTCATCAGTGTGCACATGTGCGGGACCTTTTTGAGGCCCATGCTGCGAGAAAAAAACGGACATGTTAGCGTGTTTTGCCCACAGGCACACTGACATGTGCACAGACCGATTCATTTGAATGGGTCTACATGTGTCAGTGTCTCCAGTACGTGTGGAAACTATCACCACACATACTCGAATCACTGACGTGTGGAAGAGCTCTAAATCTCAATTTCTGACTTGTCACTCTCCATTCTGTCTCCTGGAGAAGCTCCTGATTTTGCTCACAAATTATCTACTGCTTCTGCAGTGTATTTTCTGTTATTCTGTGGTTATCTTGGAATCCAATTAGGAATGTCTATACCCCCTTTCTGTGCTTAAGGGTATAGAACAGGGAGATTTCTTAGATTCAACACCTCAGTTTAGCTAGCCAAATTGCCTTTCAAAATATGAATTGTCCTCTGATCTATGCACTAAAATGAAGTATTCATCATAATCCAAGACCTTCAACATTATTAAGAGCTTGATAGTACAAATACATTTGTTGGAAACTGTTTACATTTATTTAATCTAAATTTGCACTCACTCTCAAGTGATGCTACAGGCATCTGCCTCCTTCACCTGCTCTTTGTCTCAGCCATCCAGGGATGCATTTCTTCTATGAGAATTTTAACATATTTTATATTGAAAATATTTTCAGCAATTTTATATACTGTATGTATCATAGTATGTGGCCGTATTGCATACGTTTTGAGGAACTTGATTCAGAGAACTTTGAGTACGAAGTAGTCAACAAATGTTAATAAAATTTCTATTATTGAGAAGATGTCAATATTAAGTAAAAAGCTAACATCTATCTGCTTGCATGTCAGTAAATATTACTAATGTATAGTGTTGAGCGATACCTTCCGATATCGGGAAATATCGGATCGGATTGGATCGACCGATACCGAAAAAGTATCGGATATCGCCGATTCCGATACCGGAAACCAATGCAAGTCAATGGGACAGAAATATCGGAATGAAAATAAACCCTTTCTTTCCTTGTAGGTTAATTCTACATGAAGGAAAACAACTAAGAATAATGTAGAATGTATTGGGGGAGGTGGGGGAGACAATAAAGGCATAGAGGTTTAGCCCAATCAAATGGAATAGCAGGAATTAATATTTTTTTTAAGACTTTCTGAGTTACGGAAATATTGACTATGTTAAGTATTTTTATATTTTGTCAGATATTTATGTTTCACTACTTCCATGCTCTTCACCTTCTTTTTTACTTCTCCCACACTTTCTCCTTCATCATCCTCAGCATCTTTTTCATCCACTTCTTCTTCACCTTCTTCATTTTCTTCTTCTTCACCTTCTTCGTATTATTCTTTTTTTTTACATTCTTCATATTCTACTTCTTCATCTTCTTCATATTCTTCTTCTTCATCATATTCTTATTTGTGACAGGCATTCCTGTAGTTGTTATCTATAAAAGGTTGGACATTACACCTTTCGTTCTGCCCGTCACAAAAGATTTACAACAGGATTTGTCCGCGTTCAGTTTGGCCTGCAGCAGCAGGTCTTTTCCAGGGGCACCACGAGGAGGAACGGACTCACCCCCATACACTGCTTAGTCATCTTCTGCTTATAATTTAGATATTTTCTTTTGCTCTGATTTTTAGTCTTATGCTTAATGTTCTTCCGCTTTTTGTTCTGCAGCTTCTTGTATTTCTGCTTCTTGGTTTTCTGTCTCTTGTTCTTCTGTATCTTGGTGCTTGTCTTCTCTTCTTTGTCCTCTTGGTCAACTTCTTCAGGGTCATCTTCTTGGTCTTCTTCAGGGTGGTCTTCAGGGTCGTCGTCTTCGGGGTCCTCGTCTTCTTCGGGTTGGTCTTCTGGGTCCTCATCTTCGGGGTCCTCATCTTCTTCGGGGTGGTCTTCAGGGTCCTCGTCTTCTTCGGGGTGGTCTTCAGGGTCCTCGTCTTCTTCGGGGTGGTCTTCGGGGTCCTCGTCTTCTTCGGGTTGGTCTTCAGGGTCCTCGTCTTCAGGGTCCTCGTCAGGGAGATCCAGAGTGATTACCAAGAACCATTTCAAAAAGCTTGAACTTGGAAATGTAGCAGAAGGTACAAGAAGGCTGAGGAACTACCGAGGACCAGCTGACGGTACTGGAACCCGGATGGGTAGCAGAAGGTACAAGAGCCAATGGAACTACCGAGGACCAGCTGACGGTACTGGAACTCGGTTACTAAGCAGGAGGTACCTGTGCCAGAAAGCACTACCAAGGACCAGCAGACGTTGGTGGAACTTGGATACCGAGAAGGAGGCACCTAATCCAAAGGCACTGCCGAGAACCAGCTGACGGTACTTTAACCCAGATGGGTAGCAGAAGGTACCCATGTAAAAAAAAGTTTCAAGGCCGTGAGCCGGCCACAGTTTCCGAAACCCACAGTCCTACAGGGGGAGCTTTTCCTATTGGCACTATGGAACCAGCCTTCATTGCCAGATCCCGCAGCCCACATAGGAGTCACCTAAACTGCAGGCACCATAGAGTCGGCTAACCCGACCGCAACACGACAGGACAACACATTGGAGGCAAAGTGACGTTGACACTACCCGGAAACAGCTGGCGTGCTGGAACCAGGCTGGGCAGGAGGGAGTACCCGTGCCAAAGACACTGCCGAGAACCAGCTGACGGTACTGGAACCCGGATGGGTAGTAGAAGGTAAAAGAGCAAATGGAACTACTGAGGACCAGCTGACGGTACTGGAACCCGGATGGGTAGCAGAAGGTACAAGAGCCAATGGAACTGCCGAAGACCAGCTGACGGTACTGGAACTCGGTTATTAAGCAGGAGGTACCTGTGCCAGAAAGCACTATCAAGGACCAGCAGACGTTGGTGAAACTTGGATACCGAGAAGGAGGCACCTAATCCAAAGGCACTGCCAAGAACCAGCTGACGGTACTGGAACCCGGATGGGTAGCAGAAGGTACCCATGTAAAAAAAAGTTTCAAGGCCGCAGTTACCAAAACCCACAGTCCTACAGGGGGTGCTTGTCCTATTGGCACTATGGAACCAGCCTTCATTGCCAGATCCCGCAGCCCACATAGGAGTCACCTAAACTGCAGGCACCATAGAGTCGGCTAGCCCGACAGCAACAGGACAGGACAACGCATTGGAGGCAAAGTGACGTTGACATTACCCGGAAACAGCTGGCGTGCTGGAACCAGGCTGGGCAGGAGGGAGTACCCATGCCAAAGACACTGCCGAGAACCAGCTGACGGTACTGGAACCCGGATGGGTAGTAGAAGGTACAAGAGCAAATGGAACTACCGAGGACCAGCTGACGGTACTGGAACCCGGATGGGTAGTAGAAGGTACAACAGCCAATGGAACTGCCGAAGACCAGCTGACGGTACTGGAACTCGGTTACTAAGCAGGAGGTACCTGTTCTTAGAAATCACTACCAAGGACCAGCAGACGTTGGTGGAACTTGGATACCGAGAAGGAGGCACCTAATCCAAAGGCACTGCCGAGAACCAGCTGACGGTACTGGAACCCGGATGGGTAGCAGAAGGTACCCATGTATAAAAAAGTTTCAAGGCCGCGAGCCGGCCGCAGTTACCAAAACCCACAGTCCTACAGGGGGTGCTTGTTCTATTGGCACTATGGAACCAGCCTTCATTGCCAGATCCCGCAGCCCACATAGGAGTCACCTAAACTGCAGGCACCATAGAGTCGGCTAACCCGACCGCAACACGACAGGACAACGCATTGGAGGCAAAGTGATGTTGACACTACCCGGAAACAGCTGGCGTGCTGGAACCAGGCTGAGCAGGTGGGAGTACCCGTGCCAAAGACACTGCCGAGAACCAGCTGACGGTACTGGAACCCGGATGGGTAGTAGAAGGTACAAGAGCAAATGGAACTACCGAGGACCAGCTGACGGTACTGGAACCCGGATGGGTAGCAGACACTGCTTGTGTGATCTGTCCTGAAAACTGCCTTGTATCTCCATGCAATGCTCTGCAGCCTATCAATTTCTGGTATATATTTTTCACTGCTTGTGTGATCTGTCCTGAAAACTGCCTTGTATCTCCATGCAATGCTCTGCAGCCTATCAATTTCTGGTATATATTTTTCACTGCTTGTGTGATCTGTCCTGAAAACTGCCTTGTATCTCCATGCAATGCTCTGCAGCCTATCAATTTCTGGTATATATTTTTCACTGCTTGTGTGATCTGTCCTGAAAACTGCCTTGTATCTCCATGCAATGCTCTGCAGCCTATCAATTTCTGGTATATATTTTTCACTGCTTGTGTGATCTGTCCTGAAAACTGCCTTGTATCTCCATGCAATGCTCTGCAGCCTATCAATTTCTGGTATATATTTTTCACTGCTTGTGTGATCTGTCCTGAAAACTGCCTTGTATCTCCATGCAATGCTCTGCAGCCTATCAATTTCTGGTATATATTTTTCACTGCTTGTGTGATCTGTCCTGAAAACTGCCTTGTATCTCCATGCAATGCTCTGCAGCCTATCAATTTCTGGTATATATTTTTTCACTCCTCTACCTTTTTTATTCCATGATACTTAAAGGTCATCACACTTACTTTAAGAGTTTATGATCCATGCCGAGTTTGCTAGTCTGTTTTTTTTTTTTTTCCCCTGCACTTTATGGTCTCCTGTTGTCTTTTAAGCTAGTGATTGATTGTTAATGAGTTAAATCTGTGCAGATCTAAGCAGATACGTCCCTATATATTGAGACTTAGTTAAGGGGCAGCATTTATGCGGGGGCATTTATGCATATAGCATTCATGCGTACTTTATCGAAGTGCCATAATTTAGCAAAGTGCCCTGGCAGTTAGAAAATGGCAGTTGGACAGGGCAGGAGACAGGTAAGACATGCAAGACAAACCAACAAACTTGCTTCCAGGTCATCTTTTTGGCAAACAGTATTCACCATTTGTATCTGTGCCATTTATTTTCTGGTTGCTACAATCATCCACATTCACCGTTCTCCCACAAATGCGGCACACTTCATCCATATTAATCCCTCACTCCTCTCTTCTCCTATGTACAGTTGTCATGCTCTCTTCACAATGTTATACCACGCAGATCCATTCATTCCCACCATACAACGCAGGAAACGATCTCACAAATCACTCAATCATCTGCGCACTCTCTGTATCTTCCTTCTATTAGTCGCAGGTGATATTTCTCCCAACCCAGGACCCTCCAGTAATAATAACACTAACTCTTTCCCTGTTACATTCAGAAACCCTGCTAATCTCATTAATATTCCCTGCATATCTTCTGTCTCATTCAACTGTGCCCTTTGGAATGCACGCTCAGCTTGTAATAAACTCTCTTACATCCATGACTTTTTCCTCTCTAATTCCCTCAACCTTCTGGCTCTCACTGAAACCTGGATCCAGCAGTCGGACACCACCGCCGCTGCAGCTCTCTCCTATGGTGGCCTACATTTCTCTCATACCCCGCGACCTGACAACAGATCAGGTGGAGGTGTTGGTCTGCTTCTTTCAACAAAATGTACTTTTCAGGTTATCCCCCCTGTACCCTCCCTTATCTTCCCGTCCTTTGAGGCCCACACAGTCAGACTCTACCGGCCCTTCTCCCTGCGAGTGGCGGTTGTCTATCGCCCCCCAGGTCCCCCCCGTCAATTCCTGGATCACTTTGCTGCCTGGCTTACAAATTTTCTATCCTGCGACATCCCCACGATAATCATGGGAGACTTTAACATCCCAATTGGCGATCCTCTTTCCCCATCTGCCACGCATCTTTTATCATTAACCTCCTCCTTCGGCCTTTCACAGCTTACTAATTCTCCTACACATGAGGACGGGAACACATTGGACCTGATCTTCTCCCGGCTTTGCTCAGTACATGACTTTACTAACTCTCCCCTTCCACTCTCTGACCATAATCTTCTTTCATTCTCTGTCAAGAACTGTGACTCTACTCAAGACACTCCCACCGTCCACACTTATAGAAATTTACGCGCCATTAACACCCAGAAATTTATAAAAAGGTTGCAATCATCATTGGCCCCAATCTCCTCCCTCTCATGTCCCGACTCTGCATTGAAGCATTATAACAAAATAATGCTATGCGCCCTGGATGAAGCCGCACCTCCTACACAAAGAACAATTCGGCATAGACGGCGACAACCCTGGCACACGCCTCAAACACGTCTTCTCCAGAGGTACTCCAGGTGCGCTGAACGGCTGTGGAGAAAATCAAATCTGCCCGAAGATTTCCTCCACTATAAATTTATGCTGAAAACATATAACTCTGCCCTTCACCTCTCCAAACAAACCTACTTTAACAACCTCATCATCTCACTTTCCAATAATCCTAAACGACTCTTTGACACGTTTAATTCTCTCCTCAATCAAACAGCACAGGCCCCGACCACCGACCTCAGCGCTGACGATCTGGCTAACTATTTCAAAGAAAAAATTGACCATATCCGACAGCAAATTTTCTCCCAATCCCCAAATGTTATGCATGCTCCCCCCCGCCACATTGTATCTTGCTCATTTTCTGACTTCGAACCAGTCACGGAAGATGAAGTGATCAGGCTCCTTGCATCTTCTCGCCCTACCACCTGCACCAGCGACCCTATTCCCTCACATCTCCTTCAGTCCCTTGCTCCAGCTGTCACCTCTCACCTAACTAAAATTTTCAACCTTTCCCTCTCATCTGGTATCTTTCCCTCTTCTTTTAAACACGCCAGCATACATCCATTACTTAAAAAACCATCCCTCGACCAGAACTGCACGGCCAACTACAGACCTGTTTCCAATCTTCCCTTTATCTCTAAACTCCTGGAACGCCTAGTCCACTCCCGTCTAATCAGCTATCTCTCAGACAACTCTCTTCTTGACCCTTTACAATCTGGTTTCCGCTCTTTACATTCTACTGAAACTGCTCTCACTAAAGTCTCTAATGATCTACTAACAGCTAAATCTAATGGTCACTACTCCCTGCTGATTCTCCTGGATCTCTCTGCAGCATTCGACACTGTGGATCATCAGCTCCTCCTCACTATGCTCCGCACTATTGGCCTCAAGGACACGGTTCTCTCCTGGTTCTCCTCTTATCTCTCTGACCGCTCCTTCTCTGTGTCTTTTGCCGGCTCCTCCTCCTCCCTACTTCCTCTTACTGTCGGGGTTCCTCAAGGATCAGTCCTAGGCCCCCTTCTTTTCTCCTTATACACCACTCCTATTGGACAAACAATCAGTAGATTCGGTTTTCAGTACCATCTCTATGCTGATGACACCCAATTATACACCTCTGCTCCGGACATCACCCCTGCATTACTACAAAAGACCAGTGATTGTCTTTCTGCTGTGTCTAACATTATGTCCTCCCTCTACCTAAAACTGAATCTGTCAAAAACTGAACTACTCGTCTTTCCTCCCTCCATTAATCTACCTGTGCCCGATATTGCCATCTCCGTTTGTGGCTCAACCATTACTCCCCAGCTACAAGCCCGCTGTCTTGGGGTCATTTTTGATTCAGATCTTTCTTTCACTCCTCACATCAAATCACTCGCTCGTTCATGTCATCTACACCTCAAAAACATCTCAAGAATCAGGACTTTTCTCACCTTTGACTCGGCAAAAACTCTTACTGTCGCTCTTATTCATTCTCGTCTTGACTATTGCAACACTCTACTAATCGGTCTCCCTCTTACTAAACTCTCCCCTCTCCAATCCGTCCTGAACGCAGCAGCCAGGATCATATTCCTCGCCAACCGCTACTCAGATGCCTCTTCCCTGTGCCAGTCATTGCATTGGTTGCCCATCCAATATAGAGTTCGTTTTAAACTTATCACGCTTACCCACAAAGCGCTCCATGCTTCAGTACCCCCCTACATCTCCTCCCTTGTCTCAGTCTACCACCCTACACGTGCCCTCCGTTCTGCAAATGACTTGAAACTAAAATCCTCCATAATCCGAACTTCCCACTCCCGTCTCCAAGATTTCTCGCGTGCTGCGCCAATTCTCTGGAATGCACTACCCAGGACAGTTCGATTAATTCCCAATACCCACAGTTTCACACGAACCCTAAAAACACATTTCTTTAGACTGGCGTATCACCTAAACACACTCTGTCCATCCCAGCTTTCCCCCATATTAAAATCTTCTTCAACTTTGGGTTCAAACCAACCATGCACATAAAAGCCTCTGTCAGGACTGCACACATACTGGCTGGCGACCAGTCCATGTATTATTATTTATCCTATTCAGTATATCAAGGCTGCATTATACAATATATGTACTTTTTACCTTTTGTGTCTCCCCCACTTCCTCATAGACTGTAAGCTCGCGAGCAGGGCCCTCACTCCTTTCGATATGAGATATGCTTATTCTGTATTGTCTGTATAAGTCCCCCCTAAAATTTGTAAAGTGCTGCGGAATATGTTGGCGCTATAAAAAATAAACTATTATTATTATTATTATTATTAAGGTACAACAGCCAATGGAACTGCCGAAGACCAGCTGACGGTACTGGAACTCGGTTACTAAGCAGGAGGTACCTGTGCCAGAAAGCACTACCAAGGACCAGCAGACGTTGGTGGAACTTGGATACCGAGAAGGAGGCACCTAATCCAAAGGCACTGCCGAGAACCAGCTGACGGTACTGGAACCCGGATGGGTAGCAGAAGTTACCCATGTAAAAAAAAGTTTCAAGGCCGCGAGCCGGCCGCAGTTACCAAAACCCACAGTCCTACAGGGGGTGCTTGTCCTATTGGCACTATGGAACCAGCCTTCATTGCCAGATCCCGCAGCCCACATAGGAGTCACCTAAACTGCAGGCACCATAGAGTCGTCTAACCCGACAGCAACACGACAGGACAACGCATTGGAGGCAAAGTGACGTTGACACTACCCGGAAACAGCTGGCGTGCTGGAACCAGGCTGGGCAGGAGGGAGTACCCGTGCCAAAGACACTGTTAGGAAACAGCTGGCGGTGCTGGAACCCAGGGTAAATACTAAAAACAGAGTGGAGCCAGAGGCGTAATTGGAGCAACTTTAAAATCTGTAGTAGTGTGAATGTGGACAGAGCAGGAGAATTTGCCGAACACACAGCTGGGGAACAGCTGACGTTACTGAACCCCAATAACACTGGAGCAAGCGTTGACTGTGCAGACAGCACTTCTGAGCAGCAACTAGCGGTATTGGAGCCCAGGGTAAATACTAAACACAGAGGAGCCAGAGGTGTAATTGGAGCAAGTTTTAAATCAGTAGTACAGTGGATGTGGACAAAGCAGGAGAATTTGCCGGACACACAGCTGGGGAACAGCTGACGTTACTGAACCCCAATAACACTGGAGCAAGTGTTGACTGTGCAGACGGCACTTCTGAGCAGCAACTAGCGGTATTGGAGCCCAGGGTAAATACTAAAAACAGAGGAGCCAGAGGTGTAATTGGAGCAAGTTTTAAATCAGTAGTACAGTGGATGTGGACAAAGCAGGAGAATTTGCCGGACACACAGCTGGGGAACAGCTGACGTTACTGAACCCCAATAACACTGGAGCAAGCGTTGACTGTGCAGACGGCACTTCTGAGCAGCAACTAGCGGTATTGGAGCCCAGGGTAAATACTAAAAACAGAGGAACCAGAGGTGTAATTGGAGCAACTTTAAAATCTGTAGTAGTGAGAATGTGGACAGAGCAGGAGAAATTGCCGTCCGCACAGCAGGGGAACAGCTAACGTTACTGAACCCCAATAACACGGCAGCAAGTGTTGACTGTGCAGACGGCATTTCCGAGCGCCAACTGGCTGTGTTGGAGCTCAGGGATAATACTGAAAACAGAGGAGCCAGAGGTGTAACTGGAGCAACTTTAAAATCTGTAGTAGTGAGAATGTGGACAGAGCAGGAGAAATTGCCGTCCGCATAGCAGGGGAACAGCTGACGTTACTGAACCCCAATAACACGGCAGCAAGTGTTGACTGTGCAGATGGCACTTCCGAGTGCCAACTGGCGGTGTTGGAGCTCAGGGATAATACTGAAAACAGAGGAGCCAGAGGTGTAACTGGAGCAACTTTAAAATCTGTAGTAGTGAGAATGTGGACAGAGCAGGAGAAATTGCCGTCCGCATAGCAGGGGAACAGCTGACGTTACTGAACCCCAATAACACGGCAGCAAGTGTTGACTGTGCAGACGGCACTTCCGAGCGCCAACTGGCGGTGTTGAAGCTCAGGGATAATACTGAAAACAGAGGAGCCAGAGGTGTAATTGGAGCAACTTTAAAATCTGTAGTAGTGAGAATGTGGACAGAGCAGGAGAAATTGCCGTCCGCACAGCAGGGGAACAACTGACGTTACTGAACCCCAATAACACGGCAGCAAGTGTTGACTGTGCAGACGGCACTTCCGAGCGCCAACTGGCGGTGTTGGATCTCAGGGATAATACTGAAAACAGAGGAGCCAGAGGTGTAATTGGAGCAACTTTAAAATCTGTAGTAGTAAGAATGTGGACAGAGCAGGAGAAATTGCTGTCCGCACAGCAGGGGAACAGCTGACGTTACTGAACCCCAATAACACGGCAGCAAGTGTTGACTGTGCAGACGGCACTTCCGAGCGCCAACTGGCGGTGTGGGAGCTCAGGGATAATACTGAAAACAGAGGAGCCAGAGGTGTAATTGGAGCAACTTTAAAATCTGTAGTAGTGAGAATGTGGACAGAGCAGGAGAAATTGCCGTCCGCACAGCAGGGGAACAGCTGACGTTACTGAACCCCAATAACACGGCAGCAAGTGTTGACTGTGCAGACGGCACTTCCGAGCGCCAACTGGCGGTGTTGGAGCTCAGGGATAATACTGAAAACAGAGGAGCCAGAGGTGTAATTGGAGCAACTTTAAAATCTGTAGTAGTGAGAATCTGGACAGAGCAGGAGAAATTGCCGTCCGCACAGCAGGGGAACAGCTGACGTTACTGAACCCCAATAACACGGCAGCAAGTGTTGACTTTGCAGACGGCACTTCCGAGCGCCAACTGGCGGTGTTGGAGCTCAGGGATAATACTGAAAACAGAGGAGCCAGAGGTGTAATTGGAGCAACTTTAAAATCTGTAGTAGTGAGAATGTGGACAGAGCAGGAGAAATTGCCATCCGCACAGCAGGGGAACAGCTGACGTTACTGAACCCCAATAACACGGCAGCAAGTGTTGACTGTGCAGACGGCACTTCCGAGCGCCAACTGGCGGTGTTGGAGCTCAGGGATAATTCTGAAAACAGAGGAGCCAGAGGTGTAATTGGAGCAACTTTCAAATCTGCAGTAGAGAGAATGTGGACAGAGCAGGAGAAATTGCTGTCCGCACAGCAGGGGAACAGCTGACGTTACTGAACCCCAATAACACAGCAGCAAGTGTTGACTGTGCAGACGGCACTTCCGAGCGCGAACTGGCGGTGTTGGAGCTCAGGGATAATACTGAAAACAGAGGAGCCAGAGGTGTAATTGGAGCAACTTTAAAATCTGTAGTAGTGAGAATGTGGACAGAGCAGGAGAAATTGCCGTCCGCACAGCAGGGGAACAGCTGACGTTACTGAACCCCAATAACACGGCAGCAAGTGTTGACTGTGCAGACGGCACTTCCGAGCGCCAACTGGCGGTGTTGGAGCTCAGGGATAATACTGAAAACAGAGGAGCCAGAGGTGTAAATTGGAGCAACTTTAAAATCTGTAGTAGTAAGAATGTGGACAGAGCAGGAGAAATTGCTGTCCGCCCAGCAGGGGAACAGCTGACGTTACTGAACCCCAATAACACGGCAGCAAGTGTTGACTGTGCAGACGGCACTTCCGAGCGCCAACTGGCGTTGTGGGAGCTCAGGGATAATACTGAAAACAGAGGAGCCAGAGGTGTAATTGGAGCAACTTTAAAATCTGTAGTAGTGAGAATGTGGACAGAGCAGGAGAAATTGCCGTCCGCACAGCAGGGGAACAGCTGACGTTACTGAACCCCAATAACACGGCAGCAAGTGTTGACTGTGCAGACGGCACTTCCGAGCGCCAACTGGCGGTGTTGGAGCTCAGGGATAATACTGAAAACAGAGGAGCCAGAGGTGTAATTGGAGCAACTTTAAAATCTGTAGTAGTGAGAATGTGGACAGAGCAGGAGAAATTGCCGTCCGCACAGCAGGGGAACAGCTAACGTTACTGAATCCCAATAACACGGCAGCAAGTGTTGACTGTGCAGACGGCACTTCCGAGCACTAACTGGCGGTGTTGGAGCTCAGGGATAATACTGAAAACAGAGGAGCCAGAGGTGTAATTGGAGCAACTTTAAAATCTGTAGTAGTGAGAATGTGGACAGAGCAGGAGAAATTGCCGTCCGCACAGCATGGGAACAGCTGACGTTACTGAACCCCAATAACACGGCAGCAAGTGTTGACTGTGCAGACGGCACTTCCGAGCGCGAACTGGCGGTGTTGGAGCTCAGGGATAATACTGAAAACAGAGGAGCCAGAGGTGTAATTGGAGCAACTTTAAAATCTGTAGTAGTGAGAATGTGGACAGAGCAGGAGAAATTGCCGTCCGCACAGCAGGGGAACAGCTGACGTTACTGAACCCCAATAACACGGCAGCAAGTGTTGACTGTGCAGACGGCACTTCTGAGCGCCAACTGGCGGTGTTGGAGCTCAGGGATAATACTGAAAACAGAGGAGCCAGAGGTGTAATTGGAGTAACTTTCAAATCTGTAGTAGTGAGAATGTGGACAGAGCAGGAGAAATTGCTGTCCGCACAGCAGGGGAACAGCTGACGTTACTGAACCCCAATAACACAGCAGCAAGTGTTGACTGTGCAGACGGCACTTCCGAGCGCCAACTGGCGGTGTGGGAGCTCAGGGATAATACTGAAAACAGAGGAGCCAGAGGTGTAATTGGAGCAACTTTAAAATCTGTAGTAGTGAGAATGTGGACAGAGCAGGAGAAATTGCCGTCCGCACAGCATGGGAACAGCTGACGTTACTGAACCCCAATAACACGGCAGCAAGTGTTGACTGTGCAGACGGCACTTCCGAGCGCCAACTGGCGGTGTTGGAGCTCAGGGATAATACTGAAAACAGAGGAGCCAGAGGTGTAATTGGAGCAACTTTAAAATCTGTAGTAGTGAGATGTGGACAGAGCAGGAGAAATTGCCGTCCGCACAGCAGGGGAACAGCTGACGTTACTGAACCCCAATAACACGGCAGCAAGTGTTGACTGTGCAGACGGCACTTCTGAGCGCCAACTGGCGGTGTTGGAGCTCAGGGATAATACTGAAAACAGAGGAGCCAGAGGTGTAATTGGAGCAACTTTAAAATCTGTAGTAGTGAGAATGTAGACAGAGCAGGAGAAATTGCCGTCCGCACAGCAGGGGAACAGCTGACGTTACTGAACCCCAATAACACGGCAGCAAGTGTTGACTGTGCAGACGGCACTTCTGAGCGCCAACTGGCGGTGTTGGAGCTCAGGGATAATACTGAAAACAGAGGAGCCAGAGGTGTAATTGGAGCAACTTTAAAATCTGTAGTAGTGAGAATGTGGACAGAGCAGGAGAAATTGCCGTCCGCACAGCAGGGGAACAGCTGACGTTACTGAACCCCAATAACACGGCAGCAAGTGTTGACTGTGCAGACGGCACTTCCGAGCGCCAACTGGCGGTGTTGGAGCTCAGGGATAATACTGAAAACAGAGGAGCCAGAGGTGTAAATTGGAGCAACTTTAAAATCTGTAGTAGTAAGAATGTGGACAGAGCAGGAGAAATTGCTGTCCGCCCAGCAGGGGAACAGCTGACGTTACTGAACCCCAATAACACGGCAGCAAGTGTTGACTGTGCAGACGGCACTTCCGAGCGCCAACTGGCGGTGTGGGAGCTCAGGGATAATACTGAAAACAGAGGAGCCAGAGGTGTAATTGGAGCAACTTTAAAATCTGTAGTAGTGAGAATGTGGACAGAGCAGGAGAAATTGCCGTCCGCACAGCAGGGGAACAGCTGACGTTACTGAACCCCAATAACACGGCAGCAAGTGTTGACTGTGCAGACGGCACTTCCGAGCGCCAACTGGCGGTGTTGGAGCTCAGGGATAATACTGAAAACAGAGGAGCCAGAGGTGTAATTGGAGCAACTTTAAAATCTGTAGTAGTGAGAATGTGGACAGAGCAGGAGAAATTGCCGTCCGCACAGCAGGGGAACAGCTAACGTTGCTGAACCCCAATAACATGGCAGCAAGTGTTGACTGTGCAGACGGCACTTCCGAGCGCTAACTGGCGGTGTTGGAGCTCAGGGATAATACTGAAAACAGAGGAGCCAGAGGTGTAATTGGAGCAACTTTAAAATCTGTAGTAGTGAGAATGTGGACAGAGCAGGAGAAATTGCCGTCCGCACAGCATGGGAACAGCTGACGTTACTGAACCCCAATAACACGGCAGCAAGTGTTGACTGTGCAGACGGCACTTCCGAGCGCGAACTGGCGGTGTTGGAGCTCAGGGATAATACTGAAAACAGAGGAGCCAGAGGTGTAATTGGAGCAACTTTAAAATCTGTAGTAGTGAGAATGTGGACAGAGCAGGAGAAATTGCCGTCCGCACAGCAGGGGAACAGCTGACGTTACTGAACCCCAATAACACGGCAGCAAGTGTTGACTGTGCAGACGGCACTTCTGAGCGCCAACTGGCGGTGTTGGAGCTCAGGGATAATACTGAAAACAGAGGAGCCAGAGGTGTAATTGGAGTAACTTTCAAATCTGTAGTAGTGAGAATGTGGACAGAGCAGGAGAAATTGCTGTCCGCACAGCAGGGGAACAGCTGACGTTACTGAACCCCAATAACACAGCAGCAAGTGTTGACTGTGCAGACGGCACTTCCGAGCGCCAACTGGCGGTGTGGGAGCTCAGGGATAATACTGAAAACAGAGGAGCCAGAGGTGTAATTGGAGCAACTTTAAAATCTGTAGTAGTGAGAATGTGGACAGAGCAGGAGAAATTGCCGTCCGCACAGCATGGGAACAGCTGACGTTACTGAACCCCAATAACAAGGCAGCAAGTGTTGACTCTGCAGACGGCACTTCCGAGCGCCAACTGGCGGTGTTGGAGCTCAGGGATAATACTGAAAACAGAGGAGCCAGAGGTGTAATTGGAGCAACTTTAAAATCTGTAGTAGTGAGATGTGGACAGAGCAGGAGAAATTGCCGTCCGCACAGCAGGGGAACAGCTGACGTTACTGAACCCCAATAACACGGCAGCAAGTGTTGACTGTGCAGACGGCACTTCTGAGCGCCAACTGGCGGTGTTGGAGCTCAGGGATAATACTGAAAACAGAGGAGCCAGAGGTGTAATTGGAGCAACTTTAAAATCTGTAGTAGTGAGAATGTAGACAGAGCAGGAGAAATTGCCGTCCGCACCGCAGGGGAACAGCTGACGTTACTGAACCCCAATAACACGGCAGCAAGTGTTGACTGTGCAGACGGCACTTCCGAGCGCCAACTGGCGGTGTTGGATCTCAGGGATAATACTGAAAACAGAGGAGCCAGAGGTGTAATTGGAGCAACTTTAAAATCTGTAGTAGTAAGAATGTGGACAGAGCAGGAGAAATTGCTGTCCGCACAGCAGGGGAACAGCTGACGTTACTGAACCCCAATAACACGGCAGCAAGTGTTGACTGTGCAGACGGCACTTCCGAGCGCCAACTGGCGGTGTGGGAGCTCAGGGATAATACTGAAAACAGAGGAGCCAGAGGTGTAATTGGAGCAACTTTAAAATCTGTAGTAGTGAGAATGTGGACAGAGCAGGAGAAATTGCCGTCCGCACAGCAGGGGAACAGCTGACGTTACTGAACCCCAATAACACGGCAGCAAGTGTTGACTGTGCAGACGGCACTTCCGAGCGCCAACTGGCGGTGTTGGAGCTCAGGGATAATACTGAAAACAGAGGAGCCAGAGGTGTAATTGGAGCAACTTTAAAATCTGTAGTAGTGAGAATCTGGACAGAGCAGGAGAAATTGCCGTCCGCACAGCAGGGGAACAGCTGACGTTACTGAACCCCAATAACACGGCAGCAAGTGTTGACTTTGCAGACGGCACTTCCGAGCGCCAACTGGCGGTGTTGGAGCTCAGGGATAATACTGAAAACAGAGGAGCCAGAGGTGTAATTGGAGCAACTTTAAAATCTGTAGTAGTGAGAATGTGGACAGAGCAGGAGAAATTGCCATCCGCACAGCAGGGGAACAGCTGACGTTACTGAACCCCAATAACACGGCAGCAAGTGTTGACTGTGCAGACGGCACTTCCGAGCGCCAACTGGCGGTGTTGGAGCTCAGGGATAATTCTGAAAACAGAGGAGCCAGAGGTGTAATTGGAGCAACTTTCAAATCTGCAGTAGAGAGAATGTGGACAGAGCAGGAGAAATTGCTGTCCGCACAGCAGGGGAACAGCTGACGTTACTGAACCCCAATAACACAGCAGCAAGTGTTGACTGTGCAGACGGCACTTCCGAGCGCGAACTGGCGGTGTTGGAGCTCAGGGATAATACTGAAAACAGAGGAGCCAGAGGTGTAATTGGAGCAACTTTAAAATCTGTAGTAGTGAGAATGTGGACAGAGCAGGAGAAATTGCCGTCCGCACAGCAGGGGAACAGCTGACGTTACTGAACCCCAATAACACGGCAGCAAGTGTTGACTGTGCAGACGGCACTTCCGAGCGCCAACTGGCGGTGTTGGAGCTCAGGGATAATACTGAAAACAGAGGAGCCAGAGGTGTAAATTGGAGCAACTTTAAAATCTGTAGTAGTAAGAATGTGGACAGAGCAGGAGAAATTGCTGTCCGCCCAGCAGGGGAACAGCTGACGTTACTGAACCCAATAACACGGCAGCAAGTGTTGACTGTGCAGACGGCACTTCCGAGCGCCAACTGGCGGTGTGGGAGCTCAGGGATAATACTGAAAACAGAGGAGCCAGAGGTGTAATTGGAGCAACTTTAAAATCTGTAGTAGTGAGAATGTGGACAGAGCAGGAGAAATTGCCGTCCGCACAGCAGGGGAACAGCTGACGTTACTGAACCCCAATAACACGGCAGCAAGTGTTGACTGTGCAGACGGCACTTCCGAGCGCCAACTGGCGGTGTTGGAGCTCAGGGATAATACTGAAAACAGAGGAGCCAGAGGTGTAATTGGAGCAACTTTAAAATCTGTAGTAGTGAGAATGTGGACAGAGCAGGAGAAATTGCCGTCCGCACAGCAGGGGAACAGCTAACGTTACTGAACCCCAATAACACGGCAGCAAGTGTTGACTGTGCAGACGGCACTTCCGAGCGCTAACTGGCGGTGTTGGAGCTCAGGGATAATACTGAAAACAGAGGAGCCAGAGGTGTAATTGGAGCAACTTTAAAATCTGTAGTAGTGAGAATGTGGACAGAGCAGGAGAAATTGCCGTCCGCACAGCATGGGAACAGCTGACGTTACTGAACCCCAATAACACGGCAGCAAGTGTTGACTGTGCAGACGGCACTTCCGAGCGCGAACTGGCGGTGTTGGAGCTCAGGGATAATACTGAAAACAGAGGAGCCAGAGGTGTAATTGGAGCAACTTTAAAATCTGTAGTAGTGAGAATGTGGACAGAGCAGGAGAAATTGCCGTCCGCACAGCAGGGGAACAGCTGACGTTACTGAACCCCAATAACACGGCAGCAAGTGTTGACTGTGCAGACGGCACTTCTGAGCGCCAACTGGCGGTGTTGGAGCTCAGGGATAATACTGAAAACAGAGGAGCCAGAGGTGTAATTGGAGTAACTTTCAAATCTGTAGTAGTGAGAATGTGGACAGAGCAGGAGAAATTGCTGTCCGCACAGCAGGGGAACAGCTGACGTTACTGAACCCCAATAACACAGCAGCAAGTGTTGACTGTGCAGACGGCACTTCCGAGCGCCAACTGGCGGTGTGGGAGCTCAGGGATAATACTGAAAACAGAGGAGCCAGAGGTGTAATTGGAGCAACTTTAAAATCTGTAGTAGTGAGAATGTGGACAGAGCAGGAGAAATTGCCGTCCGCACAGCATGGGAACAGCTGACGTTACTGAACCCCAATAACACGGCAGCAAGTGTTGACTGTGCAGACGGCACTTCCGAGCGCCAACTGGCGGTGTTGGAGCTCAGGGATAATACTGAAAACAGAGGAGCCAGAGGTGTAATTGGAGCAACTTTAAAATCTGTAGTAGTGAGATGTGGACAGAGCAGGAGAAATTGCCGTCCGCACAGCAGGGGAACAGCTGACGTTACTGAACCCCAATAACACGGCAGCAAGTGTTGACTGTGCAGACGGCACTTCTGAGCGCCAACTGGCGGTGTTGGAGCTCAGGGATAATACTGAAAACAGAGGAGCCAGAGGTGTAATTGGAGCAACTTTAAAATCTGTAGTAGTGAGAATGTAGACAGAGCAGGAGAAATTGCCGTCCGCACAGCAGGGGAACAGCTGACGTTACTGAACCCCAATAACACGGCAGCAAGTGTTGACTGTGCAGACGGCACTTCTGAGCGCCAACTGGCGGTGTTGGAGCTCAGGGATAATACTGAAAACAGAGGAGCCAGAGGTGTAATTGGAGCAACTTTAAAATCTGTAGTAGTGAGAATGTGGACAGAGCAGGAGAAATTGCCGTCCGCACAGCAGGGGAACAGCTGACGTTACTGAACCCCAATAACACGGCAGCAAGTGTTGACTGTGCAGACGGCACTTCCGAGCGCCAACTGGCGGTGTTGGAGCTCAGGGATAATACTGAAAACAGAGGAGCCAGAGGTGTAAATTGGAGCAACTTTAAAATCTGTAGTAGTAAGAATGTGGACAGAGCAGGAGAAATTGCTGTCCGCCCAGCAGGGGAACAGCTGACGTTACTGAACCCCAATAACACGGCAGCAAGTGTTGACTTTGCAGACGGCACTTCCGAGCGCCAACTGGCGGTGTGGGAGCTCAGGGATAATACTGAAAACAGAGGAGCCAGAGGTGTAATTGGAGCAACTTTAAAATCTGTAGTAGTGAGAATGTGGACAGAGCAGGAGAAATTGCCGTCCGCACAGCAGGGGAACAGCTGACGTTACTGAACCCCAATAACACGGCAGCAAGTGTTGACTGTGCAGACGGCACTTCCGAGCGCCAACTGGCGGTGTTGGAGCTCAGGGATAATACTGAAAACAGAGGAGCCAGAGGTGTAATTGGAGCAACTTTAAAATCTGTAGTAGTGAGAATGTGGACAGAGCAGGAGAAATTGCCGTCCGCACAGCAGGGGAACAGCTAACGTTACTGAACCCCAATAACACGGCAGCAAGTGTTGACTGTGCAGACGGCACTTCCGAGCGCTAACTGGCGGTGTTGGAGCTCAGGGATAATACTGAAAACAGAGGAGCCAGAGGTGTAATTGGAGCAACTTTAAAATCTGTAGTAGTGAGAATGTGGACAGAGCAGGAGAAATTGCCGTCCGCACAGCATGGGAACAGCTGACGTTACTGAACCCCAATAACACGGCAGCAAGTGTTGACTGTGCAGACGGCACTTCCGAGCGCGAACTGGCGGTGTTGGAGCTCAGGGATAATACTGAAAACAGAGGAGCCAGAGGTGTAATTGGAGCAACTTTAAAATCTGTAGTAGTGAGAATGTGGACAGAGCAGGAGAAATTGCCGTCCGCACAGCAGGGGAACAGCTGACGTTACTGAACCCCAATAACACGGCAGCAAGTGTTGACTGTGCAGACGGCACTTCTGAGCGCCAACTGGCGGTGTTGGAGCTCAGGGATAATACTGAAAACAGAGGAGCCAGAGGTGTAATTGGAGTAACTTTCAAATCTGTAGTAGTGAGAATGTGGACAGAGCAGGAGAAATTGCTGTCCGCACAGCAGGGGAACAGCTGACGTTACTGAACCCCAATAACACAGCAGCAAGTGTTGACTGTGCAGACGGCACTTCCGAGCGCGAACTGGCGGTGTTGGAGCTCAGGGATAATACTGAAAACAGAGGAGCCAGAGGTGCAATTGGAGCAACTTTAAAATCTGTAGTAGTGAGAATGTGGACAGAGCAGGAGAAATTGCCGTCCGCACAGCAGGGGAACAGCTGACGTTACTGAACCCCAATAACACGGCAGCAAGTGTTGACTGTGCAGACGGCACTTCCGAGCGCCAACTGGCGGTGTTGGAGCTCAGGGATAATACTGAAAACAGAGGAGCCAGAGGTGTAAATTGGAGCAACTTTAAAATCTGTAGTAGTAAGAATGTGGACAGAGCAGGAGAAATTGCTGTCCGCCCAGCAGGGGAACAGCTGACGTTACTGAACCCCAATAACACGGCAGCAAGTGTTGACTGTGCAGACGGCACTTCCGAGCGCCAACTGGCGGTGTGGGAGCTCAGGGATAATACTGAAAACAGAGGAGCCAGAGGTGTAATTGGAGCAACTTTAAAATCTGTAGTAGTGAGAATGTGGACAGAGCAGGAGAAATTGCCGTCCGCACAGCAGGGGAACAGCTGACGTTACTGAACCCCAATAACACGGCAGCAAGTGTTGACTGTGCAGACGGCACTTCCGAGCGCCAACTGGCGGTGTTGGAGCTCAGGGATAATACTGAAAACAGAGGAGCCAGAGGTGTAATTGGAGCAACTTTAAAATCTGTAGTAGTGAGAATGTGGACAGAGCAGGAGAAATTGCCGTCCGCACAGCAGGGGAACAGCTAACGTTACTGAACCCCAATAACACGGCAGCAAGTGTTGACTGTGCAGACGGCACTTCCGAGCGCTAACTGGCGGTGTTGGAGCTCAGGGATAATACTGAAAACAGAGGAGCCAGAGGTGTAATTGGAGCAACTTTAAAATCTGTAGTAGTGAGAATGTGGACAGAGCAGGAGAAATTGCCGTCCGCACAGCATGGGAACAGCTGACGTTACTGAACCCCAATAACACGGCAGCAAGTGTTGACTGTGCAGACGGCACTTCCGAGCGCGAACTGGCGGTGTTGGAGCTCAGGGATAATACTGAAAACAGAGGAGCCAGAGGTGTAATTGGAGCAACTTTAAAATCTGTAGTAGTGAGAATGTGGACAGAGCAGGAGAAATTGCCGTCCGCACAGCAGGGGAACAGCTGACGTTACTGAACCCCAATAACACGGCAGCAAGTGTTGACTGTGCAGACGGCACTTCTGAGCGCCAACTGGCGGTGTTGGAGCTCAGGGATAATACTGAAAACAGAGGAGCCAGAGGTGTAATTGGAGTAACTTTCAAATCTGTAGTAGTGAGAATGTGGACAGAGCAGGAGAAATTGCTGTCCGCACAGCAGGGGAACAGCTGACGTTACTGAACCCCAATAACACAGCAGCAAGTGTTGACTGTGCAGACGGCACTTCCGAGCGCCAACTGGCGGTGTGGGAGCTCAGGGATAATACTGAAAACAGAGGAGCCAGAGGTGTAATTGGAGCAACTTTAAAATCTGTAGTAGTGAGAATGTGGACAGAGCAGGAGAAATTGCCGTCCGCACAGCATGGGAACAGCTGACGTTACTGAACCCCAATAACACGGCAGCAAGTGTTGACTGTGCAGACGGCACTTCCGAGCGCCAACTGGCGGTGTTGGAGCTCAGGGATAATACTGAAAACAGAGGAGCCAGAGGTGTAATTGGAGCAACTTTAAAATCTGTAGTAGTGAGATGTGGACAGAGCAGGAGAAATTGCCGTCCGCACAGCAGGGGAACAGCTGACGTTACTGAACCCCAATAACACGGCAGCAAGTGTTGACTGTGCAGACGGCACTTCTGAGCGCCAACTGGCGGTGTTGGAGCTCAGGGATAATACTGAAAACAGAGGAGCCAGAGGTGTAATTGGAGCAACTTTAAAATCTGTAGTAGTGAGAATGTAGACAGAGCAGGAGAAATTGCCGTCCGCACAGCAGGGGAATAGCTGACGTTACTGAACCCCAATAACACGGCAGCAAGTGTTGACTGTGCAGACGGCACTTCTGAGCGCCAACTGGCGGTGTTGGAGCTCAGGGATAATACTGAAAACAGAGGAGCCAGAGGTGTAATTGGAGCAACTTTAAAATCTGTAGTAGTGAGAATGTGGACAGAGCAGGAGAAATTGCCGTCCGCACAGCAGGGGAACAGCTGACGTTACTGAACCCCAATAACACGGCAGCAAGTGTTGACTGTGCAGACGGCACTTCCGAGCGCCAACTGGCGGTGTTGGAGCTCAGGGATAATACTGAAAACAGAGGAGCCAGAGGTGTAAATTGGAGCAACTTTAAAATCTGTAGTAGTAAGAATGTGGACAGAGCAGGAGAAATTGCTGTCCGCCCAGCAGGGGAACAGCTGACGTTACTGAACCCCAATAACACGGCAGCAAGTGTTGACTGTGCAGACGGCACTTCCGAGCGCCAACTGGCGGTGTGGGAGCTCAGGGATAATACTGAAAACAGAGGAGCCAGAGGTGTAATTGGAGCAACTTTAAAATCTGTAGTAGTGAGAATGTGGACAGAGCAGGAGAAATTGCCGTCCGCACAGCAGGGGAACAGCTGACGTTACTGAACCCCAATAACACGGCAGCAAGTGTTGACTGTGCAGACGGCACTTCCGAGCGCCAACTGGCGGTGTTGGAGCTCAGGGATAATACTGAAAACAGAGGAGCCAGAGGTGTAATTGGAGCAACTTTAAAATCTGTAGTAGTGAGAATGTGGACAGAGCAGGAGAAATTGCCGTCCGCACAGCAGGGGAACAGCTAACGTTACTGAACCCCAATAACATGGCAGCAAGTGTTGACTGTGCAGACGGCACTTCCGAGCGCTAACTGGCGGTGTTGGAGCTCAGGGATAATACTGAAAACAGAGGAGCCAGAGGTGTAATTGGAGCAACTTTAAAATCTGTAGTAGTGAGAATGTGGACAGAGCAGGAGAAATTGCCGTCCGCACAGCATGGGAACAGCTGACGTTACTGAACCCCAATAACACGGCAGCAAGTGTTGACTGTGCAGACGGCACTTCCGAGCGCGAACTGGCGGTGTTGGAGCTCAGGGATAATACTGAAAACAGAGGAGCCAGAGGTGTAATTGGAGCAACTTTAAAATCTGTAGTAGTGAGAATGTGGACAGAGCAGGAGAAATTGCCGTCCGCACAGCAGGGGAACAGCTGACGTTACTGAACCCCAATAACACGGCAGCAAGTGTTGACTGTGCAGACGGCACTTCTGAGCGCCAACTGGCGGTGTTGGAGCTCAGGGATAATACTGAAAACAGAGGAGCCAGAGGTGTAATTGGAGTAACTTTCAAATCTGTAGTAGTGAGAATGTGGACAGAGCAGGAGAAATTGCTGTCCGCACAGCAGGGGAACAGCTGACGTTACTGAACCCCAATAACACAGCAGCAAGTGTTGACTGTGCAGACGGCACTTCCGAGCGCCAACTGGCGGTGTGGGAGCTCAGGGATAATACTGAAAACAGAGGAGCCAGAGGTGTAATTGGAGCAACTTTAAAATCTGTAGTAGTGAGAATGTGGACAGAGCAGGAGAAATTGCCGTCCGCACAGCATGGGAACAGCTGACGTTACTGAACCCCAATAACACGGCAGCAAGTGTTGACTGTGCAGACGGCACTTCCGAGCGCCAACTGGCGGTGTTGGAGCTCAGGGATAATACTGAAAACAGAGGAGCCAGAGGTGTAATTGGAGCAACTTTAAAATCTGTAGTAGTGAGATGTGGACAGAGCAGGAGAAATTGCCGTCCGCACAGCAGGGGAACAGCTGACGTTACTGAACCCCAATAACACGGCAGCAAGTGTTGACTGTGCAGACGGCACTTCTGAGCGCCAACTGGCGGTGTTGGAGCTCAGGGATAATACTGAAAACAGAGGAGCCAGAGGTGTAATTGGAGCAACTTTAAAATCTGTAGTAGTGAGAATGTAGACAGAGCAGGAGAAATTGCCGTCCGCACCGCAGGGGAACAGCTGACGTTACTGAACCCCAATAACACGGCAGCAAGTGTTGACTGTGCAGACGGCACTTCCGAGCGCCAACTGGCGGTGTTGGATCTCAGGGATAATACTGAAAACAGAGGAGCCAGAGGTGTAATTGGAGCAACTTTAAAATCTGTAGTAGTAAGAATGTGGACAGAGCAGGAGAAATTGCTGTCCGCACAGCAGGGGAACAGCTGACGTTACTGAACCCCAATAACACGGCAGCAAGTGTTGACTGTGCAGACGGCACTTCCGAGCGCCAACTGGCGGTGTGGGAGCTCAGGGATAATACTGAAAACAGAGGAGCCAGAGGTGTAATTGGAGCAACTTTAAAATCTGTAGTAGTGAGAATGTGGACAGAGCAGGAGAAATTGCCGTCCGCACAGCAGGGGAACAGCTGACGTTACTGAACCCCAATAACACGGCAGCAAGTGTTGACTGTGCAGACGGCACTTCCGAGCGCCAACTGGCGGTGTTGGAGCTCAGGGATAATACTGAAAACAGAGGAGCCAGAGGTGTAATTGGAGCAACTTTAAAATCTCTAGTAGTGAGAATCTGGACAGAGCAGGAGAAATTGCCGTCCGCACAGCAGGGGAACAGCTGACGTTACTGAACCCCAATAACACGGCAGCAAGTGTTGACTTTGCAGACGGCACTTCCGAGCGCCAACTGGCGGTGTTGGAGCTCAGGGATAATACTGAAAACAGAGGAGCCAGAGGTGTAATTGGAGCAACTTTAAAATCTGTAGTAGTGAGAATGTGGACAGAGCAGGAGAAATTGCCATCCGCACAGCAGGGGAACAGCTGACGTTACTGAACCCCAATAACACGGCAGCAAGTGTTGACTGTGCAGACGGCACTTCCGAGCGCCAACTGGCGGTGTTGGAGCTCAGGGATAATTCTGAAAACAGAGGAGCCAGAGGTGTAATTGGAGCAACTTTCAAATCTGCAGTAGAGAGAATGTGGACAGAGCAGGAGAAATTGCTGTCCGCACAGCAGGGGAACAGCTGACGTTACTGAACCCCAATAACACAGCAGCAAGTGTTGACTGTGCAGACGGCACTTCCGAGCGCGAACTGGCGGTGTTGGAGCTCAGGGATAATACTGAAAACAGAGGAGCCAGAGGTGTAATTGGAGCAACTTTAAAATCTGTAGTAGTGAGAATGTGGACAGAGCAGGAGAAATTGCCGTCCGCACAGCAGGGGAACAGCTGACGTTACTGAACCCCAATAACACGGCAGCAAGTGTTGACTGTGCAGACGGCACTTCCGAGCGCCAACTGGCGGTGTTGGAGCTCAGGGATAATACTGAAAACAGAGGAGCCAGAGGTGTAAATTGGAGCAACTTTAAAATCTGTAGTAGTAAGAATGTGGACAGAGCAGGAGAAATTGCTGTCCGCCCAGCAGGGGAACAGCTGACGTTACTGAACCCCAATAACACGGCAGCAAGTGTTGACTGTGCAGACGGCACTTCCGAGCGCCAACTGGCGGTGTGGGAGCTCAGGGATAATACTGAAAACAGAGGAGCCAGAGGTGTAATTGGAGCAACTTTAAAATCTGTAGTAGTGAGAATGTGGACAGAGCAGGAGAAATTGCCGTCCGCACAGCAGGGGAACAGCTGACGTTACTGAACCCCAATAACACGGCAGCAAGTGTTGACTGTGCAGACGGCACTTCCGAGCGCCAACTGGCGGTGTTGGAGCTCAGGGATAATACTGAAAACAGAGGAGCCAGAGGTGTAATTGGAGCAACTTTAAAATCTGTAGTAGTGAGAATGTGGACAGAGCAGGAGAAATTGCCGTCCGCACAGCAGGGGAACAGCTAACGTTACTGAACCCCAATAACACGGCAGCAAGTGTTGACTGTGCAGACGGCACTTCCGAGCGCTAACTGGCGGTGTTGGAGCTCAGGGATAATACTGAAAACAGAGGAGCCAGAGGTGTAATTGGAGCAACTTTAAAATCTGTAGTAGTGAGAATGTGGACAGAGCAGGAGAAATTGCCGTCCGCACAGCATGGGAACAGCTGACGTTACTGAACCCCAATAACACGGCAGCAAGTGTTGACTGTGCAGACGGCACTTCCGAGCGCGAACTGGCGGTGTTGGAGCTCAGGGATAATACTGAAAACAGAGGAGCCAGAGGTGTAATTGGAGCAACTTTAAAATCTGTAGTAGTGAGAATGTGGACAGAGCAGGAGAAATTGCCGTCCGCACAGCAGGGGAACAGCTGACGTTACTGAACCCCAATAACACGGCAGCAAGTGTTGACTGTGCAGACGGCACTTCTGAGCGCCAACTGGCGGTGTTGGAGCTCAGGGATAATACTGAAAACAGAGGAGCCAGAGGTGTAATTGGAGTAACTTTCAAATCTGTAGTAGTGAGAATGTGGACAGAGCAGGAGAAATTGCTGTCCGCACAGCAGGGGAACAGCTGACGTTACTGAACCCCAATAACACAGCAGCAAGTGTTGACTGTGCAGACGGCACTTCCGAGCGCCAACTGGCGGTGTGGGAGCTCAGGGATAATACTGAAAACAGAGGAGCCAGAGGTGTAATTGGAGCAACTTTAAAATCTGTAGTAGTGAGAATGTGGACAGAGCAGGAGAAATTGCCGTCCGCACAGCATGGGAACAGCTGACGTTACTGAACCCCAATAACACGGCAGCAAGTGTTGACTGTGCAGACGGCACTTCCGAGCGCCAACTGGCGGTGTTGGAGCTCAGGGATAATACTGAAAACAGAGGAGCCAGAGGTGTAATTGGAGCAACTTTAAAATCTGTAGTAGTGAGATGTGGACAGAGCAGGAGAAATTGCCGTCCGCACAGCAGGGGAACAGCTGACGTTACTGAACCCCAATAACACGGCAGCAAGTGTTGACTGTGCAGACGGCACTTCTGAGCGCCAACTGGCGGTGTTGGAGCTCAGGGATAATACTGAAAACAGAGGAGCCAGAGGTGTAATTGGAGCAACTTTAAAATCTGTAGTAGTGAGAATGTAGACAGAGCAGGAGAAATTGCCGTCCGCACAGCAGGGGAACAGCTGACGTTACTGAACCCCAATAACACGGCAGCAAGTGTTGACTGTGCAGACGGCACTTCTGAGCGCCAACTGGCGGTGTTGGAGCTCAGGGATAATACTGAAAACAGAGGAGCCAGAGGTGTAATTGGAGCAACTTTAAAATCTGTAGTAGTGAGAATGTGGACAGAGCAGGAGAAATTGCCGTCCGCACAGCAGGGGAACAGCTGACGTTACTGAACCCCAATAACACGGCAGCAAGTGTTGACTGTGCAGACGGCACTTCCGAGCGCCAACTGGCGGTGTTGGAGCTCAGGGATAATACTGAAAACAGAGGAGCCAGAGGTGTAAATTGGAGCAACTTTAAAATCTGTAGTAGTAAGAATGTGGACAGAGCAGGAGAAATTGCTGTCCGCCCAGCAGGGGAACAGCTGACGTTACTGAACCCCAATAACACGGCAGCAAGTGTTGACTTTGCAGACGGCACTTCCGAGCGCCAACTGGCGGTGTGGGAGCTCAGGGATAATACTGAAAACAGAGGAGCCAGAGGTGTAATTGGAGCAACTTTAAAATCTGTAGTAGTGAGAATGTGGACAGAGCAGGAGAAATTGCCGTCCGCACAGCAGGGGAACAGCTGACGTTACTGAACCCCAATAACACGGCAGCAAGTGTTGACTGTGCAGACGGCACTTCCGAGCGCCAACTGGCGGTGTTGGAGCTCAGGGATAATACTGAAAACAGAGGAGCCAGAGGTGTAATTGGAGCAACTTTAAAATCTGTAGTAGTGAGAATGTGGACAGAGCAGGAGAAATTGCCGTCCGCACAGCAGGGGAACAGCTAACGTTACTGAACCCCAATAACACGGCAGCAAGTGTTGACTGTGCAGACGGCACTTCCGAGCGCTAACTGGCGGTGTTGGAGCTCAGGGATAATACTGAAAACAGAGGAGCCAGAGGTGTAATTGGAGCAACTTTAAAATCTGTAGTAGTGAGAATGTGGACAGAGCAGGAGAAATTGCCGTCCGCACAGCATGGGAACAGCTGACGTTACTGAACCCCAATAACATGGCAGCAAGTGTTGACTGTGCAGACGGCACTTCCGAGCGCGAACTGGCGGTGTTGGAGCTCAGGGATAATACTGAAAACAGAGGAGCCAGAGGTGTAATTGGAGCAACTTTAAAATCTGTAGTAGTGAGAATGTGGACAGAGCAGGAGAAATTGCCGTCCGCACAGCAGGGGAACAGCTGACGTTACTGAACCCCAATAACACGGCAGCAAGTGTTGACTGTGCAGACGGCACTTCTGAGCGCCAACTGGCGGTGTTGGAGCTCAGGGATAATACTGAAAACAGAGGAGCCAGAGGTGTAATTGGAGTAACTTTCAAATCTGTAGTAGTGAGAATGTGGACAGAGCAGGAGAAATTGCTGTCCGCACAGCAGGGGAACAGCTGACGTTACTGAACCCCAATAACACAGCAGCAAGTGTTGACTGTGCAGACGGCACTTCCGAGCGCCAACTGGCGGTGTGGGAGCTCAGGGATAATACTGAAAACAGAGGAGCCAGAGGTGTAATTGGAGCAACTTTAAAATCTGTAGTAGTGAGAATGTGGACAGAGCAGGAGAAATTGCCGTCCGCACAGCATGGGAACAGCTGACGTTACTGAACCCCAATAACACGGCAGCAAGTGTTGACTGTGCAGACGGCACTTCCGAGCGCCAACTGGCGGTGTTGGAGCTCAGGGATAATACTGAAAACAGAGGAGCCAGAGGTGTAATTGGAGCAACTTTAAAATCTGTAGTAGTGAGATGTGGACAGAGCAGGAGAAATTGCCGTCCGCACAGCAGGGGAACAGCTGACGTTACTGAACCCCAATAACACGGCAGCAAGTGTTGACTGTGCAGACGGCACTTCTGAGCGCCAACTGGCGGTGTTGGAGCTCAGGGATAATACTGAAAACAGAGGAGCCAGAGGTGTAATTGGAGCAACTTTAAAATCTGTAGTAGTGAGAATGTAGACAGAGCAGGAGAAATTGCCGTCCGCACCGCAGGGGAACAGCTGACGTTACTGAACCCCAATAACACGGCAGCAAGTGTTGACTGTGCAGACGGCACTTCCGAGCGCCAACTGGTGGTGTTGGAGCTCAGGGATAATACTGAAAACAGAGGAGCCAGAGGTATAATTGGAGCAACTTTAAAATCTGTAGTAGTGAGAATGTGGACAGAGCAGGAGAAATTGCCGTCCGCACAGCAGGGGAACAGCTGACGTTACTGAACCCCAATAACACGGCAGCAAGTGTTGACTCTGCAGACGGCACTTCCGAGCGCCAACTGCCGGTGTTGGAGCTCAGGGATTACACTTCAGGTGGTAGAAACGTGAACACAACAGGAGACCTGAATACTGTTGCCAACCAATTATTTATTCTGGAAGAGGACTGGCAAATTCATGAGAGATCCAGGCCTTGTTCATTTTGAGAAAAGTAAGCCGGTCAACGTTATCGGGGGATAGTCGCATGCGACTTTCTGTTAGTACACCACCTGCGGCACTAAAGACGCGTTCCGATAATACACTAGCAGCAGGGCAAGCTAGCACCTCCAATGCATACTGACTAAGCTCTGGCCATGTATCCAGCTTACAGACCCAAAACTTGAAGGGAGAAGAGCCGTCTGGGAGCACACTAAGAGGGCAAGACATGTAGTCTGTCACCATCTGACGGAAACGTTGCCTCCTGCTGACTGGAGCCGTCTGTGATGGTGTAGACATTTGCGGCGACGGGGACACAAAACTTTGCCACATTTCGGCCATACTGGTCTTGCCTTGTGCTGAGGCGCTGCTTCTGCTCCCTCTTTGTGCAGAGCTTCCTCCACTGCCTCGACGCACTGAGCTGCTTTGTAAAGCACTAGCAGCACTGCTCTCGGTCGGAATGGAGAACATGATGGAATGCACCAGCGCGTCTTGGTACTCCCGCATTTTACGCTCCCGGTTCAACGGTGTTATGAGGCTTTGTAAGTTGTCCCGGTAGCGAGGATCTCGGAGGGTGGACACCCAATAATCAGCCGTGTTGAGAATGTGGGCGATGCGGCGGTCGTTTCTCAAGCACTGCAGCATGAAATCATGTGCTGCAGACTGCCAACTGGCCAAGAAACGCTGTCCCCTGCTTGAGGCGTGATCTCTGCCTGCTCTGCATCACCCCACCCTCGCTCTAGATACTGACTACTAGAGCATTGTGTACCTCCCTCCTCTGGACAGATGTCTTCCTCATCCATTGACTCCTCCTCATCCTCCTCACAAAGTGTCCCCTGCCTAGGCCTTTGTGAGGAACCACGTTGCGCAGACTGTAGAGAAGCAGATGGCATTTGTGACTCCTCATCCTCCACCTCTTCCAAAACCTCGTCCCTTAGTGCTTGCAGTGTTTTTTCAAGCAGGCAGATAAGGGGGATAGTCATGCTGACTAGTGCATCATCTGCACTCGCCATCCGCGTGGAATAATCGAAGGCACGCAAAACGTGGCAAATGTCCTTCATAGAGGCCCACTCAGTGGTGGTGAAGTGTGAACGGCGCGCACTGCGACTTGTTTGCGCCTGCTGCAGCTGGTACTCCATTACTGCTGCCTGCTGCTCACACAACCTCTCCAACATATGTAACATTGAATTCCACCTGGTGGGTAGGTCACATATGATGCGATGTTCCGGAAGACGTAATCGGCGCTGCAGAGCTGCAATGCGTGATCTTGCGTTGCTGGAACGCCGCAAGTGAGCGCACTCTATGCGGACCTTGTGAAGCAGTGCATCAAGATCCGGATAGTCCCTCAAAAAACTCTGCACGACCAAGTTGAGCACATATGCCAGACATGGGATGTGAGTGAGGTTGCCTAGGCCCAGAGCTGCCACCAGATTTCGGCCATTGTCACACACTACCATGCCTGGCTGGAGATTCGCTGGCACAAACCACACGTCGCTCTGCTGCTTGATGGCATTGGAGAGCTCCTGCGCTGTGTGGCTTCGATTCCCCAAATAAATTAATTTTAATACGGCCTGTTGACGTTTGGCCATGGCTGTGCTCATATCGGTCATCATAACAGGTTCACGGGTCGATGTGGAGGTAGACCGTGACGGCTCCTGCAGCGCTGATTCAGAGGAACTGGAGTATGAGGAGGAGTCAATGTGTACAGACTGGATTCCTGCAATCCTTGGAGTTGGCAGAACACGTACAGCGCCACTCTCAAGATCTGTACCTGGCTCCACAACATTTACCCAATGGGCAGTGAGGGAAAGGTATCGTCCCTGTCCATGCTTACTGGTCCACGCATCGATGGTCAGGTGGACCTTGCTACTGACGGCGTTTTGTAGCGCATGTTTAATTTTTCCCTCCACATGATGTTGCAGGGCAGGGACGGCTTGCCTGCTGAAATAAAAGCGGCTGGGCACGTTGTATTGTGGGACTGCCAATGCCATAAAGTTACGGAATGTGTCTCCACCAGCCTGAATGATAGCATTTCAAGGGCCAGTAGTTTAGCAATGCCAGCATTCAGAGCCTGTGCTCGGGGGTGGTTTGCCGAGTATGGGCGCCTTTTCTCCCATGCCTGTGCTAACGATGGCTGTAGACTGGCCTGGGAGTGTGAGGATGACTGGGAAAGTGGTGCTGTGGGTGGAATTACACTGTGTCTCTGTACAACAGTGCCAGAGATTCTTCCATGGCGATCCTGTGAGGAAGCCGAACCAGCTGTGTGTGAGCTGGAGGAAGAGGCTACAACACGAGCTGAAGAGGTGGTAGGTGGCGCTGTAGGTTGGCCTAGGTCTTCAGTGTGTTTTTGTAACTCCACCACGTGCTTGGTCCGCACATGTTTCCACATATTTGTGGTATTGAGGTTGCTGACACTTTTCCCTCTTTTCACCTTCTGATTACACAGCTTGCATTTGACAAAACAAATGTCATCTGCAACTGTGTCAAAAAAGGACCAGGCACTGCAAGTCTTGGGAGCGCCCGCTTTGGATTTTGGAAGAGCCATGCTCCTAATGGGTGCCGAAGTGGAGGCTACAGGCAACCAAGTCTGCCCCCTCCCTCTCCCTCCTTTTTGGGCTGTTCGGGGAATCTCTTCCTCAGAGCTGCTCCCACCACCTTCCTGTCCCTCACGCCATGATGGGTCAAAGACCTCATCATCTACACCACCCTCTTCAAACAACTGCTTCTCCTGGGTAGTCTCGACAGCACAGTACGCACCAGAAAGTGGCACCTGAGTCTCATCATCAGATGCGTACTGAGGTGTGCTGTTGACCATAGGCACTGGCCCACCTGCCTCTTCAGATTCAGAGAGACAAAACGGTTGCGCATCACTGCATACTACCTCTTCTTCAAATTCTCGAATTCTACTTGGCTGGCCCCCTCTTTCCAAGCCAAGAGATTCAGAGATCAGAAGTAGAGGTGGCTCCTGTCCAGGGCTCTCTGACTGCCTGGGCAATTTGGCAGGTGGTGAAGAGACAGATGGGTGCTCTTCAGTGCTCAGGACCTGAGAGGATCTGGAACTAATTGAAGTCGATGCGTTAGCTGCCATCCATCCGACAACGGCTTCAATTTGGTCCTCCCGCAGCAGTGGGGTACGGCTAGCTCCTACAACGCTGCGCATAAAGGACTGTTCCCTGGTAAAACTGGGGGATGCTGAGTCACTGGTGCCCGCAGCAGGCACAGAATCCCCACGTCCTCTCCCTGCAGGCACAGAATCCTCACGTCCTCTCCCTGCAGAAACTCCACACCCACGCCCACGACCACATGCCTTACTCCCTGCCTTCTTCATCTTGGTAGACTGATAAAGATAGGCAGAAAAGTACTAAGGGCTTAGTGTGCTTATTCCTGAACAGCTGCTAACAGGTATAAGAAACACTAATTTTATAAAGTGTGGACTAGACTTTAATATGAGCTAATGTGGCCTACACAACTGTAAAGTGGAGTGTTTGGTGAACTTTATTTTGGTTTTTTTTGTCACAAAAAGACACTGGATGTGCCTAAAGATGTAATACCGATAGTATCACAAACTTTTTGTAGCTATTACAATGTAGGAAGGTAACCTACAATGCAATAGATGAGGCTACAAAAAATAGGCTAATACTAATCTGGCTGGGGCTGCAGGGCCCAATGCTGCAGAAAGGCTCCTCTAACTACTCCTATATAGTGTGTTTGGAACCAATTTAGCTGAATACGGATGGAACCACCACACTAATAGGAGATATCAGGAAAAATTATGAATTGGCAAAAAAGGAAAATGTATGAGGCAGTGAGACACACTGAGTGCACTACAACAAGACTTGGCTGAAGTACGCACTACAGGGTGAGCTGCACTCACACACACAGACCTTGCAGACAGCGGTGAACAGTACAGATGCAGAGCACTGTGCACTAGCGCTGCAAGACCAAAAAAATTTCTCTATCTACTCCTATATAGTGTGTTTGGAACCAATTTAGCTGAATACGGATGGAACCACCACACTAATAGGAGATATCAGGAAAAATTATGAATTGGCAAAAAAGGACAATGTATGAGGCAGTGACACACACTGAGTGCACTACAACCAGACGTGGCTGAAGCACACACTACAGGGTGAGCTGTACTCACACACACAGACCTTGCAGACAGCGGTGAACAGCACAGAGAACTGTGCACTAGTGCTGCAAGGCACAGCGATTTATAAAGTAGCTTGGGTAAAGCAGAATAGACCAAATAGGTAGCTAAAACTGTCCCTCAGAACAACAGCGTCCTATCCCTAACTGAATTAACAGCAGAGTGAGCTCAAAATGGCGGCGGCGGCTTTTATAGTGCATCATGACATCATTTCAGCAGCCAATCACAGCCATGCCATTAGTTAAGATGCCTACATGCCTAACAGGATGTGCCCACACTTCTTAGGATCCTCATTGGCTGAATAAAATGAAAATGGCTCATTGCATTATGGGAACTTCCGATTCCGGTATACGATATTGCAAAAGTATCGGAAATAAGTATCGGAATTCCGATACCGCGAATATCGGCCGATACCCGATATTTCAGTATCGGAATGCTCAACACTACTAATGTATAATATAATGCTGTTTAACGGATTGAGACACTGCAATCTGGAATCCTGTGGAACCTGAATATCTGGTTTTATATGAAAAGTTTGGACACTAAATATGTGACAGCTGCGTCTTCAATGCCCTTTATGAAGCATACATCACGGCAAAGTAAATCACCTTATCAAAACATAGAGTCTGTTCCAGTAAATACAGTGTGCATATTCTTTACTGCTTAACTGGATCTTGTTATGATTATTGGGAAACCTAGTAAACATTATATGATTTTTCAATATTTTTCACCCTCTTTATCTCAATTTAACAAAAAAATTTTGTTTAGTTTTTTTATTTATTTATTTAATTTTTCTGTCGACATAGCCATATGAGGGCTTGTTTTTTTGTGGGAAGAGTTGAACATTTGAATGACACTAATGTGCTGAAAGATGAGAACAAAATTCAAAGTAATGTGAAAGGAGGGGAAAAAAAGCCTAAATTCTATCATTGTTTTTGTTTTTACAGCATTTCTTGTATGGGAAATGTAACCTGTTAACGATTGGTGACTGGGAGAATATTTTTTAAATCTGACCAGTGTCACTTTATGTGGTAACAACTCTGGAACGCTTCAACATATCCCAGTGATTTTGAGAATGTTTTTTCATGACATATTGTACTTCAAGTTAGTGGTAAATTTTGGACGATATGATTTGTGTATATTTATGAAAATATCGAAAATTTGACACAAAATTAGAAAATTTAGCAATTTTCAAACGTTACATTTCCAGATGGCGTGTTTCGGCTCTTTCCAAAGATGCTCAATAGGATTTAGGTCAGGGTTCATAGAAGGCCACTTCAGAATAGTCCATTGTTTTCCTCTTAGCCATTATTGGGTGTTTTTAGCTGTGTGCTTTGGGTCATTATACTGTTGCAAGACCCATGACCTGCGACTGAGACCAAGCTTTCTGACACTGGGCAGAACATTTCTCTCTAGAATCCCTTGATAGTCTTGAGATTTCATTGCACTCTGCACAGATTCAAGACACCCTGTGCGAGATGCAGCAAAGCAGCCCCAGAACATAAAAGAGCCTCCTCCATGTTTCACAGTAGGGACAGTGTTCTTTTCTTGATATGCTTCATTTTTCTGTCTTTGAACATAGAGCTGATGTGCCTTGCCAAAAACTTCCATTTTTGTCTCATCTGTCCATAGGACATTCTCCCAGAAGCTTTGTGGCTTGTCAACATGTAGTTTGGCAAATTCCAGTCTGGCTTTTTTATGATTTTTTTTTAACAATGGTGTTCTCCTTGGTCGTCTCCCACGAAGTCCACTTTGGATCAAACAACGATGGATGGTGCGATCTGACACTGATGTTCCTTGAGCTTGAAGTTCACCTTTAATCTCTTTAGAAGTTATCCTGGGTTCTTTTGTTACCATTTGTATTATCCGTCTCTTTGATTTGTCATCAATTTTCCTCCTGCGGCCATGTCCAGGGAGGTTGGCTACAGTCCCATGGATCTTAAATTTCTGAATAATATGCGCAACTGTAGTCATAGGAACAACAAGCTGCTTGGAGATGGTCTTATAACCTTTACCTTTAAGATGCTTGTCTATAATTTTCTTTCTAATCTCCTGAGACAACTCTTTCCTTCGCTTCCTCTGGTCCATGTTGAGTGTGGTACACACCATGTCACCAAACAGCACAGTGAGTATCTGTAGCCCTATATACAGGCCCACTGACTGATTACAAGATTGTAGACACCTGTGATGCTAATTAGTGGACACAACTTGATTTAACATGTCCCTTTTGTCACATTATTTTCAAGGGTACCATCATTTCTGTTCAAGTCTATTTCATGAGTTTAATTTTTTTTTTTAATTCTGTGGAAGCAGGGTTGAAAGGCAATGACTGACTTTCATTTGTTCATTTCCATAGATTTTTAATTTATTAATACTTTTATCAGATTCAACGTATTTCTGTGAGCATTGTTGGTTTTTCTTTCATTAAAAGATGATAATCTTTTATATCCATCAACACCACGTTGCCTCCTTTGTCTGAAGGCTTAATTGTTATTGACTCATCCTTTTCAAGAGTACATAAGGCCCGCATTTCTGCTTTAGTCATATTGAATCTAGATCTAACATTTTGCTCTTCCAATCTAGTCAAATCATCTGCGACTAAGCTTAATAATACATCAACCGGGCCCAAATCGGCTTGTGGTGGTGGCATTTTTGTGCTTTTAGATTGTAAGTCTGTAAATGAACCCCTACCTTCCAAATTAGGGTTTGATACACCCAACTCAAACAGTGTCCTAATATCCATCAATAAATCATCCGGGACCCCCAAATCAGAACAGGTACGTTTATTCATACGAATGAAGTGTTTGCGCCACTTTACCTTCCGTATGAACAAATTTAGATCTTTCACTGCTTCAAATGAGTTGTAGTCTGTGGTGGAAACGAACGTAAGGCCCTTACTTAAGACTCTTATTTCTGGTTCACTCAGAACTCTTGATGAGAGATTGATAATCTGTAGATTCGTTATGGGCCCAGCGTATTGGAGAGGTTGAACCGGCTCCTTAACGGGTACCCCTCTTCTAAAAAATGTCCTCTGACCGGTGACCTCCTATTGTTATTTTGGTTCCTGTCCCCTCTCCCTCTCTCCTCCCCATTTGAATCTGGATTCAGAGTCCGAAATCTCGGTGTCTGTAGATGAAATATCCGTCTCTAGATTCCTGAAACCTCTGCTAAATTGAAAAACATACGCTTTATTATCTTTGAACTCTTGCAAGTCCCTTACAAAATATTTATGTTTTCGTTCCTTCAAATGATACTGGAATTTTTCCAGAGTATTCTGCAGAGATGTCTCCTTCACCGTAAATTCTGGGTCTGATGAGAATTTTTTAGTAACATCTATTTGTGTTTTAGGTGATTCATTCAAGTTTACTAAAGTTTGATTCTCTTCCTCTAAAAGTAACCTCATGAATTTAAGTGAGCTTTCTGTAGCTTCTCTCTCCCATTTAGAAAGTAAAACAGGGTTTTTATATCGAAACGAGGGTTGGAGGGTTATTCTTGGATGTCTGGGGACCAGCCCTGACTTTAGATAACTTTCAAGGGTCTGTACTTCCCACCATTGGGTGATTTGATCTTTAAATGCTTTAGTAAGATCCTTGAAAGCTGTAGTGAAATATGGAGTATATTTCTTTTCGACAAACGCATGGTCTGACAAAACCTCCTTAGCCTCAGTCACCCAACTACTAGTGTCTATACCTGCGGTCAAGAAACCAGCCATACTCATAAATCAATAACACATAAGCAAATATGGAAATATTGTAGCCACTAACAATGGTTATGTACAAGTAAGACGTGGTGATATTAAAATATAACTTTTAATTAATATAAGATAAAATAATTCACTAAGGTGAGTATAAAAAGAGCCACCTACTCAAATCACGAATTATACACGCAAGGTCATCATGACACTATATACAAAAACAAGTACATACACTGATAAAAGAGTTCTCCATCAGAAGATTTACTAGGTATATATATATATATATATATATATATATATCCCACTCACATGAGTATGCCTTTAGCCAAAGTGTATACCAATATACAGTAGATCAAATGCATACCCAGGAAAAATAGTCCGTAAGTGGCATTGCTGTAAGGTAGGTAGAGATAATTCAAAGGTACACCATACCTAAGAACCAACACAAATATAATGATGACCAGGTGTACACAATTGCACTAAAAAATGTGATGACTGAGTGGTAAGAGTCCAAAATACACACATTGGTAAAGTGCTACTGTGCTATACACATATTCTTTAAATACAACTAACAGGACGAATACACAAACCACCACAAAAAAGTACATATAGTGCAAAAAAGCATATAAGACAAAACTGCTACATTGTCTGTCACAGGTCAAAACAAACCTTGTAAAGAATGCATAACACTCCTACTGTAGAGAAAAACTAAAACAGTCTTACCAAGTCCTGCAAGACAGCATGGCTCACTGAATACCAGTGTGGCGTCAATCTCATTAATCCCACAGGCTGGTAGCATAAGAAGAGAGATGGAGGTGCGGTGCTCCCTACGAGTTTCCTCTCTTCCAGATTCATCAGGGGAGACTTTTATGACTGGGAAGGTGTGCGGTCCCCAAGTTACGTGTGACTGCTTAAAATATAGCGCTCCTCTTGAGTGCATAGTGCGTTCCACTGATATATCATGCGTTCCGGTAACCGGCGGTAGCACTACAACACCGGAAATGACGACCAGGCAGCTGAGAATGCGCTCCACTTTTGTGGCTTGTGCTCCAAATGCCGGAAGTAGGTCAGAAGCGACCGGAAATGACGCAGCCGCGAACTCCAAGGGCGGCTGGCATAAATAGCAGCTCCAGAGCAGGAGCTATTATGGCACTCATGGTCAATTGTGACCACTTAGGAGGATAAAGACTGATTGGTTTGTAATGCTGTAGCATTCCCAGTCATGAAAGTCTCCCCTGATGAATCTGGATGAGAGGAAACATGTAGGGAGCAATGCACCTCCATCTCTCTTCCTATGCTACCAGTCTGTGGGATTTATGCGATTGATGCCACACTGGTATTGAGCGAGCCATGCTGTCTTGCAGGACTTGGTAAGACTGTTTTAGTTATTCTCTACAGTAGGAGTCCTATACATTCTGGACAAGGTTTGTTTTGACCTATGACAGACACTGTAGCAGTCTGTCTTATACACACGTGGTCAAAATTGTTGGTACCCCTCTTTTAATTAAAGAAAAACCCACAATGGTCACAGAAATAGCTTGAATCTGATAAAAGTATTAATAAATTAAAAATCTATGGAAATGAACAAATGAAAGTCAGTCATTGCTTTTCAACCCTGCTTCCACAGAATTTTAAAAAAAATTAAACTCATGAAATAGGCCTCAACAGAAATGAGGGTACCCCTGAAAATAATGTGACAAAAGGGACATGTTAAATCAAGTTGTGTCCACTAATTAGCATCACAGGTGTCTACAATCTTGTAATCAGTCAGTGGGCCTGTATATAGGGCTACAAATACTCACTGTGCTGTTTGGTGACAAGGTGTGTACCACACTCAACATGGACCAGGGGACACAAAGGAAAGAGTTGTCTCAGGAGATTAGAAAGAAAATTATAGACAAGCATCTTAAAGGTAAAGGTTATAAGACCATCTCCAAGCAGCTTGATGTTCCTATGACTACAGTTGCGCATATTATTCAGAAATTTAAGATCCATGGGACAGTAGCCAACCTCCCCGGACGTGGCCGCAGGAGGAAAATTGATGACAAATCAAAGAGACGGATAATACAAATGGTAACAAAAAAGCCCAGGATAACTTCTAAAGAGATTAAAGGTGAACTTCAAGCTCAAGGAACATCAGTGTCAGATTGCACCATCCGTCGTTGTTTGATCCAAAGTGGACTTTATGGGAGACGACCAAGGAGAATACCATTGTTAAAAAAAAATCATAAAAAAGCCAGACTGGAATTTGCCAAACTACATGTTGACAAGCCACAAAACTTTTGGGAGAATGTCCTATGGACAGATGAGACAAAAATGGAAGTTTTTGGCAAGGCACATCAGCACTATGTTCAAAGACAGAAAAATGAAGCATATCAAGAAAAGATGTGTCTGACAGGATATCAAGACTCTTCAGACCTACAGATCACTACCCATTCCTGCTAATACATGTGGGGACAAATGACACCGCAAGAAAGGACCTGGAAACCATCTGCAGTGACTTTGAAGACTTAGGCAAGAAAGTGAAAGAATTGGGAGCGCAGGTGGTCTTCTCATCCATCCTCCCAGTGGATGGCCATGGAACAATGAGGTGGAATAAGATTCTACAGGTGAACAACTGGCTACGTCGATGGTGCCGTCAACAAGGATTTGGATTTCTGGATCACGGAATGAATTACCTATACGATGGACTACTTGCTAGAGATGGGGTGCACCTTACGAAGACTGGAAAACATGTATTTGGAAGTCGCCTTGCTACACTCATCAGAAGAGCTTTAAACTAGAACAATGTGGGAAGGGAAGCAAAAGGCCAGAAAAAGCCATACAGCTGACAAATACTATTGAGATCTCTGCTACTGGAAGTGGAAAAGAAGAACAAAGACAAAAAAATCTAAATAATAAAAATATGGGAGGAAGAGAAACCAATCACAAACTAAAATGTTTTTATACAAATGCACAAAGCATGGGCAACAAACAAGGAGAAATGGAACTACTAATGCAGGAAAAGGAATATGATGTCATTGGAATCACTGAAACTTGGTGGCACGATACACATGATTGGAATAAAAGGCTAAAAGGATACAACTTATTTGCAAGAAACAGACTTGATAAACGAGGAGGAGGTGTTGCATTGTATGTTAGAAAAGCGTATATCTGCACAGAGATTGAAGCTTCAGAGACTGGGAGTTCTGTGGAAACTGTTTGGGTAAGAATACAAGGAGAGAACAACGGAAAGGACACCATTGTAGGCATTTACTACAGGCCACCTGGGCAAGCTGAAGATATGGATGAACTCTTTATGTATCAAATGACCAAGTTCTCCAAAAAATATGACGTAGTGGTCATGGGAGATTTCAACTATCCAGACATTTGTTGGGAATCTCTCTCAAGTAAAACTAACAGGTCAAGCAAATTCTTATCCTCTCTTGCTGACAACTTTATCTTCCAAAAGGTAGGGGAGAAAACAAGGGGATCTGCTACTTTGGATCTAATCCTTATAAACAGGGAGGAAATGGTTGAGGAGGTAAAGGTGGCTGGGACCCTAGGAGGCAGCGATCATGCTATTATAGAATTTTGGATAACTAGAGGAGGAAGACATGTGAAGACTCAAACTTCAAGGTTAGATTTTAGAAAGGCAGATTTTAAGAGACTCAGAAAGAGAATAGGAGGTATCCAATGGCTGGATGTCCTTAAGGACAAAAATGTCCAGGAAGGATGGGAAATTTTTAAAAATGAGATTCTCAAAGCACAATCGTTAACAATCCCGAAAAGTAGGAAGAATGGGAAGCATTTAAGGAAACCAGGATGGATGAACACAGAACTTAAACACATGCTAAAAAGAAAGAAAGAAATGTTTATTAAATGGAAAGAGGGAGGCATATCTAAAGAAGATTATAATGCAGTCTGCAGATCCTGCAGGGCACGTATCAGGTTAGCTAAAGCTGACAATGAATTAAGGCTTGCAAGAGATGTCAAAAGCAATAAAAAAGGATTTTGGGGGTATGTCAAAAGTAAAAGAAAAGTCAAAGATGCTATAGGATTTTTACAGGATGAAAATGGAGAAATGGTAAGAGAGGATGTTGAGAAGGCCGAACTTTTTAATTCCTATTTTGCATCTGTTTTCTCTCAGAAAGAAAATGTAACATCAACTGATCTTCACTGTCCTTTTAAAGGAATAGAGGAATCCAAGTTATCAGTAAACAGAAAGATTGTGAGGGAATATTTAGCTAACTTAAATGAGTTCAAGTCTCCAGGTCCAGATGAATTACACCCCAGAGTACTGAAGGAGATTGTAGAAGAAATTTTAGAACCACTCTCCATAATCTTTGAAAATTCTTGGAGAACAGGAGAAGTCCCAGAAGACTGGAGAAGAGCAAATGTTGTTCCTATCTTCAAAAAGGGGAAGAAGGTGGACCCAGGGAACTATAGGCCGGTGAGTCTGACTTCTATACCAGGAAAGATCTTTGAACAAATTATTAAACAACATGTATGTAAGTACATGGATAAGAATGAAGTGATTAACCAGAGTCAGCATGGGTTTGTAACTAACAAGTCATGTCAGACTAACTTAATTTCCTTCTATGACAGAATCACTGACTGGGTGGATCAGGGAAATGCTGTAGATATAGTATATCTTGACTTCAGCAAAGCATTTGACAAAGTATCTCACATCATCCTTATTGAAAAAATGACCAAGTATGCAATGGACCAGGCAACTGTTAGGTGGATTCATAACTGGCTTAGTGATCGGACTCAAAGGGTGGTTGTAAATGGCTTCACATCCAGCTGGATGAATGTCTCAAGTGGGGTACCACAGGGCTCCGTCCTGGGACCTGTATTGTTCAACATCTTTATCAATGATTTAGATGAAGGAATTGAGGGTAAACTGATTAAATTTGCTGATGACACAAAGCTAGGAGGGATAGCTAATACTAGAGAAGAGAGAGAGAGGATTCAAAAAGACCTAAATAAACTGGAGCAGTGGGCAGCAACCAACAGAATGGTTTTTAACAGGGAAAAATGCAAAGTACTACATCTGGGCAATAAAAATGAAAAAAGCATATACAGAATGGGAGGAATAGAGCTGAGCAACAGTACATGTGAAAAAGACTTAGGTATACTAATAGATCATAGACTGAACATGAGTCAACAGTGTGATGCAGCAGCAAAAAAGGCAAATACAATTCTGGGATGTATTAACAGAAGCATACAGTCTAGATCACGTGAAGTCATTATCGGTCTTTACTCCTCTTTGGTCAGACCTCATCTGGAATACTGTGTACAGTTTTGGGCACCACATTTTAAAAAAGACATCGACAAACTGGAGCAAGTTCAGAGAAGAGCGACCAGAATGGTGACTGGTCTGCAAACCATGTCCTATGAGGAACGGTTGCAGGATTTGGGAATGTTTAGCTTGCAAAAAAGAAGACTGAGAGGAGACTTAATAGCTGTCTACAAATATGTCAAGGGCTGTCACATTGTAGAAGGATCATCTTTATTCTCATTTGCACAAGGAAAGACTAGAAGCAATGGGATGAAACTAAATGGGAGGAGACACAGATTAGATATTAGAAAAAACTTTTTGACAGTTAGGGTGATTAATGAGTGGAACAGGCTGCCACGAGAGGTGGTGAGTTCCCCTTCAATGGACGTCTTCAAACAGAGGCTGGACAGACATCTGTCTGAGATGATCTAGTGAATCCTGCTTTGAGCAGGGGGTTGGACCAGATGACCCAGGAGGTCCCTTCCAACTCTACCATTCTATGATTCTATGATTCTATAACACTGTCCCTACTGTGAAACATGGAGGAGGCTCTTTTATGTTCTGGGGCTGCTTTGCCGCATCTTGCACAGGGTGTCGTGAATCTGTGCAGAGTGCAATGAAATCTCAAGACTATCAAGGGATTCTAGAGAGAAATGTTCTGCCCAGTGTCAGAAAGCTTGGTCTCAGTCGCAGGTCATGGGTCTTGCAACAGTATAATGACCCAAAACACACAGCTAAAAACACCCAATAATGGCTAAAAGGAAAACAATGGACTGAAGTGGCTTCTATGAGCCCTGACCTAAATCCTATTGAGCATCTTTGGAAAGAGCTGAAGCATGCCGTCTAGAAAAGGCAACGTTTAAGGGCATAAAATGTAATGTTTGAAAATTGCTACATTTTTTAATTTTGTGTCAAATTTTCGATATTTTCATAAATATACGCAAATCATATCGTCTAAAATTTACCACTAGCATGAAGTACAATATGTCATGAAAAAACAATCTCAAAATCACTGGGATATGTTGAAGCGTTCCAGAGTTGTTACCACATAAAGTGACACTGGTCAGATTTAAAAAATTTCGCCAGGACATTAAGGATTGGCTCAGTCACTAAGGGGTTAACAGGTTACATTTCCCATACAAGGAATGCTATAAAAACAAAAACAATAATAGAATTTAGGCTTTTTTTTTCCTCCTTTCACATTACTTTCTCATCTTTCAGCACATTAGTGTCATTCAAATGTTCAACTCTTCCCACAAAAAACAAGCCCTCATATGGCTATGTCGACATAAAAATTAAATAAATAAAAAAATAAAAAAATTAAACAACAATTTTTTGTTAAATTGAGATAAAGAGGGTGAAAAATATTGAAAAATCATATAATGTGTACTAGGTTTCCCAACAATCATAACAAGATCCAGTTAAGCAGTAAAGAATATGTGTGACACCCCAGGGGTCTGGTTGCCACAGTGATAGAGATATTACGTCTGAGAGCAGGTGGGAGGTCCTTTGGTCAGGGATCCTGTGCATGCCACACCTCCTGCCCAGTCTTGGGAGGGGAAGGACTTCCCCTATATAAACCTGGGGCTGAGGCAGGGTAGAGAGTCCTGAGAGGAGAGGACGGGGAGCGGAGCTGCTCTATGGGCTCTGCTCCACAGGCAGGCCCTGTCCTGGGGCCTGAGCCTGGAGTCAAGGAGAGTAGAGACAAGAAACAGTCACAGGAAGAAACAGCAGAAGCTCAGTGGGAGCAATACTACTACAAGTCAGGGGCTGGCAGCTGCAGAGCTCGCCCTGACTGAGAAGCTTTCTTACCGGACGCGGCGTCCGGGGCTGTGGGGACTAACTCTTACCCAGCAGCAGAAGCCGACCGGCAGGGGATTTCAGGTCCTCAGGCCCAGAAACCCGAAGGCACGGTCACACGCGTGGGACCAGCGCCGCCATCGTGGAGCGGAAGCCATTAGAAGGCCCCGAGTCACCGGCCATACGGGTGAGCACCACACGGTACACTCAGGGACGTGGGCTACTTATATCCGCTTCTAGCAAGGTAGCCAGAAGAGTACAGTCAGTTTGGGAGGCCTACAACTCCACCTGGCCAGGGGAGATCCCATCTGCTCAAGGACTGACCAGGCCCCGTTCACTAGCAAGTACTCTGGGAGGGTCTATCGTTGTTACCAGTAAAGACCCTGAATTACACCGCACCGTCTCTGAGTGGTTCCTGCTACCCCCATCATCCACATCTGCTGCCCTGAGGCCATACCCCTCCCGTTGGGGGTTATACCATCTACGCTGCACCATCCATCCACCGGCCTCAGCGGACTGTCCTGCAGCGGCAGCTCCATAGCTGCATTCAACGGGTGGCGTAGTCGTCCTGCATCTACCGCTGTTACATCGCCGCTCAGTTTGACTCCCTGGGCACGGACCGGGTCACCGCCACGAGACTACAACCCTCAAGAGATCCGGCTCCGGGTAAGCTCCCGCGTGCGCAACGCAGCGCGACACAGGCCCAGGGGCGCGTCAACTTTGGCGTAGTCGGCAGGATTACGTGCCCGCAACACCCGGGTACTGCGTGCCTGAAGAAAAGAACGAGTTTACCTCAGAAAGAAGTCTCCCGCCGGTTCCGGAGGGTCCACGCCATCGGACTCCATCACCAGTCGTTTCCCGCCGATTGTCCGCCATTTCCAACTTGTTCCCGCCATCTGCAGAGTTTCCCGCCACTGGGCGACGCTTCCCGCCAAAACCGCAGATTTCCCGCCTTGGAAGAGCAGCGGACGCCATTATGGGCGTGCCAAAGGAGGGCAGGAGGCCGCCTCCCATCGTGGGCCAGGACAGAAAATGGCGCCAAAAGTGGAAACCGCCCCCACCAACAGAGACTGTGATGCTGGAGGTGTCTGTCAGCGTGAAAGAACTACCCCTGGAGCTGACAGTCACCGAGTTGCCCCGGGACCGCCCTCGAAGTGGGAGGAGACGAAAGAAAAGAACAAAGATGGGTGCCGCCTGGAGCAGTCTGGAGCGAGCGCACCCGGAGACAAGAAGTCTGGAGAGGAGTAGCAGAGAAGCTCACCCGGAGATGTCCAGAGAGCAGAGCAGCACCGGCCCGCTGGCCAGGAGCCTGCTGGAAGAAGAGCAGAGCAGCACCGACCCGTTGGTCAGGAGCCTGCTGGACACCACGACCCCACTAGGCCTAGTGGAAGTCCTTGCACAGCTCCCCCGAGACCGGGAGTGTGCGCAGACTGCCCTGGAGGGCCTCGCACGGAGGATGGCCCGGGTACAGCGCGAGATATTGGCGGAATGGAGCCGGGAGATGGCCCAGCAAGCTGAAACCAAGACGCAAGCTGAAACCAAGACCCGGAGCACGCCAGCCGAGATGAGGAAGGAGACCGCCTCTGAGGATGGCGCGGGAGGACCCAAGGCCGGAGACGGCGCCGAGGAGGGAGCCGAACGCATGGAGGCAGGTAAAGGGGACGCCTATACCCCAAGCCGTGACACCGCTTACCTGCCCCAGCTCCCCGTCGCAGAGCCCGAAAGTCCCCCTGCTGTGCCCGAAAACGCCATGTCACCGACGCAGACTAGGCCCCAACCGGAAGCCGCCGCCGCGACCCCTGTGACGTCACACGCCTCGACCCCGAGCGTGACCAAGCAGGAAGTACCACCAGCCTGGTCGCAGGGCCTAGAATTCCCGGGCGCCGCAACACGAACAGCGCCCCCTACCTCCGCGGAGCCTCCGGCCTGGCCGCAAGGCCAGGTAGCCCAGGGCGCCGCCGTCCTAACGGTGCCCTTCACCTTCCAGGTGCCCCAGGCCTGGCCGCAAGGCCTGGGCAACCCGGGCGCCACCACCACCGCGCCCGCACCCGTAAAACCAAGGGTGCCGCGTCTGGGAGAGGACTTGTTTGCCCAGCACACGTGGCCGGACGGGCAGCCTTTCATCTGGCCCCAGAAGTATTACGAACTGGAGCACCAGAGGAGGGTTGGGGCCATGTGTGCACCCCTGATTCCGGCTCCGAAGCCCGTAATAAGGATCTCGCCCCCGCTAGCGGAAGCACAGTTTGAGTGGGACCCCACCAGAGAAGATCTAATGGGGTTCACTCAGGAAACTAGGGCAGCTGCAGCAGAGCGTGCGGAGTGCTGCCGCCAACAGCTCGAGGAGTTTGCGAGGGAGCGGAGAGAGAGGCGGGTCCGGGAACAACAGGCCCAAATAAGGAGCGCCGAGCAAAAGAGCCGGACCAGGAGGGACCCCCGTGCAGCGCACAGTCCCCGTACCACCGGGACTGTAATCAAGTTTAACCAGCAGCACGGGTGGGGCTTCATCAGAGACAACAACACCCCCGGCGACGTCTTTGTCACGCGCAGAGACGTGGAGTCCCATCTGCCGGAGGGGCACAGAGGTCGTGACCTCTACATCGGAGACGAGGTCACCTTCACCCGGCACAAGTGTGCCAAGCGACCTTATGCCCTCCACGTACACCGCCTGACGGAGGAGGAGTTGCGGTGTGAGGAGGAGGAGCAAGAGGACCCGGACGGGTCTGAAGTAACAACCAGCTGTAAGCAAAGAGCAGGAGGAAGACGCCGTTGAGTGCGGCAGAGCAAGTGATGTAAATAGTTACCCGACCGGGTACCAAAGAAACTGTTGATATATATATATATAGTCCCCGTTGGGACCAGCTGAGTGAACTGTTTACCCGTTAACCCCTTAATCCCACAGGCTGAGGACTGTGAGCAGCCATTCCCTTTCCCTCTTTACCTGGCCGAGGACTGAGAGCGGCCAACTTCCCCTGTATATAGTTGCGCTTCCTAAAGCGCCCCCTACCGGTTTTATAGGAAAACCAGTTTTTCTAAGAGACTGTCGCACTTTTCCCGGACACACGTTGCACAGTGTCCGGAGGAGGAACCTGAAACAAGAAACGACTACGAGAATGTTTATATGAAAAGTTTTATATATATAATGTTTTATATGTTTTATATGTTTATGAAAAAAAAATGTATGTTTTTGGTGTTATGTCTTACAGCCCGAGGACGTGCTGTGATTTACCAGGGGGGAATGTAGCACCCTGAGGATTCGGCTGCTACAGGGGTATTGCACCTCAATCCAGAGGTGTGATATTCCACTCCCGGGTAAGGATGGAGTGTGGAACTGAGCTCGGTAGGCTGCATGCACTACACACATCCCATTTCCGAGGAACAGGCCGACGGTACTCCCACTTAGAAATGTGCAGGTACGACCGAGTCTGTTCCTGGCTGGAGTGGGAGGGGGGTGGTACATCCCAAGTAGTGTAGGGGCAGATAGGGGGAGCAGCCTGGGTAAAGATAGGAGCTCATTGGGTGCTGGTCGCCTGAGCTCACACATAGAGGGTGTATATAAGGTGGGCACCATCAGAGAACAGGGTCAGTCTGTCAGCCTTTGCAGAGGAGTCACAGGAAGAGGAGCAGAGCAAATCCAGAGAGAGAGAGAGGAGAAAGAAAGAGAGACCCAGAGGGGGAAGCAGAAGAGAGGACTCTAAGACCCCAAATTCAAACAACGGGTGAAGAGCCGGCATTAGGGTACCGGAACCCAAGCTGGTGGGGGCAAAAACACACCCCAGCCAGAGACCGGAGGCCGTGGGCAGCGTCTGCCACGGCCACCCACCACATCCACCACGAAGGCATACCACGTGGAGGGTCAGGGAACCCAAGGCCAAGGGTCACCCAACAGAAGGCCCGAGGGAGCTGGACCTGGGTGGATCACTAGTGGGGACGGCCAGAGAAAGGACAGAAGGAGAGCTCAGGGTCACGCTCCGGACTCGCTTGGGGGTTGGCTGGATCCAGGACCTGGTGGACGCAGCACGGCTCGGGTGGTCACTTGAAGCTGGAGTGACCGGAACATCAGCAGTGAGTAAATACCCTAAACTGCACAACCCGACTCTGTCTTCCTTTAACATCTATGCTGCACCACTACAACCCCCATCCTCTGCACCTGACCCCCTGAGGCTATACCCCACCCGTTGGGGGTTATACCACCAAAAGCTGCACCTACACCATCAGCCTCAGCGGACCCTGCTGCAGCGGCGGCCATAGTGACCGCAACACAACGGGTGGCGTAGTCGACATTAAGAACTTAATAACATCTGTAGGACTGCCACATACAACTGAGTTTGACACCCTGGGCACGGACCGGGTCACAGCCACTCGGAGACTACAACCCCCATCTGATCCGGCTCCGGGTATTCCCCTAAAGAATATGGCCCAGGGGGCGCGTCATATGCACACTGTATTTACTGGAACAAACTCTATGTTTTGATAAGGTGATTTACTTTGCCGTGATGTATGCTTCACAAAGGGCATTGAAGACGTAGCTGTCACATATTTAGTGTCCAAACTTTTCACATAAAACCAGATATTCAGGTTTCACAGGATTCCAGATTGCAGTGTCTCAATCCGTTAAACAGCATTATATTATACATTAGTAATGTTTACTGACATGCAAGCAGATAGATGTTAGCTTTTTACTTAATATTGACACCTTCTCAATAATAGAAATTTTATTAACATTTGTTGACTACTTCGTACTCAAAGTTCTCTGAATCAAGTTCCTCAAAACGTATGCAGTACGGCCACATACTATGATACATACAGTATATAAAATTGCTGAAAATATTTTCAATATAAAATATGTTAAAATTCTCACAGAAGAAATGCATCCTTGAATGGCTGAGACAAAGAGCAGGTGAAGGAGGCAGATGCCTGTAGCATCACTTGAGAGTGAGTGCAAATTTAGATTAAATAAATGTAAACAGTTTCCAACAAATGTATTTGTACTATCAAGCTCTTAATAATGTTGAAGGTCTTGGATTATGATGAATACTTCATTTTAGTGCATAGATCAGAGGACAATTCATATTTTGAAAGGCAATTTGGCTAGCTAAACTGAGGTGTTGAATCTAAGAAATCTCCCTGTTCTATACCCTTAAGCACAGAAAGGGGGTATAGACATTCCTAATTGGATTCCAAGATAACCACAGAATAACAGAAAATACACTGCAGAAGCAGTAGATAATTTGTGAGTGAAAACAGGAGCTTCTCCAGGAGACAGAATGGAGAGTGAAAAGGCAGAAATTGAGATTTAGAGCTCTTCCACACGTCAGTGATTCGAGTATGTGTGGTGACAGTTTCCACACGTACTGGAGACACTGACACACGTAGACCCATTCAAATGAATCGGTCTGTGCACATGTCAGTGTGCCCGTGGGTAAAACACGCTAACATGTCCATTTTTTTCTCGCAGCATGGGCCTCAAAAAGGTCCCGCACATGTGCACACTGATGACATCCGTGTATCATCAGTGTGACACGTACTGGCGCCTGGAAATCAGCATACAATTAGCGCTGTTCCCAAGCGCCGGGTGCTGAACACTTCCTTCATCATTGTCCCCTGCGAATGGCGCTGCGATTAGTGTCGGCAGGGGACAATGTTGAGAGTAGTATTCTGCTCTCTCTGTGTTCAAAACCTGTAAAAAAAAGTATAAAATAAAAAAATCCTTATACTCACCTGTCCTAAGTGTCCCATGCTGTAATCCATCTGACTGCTCACGCCGAGGAGCCGGGGAGAATGACTCGTTCCAGCGAGCGGACCCCTGCTCTGTGCTGAGCTCACTGAGCGGTGTCCTGTCACTCAGTGAGCGCAGCTCGGGGGCCCCCTCGCTGCATCCATCTGTGTCACCCCAGGCCTGGATGCCACAAACTTGTAAGGCTGTGTCTGAGAGCAGGAGGGAGGTTCTCTGGTCATGGACCATTTGCATGCAGCACCTCCTGTCCCAGGCCAGTAGGGGGAGCAGGCTGCCCCTATAAAAGCTGGTACTGAGGGCAGGGTTAGGGAGACCAGGACCCACTTCTGAAGCATCCAGAAGGGTTCCCAGAAGAGAGGGACAGGTCAGCCGCAGCTGAGGAGTCCAGGAGGCATAGGAGGAACACCAAGTCAGGGACAGAGGCGACGAGAGCCGGTCCGGGCTGAGAGAGAACTACATACCGGACACTGGGATCCGAGGCTGTCAGGATTGCAAGTCTTGCAGCAGATCATCCACCTGGGAGGGATTTTAGGTCCCTTGGCCTAAGAAGCCTGGAGGCTCCGCCACACAGAGGGACCGGTACAGCACAGAGAAGCTACAGATACCTAAGGCCCGAGTCGCAAGCCATACAGGCGTAGTACACGGCAAGCTCAGGGACGTGGGCTATCATACCACTAAAGGGGGAGATAGTCAGCAAGGGCAGAGAGAGAATGGTAGGCCTACCCACTCACCCTGACCAGCGGAGCTCGCCCGAATGCCCTCAGACTCCCAGGTCCATTCCTACCCTATACTCCTGGTGGGTCTGTGATAAGATCTGCAGTAAAAGACCCTGGACTGCATTATTGGACTCTGTGTGATTACTGCTGCGCCTGCACCATCACCCCTAGCATCCTCTTACACTGCCCTGAGGCTACACTCCTCCCGTGGGGAGTTGTACTATTCCCTGCTGCATCCCCAACACCAGCCTCAGTGGTCTGCCTTGCAGCGGCGGTCCTCCCTGACCGCAATCCACGGTTGGTGTAGTCGGACTTTCAAAACCTATAAATACACTGCCACAGCATTTGGTCTGATCACCCTGAGCCACGGGACCGGGTCGCCACTATTACTCCCAGCATTGCCCTGAAGCCCGGTTCCGAGTGCCCCACGGCCCAGGGGGCGAGTCAGCTTTGGCGTAGTCGGCAGGATTGTGACCAACCCGCCACAAACGGGTATTGTGTGCCTGAAAAAGACTGTACACGTACCTTAAAAAGAGGTTTCCCGCCATCCGGAGGCGTTTCCCGCCATCCGGAGCCGTCTCCCGCCATCTTCAGTCATTTCCCGCCATCTTCAGCCGTTTTCCCGCCATCGGACGCCATCTTCAGGACGCCGCGCGGGAAGAAGAGGGGCATGGACGTCCAAAGCGCGCGAGACTTGAAGCCCCGCCCTACGCACCGACGCTGCGCAAGGTCCTGGAAGGGAGAGAGAGCGACGCTGACGTCACCAGGACGCGACACAAGGTCCTCGTCCGGAGCAGCATCAGCGGAGCCGCGGCCTACAGAAGAGGATCGTCGGAAGGTAGGCCACGCTTAACTAGGGGGGAGGAAGATGACGGACATGGAGGGGCCTTCTACAACCAGCGGGGCTGCAGCAGCGGTGATGCCGTTCTCTATGCCCTACATCCCCGGAGCAGCCTGGCTGCCCCAATACTATGGGGAATCCCATACCTTAACTGACTTTAGGGAAAGGCTGCACAGTTTGTTCAAAGTTTATCCCCTGACGGAAGAACAGAAAGTGAGCATTCTAACGGGGCAGCTCACCGGTGCAGCCCAGCGGGAAGTGAAATCATGGTCAGATGAGGAGAAAAGGACAGTAAAGGACATTCTGACCCGGCTGCGGAGTACCTTTGATACCCGTACCTCAGCAGAAATCAAAATGCGGTTCTATGGCTGTAAGCAGCGGGCCCAGGATAGTATCAGAGACTATGCCTTGAAACTGCAAGAAGCCCTGAGAGCTATCAAACAAGCTGACCCTGGTAGCGTGCAGGACTCTGATAAACTGTTGACTGACCAGTTCATAGAAGGTCTGCTGTCCAGCGCCCACAGAACCCAGCTGTGCCTCATGGCCCTACAGAACACGATTTGACTTTTGCGCAGTTCAAGGATCGGGCCATCCGGGTGCTCAGAGAACCCGCAGCAGGTGGCGCTGTAGCTTCCCGGCGCCCTGCCATCACTTACCACCGGGGGGAAGCACCCTACCCCGCAGACCTTGTGGGGGCTGATGCACAGGTCCTAAATCCGTCCCAGCCTGCAGACCTGCACCATCAGGTCCAGGAGCTAACAAAGAGTGTGGCTACATTAACCAGGACCGTACAGCCGTTGCAGGTGGAACCGTCAAGACCAATCGAGCTGGCTTCCAGTCCGGAGGATGTCCCGTGGCGTCGACAGAGGAGGATCCCGCCATTCAGAGGGAGGCCCGCCGACCGCTACACTGAGGATGGACAGCCGATTTGCCGCCGTTGCAGTCAGCCAGGACACATAGCAAGGTACTGTACTTTAAATGGGTCCGACCTGGGGCAGAGGGCCAACCCCCAGGCATAAGGTCATCAGGGCCATCTAATTGGCGTGATAAGTACGTGGGGGGACGCCCGGTCTTACCCGTAGTGCTGGACTGTATCCCCATGAGTGCATTGCTGGACACCGGGTCTCAAGTGACTACCATCCCCTACGTACTTTTCAAGCGGTACTGGAGTGACGCTGACATAACCCGCTACCCAGATGATGACTTAAGCATCATTGCCAGCAATGGCCAACCCATGCCGCAGGTGGGGTTCAGAGAGATGACCATCAAGATTGGTAAGGTGGAACTGCCGGCACAGGGAGTGATCATTGTGGACATTGACCGTCGTGAAAGTCACCCTAAAATAACTGTGGGTACTAATGTAATTGAAAACTGTCTTTCAGAAGTAATTATGATTTTGCAGCAGGTGGTGATGAATGCGAGCTCCAGCCAACAGAGGGTCCTACAGAAAGAGATAGGAGCCCTGATGAGACGGCAGCAGGTAGAACTGTCTGGTGGTGAGATCGGTAGCGTAAGAATGAGTGACCCATTCCCCATTTCCATGCCTCCTAAAAGTGAAATGATGATCTGGTGTCGGACTGCAATCGGGTTGAGAGGCAGAGACTACCAAGCCATGGTAGAACCCATGTACTCAGACAGCAGGCCCACCATTTTAACAGCCTGGAGGGTGGTTGATGTCCATCACGGGAGGGTGCCCGTTCGCATTCTCAACATTGGGGAGAGGGAGGTACACTTACCCAGGCACGCTACACTTGCCAAACTGTTTGCTGTTGAGCACAAAGCTATCAGGGCTGTGGAACCGTTGCCTCCATCTCCTCCGGCGGAGGGTAATGGCTCCCAGAAACAAAAGGAGGACTGGTGCCAGGAACTCCATGTGGGTGCTGACTCCACTCCCCTGCACCAAAAACAAGGAGTCTACCGGGTGGTTCAGGAGTACAAGAGAATTTTTAGTAAACACCCGCTAGATTTCGGCAGAGTAAATGGGATAGAACACCATATCCCCACGGGGAGCCACCCACCAATAAAAGAGAGACACAGGCCTGTACCCCCTGCACACTATCAGAACGCCAAGGGTATGCTGAGAGAAATGAAAGAAGCTGGGGTCATTAGAGATAGCTGTAGCCCCTGGGCAGCTCCCTTAGTTTTGGTAAAAAAGAAAGACGGTACCATGAGAATGTGCGTGGACTATAGGCAAATCAATTGTATCACCCATAAAGATGCGTATCCGCTACCTAGGATAGAGGAGTCTTTAGCAGCTCTAAAATCAGCTAATTTTTTCTCTACTTTGGACCTTACTACCGGGTACTGGCAGGTTCCTGTGGCAGAGGCTGACAAGGAGAAGACCGCCTTCACCACCCCTATGGGACTGAGTGAGTTCAACTGTATGCCCTTTGGGCTCTGCAACGCACCAGGGACCTTCCAGAGGCTGATGGAATGCTGTCTAGGGCACCGAAACTTCGAGACGGTCCTCCTTTACCTGGACGACGTGATCGTCTATTCGAAGACTTACGAGGACCATCTAAAGTACCTGGCCGAGGTGTTCGAAGCCCTGGCAGGCTACGGCCTGAAAGTGAAGCCTTCAAAGTGCCACCTGTTGAAACCAAAGGTCCAGTAACTAGGACACGTGGTGAGTGCAGAGGGAGTAGCCCCCGACCCCGATAAAGTTACAGCCATCAAGAGCTGGCCAAGCCCCTCTAACATCAAGGAAGTAAGGCAATTCCTCGGGTTGGTAGACTACTACCGAAGGTTCATCTCCGGGTTCACTAAGATGGCAGCCCCTATGCAGGACCTCCTGATAGGGCAATCTAAATCCAGAAGTCACAAGCCACCCTTCAAGTGGGACAAGCAGGAAGAGGAGTCCTTCCGCCAGTTGAAGATGGCCCTCACGGGGGATGAGATCCTGGCCTACCCCGATTATGGTCAGCCCTTTATCCTCCACACAGATGCCAGTAATGTGGGGCTGGGAGCCGTACGGTCACAGAACCAGCAGGGCAGAGAAAGGGTGATCGCGTATGCCAGCCGGAAGCTAAGGCCCACTAAAAGAAACCCGGAGAATTACAGCTCCTTCAAGCTAGAATTCTTGGCAGTGGTGTGGGCCGTCACAGAGCGGTTTAAGCATTACCTGGCCTCCGCAAAGTTCACCGTGTACACGGACAACAACACGTTGACACATCTGGACAATGCAAGACTAGGTGCCCTAGAACAGCGGTGGATGGCCCGACTATCCAATTATGACTTCACAATCAAATACCGTGCAGGCAGAACCAACGCCAACGCAGACGCCCTATCAAGAATGCCTCACCTACCTGAAGGAGAAGACGACTCGGAAGAGCTGGAGGAAATAGAGCTCCCTGCGTTCCACCGGTATGGGGCCACACAGCATTCTCACCGGGTAAGAGACAAGGACTTAACCACCGTCATGTTCAACCCCTTACCCCACCACGGCTGGGCTGAAATGCGAGATAGCGACCCTGCAATACGCCTGGTGAAAGACATGTTAACCCAGGAAGACGCTAGCTCTGGCCCGGACACTCCAGAGGAAGCCAAGTAGATATGGAAGGAGAAAAGCAGGCTATTCCTCTACGAGGGTAAGCTGTGCAGAAGACTTGTCAACCACCGGACGCACGAGCTGACCTGGCAGATAGTGGTCCCAAGGCGAGATGCAGCAATGGTCCTGGAGGCCTACCATGACAGAGCGGGACACTTCGGGTGGAAGAAACTGGAGTTCCTACTGAGAGAGCGGTTCTACTGGGTCGGCATGAGAAGGGCCATCGAGAAGTGGAGCAGGGACTGCGGCCCATGTCACCTCAGAAGGAAGGACCGTGCCAGCCAGCAGACAGGCTACGTCTATGCCCTGACAATTGTGGACCATTACGGTTCCTGGTAGTGGATCCTGTTAAAGACCTGACAGCCCAAACAGCGGCCAGAGCCTTCCAGCAACACTTCTGCCGTCCACATGGGTATCCGGAACAGGTCTTGACAGATCAAGGTCCAGCGTTTGAGGCTGAAGTATTCCAGGAGTTCTGCAACCTCTACGGCTGTAGGAAGATTCGGACAATGCCTTACCACCCGCAAACCAACGGGCTGTGTGAGAAAATGAACAATATCATCATTGATCTCCTCAAGACGTTACCCCTGGAAGAACGTAGCCTGTGGCCGGAGAATCTGCCAGACCTGATTGACTTGTACAACCATATCCCGGTGAATGCTACAAATTGCACCCCGGCTTACCTAATGTGAGCAAGACCAGGTAAGCTGCCGATCGACCTGGAAATGGGAGTCCTGACACCTGAGGACACCTCCCCAGACGCGGACTGGGATACGGAACGGCGGCTACAGTACAAGAAGGTACAGGAGAGTGTGGAGAGGAGTCTGGCTCAAGCGAGAGAAAAGCAAGAGAGGCTCTTCAACCAACACGCCCCTGCTGGTCCCCTGGAACCTGGTGAGCAGGTCCTGAAGCGGAAGAGAAGGCTACACAAGCTGGATGACCAGTGGGAGAGAGACCCGTACACAGTACTGCAGTCCGACCACGACAACCCTAAGGTATGTGTGATTACCAAGGATGGAGGAGAAGCCACTAGTACTGTTTCCATAGACCACCTAAAACGGTGCCCCGAGCAACTACAGAGTCCAAGTGAAGATCAAGATGACCTTGAACCCGCAGAGGACAAGGAAGAGATGATCAACACAGTTCTCGGAGAGTTCCCCCTGACCTGGACTCAGATAAATGGCGCAATAGTGGTACCCGTCCTACACTTCCTTCAGCCTACCCAGCAGGAGCCTACCGGAGGACAGGAAGAACAAGAAGAGCAAGCAGCCTCAGAGTCAGAAGCAGCCCAGGAGAGTCAACCCTCTGCTGACAGTGAGCCTGCCATGCCTGCGGTAAGCCAAAGAACCCGCAGACAGCAGCCTGCCCTGCCTGTGAACCCAGCTAGTAGCTGTACCCTCAATGATAGTGGGGAAAGCCAGGTTGGTCCACCACCAGACAGTGGGTTAAGGAGGTCAACCAGGAGAACTAGGGGTCAAACACCAGCTCACTGGAGGATATAGGTACAAGCTCTAAATGTACCATGTATATATTTAATCTGTTTGTTAACTGTAACTAATAGTGTTTTCTCCAGTTTTTCTAGATATATGGACTGACAGGTTATGAACTTTGGATAACCGGAACTACATTGTAAATAGTTGCACCTGGTGCCTCTTGCGAAGACCGCCACGGAAGAAAAACCTGTCTGGCGTGGTCCCGAGTGGTCCAAAGTAGTTTGCTTCGCCTTGAAGCCACGCCCAGGGCCAACGTTTGGGGTTTGCTTTGGACAGGTCCCCGCACCGGTTAAGACTTCGCCTTATTGGGTGAAATGGACACCCGGTACCAGACCACACTGTGACCTAAAGAACTCAATATGTGGTGTTGTTTGTTATTTCTTTCTCTGTTGTGTTTATGTTATAATTTATACCCTGTATTCGTGCTTCTTGTTAGTCCCGGAGTACTAAGCTTTACTAGGGGGGAATGTGTCACCCCAGGCCTGGATGCCACAAACTTGGAAGGCTGTGTCTGAGACCAGGAGGGAGGTTCTCTGGTCATGGACCATTTGCATGCAGCACCTCCTGTTCCAGGCCAGTAGGGGGAGCAGGCTGCCCCTATAAAAGCTGGTACTGGGGGCAGGGTTAGGGAGACCGGGACCCACTTCTGAAGCATCCAGAAGGGTTCCCAGAAGAGAGGGACAGTTCAGCCGCAGCTGAGGAGTCCAGGAGGCATAGGAGGAACACCAAGTCAGGGACAGAGGCGACGAGAGCCGGTCCGGGCTTAGAGAGAACTACATACCGGACACTGGGATCCGAGGCTGTCAGGATTGCAAGTCCTGCAGCAGATCATCCACCTGTGAGGGATTTAGGTCCCTTGGCCTAAGAAGCCTGGAGGCTCCGCCACACAGCGGGACCGGTACAGCACAGAGAAGCTACAGATACCTAAGGCCCGAGTCGCAAGCCATACAGGCGTAGTCCACGGCAAGCTCAGGGACGTGGGCTATCATACCACTAAAGGGGGAGATAGTCAGCAAGGGCAGAGAGAGAACGGTAGGCCTACCCACTCACCCTGACCAGCGGAGCTCGCCCGAATGCCCTCAGACACCCAGGTCCATTCCTACCCTGTACTCCTGGTGGGTCTGTGATAAGATCTGCAGTAAAAGACCCTGGACTGCATTATTGGACTCTGTGTGATTACTGCTGCGCCTGCACCATCACCCCCAGCATCCTCTTACACTGCCCTGAGGCTACACTCCTCCCGTGGGGAGTTGTACTATTCCCTGCTGCATCCCCAACACCAGCTTCAGCGGTCTGCCTTGCAGCGGCGGTCCTCCCTGACCGCAATCAACGGGTGGCGTAGTCGGACTTTCAAAACCTATAAATACACTGCCACAGCATTTGGTCTGACCACCCTGAGCCACGGGACCGGGTCGCCACTACTACTCCCAGCATTGCCCTGAAGCCCGGTTCCGTGTGCCCCATGGCCCAGGGGGCGAGTCACATCCATCTCCTCTTTGCATATGTCTTTCAAATACAAAAGCTGACTGTTCATCCCTTTCAATAAGTCAACTGGAAGAAGTCATTGTACTGTAGTATTTTCCTTTTCCCTTGTGGTGCTAAGGAACAGGATTCATTGATGGAATGGAAATTCTAATCCAGACAACATTCAATGTTGTAAATTAAAAAGCTGATGGTCTCACTGTCAGAGGCGACAACATCCTTCTGTGACTGAGACAATCATTGTGATATTTGTTCTATTACACCCTTCACTTCCTCCTCAATAATATACTTGCCAGAGGCAAAGGAGGCCAAATTGTTCAGTAGTGCTGGGTCAGTTACTGCCAAAATTGTTGGTGATGCTGCTGATATCTGCTCCCACATTTTTTTACCATGGTATTGGTAGTTTTTTTATCTCATGGTACCATGTCCATTGTCAGTGCCATATTTTGGTTTAACATACATCTTGGAAATAACTATAATGTTTAATTACATTATCAAAATTTGTTACCAGCCACCCTTAACCAAGCCTGGAAAACTATGGAATCAACTACAAATGCAAGGCAAGTTTCATGCAAAAAGGCTAATGCAACACCAGCCAACCCTTTACTATTGGTGCAGTGTGTATATGTTTCGAGCTTGACAAATTAATCAGGTGTGCCAAAACAGACCTGCACTGTAAAATGTCTTAATTTTCTCTAATCATTTGTTTTTAAATGTTTGGTTAAAGCAAATGAATTAGTCTTGCCAAAAATGGAACACCTAACAGCAACATATGCCAGCAGGTAAGAACACAGCCTCAAAATTCAGCAGCAGTCAACATTATAGTTGGTGTGGGGTGTCCGGTTGCCAAATTGGAATAGTCAAATAGGTAATAATAATAATTTTTTTTTTTTATATAGTGCCAACATATTCCGCAGCAGTTTACAATTAAGTAGGGACATGTACAGACAATATAAACAATACAATGTATCACATTTCAACAGTTAAAGGAGGAGTGAGGGCCCTGCTCGCAAGCTTACAATCTATATGGAAATAGGGGGACACAATAGGTAGAACATGGTCATCAGCCAGTATCTGTCTAAGGGCGGTTACCATGTGCCATTGAGTGCATGGAGGATGTGGAGACAGATGAATAGGCAGGAGCAGATTAAGATTAACATTTAGTAGAGAACAAGGAAGAGTTAGGTTGGTGAGTTGAGGTGATAGGCTTTTCTAAACAGATGTGTTTTTAAAGCACGTTTAAAAACTTGGGGGCTAGATATAAGTCGCATCTTTTGGGGTAGTGCATTCCGGAAAACAGGCACGGCATGAGAGAAGTCTTGGAGATGGAGGTGCGATGTTCGGATTATGGAGGATGTTAGTCTTAGATCAGTTGCAGAATGGAGAGCGCAGGAGGGGTGATAGAAATGAGGGCTGAGATATATGGCGGTGCAGAACTAAGGAGAGCTTTGTGGGTGAGAGAAATGAGTTTGTATTGTATTCAATAGCGAATGGGTAACCAGTGCAATGACCGGCACAGGGTAGAGGCGTCAGTGAAGTGACCTGATAGAAATACAACCCTGGCTGCTGCTTTCAGGATGGATTGGAGAGGAGGCAATTTGGTTAGAGGGAGACCGATCAGAAGAGAGTTGCACTAGTCCAGACTAGAGTGAATGAGAGTAACAGTAAGAGTTTTTTGCAGTTTCAAAGTTGAGAAAAGGTCCGATTCTGGAGAAGTAGGTCAGACGCAACCGGAAATGACTAAGCCGCGAACTCCAAGGGCGGCTGGCATAAATAGCAGCTCCAGAGCAGGAGGTATTATGGCGCTCATGGTCAATTGTGACCACTTAGGAGGATAAGGACTGGTTGGTTTGTAATGCTTGAGCATTCCCAGCTGGGGGCTCATATTAGTAGCCGAGGAAGGGGCCATTAGCCAAAAATGTTCCCTGACTATTAATATCAGCCCACAGCTCTTTGCTTAGCCTTTACTGGCTAGGTTACAGGGGGACCCCAGAAAAAAAATTACGTGGGGTCCCCCTATAAATTCTAACAAGCAAAGGCTAAACAGACAGCTGCGGGCTGATATTAATAGCCAAGGAAGGGGCCATGGATACCAGCCCCCTCCGTGGCTATTAATATCACTCCTCAGCAGTTCCAGAAATGACACATCCATACGAAGAGCCAAATCTGGCACTTATCCTCCGCTCTTCCCACTACCCTGTAGCGGTGGCGAGTGGAGTAATGGGTTTGGGGTTCACGTCAGCCTTGTATTGGCGGCTAATGCGAAGCCCGGGTTAGTAATGGAGGGCGTCTATAAGACGCCCTCATTTCTAACCGCGTAGTAAAGTCAAGGTCAGAATAAAGTATTTTAATGAAATAAAAAACACACGGTTCTACAATTTTTTTTATTGCACTCTCAGTTCCCGAAGCCTTTGATCTTTTGAAAAAAACGTAAAATATCAAACAACCATATCCCTCACCTGCCCGCCGTCACGACGTAGTCCATGTACCGCCAACGATTGTCCCTCGATGATCCGTGTCACTTCTACAGTAGTGACTTCAGCCATCACTGATGTCACTGCTGTAGAAGACAGCAATGTACACTGACAGGGGTGTAAAATCACCCCTGTCAGTGTACATGCTGCAGGAGATCACTGGGGTTCATCAGCTGAAGATCAGCTGATGAGCCCCGGTGAGCTAACCACCGTGGGAGCATTCTTCAGAATGCTCCCACGGGGAGGTCACGTGAGCATCTGCTGATCACTGACATCACCGCAGGTCCTGGCAGCTCAGTATACTGCTGGGAGCAAGCCCGCTCCCTGCAGCATACCACCGATGGCCGGGAGCAGTGCATCGCCGCCGGGGACCAGGAGGACACCGGGAGCCCCGGACAGGTGAGTATAAGTTTTTTTTTTATTTTTTACTTTTTCTTTCCTCTTTTTTACCGCGGGCACGCAGGCTGGGCAGAGTAGACCACTGCTCCTCCCAGCCACGCCTCTCTTGCTGTTATCAGCAGGAGCGCCAGTCGGATGAGAGGAGCAGTATTACCACCCGCACCGCGTTTCCATCGTAAATTCGCAGCCACTGGCTTTAATTGAAACGCAGCAAATCCGCAGGTGTAGATATTATACCTGCAGGTTTGCTGCGGTTCAATGCAAGTCAATGGGTGCGAATTTGCGGAGGAAATGCCCAAACAATGGTCCTGCTGCATTTTTTTCCACAATGGTAATTCTGAGCAGAAATTTCCGCATCATGTACACACATCAGGATTACCATTGCTACAGCTCGCATACCTGTTAACAAGCATTTTCGCCGCATTTCCGCATCAATAACGCTTCATGTGCACATAACCTCAATAGAAAAACAGAACTTAATATTTGGTACAGAAACCTATGCTTGCAATTACAGAGGTCAGACGTTTATTGTAGTTCTTGACCAAGCTTGCACAGACTGCAGCAGGGATTTTGGGCCACTCCTCCATACAGATCTTCTCCAGATATTTCAGGTTTCGGGGCTGTTGCTGCCGGGCAACATTGAGTTTCAGCTCCCTCCAAAGATTTTCTATCGGGTTAAGGTCTGGAGACTGGCTAGGCCACTCCAGGACCTTGAAATGCTTCTTATGGAGCCAGTCCTTAGTTGCCCTGGCTGTGTGTTTCGGGTCATTGTCATACTGGAAGACCCAGCCACGACCCATCTTCAATGCTCTTACTGAGGGAAGAGGTTGTTGGCCTAAATCTCGCGATACACGACCCCATCCATCTCTTCAATACGGTGCAGTCATCTTTTCCCCTTTGCAGAAAAACATCCCCAAGGTATGATGTTTTCCTGATCATACTTCATGGTTGGAACGGTGTTCTTGGGGTTGTATTCATCCTTTTTCTTCCTCCAAACACGGCGAGTGGAATTGATGCCAAAAATTTCTATTTTGGTCTCATCTAACCACATGACCTTCTCCCATGCCTCCTCTGGATCATCCAGATGGTCATTGGTGAACTACAAACGGGCCTGGACATGTGTTAACATGAACAGGGGAACTTTGCGTGCCCTGCGGGATTTTAATCCATGACGGTTTAGTGTGTTACTAAAGGTAATGTTTGCGACTGTGGTCCCAGTTTTCTTCAGGACATTAACCAGGTCCTCCCATATAGTTCTGGACTGCTTTCTGACTTCTCTCAGAATCATCCTCACCCCACGAGGCAAGGTTTTGCATTGAGCCCCAGACCGAGGAAGATTGAAAGTCATCTTGTGTTTTTTCCATTTCTAATAATTGCACCAACAGTTGTTGTCCTTAGACAGTTTTTTGGTCTTGGTCATGGTGGAGAGGTTGGAGTGTGATTGAGTGTGTGGACAGGTGTCTTTTATACAGTTCAAACAAGTGCAATTAATACAGGTAATAAGTGCAAATTGGTAGTGTTTCTTAAAGAAAAACTAACAGTTCTGTGAGAGCCAGAATTCTTGCTGGTTGGTAGGTGATCAAATACTTATTTCATGCAATAAAATGCAATTTAATAATTAAAAAATCATACAATGTGATTTTCAGTTTTTTTTATTTTAAGATTCTGTCTCTCAAAGTTGAAGTGTACCTACGATTAACATTACAGACCTCTCCATTCTTTGTAGGTGGGAAAACTCGCAAAATCGGCAATGTATCAAATACTTATTTTCCCCACTGTATATGGCAAGAGTAGGCCTCTACGATTTGTATTTTTTAATTAAAAACACAAAAATGCAGAAAATATTTTTTTTACATATTTGAACCCTAATTTGTTTAAATAATGTACTAATGTGTGATGAAATTTACTTTATTCTGAGAGCAACATAGTTCAGAAATGTAAATTTGGGATGTGCTAATTTTGTGCCTTTAGGAGAAACATTTTTTTTTCTTTTTTCATTGTCACATTCCAGAAGTTATAGTAATTTATTTTTTTTTGTTGACGTAGCTGTATGAGAGATTGTTTTTTTCAGGTTCAGTTGTGTTCCTCAGTGTTAGCATTTTGGGGTACATAGTTATTATCTATCTTTTATTAACTCATTATGAGGAGAAACAGAAAGAAAAACATATTGTAATATTTTACATTGTCCGCTGTTAACATGCTGCTCAAATAAATTGTTAACTTTATTCTGTGGGTCCGCACAATTATACTGATACCAAATGTATTTAGTTTTATTTATATTTTATTAATTTTGTACAATAAATACACTGCAAAAATGGCAAGTTTGGCGTTGTTTTTTCAATTCTTTTTACAACGTCGATGTTGTGGGACAATTATTGATATAGTTTTATAATTCATGTCATTGTGGATGCAGTGTTACAAAATATGTTACATTTTTTAGCCAGATTTATTAGTTTCCAGATAAAAGCTTTTTTTTTTTTTTTTCGAGGGGGGGAGGGGTGGCTGGGATTTTGGGGAGGGTGTTTTTACTTTTTCTCTTAATTCTTAAAAACATATTTTTTATTTTATTTTTGCAATATTTATTAGTACCCCAAGGTGACTTTAGCATGCAATCTCATGATCGCATTAGTAATGCACAGCAGCAGTGCTGTGTATTTCCATACACTGTTACTGTTACTACACCGAGAGATCTGATTGGCTGTAGTTTATGATAGACCCAGAGGCCTCTGTCAGGACCCTGGTTGCCATAGCAATCAATTTACACCCACGATCGCACTTTCCTCTGTCTTACTTCTCATGTGCTGCTCTCACTCTTGATAGTGGCATACTAGGGGTTAAATTGCCAGAATCAATGAGAACGCCGATCCTAGAAGTTACAGCTGGAGCCTGGCTTTATGTTACAGTCGGGCTTCAAAGCTTTACCGATGTGATCAGCGTGACGGATAGATGCATCATAGAGCACTAAGTGACATGTGCACATGACGGTGTTAATGGGTTAAGGCTACTTGATTTTATAATGGAATTGTTATCACCAGGGGCGTAGATAGGATTCATGGGGCCCCATAGCAGAAGTTCAAATTAGGCCCCCCCCAAAAAAAAATGTAAATAATTGTCAGGGTCACAGAAGAGCAGATCACACAACCTTCCAGCCTTTACATAGTAATTTTCCTCCTGCTGACGTCCTAGGCCCCTCTTTCATTGTCCCATAAAGTGTGATACCAACAAAAGTGTCCCCCAAACACAGTATGATAACCCCATGGTGAAATCCTCCACATGCGCAGTATAATGACCCTACTGTACCTCACCTCAACTCCCAGGGCAAAGTTTGCTGACCCCAACACAGTATGATCCCCCAATTGTGAGCCCTAGAGCTAGAGAGGTTGGTAGGTAATAAGGGAAGGTGTTATACTTAATAAAAGATGAAACTATATAACTAAGGACGGCGCTATACATAATAAGCGAGTACACTATATACTAAGGGCGTATGCTATACATAATAAGTGAGTACACTATGTACTAAGGGACTGTGCTATACATAATACGGCTACATTCCTGCATCTGTGTGCAGTGTCAGAGTGCTGCCCTGTTTTACCGACGCATTGAGCATGTCCTATTCTAATCCTCAAAATCGGATCAGAACATGACATTCTCTGACCCTCACAGATCTCATTCTCAGATCCGTGAATTTCATGGATGGGTGAATGGATCTATAAAACTCTACAAGTCCGTGGACCATCCGATAAAAAAATCTGACATTTCTTACAAATGTGAGAATGCAGCCTAAGGGATTTTACATGTAACATTATCACTCCAAGTCACACAGCGCAGATACAGAATAATATTTACATCCAGGCACTTACCGTGGACATCTCGTCTGATCAGAGACGGTTTCTGCTGCTTCTTCTCCATATGGTCAGACCTTCATGTCGACATCTCCCAGCCACGACTTGTCTTGTCATGATGATCTCCAGCCTAGATAATAACAAGGTCACATATATTGTATATATACATGTGTCTTCCCCGCACTGCGCCCCTGAATAAAGATCTGTAACCCCCCATTAATATATAGTGATATAAAGTAATAAGCAGCACTGTGCCCCCCATTAACTATAATCTGCACCTGCCAATAATATAAATTATTCAGTCTCTGTGACTCTCCCCAATTAACTGTAAGGCTATGTGCACACGGAAAATATACAAGCACCCCTATCATTGCTCTGTCCCAGCACCTCCATCATTGCTCTCTCCCAACACCCCCGTCATTGCTATGTCCCAGCCAGCACCTCCCATCATTGCACTCTACCAGCACCCCCAACATTGCTCTGTCCCAGCACCCCTGTCATTGCTCTCCCAGCACCCTCGTAATTGCTCTCTCCCAGCACCCCTGTCAATCCTCTCTCCCAGCACCACTGTCATTGCTCTCTCCCTGCACCCCCATCATTGCTCTCTCCCTGCACCCCGTCATTGTTGTCTCCCAGCACCCCCATCATTGCACTCTCCGAGCACCCCCATCATTGCTCTGTCCCAGCACCACTATCATTGCTCTCTCCCAGCATCCCCATCATTGCTCTCTCCAAGCACCTCCGTCATTGCTCTCTCCCAGCACCCCCGTAATTGCTCTCTCCCTGCACCCCCGTCATTGCTCTCTCCGAGCACCCCCATCATTGTTCTCTCCCAGCAACCCCCGTCATTACTCTCCCAGCACCTCCAACATTGCTCTCTCCCAGCAACCTGTCATTGCTCTCCCCATCCCCGTCATTGGTCTACTAATACCCATCATTGCTCTCCCCGCCCCATCAGCCCCATCACTGCTCTTCACAGCCCCACCATTGATCTCCCCAGACCAATCAGCGCTCTCCCCAGCCCCATCAGCCCCACCATTGCTCTCCCCAGCCCCATCAGCCCCACGATTGCTCTCCCCAGCCGCATTAGCCCCACGATTGCTCTCCCCAGCCCCACCAGCCCCACCATTGCTCTCCCCAGCCCCATCAGCCCCATTATTGCTCACTCTAGCCTCATCAGCCCCATTATTGCTCTCCCCAGCGTTTCAGTAAAAATAAAAAAAAAAACACTTACCTCTCTGCCCGTTCCCCCGCAGGCCACAGCATCACTGCTCTTCCCAGCCCCACCATTGCTCTCCCCAGCCCCATCAGCCCCATTATTGCTCACTCCAGCCCCATCAGCCCCATTATTGCTCTCCCCAGCGTTTCAGTAAAAATTAAAAAAAATTCCCCCGCAGGCCGCAGCATCCTTGTTGTCTGCAATTTCCTCCTCACATAGGCCCGTGCTGCATGATGATGTCATCAAGCAGCGCGTGCCTGTGTGAGGGAGGAAGCGGCGGGCAGGAAGCAGAGGACGGATCTCTGCAACTCCGCTGCCATTCTGTCCTGTCAGCAGTGGAGCTGCAGGGATCGCTCCCTGCCCGCCTTGAGCAGGGAGACACTGCACTGGCGGGCCCCCTGGAGCAGCTGCACCAGCAGCGGTATGTCCGCCCCTGGACTGCTATGGGCCTCCCCAGCTCACGGGCCCCATAGCAGTCGCGTGGTCTGCCGCCATTGGCGGTACGCCACTGGTTATCACAAGCTGGACTATTTTTTGCTTACACAACAATTAGTATCCTGTAATCTCTAACTAGATGATTGTTAAAGTGAAATCACATCTAAAAGCTAAACTTCTTCATTGCGGTAAAAATGAACAATCACGAGGATATACTTTACTATGATACAATTACATACTTTATGCAGAAAGTATTAGTATTGATCTGAGGGCCTCTTTACTGCTTTTACAGCCTTTAGATTGCTAGAATTATATTCTTCATTTGATTTTGCAACAAGAATATAGGAATATATGAACCTTTTGTAGATTTAAAGGAAATTAGCCATTAGGTTTTTGCTACTTACTATGAGCAGCGTAATGTAGGGATAGAGACCCTGATTCCAGTGATGTGTCACTCACTGGTCTGCTTAGTGCAATTTTTATACAAATTGCTATTTATCAGCAGATTATCACCAGAGAGCTATTTGGTCTACTACCTGGTTGTTCAACCATGACCCCAGGGACTACTGATTGGCAGCTTTCTGCCTATGCACAGTATACATCGCAAACTGCCAATCAGTGTTTTGGTTGAGGTTTTACAGAACTCAGCATTTAACTGGTAGATCTGCAGCAGATAAAACTGTTTTAATAAAAACTACAGCAAGCAACCCAGTAAGTGACACATTGCTTGTATCAGGGTCTCTGCCCCTACATCATGCTTCTCTCAGATAGGATAGCAAAAACCTGGTGATAAATTCCTTTTAAGAGGTCTGGTATCTTTGCTTGACTGTCAAGTTTTTTCTCATCTAGTTCAGTTAATATAATGTTTTGAGTCCAGGAACCGCTGAGAGGCCAGAAATTGATTAAAAAAACTGTCAGGTTCAAAGAGATTATATACAGGGCTGGATCATTGGCTTTAATGGACTTTGGGTCCCTTTAATAGCCCACAAACAATCTTTTATTCCAGTGAAAGTTAAAAGGAACCTGTCAGGTCCCCTGATACTTTTAAACTGCCCCCAAGACCTTTAAGACCTTTATTCAGGTATTACAGTAATATTTTCATGGTTTTATGGAACTGCACTCATTGAAACATAATCAGCTTATAGACAGCACCTCACTGATGGTTAATGAACCAGGACTAGGCCATTGAGGCTTTTACTCACTGAGACTAGTACAGGTTCAGCAGCTGCAGTCATGCCCCATGGATGTGACTGATAGTCCCTGCATTGCCCGGGTCTTCAGTTTCAGCTCCTCATAGCATCTTCCTTCTCCTGCCATGGCTCACTTGCTGATCCAAAATAAGGTGCTTTAGCAAGCCTACTGGAAATCAGTGCCCTAACAGGGACTGTCAATCAGTAGACTCAGTGAGTAAATGCTTCACCAAACTAGTCCTGGTTGTCTGCATACAGTGACGTGCTGTATATAAGTTGATTTTGCTCTAGTATATGAAGTTCCATAAAACAATTTACAATACTGATATACTTGAATAAAGGGGGGACGTTTAAAGGTATTGTGGGACCTGGAAGTTTCCCTTTAAAATTAAGTAAATCTATACTATAGTGATAAAATGACCCAGCAGAGTGAATGAGGCACTTTCTGTCTCCTTGTCAAACTATGTATAGTATAATAGATATGTGTTTAGTTCCAAAAGGACAATGCTAGTAAATGTCTTGTCACCTTTAAGACAACTGTATATGCGGTGATGTCACTGATGAAGCAATCAGTATTGGTGCTTTGCTTGGACACCCAGCACCAAGGAGCATTTGTAGTCTATGACAGAGAAATGTGCCTCTTACGATGCCAGCAGTGTAAGATCACAAGTTAGGGAATAAGTAGGCCATGATGTCAGCAAAAAATACCGTTCTGGAATGGTGGAGCAGACAGATGCTGAAAAGAGAGGTCCCAAATGGAACAAGGGATAATGATAACGTTGTTTTGCATTCAAGCGCACAATGTCTTCACTGATTTGCTTTCGGTATTGGTAAAAGTTAATTTAATAGTATAGTTAATTTGATTCTTCCCCTTAAATATTCTCAGTACTCATTTATGTTGAGCACTGTATATATTGTATATATTATATATATATATATATATATATATATATATATATATATACTGTATATACAGTATATATATACATACATATACAGTGGAGAAAATAAGTATTTGATACTCTGCCGATTTTGCAGTTTTTCCCACCTACAAATAATGGAGAGGTCTGTAATTTTTATCGTAGGTCCACTTCAACCATGAGAAACAGAATCTAAAAAAAATCCAGAAAATCACATTGTATGATTTTTAAATAATTGAATTGAATTTTATTGCATGAAATAAGTGTTTGATCACCTACCAACCAGCAAGAATTCTGGCTCTCATAGACCTGTTAGTTTTTCTTTAAGAAGCCCTCATACTCTGCACACATTACGTGTATTAATAGCACCTGTTTGAACTTGGTACCTGTATAAAAAACACCTATTCACACATTCAATCACAATCCAACTTCTCCACCATGGCCAAGACCAAAGAGCTGTCTAAGGACACCAAGGACAAAATTGTAGAACTGCACAAGGCTGAGATGGGCTTCAAGACAATAGGCAAGCAGCTTGTTGAGAAGGCAAGAACTGTTGGCACAATTATTAGAAAATGAAAGAAACACAAGATGACTGTCAATCTTCCTCGGTCTGCATGCATGATCTTGCCTCGTTGGGTAAGAATGATTCTGAGAAAGGTCAGGAATGAGCCCAGAACTACACGGGAAGATCTGGTCAATGACCTGAAGAGAGCTGGGACCACAGTCTCAAACATTACCATTAGTAACACACTAGGCTGTGGTGGATTAACATCCTGTAGGGCACTCAAGGTCCCCCTGCTCATGCCAGCGCATGTCCAGGCCCATTTAAAGTTCACAAATGACCATCTGGATAATTCAGAGGAGGCATTGGAGAAGGTAATGTGGTCAGATGAGACCAAAATAGAACTTTTTGGCATCAACTCCACTTGCCGTCTTTGGAGGAAGAAGAAGGATGAGTACAACCCTAAGATTACTGTCCCAACCGTGAAGTATGGTGGGGGGAAACATCATACTTTGGGGGTGCTTTTTTGCAAAGGGGACAGGATGACTGCACTGCATTAAAGAGAGGATGGATGGGGTCATGAATTGCAAGATTTTGGCCCTCTGTAAGAGCATTGAAGATGGGTAGTGGCTGGGTCTTCCAGCATGACATGATCCAAAACACACAGGCAGGGCAACTAAGGAGTGGCTCCATAAGAAGCATTTCAAGGTCCAGGAGTGACCTAGCCAGTCTCCAGACCTGAACCCAATAGAAAATCTTTGGAAGGAGCTGAAACTCAATGTTGCCCAGCGACAGTCGTGAAACCTGAAAGATCTGGAGAAGATCTGTATGGTGGTGTAGCGCCCCGAGGGTTCGGTCGCTACAGAGGTATTGCATCTCACCCAGATGTGTGATATCTCACTTCCAGGTAAGGATGGAGTATGGCTCAGGACTAGAGATGAGCGTTGTTCGACTCGAACTGTTCGCCAATCTCAAATTCGAGCTGTTTTGGGCGGTGTTCGAGCCGTTCGGCGAACACGAACGATTTGAGAAAAATTCGGCTGTTCGAGGTTATGTTCGATAACTGTTCGTGCACCAAAATCATAACTGGATTTTTTCTCAGTAATGATGAAAATTAATGTTAATACGCAGTTTGAGTGTACAGCGGAGCGGGGGGAGGGGCAGGGGATGGATCTCTGCAGGAATAATGAAGATCTCCATTTTTTTTCTCTTTCCCGCATTTACAGTGGGGAGGTGCAATCTGTCAGCCTATCAGCAGCGCACACACGGAGCGAAGTGCTTTTTTTCACACAAGCAAGGGCATGTGTCATTGGCAGTGTATGTCACATGTCCTTGCCCTATAAGACCCAGCCATTTTCCCCGTCGCCACCATTTTCTCACTGCTGCAGCTGCGTGTTAGAAGGCACCGCTGTTGCTGTGTGCGCTATACCTTGTTAATTTCAAGCCAATTTTCGCACAAATCAACAGATAGCTTGGGAGTAGGGAATAGTTGTGATTGCAGTCCTTTTAAGGACTAGGTTACAGCATTTCCTACGACTTTTATCAGGCTGGTCTGTGCTCTTAAATAGATAGGTTGTGGGAGTAAAGACTAATTGTAATTGCAGTCCTTTTCAGGACTAAGTTACATCAGTTCCTATCAGTTTTTGCCAGGCAGGTCTGTGCCAGTGCTGTGCAAGTTTTTTTCACAGCATTTGGCTGAATCTAGCAAAGCTAATCCTTTTTGGCCTATTGCAGAGTGTGTTAGTCAGTGGAGTAGCCTATCTGTGTTGCAAGATACACCACCTGTGTATAGAATACCAATTTTTTTACTGCACCTAGTGAAGTAAAACCTTTTGGGCATAGCATCATTCTATTAGTCCATCTATACTGACCTCCATAAGCTTGCAAATTCAAAATAATTTTTTGTCTGCATCTAGCTCTGAAAAAATATTTGGGCTTCTAGCAGTGTGTGGGACTTGTTCTATTAGTCCATCTATACTGACCTCCATCAGGTTGCAAATTAAAAATATTTTTTTGTCTGCATCTAGCTCTGAAAAAATATTTGGCCTTCTAGCAGTGTGTGGGACTTGCTCTATTAGTCCATCTATACTGACCTCCATCAGGTTGCAAATTAAAAATAATTTTTATCTGCATCTAGCTCTGAAAAAATATTTGGGCTTCTAGCAGTGTGTGGGACTTGTTCTATTAGTCCATCTATACTGACCTCCATCAGGTTGCAAATTAAAAATATTTTTTTGTCTGCATCTAGCTCTGAAAAAATATTTGGCCTTCTAGCAGTGTGTGGGACTTGTTCTATTAGTCCATCTATACTGACCTCCATCAGGTTGCAAATTAAAAATAATTTTTATCTGCATCTAGCTCTGAAAAAATATTTGGCCTTCTAGCAGTGTGTGGGACTTGGTCTATTAGTCCATCTATACTGACCTCCATCAGGTTGCAAATTAAAAATAATTTTTTTCTGCATCTAGCTCTGAAAAACTATTTGGGCTTCTAGCAGTGTGTGGGACTTGGTCTATTAGTCCATGTATACTGACCTCCATCAGGCTGCAAATTGAATATAATATTTTTCTGCATCTAGCTCTGAAAAAATATTTGGCCTTCTAGCAGTGTGTGGGACTTGTTCTATTAGTCCATCTATACTGACCTCCATCAGGTTGCAAACTGAATATAATTTTTTTCTGCATCTACCTCTGAAAAAATATTTGGGCTTCTAGCTGTGTGTGGGACTTGGTCTATTAGTCCATGTATACTGACCTCCATCAGGCTGCAAATTGAATATAATATTTTTCTGCATCTAGCTCTGAAAAAATATTTGGCCTTCTAGCAGTGTGTGGGACTTGTTCTATTAGTCCATCTATACTGACCTCCATCAGGTTGCAAACTGAATATAATTTTTTTCTGCATCTACCTCTGAAAAAATATTTGGGCTTCTAGCTGTGTGTGGGACTTGTTCTTTTAGTCCATCTATACTGACCTCCATCAGGTTGCAAATTGAATATAATTTTTTTCTGCATCTAACCCAGCCAATAGTTTTGGCCTAATACCACAGTTTGGCCACTCAGCTCTGCTCGGTTCCCATCCATTGTTTTTTTGTGCAAACAACTCCAGAGTTGTGAATTAGTTAACCACCAAAATGAGTGGAAAAAGGCCTGCTGCTGGTGGAAAGGGGAATAGGCGTGTTGGGAAGGGGAAAAAAGGTTGTGTCCGTGGGGTAGGTGTTAAAGCAACAGTAACATCTGCAGAAGCAAGACCATCTTCCAGCCAAACTAAAATGTCTACTTCTTTTAGCGGACAATATGATAAGATCCCTTTCTTACGGCCACGCCAATCGCTACGAATTCCAGATGAGGCACAAAAACAGCAGGTGCTTCAACGGATATCAAGTGTTCCTTTAAGTGGGCTCTCCTCCACATCAACTTCAACATCACAAATACTCCAGTCCTCAAAGGTGTCACCCCAATCGCACTTGCTTCCTCACAGCTCCCAAATCTCCAGCTGCCCGTCTGAGTATGAGGTAGAACAGATGGTTGAGTCTGCAGAGCTGTTTACTCATACTATAGCCTGGGAATCAGAGGTCGGCTCCAGCGCTTCTGTGAATCCAGACGAGGAAATGATCTGCACTGATGCCCAGAATCTTTATGAGTCGGATCCAGGACCAGACGCTGAAGGTTCTGACCATAATGTAGACCCTCATTCCCAAACTGTAACTCCTGTTGGTGGAGACAATGAGGAAGACGATGATGAGACTCAAATACCTGATTGGAGCGACAACTTTAGTTTTTTGTCAGGGCAGGAACAGGTTGGCTCTGAGGACGACGGGTGTGATAACGCACAGGGTGATGATGATGAGGTTGGAGATCCCACTTACTGTCAACCCACAGTCAGCCAAGAGATGAGGTCAGCAGAGGAGGTGGAGGAGAATGCTAGTGACGACGAGGTCAGGTTGCGCCTTCCTGGACAGAGACGTAGTACTGGAAGCACGTCAACAACTGCATCCTCAAACACAACTCTGCCTCTCACCACAAGTCGTGGTGGCTCTTCAGGTCGCATGGGTGCTAAGCCTTGCATAGCCTGGGCATTTTTTCAGATCGATAAAGATGACCCAACTCGTGTTATCTGTAACATTTGTCAGCAAAAGCTAAGTAGTGGCCAAAAAATACATAGTTTGAGTACTTCATGCATGAACCGGCACATGGACATGAAGCATAAGTTGCAGTGGGAAGCTCACTGTGCTACAATGCGGCCTAGCTGGCCGGGCCAACCACCGTCTGCCATATCTTGTGCATCCGCGGCCTCTTCATCCTCTGTGACTGGGGGGACAGCAGTCACACCTGTTTTGGGGCGCAGACCTGCCACCACTTTACCCGCAACAGCCAGCGTGATTGGCAGGTCATCATTTTCTTTGGAGGTGGTAACACCAGCTGGTGTTGAGCGCTGTCCGACATCGATAGCACCACCTTTGGATCAAGGCAACCTAACATGTCCGCCTGCATCTTCCTCACAGACCGGCAGTTTGCCGGGGACACCCTTATCAACCCCGTCTAAGCACAATAGCCAGCCCTCGGTCCCTCAGATGTGGACAAGTAAAAGACCATTTCCTCCTAGCCATGAGAAAGCTAAGAGGTTGAATTTCACCATCTGCAAGCTCTTGGCTACAGAAATGCTGCCTTTCCGCCTGGTGGACACAGAGGATTTTCGAGACCTTATGTCCGTCGCAGTGCCCCAGTACCAGATGCCCAGTCGGCACTACTTCTCAAAGAAAGGTGTGCCTGCGCTCCACCAGCATGTCGCACACAACATCACCGCTTCTTTGAGAAACTCTGTGTGTGACAGGGTGCATTTCACCACAGACACTTGGACGAGTAGGCATGGACAGGGGCGTTACATGTCGCTGACTGGGCACTGGGTAACTATAGTGACAGCAGGACAATGGGCTGCTGTCCAAGTCTTGCCGTCCCCACAAGTTGTGCGTCAATCCTCTTTATCTCAAAGTTCCTCCACTGCTTCTGCCTCCTCAACCTCCTCTCGGTCCTCCACCTGCACCCAAAGCCTGTCTGGTCATGCCACAAGCTTTCTAACTGCGCAGAAGGGATCCTGTTCACCTCCTTACTATGCTGGCAGTAGGGCTCAACGTCATCAGGCGGTTTTTACTTTGAAATGTCTGGGAAATGTGAGTCACACAGCTGAGGAGTTGTGGTCAGCTCTGGAGAACCAATTTCATGAATGGTTGTCTCCACTGGACCTGAAACCATGGAAGGCCGTGTGCGACAATGCTGCAAACCTGGGTGCGGCCCTTCGCCGGGGCAATGTCACACACGTGCCTTGTATGGCTCACGTGTTGAACCTGGTTGTCCAGCAATTTTTAGCCCACTATCCCGGACTAGATGGCCTTCTGCAGAGGGCACGGTCGCTGTGTGCTCACTTCCGCCGTTCGCATCCCGCAGCTCAGCGACTTACATCTCTACAGAAGTCGTTGGGCCTGCCACTTCAACGGCTAAAATGCGATGTGCCTACCCGGTGGAATTCAACTCTGCACATGTTGCAGCGACTGTGGCAGCACCGACAAGCCCTGGTGCAATACGTTCTGACATATAGCCTGGGCCAACGAGATCCAGAAGTGGGGCAAATCACGCTGGAGGAGTGGTCTCAGATCAGGGACCTATGCACCCTTCTGCACAGTTTTGAAATGGCGACGAAGATGTTTAGTGCTGACGATGCCATTATCAGCATGACTATTCCGGTGATTTACATGCTGGAGCACATGTTAAACAGAATTCGGAGTCAGGTGGTGGCACAAGAGGAGGTGGAGGAAGTAGAGGAGGAGGAGTTGTATGCGGAAGGGCTAACATCTGCAAGGTCCAGACGGTCGGCAGCACCAAGGCGGCAGGCATGTGATGGTGGGGGAGATGGTTTTACCAGGGCGCATGGTAGCAGCCAAACTAGTGAGGAAGGTGCAGGAGCCCAGGAAGAAGCGGAGGACGAACTGATGGAAGACTCATCAGATGAGGGAGACCTTGATCACATTTCTGTTGTGCGAGGTTGGGAGGAGAGGACAGAGGAAGGAAGCATGATTGTTACCTCGCCACCAACACAACAGGGACTTGGTGCTCCTGGATGCGCAACACACATGAGTGCCTTCTTGCTGCACTACCTGCAACATGACCCTCGAATTGTGAGAATTAGAAATAATCCTGACTACTGGGTTGCCACACTGTTAGATCCCCGGTACAAAAGTAAATTTGCAGAAATTATTCCTGCCATAGAAAGGGATGCACGCATGCAGGAGTATCAGCAGAGACTGTTGCAGAATCTTACATGTGCTTTTCCACAAAACACCAGTGGTGCACGTACTGAATCTCACAGTTCCAACTTGCCAACCGTTGGACCGTCGAGTGTTCAGCACTCAAACCGTAACAGAAACACAGTATCTGCTGGTAACATCAATTTTGCGGAATCATTTCACCACTTTTTTAGCCCATCCTTTGCAAGGCCACAGGAGACAAGAAGTCTGACACATAGTCAACGCCTAGAGACGATGGTACAGTAGTATGTCCAAGTAAACATTGAAGCCATGACAGTGTCACTGGACCCTTGCTCTTTTTGGCCTTCCAATCTGGATAAATGGCCGGAGCTAGCCACTTACGCCTTGGAGATCTTGTCATGCCCCGCAGCCAGCGTTCTGTCTGAACGTGTGTTCAGCGCTGCTGGTGGTGTGCTGACAGATAAGCGCACGCGGCTCTCCACTGATAATGTAGACAGACTCACGTTTCTAAAGATGAACAAATCATGGATTCGAATCGACTTTTCTACCCCTGTGTCATCCTGGGGAGAGTAAAAGCTTGATGATTGGTTAAAATCACCTCACCAACCATTTTAAGCTTTCAAATTACTAATCATGTTTATCTGTATCTTGGCTGGAAAATAATTTGGGCTTTGTAGCAGTGTGCAGTACTGATTCTATTAGGCCATCTATGCTAAGCTTCACCAGATTTAAAATTACTAATCATGTTTATCTGTATCTTGGCTGGAAAATAATTTGGGCTTTGTAGCAGTGTGCAGTACTGATTCTATTAGGCCATCTATACTAAGCTCCACCAGATTTAAAATTAATAATAATTTTTAGCTGCATCTAGCCCGGAAAATAATTTTGGGGCTCCGAGATGCGCAAGACACATAAGTGCCTTCTTGCTGCACTACCTGCAACATGACCCTCAGATTGTCAGAATTCGAAGTAATCCTGACTACTGGGTTGCCACACTCTTAGATCCCCCACACTCTTCGATCAACCTTTTCATTTTAATAAAGACCAAAAAATGGTCATTTTTGAAATTATAAGCATTAGCAGGTTATTACAAACTGAAATAAAACAGTTTTCAACTCAAAACTTTATTCTAGGTGATGTTACATTTGCACATAGGACCGCTTGTTCGAAAGGAGCTTCTGAACTCTCTCGTCCATTGAATTTGTCAGGTTTTGGATGGTTTCTGCTTCAATTGTTTTGCATGAGGACAGAATACCCTCCCAGAGCTGTTGCTTAGATGTGAACTGCCTCCTGCCATCATAGACACTCCTTTTGATGATGCTCCAGAGGTTCTGAATGGGGTAGAGGTCAAGGGAGCATGGGGGTCACACCATAAGTTTGTCCCCTTTTATGCCCATATCAGCCAGAGATGCAGATGTATTATGTGCAGCATGAGACGGTGCATTATCATGCATAAAAATGATCTTGCTGTGGAATACACGGTTCTTCTTCTTGAACCATGGCAGGAAGTGCTGTTTGAGAAACTCCACATACATTATGGAGTTCATCTTTACCCCTTCAGGGATCCTAAAGGGGCCGACAATCTCTCTCCCCATGATTCCAGCCCAAAACATTACTCCACCTCCTCCTTGTTGGCGCTGTAGCCGTGTTTGCATGGGGTGTCCATCAACCAGCCATCCTCCACTACATCCATCTGGACCATCGAGCGTTGCACGGCACTCATCCGTGAACAAAACAGTTTTGAAATCAGTCATCATGTAATGTTTGGCCCACTGGAGCCGTTTCTGCTTGTGTGAAGTGCATAAAGGAGGTCGACAGGATGGCGTATGCACAGCTGCAAACCCCTGCATCTTGTTGTTCGGGGGACGTTGGAGGCACCAGCAGCTTCAAAAACTTGTCTGCTGCTATGACAAGGCTTTTTTGCTGCTACTCTTTTAACCTGATGTAATTGCCTGTAGGAAAAGAGTCCTCAATTTGCCCTTATCAGCACGCACACGTGTGTACTGTGAATCAGCTACATACTTCTTGATTGCCAAGACACTTCATCCTGATCATCGCACAATGTCGATTGTAGTCATGCCTTGACCTAAACACTCCACAATTTGTTGCTTCTCAGCAGCCGACACATCCTTTTTCTTTCCCATTTTGGCAGAAAATGTAGGCTGCTTAATAATGTGGGACAGCCTTCTTAAGTAGTCTTGCCTTTCATTGGACACACCTGCCAAACTAATTAGCACAGGTGTCTGCAATTGCTTACAGTGATATAAAGAGCCCTGACACACATCACCATCAATGAATTTAACTGACAAACAAACAAATTCTTCCCTTATCACTCCTAAACACTTTTTGCATAATAATTTGGAACACAGTGTACTTGTGCTTTTCCACAAAACACCAGTGGTTCACGTAGTGAATCTTACAGTTCTAACTTGCCAACCGTGGTCTGTATGGAGTTGTTCAATAAAGGGCCCAAAATTAAGATAACATAGATGGGAGAGGTCTCTATGAATAGGAATTCCTAAGTATTTGATACCCTGTGAGGGCCCGGCAAAGGGAAAGTTGGACTGGATGGAATCCTGTATGGATTTGGGGAGGGAGACATCGAGGGCTTCAGACTTCGCTGCATTGATTTTAAAATTTGACCATGTAACAAAGTGATCTATTTCAGCCATAACAACAGGGATGGATATATGTGATTGAGTGATATATACTAGGACATCATCAGCAAATAGAGAGCACTTGTACTCGGTGCCTCCCACCTCAATCCACCTAATATTGGGGTTATGGCGAATTGATGAAAGCAGGTGCTCCGTCACTAGGATGTATAAGAGAGGGGACAGAGGACATCCCTGCCTTGTCCCATTGGTGATTATGAAAGGTGATGAAAATGTTCTGACGCGCCCCCTGGGCCTTGGGACACGCGGAGCCGGACCCTTTTTGGTGGATGCTGGTGGTTGTAGTCTCCGTGGCGGCGACCCGGTTCCGTGGCTCGGGGCGGTCAAACCAGTGGCGGAACTATTTATGTGGTTTTGATGTTTAAATGTCCGACTACGCCACCTGTGGATTGCGGTCAGAGTGAACCGCCGCTGCAGGGCAGACCGCTGAGGCTGGTGTTGTGGGTGCAGCAGAGCGTAGCATAACTCCCCACGGGAGGAGTATAGCCTCAGGTCAGTGTATGCGGAGGATGGGGGTGATGGTGCAGGGCAGCAGCAGTAACGACACAGAGTCAGTGATGCAGTCCAGGGCCTTTACTCACACTTCTTATTATCCAGACCACGTCTGCAGGTAACGGCTGCCCACGTCGTACTGTGCTCACCAGGAGAGGGGCTCAGACAACTCCCAGATAACTTTGGAGCGCTTCACAGGACCCCCTTTGTGTGTCCTTTGTCTGGCCTTTCTTACCAACCCTTCTGTCCGGCTGCCTCGGGCCTCCTCTTGGTAAACTTGGCGCCAGTTTCCATGACCCTATGTGGTGCCTTCCTAGCGGGTGTAGCGAGGGGCTGCGCCACATAAAATGTCACAGCCTCCGGTTTCTAGCTGAGGGTCGTTTCCCGCCTCCACTAGTTTCAGGGACCGGTCTCCCCCTTTGGCCTGACCCCTCCACGCAGGTGGATTCGGGCGTGCGGTGGCGACTCGCCCGTCCGCACCCCTGGGATCCCTTCGTTCCTCGTTCCTGGAGCCTTCTCCACTCCTCTTCTTTCCTTCTCCCTCTTCCAGGCCTGGGCCTTTGTTACTAGGCCCACCTCCGGAGCAGAGCTCATGCAGAGCCCCTGCTCCCTGTCACTTCTGCTCAGACTTCCCTGCACTGAACTAAGATGGTGCCCACCTTTTATACTCCCTTCTCAATGCACCCAGGAACTGCTTCCTCCCTGCTCCTGCACTACAGGGCTCCCCTTCCTCAGTGTTCCCTCCCCCCACTCCAGCCAGGGACAGGGACTGTCGTACCCATCTCAGGGGCATATTGGTTGCCCTGCCCCACGGCAATGTGGTGTAATGCATGCAGGTGTCGGGTCCTGATCCACACTCCATCTTTACCTGAGAGTGAGATATCACACCTCTGGGTGAGGTGCAATACCTCTGTAGCAACCGAGCCCTCAGGGTGCTACAGTTCCATTTGTCTTCAGCCTAGGTGACGTATTGCGATACAGGGCCGTGATTTTGGCTATAAAAGGGTCCCCTAGACCCCTACCCCAAACTTTTTAAGAGAATAATATATGGCGTGCCAGGAGACTCTATGGAATGCTTTCTCAGCATCCAACGAGAGTATCTAATTACAAATTTTTAACTGCATCTAGCCCAGGAAATACTTTGTGCCTAGTAGCAGTGTCTGCTAGTCAGCGGATTATCCCGGCTGTTAAGCAAGCTACACCACCTGTAGTTTGGACACTTAATTTTTTCAAAGGAAATGCTTCGGGACCACGGGATACTCAGTGAAGAGCATCAGGAGGCACCCCAAGGCATAGGGGCTGGGACTGGCAGTAAGATGCCTTGCGGTGGACAGCCAAGCTCGATCCTTATAAAAGCTTTTTAACTGCAGCAGCTTTAGTGGACGCTACTGGAGCTGGAATTACGCGGCTGCTGGCATGAGACTTGCCCTCCAATAGATCCTTGTAAATGGATTTAAAGTGTATTCATTCAAATTAGAGAGACAATTTAAATTAAAAAGCTTAGAGCTGCCTCTACCACAGGGGGGCTCGCTCGACCCACCAGCGGACAGGCACCAGTATTGGGAGAGGGGGGCTGGCCGTCAGGGTTCACCGCGGCTCTGGCACAAACCCGGCGACACGGAGGTGGCACAGGCAGGAGCGGACTGGCCGTGTCGGCTTCTCACTTTTTGGATTTTAGAAGGCCATGACATGCCTATATCTGTGTCTCCCCCTCCTTTTACTCCTCCACCTCTTTTCTTTTCGCATGACTATATGTACTTGTCACTTTTCCATGTGTTAGTTATGTCTTCTGAGCAGTTTGTCAGCTTTTGGACACCTTTGAAGGTGTTTTCTATGTGTTTCTATGTGTTTTTGTTTGCCTGCCATTGGTTTTAACGGTGTTCGAAGGTGTTCGACGAACAGTTCGGCGAACACACGGGTGTTCGACGAACCGAACCGAACTCGAACACTACGGGGGTGGCTCAACACTACTCAGGACCCTAACTCCCACATGCACTACACCACATTTCCTGGGGACAGGGTGACAATGCTCCCAAGAGTGAGCACAACTGTCCCTGTCCCTGGCTGGAGTGGGGGAGGGAACACCTAGAAAGGGGGAACCCGGTAGTGTGTGGGTGGGGAAAGTAGATCCCAGGTGCACTGTATAGAGGAGTATATAAGGTGGGCACCATCTTAGAGTCAGAGAGAAAAGGAGAGAAGGGAGAGAGCAGAGAGAGGAGGAGGCTGGGAGCAGAGGCTCAGCATGGGCTCTGCTCCGCAGGCAGGCCGAGTCTTAAGGCCTGGGCTTGGAGGAGAACGAAGGAAGGGAGAAGAACGGAGGAAGCTCTAAGAGAAGACTGAAGGGACCCCAGGGGTGCGGACCGGCCAGCCGCCACCGCACGCCCGCGTCTACCAGAGTAGGGGGGCAGGCCAAGAAAAGGGAACCGGATCCCTCATCTAGTGGAGGAGAGCAACTACCCTCAGCTAGTAACCGGAGGCCGTGGCACCACATAGGACCCAGGGAAACGGAAGATACGTTTGCCCGCCAAGGCCCGAGGCAGCTGGACAGAAACATGGTCAATTGTGGGGTACGACAGGCCAGAGAAAGGACACACGTAGGGGGTCCTGAAAAGCACTCCAAAGGTACCTGGGAGTTGGCCGAGCCCCTCACCTGGTGAGCACAGCACGACGTGGGCAGCCATCGTCTGCAGAAGTGTCTCGCTGCCCTGAGGCTATACTCCTCCCGTGGAGAGTTATACTACCCCCTGCTGTGCACACAACATCAGCCTCAGTGGTCTGCCTGCAGCGGCGGTTCTCAGTGACCGCAATCCACGGGTGGCGTAGTCGGACATTTAAGCATTACAAAACCCAAATAAACAGATCCGCCACTGGTTGACCACCCTGAGCCACGGGACCGGGTCGCCGCCACGGAGACTACAACCCCCAGCGTTACACAGAGACTCGGCTCCGGGTATTCCCCTACACATACGGCCCAGGGGGCGCGTCAGAGGAGGGGGCCAAAATCCCTGCTGCAGTGTGTGCAAACTTGGTCAAGAACTACAGTAAATATTTGACCTCTGTAATTGCAAACAAAGGTTCCTGTACCAAATATTAAGTTTAAGTTCTGTTTTTCTATTGTATCAAATACTTATCTCATAAACTTACATTGAGAGCTTGCGACCTTTACCTCTGACTTCCTGTCTTTCAGAAGTTGCGGTTGCAAAATGGCGCAAGACCGTAGCAGAGCTGGGATAAGCTCAAGACGGCATCTGGTGAGTATAATAATACTAGGGTCAGGGAACTTAGATTAGTCACACCTGTTCAGTGGTGAAATAAAGAAAAGTGCTGAAGTGGTTATTTAAGGTGTTGTGTTTGATTCCATTTAGTCTTGCATCTTTATATTTATTCTAAAACACCTTCCCAAAAATAAGAGGTATATTTTATACATACTGTATATATATTCATATGTTTATACCCTGTATTTTTCTATTCTCTTTGAATCTACTTCTGATGTTAGGGCTCAAAAAACCTATAAAAAAAACCTGCATAGTATTTTTTAAAAAAAATGTTGTGTGAATTCACCCTCAGTCTGACTTTGGCCTTTTGTATAAGAGAACAGGCATAACCTGTTTAAACTGAGGATATAAACTTAAAGGGCAACCAACAATTTGTGTGAAAGGCAGACAGACACTGTACACGTACACTTATGGAAATGAAGGTCTTATTTACATATAACAATTCTATCCTAATAATTTGAAAAGTTAATTGAAAAAAAATCTGTATACTTACAAAAACATTTTTGTAACAATGTTTTGAAAATGGCTGAAAAAATGTTAAATGCAGATGGCTGTCCTTTATTAAACTGCATTTCTACAAAAAAAATAACGTTCCAAAGATATAATAATGTAAATGGTAATCTTATGTTCGGGGTTGTAAGTGGTTTAAAAAATCTGAAAACCCTAAGGTGCCCTCATATAATTCTCCTCCAGGGAAAAATGTATTATATGGAGTAAAAAACCAAGTGACCAAACCACATGTGTCGAACAAGACATGGACAGCACCTCCAAAAATCATACACTGATCTAATGCCACTAGGCAAAAATTTATAAAACTGAACATCAGGTTCTTAGTTTAGCATTTTCATCAGACTGTATGAAGCCCACTGCAACATCATGGCAAACCTCTCAGTGGGTCCCTAACTCTTTATAGCCTTAAAGGCGTAGCGCTGTATGCCAACCACCGCTACAGCGGCAGTGCACCAGCAGGGTAGTGCACCAGCAACAAGACCTGGTCCTCAATCTTCATTACTAAAGGCCACACCGCCCCACAGGCACAACACCACAGCAACAATGGCTGCCACACAGTACCAAGTGGAAGGAGTTAGAAAATTCATCTTCCACAAGCTCTCAGACTGAACTGAGAGCTAAAATAGGCGGAACCCCTCTTGCAGTATCCTGCTAATAAAAAATGCCAGTGTCAAATAGGAGGAGTGCTGGTCTAAGTAAAAAAAAGAGGGAACAATGGCAGTTTTTTACTGTGCAGCTTACGCAGTTGAAGCATAAAAAAAATGTGGTACCCGTAGAAGCCATGTGGCTGAAAACTGCATCTCAAAACCACAGATATTCGTGGTTGAGCTATAAGTGAAATAGCTGCAAAGTTCTCATGCACATGACACAGTACCGCACCACATCTCTTACAGTGAGTGCATCTTAAAGGAGGCTGAACAATCAGGAAATCTAGAAGTACCTGTGGGTCCACCGGCTGTTGGGTCAATAGTTACTTTTGGGTTTATAAACATGTTGTGGTAATGTTATTGTTCTGTCCAGATTTTCCAAACCTTTGCAGCAAAAATAGAGGTACGGCAGCCACATGTGAAAAAATCCTTGAGATCCACAATCATCAGTCAATCCTTGAACACTTTTGACATTCAATCCCTTTAGTGGTGGCCAAAAATGTGAAGACTGACACATATTTTGGTTTTCACAAAGTTTTCACAACTTCATGTGGCGCAAAAAGTTTGCAAAAATTTTTTTGTTTTGAAGGTGTTTTACGCCAGTATTCTGGCAAAAACACTTTGATAAATTAGGCCCATTGAATCTTGGCAGGAACTTGATGTATAAATAAAAGTATGAAAACTTATTAAATGATTATAATTATACTTTAGTAACCATAGAAACATCTGACTACAAGATCTAAAAACACTGAAATTCATGTAAGTTTCAAGACTTTTGGCCATGACTGTACATTTGATCCCATCCTACGGATCAAGAGGAGATTCAGCCCTCCTTTGTGTTTCAGTGTAAATTCAAAAAAACTTAAACACCATTTAGTACAAAACTACGGAAAGACTTTATGGGTCTACTTTTATATTCATGACTTATCGTTGAGATAAATCATCGGGATTAGATTAGTGGGGGTCTGACTAGTGATGAGCGAATATATTCAAAATCCGATCTCCAAACTTAAGTTCAACACGAATGTGGCACATTCAGATTCGTGATCAGAAAGGCGAGCAAAATTTGTTAAATTTGGGAAAATCGGTAACGTTCAGCGAATTTACGTGGTTACGTGATTGCGGGCCAACTACAACGTTTTTTACAGTTTTGCTAGCATAGTGATTGTGTATGATATTAGCATAGTGCTTGTGTATGAGTCGGGGAGCTGGTGATAGCTCAGAACAGGTCAGATCAGCGGCGCGCTTTTTTTTTTTCCTGTAGGTGGTAACTTTGTCAGGCCTCATCCACACTAAGAAAATACTTTCTTCTGTTACTAACATCACACACTAGAGGACATCTCAGGATGCCAAGGGAGGGTGGTTACTGTGATTGAGGGGGGTTGACCATACCAGAAAAACTATTAGTGAAGGTGTTAGTGAACAAATGGAAGAGGAAGAGGTGATGGGTGAGTAACAGTCAGAACATGAAAAGGATAATCATCCCCTCTCTGTTTGTGTTTGGTTGGTGGGGACGAAGAAAACAAGCATCAGAATTACCCAGCCACCAACACAGCATGAGCTTGAACCTCAGGAAAGAGGCCGACATATGAGTGCGTTCTTGCTGCACTATCTGCAACATGATCCCCATATAGTTATGATTCAGAATAGTGCTGACAACTGGGTTGCCACTCTGTTAGATCCACGTTATAAGAGTAAATTTTGCCAGACCCTTCCGGCCCTGGAAAGGGACCCGCGAATGCTGGAGTATCGAAACACGCTTTTACACAACCTTAAGATTTTCCCCATGCCAGCAGTAAGGCACACAGAGTTCATCACAGCTTAACACTTCCAACCTCTGGCACGTCAATTCGTCAACACCAAAATATTAGCAGCAGCAGTTGTGCAGCAGTTGTGCAAGTGGCAGAAGCAATTTCTGTGAGTTCTTTCACACATTTTTTAGACCAGCTCATGCACCTGCACAACAGAGTACAACTCTGACATGTGGTGAACGACTGGAGAGGATGGTGCACTCCTGATTGAGTCTCCATCTGCTGGGTTGGCTGTAGTGTAAGTTCTGCAACTTAGAACTAAGGAATAGGAGGGAAAAGCTGTCCCTGCACTGAGACTCAGCTTAAACCCTACACTGGGGTGGGTGCCCTATTCCTTGTGAATAGCCCCAACGACACTCCTGCACTGAACTCAAACGAAGACCTGAAGGAAGGGGGAAAGGGTGTCCCTAAAAGATCTAAGGACTAGGAGCAAAAACAGAAGACCTCCTCAAAGAAAAGTAAGTTGCAGAAACGAAGATAAAAGGAAACAAAACTGGTGGAACAAGAAGTCCCAGGATATCAATTGTCCTAAGCACAAAGAACTAACAAGGCAACTTAGCAAGAGCACAAGCGAAACAACACTGATGTCCAGCGGGGAATGGGAGACAGGTGCTCAGTAATAAAGAGTGAGGAGATCACGTGACGAAGACACCCAGCACCAGAGGAAAAGACTAGAAGCCAGAAAACCACATAGAACACATAAAACAACATAGATTCTAACAGTACCTCCCTTTTTATGAGGATCCTCCGGATCCTCTAGGCCAAGCCTTACCAGGAAATCTCCTGTGAAAAGCCTCAATTAGTCTTGAGGCCGAGACGTCCTCAGTAGTGTTGAGCGAGCACTAAAATGCTCGGGTGCTCGAAGCTCGGGCCGAGCTCACTGTGATACTCGGGTGCTCGACCCAAGCAACGAGCCCAATGTTAGTCTATGGGAGACCCGAACATTTTTGCGGCGGCTCCCCCAGCAGTCTGTAGACAGCCTAAAAAGTGCCAAAAACGATAGTGACAGTGCTCAAATGACATGGGGACAGCATGGGGATCGCCCCTGGAAGCATTTCTGACCCCCAGGTCACTGCTGTCAACAACGTGGTCAGAGGTATTAAGCCACTTTTACAGGCTCACAATAAAACGTTCAAAAACGAAAGTGAAAGTGCTTTCCTGTGAAATATGTTAACCCCTTAACGACCATGGGTCTTTCTGTATTTGTGTTTTCCTTTTTTGCTCCTCTTCTTCCCAGAGCCAGAACTTTTTAAATTTTCGTTCAATATGGCCATGTGAGGGCTTATTTTTTGCGGGACGAGTTGTACTTTTAAACACCATCACTGGTTTTACCATATTGTGTGCTGGAAAATGGGAAAAAAATTCCAAGTGCAGTGAAACTGCAAAAAAAATGCAATTCCACAGTTGTTTTTTGGGTCCTTTTTTTACCACGTTCACAGATTGCTAAAACTGACCTGCCATCATTATTTTCCAGGTCATTACGAGTTCATAGACACCAAACATGTATAGGTTCTTTTTTATTTAAGTGGTGAAAAAAAAATCCAAAGCTTGCTAAAAAAACAAAAAAAAATGACGCCATTTTCCGAGACCCTTAGCTTCTCCATTTTTCGGGATCTGGGGCCAGGTGAGGGCTTATTTTTTGCGTGCCGGGCTGACGTTTTTATTGATACCATTTTGGGGTAGATCCGATGTTTTGATCGCCCGTTATTGCATTTTATTGCAAAGTTGTAGCGACCATAAAAACTTAATTCTGGCGTTTAAAATTTTTTTCTCGTTACGCCGTTTACTGATTGTATTAATTCTTCTTTTATATTGATAGATCGGGCGATTCTGAACGCGGCGATACCAAATATGTGTATGTGGTTTTTTTTTATATATATATTTTATTTTGAATGTGGCGAAAGGGGGGTGACTTAAACCTTTATATATTTTTCATTTTTTTTATTTTTTTAAAAACTTTTTTTTTACACTTTCTGCTTGCTTCTATAGTCTCCAGAGGAGACTAGAAGCAGCAGTTGTCTGATTGCTTCTACTGCATACAAGCGATGAGCAGATCGCTTGTATGCAGGAGAAATGCTCACTTGCTATGAGCGCTGACCACTAGGTGGCGCTCATAGCAATTGAGGCATGACAACCACAGGCGTCTGCTGCAGACCCTGAGTTGTCATGCCCACCCATTGGTGACCCGCGATCACGTGACGGGGTCACTGATGGGCGGGACTTAGGACTCCCGGAAGCGCGAGTTAAATGCCACTGTCAGAGATTTAACATGTTAACAGCCGCGGGTGGATTGAGAGTCCAATAATCAGCTGACATGTGCTCGCTTCAGTGCGGTTTCACCGCCGGAGTCCCCGCTGAACCGGCCTTCCCAACCTGGTGCGTACTATTACTGACCAGGTCGGAAAGGGGTTAAGGAACATCCTTTCCAGGGTAAAGACTTGTGTATAAGGTAAAATAAATAACCAAAAACAAAAATACTCCTCCACACCTTGGGCTATGTTCACAAGTAGCATTTTTTATGCGATTTTGCACGTTTGTATTGCTTTCAACCGTGACAAATGCATTCACCGGGAAATGTCATTTTAACATTTTACAACCTTATCTGGCCATGTGCTGTGTGACACATGCATACAGTGCTAAAAAGACATGGGAACAGCATGGGGAAGACCCCTGGAAGCATCTCTGACACCCAGGTCACTGCCTAAAAGTGTGCCCATCAGAAGTGATCCTTGCTGCATCAGAAGATGCAGACTTGCAACTATCCCCGTGCAAGTCCTTGTCCCAGGGCAGTGTTCAATTGTACCTCCCCCATAACTTGCAATACAAGCGCAAGTATGCAGCCTGCCACCCACCCACCCCCAGGCTGCAATACATACTGCTAGCTTGCTTGCACTTGAAATTGGGCCTTTTAGGCATGTGGAGGTGGAATCTGGCCACCACGTCATGGCTGCGTCGGTAGCCTGGTATTCATACTCAGTCCCCAGCCGCCCGGCGGCCGGGTGTCCACGCTTGGTCCCCAGCCGCCGTGGGGCGGCTGGGTGTCCATACTCAGTCCCCAGCCGCCCCACGGCCGGGTGCCCACACACAGTCCCCAGCCGTGTGGGGGTGACCGGGTGTCCATAAACGGTCCCCAGCCGCCCCTATTTGTCCCGGTGCGCCTTATACACAAGCACGCATACCAAAACATTACCTGTGCCCTCCCCAGTGCATTTAGTGGGAAGGACAGCCTAACCACAAACACGTGGACAAGTGAATGTGGCCAGGAATGGTCCATCTCACTGACGCCTTCACACTGGGTTAAAATTGTGGAAGCCGGGACACAGTTGGACACTGGGATGCAACACGTCCTCCAGACATAGAGGATTGCGGGTCCTGGGTCAATCAGGCTTCAACACAAAGTTCAGAAGATAGACAGCAGCAGTGGTCAGCCTCCTACACAACGAGTAAATTATTCATGATCATGAGGCCATCCACCTCCTTAGCTTTCTGTTCCTTGGAATGCAAGCGCATGTATGTAGTAGCAGCTAGGCCTGAGGTGGTCAGCGTTTTGGCGCATATTCTACCTCCTTCGAGGATTGCTGGATGTTTTCCTGCTACTATCCCAGTTCTATGACTCCCGTTAAAACAAAGCTTCAGGTGATGAATGATGGATGAGGTGGTGGCAAAGGAGAAAAAGCAGGAGGAACAGGGACCATTCACATCAATATCAGGCCAGCCAACCACACATGTCTTGTAGGATATGTTTCTGTACCAAAAGGAGCGGTTCAGCTACACAGTTATAAGGCATACAGTGAATGCAATGCCTACCAAAAATTTCGAGGCACTCCAATGCCCCTTGGAAGTGACATGGAGGTCAGAGGGCCTTAACTAAACCGTTTTTTCCATTTATAGCAACTGGGTCTCCTGTACACTGTTGGCCTAAGCAGGGAATGGAAGGCTTTCCAAAAATTATTAGGCACTGCAATGCCCCTTGAAACAGACGTGGATTACAGCGTATTAAAAACCTTCTACCTATTATTGGGGAGTGGGTCTCCCTTAGTGTTCGCCTATGCATTGAAAAGCAAAAGCTGACAAAAATTAGGAGGAAATGCAATGCCCGTTGCAAGAGTCGTGGAGGTTAGAGGTAATTAAAAACAACATGTCAATGCCCCTTTGAAGAGCTGTGGACTTCAGAGTGGTTTAACAAGACGGTTTTAATGCCCCTTAGAAGAGACGTGGAGTTCAGAGTGGTTTAACAAGACAGTTTTAATGCCCCTTGGAAGAGATGTGTAAGGTCACAGCAGCTTAACAAGATGGTTTTAATGCCCCTTGGAAGAGACGTGGAGTTCAGAGTGGTTTAACAAGACAGTTTTAATGCCCCTTGGAAGAGTGGTGAAGGTTACAATGGAATAAAAAGACAATATCAATGCCCCGTGGAAGAGACGTGGAGGTCACAGTAGCTTAACAAGACGGTTTTAATGCCCCTTGGAAGAGTGGTGGAGGTCGCAGTGGAATAAAAAGACAATATCAATGCCCCTTGGAAGAGTGGTGGAGGCTACAGTGGAATAAAAAGACAATATCAACGCCCTGTGGAAGAGACCTGGAGGTCACAGTAGCTTAACAAGACACTTTTAATGCCCCTTGGAAGAGTGGTGGAGGTCGCAGTGGAATAAAAAGACAATATTAACGACCCTTGGAAGAGACGTGGAGGTCACAGTAGCTTAACAAGATGATTTTAATTCCCCTTACAAGAGCCATGTAGTACAGCATATTAAAAACATTATTCCCATTATTGGGGAGTGGGTCTCCCATAGTCTTTGCCTATGCCTTCCAAGCAAAAGCTGCCAAAAATTAGGAAGGGGGAACTTGCAATGTCCCTTACAAGAGCCATGCAGTACAGCATATTAAAAACATTATTCCCATTATTGGGGAGTGGGTCTCCCATAGTCTTTGCCTATGCCTTCCAAGCAAAAGCTGCCAGAAATTAGGACAGAGGAACTTGCAATGCTGGCAATATGGACCACGGTCACCCTGGTGGTATAGTGGTCGTGGAGGCTGAGGATAAGGAGAAGAGCAAAAAACAGCCGAAATGAGGAAGCGTATACCCATGTGTGGGTGTGAAGCGATGCATGGGAATACACCTCCCGAAATAACACAGTGGATTTGACTTTATGTTACTCTGCTGTCATTTGGTGGTGATGAGAAGTCTGGCCCAATCCAGCCCTTGTTCATTTTGATAAGGGTCAGCTTGTCAGCATTGTCAGTTGACAGGCGAGTGCGCTTATCAGTTATAATTCCCCCAGCGGCACTAAAAACACGCTCCGATAACACGCTAGCGGCAGGGCAGGCCAGGACCTCCAAGGCATACAGAGTGAGTTCATTCCAAGTGTCCAGCTTGGATACCCAATAATTAAAAGGCACAGAGGAATCACGGAGGACGCTGGTACTCCCTCACCATCTTTTGAAACTTTCCACTCCTTGTGAGAGTACCCTGCGCCTCAGGGCCTGTAAGCTGGGCAGGTCTCAGAAAACTGTCCTAGAACATTGACAGTGTTCCCCTGCCTCTGCTGGATTGGAGTTGCGCCTCTCTCGCCTGTATGCCTTAGTTGGGCAGCGAACTGTGACCTCTGCCGCTAACGTGTTCAGATGGGAATTTTTTTAATAGTTCTGCAGCAAGGGCCTTCTGGTACTGCCCCATTTTTGTAGACCTCTCCAACTCAGGAATAAGAGAGTGAAAGTTCTCCTTGTAGAGGGGGTCTAAAAGTGTCATCAACCAGTAATGACTGTCACCCAACATTTTGACAATGCGAGGGTCACGGTTAAGGCAGCGTAACATAAAGTCAGCCATGGGTGCCAGACTGGTAACGGGCAAGACTTCCGTGTCCTCACCAAGATGACGACTGATAGTGTTGAGCGATCACTAAAATGCTCGGGTGCTCGAAGCTCGGGCCGAGCTTACCGTGATACTCGGGTGCTTGACCCGAGCAACGAGCCCAATGTTAGTCTATGAGAGACCCGAGCATTTTTGCGGCAGCACCCCCGGCAGTCTGTAGAAAGACTAAAAAGTGCCCAAAACGATAGTGACAGTGCTCAAAAGACATGGGGGCAGCATGGGGATCGCCCCTGGAAGCATTTCTGACCCCCAGGTCACTGCTGTCAACAACGTGGTCAGAGGTATTAAGCCACTTTTGCGGGCTCACAATAAAACGTTCAAAAACGAAACTGAAACAGTTTTCCTGTGAAATATGTTAAGGAATTTCCTTTCCAGGGTAAAAACTTGTGTATAAGGTAAAATAAATAACCAAAAACAAAAATACTCCTCCACACCTTGGGCTATGTTCACAAGTAGCATTTTTCATGCGTTTTTGCACTTTTGTATTGCTTTCAACCATGACAAATGCGTTCACCGGGAAATGTCATTTTAACATTTTACAACCTTATCTGGCCATGTGCTGTGTGACACATGCATACAGTGCTGAAAAGACAAGGGATCAGCATGGGGAAGACCCCTGGAAGCATCTCTGACCCCCAGGTCACTGTCTAAAAGTGTGCCCATCAGAAGTGATCCTTGCCGCATCAGAAGATGCAGACTTGCAACTATCCCCGTGCAAGTCCTTGTCCCAGGGCAGTGTTCAATTGTACCTCCCCCATTCCTTGCAATGCAAGCGAAAATATGCAGCCAACCACCCACCCACCCGCAGGCTGCAATACCATACTGCTAGCTTTCACTTGAAATGGGGCCTTTTAGTTTGGAGGAGGCCGAAGCTGGCCACTACCTCATTGTCGCTTCGGCAGCGAGGTATCCATACTCTGTCCCCAGCCGCCCGGCGGCCGGGTGTTCACGCTCAGTCCCCAGCCGCCAGGTGGCAGCCAGGTGTCCATACTCGGTCCCCAGCCGCCCTGATTTCTCTTGTCACCTTCCCCCACACTTTTCTTAGCCTGGCCTGCTTTAGGGCAGCATTGGATGAGCCCACCAGAGAACCAGACTCCTCCGGTGGGCCCTGGCTTCTCCATCAGGGGAGTTGAGAGTGCCTAGGTGAGGAGCATGATGATGATGATAGAAGTTAGCATCTGCTTTTTTTTCTTGCAATGCAAGCGCATGTATGTAGTAGCGGCTAGGCCTGAGGTGGTCCGCGTTTTGGCGCATATCCTACCTCCTCCGAGGATTGCTGGATGTTTTCCTGCTACTATCCCAGTTCTATGACTCCCATTAAAACAAAGCTTCAAGTGATAAATGATGGATGAGGTGGAGGCAAAGGAGAAAGAGCAGGAGGAACAGGGACCATTCACATCAATATCAGGCCAGTCAACCAGATATGTCTTGTAGGATATGTTTCTGTAACAAAAGCAGCGGTTCGGCTACACAGTTATAGGGCATACAGTGAGTGCAATGCTTACCAAAAATTTCGAGCCACTCCAATGCCCCTTGGAAATGAAATGGAGGTCAGAGGGCGTTAACTAAACCTTTTTTTCGATTTATAGCAACTGGGTCTCCCGTGCACTGTTGGCCTAAGCAGTGAATGGAAGGCTTTCCAAAAATTATGAGGAACTGCAATGCCCCTTACAAGAGCCATGTGTGGCACCCCAGGGGTCTGGTCACCATAGTAATAGAGATATTACGTCGAAGAGCAAGTGGGAGGTTTCCTGGTCAGGATCTCTTAAACATGCAACATCCTCCTGCCCCAGTCCTGGGAGGGGAGAATTCTGTCCTTATAAACTGGATCTGGGGCAGGGTTGAGTGAGTCAGAGAACAGTCAGAGTCAGAGTGAGAGCAAGGGAAAGTAACAGCAAGGAGCTCTGTAGGAGCTAGGAGCTAAAGACCAGGGGCTGGAAGCTGAGCAGAGTTCGCCCTGGCAGAAGACAATAGGAACCGGACACAGGAGTCCGAAGCTGTGAGGACTTATATATCCAGCAGCAGAAACCAGCTGGCAGGGGATTTCAGGTCCTCTGGCCATAGAAGCCCGGAGGCTCAGTCACAAGCAAGGGACCAGCACCGCCGTCGTGGAGCGGAGGCTAACAGAAGGCCCCAAGTCACCAGCCATACGGGTGAGCACTACACGGTACACTCAGGGACGTGGGCTACTTCTACCCGCTTACAGCAAGGTAGCCAGGAAGAGTGCAGACAGACGGGGAGGCCTACAACTCCACCTGGCCAGGGGAACTCCTGCTTGCTCACAGACTGACCAGGCCTCTTATGCTAGCCTGTACTCCCGGGAGGGTCTACCTAATAATCATCAGTAAAGACCCTGAACTGCACTGCAAAGACTCTGAGTCGTTCCTGCTGCGCTCGTGCACCATCACCCCCATCATCCACACTCACTGCCCTGAGGCTATACTCCTCCCGAGGGGAGTTATCCCATTCTATGCTGCGCACACAACACCAGCCTCAGCGGTCTGCCTCGCAGCGGTGGTACTCCCTGACCGCAATCCACGGGTGGCGCAGTCGGACAATTAACCTCAAAACCTAAGAAAGACTGCCACTGGTTTGACCAGCCTAAGCCACGGGACCTGGTCACCGCCACGGAGACTACAGACCCCAGAGCCCCGATACCGGGTATCCCACACACGTGTACACACGGCCCAGGGGGCGCGTCACATGCAGTACAGCATATTACAAACATAAGTCCCATTATTGGGGAGTGGGTGTCCCATAGTATTTGCTTATGCCTTGCAAGCAAAAGCTGCCAAAAATTAGGACGGAGCAACTTGCAATGCCCCTTACAAGAGCCATGCAGTACAGCATATTACAAACATAAGTCCCATTATTGGGGAGTGGGTCTCCCATAGTATTTGCTTATGCTTTCCCAGCAAAAGCTGCAAAAAAATAGGACGGAGCAACTTGCAATGACCCCTACAAGAGCCATGCAGTACAGCATATTACAAACATAAGTCCCATTATTGGGTAGTGGGTGTCCCATAGTATTTGCTTATGCCTTGCAAGCAAAAGCTGCCAAAAATTAGGACGGAGCAACTTGCAATGCCCCTTACAAGAGCCATGCAGTACAGCATATTACAAACATAAGTCCCATTATCGGGGAGTGGGTCTCCCATAGTATTTGCTTATGCTTTCCCAGCAAAAGCTGCCAAAAATTAGGACGGAGCAACTTGCAATGCCCCTTACAAGAGCCATGCAGTACAGCATATTACAAACATAAGTCCCATTATTGGGGAGTGGGTCTCCCATAGTATTTGCTTATGCTTTCCCAGCAAAAGCTGCCAAAAATTAGGATGGAGCAACTTGCAATGCCCCTTACAAGAGCCATGCAGTACAGCATATTACAAACATAAGTCCCATTATTGGGGAGTGGGTGTCCCATAGTATTTGCTTATGCCTTGCAAGCAAAAGCTGCCAAAAATTAGGACGGAGCAACTTGCAATGCCCCTTACAAGAGCCATGCAGTACAGCATATTACAAACATAAGTCCCATTATTGGGGAGTGGGTCTCCCATAGTATTTTCTTATGCCTTGCAAGCAAAAGCTGCCAAAAATTAGGACGGAGCAACTTGCAATGCCCCTTACAAGAGCCATGCAGTACAGCATATTACAAACATAAGTTCCATTATTGGGGAGTGGGTCTCCCATAGTATTTGCTTACGCTTTCCCAGCAAAAGCTGCCAAAAATTAGGACAGAGCAGCTTGCAATGCCCCTTACAAGAGCCATGCAGTACAGCATATTACAAACATAAGTCCCATTATTGGGGAGTGGGTGTCCCATGGTATTTGCTTATGCTTTCCCAGCAAAAGCTGCCAAAAATTAGGACGGAGCAACTTGCAATGCTGGCACCCTGGTGGTATAGTGGTGGTGGAGGCTGAGGATAAGGAGAAGAAGATTAAACAGCCGAAACGAGGAAGCGTATACCCATGTGTGGGTGTGAAGCGGTGCATGTGAATACACCTCCCGAAATAACACAGTGGATTTGACTTTATGTTACTCTGCTGTCATTTGGTGGTGATGAGAAGTCTGGCCCAATCCAGCCCTTGTTCATTTTGATAAGGGTCAGCTTGTCAGCATTGTCAGTTGACAGGCGAGTGCGCTTATCAGTTATAATTCCCCCAGCGGCACTAAAAACACGCTCCGATAGCACGCTAGCGGCAGGGCAGGCCAGGACCTCCAAGGCGTACAGAGCGAGTTCATTCCAAGTGTCCAGCTTGGATACCCAATAATTAAAAGGCACAGAGGAATCACGGAGGACGCTGGTACAATCGGCAAGGTACTCCCTCACCATCTTTTGAAACTTTCCACTCCTTGTGAGAGTACCCCGCACCTCAGGGCCTGTAAGCTGGACGGGTGTCAGAAAACTGTCCCAGAACGTTGACAGTGTTCCCCTGCCTCTGCTGGATTGGAGTTGCATCTCTCTCGCCTGTACGCCTTGGTTGGGCAATGAACTGTGACCTCTGCCGCTAGCGTGTTCAGATGGGAATTTTTTTAAGAGTTCTGCAGCAAGGGCCTTCTGGTATTGCCCCATTTTTGTAGACCTCTCCACCTCAGGAATAAGAGAGTGAAAGTTCTCCTTGTAGCGGGGGTCTACAAGTGTCACCAACCAGTAATGACTGTCACCCAACATTTTGACAACGCGAGGGTCACGGTTAAGGCAGCGTAACATAAAGTCAGCCATGCGTGCCAGACTGGTAACGGGCAAGATTTCCGTGTCCTCACCAAGATGACGACTGACCATGCTCTCCTCCTTCTCCTCCTCCTCTTCCTCCTTCCCCCTGTCCTCAGGCCACCCACGCTGAACCGACGGTATGACACTTGTACAGGTACTACCGTCTACAACGCATGATAGCAGCTCCTGTTCTTCCTCCTCCTCCTCCTCCTCTCCCTCATTGTCCCCCAATGCACTTTGGGATGAGATGAGGCTGGGCTGTGTGTAATCGCCCGCTACGGCTTCTTGATCCATCTCATCATACTCTGGCTGCAATGCCTCCTCTTTAATTCTCTGCAGAGAGCATTGCAAAAGACAGACAAGTGGGATGCTGATACTAATGATGGCGTCATCGCCACTCACCATCTTGGTGGCCTCCTCAAAGTTTGTCAGGATGGTACATATGTCAGACATCCAGGTCCACTCCTGAGGTCTTATGTGTGGAGTCTGACCTGAATATCGACGGCCTTGTTGCAGCTGGTATTCCACAACTGCTCTCTTCTGCTCACAAATCCTTTGCAACATGTAGAGCAGGGGTCTCAAACACGCGGCCCGCGGGCCGCATGCGGCCCCTGAGGCTGCTTTATGCGGCCCGCAGGCACAGACCCCTTGACGATCCCGACCTGGTCCAGGAGGAGCCGCCGACAGCAGCGCTGAATTGCCACACAGAGACTGTTTCCCAGCACTGCATTTCCAATGCCAGCCGCTGGCCAATCAGAGGCCAGCAGCTGATATCTGCGTGTCGGCGCAGCGAGTATGACGTCATTGCCATATGCAGATGTCAGCTGCTGGCCTCTGATTGGCCGGCGGCTGACATTGAAAATGCTGTGCTGGGAGACAGTCTCTGTGCGGCAATGCAGCGCTGCTGTCGGCGGCTCCTCCTGGACCAGGTCGGGATCGTCAAGGGGTCGGACTCTGTGGTGCCTGCGGGCCACATCTGCAGGAAGGTCGCCGAGGGAACGGAGGACAGGTGAGAATCATCTTTTTTTTTTTTCTATTATATGTGTGTGAAGAACAGCACAGGGGGCACATAGCCACAAGAGGGGACCTGGATGGGGCACATAGCCCCAAGATGGGGACCTGGATGAGGCACATTAGTACAAGATGGGCGCCAGGATGGGGAACGTTGCCACAGGATGGGGACCTGGATGGGGCACATAGCCACAGGATGGGGACCTGGATGGGGCACATTAGTACAAGATGGGGACTTGGATGGGGAACATTACTACAAGATGTTTTCCATTATTACTATATGATGCTAATTGTAAGACAATATTACTGTATGTGGCCAATTGGGGGAAATAAAATTGTAAAAAAAATAAAAAATAAAATAAAGCATGAAAAAATATTGGACACTAAAAATGCTGTTTTATATGTAAACTAAAGTAAACACAAAAAAGTGCACGTTTATTATCGCCACATCCATAACGACCCAAGCCATAAAAAAATAAACACGGCAAAAATGTTCAAAAGGTGTATACAAAAAAAATGGTATCACTAAAAATGTCACATTGAACAAAGAATGCGGCCCCCCAAATTCAAATTTTTTCCATGTGCGGCCCATATACCCAGCCGAGTTTGAGACCCCTGATGTAGAGGGTAGAGTTCCAACGTGTGGGGACATCACACACCAGTCGGTGCGCCGGAAGCTCCAAACGCTGCTGCAACACAGCAAGGGCGGCGGAAGCTGTAGCCGACTTGCGAAAATGAGCTGACAGGCGGCGTACTTTCACGAGCAGATCTGGCAACTCGGGGTACGATTTAAGAAACCGCTGAACCACGAGGTTAAGCACATGAGCCAGGCATGGTACGTGTGTGATCTCACCTCGCCTCAGAGCCGCCACCAGGTTACGGCCATTGTCACACACGACCATGCCGGGATGTAGGTTCAGCGGTCTCAGCCACAGATCTGCCTGCTCTTTCACAGCTGTCCACAACTCACAAGCAGTGTGAGGTTTATCACCTAAGCTTATGAGTTTCAGCACAGCCTGTTGCCGCTTGGCGGAGGCAGTACTGCAATGCTTCCAGCTTGTAACTGATGTGGTGATATCTGAGATGGAGGCTGAACATGAGGAGGAGGAGGAGGATGCGCAGGAGCTGTACACTGTGGGGGCAACTCTGACTGACATAGGGCCCGCAATCCTCGGTGTGGGGAGGATGTGTTCCGTCCCAAGGTCCGACTGGGTCCCGGCTTCCACTATGTTTACCCAGTATGCCGTCAGAGAGATGTACCGTCCCTGGCCACAAGCACTTGTCCACGTGTCCAATGTCAGGTGGACTCTCCCAGTAACTGTGTTGTTGAGGGCACGGCAGATGCTTTTGGACACGTGCTTGTGTAGTGCGGGGATGGCACACCGGGCAAAATAGTGTCGGCTGGGGACCGAGTACCGAGGGACGGCCACCGCCATAAGATTGTGGAAGGATTCCGTCTCCACCAGCCTAAAAGGCAGCATTTCCAATGCAAGCAGTCGTGAAATGTGCGAATTTAGGACTGTGGCCTGTGGGGCGTTAGCTGCGAATTTCCGCTTTCGTTCAAAGGTCTGGGATATGGACAATTGAACGCTGCGGTGGGACGTGGACGTGGACGTTGATGCTGTTTCTTGAGAAACTGCCATAACAAGTGAAGACTGAGAGGAGGGGGCATCTTTACATGCAGTATGGACAGGGGATTGCCTTGCACACACAACAGGGGGTTCTATTGCACGCACAACAGTGGAAGAAGCAGTGGTGACACCCGCTGACACTGGTCGTGGACCCTGGGTTTTGCCCCACAAAGTCGGGTGCTTTGCTGCCATGTGCCTGACCATGCTGGTGGTGGTCAGGCTGGTAGTTTTGTCACCCCTGCTGATGCTGGCATGGCAGGTGGAACATATGGCCTTTTTGGGGTTATCAGCAGAGTCTTTAAAAAAATTCCAGACTCTGGAAGACCTACCGCTTGTACTGGCAACGTCCCTCGTGTTGGTGTTACGGGGAACGGTTGCCTGCCTTCTGTCTGCGGCCACCACACTGCTTCTTCCTGCCTGTTGGGGTACTCTGCCTCCCTCCCCCTGTGTGCTGCTGGCCTCACTCTGCATGTCCTCCTTCCACGTTGGGTCAGTTACTAGATCATCCACCACCTCCTCCTCTTCCACTTGCGCACCACGATCCTCCTCCTCACTTCCTGGCAATTGTGTCTCGTCATCGTCCACCTGTTGTGACAGATTGCCAACGTCGACTTCCTGTGGCCGTGGCTGTTCAAATATTTGGGCATCGCAACATGGGATCTCCTCTTCCACCACTTCAAGCGTATCAGGCGAGGGGCCCAAATATGGAAATGGACCAGTGAACAGCTCTTCAGAGTGTCCAAGTGTGGGATCACTTGCTGTCTGACGACACTCGGCATGGTGGGAGGAAGGAGCATCAGGGTGAGGAGGAGTATGCAGTCGAGACTCACGGCTACTAAGAGTTGACCGTGTGGAAGACAGACCGGAGGTGGTGGTGCCCAGGTAACTGGAAGTATTGTCTGCTATCCAATTAATAACCTGTTCACACTGATCAGTTCTCAATACTGGTGTTGTTCTGTGCTTCCCTAGTAATTCGGTCAAGAAGTGGGAACGAGAAGATGTGGCTGTTGGTTGTGGCACATTTTCACCTTGGCCACGGCCCCGTCCTCTGCACGAACCATCACCAGAACGTCCACTTCCACGTCCCTTGCCACGCGCCTTGCCCATTGTAAATGAAGTAAAATAGCTTACCCTTGCACTATCAATGGAAAAAGGGTAATAAAGAGTAGATTAGAACCGTGGAAGAGGAAAACCACAGTTATTGTTTACTGGGGTATACCACACTTTTTTAAATAGAGATATTTGCGGCTGAACAGTGAGCGACACACTCAAACTGCTTTTTTTTTAGATACCAAAGGCCCAAAACTGGATAGTACAGCGATTTGACCCGTGGAACTGCGAAACCACACTGGGATGTCGGGCCTACACAAGACTATTTTCAACAGATATATTTTTGTGTCACAACAGTCAGGAGACACTACTGTTTTTCTTTACGGAAAAAACTACCAAAACCTGAATAATAGAGATTTTTTACCGTGGAACAGCAAAACCACAGTTATAATTCACTGGTGTATACCAGGCTTTTTAAAATATATATATATTTGCCGCTGAACAGTGAGCGACACACTCAAACTGTTTTTTTTAGATACAAATGGCCCAAAAGTGGATATTACAGAGGTTTGTACCGTGGAACTGCAAAACCACACTTGTATTTCTCGGGCCTACACCAGACTATTTTCAACAGATATATTTGTGTCTGAAAAATCAGGGAGACACTATTTTTTTTCTTTTTTACAGCAAAAAATGCAAAAAGCAGGATAATAGAGATTTTTTACCGTGGAACAGCAGAAGGACACTTCTGTCTCTCTGGCCTTCACCAGACTATTTTCAACAGATATATTTGTGTCTGAAAAATCAGGGAGACACTATTATTATTTTTATACAGCAAAAAATGCCAAAAACAGGATAATAGAGATGTTTTACCGTGGAACATCAAAACCACAGTAATAATTTACTGGTGTATACCAGGCTTTTTAAAATATATATATATTTGCGGCTCAACAGTGAGCGACACACTCAAACTGTTTTTTTAGATACAAATGGCCAGATAAGGTAGAAAAATGTTAAAATTACATTTCCTGGTGAATGCATTTTTCACGGTTAAAAGCAATGCAAAAGTGCAAAAACGCATCAAAAACGCTACGTGTGAACATAGCCCAACCATAGCCCAAGATGTGGAGGAGCATTTTTGTTTTTGGTTATTTATTTTGCCTTATATACAAGTCATTACCCTGGAAAGGATGTTCTTAATATATTTCCCAGGAAAATCTATTTTGGTGTTGTTTTTGTATATTTTATTGTGAGTCCGTGAATGTGGCATAATACCTTTGACAATATTGTTGACAGCATTGACCTGGGAATCCGAAATGCTTCCAAATGTCTTCCCCATACTGTTCCCATGTAATTTGAGCACTGTTCCCATCGATTGGGCAATTTTTAGGCCCTGTGCAGACCGCTGGGGGGAGTCGCCGGAAAAATGCTCTAGTTTCCCATAGACTTACATTGGGCTCGTTACTCGGACAGAGCATTTGAGCATTCCAATTTGCTCAATCCGAGCAACCAGTACCCGAGCATTTTAGTGCTCACTCATCACTAGCCACCACATTCGGATCCTTCAGACACAACCTGAAAACCCATCTCTTTAATATAGCCTACAGCCTGCCATTGCCTCTCTGCCACCCACCTCACCTCAACACCACCGGAGCTAATGCAACTCCACGACCTATTGTCTTCTTCCTGACCATCCTGCAGAATGTAAGGCCACAAGTGCAGAGTCTATAAGACTTAGGATGCAATATGGCACCTTGGCAAAGCCAAGTTATGATCTCCCTCTGCTCTCTAACAATAAACAAACAGGTCATGCTGGAGAAACTTGCACCTACTGTCACTCAGTGTCTTCAGCTCCTTTGTGAGAAACTAATGTTTGCTCAGCCTGTCTACCAAATAAAATTCCTGAAGTAGGGAAATTGTGGATGGCTTTGCTTCTGGTACTGGGTGCTAATACCAAACCGTGGTGTGCCACTCACTGGATATTCCTGGCTGGTTGGAGACAAGCTCATTTCCATAGAAAAGTTCCAGCAAGCTAAGGAGATGGTGGCCTCTATCATCATGAAGGAGTTTGCTCATTGTCTAGTAGTCTGGCTTTTATACTAAAGTTCTTGCTCATTTTTATAGTTTTAAGTGAGCACGCAGAGACCATGGTTTCTGCAGCAGCGCATCCAGGCCGGGATAGTGGCAGAGAAATTGCTGTACCATCAGGTTGAGGATGCGAGCTATGCAAGGCACGTGTCTGAGGTTGCCCTGGCATAGGGTCACCACCGGGTTTGCACAGCTATCGCACATGGCCTTCCCTTGCTTCAGGTTCAGTGGAGACAGCCATTGCTCAAACTCGGCCTGGAGAGCTGTCCACAACTCTTGAGCTGTATGACTGCGATTTACAAGGCATATTAATTTGAAGACTACCTGATTGTGGTGAGCCCTGGCTGTGAAGTACGGTGGTGGGGGGATTATCTCTGCACTGTTGGAACATGTGTCTCAGTAAGGCAGAGGTTGAGGGCGCAGGTGGAGGCCCTAGAGGAGGTGGAGGATGCAGAAGCACTGGAGGAAGAACCCTTGGGGATTCCAACACTTGCTGTCTAGTGACAACTTGGTGTCTAGTGGTTTAGTTCTCCATCCCCTGGTGTGTAGTGATTTAGTTCTCTACCCTAGCTGTTTAGTAGGTTAGTTTTCCAACCCCTGTTGTATTATTAGTTTAGTTCTCCAACCCTTGTTTTCTATTAGTTTAGTTCTCCATGTTTTGGTGTGTATTTCTTTCATTCTCCAACCTTAGCTGTTTAGTAGTTTAGTTCTCCAACCCCTGTTGTATATAGTAATAATAGTAATAATCTTTATTTATATAACACCAAGATATTCCGCAGAGCTTTACAATTCAGAGAGTATATTAGTTTAGTTCTCCATGTTCTAGTGTGTATTTATTTCTTTCTCCAACCCATCCATGCCCACCCCCAGGGGTTAACGTCGGGTGGCAAGAGATTGCATTCTTCTCGGACCCTACTTCGTCCGGGCCTTGATCAACTGAAAACAATTTTGGGCATGCTACACATGCTTTCCCCCTCTTGAGTCTGTGAAGCTTTGGTTCAGGCCTCTGATGGCCTGGAATAGAATGTGTGAACAAGAAAGTGATTCCTACCTGTCTTAGAGAAAATGGTAGTCCAAATGAAGATATACACGTGTAGCTTCCATGGGTCCTTTGAAGAAGTCACAACTGCAAGTAGAGGTGATGGACAAGTGCCAGAGTCTGTAGAACAAGCCGTGAGTGTTGCAGAAAATAGGTTCAAACAGCGTTAAACACTCACGGCTTGTTCTACAGACTCCGGCAGCTGTCCATCCACTGGGTTAATATTGTGGAAGCCGGGACACAGTTGGACACTGTGATGCAACACGTCCTCCAGACATAGAGGATTGCGGGTCCTGGGTCAATCAGGATTCAACACAAAGTTCAGAAGGTAGACAGCAGCAGTGGTCGGCCTCCTACACAACGAGTAAATTATTCATGATCATTAGGCCATCCATCTCCTTAGCTTTCTGTTCCTTGGAATGCAAGCGCATGTATGTAGTAGTGGCTAGGCCTGAGGTGGTCAGCGTTTTGGCGCATATCCTACCTCCTCCGAGGATTGCTGGATGTTTTCCTGCTACTATCCCAGTTCTATGACTCCCGTTAAAACAAAGCTTCAGGTGATGAATGATGGATGAGGTGGTGGCAAAGGAGAAAGAGCAGGAGGAACAGGGACCATTCACATCAATATCAGGCCAGTCAACCACACATCTTTTGTAGGATATGTTTCTGTACCAAAAGAAGCGGTTCGGCTACACAGTTATAGGGCATACAGTGAGTGCAATGCCTACCAAAAATTTCGAAGCACTCCAAAGCCCCTTGGAAGTGACATGGAGATCAGAGTGCCTTAACTAAACCGTTTTTTCCAATTATAGCAACTGGGTCTCCTGTACACTGTTGGCCTAAGCAGTGAATGGAAGGCTTTCCAAAAATTATGAGGAACTGCAATGCCCCTTGAAACAGATGTGGATTACAGCGTACAAAAAACCTTCTACCCATTATTGGGGAGTGAGTCTCCCTTAGTGTTCGCCTATGCATTGAAAAGCAAAAGCTGACTAAAATTAGGAGGAAATGCAATGCCCGTTGGAAGAGTCGTGGAGGATAGAGTTAATTAAAAACAACATTTCAATGCCCCTTGGAAGAGACGTGGAGGTCACAGTAGCTTAACAAGACGGTTTTAATGCCCCTTGGAAGAGACGTGGAGGTCTCAGTGGAATAAAAAGACAATATCAATGCCCTTTGGAAGAGTGGTGGAGGTAGCGGTGGAATAAAAATACAATATCAATGCCCCTTGGAAGAGACGTGGAGGTCACAGTAGCTTAACAAGACGATTTTAACGCCCATTGGAAGAGACATGGAGTTCAGAATGGTTTAACTAGACGGTTTTAATGCCCCTTGGAAGAGACGTGGAGTTCAGAGTGGTTTAACAAGACGGTTTTAATGCCCCTTGGAAGAGACGTGGAGTTTAGAGTGGTTTAACAAGACGGTTGTAATGCCCCTTGGAAGAGACGTGGAGGTCACAGTAGCTTAACAAGAATGTTTTAATGCCCCTTGGAAGAGACGTGGAGTTCAGAGTGGTTTAACAAGACGGTTTTAATGCCCCTTGGAAGAGACGTGGAGGTCACAGTAGCTTAACAAGACGATTTTAATGCCCCTTGGAAGAGACGTGGAGTTCAGAGTGGTTTAACAAGACGGTTGTGATGCCCCTTGGAAGAGACGTGGAGGTCACAGTAGCTTAACAAGACGGTTTTAATGCCCCTTGGAAGAGACGTGGAGTTCAGAGTGGTTTAACAAGACGGTTTTAATGCCCCTTGGAAGAGTCGTGGAGGTCACAGTAGCTTAACAAGACGGTTTTAATGCCACTTGGAAGAGACGTGGAGTTCAGAGTGGCTTAACAAGACTGTTTTAATGCCCCTTGGAAGAAAAGAGGATGTCACAGTTGCTTAACAAGATGGTTTTAATGCCCCTTGGAAGAGACGTGGAGTTCAGAGTGGTTTACCAAGACGGTTTTAATGCCCCTTGGAAAAGACATGGAGTTCAGAGTAGTTTAACAAGACGGTTTTAATGCCCCTTGGAAGAGACGTGGAGGACCCAGTGGAATAAAAAAACAATATCAATGCCCCTTGGAAGAGTGGTGGAGGTCCCAGTGGAATAAAAAGAAAATATCAATGCCCCTTGGAAGAGACATGGAGGTCACAGTAGCTTAACAAGACGATTTTAATGCCCATTGGAAGAGACGTGGAGTTCAGAGTGGTTTAACAAGATGGTTTTAATGCCCGTTGGAAGAGACGTGGAGGTCACAGAAGCTTATCAAGATGATTTTAATGCCCCTTGGAAGAGACGTGGAGTACAGAGTGGTTTAACAAGACGGTTTTAATGCCCCTTGGAAGAGACGTGGAGGTCACAGTAGCTTATCAAGATGATTTTAATGCCCCTTGGAAGAGACGTGGAGGTCACGGTAGCTTAAGACGATTTTAATGCCCCTTGGAAGAGACGTGGAGTTCAGAGTGGATTAACTAGACAGTTTTAATGCCCCTTGGAAGAGACGTGGAGTTCAGAGTGGTTTAAAAAGAAGGTTTTAATGCCCCTTGGAAGAGATGTGGAGGTCACAGTAGCTTAACAAGACGGTTTTAATGCCCCTTGGAAGAGAGGAGGAGTTCAGAGTGGTTTAACAAGATGGTTTTAATGCCCCTTGGAAGAGACGTGGAGGTCACAGAAGCTTAACAAGACCGTATTAATGCCCATTTGAAGAGACGTGGAGTTCAGAGTGGTTTTACAAGACGGTTATAATGCCCCTTGGAAGAGACGTAGAGGTCACAGTAGCTTAACAAGACGGTTTTAATGCCCCTTGGAAGAGACATGGAGTTCAGAGTGGTTTAGCAAGACAGTTTTAATGCCCCTTGGAAGAGACGTGGAGGTCACAGTAGCTTAACAAGATGATTTTAATGCCCCTTGGAAGAGACGTGGAGTTCAGAGTGGCTTAACAAGATGGTTTTAATGCCCCTTGGAAGAGACGTGGAGTTCAGAGTGGTTTAACAAGATGGTTTTAATGCCCCTTGGAAGAGGCGTGGAGGTCACAGTAGCTTAACAAGATTGTTTTAATGCCCCTTGGAAGAGACGTGGAGTTCAGAGTGGTTTAACAGGACGGTTTTAATGCCCCTTGGAAGAGACGTGGAGTACAGAGTGGCTTAACAAGACGGTTTTAATGCCCCTTGGAAGAGACGAGGAGGTCACAGTTGCTTAACAAGATGGTTTTAATGCCCCTTGGAAGAGACGTGGAGTTCAGAGTGGTTTACGAAGACGGTTTTAATGCCCCTTGGAAGAGACGTGGAGGTCACAGTAGCTTAACAAGACGGTTTTAATGCCCCTTGGAAGATACGTGGAGTTCAGAGTGGTTTAACAAAACGGTTTTAACGCCCCTTGGAAAAGACGTGGAGTTCAGAGTGGTCTAACAGGACAGTTTTAATGCCCCTTGGAAGAGACGTGGAGGTCCCAGTGGAATAAAATGAAAATATCAATGCCACGTGGAAGAGACGTGGAGTTCACAGTAGCTTAGCAAGACGATTTTAATGCCCATTGGAAAAGTCGTGGAGTTCAGAGTGGTTTAACAAGATGGTTTTAATGCCCCTTGGAAGAGACGTGGAGTTCAGAGTGGTTTAACAAGACGGTTTTAATGCCCCTTGGTACAGACGTGGAGTTCAGAGTGGTGTAACAAGATGATTTTAATGCCCCTTGGAAGAGACGTGGAGGTCACAGTAGCTTAAGGCGATTTTAATGCCCCTGGAAAGAGACGTGGCGTTCAGAGTGGTTTAACAAGACGGTTTCAATGCCCCTTGGAAGAGACGTGGAATTCAGAGTGGTTTAAAAAGACGGTTTTAATGCCCCTTGGAAGAGACGTGGAGGTCACAGTAGCTTAACAAGACGGTTTTAATGCCCCTTGGAAGAGAGGTGGAGTTCAGAGTGGTTAACAAGACAGTTTTAATGCCCCTTGGAAGAGACGTGGAGGTCACAGTAGCTTAACAAGACAGTTTTAATGCCCCTTGGATGAGACATGAAGTTCAGAGTGGTTTAGCAAGACAGTTTTAATGCCCCTTGGAAGAGACGTGGAGGTCACGGTAGCTTAACAAGACGGTTTTAATGCCCCTTGGAAGAGACGTGGAGGTCACAGTAGCTTAATAAGACAATTTTAATGCCCCTTGGAAGAGACGTGGAGTTCAGAGTGGTTTAACAAGATGGTTTTAATGCCCCTTGGAAGAAACGTGGAGTTCAGAGTGGTTTAACAAGACTGTTTTAATGCCCCTTGGAAGAAACGTGGAGGTCACAGTAGCTTAGCAAGATGGTTTTAATGCCCCTTTGAAAAGATGAGGAGTTCAAACTGGTTTAACAAGACGGTTTTAATGCCCCTTGGAAGACACCTGGAGGTCACAGTAGCTTAACAACACGGTTTTAGTGCCCCTTGGAAGAGACCTGGAGTTCAGAGTGGTTTAACAAGAAGGTTTTAATGCCCCTTGGAAGAGACGTGGAGGTCACAGTAGCTTAACAAGACGGTTTTAATGCCCCTTGGAAGAGACGTGGAGTTCAGAGTGGTTTAACAAGACGGTTTTAATGCCCCTTGGAAGAGACGTGGAGTTCAGTGTGGATTAACAAGACGGTTGTAATGCCCCTTGGAAGAGACGTGGAGTTCGGAGTGGTTTAACAAGACGGTTTTAATGCCCCTTGGAAAAGACGTGGAGTTCAGAGTGGTTTAACAAGACGGTTTTAATGCCCCTTGGAAGAGACGTGGAGTTCAGAGTGGATTTACAAGATGGTTTTAATGCCCCTTGGAAGAGACGTGGAGTTCAGAGTGGTTTAACAAGACGGTTTTAATGCCCCTTGGAAGAGACGTGGAGTTCAGTGTGGTTTAACAAGACGGTTGTAATGCCCCTTGGAAGAGACATGGAGTTCAGAGTGGTTTAACAAGACGGTTTTAATGCCCCTTGGAAGAGACGTGGAGTTCAGAGTGGTTTAACAAGACGGTTTTAATGCCCCTTGGAAGAAACGTGGAGTTCAGAGTGGTTTAACAAGACAGTTTTAATGCCCCTTGGAAGAAACGTGGAGTTCACAGTAGCTTAGCAAGATGGTTTTAATGCCCCTTTGAAAAGATGAGGATTTCAAACTGGTTTAACAAGACGGTTTTAATGCCCCTTGGAAGAGACCTGGAGGTCACAGTAGCTTAACAACACGGTTTTAGTGCCCCTTGGAAGAGACGTGGAGTTCAGAGTGGTTTAACAAGACGGTTTTAATGCCCCTTGGAAGAGACGTGGAGGTCACAGTAGCTTAACAAGACGGTTTAAATGCCCCTTGGAAGAGACGTGGAGTTCAGAGTAGTTTAACAAGACGGTTTTAATGCCCCTTGGAAGAGACGTGGAGTTCAGTGTGGTTTAAAAAGACGGGTGTAATGCCCCTTGGAAGAGACGTGGAGTTCAGAGTGGTTTAACAAGACGGTTTTAATGCCCCTTGGAAAAGACGTGGAGTTCAGAGTGGTTTAACAAGACGGTTTTAATGCCCCTTGGAAGAGACGTGGAGTTCAGTGTGGTTTAACAAGACGGTTGCAATGCCCCTTGGAAGAGACGTGGAGTTCAGAGTGGTTGAACAAGACGGTTTTAATGCCCCTTGGAAAAGACGTAGAGTTCAGAGTGGTTTAACAAGACTGTTTTAATGCCCCTTGGAAGAGACGTGGAGGTCCCAGTGGAATAAAAAGACAATATCAATGCCCCTTGGAAGAGTGGTGGAGGTACCAGTGGAATAAAAAGAAAATATCAATGCCCCTTGGAAGAGACATGGAGGTCTCAGTAGCTTAACAAGACGATTTTAATGCCCATTGGAAGAGACGTGGAGTTCAGAGTGGTTTAACAAGACTGTTTTAATGCCCCTTGGAAGAAACGTGGAGGTCACAGTAGCTTAGCAAGATGGTTTTAATGCCCCTTTGAAAAGATGAGGAGTTCAAACTGGTTTAACAAGACGGTTTTAATGCCCCTTGGAAGACACCTGGAGGTCACAGTAGCTTAACAACACGGTTTTAGTGCCCCTTGGAAGAGACCTGGAGTTCAGAGTGGTTTAACAAGAAGGTTTTAATGCCCCTTGGAAGAGACGTGGAGGTCACAGTAGCTTAACAAGACGGTTTTAATGCCCCTTGGAAGAGACGTGGAGTTCAGAGTGGTTTAACAAGACGGTTTTAATGCCCCTTGGAAGAGACGTGGAGTTCAGTGTGGATTAACAAGACGGTTGTAATGCCCCTTGGAAGAGACGTGGAGTTCGGAGTGGTTTAACAAGACGGTTTTAATGCCCCTTGGAAAAGACGTGGAGTTCAGAGTGGTTTAACAAGACGGTTTTAATGCCCTTTGGAAGAGACGTGGAGTTCAGAGTGGATTTACAATATGGTTTTAATGCCCCTTGGAAGAGACGTGGAGTTCAGAGTGGTTTAACAAGACGGTTTTAATGCCCCTTGGAAGAGACGTGGAGTTCAGTGTGGTTTAACAAGACGGTTGTAATGCCCCTTGGAAGAGACATGGAGTTCAGAGTGGTTTAACAAGACGGTTTTAATGCCCCTTGGAAGAGACGTGGAGTTCAGAGTGGTTTAACAAGACGGTTTTAATGCCCCTTGGAAGAAACGTGGAGTTCAGAGTGGTTTAACAAGACAGTTTTAATGCCCCTTGGAAGAAACGTGGAGTTCACAGTAGCTTAGCAAGATGGTTTTAATGCCCCTTTGAAAAGATGAGGATTTCAAACTGGTTTAACAAGACGGTTTTAATGCCCCTTGGAAGAGACCTGGAGGTCACAGTAGCTTAACAACACGGTTTTAGTGCCCCTTGGAAGAGACGTGGAGTTCAGAGTGGTTTAACAAGACGGTTTTAATGCCCCTTGGAAGAGACGTGGAGGTCACAGTAGCTTAACAAGACGGTTTAAATGCCCCTTGGAAGAGATGTGGAGTTCAGAGTAGTTTAACAAGACGGTTTTAATGCCCCTTGGAAGAGACGTGGAGTTCAGTGTGGTTTAAAAAGACGGGTGTAATGCCCCTTGGAAGAGACGTGGAGTTCAGAGGGTTTAACAAGACGGTTTTAATGCCCCTTGGAAAAGACGTGGAGTTCAGAGTGGTTTAACAAGACGGTTTTAATGCCCCTTGGAAGAGACGTGGAGTTCAGTGTGGTTTAACAAGACGGTTGCAATGCCCCTTGGAAGAGACGTGGAGTTCAGAGTGGTTGAACAAGACGGTTTTAATGCCCCTTGGAAAAGACGTAGAGTTCAGAGTGGTTTAACAAGACTGTTTTAATGCCCCTTGGAAGAGACGTGGAGGTCCCAGTGGAATAAAAAGACAATATCAATGCCCCTTGGAAGAGTGGTGGAGGTACCAGTGGAATAAAAAGAAAATATCAATGCCCCTTGGAAGAGACATGGAGGTCTCAGTAGCTTAACAAGACGATTTTAATGCCCATTGGAAGAGACGTGGAGTTCAGAGTGGTTTAAAAAGACTGTTTTAATGCCCCTTGGAAGAGACGTGGAGGTCACAGTACCTTAAGCCAATTTTAATGCCCCTTGGAAGAGACGTGGAGTTCAGAGTGGTTTAACAAGATGGTTTTAATGCCCCATGGAAGAGACGAGGAGTTCAGTGTGGTTTAACAAGACGGTTGCAATGCCCCTTGGAAGAGACGTGGAGTTCAGAGTGGTTTAACAAGACGGTTTTAATGCCCCTTGGAAAAGACGTGCAGTTCAGAGTGGTTTAACAAGACTGTTTTAATGCCCCTTGGAAGAGACGTGGAGGTCCCAGTGGAATAAAAAGACAATATCAATGCCCCTTGGAAGAGTGGTGGAGGTCCCAGTGGAATAAAAAGAAAATATCAATGCCCCTTGGAAGAGACATGGAGGTCTCAGTAGCTTAACAAGACTGTATTAATGCCCCTTTGAAGAGACGTGGAGTTCAGAGTGGTTTTAAAAGACGGTTTTAATGCCCCTTGGAAGAGACGTGGAGGTCACAGTAGCTTAAAAAGATGGTTTTAATGCCCCTTGGAAGAGACATGGAGTTCAGAGTGGTTTAGCATGACAGTTTTAATGCCCCTTGGGAGACGTGGAGGTTACAGTAGCTTAACAAGATGGTTTTAATGCCCCTTGGAAGAGACATGGAGTTCAGAGTGGTTTAACAAGACAGTTTTAATGCCCCTTGGAAGAAACGTGGAGATCACAGTGGTTTAACAAGACGGTTTTAATGCCCCTTGGAAGAAACGTGGAGGTCACAGTAGCTTAACAAAAGCGTATTAATGAACCTTTGAAGAGACGTGGAGTTCAGAGTGGATTTACAAGATGGTTTTAATGCCCCTTGGAAGAGATGTGGAGGTCACAGTAGCTTCACAAAAGCGTATTAATGAACCTTTGAAGAGACGTGGAGTTCAGAGTGGATTTACAAGATGGTTTTAATGTCCCTTGGAAGAGACGTGGAGGTCACAGTAGCTTAACAAGACGGTTTTAATGCCCCTTGGAAGAGACATGAAGTTCAGAATGGTTTAGCAAGACAGTTTTAATGCCCCTTGGAAGACACGTGGAGGTCACGGTAGCTTAACAAGACGGTTTTAATGCCCCTTGGAAGAGACGTGGAGTTCAGAGTGGTTTAACAAGACGGTTTTAATGCCCCTTGGAAGAGACGTGGAGTTCAGTGTGGTTTAACAAGACGGTTGTAATGCCCCTTGGAAGAGACGTGGAGTTCAGAGTGGTTTAACAAGACGGTTTTAATGCCCCTTGGAAAAGACGTGGAGTTCAGAGTGGTTTAACAAGACGGTTTTAATGCCCCTTGGAAGAGACGTGGAGTTCAGAGTGGATTTACAAGATGGTTTTAATGCCCCTTGGAAGAGACGTGGAGTTCAGAGTGGTTTAACAAGACGGTTTTAATGCCCCTTGGAAGAGACGTGGAGTTCAGTGTGGTTTAACAAGACGGTTGTAATGCCCCTTGGAAGAGACATGGAGTTCAGAGTGGTTTAACAAGACGGTTTTAATGCCCCTTGGAAGAGACTTGGAGTTCAGAGTGGTTTAACAAGACGGTTTTAATGCCCCTTGGAAGAAACGTGGAGTTCAGAGTGGTTTAACAAGACAGTTTTAATGCCCCTTGGAAGAAACGTGGAGTTCACAGTAGCTTAGCAAGATGGTTTTAATGCCCCTTTGAAAAGATGAGGATTTCAAACTGGTTTAACAAGACGGTTTTAATGCCCCTTGGAAGAGACCTGGAGGTCACAGTAGCTTAACAACACGGTTTTAGTGCCCCTTGGAAGAGACGTGGAGTTCAGAGTGGTTTAACAAGACGGTTTTAATGCCCCTTGGAAGAGACGTGGAGGTCACAGTAGCTTAACAAGAGGGTTTTAATGCCCCTTGGAAGAGATGTGGAGTTCAGAGTGGTTTAACAAGACGGTTTTAATGCCCCTTGGAAGAGACGTGGAGTTCAGTGTGGTTTAAAAAGACGGTTGTAATGCCCCTTGGAAGAGACGTGGAGTTCAGAGTGGTTTAACAAGACGGTTTTAATGCCCCTTGGAAAAGACGTGGAGTTCAGAGTGGTTTAACAAGACGGTTTTAATGCCCCTTGGAAGAGACGTGGAGTTCAGTGTGGTTTAACAAGACGGTTGCAATGCCCCTTGGAAGAGACGTGGAGTTCAGAGTGGTTGAACAAGACGGTTTTAATGCCCCTTGGAAAAGACGTTGAGTTCAGAATGGTTTAACAAGACTGTTTTAATGCCCCTTGGAAGAGACGTGGAGGTCCCAGTGGAATAAAAAGACAATATCAATGCCCCTTGGAAGAGTGGTGGAGGTCCCAGTGGAATAAAAAGAAAATATCAATGCCCCTTGGAAGAGACATGGATGTCTCAGTAGCTTAACAAGACGATTTTAATGCCCATTGGAAGAGACGTGGAGTCCAGAGTGGTTTAAAAAGACGGTTTTAATGCCCCTTGGAAGAGACGTGGAGGTCACAGTACCTTAAGACAATTTTAATGCCCCTTGGAAGAGACGTGGAGTTCAGAGTGGTTTAACAAGATGGTTTTAATGCCCCTTGGAAGAGACGTGGAGTTCAGTGTGGTTAAACAAGACGGTTGCAATGCCCCTTGGAAGAGACGTGGAGTTCAGAGTGGTTTAACAAGACGGTTTTAATGCCCCTTGGAAAAGACGTGGAGTTCAGAGTGGTTTAACAAGACGGTTTTAATGTCCCTTGGAAGAGACGTGGAGGTCCCAGTGGAATAAAAAGACAATATCAATGCCCCTTGGAAGAGTGGTGGAGGTCCCAGTGGAATAAAAAGAAAATATCAATGCCCCTTGGAAGAGACATGGAGGTCTCAGTAGCTTAACAAGACTGTATTAATGCCCCTTTGAAGAGACGTGGAGTTCAGAGTGGTTTTAAAAGACGGTTTTAATGCCCCTTGGAAGAGACGTGGAGGTCACAGTAGCTTAAAAAGATGGTTTTAATGCCACTTGGAAGAGACATGGAGTTCAGAGTGGTTTAGCATGACAGTTTTAATGCCCCATGGGAGACGTGGAGGTTACAGTAGCTTAACAAGACGGTTTTAATGCCCCTTGGCAGAGACGTGGAGATCACAGTAGCTTAACAAGACAATTTTAATGCCCCTTGGAAGAGACGTGGAGTTCAGAGTGGTTTAACAAGACAGTTTTAATGCCCCTTGGAAGAAACGTGGAGTTCACAGTGGTTTAACAAGACGGTTTTAATGCCCCTTGGAAGAAACTTGGAGGTCACAGTAGCTTAACAAGATGGTTTTAATGACCCTTGGAAGAGACGTGGAGTTCAGACTGGTTAAAAAAGACGGTTTTAATGCCACTTGGAAGAGACCTGGAGGTCACAGTAGCTTAACAAGACGGTTTTAGTGCCCCTTGGAAGAGACGTGGAGGTCACAGTAGCTTAACAAGACGGTATTAATGCCCCTTGGAAGAGATATGGAGGTCACAGTAGCTTAACAAGACAGTTTTAATGCCCCTTGAAAAAGACGTGGAGGTCACAGTAGCTTAACAAGACGGTTTTAATGCCCATTGGAAGAGACATGGAGTTCAGAGTGGTTTAGCAAGACAGTTTTAATGCCCCTTGGAAGAGACGTGGAGGTCACAGTAGCTTAACAAGATGATTTTAATGCCCCTTGGAAGAGACATGGAGTTCAGAGTGGTTTAGCAAGAGTTTTAATGCCCCTTGGAAGAGACGTGGAGGTCACAGTAGCTTAACAAGATGATTTTAATGCCCCTTGGAAGAGACGTGGAGTTCAGAGTGGCTTAACAAGATGGTTTTAATGCCCCTTGGAAGAGACGTGGAGTTCAGAGTGGTTTAACAAGATGGTTTTAATGCCCCTTGGAAGAGGCGTGGAGGTCACAGTAGCTTAACAAGATTGTTTTAATGCCCCTTGGAAGAGACGTGGAGTTCAGAGTGGTTTAACAGGACGGTTTTAATGCCCCTTGGAAGAGACGTGGAGTACAGAGTGGCTTAACAAGACAGTTTTAATGCCCCTTGGAAGAGACGAGGAGGTCACAGTTGCTTAACAAGACGATTTTAATGCCCCTTGGAAAAGACGTGGAGTTCAGAGTGGTCTAACAGGACAGTTTTAATGCCCCTTGGAAGAGACGTGGAGGTCCCAGTGGAATAAAAAGACAATATCAATGCCCCTTGGTACAGTGGTGGAGGTCCCAGTGGAATAAAATGAAAATATCAATGCCACTTGGAAGAGACGTGGAGGTCACGGTAGCTTAGCAAGACGATTTGAATGCCCATTGGAAAAGTCGTGGAGTTCAGAGTGGTTTAACAAGATGGTTTTAATGCCCCTTGGAAGAGACGTGGAGTTCAGAGTGGTTTAACAAGACGGTTTTAATGCCCCTTGGTACAGACTTGGAGTTCAGAGTGGTGTAACAAGACGATTTTAATGCCCCTTGGAAGAGACGTGGAGGTCACAGTAGCTTAAGGCGATTTTAATGCCCCTTGAAAGAGACGTGGCGTTCAGAGTGGTTTAACAAGACGGTTTCAATGCCCCTTGGAAGAGACGTGGAATTCAGAGTGGTTTAAAAAGACGGTTTTAATGCCCCTTGGAAGAGACGTGGAGGTCACAGTAGCTTAACAAGACGGTTTTAATGCCCCTTGGAAGAGAGGTGGAGCTCAGAGTGGTTAACAAGACAGTTTTAATGCCCCTTGGAAGAGATGTGGAGGTCACAGTAGCTTAACAAAAGCGTATTAATGAACCTTTGAAGAGACGTGGAGTTCAGAGTGGATTTACAAGATGGTTTTAATGCCCCTTGGTAGAGACGTGGAGGTCACAGTAGCTTAACAAGACGGTTTTAATGCCCCTTGGAAGAGACATGGAGTTCAGAGTGGTTTAGCAAGACAGTTTTAATGCCCCTTGGAAGAGACGTGGAGGTCACAGTAGCTTAACAAGATGGTTTTAATGCCCCTTGGAAGAGACGTGGAGTTCAGACTGGTTAAAAAAGACGGTTTTAATTCCACTTGGAAGAGACCTGGAGGTCACAGTAGCTTAACAAGACGGTTTTAATGCCCCTTGGAAGAGACATGGAGGTCACAGTAGCTTAACAAGATGGTTTTAATGCCCCTTGGAAGAGACGTGGAGGTCACAGTAGCTTAACAAGACGGTTTTAATGCCCCTTGGAAGAGACATGGAGTTAAGAGTGGTTTAGCAAGACAGTTTTAATGCCCCTTGGAAGAGACGTGGAGGTCACAGTAGCTTAACAAGATGATTTTAATGCCCCTTGGAAGAGACATGGAGTTCAGAGTGGTTTAGCAAGACAGTTTTAATGCCCCTTGGAAGAGACGTGGAGGTCACAGTAGCTTAACAAGATGATTTTAATGCCCCTTGGAAGAGACGTGGAGTTCAGAGTGGCTTAACAAGATGGTTTTAATGCCCCTTGGAAGAGACATGGAGTTCAGAGTGGTTTAACAAGATGGTTTTAATGCCCCTTGGAAGAGGCGTGGAGGTCACAGTAGCTTAACAAGATTGTTTTAATGCCCCTTGGAAGAGACGTGGAGTTCAGAGTGGTTTAACAGGATGGTTTTAATGCCCCTTGGAAGAAACGTGGAGTACAGAGTGGCTTAACAAGACGGTTTTAATGCCCCTTGGAAGAGACAAAGAGGTCACAGTTGCTTAACAAGACGGTTTTAATGCCCCTTGGAAGAGACGTGGAGTTCAGAGTGGTTTACGAAGACGGTTTTAATGCCCCTTAGAAGAGACGTGGAGGTCACAGTAGCTTAACAAAATGGTTTTAATGCCCCTTGGAAGATACGTGGAGTTCAGAGTGGTTTAACAAGACGGTTTTAACGCCCCTTGGAAAAGACGTGGAGTTCAGAGTGGTCTAACAGGACAGTTTTAATGCCCCTTGGAAGAGACGTGGAGGTCCCAGTGGAATAAAAAGACAATATCAATGCCCCTTGGTACAGTGGTGGAGATCCCTGTGGACTAAAATGAAAATATCAATGCCACTTGGAAGAGACGTGGAGGTCACGGTAGCTTAGCAAGACGATTTTAATGCCCATTGGAAAAGTCGTGGAGTTCAGAGTGGTTTAACAAGATGGTTTTAATACCCCTTGGAAGAGACGTCTAGTTCAGAGTGGTTTAACAAGACGGTTTTAATGCCCCTTGGTACAGACGTGGAGTTCAGAGTGGTGTAACAAGACGATTTTAATGCCCCTTGGAAGAGACGTGGAGGTCACAGTAGCTTAAGGCGATTTTAATGCCCCTGGATAGAGACGTGGCGTTCAGAGTGGTTTAACAAGACGGTTTCAGTGCCCCTTGGAAGAGACGCGGAATTCAGAGTGGTTTAAAAAGACGGTTTTAATGCCCCTTGGAAGAGACGTGGAGGTCACAGTAGCTTAACAAGACGGTTTTAATGCCCCTTGGAAGAGAGGTGGAGTTCAGAGTGGTTAACAAGACAGTTTTAATGCCCCTTGGAAGAGACGTGGAGGTCACAGTAGCTTAACAAAAGCGTATTAATGAACCTTTGAAGAGACGTGGAGTTCAGAGTGGATTTACAAGATGGTTTTAATGCCCCTTGGAAGAGACGTGGAGGTCACAGTAGCTTAACAAGACGATTTTAATGCCCGTTGGAAGAGACGTGGCATTCAGAGTGGTTTAACAAGATGGTTTTAATGCCCCTTGGAAGAAATGTGGAGGTCACAGTAGCTTAGCAAGATTGTTTTAATGCCCCTTTGAAAAGATGAGTAGTTCAAACTGGTTTAACAAGTAGGTTTTAATGCCCCTTGGAAGACACCTGGAGGGCACAGTAGCTTAACAACACGGTTTTAGTGCCCCTTGGAAGAGACCTGGAGTTCAGAGTGGTTTAACAAGAAGGTTTTAATGCCCCTTGGAAGAGACGTGGAGGTCACAGTAGCTTAACAAGACGGTTTTAATGCCCCTTGGAAGAGACGTGTAGTTCAGAGTGGTTTAACAAGACGGTTTTAATGCCCCTTGGAAGAGACGTGGAGTTCAGTGTGGTTTAACAAGACGGTTGTAATGCCCCTTGGAAGAGACGTGGAGCTCAGAGTGGTTTAACAAGACGGTTTTAATGCCCCTTTGAAGAGACGTGGAGTTCAGAGTGGTTTAACAAGACGGTTTTAATGCCCCTTGGAAGAGACGTGGAGTTCAGTGTGGTTTAACAAGACGGTTGTAATGCCCCTTGGAAGAGACATTGAGTTCAGAGTGGTTTAACAAGACGGTTTTAATGCCCCTTGGAAGAGACGTGGAGTTCAGAGTGGTTTAACAAGATGGTTTTAATGCCCCTTGGAAGAAACGTGGAGTTCAGAGTGGTTTAACAAGACGGTTTTAATGCCCCTTGGAAGAAACTTGGAGTTCACAGTAGCTTAGCAAGATGGTTTTAATGCCCCTTTGAAAAGATGAGGATTTCAAACTGGTTTAACAAGACGGTTTTAATGCCCCTTGGAAGAGACCTGGAGGTCACAGTAGCTTAACAACACGGTTTTAGTGCCCCTTGGAAGAGACGTGGAGTTCAGAGTGGTTTAACAAGATGGTTTTAATGCCCCTTGGAAGAGACGTGGAGGTCACAGTAGCTTAACAAGACAGTTTTAATGCCCCTTGGAAGACACGTGGAGTTCAGAGTGGTTTAACAAGACGGTTTTAATGCCCCTTGGAAGAGACGTGGAGTTCAGTGTCGTTTAACAAGACTGTTGTAATGCCCCTTGGAAGAGACGTGGAGTTCAGAGTGGTTTAACAAGACGGTTTTAATGCCCCTTGGAAAAGACGTGGAGTTCAGAGTGCTTTAACAAGACGGTTTTAATGCCCCTTGGAAGAGACGTGGAGTTCAGTGTGGTTTAACAAGACGGTTGCAATGCCCCTTGGAAGAGACGTGGAGTTCAGAGTGGTTTAACAAGACAGTTTTAATGCCCCTTGGAAAAGACGTGGAGTTCAGAGTGTTTTAACAAGACTGTTTTAATGCCCCTTGGAAGAGACGTGGAGGTCCCAGTGGAATAAAAAGACAATATCAATGCCCCTTGGAAGAGTGGTGGAGGTCCCAGTGGAATAAAAAGAAAATATCAATGCCCCTTGGAAGAGACATGGAGGTCTCAGTAGCTTAACAAGACTGTATTAATGCCCCTTTGAAGAGACGTGGAGTTCAGAGTGGTTTTAAAAGACGGTTTTAATGCCCCTTGGAAGAGACGTGGAGGTCACAGTAGCTTAAAAAGATGGTTTTAATGCCCCTTGGAAGAAACATGGAGTTCAGAGTGGTTTAGCATGACAGTTTTAATGCCCCTTGGGAGACGTGGAGGTTACAGTAGCTTAACAAGACGGTTTTAATGCCCCTTGGCAGAGACGTGGAGATCACAGTAGCTTAACAAGACAATTTTAATGCCCCTTGGAAGAGACGTGGAGTTCAGAGTGGTTTAACAAGACAGTTTTAATGCCCCTTGGAAAAAACGTGGAGTTCAGAGTGGTTTACCAAGACGGTTTTAATACCCCTTGGAAGAGACGTGGAGGTCACAGTAGCTTAACAAGATGGTTTTAATGCCCCTTGGAAGAGATGTGGAGTTCAGAGTGATTTAGAAAGACGGTTTTAATGCCCCTTGGAAAAGACGTGGAGTTCAGGTCGTTTAACAAGTCGGTTTTAATGCCCCTTGGAAGAGTTGTGGAGGTCCCAGTGGAATTAAAAGACAATATCAATGCTCCTTGGTAGAGTGGTGGAGGTCCCAGTGGAATAAATTGAAAATATCAATGCCCCTTGGAAGAGACGTGGAGGTCACAGTAGCTTAACAAGACGATATTAATGCCCATTGGAAGAGACGTGGAGTTCAGAGTGGTTTAACAAGACGGTTTTAATGCCCATTGGAAGAGACGTGGAGGTCACAGTAGCTTAACAAGACGGTTTTAATGCCCCTTGTAAAAGACGTGGAGGTCACAGTAGCTTAACAAAAGCGTATTAATGCCCTCTTGAAGAGACGTGGAGTTCAGAGTGGTTTAGCAAGACAGTTTTAATGCCCCTTGGAAGAGACGTGGAGGTCACGGTAGCTTAACAAGACGGTTTTAATGCCCCTTGGAAGAGACGTGGAGGTCACAGTAGCTTAACAAGACGATTTTAATGCCCCTTGGAAGAGACGTGGAGTTTAGAGTGTTTATAAAAGACGGTTTTAATGCCCCTTGGAAGAAACGTGGAGTTCAGAGTGGTTTAACAAAACGGTTTTAATGCCCCTTGGAAGAAACTTGGAGGTCACAGTAGCTTAACAAGATGGTTTTAATGCCCCTTTGAAAAGATGAGGAGTTCAAACTGGTTTAACAAGACGGTTTTAATGCCCCTTGGAAGAGACGTGGAGTTCAGAGTGGTTTAACAAGACCGTTTTAATGCCCCTTGGAAGATTCGTGGAGGTCACAGTAGCTTAACAAGACGGTTTTAATGCCCCTTGGAAGAGACGTGGAGTTCAGAGTGGTTTAACAAGATGGTTTTAATGCCCCTTGGAAGAGACGTGGAGGTCACAGTAGCTTAACAAGACGGTTTTAATGCCCCTTGGAACAGACGTGGAGTTCAGAATGGTTTAACATGACGGTTTTAATGCCCCTTGGAAGAGACGTGGAGTTCCCAGTGGAATAAAAAGACAATATCAATGCCCCTTGGAAGAGTGGTGGAGGTCGCAGTGGAATAAAAAGACAATATCAATACCCCTTGGAAGAGATGTGGAGGTCACGGTAGCTTAACAAGATGATTTTAATGCCCCTTGGAAGAGACGTGGAGTTCAGAGTGGTTTAAGAATACGGTTTTAATGCACCTTGGAAGAGACGTGGAGGTCCCAGTGGAATAAAAAGACAATAACAATGCCCCTTGGAAGAGACGTGGAGGTCACAGTAGCTTAACAAGACGATTTTAATGCCCATTGGAAGAGACGTGAAGTTCAGAGTCGTTTAACAAGACTGTTTTAATGCCCCTTGGAAGATACGTGGAGGTCACAGTAGCTTAAAAAGACGGTTTTAATGCCCCTTGGAAGAGACGTGGAGTTCAGAGTGGTTTAACAAGACGGTTTAAATGCCCCTTGAAAAAGACGTGGAGTTCAGAGTGGTTTAACAAGACGGTTTTAATGCCCCTTGGAAGAGACGTGGAGGTCCCAGTGTAATAAAAAGACAATATCAATGCCCCTTGGAAGAGTGGTGGAGGTCCCAGTGGAATAAAAAGAAAGTATCAATGCCCCTTGGAAGAGACATGGAGGTCTCAGTAGCTTAACAAGTCGATTTTAATGCCCATTGGAAGAGACGTGGAGTTCAGAGTGGTTTAAAAAGACTGTTTTAATGCCCCTTGGAAGAGACGTGGAGGTCACAGTAGCTTAAGACGATTTTAATGCCCCTTGGAAGAGACGTGGACTTCAGAGAGGTAAAACAAGACAGTTTTAATGCCCCTTGAAAGAGACGTGGAGTTCAGAGTGGTTTAAAAAGACGGTTTTAATGCCCCTTGGTAGAGACGTGGAGGTCACAGTAGCTTAACAAAAGCGTATTAATGAACCAATGAAGAGACGTGGAGTTCAGAGTGGATTTACAAGATGGTTTTAATGCCCCTTGGAAGAGACGTGGAGGTCACAGTAGCTTAACAAGACGGTTTTAATGCCCCTTGGAAGAGACATGAAGTTCAGAGTGGTTTAGCAAGACAGTTTTAATGCCCCTTGGAAGACACGTGGAGGTCACGGTAGCTTAACAAGACGGTTTTAATGCCCCTTGGAAGACACGTGGAGGTCACAGTAGCTTAACAAGACGATTTTAATGCCCCTTGGAAGAGACGTGGAGTTCAGAGTGGTTTAACAAGATGGTTTTAATGCCCCTTGGAAGAAACGCGGAGTTCAGAGTGGTTTATCAAGACGGTTTTAATGCCCCTTGGAAGAAACGTGGAGGTCACAGTAGCTTAGCAAGATGGTTTTAATGCCCCTTTGAAAAGATGAGGAGTTCAAACTGGTTTAACAAGACGGTTTTAATGCCCCTTGGAAGACACCTGGAGGTCACAGTAGCTTAACAACACGGTTTTAGTGACCCTTGGAAGAGACCTGGAGTTCAGAGTGGTTTAACAAGAAGGTTTTAATGCCCCTTGGAAGAGACGTGGAGGTCACAGCTTAACAAGACGGTTTTAATGCCCCTTGGAAGAGACGTGGAGTTCAGAGTGGTTTAACAAGACGGTTTTAATGCCCCTTGGAAGAGACGTGGAGTTCAGTGTGGTTTAACAAGACGGTTGCAATGCCCCTTGGAAGAGACGTGGAGTTCAGAGTGGTTGAACAAGACGGTTTTAATGCCCCTTGGAAAAGACGTAGAGTTCAGAGTGTTTTAACAAGACTGTTTTAATGCCCCTTGGAAGAGACGTGAAGGTCCCAGTGGAATAAAAAGACAATATCAATGCCCCTTGGAAGAGTGGTGGAGGTCCCAGTGGAATAAAAAGAAAATATCAATGCCCCTTGGAAGAGACATGGAGATCTCAGTTGCTTAACAAGACGATTTTAATGCCCATTGGAAGAGACGTGGAGTTCAGAGTGGTTTAAAAAGACAGTTTTAATGCCCCTTGGAAGAGACGTGGAGGTCACAGTACCTTAAGACAATTTTAATGCCCCTTGGAAGAGACGTGGAGTTCAGAGTGGTTTAACAAGATGGTTTTAATGCCCCGTGGAAGAGACGTGGAGTTCAGTGTGGTTTAACAGGACGGTTGCAATGCCCCTTGGAAGAGACGTGGAGTTCAGAGTGGTTTAACAAGACAGTTTTAATGCCCCTTGGAAAAGACGTGGAGTTCAGAGTGTTTTAACAAGACTGTTTTAATGCCCCTTGGAAGACACGTGGCGTTCAGAGTGGTTTAACAAGACGGTTTTAATGCCCCTTGGAAGAGACGTGGAGTTCAGTGTGGTTTAACAAGACTGTTGTAATGCCCCTTGGAAGAGACGTGGAGTTCAGAGTGGTTTAACAAGACGGTTTTAATGCCCCTTGGAAAAGACGTGGAGTTCAGAGTGGTTTAACAAGACGGTTTTAATGCCCCTTGGAAGAGACGTGGAGTTCAGTGTGGTTTAACAAGACGGTTGCAATGCCCCTTGGAAGAGACGTGGAGTTCAGAGTGGTTGAACAAGACGGTTTTAATGCCCCTTGGAAAAGACGTAGAGTTCAGAGTGTTTTAACAAGACTGTTTTAATGCCCCTTGGAAGAAACGTGAAGGTCCCAGTGGAATAAAAAGACAATATCAATGCCCCTTGGAAGAGTGGTGGAGGTCCCAGTGGAATAAAAAGAAAATATCAATGCCCCTTGGAAGAGACATGGAGATCTCAGTTGCTTAACAAGACGATTTTAATGCCCATTGGAAGAGACGTGGAGTTCAGAGTGGTTTAAAAAGACAGTTTTAATGCCCCTTGGAAGAGACGTGGAGGTCACAGTACCTTAAGACAATTTTAATGCCCCTTGGAAGAGACGTGGAGTTCAGTGTGGTTTAACAAGACGGTTGCAATGCCCCTTGGAAGAGACGTGGAGTTCAGAGTGGTTTAACAAGATGGTTTTAATGCCCCTTGGAAGAGACGTGGAGTTCAGTGTGGTTTAACAAGACGGTTGCAATGCCCCTTGGAAGAGACGTGGAGTTCAGAGTGGTTTAACAAGACGGTTTTAATGCCCCTTGGAAAAGACGTGGAGTTCAGAGTGTTTTAACAAGACTGTTTTAATGCCCCTTGGAAGAGACGTGGAGGTCCCAATGGAATAAAAAGACAATATCAATGCCCCTTGGAAGAGTGGTGGAGGTCCCAGTGGAATAAAAAGAAAATATCAATGCCCCTTGGAAGAGACATGGAGGTCTCAGTAGCTTAACAAGACTGTATTAATGGCCCTTTGAAGAGACGTGGAGATCAGAGTGGTTTTAAAAGACGGTTTTAATGCCCCTTGGCAGAGACGTGGAGGTCACAGTAGCTTAAAAAGATGGTTTTAATGCCCCTTGGAAGAGACATGGAGTTCAGAGTGGTTTAGCATGACAGTTTTAATGCCCCTTGGGAGCCGTGGAGGTTACAGTAGCTTAACAAGACGGTTTTAATGCCCCTTGGCAGAGACGTGGAGATCACAGTAGCTTAACAAGACAATTTTTAATGCTCAGTTGCTTAACAAGACGATTTTAATGCCCATTGGAAGAGACGTGGAGTTCAGAGTGGTTTAAAAAGACAGTTTTAATGCCCCTTGGAAGAGACGTGGAGGTCACAGTACCTTAAGACAATTTTAATGCCCCTTGGAAGAGACGTGGAGTTCAGAGTGGTTTAACAAGATGGTTTTAATGCCCCTTGGAAGAGACGTGGAGTTCAGAGTGGTTTAACAAGACAGTTTTAATGCCCCTTGGAAAAAACGTGGAGTTCAGAGTGGTTTACCAAGACGGTTTTAATGCCCCTTGGAAGAGACGTGGAGGTCACAGTAGCTTAACAAGATGGTTTTAATGCCCCTTGGAAGAGATGTGGAGTTCAGAGTGATTTAGAAAGACGGTTTTAATGCCCCTTGGAAAAGACATGGAGTTCAGGTCGTTTAACAAGTCGGTTTTAATGCCCCTTGGAAGAGTTGTGGAGGTCCCAGTGGAATTAAAAGACAATATCAATGCTCCTTGGTAGAGTGGTGGAGGTCCCAGGGGAATAAAAAGAAAGTATCAATGCCCCTTGGAAGAGACATGGAGGTCTCAGTAGCTTAACAAGTCGATTTTAATGCCCATTGGAAGAGACGTGGAGTTCAGAGTGGTTTAAAAAGACTGTTTTAATGCCCCTTGGAAGAGACGTGGAGGTCACAGTAGCTTAAGACGATTTTAATGCCCCTTGGAAGAGACGTGGACTTCAGAGAGGTAAAACAAGACAGTTTTAATGCCCCTTGAAAGAGACGTGGAGTTCAGAGTGGTTTAAAAAGACGGTTTTAATGCCCCTTGGTAGAGACGTGGAGGTCACAGTAGCTTAACAAAAGCGTATTAATGAACCAATGAAGAGACGTGGAGTTCAGAGTGGATTTACAAGATGGTTTTAATGCCCCTTGGAAGAGACGTGGAGGTCACAGTAGCTTAACAAGACGGTTTTAATGCCCCTTGGAAGAGACATGAAGTTCAGAGTGGTTTAGCAAGACAGTTTTAATGCCCCTTGGAAGACACGTGGAGGTCACGGTAGCTTAACAAGACGGTTTTAATGCCCCTTGGAAGACACGTGGAGGTCACAGTAGCTTAACAAGACGATTTTAATGCCCCTTGGAAGAGACGTGGAGTTCAGAGTGGTTTAACAAGATGGTTTTAATGCCCCTTGGAAGAAACGCGGAGTTCAGAGTGGTTTATCAAGACGGTTTTAATGCCCCTTGGAAGAAACGTGGAGGTCACAGTAGCTTAGCAAGATGGTTTTAATGCCCCTTTGAAAAGATGAGGAGTTCAAACTGGTTTAACAAGACGGTTTTAATGCCCCTTGGAAGACACCTGGAGGTCACAGTAGCTTAACAACACGGTTTTAGTGACCCTTGGAAGAGACCTGGAGTTCAGAGTGGTTTAACAAGAAGGTTTTAATGCCCCTTGGAAGAGACGTGGAGGTCACAGTAGCTTAACAAGACGGTTTTAATGCCCCTTGGAAGAGACGTGGAGTTCAGAGTGGTTTAACAAGACGGTTTTAATGCCCCTTGGAAGAGACGTGGAGTTCAGTGTGGTTTAACAAGACGGTTGCAATGCCCCTTGGAAGAGACGTGGAGTTCAGAGTGGTTGAACAAGACGGTTTTAATGCCCCTTGGAAAAGACGTAGAGTTCAGAGTGTTTTAACAAGACTGTTTTAATGCCCCTTGGAAGAGACGTGAAGGTCCCAGTGGAATAAAAAGACAATATCAATGCCCCTTGGAAGAGTGGTGGAGGTCCCAGTGGAATAAAAAGAAAATATCAATGCCCCTTGGAAGAGACATGGAGATCTCAGTTGCTTAACAAGACGATTTTAATGCCCATTGGAAGAGACGTGGAGTTCAGAGTGGTTTAAAAAGACAGTTTTAATGCCCCTTGGAAGAGACGTGGAGGTCACAGTACCTTAAGACAATTTTAATGCCCCTTGGAAGAGACGTGGAGTTCAGAGTGGTTTAACAAGATGGTTTTAATGCCCCGTGGAAGAGACGTGGAGTTCAGTGTGGTTTAACAGGACGGTTGCAATGCCCCTTGGAAGAGACGTGGAGTTCAGAGTGGTTTAACAAGACAGTTTTAATGCCCCTTGGAAAAGACGTGGAGTTCAGAGTGTTTTAACAAGACTGTTTTAATGCCCCTTGGAAGACACGTGGCGTTCAGAGTGGTTTAACAAGACGGTTTTAATGCCCCTTGGAAGAGACGTGGAGTTCAGTGTGGTTTAACAAGACTGTTGTAATGCCCCTTGGAAGAGACGTGGAGTTCAGAGTGGTTTAACAAGACGGTTTTAATGCCCCTTGGAAAAGACGTGGAGTTCAGAGTGGTTTAACAAGACGGTTTTAATGCCCCTTGGAAGAGACGTGGAGTTCAGTGTGGTTTAACAAGACGGTTGCAATGCCCCTTGGAAGAGACGTGGAGTTCAGAGTGGTTGAACAAGACGGTTTTAATGCCCCTTGGAAAAGACGTAGAGTTCAGAGTGTTTTAACAAGACTGTTTTAATGCCCCTTGGAAGAAACGTGAAGGTCCCAGTGGAATAAAAAGACAATATCAATGCCCCTTGGAAGAGTGGTGGAGGTCCCAGTGGAATAAAAAGAAAATATCAATGCCCCTTGGAAGAGACATGGAGATCTCAGTTGCTTAACAAGACGATTTTAATGCCCATTGGAAGAGACGTGGAGTTCAGAGTGGTTTAAAAAGACAGTTTTAATGCCCCTTGGAAGAGACGTGGAGGTCACAGTACCTTAAGACAATTTTAATGCCCCTTGGAAGAGACGTGGAGTTCAGTGTGGTTTAACAAGACGGTTGCAATGCCCCTTGGAAGAGACGTGGAGTTCAGAGTGGTTTAACAAGATGGTTTTAATGCCCCTTGGAAGAGACGTGGAGTTCAGTGTGGTTTAACAAGACGGTTGCAATGCCCCTTGGAAGAGACGTGGAGTTCAGAGTGGTTTAACAAGACGGTTTTAATGCCCCTTGGAAAAGACGTGGAGTTCAGAGTGTTTTAACAAGACTGTTTTAATGCCCCTTGGAAGAGACGTGGAGGTCCCAATGGAATAAAAAGACAATATCAATGCCCCTTGGAAGAGTGGTGGAGGTCCCAGTGGAATAAAAAGAAAATATCAATGCCCCTTGGAAGAGACATGGAGGTCTCAGTAGCTTAACAAGACTGTATTAATGGCCCTTTGAAGAGACGTGGAGATCAGAGTGGTTTTAAAAGACGGTTTTAATGCCCCTTGGCAGAGACGTGGAGGTCACAGTAGCTTAAAAAGATGGTTTTAATGCCCCTTGGAAGAGACATGGAGTTCAGAGTGGTTTAGCATGACAGTTTTAATGCCCCTTGGGAGACGTGGAGGTTACAGTAGCTTAACAAGACGGTTTTAATGCCCCTTGGCAGAGACGTGGAGATCACAGTAGCTTAACAAGACAATTTTTAATGCTCAGTTGCTTAACAAGACGATTTTAATGCCCATTGGAAGAGACGTGGAGTTCAGAGTGGTTTAAAAAGACAGTTTTAATGCCCCTTGGAAGAGACGTGGAGGTCACAGTACCTTAAGACAATTTTAATGCCCCTTGGAAGAGACGTGGAGTTCAGAGTGGTTTAACAAGATGGTTTTAATGCCCCTTGGAAGAGACGTGGAGTTCAGAGTGGTTTAACAAGACAGTTTTAATGCCCCTTGGAAAAAACGTGGAGTTCAGAGTGGTTTACCAAGACGGTTTTAATGCCCCTTGGAAGAGACGTGGAGGTCACAGTAGCTTAACAAGATGGTTTTAATGCCCCTTGGAAGAGATGTGGAGTTCAGAGTGATTTAGAAAGACGGTTTTAATGCCCCTTGGAAAAGACATGGAGTTCAGGTCGTTTAACAAGTCGGTTTTAATGCCCCTTGGAAGAGTTGTGGAGGTCCCAGTGGAATTAAAAGACAATATCAATGCTCCTTGGTAGAGTGGTGGAGGTCCCAGTGGAATAAATTGAAAACGTGGAGTTCAGAGTGGTTTACCAAGACGGTTTTAATGCCCCTTGGAAGAGACGTGGAGGTCACAGTAGCTTAACAAGACGATTTTAATGCCCATTGGAAGAGACGTGGAGTTCAGAGTGCTTTAACAAGACGGTTTTAATGCCCATTGGGAGAGACGTGGAGGTCACAGTAGCTTAACAAGACGGTTTTAATGCCCCTTGTAAAAGACGTGGAGGTCACAGTAGCTTAACAAAAGCGTATTAATGCCCTCTTGAAGAGACGTGGAGTTCAGAGTGGTTTAGCAAGACAGTTTTAATGCCCCTTGGAAGAGACGTGGAGGTCACGGTAGCTTAACAAGACGGTTTTAATGCCCCTTGGAAGAGACGTGGAGGTCACAGTAGCTTAACAAGACGATTTTAATGCCCCTTGGAAGAGACGTGGAGTTAAGAGTGTTTATAAAAGACGGTTTTAATGCCCCTTGGAAGAAACGTGGAGTTCAGAGTGGTTTAACAAAACGGTTTTAATGCCCCTTGGAAGAAACTTGGAGGTCACAGTAGCTTAACAAGATGGTTTTAATGCCCCTTTGAAAAGATGAGGAGTTCAAACTGGTTTAACAAGACGGTTTTAATGCCCCTTGGAAGAGACGTGGAGTTCAGAGTGGTTTAACAAGACCGTTTTAATGCCCCTTGGAAGATTCGTGGAGGTCACAGTAGCTTAACAAGACGGTTTTAATGCCCCTTGGAAGAGACGTGGAGTTCAGAGTGGTTTAACAAGATGGTTTTAATGTCCCTTGGAAGAGACGTGGAGGTCACAGTAGCTTAACAAGACGGTTTTAATGCCCCTTGAAACAGACGTGGAGTTCAGAATGGTTTAACATGACGGTTTTAATGCCCCTTGGAAGAGACGTGGAGTTCCCAGTGGAATAAAAAGACAATATCAATGCCCCTTGGAAGAGTGGTGGAGGTCGCAGTGGAATAAAAAGACAATATCAATGCCCCTTGGAAGAGATGTGGAGGTCACGGTAGCTTAACAAGATGATTTTAATGCCCCTTGGAAGAGACGTGCAGTTCAGAGTGGTTTAAGAAGACGGTTTTAATGCACCTTGGAAGAGACGTGGAGGTCCCAGTGGAATAAAAAGACAATAACAATGCCCCTTGGAAGAGACGTGGAGGTCACAGTAGCTTAACAAGACGATTTTAATGCCCATTGGAAGAGACGTGAAGTTCAGAGTCGTTTAACAAGACTGTTTTAATGCCCCTTGGAAGATACGTGGAGGTCACAGTAGCTTAAAAAGGCGGTTTTAATGCCCCTTGGAAGAGACGTGGAGTTCAGAGTGGTTTAACAAGACGGTTTAAATGCCCCTTGAAAAAGACGTGGAGTTCAGAGTGGTTTAACAAGACGGTTTTAATGCCCCTTGGAAGAGACGTGGAGGTCCCAGTGTAATAAAAAGACAATATCAATGCCCCTTGGAAGAGTGGTGGAGGTCCCAGTGGAATAAAAAGAAAATATCAATGCCCCTTGGAAGAAACATGGAGGTCTCAGTAGCTTAACAAGACGATTTTAATGCCCATTGGAAGAGACGTGGAGTTCAGAGTGGTTTAAAAAGACTGTTTTAATGCCCCTTGGAAGAGACGTGGAGGTCACAGTAGCTTAAGACGATTTTAATGCCCCTTGGAAGAGACGTGGACTTCAGAGAGGTAAAACAAGACAGTTTTAATGCCCCTTGGAAGAGACGTGGAGTTCAGAGTGGTTTAAAAAGACGGTTTTAATGCCCCTTGGTAGAGACGTGGAGGTCACAGTAGCTTAACAAAAGCTTATTAATGAACCTTTGAAGAGACGTGGAGTTCAGAGTGGATTTACAAGATGGTTTTAATGCCCCTTGGAAGAGACGTGGAGGTCACAGTAGCTTAACAAGACGGTTTTAATGCCCCTTGGAAGAGACATGAAGGTTAGAGTGGTTTAGCAAGACAGTTTTAATGCCCCTTGGAAGACACGTGGAGGTCACGGTAGCTTAACAAGACGGTTTTAATGCCCCTTGGAAGAGACGTGGAGGTCACAGTAGCTTAACAAGACGATTTTAATGCCCCTTGGAAGAGACGTGGAGTTCAGAGTGGTTTAACAAGATGGTTTTAATGCCCCTTGGAAGAAACGCGGAGTTCAGAGTGGTTTATCAAGACGGTTTTAATGCCCCTTGGAAGAAACGTGGAGGTCACAGTAGCTTAGCAAGATGGTTTTAATGCCCCTTTGAAAAGATGAGGAGTTCAAACTGGTTTAACAAGACGGTTTTAATGCCCCTTGGAAGACACCTGGAGGTCACAGTAGCTTAACAACACGGTTTTAGTGACCCTTGGAAGAGACCTGGAGTTCAGAGTGGTTTAACAAGAAGGTTTTAATGCCCATTGGAAGAGACGTGGAGGTCACAGTAGCTTAACAAGACGGTTTTAATGCCCCTTGGAAGAGACGTGGAGTTCAGAGTGGTTTAACAAGACGGTTTTAATGCCCCTTGGAAGAGACGTGGAGTTCAGTGTGGTTTAACAAGACGGTTGTAATGCCCCTTGGAAGAGATGTGGAGTTCAGAGTGGTTTAACAAGACGGTTTTAATGCTCCTTGGAAAAGACGTGGAGTTCAGAGTGGTTTAACAAGACGGTTTTAATGCCCCTTGGAAGAGACGTGGAGTTCAGAGTGGATTTACAAGATGGTTTTAATGCCCCTTGGAAGAAACGTGGAGTTCAGAGTGGTTTAACAAGACGGTTTTAATGCCCCTTGGAAGAGACGTGGAGTTCAGTGTGGTTTAACAAGACGGTTGTAATGCCCCTTGGAAGAGACATGAAGTTCAGAGTGGTTTAACAAGACGGTTTTAATGCCCCTTGGAAGAGACGTGGAGGTCACAGTAGCTTAACAGGACGGTTTTAATGCCCCTTGCAAGAGACGTGGAGTTCAGAGTGGTTTAACAAGACGGTTTTAATGCCCCTTGGAAGAGACGTGGAGTTCAGTGTGGTTTAACAAGACGGTTGTAATGCCCCTTGGAAGAGACGTGGAGTTCAGAATCGTTTAACAAGACGGTTTTAATGCCCCTTGGAAAAGACGTGGAGTTCAGAGTGGTTTAACAAGACAGTTTTAATGCCCCTTGGAAGAAACGTGGAGTTCAGAGTGGTTTAACAAGACGGTTTTAATGCCCCTTGGAAGACACCTGGAGGTCACAGTAGCTTAACAACACGGTTTTAGTGCCCCTTGGAAGAGACCTGGAGTTCAGAGTGGTTTAACAAGAAGGTTTTAATGCCCCTTGGAAGAGACGTGGAGGTCACAGTAGCTTAACAAGACGGTTTTAATGCCCCTTGGAAGAGACGTGGAGTTCAGAGTGGTTTAACAAGACGGTTTTAATGCCCCTTGGAAGAGACGTGGAGTTCAGTGTGGTTTAACAAGACGGTTGTAATGCCCCTTGGAAGAGACGTGGAGTTCAGAGTGGTTTAACAAGACGGTTTTAATGCCCCTTGGAAAAGACGTGGAGTTCAGAGTGGTTTAACAAGACGGTTTTAATGCCCCTTGGAAGAGACGTGGAGTTCAGAGTGGATTTACAAGATGGTTTTAATGCCCCTTGGAAGAGACGTGGAGTTCAGAGTGGTTTAACAAGACGGTTTTAATGCCCCTTGGAAGAGACGTGGAGTTCAGTGTGGTTTAACAAGACGGTTGTAATGCCCCTTGGAAGAGACATGGCGTTCAGAGTGGTTTAACAAGACGGTTTTAATGCCCCTTGGAAGAGACGTGGAGTTCAGAGTGGTTTAACAAGACGGTTTTAATGCCCCTTGGAAGAAACGTGGAGTTCAGAGTGGTTTAACAAGACAGTTTTAATGCCCCTTGGAAGAAACGTGGAGTTCACAATAGCTTAGCAAGATGGTTTTAATGCCCCTTTGAAAAGATGAGGATTTCAAACTGGTTTAACAAGACGGTTTTAATGCCCCTTGGAAGAGACCTGGAGGTCACAGTAGCTTAACAACACGGTTTTAGTGCCCCTTGGAAGAGACGTGGAGTTCAGAGTGGTTTAACAAGACGGTTTTAATGCCCCTTGGAAGAGACGTGGAGGTCACATTAGCTTAACAAGACGGTTTTAATGCCCCTTGGAAGAGATGTGGAGTTCAGAGTGGTTTAACAAGACGGTTTTAATGCCCCTTGGAAGAGACGTGGAGTTCAGTGTGGTTTAAAAAGACGGTTGTAATGCCCCTTGGAAGAGACGTGGAGTTCAGAGTGGTTTAACAAGACGGTTTTAATGCCCCTTGGAAAAGACGTGGAGTTCAGAGTGGTTTAACAAGACGGTTTTAATGCCCCTTGGAAGAGACGTGGAGTTCAGTGTGGTTTAACAAGACGGTTGCAATGCCCCTTGGAAGAGACGTGGAGTTCAGAGTGGTTGAACAAGACGGTTTTAATGCCCCTTGGAAAAGACGTTGAGTTCAGAATGGTTTAACAAGACTGTTTTAATGCCCCTTGGAAGAGACGTGGAGGTCCCAGTGGAATAAAAAGACAATATCAATGCCCCTTGGAAGAGTGGTGGAGGTCCCAGTGGAATAAAAAGAAAATATCAATGCCCCTTGGAAGAGACATGGAGGTCTCAGTAGCTTAACAAGACAATTTTAATGCCCATTGGAAGAGACGTGGAGTCCAGAGTGGTTTAAAAAGACGGTTTTAATGCCCCTTGGAAGAGACGTGGAGGTCACAGTACCTTAAGACAATTTTAATGCCCCTTGGAAGAGACGTGGAGTTCAGAGTGGTTTAACAAGATGGTTTTAATGCCCCTTGGAAGAGACGTGGAGTTCAGTGTGGTTTAACAAGACGGTTGCAATGCCCCTTGGAAGAGACGTGGAGTTCAGAGTGGTTTAACATGACGGTTTTAATGCCCCTTGGAAAAGACGTGGAGTTCAGAGTGGTTTAAGAAGACGGTTTTAATGCCCCTTGGAAGAGACGTGGAGGTCCCAGTGGAATAAAAAGACAATATCAATGCCCCTTGGAAGAGTGGTGGAGGTCCCAGTGGAATAAAAAGAAAATATCAATGCCCCTTGGAAGAGACATGGAGGTCTCTGTAGCTTAACAAGACTGTATTAATGCCCCTTTGAAGAGACGTGGAGTTCAGAGTGGTTTTAAAAGACGGTTTTAATGCCCCTTGGAAGAGACGTGGAGGTCACAGTAGCTTAAAAAGATGGTTTTAATGCCCCTTGGAAGAGACATGGAGTTCAGAGTGGTTTAGCATGACAGTTTTAATGCCCCATGGGAGACGTGGAGGTTACAGTAGCTTAACAAGACGGTTTTAATGCCCCTTGGCAGAGACGTGGAGATCACAGTAGCTTAACAAGACAATTTTAATGCCCCTTGGAAGAGACGTGGAGTTCAGAGTGGTTTAACAAGACGGTTTTAATGCCCCTTGGAAGAGACGTGGAGTTCAGTGTGGTTTAACAAGACGGTTGTAATGCCCCTTGGAAGAGACGTGGAGTTCAGAGTCGTTTAACAAGACGGTTTTAATGCCCCTTGGAAAAGACGTGGAGTTCAGAGTGGTTTAACAAGATGGTTTTAATGCCCCTTGGAAGAAACGTGGAGTTCAGAGTGGTTTAACAAGACGGTTTTAATGCCCCTTGGAAGACACCTGGAGGTCACAGTAGCTTAACAACACGGTTTTAGTGCCCCTTGGAAGAGACCTGGAGTTCAGAGTGGTTTAACAAGAAGGTTTTAATGCCCCTTGGAAGAGACGTGGAGGTCACAGTAGCTTAACAAGACGGTTTTAATGCCCCTTGGAAGAGACGTGGAGTTCAGAGTGGTTTAACAAGACGGTTTTAATGCCCCTTGGAAGAGACGTGGAGTTCAGTGTGGTTTAACAAGACGGTTGTAATGCCCCTTGGAAGAGACGTGGAGTTCAGAGTGGTTTAACAAGACGGTTTTAATGCCCCTTGGAAAAGACGTGGAGTTCAGAGTGGTTTAACAAGACGGTTTTAATGCCCCTTGGAAGAGACATGGAGTTCAGAGTGGATTTACAAGATGGTTTTAATGCCCCTTGGAAGAGACGTGGAGTTCAGAGTGGTTTAACAAGACGGTTTTAATGCCCCTTGGAAGAGACGTGGAGTTCAGTGTGGTTTAACAAGACGGTTGTAATGCCCCTTGGAAGAGACATGGCATTCAGAGTGGTTTAACAAGACGGTTTTAATGCCCCTTGGAAGAGACGTGGAGTTCAGAGTGGTTTAACAAGACGGTTTTAATGCCCCTTGGAAGAAACGTGGAGTTCAGAGTGGTTTAACAAGACAGTTTTAATGCCCCTTGGAAGAAACGTGGAGTTCACAATAGCTTAGCAAGATGGTTTTAATGCCCCTTTGAAAAGATGAGGATTTCAAACTGGTTTAACAAGACGGTTTTAATGCCCCTTGGAAGAGACCTGGAGGTCACAGTAGCTTAACAACACGGTTTTAGTGCCCCTTGGAAGAGACGTGGAGTTCAGAGTGGTTTAACAAGACGGTTTTAATGCCCCTTGGAAGAGGCGTGGAGGTCACAGTAGCTTAACAAGACGGTTTTAATGCCCCTTGGAAGAGATGTGGAGTTCAGAGTGGTTTAACAAGACGGTTTTAATGCCCCTTGGAAGAGACGTGGAGTTCAGTGTGGTTTAAAAAGACGGTTGTAATGCCCCTTGGAAGAGACGTGGAGTTCAGAGTGGTTTAACAAGACGGTTTTAATGCCCCTTGGAAAAGACGTGGAGTTCAGAGTGGTTTAACAAGACGGTTTTAATGCCCCTTGGAAGAGACGTGGAGTTCAGTGTGGTTTAACAAGACGGTTGCAATGCCCCTTGGAAGAGACGTGGAGTTCAGAGTGGTTGAACAAGACGGTTTTAATGCCCCTTGGAAAAGACGTTGAGTTCAGAATGGTTTAACAAGACTGTTTTAATGCCCCTTGGAAGAGACGTGGAGGTCCCAGTGGAATAAAAAAACAATATCAATGCCCCTTGGAAGAGTGGTGGAGGTCCCAGTGGAATAAAAAGAAAATATCAATGCCCCTTGGAAGAGACATGGAGGTCTCAGTAGCTTAACAAGACGATTTTAATGCCCATTGGAAGAGACGTGGAGTCCAGAGTGGTTTAAAAAGATGGTTTTAATGCCCCTTGGAAGAGACGTGGAGGTCACAGTACCTTAAGACAATTTTAATGCCCCTTGGAAGAGACGTGGAGTTCAGAGTGGTTTAACAAGATGGTTTTAATGCCCCTTGGAAGAGACGTGGAGTTCAGTGTGGTTTAACAAGACGGTTGCAATGCCCCTTGGAAGAGACGTGGAGTTCAGAGTGGTTTAACAAGACGGTTTTAATGCCCCTTGGAAAAGACGTGGAGTTCAGAGTGGTTTAACAAGACGGTTTTAATGCCCCTTGGAAGAGACGTGGAGGTCCCAGTGGAATAAAAAGACAATATCAATGCCCCTTGGAAGAGTGGTGGAGGTCCCAGTGGAATAAAAAGAAAATATCAATGCCCCTTGGAAGAGACATGGAGGTCTCAGTAGCTTAACAAGACTGTATTAATGCCCCTTTGAAGAGACGTGGAGTTCAGAGTGGTTTTAAAAGACGGTTTTAATGCCCCTTGGAAGAGACGTGGAGGTCACAGTAGCTTAAAAAGATGGTTTTAATGCCCCTTGGAAGAGACATGGAGTTCAGAGTGGTTTAGCATGACAGTTTTAATGCCCCATGGGAGACGTGGAGGTTACAGTAGCTTAACAAGATGGTTTTAATGCCCCTTGGCAGAGACGTGGAGATCACAGTAGCTTAACAAGACAATTTTAATGCCCCTTGGAAGAGACGTGGAGTTCAGAGTGGTTTAACAAGATAGTTTTAATGCCCCTTGGAAGAAACGTGGAGTTCACAGTGGTTTAACAAGACGGTTTTAATGCCCCTTGGAAGAAACGTGGAGGTCACAGTAGCTTAACAAGATGGTTTAAATGACCCTTGGAAGAGACGTGGAGTTCAGACTGGTTAAAAAAGACGGTTTTAATGCCACTTGGAAGAGACCTGGAGGTCACAGTAGCTTAACAAGACGGTTTTAGTGCCCCTTGGAAGAGACGTGGAGGTCACAGTAGCTTAACAAGACGGTATTAATGCCCCTTGGAAGAGACATGGAGGTCACAGTAGCTTAACAAGACGGTTTTAATGCCCCTTGGAAAAGACGTGGAGGTCACAGTAGCTTAACAAGACGGTTTTAATGCCCATTGGAAGAGACATGGAGTTCAGAGTGGTTTAGCAAGACAGTTTTAATGCCCCTTGGAAGAGACGTGGAGGTCACAGTAGCTTAACAAGATGATTTTAATGCCCCTTGGAAGAGACATGGAGTTCAGAGTGGTTTAGCAAGACAGTTTTAATGCCCCTTGGAAGAGACGTGGAGGTCACAGTAGCTTAACAAGATGATTTTAATGCCCCTTGGAAGAGACGTGGAGTTCAGAGTGGCTTAACAAGATGGTTTTAATGCCCCTTGGAAGAGACGTGGAGTTCAGAGTGGTTTAACAAGATGGTTTTAATGCCCCTTGGAAGAGGCGTGGAGGTCACAGTAGCTGAACAAGATTGTTTTAATGCCCCTTGGAAGAGACGTGGAGTTCAGAGTGGTTTAACAGGACGGTTTTAATGCCCCTTGGAAGAGACGTGGAGTACAGAGTGGCTTAACAAGACGGTTTTAATGCCCCTTGGAAGAGACGAGGAGGTCACAGTTGCTTAACAAGACGATTTTAATGCCCCTTGGAAGAGACGTGGAGTTCAGAGTGGTTTACGAAGACGGTTTTAATGCCCCTTGGAAGAGACGTGGAGGTCACAGTAGCTTAACAAGACGGTTTTAATGCCCCTTGGAAGATACGTGGAGTTCAGAGTGGTTTAACAAGACGGTTTTAACGCCCCTTGGAAAACACGTGGAGTTCAGAGTGGTCTAACAGGACAGTTTTAATGCCCCTTGGAAGAGACGTGGAGGTCCCAGTGGAATAAAAAGACAATATCAATGCCCCTTGGTACAGTGTTGGAGGTCCCAGTGGAATAAAATGAAAATATCAAAGCCACTTGGAAGAGACGTGGAGGTCACGGTAGCTTAGCAAGACGATTTGAATGCCCATTGGAAAAGTCGTGGAGTTCAGAGTGGTTTAACAAGATGGTTTTAATGCCCCTTGGAAGAGACGTGGAGTTCAGAGTGGTTTAACAAGACGGTTTTAATGCCCCTTGGTACAGACTTGGAGTTCAGAGTGGTGTAACAAGACAATTTTAATGCCCCTTGGAAGAGACGTGGAGGTCACAGTAGCTTAAGGCGATTTTAATGCCCCTTGAAAGAGACGTGGCGTTCAGAATGGTTTAACAAGACGGTTTCAATGCCCCTTGGAAGAGACGTGGAATTCAGAGTGGTTTAAAAAGACGGTTTTAATGCCCCTTGGAAGAGACGTGGAGGTCACAGTAGCTTAACAAGACGGTTTTAATGCCCCTTGGAAGAGAGGTGGAGTTCAGAGTGGTTAACAAGACAGTTTTAATGCCCCTTGGAAGAGATGTGGAGGTCACAGTAGCTTAACAAAAGCGTATTAATGAACCTTTGAAGAGACGTGGAGTTCAGAGTGGATTTACAAGATGGTTTTAATGTCCCTTGGTAGAGACGTGGAGGTCACAGTAGCTTAACAAGACGGTTTTAATGCCCCTTGGAAGAGACATGGAGTTCAGAGTGGTTTAGCAAGACAGTTTTAATGCCCCTTGGAAGAGACGTGGAGGTCACAGTAGCTTAACAAGATGGTTTTAATACCCCTTGGAAGAGACGTGGAGTTCAGACTGGTTAAAAAAGACGGTTTTAATTCCACTTGGAAGAGACCTGGAGGTCACAGTAGCTTAACAAGACGGTTTTAGTGCCCCTTGGAAGAGACGTGGAGGTCACAGTAGCTTAACAAGACGGTTTTAATGCCCCTTGGAAGAGACATGGAGGTCACAGTAGCTTAACAAGACGGTTTTAATGCCCCTTGGAAGAGACGTGGAGGTCACAGTAGCTTAACAAGACGGTTTTAATGCCCCTTGGAAGAGACATGGAGTTAAGAGTGGTTTAGCAAGACAGTTTTAATGCCCCTTGGAAGAGACGTGGAAGTCACAGTAGCTTAACAAGATGATTTTAATGCCCCTTGGAAGAGACATTGAGTTCAGAGTGGTTTAACAAGACGGTTTTAATGCCCCTTGGAAGAGACGTGGAGTTCAGTGTGGTTTAACAAGACGGTTGCAATGCCCCTTGGAAGAGACGTGGAGTTCAGAGTGGTTGAACAAGACGGTTTTAATGCCCCTTGGAAAAGACGTTGAGTTCAGAATGGTTTAACAAGACTGTTTTAATGCCCCTTGGAAGAGACGTGGAGGTCCCAGTGGAATAAAAAAACAATATCAATGCCCCTTGGAAGAGTGGTGGAGGTCCCAGTGGAATAAAAAGAAAATATCAATGCCCCTTGGAAGAGACATGGAGGTCTCAGTAGCTTAACAAGACGATTTTAATGCCCATTGGAAGAGACGTGGAGTCCAGAGTGGTTTAAAAAGATGGTTTTAATGCCCCTTGGAAGAGACGTGGAGGTCACAGTACCTTAAGACAATTTTAATGCCCCTTGGAAGAGACGTGGAGTTCAGAGTGGTTTAACAAGATGGTTTTAATGCCCCTTGGAAGAGACGTGGAGTTCAGTGTGGTTTAACAAGACGGTTGCAATGCCCCTTGGAAGAGACGTGGAGTTCAGAGTGGTTTAACAAGACGGTTTTAATGCCCCTTGGAAAAGACGTGGAGTTCAGAGTGGTTTAACAAGACGGTTTTAATGCCCCTTGGAAGAGACGTGGAGGTCCCAGTGGAATAAAAAGAAAATATCAATGCCCCTTGGAAGAGACATGGAGGTCTCAGTAGCTTAACAAGACTGTATTAATGCCCCTTTGAAGAGACGTGGAGTTCAGAGTGGTTTTAAAAGACGGTTTTAATGCCCCTTGGAAGAGACGTGGAGGTCACAGTAGCTTAAAAAGATGGTTTTAATGCCCCTTGGAAGAGACATGGAGTTCAGAGTGGTTTAGCATGACAGTTTTAATGCCCCATGGGAGACGTGGAGGTTACAGTAGCTTAACAAGATGGTTTTAATGCCCCTTGGCAGAGACGTGGAGATCACAGTAGCTTAACAAGACAATTTTAATGCCCCTTGGAAGAGACGTGGAGTTCAGAGTGGTTTAACAAGATAGTTTTAATGCCCCTTGGAAGAAACGTGGAGTTCACAGTGGTTTAACAAGACGGTTTTAATGCCCCTTGGAAGAAACGTGGAGGTCACAGTAGCTTAACAAGATGGTTTAAATGACCCTTGGAAGAGACGTGGAGTTCAGACTGGTTAAAAAAGACGGTTTTAATGCCACTTGGAAGAGACCTGGAGGTCACAGTAGCTTAACAAGACGGTTTTAGTGCCCCTTGGAAGAGACGTGGAGGTCACAGTAGCTTAACAAGACGGTATTAATGCCCCTTGGAAGAGACATGGAGGTCACAGTAGCTTAACAAGACGGTTTTAATGCCCCTTGGAAAAGACGTGGAGGTCACAGTAGCTTAACAAGACGGTTTTAATGCCCATTGGAAGAGACATGGAGTTCAGAGTGGTTTAGCAAGACAGTTTTAATGCCCCTTGGAAGAGACGTGGAGGTCACAGTAGCTTAACAAGATGATTTTAATGCCCCTTGGAAGAGACATGGAGTTCAGAGTGGTTTAGCAAGACAGTTTTAATGCCCCTTGGAAGAGACGTGGAGGTCACAGTAGCTTAACAAGATGATTTTAATGCCCCTTGGAAGAGACGTGGAGTTCAGAGTGGCTTAACAAGATGGTTTTAATGCCCCTTGGAAGAGACGTGGAGTTCAGAGTGGTTTAACAAGATGGTTTTAATGCCCCTTGGAAGAGGCGTGGAGGTCACAGTAGCTGAACAAGATTGTTTTAATGCCCCTTGGAAGAGACGTGGAGTTCAGAGTGGTTTAACAGGACGGTTTTAATGCCCCTTGGAAGAGACGTGGAGTACAGAGTGGCTTAACAAGACGGTTTTAATGCCCCTTGGAAGAGACGAGGAGGTCACAGTTGCTTAACAAGACGATTTTAATGCCCCTTGGAAGAGACGTGGAGTTCAGAGTGGTTTACGAAGACGGTTTTAATGCCCCTTGGAAGAGACGTGGAGGTCACAGTAGCTTAACAAGACGGTTTTAATGCCCCTTGGAAGATACGTGGAGTTCAGAGTGGTTTAACAAGACGGTTTTAACGCCCCTTGGAAAACACGTGGAGTTCAGAGTGGTCTAACAGGACAGTTTTAATGCCCCTTGGAAGAGACGTGGAGGTCCCAGTGGAATAAAAAGACAATATCAATGCCCCTTGGTACAGTGTTGGAGGTCCCAGTGGAATAAAATGAAAATATCAAAGCCACTTGGAAGAGACGTGGAGGTCACGGTAGCTTAGCAAGACGATTTGAATGCCCATTGGAAAAGTCGTGGAGTTCAGAGTGGTTTAACAAGATGGTTTTAATGCCCCTTGGAAGAGACGTGGAGTTCAGAGTGGTTTAACAAGACGGTTTTAATGCCCCTTGGTACAGACTTGGAGTTCAGAGTGGTGTAACAAGACAATTTTAATGCCCCTTGGAAGAGACGTGGAGGTCACAGTAGCTTAAGGCGATTTTAATGCCCCTTGAAAGAGACGTGGCGTTCAGAATGGTTTAACAAGACGGTTTCAATGCCCCTTGGAAGAGACGTGGAATTCAGAGTGGTTTAAAAAGACGGTTTTAATGCCCCTTGGAAGAGACGTGGAGGTCACAGTAGCTTAACAAGACGGTTTTAATGCCCCTTGGAAGAGAGGTGGAGTTCAGAGTGGTTAACAAGACAGTTTTAATGCCCCTTGGAAGAGATGTGGAGGTCACAGTAGCTTAACAAAAGCGTATTAATGAACCTTTGAAGAGACGTGGAGTTCAGAGTGGATTTACAAGATGGTTTTAATGTCCCTTGGTAGAGACGTGGAGGTCACAGTAGCTTAACAAGACGGTTTTAATGCCCCTTGGAAGAGACATGGAGTTCAGAGTGGTTTAGCAAGACAGTTTTAATGCCCCTTGGAAGAGACGTGGAGGTCACAGTAGCTTAACAAGATGGTTTTAATACCCCTTGGAAGAGACGTGGAGTTCAGACTGGTTAAAAAAGACGGTTTTAATTCCACTTGGAAGAGACCTGGAGGTCACAGTAGCTTAACAAGACGGTTTTAGTGCCCCTTGGAAGAGACGTGGAGGTCACAGTAGCTTAACAAGACGGTTTTAATGCCCCTTGGAAGAGACATGGAGGTCACAGTAGCTTAACAAGACGGTTTTAATGCCCCTTGGAAGAGACGTGGAGGTCACAGTAGCTTAACAAGACGGTTTTAATGCCCCTTGGAAGAGACATGGAGTTAAGAGTGGTTTAGCAAGACAGTTTTAATGCCCCTTGGAAGAGACGTGGAAGTCACAGTAGCTTAACAAGATGATTTTAATGCCCCTTGGAAGAGACATTGAGTTCAGAGTGGTTTAGCAAGACAGTTTTAATGCCCCTTGGAAGAGACGTGGAGGTCACAGTAGCTTAACAAGATGATTTTAATGCCCCTTGGAAGAGACGTGGAGTTCAGAGTGGCTTAACAAGATGGTTTTAATGCCCCTTGGAAGAGACATGGAGTTCAGAGTGGTTTAACAAGATGGTTTTAATGCCCCTTGGAAGAGGCGTGGAGGTCACAGTAGCTTAACAAGATTGTTTTAATGCCCCTTGGAAGAGACGTGGAGTTCAGAGTGGTTTAACAGGATGGTTTTAATGCCCCTTGGAAGAGACGTGGAGTACAGAGTGGCTTAACAAGACGGTTTTAATGCCCCTTGGAAGAGACGAAGAGGTCACAGTTGCTTAACAAGACGGTTTTAATGCCCCTTGGAAGAGACGTGGAGTTCAGAGTGGTTTACGAAGACGGTTTTAATGCCCCTTAGAAGAGACGTGGAGGTCACAGTAGCTTAACAAAATGGTTTTAATGCCCCTTGGAAGATACGTGGAGTTCAGAGTGGTTTAACAAGACGGTTTTAACGCCCCTTGGAAAAGACGTGGAGTTCAGAGTGGTCTAACAGGACAGTTTTAATGCCCCTTGGAAGAGACGTGGAGGTCCCAGTGGAATAAAAAGACAATATCAATGCCCCTTGGTACAGTGGTGGAGGTCCCTGTGGACTAAAATGAAAATATCAATGCCACTTGGAAGAGACGTGGAGGTCACGGTAGCTTAGCAAGACGATTTTAATGCCCATTGGAAAAGTCGTGGAGTTCAGAGTGGTTTAACAAGATGGTTTTAATACCCCTTGGAAGAGACGTGGAGTTCAGAGTGGTTTAACAAGACGGTTTTAATGCCCCTTGGTACAGACGTGGAGTTCAGAGTGGTGTAACAAGACGATTTTAATGCCCCTTGGAAGAGACGTGGAGGTCACAGTAGCTTAAGGCGATTTTAATGCCCCTGGATAGAGACGTGGCGTTCAGAGTGGTTTAACAAGAAGGTTTCAGTGCCCCTTGGAAGAGACGTGGAATTCAGAGTGGTTTAAAAAGACGGTTTTAATGCCCCTTGGAAGAGACGTGGAGGTCACAGTAGCTTAACAAGACGGTTTTAATGCCCCTTGGAAGAGAGGTGGAGTTCAGAGTGGTTAACAAGACAGTTTTAATGCCCCTTGGAAGAGACGTGGAGGTCACAGTAGCTTAACAAAAGCGTATTAATGAACCTTTGAAGAGACGTGGAGTTCAGAGTGGATTTACAAGATGGTTTTAATGCCCCTTGGAAGAGACATGGAGGTCACAGTAGCTTAACAAGACGATTTTAATGCCCGTTGGAAGAGACGTGGCGTTCAGAGTGGTTTAAGAAGATGGTTTTAATGCCCCTTGGAAGAAAAGTGGAGTTCAGAGTGGTTTAACAAGATGGTTTTAATGCCCCTTGGAAGAAACGTGGAGGTCACAGTAGCTTAGCAAGATGGTTTTAATGCCCCTTTGAAAAGATGAGTAGTTCAAACTGGTTTAACAAGTAGGTTTTAATGCCCCTTGGAAGACACCTGGAGGTCACAGTAGCTTAACAACACGGTTTTAGTGCCCCTTGGAAGAGACCTGGAGTTCAGAGTGGTTTAACAAGAAGGTTTTAATGCCCCTTGGAAGAGACGTGGAGGTCACAGTAGCTTAACAAGACGGTTTTAATGCCCCTTGGAAGAGACGTGGAGTTCAGAGTGGTTTAACAAGACGGTTTTAATGCCCCTTGGAAGAGACGTGGAGTTCAGTGTGGTTTAACAAGACGGTTGTAATGCCCCTTGGAAGAGATGTGGAGCTCAGAGTGGTTTAACAAGACGGTTTTAATGCCCCTTTGAAGAGACGTGGAGTTCAGAGTGGTTTAACAAGACGGTTTTAATGCCCCTTGGAAGAGACGTGGAGTTCAGTGTGAATCATAGAATCATAGAATGGTAGAGTTGGAAGGGACCTCCTGGGTCATCTGGTCCAACCCCCTGCTCAAAGCAGGATTCACTAGATCATCACAGACAGATGTCTGTCCAGCCTCTGTTTGAAGACGTCCATTGAAGGGGAACTCACCACCTCTCGTGGCAGCCTGTTCCACTCATTAATCACCCTAACTGTCAAAAAGTTTTTTCTAATATCTAATCTGTGTCTCCTCCCATTTAGTTTCATCCCATTGCTTCTAGTCTTTCCTTGTGCAAATGAGAATAAAGATGATCCTTCTACAATGTGACAGCCCTTGACATATTTGTAGACAGCTATTAAGTCTCCTCTCAGTCTTCTTTTTTGCAAGCTAAACATTCCCAAATCCTGCAACCGTTCCTCATAGGACATGGTTTGCAGACCAGTCACCATTCTGGTCGCTCTTCTCTGAACTTGCTCCAGTTTGTCTATGTCTTTTTTAAAATGTGGTGCCCAAAACTGTACACAGTATTCCAGATGAGGTCTGACCAAAGAGGAGTAAAGACCGATAATGACTTCACGTGATCTAGACTGTATGCTTCTGTTAATACATCCCAGAATTGTATTTGCCTTTTTTGCTGCTGCATCACACTGTTGACTCATGTTCAGTCTATGATCTATTAGTATACCTAAGTCTTTTTCACATGTACTGTTGCTTAGCTCTATTCCTCCCATTCTGTATATGCTTTTTTCATTTTTATTGCCCAGATGTAGTACTTTGCATTTTTCCCTGTTAAAAACCATTCTGTTGGTTGCTGCCCACTGCTCCAGTTTATTTAGGTCTTTTTGAATCCTCTCTCTCTCTTCTCTAGTATTAGCTATCCCTCCTAGCTTTGTGTCATCAGCAAATTTAATCAGTTTACCCTCAATTCCTTCATCTAAATCATTGATAAAGATGTTGAACAATACAGGTCCCAGGACGGAGCCCTGTGGTACCCCACTTGAGACATTCACCCAGCTGGATGTGAAGCCATTTACAACCACCCTTTGAGTCCGATCACTAAGCCAGTTATGAATCCACCTAACAGTTGCCTGGTCCATTGCATACTTGGTCATTTTTTCAATAAGGATGGTGTGAGATACTTTGTCAAATGCTTTGCTGAAGTCAAGATATACTATATCTACAGCATTTCCCTGATCCACCCAGTCAGTGATTCTGTCATAGAAGGAAATTAAGTTAGTCTGACATGACTTGTTAGTTACAAACCCATGCTGGCTCTGGTTAATCACTTCATTCTTATCCATGTACTTACATACATGTTGTTTAATAATTTGTTCAAAGATCTTTCCTGGTATAGAAGTCAGACTCACCGGCCTATAGTTCCCTGGGTCCACCTTCTTCCCCTTTTTGAAGATAGGAACAACATTTGCTCTTCTCCAGTCTTCTGGGACTTCTCCTGTTCTCCAAGAATTTTCAAAGATTATGGAGAGTGGTTCTAAAATTTCTTCTACGATCTCCTTCAGTACTCTGGGGTGTAATTCATCTGGACCTGGTGACTTGAACTCATTTATGTTAGCTAAATATTCCCTCACAATCTTTCTGTTTACAGATAACTTGGATTCCTCTATTCCTTTAAAAGGACAGTGAAGATCAGTTGATGTTACATTTTCTTTCTGAGAGAAAACAGATGCAAAATAGGAATTAAAAAGTTCGGCCTTCTCAACATCCTCTCTTACCATTTCTCCATTTTCATCCTGTAAAAATCCTATAGCATCTTTGACTTTTCTTTTACTTTTGACATACCCCCAAAATCCTTTTTTATTGCTTTTGACATCTCTTGCAAGCCTTAATTCATTGTCAGCTTTAGCTAACCTGATACGTGCCCTGCAGGATCTGCAGACTGCATTATAATCTTCTTTAGATATGCCTCCCTCTTTCCATTTAATAAACATTTCTTTCTTTCTTTTTAGCATGTGTTTAAGTTCTGTGTTCATCCATCCTGGTTTCCTTAAATGCTTCCCATTCTTCCTACTTTTCGGGATTGTTAACGATTGTGCTTTGAGAATCTCATTTTTAAAAATTTCCCATCCTTCCTGGACATTTTTGTCCTTAAGGACATCCAGCCATTGGATCCCTCCTATTCTCTTTCTGAGTCTCTTAAAATCTGCCTTTCTAAAATCTAACCTTGAAGTTTGAGTCTTCACATGTCTTCCTCCTCTAGTTATCCAAAATTCTATAATAGCATGATCGCTGCCTCCTAGGGTCCCAGCCACCTTTACCTCCTCAACCATTTCCTCCCTGTTTATAAGGATTAGATCCAAAGTAGCAGATGCCCTTGTTTTCTCCCCTACCTTTTGGAAGATAAAGTTGTCAGCAAGAGAGGATAAGAATTTGCTTGACCTGTTAGTTTTACTTGAGAGAGATTCCCAACAAATGTCTGGATAGTTGAAATCTCCCATGACCACTACGTCATATTTTTTGGAGAACTTGGTCATTTGATACATAAAGAGTTCATCCATATCTTCAGCTTGCCCAGGTGGCCTGTAGTAAATGCCTACAATGGTGTCCTTTCCGTTGTTCTCTCCTTGTATTCTTACCCAAACAGTTTCCACAGAACTACCAGTCTCTGAAGCTTCCATCTCTGTGCAGATATACGCTTTTCTAACATACAATGCAACACCTCCTCCTCGTTTATCAAGTCTGTTTCTTGCAAATAAGTTGTATCCTTTTAGCCTTTTATTCCAATCATGTGTATCGTCCCACCAAGTTTCAGTGATTCCAATGACATCATATTCCTTTTCCTGCATTAGTAGTTCCAATTCTCCTTGTTTGTTGCCCATGCTTCGTGCATTTGTATAAAAACATTTTAGTTTGTGATTGGTTTCTCTTCCTCCCATATTTTTATTATTTAAATTGTTTTGTCTTTGTTCTTCCTTTCCACTTCCAGTAGCAGAGATCTCAATAGTATTTGTCAGCTGTATGGCTTTTTCTGGCCTTTTGCTTCCCTTCCCACATTGTTCTAGTTTAATGCTCTTCTGATGAGTGTAGCAAGGCGACTTCCAAATACATGTTTTCCAGTCTTCGTAAGGTGCACCCCATCTCTAGCAAGTAGTCCATCGTATAGGTAATTCATTCCGTGATCCAGAAATCCAAATCCTTGTTGACGGCACCATCGACGTAGCCAGTTGTTCACCTGTAGAATCTTATTCCACCTCATTGTTCCATGGCCATCCACTGGGAGGATGGATGAGAAGACCACCTGCGCTCCCAATTCTTTCACTTTCTTGCCTAAGTCTTCAAAGTCACTGCAGATGGTTTCCAGGTCCTTTCTTGCGGTGTCATTTGTCCCCACATGTATTAGCAGGAATGGGTAGTGATCTGTAGGTCTGAAGAGTCTTGATATCCTGTCAGACACATCTTTAATTTTTGCTCCTGGAAGACAGCACATTTCTCTTGAGGTTATGTCTGGTCTGCAGATAGCGGCCTCTGTTCCTCTTAACAGGGAATCCCCCATGACCACCACTCTCCGTTTTTTCTTCACAACATTCTTCTTTCTCCATCCAGGAGGATTCTGAGGGCTTACAAGGTTATTCATTGCTGGCAAAGTCTTATCTTGCTGTATTTCTTCATGGTGCTCCTGCGAGAGAGCCTGGTACTGGTTCCTGAGCAGTATGGGTGCTGACTGCCTCTCGATCCTCCTGCTTCGGTGGGTCACATGCTTCCATTCCTCTGTTTCGTCAGGTGCAGTTCGAATTTCTTCTCTTTCTGAATCATGAAGAGATAATTCTGCTCTGTCTAAGAACTCTTCACCTTCCTTAATGATTTTCAAGGTAGTTAACCTCTCTTCTAGATTTCGCAACTTTTCCTCCAACAGGGACACAAGCTTGCATTTCTGGCATGTGAAGTTTGGCTTTTCCACTGGCAAGTCTGTGAACATGTAGCAGGATATGCAGCTCACCAAATGGCTCCTGGACTCTTCCATGTTCTTATTGTTAATGTTCTGAAAACAGTGAAAAAAGCTTAAAAAAAAAGCCTCAAAATGCGCGCAGTTTACCGATGTCCTCTTTTCAGCTCCAACAGCCAAAATCCAGTGTTCTTTGAGCTCGCGGAGACTCTTCACTTACCCCAAAATGCAGTGGGAATATGCAAATTATCTCCTCAGGACTCCTCCCCTGGTTTACCGATGTCCTCTTTTCAGCTCCAACAGCCAAAATCCAGTGTTCTTTGAGCTCGCGGAGACTCTTCACTTACCCCAAAATGCAGTGGAAATATGCAAATTATCTCCTCAGGACTCCTCCCCTGGTTTACCGATGTCCTCTTTTCAGCTCCAACAGCCAAAATCCAGTGTTCTTTGAGCTCGCGGAGACTCTTCACTTACCCCAAAATGCAGTGGGAATATGCAAATTATCTCCTCAGGACTCCTCCCCTGGTTTACCGATGTCCTCTTTTCAGCTCCAACAGCCAAAACCAGTGTTCTTTGAGCTCGCGGAGACTCTTCACTTACCCCAAAATGCAGTGGGAATATGCAAATTATCTCCTCAGGACGCCTCCCCTGGTTTACCGATGTCCTCTTTTCAGCTCCAACAGCCAAAATCCAGTGTTCTTTGAGCTCGCGGAGACTCTTCACTTACCCCAAAATGCAGTGGGAATATGCAAATTATCTCCTCAGGACTCCTCCCCTGGTTTACCGATGTCCTCTTTTCAGCTCCAACAGCCAAAATCCAGTGTTCTTTGAGCTCGCGGAGACTCTTCACTTACCCCAAAATGCAGTGGGAATATGCAAATTATCTCCTCAGGACTCCTCCCCTGGTTTTGGTTTTGGTGTGGTTTAACAAGACGGTTGTAATGCCCCTTGGAAGAGACATGGAGTTCAGAGTGGTTTAACAAGACGGTTTTAATGCCCCTTGGAAGAGATGTGGAGTTCAGAGTGGTTTAACAAGACGGTTTTAATGCCCCTTGGAAGAAACGTGGAGTTCAGAGTGGTTTAACAAGACGGTTTTAATGCCCCTTGGAAGAAACTTGGAGTTCACAGTACCTTAGCAAGATGGTTTTAATGCCCCTTTGAAAAGATGAGGATTTCAAACTGGTTTAACAGGACGGTTTTAATGCCCCTTGGAAGAGACCTGGAGGTCACAGTAGCTTAACAACACGGTTTTAGTGCCCCTTGGAAGAGACGTGGAGTTCAGAGTGGTTTAACAAGATGGTTTTAATGCCCCTTGGAAGAGACGTGGAGGTCACAGTAGCTTAACAAGATGGTTTTAATGCCCCTTGGAAGACACGTGGAGTTCAGAGTGGTTTAACAAGACGGTTTTAATGCCCCTTGGAAGAGACGTGGAGTTCAGTGTGGTTTAACAAGACTGTTGTAATGCCCCTTGGAAGAGACGTGGAGTTCAGAGTGGTTTAACAAGACGGTTTTAATGCCCCTTGGAAAATACGTGGAGTTCAGAGTGGTTTAACAAGACGGTTTTAATGCCCCTTGGAAGAGACGTGGAGTTCAGTGTGGTTTAACAAGACGGTTGCAATGCCCCTTGGAAGAGACGTGGAGTTCAGAGTGGTTTAACAAGACAGTTTTAATGCCCCTTGGAAAAGACGTGGAGTTCAGAGTGTTTTAACAAGACTGTTTTAATGCCCCTTGGAAGAGACGTGGAGGTCCCAGTGGAATAAAAAGACAATATCAATGCCCCTTGGAAGAGTGGTGGAGGTCCCAGTGGAATAAAAAGAAAATATCAATGCCCCTTGGAAGAGACATGGAGGTCTCAGTAGCTTAACAAGACTGTATTAATGCCCCTTTGAAGAGACGTGGAGTTCAGAGTGGTTTTAAAAGACGGTTTTAATGCCCCTTGGAAGAGACGTGGAGGTCACAGTAGCTTAAAAAGATGGTTTTAATGCCCCTTGGAAGAGACATGGAGTTCAGAGTGGTTTAGCATGACAGTTTTAATGCCCCTTGGGAGACGTGGAGGTTACAGTAGCTTAACAAGACGGTTTTAATGCCCCTTGGCAGAGACGTGGAGATCACAGTAGCTTAACAAGACAATTTTAATGCCCCTTGGAAGAGACGTGGAGTTCAGAGTGGTTTAACAAGACACTTTTAATGCCCCTTGGAAAAAACGTGGAGTTCAGAGTGGTTTACCAAGACGGTTTTAATGCCCCTTGGAAGAGACGTGGAGGTCACAGTAGCTTAACAAGATGGTTTTAATGCCCCTTGGAAGAGATGTGGAGTTCAGAGTGATTTAGAAACACGGTTTTAATGCCCCTTGGAAAAGACGTGGAGTTCAGGTCGTTTAACAAGTCGGTTTTAATGCCCCTTGGAAGAGTTGTGGAGGTCCCAGTGGAATTAAAAGACAATATCAATGCTCCTTGGTAGAGTGGTGGAGGTCTCAGTGGAATAAATTGAAAATATCAATGCCCCTTGGAAGAGACGTGGAGGTCACAGTAGCTTAACAAGACGATTTTAATGCCCATTGGAAGAGACGTGGAGTTCAGAGTGGTTTAACAAGACGGTTTTAATGCCCATTGGAAGAGACGTGGAGGTCACAGTAGCTTAACAAGACGGTTTTAATGCCCCTTGTAAAAGACGTGGAGGTCACAGTAGCTTAACAAAAGCGTATTAATGCCCTCTTGAAGAGACGTGGAGTTCAGAGTGGTTTAGCAAGACAGTTTTAATGCCCCTTGGAAGAGACGTGGAGGTCACGGTAGCTTAACAAGACGGTTTTAATGCCCCTTGGAAGAGACGTGGAGGTCACAGTAGCTTAACAAGACGATTTTAATGCCCCTTGGAAGAGACGTGGAGTTCAGAGTGTTTATAAAAGACGGTTTTAATGCCCCTTGGAAGAAACGTGGAGTTCAGAGTGGTTTAACAAAACGGTTTTAATGCCCCTTGGAAGAAACTTGGAGGTCACAGTAGCTTAACAAGATGGTTTTAATGCCCCTTTGAAAAGATGAGGAGTTCAAACTGGTTTAACAAGACGGTTTTAATGCCCCTTGGAAGAGACGTGGAGTTCAGAGTGGTTTAACAAGACCGTTTTAATGCCCCTTGGAAGATTCGTGGAGGTCACAGTAGCTTAACAAGACGGTTTTAATGCCCCTTGGAAGAGACGTGGAGTTCAGAGTGGTTTAACAAGATGGTTTTAATGCCCCTTGGAAGAGACGTGGAGGTCACAGTAGCTTAACAAGACGGTTTTAATGCCCCTTGGAACAGACGTGGAGTTCAGAATGGTTTAACATGACGGTTTTAATGCCCCTTGGAAGAGACGTGGAGTTCCCAGTGGAATAAAAAGACAATATCAATGCCCCTTGGAAGAGTGGTGGAGGTCGCAGTGGAATAAAAAGACAATATCAATGCCCCTTGGAAGAGATGTGGAGGTCACGGTAGCTTAACAAGATGATTTTAATGCCCCTTGGAAGAGACGTGGAGTTCAGAGTGGTTTAAGAAGACGGTTTTAATGCACCTTGGAAGAGACGTGGAGGTCCCAGTGGAATAAAAAGACAATAACAATGCCCTTGGAAGAGACGTGGAGGTCACAGTAGCTTAACAAGACGATTTTAATGCCCATTGGAAGAGACGTGAAGTTCAGAGTCGTTTAACAAGACTGTTTTAATGCCCCTTGGAAGATACGTGGAGGTCACAGTAGCTTAAAAAGATGGTTTTAATGCCCCTTGGAAGAGACGTGGAGTTCAGAGTGGTTTAACAAGACGGTTTTAATGCCCCTTGGAAGAGACGTGGAGTTCCCAGTGTAATAAAAAGACAATATCAATGCCCCTTGGAAGAGTGGTGGAGGTCCCAGTGGAATAAAAAGAAAATATCAATGCCCCTTGGAAGAGACATGGAGGTCTCAGTAGCTTAACAAGACGATTTTAATGCCCATTGGAAGAGACGTGGAGTTCAGAGTGGTTTAAAAAGACTGTTTTAATGCCCCTTGGAAGAGACGTGGAGGTCACAGTAGCTTAAGACGATTTTAATGCCCCTTGGAAGAGATGTGGACTTCAGAGAGGTAAAACAAGACAGTTTTAATGCCCCTTGGAAGAGACGTGGAGTTCAGAGTGGTTTAAAAAGACGGTTTTAATGCCCCTTGGTAGAGACGTGGAGGTCACAGTAGCTTAACAAAAGCGTATTAATGAACCTTTGAAGAGACGTGGAGTTCAGAGTGGATTTACAAGATGGTTTTAATGCCCCTTGGAAGAGACGTGGAGGTCACAGTAGCTTAACAAGACGGTTTTAATGCCCCTTGGAAGAGACATGAAGTTCAGAGTGGTTTAGCAAGACAGTTTTAATGCCCCTTGGAAGACACGTGGAGGTCACGGTAGCTTAACAAGACGGTTTTAATGCCCCTTGGAAGAGACGTGGAGGTCACAGTAGCTTAACAAGACGATTTTAATGCCCCTTGGAAGAGACGTGGAGTTCAGAGTGGTTTAACAAGATGGTTTTAATGCCCCTTGGAAGAAACGCGGAGTTCAGAGTGGTTTATCAAGACGGTTTTAATGCCCCTTGGAAGAAACGTGGAGGTCACAGTAGCTTAGCAAGATGGTTTTAATGCCCCTTTGAAAAGATGAGGAGTTCAAACTGGTTTAACAAGACGGTTTTAATGCCCCTTTGAAGACACCTGGAGGTCACAGTAGCTTAACAACACGGTTTTAGTGACCCTTGGAAGAGACCTGGAGTTCAGAGTGGTTTAACAAGAAGGTTTTAATGCCCCTTGGAAGAGACGTGGAGGTCACAGTAGCTTAACAAGACGGTTTTAATGCCCCTTGGAAGAGACGTGGAGTTCAGAGTGGTTTAACAAGACGGTTTTAATGCCCCTTGGAATAGACGTGGAGTTCAGAGTGGTTTAACAAGACGGTTGTAATGCCCCTTGGAAGAGACGTTGAGTTCAGAGTGGTTTAACAAGACGGTTTTAATGCCCCTTGGAAAAGACGTGGAGTTCAGAGTGGTTTAACAAGACGGTTTTAATGCCCCTTGGAAGAGACGTGGAGTTCAGAGTGGATTTACAAGATGGTTTTAATGCCCCTTGGAAGAGACGTGGAGTTCAGAGTGGTTTAACAAGATGGTTTTAATGCCCCTTGGAAGAGACGTGGAGTTCAGTGTGGTTTAACAAGACGGTTGTAATGCCCCTTGGAAGAGACATGGAGTTCAGAGTGGTTTAACAAGACGGTTTTAATGCCCCTTGGAAGAGACGTGGAGTTCAGAGTGGTTTAACAAGACGGTTTTAATGCCCCTTGGAAGAAACGTGGAGTTCAGAGTGGTTTAACAAGACAGTTTTAATGCCCCTTGGAAGAAACGTGGAATTCACAGTAGCTTAGCAAGATGGTTTTAATGCCCCTTTGAAAAGATAAGGATTTCAAACTGGTTTAACAAGACGGTTTTAATGCCCCTTGGAAGAGACGTGGAGTTCAGTGTGGTTTAAAAAGACGGTTGTAATGCCCCTTGGAAGAGACGTGGAGTTCAGAGTGGTTTAACAAGACGGTTTTAATGCCCCTTGGAAAAGACGTGGAGTTCAGAGTGGTTTAACAAGACGGTTTTAATGCCCCTTGGAAGAGACGTGGAGTTCAGCGTGGTTTAACAAGACGGTTGCAATGCCCCTTGGAAGAGACGTGGAGTTCAGAGTGGTTGAACAAGACGGTTTTAATGCCCCTTGGAAAAGACGTAGAGTTCAGAATGGTTTAACAAGACTGTTTTAATGCCCCTTGGAAGAGACGTGGAGGTCCCAGTGGAATAAAAAGACAATATCAATGCCCCTTGGAAGAGTGGTGGAGGTCCCAGTGGAATAAAAAGAAAATATCAATGCCCCTTGGAAGAGATATGGAGGTCTCAGTAGCTTAACAAGACTGTATTAATGCCCCTTTGAAGAGACGTGGAGTTCAGAGTGGTTTTAAAAGACAGTTTTAATGCCCCTTGGAAGAGACGTGGAGGTCACAGTACCTTAAGACAATTTTAATGCCGCTTGGAAGAGACGTGGAGTTCAGAGTGGTTTAACAAGATGGTTTTAATGCCCCTTGGAAGAGACGTGGAGTTCAGTGTGGTTTAACAAGACGGTTGCAATGCCCCTTGGAAGAGACGTGGAGTTCAGAGTGGTTTAACAAGACAGTTTTAATGCCCCTTGGAAAAGACGTGGAGTTCAGAGTGTTTTAACAAGACTGTTTTAATGCCCCTTGAAAGAGACGTGGAGGTCCCAGTGGAATAAAAAGACAATATCAATGCCCCTTGGAAGAGTGGTGGAGGTCCCAGTGGAATAAAAAGAAAATATCAATGCCCCTTGGAAGAGACATGGAGGTCTCAGTAGCTTAACAAGACTGTATTAATGCCCCTTTGAAGAGACGTGGAGTTCAGAGTGGTTTTAAAAGACGGTTTTAATGCCCCTTGGAAGAGACGTGGAGGTCACAGTAGCTTAAAAAGATGGTTTTAATTCCCCTTGGAAGAGACATGGAGTTCAGAGTGGTTTAGCATGACAGTTTTAATGCCCCTTGGGAGACGTGGAGGTTACAGTAGCTTAACAAGACGGTTTTAATGCCCCTTGGCAGAGACGTGGAGATCACAGTAGCTTAACAAGACAATTTTAATGCCACTTGGAAGAGACGTGGAGTTCAGAGTGGTTTAACAAGACAGTTTTAATGCCCCTTGGAAAAAACGTGGAGTTCAGAGTGGTTTACCAAGACGGTTTTAATGCCCCTTGGAAGAGACATGGAGGTCACAGTAGCTTAACAAGATGGTTTTAATGCCCCTTGGAAGAGATCTGGAGTTCAGAGTGATTTAGAAAGACGATTTTAATGCCCCTTGGAAAAGACGTGGAGTTCAGGTCGTTTAACAAGTCGGTTTTAATGCCCCTTGGAAGAGTTGTGGAGGTCCCAGTGGAATTAAAAGACAATATCAATGCTCCTTGGTAGAGTGGTGGAGGTCCCAGTGGAATAAATTGAAAATATCAATGCCCCTTGGAAGAGACGTGGAGGTCACAGTAGCTTAACAAGACGATTTTAATGCCCATTGGAAGAGACGTGGAGTTCAGAGTGGTTTAACAAGACGGTTTTAATGCCCATTGGAAGAGACGTGGAGGTCACAGTAGCTTAACAAGACGGTTTTAATGCCCCTTGTAAAAGACGTGGAGGTCACAGTAGCTTAACAAAAGCGTATTAATGCCCTCTTGAAGAGACGTGGAGTTCAGAGTGGTTTAGCAAGACAGTTTTAATGCCCCTTGGAAGAGACGTGGAGGTCAGGGCAGTTTAAAAGACGGTTTTAATGCCCCTTGGAAGAGACGTGGAGGTCACAGTAGCTTAACAAGACGATTTTAATGCCCCTTGGAAGAGACGTGGAGTTGAGAGTGTTTATAAAAGACGGTTTTAATGCCCCTTGGAAGAAACGTGGCGTTCAGAGTGGTTTAACAAAACGGTTTTAATGCCCCTTGGAAGAAACTTGGAGGTCACAGTAGCTTAACAAGATGGTTTTAATGCCCCTTTGAAAAGATGAGGAGTTCAAACTGGTTTAACAAGACGGTTTTAATGCCCCTTGGAAGAGACGTGGAGTTCAGAGTGGTTTAACAAGACCGTTTTAATGCCCCTTGGAAGATTCGTGGAGGTCACAGTAGCTTAACAAGACGGTTTTAATGCCCCTTGGAAGAGACGTGGAGTTCAGAGTGGTTAAACAAGATGGTTTTAATGCCCCTTTGAAAAGATGAGGAGTTCAAACTGGTTTAACATGACGGTTTTAATGCCCCTTGGAAGAGACGTGGAGTTCCCAGTGGAATAAAAAGACAATATCAATGCCCCTTGGAAGAGTGGTGGAGGTCGCAGTGGAATAAAAAGACAATATCAATGCCCCTTGGAAGAGATGTGGAGGTCACGGTAGCTTAACAAGATGATTTTAATGCCCCTTGGAAGAGACGTGGAGTTCAGAGTGGTTTAAGAAGACGGTTTTAATGCACCTTGGAAGAGACGTGGAGGTCCCAGTGGAATAAAAAGACAATAACAATGCCCCTTGGAAGAGACGTGGAGGTCACAGTAGCTTAACAAGACGATTTTAATGCCCATTGGAAGAGACGTGAAGTTCAGAGTCGTTTAACAAGACTGTTTTAATGCCCCTTGGAAGAGACGTGGAGGTCACAGTAGCTTAAAAAGACGGTTTTAATGCCCCTTGGAAGAGACGTGGAGTTCAGAGTGGTTTAACAAGACGGTTTAAATGCCCCTTGAAAAAGACGTGGAGTTCAGAGTAGTTTAACAAGACGGTTTTAATGCCCCTTGGAAGAGACGTGGAGGTCCCAGTGTAATAAAAAGACAATATCAATGCTCCTTGGAAGAGTGATGGAGGTCCCAGAGGAATAAAAAGAAAATATCAATGCCCCTTGGAAGAGACATGGAGGTCTCAGTAGCTTAACAAGACGATTTTAATGCCCATTGGAAGAGACGTGGAGTTCAGAGTGGTTTAAAAAGACTGTTTTAATGCCCCTTGTAAGAGACGTGGAGGTCACAGTAGCTTAAGACGATTTTAATGCCCCTTGGAAGAGACGTGGACTTCAGAGAGGTAAAACAAGACAGTTTTAATGCCCCTTGGAAGAGACGTGGAGTTCAGAGTGGTTTAAAAAGACGGTTTTAATGCCCCTTGGTAGAGACGTGAAGGTCACAGTAGCTTAACAAAAGCGTATTAATGAACCTTTGAAGAGACGTGGAGTTCAGAGTGGATTTACTAGATGGTTTTAATGCCCCTTGGAAGAGACGTGGAGGTCACAGTAGCTTAACAAGACGGCTTTAATGCCCCTTGGAAGAGACATGAAGTTCAGAGTGGTTTAGCAAGACAGTTTTAATGCCCCTTGGAAGACACGTGGAGGTCACGGTAGCTTAACAAGACGGTTTTAATGCCCCTTGGAAGAGACGTGGAGGTCACAGTAGCTTAACAAGACGATTTTAATGCCCCTTGGAAGAGACGTGGAGTTCAGAGTGGTTTAACAAGATGGTTTTAATGCCCTTTGGAAGAAACGCGGTGTTCAGAGTGGTTTATCAAGACGGTTTTAATGCCCCTTGGAAGAAACGTGGAGGTCACAGTAGCTTAGCAAGATGGTTTTAATGCCCCTTTGAAAAGATGAGGAGTTCAAACTGGTTTAACAAGACGGTTTTAATGCCCCTTGGAAGACACCTGGAGGTCACAGTAGCTTAACAACACGGTTTTAGTGCCCCTTGGAAGAGACCTGGAGTTCAGAGTGGTTTAACAAGAAGATTTTAATGCCCTTGGAAGAGACGTGGAGGTCACAGTAGCTTAACAAGACGGTTTTAATGCCCCTTGGAAGAGACGTGGAGTTCAGAGTGGTTTAACAAGACGGTTTTAATGCCCCTTGGAAGAGACGTGGAGTTCAGTGTGGTTTAACAAGACGGTTGTAATGCCCCTTGGAAGAGACGTGGAGTTCAGAGTGGTTTAACAAGACGGTTTTAATGCCCCTTGGAAGAGACGTGGAGTTCAGAGTGGATTTACAAGATGGTTTTAATGCCCCTTGGAAGAGACGTGGAGTTCAGAGTGGTTTAACAAGATGGTTTTAATGCCCCTTGGAAGAGACGTGGAGTTCAGTGTGGTTTAACAAGACGGTTGTAATGCCCCTTGGAAGAGACATGGAGTTCAGAGTGGTTTAACAAGACGGTTTTAATGCCCCTTGGAAGAGACGTGGAGTTCAGAGTGGTTTAACAAGACGGTTTTAATGCCCCTTGGAAGAAACGTGGAGTTCAGAGTGGTTTAACAAGACAGTTTTAATGCCCCTTGGAAGAAACGTGGAATTCACAGTAGCTTAGCAAGATGGTTTTAATGCCCCTTTGAAAAGATAAGGATTTCAAACTGGTTTAACAAGACGGTTTTAATGCCCCTTGGAAGAGACCTGGAGGTCACAGTAGCTTAACAACACGGTTTTAGTGCCCCTTGGAAGAGACGTGGAGTTCAAAGTGGTTTAACAAGACGGTTTTAATGCCCCTTGGAAGAGACGTGGAGGTCACAGTAGCTTAACAAGACGGTTTTAATGCCCCTTGGAAGAGATGTGGAGTTCATAGTGGTTTAACAAGACGGTTTTAATGCCCCTTGGAAGAGACGTGGAGTTCAGTGTGGTTTAAAAAGACGGTTGTAATGCCCCTTGGAAGAGACGTGGAGTTCAGAGAGGTTTAACAAGACGGGTTTAATGCCCCTTGGAAAAGACGTGGAGTTCAGAGTGGTTTAACAAGACGGTTTTAATGCCCCTTGGAAGAGACGTGGAGTTCAGCGTGGTTTAACAAGACGGTTGCAATGCCCCTTGGAAGAGACGTGGAGTTCAGAGTGGTTGAACAAGACGGTTTTAATGCCCCTTGGAAAAGACGTAGAGTTCAGAATGGTTTAACAAGACTGTTTTAATGCCCCTTGGAAGAGACGTGGAGGTCCCAGTGGAATAAAAAGACAATATCAATGCCCCTTGGAAGAGTGGTGGAGGTCCCAGTGGAATAAAAAGAAAATATCAATGCCCCTTGGAAGAGATATGGAGGTCTCAGTAGCTTAACAAGACAATTTTAATGCCCATTGGAAGAGACGTGGAGTTCAGAGTGGTTTAAAAAGACAGTTTTAATGCCCCTTGGAAGAGACGTGGAGGTCACAGTACCTTAAGACAATTTTAATGCCGCTTGGAAGAGACGTGGAGTTCAGAGTGGTTTAACAAGATGGTTTTAATGCCCCTTGGAAGAGACGTGGAGTTCAGTGTGGTTTAACAAGACGGTTGCAATGCCCCTTGGAAGAGACGTGGAGTTCAGAGTGGTTTAACAAGACAGTTTTAATGCCCCTTGGAAAAGACGTGGAGTTCAGAGTGTTTTAACAAGACTGTTTTAATGCCCCTTGAAAGAGACGTGGAGGTCCCAGTGGAATAAAAAGACAATATCAATGCCCCTTGGAAGAGTGGTGGAGGTCCCAGTGGAATAAAAAGAAAATATCAATGCCCCTTGGAAGAGACATGGAGGTCTCAGTAGCTTAACAAGACTGTATTAATGCCCCTTTGAAGAGACGTGGAGTTCAGAGTGGTTTTAAAAGACGGTTTTAATGCCCCTTGGAAGAGACGTGGAGGTCACAGTAGCTTAAAAAGATGGTTTTAATTCCCCTTGGAAGAGACATGGAGTTCAGAGTGGTTTAGCATGACAGTTTTAATGCCCCTTGGGAGACGTGGAGGTTACAGTAGCTTAACAAGACGGTTTTAATGCCCCTTGGCAGAGACGTGGAGATCACAGTAGCTTAACAAGACAATTTTAATGCCCCTTGGAAGAGACGTGGAGTTCAGAGTGGTTTAACAAGACAGTTTTAATGCCCCTTGGAAAAAACGTGGAGTTCAGAGTGGTTTACCAAGACGGTTTTAATGCCCCTTGGAAGAGACATGGAGGTCACAGTAGCTTAACAAGATGGTTTTAATGCCCCTTGGAAGAGATCTGGAGTTCAGAGTGATTTAGAAAGACGATTTTAATGCCCCTTGGAAAAGACGTGGAGTTCAGGTCGTTTAACAAGTCGGTTTTAATGCCCCTTGGAAGAGTTGTGGAGGTCCCAGTGGAATTAAAAGACAATATCAATGCTCCTTGGTAGAGTGGTGGAGGTCCCAGTGGAATAAATTGAAAATATCAATGCCCCTTGGAAGAGACGTGGAGGTCACAGTAGCTTAACAAGACGATTTTAATGCCCATTGGAAGAGACGTGGAGTTCAGAGTGGTTTAACAAGACGGTTTTAATGCCCATTGGAAGAGACGTGGAGGTCACAGTAGCTTAACAAGACGGTTTTAATGCCCCTTGTAAAAGACGTGGAGGTCACAGTAGCTTAACAAAAGCGTATTAATGCCCTCTTGAAGAGACGTGGAGTTCAGAGTGGTTTAGCAAGACAGTTTTAATGCCCCTTGGAAGAGACGTGGAGGTCAGGGCAGCTTAAAAGACGGTTTTAATGCCCCTTGGAAGAGACGTGGAGGTCACAGTAGCTTAACAAGACGATTTTAATGCCCCTTGGAAGAGACGTGGAGTTGAGAGTGTTTATAAAAGACGGTTTTAATGCCCCTTGGAAGAAACGTGGAGTTCAGAGTGGTTTAACAAAACGGTTTTAATGCCCCTTGGAAGAAACTTGGAGGTCACAGTAGCTTAACAAGATGGTTTTAATGCCCCTTTGAAAAGATGAGGAGTTCAAACTGGTTTAACAAGACGGTTTTAATGCCCCTTGGAAGAGACGTGGAGTTCAGAGTGGTTTAACAAGACCGTTTTAATGCCCCTTGGAAGATTCGTGGAGGTCACAGTAGCTTAACAAGACGGTTTTAATGCCCCTTGGAAGAGACGTGGAGTTCAGAGTGGTTTAACAAGATGGTTTTAATGCCCCTTTGAAAAGATGAGGAGTTCAAACTGGTTTAACATGACGGTTTTAATGCCCCTTGGAAGAGACGTGGAGTTCCCAGTGGAATAAAAAGACAATATCAATGCCCCTTGGAAGAGTGGTGGAGGTCGCAGTGGAATAAAAAGACAATATCAATGCCCCTTGGAAGAGATGTGGAGGTCACGGTAGCTTAACAAGATGATTTTAATGCCCCTTGGAAGAGACGTGGAGTTCAGAGTGGTTTAAGAAGACGGTTTTAATGCACCTTGGAAGAGACGTGGAGGTCCCAGTGGAATAAAAAGACAATAACAATGCCCCTTGGAAGAGACGTGGAGGTCACAGTAGCTTAACAAGACGATTTTAATGCCCATTGGAAGAGACGTGAAGTTCAGAGTCGTTTAACAAGACTGTTTTAATGCCCCTTGGAAGAGACGTGGAGGTCACAGTAGCTTAAAAAGACGGTTTTAATGCCCCTTGGAAGAGACGTGGAGTTCAGAGTGGTTTAACAAGACGGTTTAAATGCCCCTTGAAAAAGACGTGGAGTTCAGAGTGGTTTAACAAGACGGTTTTAATGCCCCTTGGAAGAGACGTGGAGGTCCCAGTGTAATAAAAAGACAATATCAATGCTCCTTGGAAGAGTGATGGAGGTCCCAGAGGAATAAAAAGAAAATATCAATGCCCCTTGGAAGAGACATGGAGGTCTCAGTAGCTTAACAAGACGATTTTAATGCCCATTGGAAGAGACGTGGAGTTCAGAGTGGTTTAAAAAGACTGTTTTAATGCCCCTTGGAAGAGACGTGGAGTTCAGAGTGGTTTAAAAAGACTGTTTTAATGCCCCTTGGAAGAGACGTGGAGGTCACAGTAGCTTAAGACGATTTTAATGCCCCTTGGAAGAGACGTGGACTTCAGAGAGGTAAAACAAGACAGTTTAAATGCCCCTTGGAAGAGACGTGGAGTTCAGAGTGGTTTAAAAAGACGGTTTTAATGCCCCTTGGTAGAGACGTGGAGGTCACAGTAGCTTAACAAAAGCGTATTAATGAACCTTTGAAGAGACGTGGAGTTCAGAGTGGATTTACAAGATGGTTTTAATGCCCCTTGGAAGAGACGTGGAGGTCACAGTAGCTTAACAAGACGGTTTTAATGCCCCTTGGAAGAGACATGAAGTTCAGAGTGGTTTAGCAAGACAGTTTTAATGCCCCTTGGAAGACACGTGGAGGTCACGGTAGCTTAACAAGACGGTTTTAATGCCCCTTGGAAGAGACGTGGAGGTCACAGTAGCTTAACAAGACGATTTTAATGCCCCTTGGAAGAGACGTGGAGTTCAGAGTGGTTTAACAAGATGGTTTTAATGCCCTTTGGAAGAAACGCGGAGTTCAGAGTGGTTTATCAAGACGGTTTTAATGCCCCTTGGAAGAAACGTGGAGGTCACAGTAGCTTAGCAAGATGGTTTTAATGCCCCTTTGAAAAGATGAGGAGTTCAAACTGGTTTAACAAGACGGTTTTAATGCCCCTTGGAAGACACCTGGAGGTCACAGTAGCTTAACAACATGGTTTTAGTGCCCCTTGGAAGAGACCTGGAGTTCAGAGTGGTTTAACAAGAAGATTTTAATGCCCCTTGGAAGAGACGTGGAGGTCACAGTAGCTTAACAAGACGGTTTTAATGCCCCTTGGAAGAGACGTGGAGTTCAGAGTGGTTTAACAAGACGGTTTTAATGCCCCTTGGAAGAGACGTGGAGTTCAGTGTGGTTTAACAAGACGGTTGTAATGCCCCTTGGAAGAGACATGGAGTTCAGAGTGGTTTAACAAGACGGTTTTAATGCCCCTTGGAAAGACGTGGAGTTCAGAGTGGTTTAACAAGACGGTTTTAATGCCCCTTGGAAGAGACGTGGAGTTCAGAGTGGATTTACAAGATGGTTTTAATGCCCCTTGGAAGAGACGTGGAGTTCAGAGTGGTTTAACAAGACGGTTTTAATGCCCCTTGGAAGAAACGTGGAGTTCAGTGTGGTTTAACAAGACGGTTGTAATGCCCCTTGGAAGAGACATGGAGTTCAGAGTGGTTTAACAAGACGGTTTTAATGCCCCTTGGAAGAGACGTGGAGTTCAGAGTGGTTTAACAAGACGGTTTTAATGCCCCTTGGAAGAAACGTGGAGTTCAGAGTGGTTTAACAAGACAGTTTTAATGCCCCTTGGAAGAAACATGGAGTTCACAGTAGCTTAGCAAGATGGTTTTAATGCCCCTTTGAAAAGATGGGGATTTCAAACTGGTTTAACAAGACGGTTTTAATGCCCCTTGGAAGAGACCTGGAGGTCACAGTAGCTTAACAACACGGTTTTAGTGCCCCTTGGAAGAGACGTGGAGTTCAGAGTGGTTTAACAAGACGGTTTTAATGCCCCTTGGAAGAGACGTGGAGGTCACAGAAGCTTAACAAAACGGTTTTAATGCCCCTTGGAAGAGATGTGGAGTTCAGAGTGGTTTAACAAGACGGTTTTAATGCCCCTTGGAAGAGACGTGGAGTTCAGTGTGGTTTAAAAAGACGGTTGTAATGCCCCTTGGAAGAGATCTGGAGTTCAGAGTGGTTCAACAAGACGGTTTTAATGCCCCTTGGAAAAGACGTGGAGTTCAGAGTGGTTTAACAAGACGGTTTTAATGCCCCTTGGAAGAGACGTGGAGTTCAGTGTGGTTTAACAAGACGGTTGCAATGCCCCTTGGAAGAGACGTGGAGTTCAGAGTGGTTGAACAAGACGGTTTTAATGCCCCTTGGAAAAGACGTAGAGTTCAGAATGGTTTAACAAGACTGTTTTAATGCCCCTTGGAAGAGACGTGGAGGTCCCAGTGGAATAAAAAGACAATATCAATGCCCCTTGGAAGAGTGGTGGAGGTCCCAGTGGAATAAAAAGAAAATATCAATGCCCCTTGGAAGAGACTTGGAGGTCTCAGTAGCTTAACAAGACGATTTTAATGCCCATTGGAAGAGACGTGGAGTTCAGAGTGGTTTAAAAAGACGGTTTTAATGCCCCTTGGAAGAGACGTGGAGGTCACAGTACCTTAAGACAATTTTAATACCCCTTGGAAGAGACGTGGAGTTCAGAGTGGTTTAACAAGATGGTTTTAATGCCCCTTGGAAGAGACGTGGAGTTCAGTGTGGTTTAACAAGACGGTTGCAATGCCCCTTGGAAGAGACGTGGAGTTCAGAGTGGTTTAACAAGACGGTTTTAATGCCCCTTGGAAAAGACGTGGAGTTCAGAGTGGTTTAACAAGACTGTTTTAATGTCCCTTGGAAGAGACGTGGAGGTCCCAGTGGAATAAAAAGACAATATCAATGCCCCTTGGAAGAGTGGTGGAGGTCCCAGTGGAATAAAAAGAAAATATCAATGCCCCTTGGAAGAGACATTGAGGTCTCAGTAGCTTAACAAGACTGTATTAATGCCCCTTTGAAGAGACGTGGAGTTCAGAGTTGTTTTAAAAGACGGTTTTAATGCCCCTTGGAAGAGACGTGGAGGTCACAGTAGTTTAAAAAGATGGTTTTAATGCCCCTTGAAAGAGACATGGAGTTCAGAGTGGTTTAGCATGACAGTTTTAATGCCCCATGGGAGACGTGGAGGTTACAGTAGCTTAACAAGACGGTTTTAATGCCCTTTGGCAGAGACGTGGAGATCACAGTAGCTTAACAAGACAATTTTAATGCCCCTTGGAAGTGACGTGGAGTTCAGAGTGGTTTAACAAGACAGTTTTAATGCCCCTTGGAAGAAACGTGGAGTTCACAGTGGTTTAACAAGACGGTTTTAATGCCCCTTGGAAGAAACGTGGAGGTCACAGTAGCTTAACAAGATGGTTTTAATGACCCTTGGAAGAGACGTGGAGTTCAGACTGGTTAAAAAAGACGGTTTTAATGCCACTTGGAAGAGACCTGGAGGTCACAGTAGCTTAACAAGACGGTTTTAGTGCCCCTTGGAAGAGACGTGGAGGTCACAGTAGCTTAACAAGACGGTTTTAATGCCCCTTGGAAGAGACATGGAGGTCACAGTAGAATAACAAGACGGTTTTAATGCCCCTTGGAAGAGACGTGGAGGTCACAGTAGCTTAACAAGACGGTTTTAATGCCCCTTGGAAGAGACATGGAGTTAAGAGTGGTTTAGCAAGACAGTTTTAATGCCCCTTGGAAGAGACGTGAAGGTCACAGTAGCTTAACAAGATGATTTTAATGCCCATTGGAAGAGACTTGGAGTTCAGAGTGGTTTAGCAAGACAGTTTTAATGCCCCTTGGAAGAGACGTGGAGGTCACAGTAGCTTAACAAGATGATTTTAATGCCCCTTGGAAGAGACGTGGAGTTCAGAGTGGCTTAACAAGATGGTTTTAATGCCCCTTGGAAGAGACATGGAGTTCAGAGTGGTTTAACAAGATGGTTTTAATGCCCCTTGGAAGAGGCGTGGAGGTCACAGTAGCTTAACAAGATTGTTTTAATGCCCCTTGGAAGAGACGTGGAGTTCAGAGTGGTTTAACAGGACGGTTTTAATGTCCCTTGGAAGAGACGTGGAGTACAGAGTGGCCTAACAAGACGGTTTTAATGCCCCTTGGAAGAGACGAAGAGGTCACAGTTGCTTAACAAGATGGTTTTAATGCCCCTTGGAAGAGACGTGGAGTTCAGAGTGGTTTACGAAGACGGTTTTAATGCCCCTTGGAAGAGACGTGGAGGTCACAGTAGCTTAACAAAATGGTTTTAATGCCCCTTGGAAGATGCGTGGAGTTCAGAGTGGTTTAACAAGACGGTTTTAACGCCCCTTGGAAAAGACGTGGAGTTCAGAGTGGTCTAACAGGACAGTTTTAATGCCCCTTGGAAGAGACGTGGAGGTCCCAGTGGAATAAAAAGACAATATCAATGCCCCTTGGTACAGTGGTTGAGGTCCCAGTGGAATAAAATGAAAATATCAATGCCACTTGGAAGAGACGTGGAGGTCACGGTAGCTTAGCAAGACGATTTTAATGCCCATTGGAAAAGTCGTGGAGTTCAGAGTGGTTTAACAAGATGGTTTTAATGCCCCTTGGAAGAGACGTGGAGTTCAGAGTGGTTTAACAAGACGGTTTTAATGCCCCTTGGTACAGACGTGGAGTTCAGAGTGGTGTAACAAGACGATTTTAATGCCCCTTGGAAGAGACGTGGAGGTCACAGTAGCTTAAGGCGATTTTAATGCCCCTGGAAAGAAACGTGGCGTTCAGAGTGGTTTAACAAGACGGTTTCTGTGCCCCTTGGAAGAGACGTGGAAAACAGAGTGGTTTAAAAAGACGGTTTTAATGCCCCTTGGAAGAGACGTGGAGGTCACAGTAGCTTAACAAGACGGTTTTAATGCCCCTTGGAAGAGAGGTGGAGTTCAGAGTGGTTAACAAGACAGTTTTAATGCCCCTTGGAAGAGACGTGGAGGTCACAGTAGCTTAACAAAAGCGTATTAATGAACCTTTGAAGAGACGTGGAGTTCAGAGTGGATTTACAAGATGGTTTTAATGCCCCTTGGAAGAGACGTGGAGGTCACAGTAGCTTAACAAGACGATTTTAATGCCCGTTGGAAGAGACGTGGAGTTCAGAGTGGTTTAACAAGATGGTTTTAATGCCCCTTGGAAGAAACGTGGAGTTCAGAGTGGTTTAACAGGACGGTTTTAATGCCCCTTGGAAGAAACGTGGAGGTCACAGTAGCTTAGCAAGATGGTTTTAATGCCCCTTTGAAAAGATGAGGAGTTCAAACTGGTTTAACAAGACGGTTTTAATGCCCCTTGGAAGACACCTGGAGGTCACAGTAGCTTAACAACACGGTTTTAGTGCCCCTTGGAAGAGACCTGGAGTTCAGAGTGGTTTAACAAGAAGGTTTTAATGCCCCTTGGAAGAGACGTGGAGGTCGCAGTAGCTTAACAAGACGGTTTTAAGGCCCCTTGGAAGAGACGTGGAGTTCAGAGTGGTTTAACAAGACGGTTTTAATGCCCCTTGGAAGAGACTTGGAGTTCAGTGTGGTTTAACAAGACGGTTGTAATGCCCCTTGGAAGAGACGTGGAGCTCAGAGTGGTTTAACAAGACGGTTTTAATGCCCCTTGGAAGAGACGTGGAGTTCAGAGTGGTTTAACAAGACGGTTTTAATGCCCATAGGAAGAGACGTGGAGTTCAGTGTGGTTTAACAAGACGGTTGTAATGCCCCTTGGAAGAGACATGGAGTTCAGAGTGGTTTAACAAGACGGTTTTAATGCCCCTTGGAAGAGACGTGGAGTTCAGAGTGGTTTAACAAGACGGTTTTAATGCCCCTTGGAAGAAACGTGGAGTTCAGAGTGGTTTAACAAGACGGTTTTAATGCCCCTTGGAAGAAACGTGGAGTTCACAGTAGCTTAGCAAGATGGTTTTAATGCCCCTTTGAAAAGATGAGGATTTCAAACTGGTTTAACAAGACGGTTTTAATGCCCCTTGGAAGAGACCTGGAGGTCACAGTAGCTTAACAACACGGTTTTAGTGCCCCTTGGAAGAGACGTGGAGTTCAGAGTGGTTTAACAAGATGGTTTTAATGCCCCTTGGAAGAGACGTGGAGGTCACAGTAGCTTAACAAGACGGTTTTAATGCCCCTTGGAAGACACGTGGAGTTCAGAGTGGTTTAACAAGACGGTTTTAATGCCCCTTGGAAGAGACGTGGAGTTCAGTGTGGTTTAACAAGACGGTTGTAATGCCCCTTGGAAGAGACGTGGAGTTCAGAGTGGTTTAACAAGACGGTTTTAATGCCCCTTGGAAAAGACGTGGAGTTCAGAGTGGTTTAACAAGACGGTTTTAATGCCCCTTGGAAGAGACGTGGAGTTCAGTGTGGTTTAACAAGACGGTTGCAATGCCCCTTGGAAGAGACGTGGAGTTCAGAGTGGTTGAACAAGATGGTTTTAATGCCCCTTGGAAAAGACGTAGAGTTCAGAGTGTTTTAACAAGACTGTTTTAATGCCCCTTGGAAGAGACGTGGAGGTCCCAGTGGAATAAAAAGACAATATCAATGCCCCTTTGAAGAGTGGTGGAGGTCCCAGTGGAATAAAAAGAAAATATCAATGCCCCTTGGAAGAAACATGGAGGTCTCAGTAGCTTAACAAGACGATTTTAATGCCCATTGGAAGAGACGTGGAGTTCAGAGTGGTTTAAAAAGACGGTTTTAATGCCCCTTGGAAGAGACGTGGAGGTCACAGTACCTTAAGACAATTTTAATGCCCCTTGGAAGAGACGTGGAGTTCAGAGTGGTTTAACAAGATGGTTTTAATGCCCCTTGGAAGAGACGTGGAGTTCAGTGTGGTTTAACAAGACGGTTGCAATGCCCCTTGGAAGAGACGTGGAGTTCAGAGTGGTTTAACAAGACAGTTTTAATGCCCCTTGGAAAAGACGTGGAGTTCAGAGTGGTTTAACAAGACTGTTTTAATGCCCCTTGGAAGAGACGTGGAGGTCCCAGTGGAATAAAACGACAATATCAATGCCCCTTGGAAGAGTGGTGGAGGTCCCAGTGGAATAAAAAGAAAATATCAATGCCCCTTGGAAGAGACATGGAGGTCTCAGTAGCTTAACAAGACTGTATTAATGCCCCTTTGAAGAGATGTGGAGTTCAGAGTGGTTTTAAAAGACTGTTTTAATGCCCCTTGGAAGAGACGTGGAGGTCACAGTAGCTTAAAAAGATGGTTTTAATGCCCCTTGGAAGAGACATGGAGTTCAGAGTGGTTTAGCATGACAGTTTTAATGCCCCTTGGGAGACGTGGAGGTTACAGTAGCTTAACAAGACGGTTTTAATGCCCCTTGGCAGAGACGTGGAGATCACAGTAGCTTAACAAGACAATTTTAATGCCCCTTGGAAGAGACGTGGAGTTCAGAGTGGTTTAACAAGACAGTTTTAATGCCCCTTGGAAAAAACGTGGAGTTCAGAGTGGTTTACCAAGACGGTTTTAATGCCCCTTGGAAGAGACGTGGAGGTCACAGTAGCTTAACAAGATGGTTTTAATGCCCCTTGGAAGAGATGTGGAGTTCAGAGTGATTTAGAAAGACGGTTTTAATGCCCCTTGGAAAAGACGTGGAGTTCAGGTCGTTTAACAAGTCGGTTTTAATGCCCCTTGGAAGAGTTGTGGAGGTCCCAGTGGAATTAAAAGACAATATCAATGCTCCTTGGTAGAGTGGTGGAGGTCCCAGTGGAATAAATTGAAAATATCAATGCCCCTTGGAAGAGACGTGGAGGTCACAGTAGCTTAAGAAGACGATTTTAATGCCCATTGGAAGAGACGTGGAGTTCAGAGTGGTTTAACAAGACGGTTTTAATGCCCATTGGAAGAGACGTGGAGGTCACAGTAGCTTAACAAGACGGTTTTAATGCCCCTTGGAAGAGAGGTGGAGTTCAGAGTGGTTAACAAGACGGTTTTAATGCCCCTTGTTAAAGACGTGGAGGTCACAGTAGCTTAACAAAAGCGTATTAATGCCCTCTTGAAGAGACGTGGAGTTCAGAGTGGTTTAGCAAGACAGTTTTAATGCCCCTTGGAAGAGACGTGGAGGTCACGGTAGCTTAACAAGACGGTTTTAATGCCCCTTGGAAGAGACATGGAGGTCACAGTAGCTTAACAAGACGATTTTAATGCCCCTTGGAAGAGACGTGGAGTTCAGAGTGTTTATAAAAGACGGTTTTAATGCCCCTTGGAAGAAACGTGGAGTTCAGAGCGGTTTAACAAAACGGTTTTAATGCCCCTTGGAAGAAACTTGGAGGTCACAGTAGCTTAACAAGATGGTTTTAATGCCCCTTTGAAAAGATGAGGAGTTCAAACTGGTTTAACAAGACGGTTTTAATGCCCCTTGGAAGAGACGTGGAGTTCAGAGTGGTTTAACAAGACCGTTTTAATGCCCCTTGGAAGATTCGTGGAGGTCACAGTAGCTTAACAAGACGGTTTTAATGCCCGTTGGAAGAGACGTGGAGTTCAGAGTGGTTTAACAAGATGGTTTTAGTGCCCCTTGGAAGAGACGTGGAGGTCACAGTAGCTTAACAAGACGGTTTTAATGCCCCTTGGAACAGACGTGGAGTTCAGAATGGTTTAACATGACGGTTTTAATGCCCCTTGGAAGAGACGTGGAGTTCCCAGTGGAATAAAAAGACAATATCAATGCCCCTTGGAAGAGTGGTGGAGGTCGCAGTGGAATAAAAAGACAATATCAATGCCCCTTGGAAGAGATGTGGAGGTCACGGTAGCTTAACAAGATGATTTTAATGCCCCTTGGAAGAGACGTGGAGTTCAGAGTGGTTTAAGAAGACGGTTTTAATGCACCTTGGAAGAGACGTGGAGGTCCCAGTGGAATAAAAAGACAATAACAATGCCCCTTGGAAGAGACGTGGAGGTCACAGTAGCTTAACAAGACGATTTTAATGCCCATTGGAAGAGACGTGAAGTTCAGAGTCGTTTAACAAGACTGTTTTAATGCCCCTTGGAAGAGACGTGGAGGTCACAGTAGCTTAAAAAGACGGTTTTAATGCCCCTTGGAAGAGAAGTGGAGTTCAGAGTGGTTTAACAAGACGGTTTAAATGCCCCTTGGAAAAGACGTGGAGTTCAGAGTGGTTTAACAAGACGGTTTTAATGCCCCTTGGAAGAGACGTGGAGGTCCCAGTGTAATAAAAAGACAATATCAATGCCCCTTGGAAGAGTGGTGGAGGTCCCAGTGGAATAAAAAGAAAATATCAATGCCCCTTGGAAGAGACATGGAGGTCTCAGTAGCTTAACAAGACGATTTTAATGCCCATTGGAAGAGACGTGGAGTTCAGAGTGGTTTAAAAAGACTGTTTTAATGCCCCTTGGAAGAGATGTGGAGTTCAGAGTGGTTTAAAAAGACGGTTTTAATGCCCCTTGGTAGAGACGTGGAGGTCACAGTAGCTTAACAAGACGGTTTTAATGCCCCTTGGAACAGACGTGGAGTTCAGAGTGGTTTAACAAGACGGTTTTAATGCCCCTTGGAAAAGACGTGGAGGTCCCAGTGGAATAAAAAGACAATATCAATGCCCCTTGGAAGAGTGGTGGAGGTCGAAGTGAAATAAAAAGACAATATCAGTGCCCCTTGGAAGAGATGTGGAGGTCACAGTAGCTTAACAAGACGGTTTTAATGCCCCTTGGAAGAGAGGTGGAGTTAAGAGTGGTTAACAAGACTGTTTTAATGCCCCATGGAAGAGACGTGGAGGTCACAGTAGCTTAACAAGACGGTTTTAATGCCCCTTGGAAGAGAGGTGGAGTTAAGAGTGGTTAACAAGACTGTTTTAATGCCCCATGGAAGAGACGTGGAGGTCACAGTAGCTTAACAAAAGCGTATTAATGCCCCCTTGAAGAGACGTGGAGTTCAGAGTGGTTTAGCAAGACAGTTTTAATGCCCCTTGGAAGAGACGTGGAGGTCACGGTAGCTTAACAAGATGGTTTTAATGCCCCTTGGAAGAGACGTGGAGGTCACAGTAGCTTAACAAGACGATTTTAATGCCCCTTGGAAGAGACGTGGAGTTCAGAGTGTTTATAAAACACGGTTTTAATGCCCCTTGGAAGACAGGTGGAGTTCAGAGTGGTTTAACAAGATGGTTTTAATGCCCCTTGGAAGAGACGTGGAGGTCACAGTAGCTTAACAAGACCGTATTAATGCCCCTTTGAAGACACGTAGAGTTCAGAGTGGTTTTACAAGACGGTTTTAATGCCCCTTGGAAGAGACGTGGAGGTCACAGTAGCTTAAAAAGATGGTTTTAATGCCCCTTGGAAGATACATGGAGTTCAGAGTGGTTTAGCAAGACAGTTTTAATGCCCCTTGGGAGACGTGGAGGTTACAGTAGCTTAACAAGACGGTTTTAATGCCCCTTGGCAGAGACGTGGAGGTCACAGTAGCTTAACAAGACAATTTTAATGCCCCTTGGAAGAGACGTGGAGTTCAGAGTGGTTTAACAAGACGGTTTTAATGCCCCTTGGAAGAAACGTGGAGTTCAGAGTGGTTTAACAAGACGGTTTTAATGCCCCTTGGAAGAGATGTGGAGGTCCCAGTGGAATTAAAAGACAATATCAATGCTCCTTGGTAGAGTGGTGGAGGTCCCAGTGGAATAAATTGAAAATATCAATGCCCCTTGGAAGAGACTTGGAGGTCACAGTAGCTTAACAAGACGATTTTAATGCCCATTGGAAGAGACGTGGAGTTCAGCGTGGTTTAACAAGACGGTTTTAATGCCCATTGGAAGAGATGTGGAGGTCACAGTAGCATAACAAGACGGTTTTAATGCCCCTTGGAAGAGACGTGGAGGTCACAGTAGCTTAACAAAAGCGTATTAATGCCCCCTTGAAGAGACGTGGAGTTCAGAGTGGTTTAGCAAGACAGTGTTAATGCCCCTTGGAAGAGACGTGGAGGTCACGGTAGCTTAACAAGACAGTTTTAATGCCCCTTGGAAGAGACGTGGAGGTCACAGTAGCTTAACAAGACGATTTTAATGCCCATTGGAAGAGACGTGGAGTTCAGAGTGTTTATAAAAGACAGTTTTAATGCCCCTTGGAAGAAACGTGGAGTTCACAGTGGTTTAAAAAGACGGTTTTAATGCCCCTTGGAAGAAACGTGGAGGTCACAGTAGCTTAACAAGATGGTTTTAATGCCCCTTTGAAAAGATGAGGAGTTCAAACTGGTTTAACAAGACGGTTTTAATGCCCCTTGGAAGAGACCTGGAGGTCACAGTAGCTTAACAACACGGTTTTAGTGCCCCTTGGAAGAGACGTGGAGTTAAGAGTGGTTTAACAAGACCGTTTTAATGCCCCTTGGAAGAGACGTCGAGGTCACAGTAGCTTAACAAGACGGTTTTAATGCCCCTTGGAAGAGACGTGGAGTTCAGAGTGTTTTAACAAGATGGTTTTAATGCCCCTTGGAAGAGAGGTGGAGTTCAGAGTGGTTAACAAGACAGTTTTAATGCCCCTTGGAAGAGACGTGGAGGTCACAGTAGCTTAACAAAAGCGTATTAATGAACCTTTGAAGAGACGTGGAGTTCAGAGTGGATTTACAAGATGGTTTTAATGCCCCTTGGAAGAGACGTGGAGGTCACAGTAGCTTAACAAGACGATTTTAATGCCCGTTGGAAGAGACGTGGAGTTCAGAGTGGTTTAACAAGATGGTTTTAATGCCCCTTGGAAGAAACGTGGAGTTCAGAGTGGTTTAACAAGACGGTTTTAATGCCCCTTGGAAGAAACGTGGAGGTCACAGCAGCTTAGCAAGATGGTTTTAATGCCCCTTTGAAAAGATGAGGAGTTCAAACTGGTTTAACAAGACGGTTTTAATGCCCCTTGGAAGACACCTGGAGGTCACAGTAGCTAAACAACACGGTTTTAGTGCCCCTTGGAAGAGACCTGGAGTTCAGAGTGGTTTAACAAGAAGGTTTTAATGCCCCTTGGAAGAGACGTGGAGGTCACAGTAGCTTAACAAGACGGTTTTAAGGCCCCTTGGAAGAGACTTGGAGTTCAGAGTGGTTTAACAAGACGGTTTTAATGCTCCTTGGAAGAGACGTGGAGTTCAGTGTGGTTTAACAAGACGGTTGTAATGCCCCTTGGAAGAGACGTGGAGCTCAGAGTGGTTTAACAAGACGGTTTTAATGCCCCTTGGAAGAGACGTGGAGTTCAGAGTGGTTTAACAAGACGGTTTTAATGCCCCTTGGAAGAGACGTGGAGTTCAGTGTGGTTTAACAAGACGGTTGTAATGCCCCTTGGAAGAGACATGGAGTACAGAGTGGTTTAACAAGACGGTTTTAATGCCCCTTGGAAGAGACGTGGAGTTCAGAGTGGTTTAACAAGACGGTTTTAATGCCCCTTGGAAGAAACGTGGAGTTCAGAGTGGTTTAACAAGATGGTTTTAATGCCCCTTGGAAGAAACGTGGAGTTCACAGTAGCTTAGCAAGATGGTTTTAATGCCCCTTTGAAAAGATGAGGATTTCAAACTGGTTTAACAAGACGGTTTTAATGCCCCTTGGAAGAGACCTGGAGGTCACAGTAGCTTAACAACACGGTTTTAGTGCCCCTTGGAAGAGACGTGGAGTTCAGAGTGGTTTAACAAGATGGTTTTAATGCCCCTTGGAAGAGACGTGGAGGTCACAGTAGCTTAACAAGACGGTTTTAATGCCCCTTGGAAGACACGTGGAGTTCAGAGTGGTTTAACAAGACGGTTTTAATGCCCCTTGGAAGAGACGTGGAGTTCAGTGTGGTTTAACAAGACGGTTGTAATGCCCCTTGGAAGAGACGTGGAGTTCAGAGTGGTTTAACAAGACGGTTTTAATGCCCCTTGAAAAAGACGTGGAGTTCAGAGTGGTTTAACAAGACGGTTTTAATGCCCCTTGGAAGAGACGTGGAGTTCAGTGTGTTTTAACAAGACGGTTGCAATGCCCCTTGGAAGAGACGTGGAGTTCAGAGTGGTTGAACAAGACGGTTTTAATGCCCCTTGGAAAAGACGTAGAGTTCAGATTGTTTTAACAAGACTGTTTTAATGCCCCTTGGAAAAGACGTGGAGGTCCCAGTGGAATAAAAAGACAATATCAATGCCCCTTGGAAGAGTGGTGGAGGTCCCAGTGGAATAAAAAGAAAATATCAATGCCCCTTGGAAGAGACATGGAGGTCTCAGTAGCTTAACAAGACGATTTTAATGCCCATTGGAAGAGACGTGGAGTTCAGAGTGGTTTCAAAAGACGGTTTTAATGCCCCTTGGAAGAGACGTGGAGGTCACGGTAGCTTAACAAGACGGTTTTAATGCCCCTTGGAAGAGACGTGGAGGTCACAGTAGCTTAACAAGACGATTTTAATGCCCCTTGGAAGAGACGTGGAGTTCAGAGTGTTTATAAAAGACGGTTTTAATGCCCCTTGGAAGAAACGTGGAGTTCAGAGTGGTTTAACAAGACGGTTTTAATGCCCCTTGGAAGAAACGTGGAGTTCAGAGTGGTTTAACAAGATGGTTTTAATGCCCCTTGGAAGAAACGTGGAGTTCACAGTAGCTTAGCAAGATGGTTTTAATGCCCCTTTGAAAAGATGAGGATTTCAAACTGGTTTAACAAGACGGTTTTAATGCCCCTTGGAAGAGACCTGGAGGTCACAGTAGCTTAACAACACGGTTTTAGTGCCCCTTGGAAGAGACGTGGAGTTCAGAGTGGTTTAACAAGATGGTTTTAATGCCCCTTGGAAGAGACGTGGAGGTCACAGTAGCTTAACAAGACGGTTTTAATGCCCCTTGGAAGACACGTGGAGTTCAGAGTGGTTTAACAAGACGGTTTTAATGCCCCTTGGAAGAGACGTGGAGTTCAGTGTGGTTTAACAAGACGGTTGTAATGCCCCTTGGAAGAGACGTGGAGTTCAGAGTGGTTTAACAAGACGGTTTTAATGCCCCTTGAAAAAGACGTGGAGTTCAGAGTGGTTTAACAAGACGGTTTTAATGCCCCTTGGAAGAGACGTGGAGTTCAGTGTGTTTTAACAAGACGGTTGCAATGCCCCTTGGAAGAGACGTGGAGTTCAGAGTGGTTGAACAAGACGGTTTTAATGCCCCTTGGAAAAGACGTAGAGTTCAGATTGTTTTAACAAGACTGTTTTAATGCCCCTTGGAAAAGACGTGGAGGTCCCAGTGGAATAAAAAGACAATATCAATGCCCCTTGGAAGAGTGGTGGAGGTCCCAGTGGAATAAAAAGAAAATATCAATGCCCCTTGGAAGAGACATGGAGGTCTCAGTAGCTTAACAAGACGATTTTAATGCCCATTGGAAGAGACGTGGAGTTCAGAGTGGTTTCAAAAGACGGTTTTAATGCCCCTTGGAAGAGACGTGGAGGTCACGGTAGCTTAACAAGACGGTTTTAATGCCCCTTGGAAGAGACGTGGAGGTCACAGTAGCTTAACAAGACGATTTTAATGCCCCTTGGAAGAGACGTGGAGTTCAGAGTGTTTATAAAAGACGGTTTTAATGCCCCTTGGAAGAAACGTGGAGTTCAGAGTGGTTTAACAAAACGGTTTTAATGCCCCTTGGAAGAAACTTGGAGGTCACAGTAGCTTAACAAGATGGTTTTAATGCCCCTTTGAAAAGATGAGGAGTTCAAACTGGTTTAACAAGACGGTTTTAATGCCCCTTGGAAGAGACGTGGAGTTCAGAGTGGTTTAACAAGACCGTTTTAATGCCCCTTGGAAGATTCGTGGAGGTCACAGTAGCTTAACAACACGGTTTTAATGCCCGTTGGAAGAGACGTGGAGTTCAGAGTGGTTTAACAAGATGGTTTTAATGCCCCTTGGAAGAGACGTGGAGGTCACAGTAGCTTAACAAGACGGTTTTAATGCCCCTTGGAACAGACGTGGAGTTCAGAATGATTTAACATGACGGTTTTAATGCCCCTTGGAAGAGACGTGGAGTTCCCAGTGGAATAAAAAGACAATATCAATGCCCCTTGGAAGAGTGGTGGAGGTCGCAGTGGAATAAAAAGACAATATCAATGCCACTTGGAAGAGATGTGGAGGTCACGGTAGCTTAACAAGATGATTTTAATGCCCCTTGGAAGAGACGTGGAGTTCAGAGTGGTTTAAGAAGACGGTTTTAATGCACCTTGGAAGAGACGTGGAGGTCCCAGTGGAATAAAAAGACAATAACAATGCCCCTTGGAATAGACGTGGAGGTCACAGTAGCTTAACAAGACGATTTTAATGACCATTGGAAGAGACGTGAAGTTCAGAGTCGTTTAACAAGACTGTTTTAATGCCCCTTGGAAGAGACGTGGAGGTCACAGTAGCTTAAAAAGACGGTTTTAATGCCCCTTGGAAGAGAAGTGGAGTTCAGAGTGGTTTAACAAGACGGTTTAAATGCCCCTTGGAAAAGACGTGGAGTTCAGAGTGGTTTAACAAGACGGTTTTAATGCCCCTTGGAAGAGACGTGGAGGTCCCAGTGTAATAAAAAGACAATATCAATGCCCCTTGGAAGAGTGGTGGAGGTCCCAGTGGAATAAAAAGAAAATATCAATGCCCCTTGGAAGAGACATGGAGGTCTCAGTAGCTTAACAAGACGACTTTAATGCCCATTGGAAGAGACGTGGAGTTCAGAGTGGTTTAAAAAGACTGTTTTAATGCCCCTTGGAAGAGACGTGGAGTTCAGAGTGGTTTAAAAAGACGGTTTTAATGCCCCTTGGTAGAGACGTGGAGGTCACAGTAGCTTAACAAGATGGTTTTAATGCCCCTTGGAACAGACGTGGAGTTCAGAGTGGTTTAACAAGACGGTTTTAATGCCCCTTGGAAAAGACGTGGAGGTCCCAGTGGAATAAAAAGACAATATCAATGCCCCTTGGAAGAGTGGTGGAGGTCGAAGTGGAATAAAAAGACAATATCAATGCCCCTTGGAAGAGATGTGGAGGTCACAGTAGCTTAAAAAACGATTTTAATGCCACTTGGAAGAGACGTGTAGTTCAGAGTGGTTTAAGAAGACGGTTTTAATGCCCCTTGGAAGAGACGTGGAGGTCATAGTAGCTGAAAAAGACGGTTTTAATGCCCCTTGGAAGAGACGTGGAGTTCAGAGTGGTTTAACAAGACGGTTTTAATGCCCCTTGGAAAAGACGTGGAGTTCAGAGTGGTTTAACAAGACGGTTTTAATGCCCCTTGGAAGAGACGTGGAGGTCCCAGTGGAATAAAAAGTCAATATCTATGCCCCTTGGAAGAGTGGTGGAGGTCCCAGTGGAATAAAAAGAAAATATCAATGCCACCTTGGAAGAGACATGGAGGTCTCAGTAGCTTAAGAAGACGATTTTAATGCCCATTGGAAGAGACGTGGAGGTCACAGTAGCTTAACAAGACGGTTTTAATGCCCCTTGGAAGAGAGGTGGAGTTCAGAGTGGTTAACAAGACTGTTTTAATGCCCCATGGAAGAGACGTGGAGGTCACAGTAGCTTAACAAAAGCGTATTAATGCCCCCTTGAAGAGACGTGGAGTTCAGAGTGGTTTAGCAAGAGAGTTTTAATGCCCCTTGGAAGAGACGTGGAGGTCACGGTAGCTTAACAAGACGGTTTTAATGCCCCTTGGAAGAGACGTGGAGGTCACAGTAGCTTAACAAGACGATTTTAATGCCCCTTGGAAGAGACGTGGAGTTCAGAGTGTTTATAAAACACGGTTTTAATGCCCCTTGGAAGACAGGTGGAGTTCAGAGTGGTTTAACAAGATGGTTTTAATGCCCCTTGGAAGAGACGTGGAGGTCACAGTAGCTTAACAAGACCGTATTAATGCCCCTTTGAAGACACGTAGAGTTCAGAGTGGTTTTACAAGACGGTTTTAATGCCCCTTGGAAGAGACGTGGAGGTCACAGTAGCTTAAAAAGATGGTTTTAATGCCCCTTGGAAGAGACATGGAGTTCAGAGTGGTTTAGCAAGACAGTTTTAATGCCCCTTGGGAGACGTGGAGGTTACAGTAGCTTAACAAGACGGTTTTAATGCCCCTTGGCAGAGACGTGGAGGTCACAGTAGCTTAACAAGACAATTTTAATGCCCCTTGGAAGAGACGTGGAGTTCAGAGTGGTTTAACAAGACGGTTTTAATGCCCCTTGGAAGAAACGTGGAGTTCAGAGTGGTTTAACAAGACGGTTTTAATGCCCATTGGAAGAGATGTGGAGGTCCCAGTGGAATTAAAAGACAATATCAATGCTCCTTGGTAGAGTGGTGGAGGTCCCAGTGGAATAAATTGAAAATATCAATGCCCCTTGGAAGAGACTTGGAGGTCACAGTAGCTTAACAAGACGATTTTAATGCCCATTGGAAGAGACGTGGAGTTCAGCGTGGTTTAACAAGACGGTTTTAATGCCCATTGGAAGAGATGTGGAGGTCACAGTAGCATAACAAGACGGTTTTAATGCCCCTTGGAAGAGACGTGGAGGTCACAGTAGCTTAACAAAAGCGTATTAATGCCCCCTTGAAGAGACGTGGAGTTCAGAGTGGTTTAGCAAGACAGTGTTAATGCCCCTTGGAAGAGACGTGGAGGTCACGGTAGCTTAACAAGACAGTTTTAATGCCCCTTGGAAGAGACGTGGAGGTCACAGTAGCTTAACAAGACGATTTTAATGCCCCTTGGAAGAGACGTGGAGTTCAGAGTGTTTATAAAAGACAGTTTTTATGCCCCTTGGAAGAAACGTGGAGTTCACAGTGGTTTAACAAGACGGTTTTAATGCCCCTTGGAAGAAACGTGGAGGTCACAGTAGCTTAAGAAGATGGTTTTAATGCCCCTTTGAAAAGATGAGGAGTTCAAACTGGTTTAACAAGACGGTTTTAATGCCCCTTGGAAGAGACCTGGAGGTCACAGTAGCTTAACAACACGGTTTTAGTGCCTCTTGGAAGAGACGTGGAGTTAAGAGTGGTTTAACAAGACCGTTTTAATGCCCCTTGGAAGAGACGTGGAGGTCACAGTAGCTTAACAAGACGGTTTTAATGCCCCTTGGAAGAGACGTGGAGTTCAGAGTGTTTTAACAAGATGGTTTTAATGCCCCTTGGAAGAGAGGTGGAGTTCAGAGTGGTTAACAAGACAGTTTTAATGCCCCTTGGAAGAGACGTGGAGGTCACAGTAGCTTAACAAAGCGTATTAATGAACCTTTGAAGAGACGTGGAGTTCAGAGTGGATTTACAAGATGGTTTTAATGCCCCTTGGAAGAGACGTGGAGGTCACAGTAGCTTAACAAGACGATTTTAATGCCCGTTGGAAGAGACGTGGAGTTCAGAGTGGTTTAACAAGATGGTTTTAATGCCCCTTGGAAGAAACGTGGAGTTCAGAGTGGTTTAACAAGACGGTTTTAATGCCCCTTGGAAGAAACGTGGAGGTCACAGTAGCTTAGCAAGATGGTTTTAATGCCCCTTTGAAAAGATGAGGAGTTCAAACTGGTTTAACAAGACGGTTTTAATGCCCCTTGGAAGACACCTGGAGGTCACAGTAGCTTAACAACACAGTTTTAGTGCCCCTTGGAAGAGACCTGGAGTTCAGAGTGGTTTAACAAGAAGGTTTTAATGCCCCTTGGAAGAGACGTGGAGGTCACAGTAGCTTAACAAGACGGTTTTAAGGCCCCTTGGAAGAGACTTGGAGTTCAGAGTGGTTTAACAAGACGGTTTTAATGCCCCTTGGAAGAGACGTGGAGTTCAGTGTGGTTTAACAAGACGGTTGTAATGCCCCTTGGAAGAGACGTGGAGCTCAGAGTGGTTTAACAAGACGGTTTTAATGCCCCTTGGAAGAGACGTGGAGTTCAGAGTGGTTTAACAAGACGGTTTTAATGCCCCTTGGAAGAGACGTGGAGTTCAGAGTGGTTTAGCAAGACGGTTTTAATGCCCCTTGGAAGAAACGTGGAGTTCAGAGTGGTTTAACAAGACGGTTTTAATGCCCCTTGGAAGAAAGGTGGAGTTCACAGTAGCTTAGCAAGATGGTTTTAATGCCCCTTTGAAAAGATGAGGATTTCAAACTGGTTTAACAAGACGGTTTTAATGCCCCTTGGAAGAGACCTGGAGGTCACAGTAGCTTAACAACACGGTTTTAGTGCCCCTTGGAAGAGACGTGGAGTTCAGAGTGGTTTAACAAGATGGTTTTAATGCCCCTTGGAAGAGACGTGGAGGTCACAGTAGCTTAACTAGACGGTTTTAATGCCCCTTGGAAGACACGTGGAGTTCAGAGTGGTTTAACAAGACGGTTTTAATGCCCCTTGGAAGAGACGTGGAGTTCAGTGTGGTGTAACAAGACGGTTGTAATGCAACTTGGAAGAGACGTGGAGTTCAGAGTGGTTTAACAAGACGGTTTTAATGCCCCTTTTAAAAGACGTGGAGTTCAGAGTGGTTTAACAAGACGGTTTTAATGCCCCTTGGAAGAGACGTGGAGTTCAGTGTGGTTTAACAAGACGGTTGCAATGCCCCTTGGAAGAGACGTGGAGTTCAGAGTGGTTGAACAAGACGGTTTTAATGCCCCTTGGAAAAGACGTAGAGTTCAGAGTGTTTTAACAAGACTGTTTTAATGCCCCTTGGAAGAGACGTGGAGGTCCCAGTGGAATAAAAAGACAATATCAATGCACCTTGGAAGAGTGGTGGAGGTCCCAGTGGAATAAAAAGAAAATATCAATGCCCCTTGGAAGAGACATGGAGGTCTCAGTAGCTTAACAAGACGATTTTAATGCCCATTGGAAGAGACGTGGAGTTCAGAGTGGTTTAAAAAGACGGTTTTAATGCCCCTTGGAAGAGACGTGGAGGTCACAGTACCTTAAGACAATTTTAATGCCCCTTGGAAGAGACGTGGAGTTCAGAGTGGTTTAACAAGATGGTTTTAATGCCCCTTGGAAGAGACGTGGAGTTCAGTGTGGTTTAACAAGACGGTTGCAATGCCCCTTGGAAGAGACGTGGAGTTCAGAGTGGTTTAACAAGACAGTTTTAATGCCCCTTGGAAAAGACGTGGAGTTCAGAGTGGTTTATCAAGACTGATTTAATGCCCCTTGGAAGAGACGTGGAGGTCCCAGTGGAATAAAAAGACAATATCAATGCCCCTTGGAAGAGTGGTGGAGGTCCCAGTGGAATAAAAAGAAAATATCAATGCCCCTTGGAAGAGACATGGAGGTCTCAGTAGCTTAACAAGACTGTATTAATGCCCCTTTGAAGAGACGTGGAGGTCACAGTAGCTTAAAAAGATGGTTTTAATGCCCCTTGGAAGAGACATGGAGTTCAGAGTGGTTTAGCATTGCAGTTTTAATGCCCCTTGGGAGACGTGGAGGTTACAGTAGCTTAACAAGACGGTTTTAATGCCCCTTGGCAGAGACTTGGAGTTCACAGTAGCTTAACAAGACAATTTTAATGCCCCTTGGAAGAGACGTGGAGTTCAGAGTGGTTTAACAAGACATTTTTAATGCCCCTTGGAAAAAACGTGGAGTTCAGAGTGGTTTACCAAGACGGTTTTAATGCCCCTTGGAAGAGACGTGGAGGTCACAGTAGCTTAACAAGATGGTTTTAATGCCCCTTGGAAGAGATGTGGAGTTCAGAGTGATTTAGAAAGACGGTTTTAATGCCCCTTGGAAAAGACGTGGAGTTCAGGTCGTTTAACAAGTCGGTTTTAATGCCCCTTGGAAGAGTTGTGGAGGTCCCAGTGGAATTAAAAGACAATATCAATGCTCCTTGGTAGAGTGGTGGAGGTCCCAGTGGAATAAATTGAAAATATCAATGCCCCTTGGAAGAGACGTGGAGGTCACAGTAGCTTAACAGGACGATTTTAATGCCCATTGGAAGAGACGTGGAGTTCAGAGTGGTTTAACAAGACGGTTTTAATGCCCATTGGAAGAGACGTGGAGGTCACAGTAGCTTAACAAGACGGTTTTAATGCCCCTTGGAAGAGAGGTGGAGTTCAGAGTGGTTAACAAGACGGTTTTAATGCCCCTTGGAAGAGACGTGGAGGTCACAGTAGCTTAACAAGACGGTTTTAATGCCCCTTGGAAGACACGTGGAGTTCAGAGTGGTTTAACAAGACGGTTTTAATGCCCCTTGGAAGAGACGTGGAGTTCAGTGTGGTTTAACAAGACGGTTGTAATGCCCCTTGGAAGAGACGTGGAGTTCAGAGTGATTTAACAAGACGGTTTTAATGCCCCTTGGAAAAGACGTCGAGTTCAGAGTGGTTTAACAAGACGGTTTTAATGCCCCTTGGAAGAGACGTGGAGTTCAGTGTGGTTTAACAAGACAGTTGCAATGCCCCTTGGAAGAGACATGGAGTTCAGAGTGGTTGAACAAGACGGTTTTAATGCCCCTTGGAAAAGACGTAGAGTTCAGAGTGTTTTAACAAGACTGTTTTAATACCACTTGGAAAAGACGTGGAGGTCCCAGTGGAATAAAAAGACAATATCAATGCCCCTTGGAAGAGTGGTGGAGGTCCCAGTGGAATAAAAAGAAAATATCAATGCCCCTTGGAAGAGACATGGAGGTCTCAGTAGCTTAACAAGACGATTTTAATGCTCATTGGAAGAGACGTGGAGTTCAGAGTGGTTTAAAAAGACGGTTTTAATGCCCCTTGGAAGAGACGTGGAGGTCACGGTAGCTTAACAAGACGGTTTTAATGCCCCTTGGAAGAGACGTGGAGGTCACAGTAGCTTAACAAGACGATTTTAATGCCCCTTGGAAGAGACTTGGAGTTCAGAGTGTTTATAAAAGACGGTTTTAATGCCCCTTGGAAGAAACGTGGAGTTCAGAGTGGTTTAACAAAACGGTTTTAATGCCCTTTGGAAGAAACTTGGAGGTCACAGTAGCTTAACAAGATGGTTTTAATGCCCCTTTGAAAAGATGAGGAGTTCAAACTGGTTTAACAAGACGGTTTTAATGCCCCTTGGAAGAGACGTGGAGTTCAGAGTGGTTTAACAAGACCGTTTTAATGCCCCTTGGAAGATTCGTGGAGGTCACAGTAGCTTAACAACACGGTTTTAATGCCCGTTATAAGAGATGTGGAGTTCAGAGTGGTTTAACAAGATGGTTTTAATGCCCCTTGGAAGAGATGTGGAGGTCACAGTAGCTTAACAAGACGGTTTTAATGCCCCTTGGAACAGACGTGGAGTTCAGAATGGTTTAACATGACGGTTTTAATGCCCCTTGGAAGAGACGTGGAGTTCCCAGTGGAATAAAAAGACAATATCAATGCCCCTTGGAAGAGTGGTGGAGGTCGCAGTGGAATAAAAAGACAATATCAATGCCCCTTGGAAGAGATGTGGAGGTCACGGTAGCTTAACAAGATGATTTTAATGCCCCTTGGAAGAGACGTGGAGTTCAGAGTGGTTTAAGAAGACGGTTTTAATGCACCTTGGAAGAGACGTGGAGGTCCCAGTGGAATAAAAAGACAATAACAATGCCCCTTGGAAGAGACGTGGAGGTCACAGTAGCTTAACAAGACGATTTTAATGACGATTGGAAGAGACGTGAAGTTCAGAGTCGTTTAACAAGACTGTTTTAATGCCCCTTGGAAGAGACGTGGAGGTCACAGTAGCTTAAAAAGACGGTTTTAATGCCCCTTGGAAGAGAAGTGGAGTTCAGAGTGGTTTAACAAGACGGTTTAAATGCCCCTTGGAAAAGACGTGGAGTTCAGAGTGGTTTAACAAGACGGTTTTAATGCCCCTTGGAAGAGACGTGGAGGTCCCAGTATAATAAAAAGACAATATCAATGCCCCTTGGAAGAGTGGTGGAGGTCCCAGTGGAATAAAAAGAAAATATCAATGCCCCTTGGAAGAGACATGGAGGTCTCAGTAGCTTAACAAGACGATTTTAATGCCCATTGGAAGAGACGTGGAGTTCAGAGTGGTTTAAAAAGACTGTTTTAATGCCCCTTGGAAGAGACGTGGAGTTCAGAGTGGTTTAAAAAGACGGTTTTAAATCCCCTTGGTAGAGACGTGGAGGTCACAGTAGCTTAACAAGATGGTTTTAATGCCCCTTGGAACAGACGTGGAGTTCAGAGTGGTTTAACAAGACGGTTTTAATGCCCCTTGGAAAAGACGTGGAGGTCCCAGTGGAATAAAAAGACAATATCAATGCCCCTTGAAGAGTGGTGGAGGTCGAAGTGGAATAAAAAGACAATATCAATGCCCCTTGGAAGAGATGTGGAGGTCACAGTAGCTTAAAAAGACGATTTTAATGTCACTTGGAAGAGACGTGTAGTTCAGAGTGGTTTAAGAAGACGGTTTTAATGCCCCTTGGAAGAGACGTGGAGGTCATAGTAGCTGAAAAAGACGGTTTTAATGCCCCTTGGAAGAGACGTGGAGTTCAGAGTGGTTTAACAAGACGGTTTTAATGCCCCTTGGAAAAGACGTGGAGTTCAGAGTGGTTTAACAAGACGGTTTTAATGCCCCTTGGAAGAGACGTGGAGGTCCCAGTGGAATAAAAAGTCAATATCTATGCCCCTTGAAAGAGTGGTGGAGGTCCCAGTGGAATAAAAAGAAAATATCAATGTCACCTTGGAAGAGACATGGAGGTCTCAGTAGCTTAACAAGACGATTTTAATGCCCATTGGAAGAGACGTGGAGGTCACAGTAGCTTAACAAGACGGTTTTAATGCCCCTTGGAAGAGAGGTGGAGTTCAGAGTGGTTAACAAGACTGTTTTAATGCCCCATGGAAGAGACGTGGAGGTCACAGTAGCTTAACAAAAGCGTATTAATGCCTCCTTGAAGAGACGTGGAGTTCAGAGTGGTTTAGCAAGAGAGTTTTAATGCCCCTTGGAAGAGACGTGGAGGTCACGGTAGCTTAACAAGACGGTTTTAATGCCCCTTGGAAGAGACGTGGAGTTCAGAGTGTTTATAAAACACGGTTTTAATGCCCCTTGGAAGACAGGTGGAGTTCAGAGTGGTTTAACAAGATGGTTTTAATGCCCCTTGGAAGAGACGTGGAGGTCACAGTAGCTTAAAAAGATGGTTTTAATGCCCCTTGGAAGAGACATGGAGTTCAGAGTGGTTTAGCAAGACAGTTTTAATGCCCCTTGGGAGACGTGGAGGTTACAGTAGCTTAACAAGACGGTTTTAATGCCCCTTGGCAGAGACGTGGAGGTCACAGTAGCTTAACAAGACAATTTTAATGCCCCTTGGAAGAGACGTGGAGTTCAGAGTGGTTTAACAAGACGGTTTTAATGCCCCTTGGAAGAAACGTGGAGTTCAGAGTGGTTTAAAAAGACGGTTTTAATGCCCATTGGAAGAGATGTGGAGGTCCCAGTGGAATTAAAAGACAATATCAATGCTCCTTGGTAGAGTGGTGGAGGTCCCAGTGGAATAAATTGAAAATATCAATGCCCCTTGGAAGAGACTTGGAGGTCACAGTAGCTTAACAAGACGATTTTAATGCCCATTGGAAGAGACGTGGAGTTCAGCGTGGTTTAACAAGACGGTTTTAATGCCCATTGGAAGAGATGTGGAGGTCACAGTAGCATAACAAGACGGTTTTAATGCCCCTTGGAAGAGACGTGGAGGTCACAGTAGCTTAACAAAAGCGTATTAATGCCCCCTTGAAGAGACATGGAGTTCAGAGTGGTTTAGCAAGACAGTGTTAATGCCCCTTGGAAGAGACGTGGAGGTCACGGTAGCTTAACAAGACAGTTTTAATGCCCCTTGGAAGAGACGTGGAGGTCACAGTAGCTTAACAAGACGATATTAATGCCCCTTGGAAGAGACGTGGAGTTCAGAGTGTTTATAAAAGACAGTTTTTATGACCCTTGGAAGAAACGTGGAGTTCACAGTGGTTTAACAAGACGGTTTTAATGCCCCTTGGAAGAAACGTTGAGGTCACAGTAGCTTAAGAAGATGTTCTTAATGCCCCTTTGAAAAGATGAGGAGTTCATACTGGTTTAACAAGACGGTTTTAATGCCCCTTGGAAGAGACCTGGAGGTCACAGTAGCTTAACAACACGGTTTTAGTGCCCCTTGGAAGAGACGTGGAGTTAAGAGTGGTTTAACAAGACCGTTTTAATGCCCCTTGGAAGAGACGTGGAGGTCACAGTAGCTTAACAAGACGGTTTTAATGCCCCTTGGAAGAGACGTGGAGTTCAGGGTGTTTTAACAAGATGGTTTTAATGCCCCTTGGAAGAGAGGTGGAGTTCAGAGTGGTTAACAAGACAGTTTTAATGCCCCTTGGAAGAGACGTGGAGGTCACAGTAGCTTAACAAAAGCGTATTAATGAACCTTTGAAGAGACGTGGAGTTCAGAGTGGATTTACAAGATGGTTTTAATGCCCCTTGGAAGAGACGTGGAGGTCACAGTAGCTTAACAAGACGATTTTAATGCCCGTTGGAAGAGACGTGGAGTTCAGAGTGGTTTAACAAGATGGTTTTAATGCCCCTTGGAAGAAACGTGGAGTTCAGAGTGGTTTAACAAGACGGTTTTAATTCCCCTTGGAAGAAACGTGGAGGTCACAGTAGCTTAGCAAGATGGTTTTAATGCCCCTTTGAAAAGATGAGGAGTTCAAACTGGTTTAACAAGACGGTTTTAATGCCCCTTGGAAGACACCTGGAGGTCACAGTAGCTTAACAACACGGTTTTAGTGCCCCTTGGAAGAGACCTGGAGTTCAGAGTGGTTTAACAAGAAGGTTTTAATGCCCCTTGGAAGAGACGTGGATGTCACAGTAGCTTAACAAGACGGTTTTAATGCCCCTTGGAAGAGACGTGGAGTTCAGAGTGGTTTAACAAGACGGTTTTAATGCCCCTTGGAAGAGACGTGGAGTTCAGTGTGGTTTAACAAGACGGTTGTAATGCCCCTTGGAAGAGACGTGGAGCTCAGAGTGGTTTAACAAGACGGTTTTAATGCCCCTTGGAAGAGACGTGGAGTTCAGTGTGGTTTAACAAGACGGTTGTAATGCCCCTTGGAAGAGACATGGAGTTCAGAGTGGTTTAACAAGACGGTTTTAATGCCCCTTGGAAGAGACGTGGAGTTCAGAGTGGTTTAGCAAGACGGTTTTAATGCCCCTTGGAAGAAACGTGGAGTTCAGAGTGGTTTAACAAGACGGTTTTAATGCCCATTGGAAGAAACGTGGAGTTCACAGTAGCTTAGCAAGATGGTTTTAATGCCCCTTTGAAAAGATGAGGATTTCAAACTGGTTTAACAAGACGGTTTTAATGCCCCTTGGAAGAGACGTGGAGGTCACAGTAGCTTAACAAGACGGTTTTAATGCCCCTTGGAAGACACGTGGAGTTCAGAGTGGTTTAACAAGACGGTTTTAATGCCCCTTGGAAGAGACGTGGAGTTCAGTGTGGTGTAACAAGACGGTTGTAATGCCCCTTGGAAGAGACGTGGAGTTCAGAGTGGTTTAACAAGACGGTTTTAATGCCCCTTGGAAAAGACGTGGAGTTCAGAGTGGAATAAAAAGACAATATCAATGCCCCTTGGAAGAGTGGTGGAGGTCCCAGTGGAATAAAAAGAAAATATCAATGCCCCTTGGAAGAGACATGGAGGTCTCAGTAGCTTAACAAGACGATTTTAATGTCCATTGGAAGAGACGTGGAGTTCAGAGTGGTTTAAAAAGACGGTTTTAATGCCCCTTGGAAGAGACGTGGAGGTCACAGTACCTTAAGACAATTTTAATGCCCCTTGGAAGAGACGTGGAGTTCAGAGTGGTTTAACAAGATGGTTTTAATGCCCCTTGGAAGAGACGTGGAGTTCAGTGTGGTTTAACAAGACGGTTGCAATGCCCCTTGGAAGAGACGTGGAGTTCAAAGTGGTTTAACAAGACAGTTTTAATGCCCCTTGGAAAAGACGTGGAGTTCAGAGTGGTTTATCAAGACTGATTTAATGCCCCTTGGAAGAGACGTGGAGGTCCCAGTGGAATAAAAAGACAATATCAATGCCCCTTGGAAGAGTGGTGGAGGTCCCAGTGGAATAAAAAGAAAATATCAATGCCCCTTGGAAGAGACATGGAGGTCTCAGTAGCTTAACAAGACCGTATTAATGCCCCTTTGAAGAGACGTGGAGTTCAGAGTGGTTTTAAAAGACGGTTTTAATGCCCCTTGGAAGAGACGTGGAGGTCACAGTAGCTTAAAAAGATGGTTTTAATGCCCCTTGGAAGAGACATGGAGTTCAGAGTGGTTTAGCATTGCAGTTTTAATGCCCCTTGGGAGACGTGGAGGTTACAGTAGCTTAACAAGACGGTTTTAATGCCCCTTGGCAGAGACGTGGAGTTCACAGTAGCTTAACAAGACAATTTTAATGCCCCTTGGAAGAGACGTGGAGTTCAGAGTCGTTTAACAAGACAGTTTTAATGCCCCTTGGAAAAAACGTGGAGTTCAGAGTGGTTTACCAAGACGGTTTTAATGCCCCTTGGAAGAGACGTGGAGGTCACAGTAGCTTAACAAGATTGTTTTAATGCCCCTTGGAAGAGATGTGGAGTTCAGAGTGATTTAGAAAGACGGTTTTAATGCCCCTTGGAAAAGACGTGGAGTTCAGGTCGTTTAACAAGTCGGTTTTAATGCCCCTTGGAAGAGTTGTGGAGGTCCCAGTGGAATTAAAAGACAATATCAATGCTCCTTGGTAGAGTGGTGGAGGTCCCAGTGGAATAAATTGAAATTATCAATGCCCCTTGGAAGAGACGTGGAGGTCACAGTAGCTTAACAAGACGATTTTAATGCCCATTGGAAGAGACGTGGAGTTCAGAGTGGTTTAACAAGACGGTTTTAATGCCCATTGGAAGAGACGTGGAGGTCACAGTAGCTTAACAAGACGGTTTTAATGCCCCTTGGAAGAGAGGTGGAGTTCAGAGTGGTTAACAAGACGGTTTTAATGCCCCTTGTAAAAGACGTGGAGGTCACAGTAGCTTAACAAAAGCGTATTAATGCCCTCTTGAAGAGACGTGGAGTTCAGAGTGGTTTAGCAAGACAGTTTTAATGCCCCTTGGAAGAGACGTGGAGGTCACGGTAGCTTAACAAGACGGTTTTAATGCCCCTTGGAAGAGACGTGGAGGTCACAGTAGCTTAACAAGACGATTTTAATGCCCCTTGGAAGAGACGTGGAGTTCAGAGTGTTTATAAAAGACGGTTTTAATGCCCCTTGGAAGAAACGTGGAGTTCAGAGTGGTTTAACAAAACAGTTTTAATGCCCCTTGGAAGAAACTTGAAGGTCACAGTAGCTTAACAAGATGGTTTTAATGCCCCTTTGAAAAGATGAGGAGTTCAAACTGGTTTAACAAGACGGTTTTAATGCCCCTTGGAAGAGACGTGGAGTTCAGAGTGGTTTAACAAGACCGTTTTAATGCCCCTTGGAAGATTCGTGGAGGTCACAGTAGCTTAACAAGACGGTTTTAATGCCCGTTGGAAGAGACGTGGAGTTCAGAGTGGTTTAACAGGATGGTTTTAATGCCCCTTGGAAGAGACGTGGAGGTCACAGTAGCTTAACAAGACGGTTTTAATGCCCCTTGGAACTGACGTGGAGTTCAGAATGGTTTAACATGACGGTTTTAATGCCCCTTGGAAGAGACGTGGAGTTCCCAGTGGAATAAAAAGACAATATCAATGCCCCTTGGAAGAGTGGTGGAGGTCGCAGTGGAATAAAAAGACAATATCAGTGCCCCTTGGAAGAGATGTGGAGGTCACGGTAGCTTAACAAGATGATTTTAATGTCCCTTGGAAGAGACGTGGAGTTCAGAGTGGTTTAAGAAGACGGTTTTAATGCACCTTGGAAGAGACGTGGAGGTCCCAGTGGAATAAAAAGACAATAACAATGCCCCTTGGAAGAGACGTGGAGGTCACAGTAGCTTAACAAGACGATTTTAATGCCCATTGGAAGAGACGTGAAGTTCAGAGTCGTTTAACAAGACTGTTTTAATGCCCCTTGGAAGAGACGTGGAGGTCACAGTAGCTTAAAAAGACGGTTTTAATGCCCCTTGGAAGAGAAGTGGAGTTCAGAGTGGATGAACAAGACGGTTTAAATGCCCCTTGGAAAAGACGTGGAGTTCAGAGTGGTTTAACAAGACGGTTTTAATGCCCCTTGGAAGAGACGTGGAGGTCCCAGTGTAATAAAAAGGCAATATCAATGCCCCTTGGAAGAGTGGTGGAGGTCCCAGTGGAATAAAAAGAAAATATCAATGCCCCTTGGAAGAGACATGGAGGTCTCAGTAGCTTAACAAGACGATTTTAATGCCCATTGGAAGAGACGTGGAGTTCAGAGTGGTTTAAAAAGACTGTTTTAATGCCCCTTGGAAGAGACGTGGAGTTCAGAGTGGTTTAAAAAGACGGTTTTAATGCCCCTTGGTAGAGACGTGGAGGTCACAGTAGCTTAACAAGACGGTTTTAATGCCCCTTGGAACAGACGTGGAGTTCAGAGTGGTTTAACAAGACGGTTTTACTGCCCCTTGGAAAAGACGTGGAGGTCCCAGTGGAATAAAAAGACAATATCAATGCCCCTTGGAAAAGTGGTGGAGGTCGAAGTGGAATAAAAAGACAATATCAATGCCCCTTGGAAGAGATGTGGAGGTCACAGTAGCTTAACAAGACGATTTTAATGCCACTTGGAAGAGACTTGTAGTTCAGAGTGGTTTAAGAAGACGGTTTTAATGCCCCTTGGAAGAGACGTGGAGGTCATAGTAGCTGAAAAAGACGGTTTTAATGCCCCTTGGAAGAGACGTGGAGTTCAGAGTGGTTTAACAAGACGGTTTTAATGCCCCTTGGAAAAGACGTGGAGTTCAGAGTGGTTTAACAAGACGGTTTTAATGCCCCTTGGAAGAGACGTGGAGGTCCCAGTGGAATAAAAAGTCAATATCTATGCCCCTTGGAAGAGTGGTGGAGGTCCCAGTGGAATAAAAAGAAAATATCAATGCCCCTTGGAAGAGACATGGAGGTCTCAGTAGCTTAACAAGACGATTTTAATGCCCATTGGAAGAGACGTGGAGGTCACAGTAGCTTAACAAGACGGTTTTAATGCCCCTTGGAAGAGAGGTGGAGTTCAGAGTGGTTAACAAGACTGTTTTAATGCCCCATGGAAGAGACGTGGAGGTCACAGTAGCTTAACAAAAGCGTATTAATGCCCCCTTGAAGAGACGTGGAGTTCAGAGTGGTTTAGCAAGACAGTTTTAATGCCCCTTGGAAGAGACGTGGAGGTCACGGTAGCTTAACAAGACGGTTTTAATGCCCCTTGGAAGAGACGTGGAGGTCACAGTAGCTTAACAAGACGATTTTAATGCCCCTTGGAAGAGACGTGGAGTTCAGAGTGTTTATAAAACACGGTTTTAATGCCCCTTGGAAGACAGGTGGAGTTCAGAGTGGTTTAACAAGATGGTTTTAATGCCCCTTGGAAGAGACGTGGAGGTCACAGTAGCTTAACAAGACCGTATTAATGCCCCTTTGAAGACACGTAGAGTTCAGAGTGGTTTTACAAGACGGTTTTAATGCCCCTTGGAAGAGACGTGGAGGTCACAGTAGCTTAAAAAGATGGTTTTAATGCCCCTTGGAAGAGACATGGAGTTCAGCGTCGTTTAGCAAGACAGTTTTAATGCCCCTTGGGAGACGTGGAGGTTACAGTAGCTTAACAAGACGGTTTTAATGCCCCTTGGCAGAGACGTGGAGGTCACAGTAGCTTAACAAGACAATTTTAATGCCCCTTGGAAGAGACGTGGAGTTCAGAGTGGTTTAACAAGACGGTTTTAATGCCCCTTGGAAGAAACGTGGAGTTCAGAGTGGTTTAACAAGACGGTTTTAATGCCCCTTGGAAGAGATGTGGAGGTCCCAGTGGAATTAAAAGACAATATCAATGCTCCTTGGTAGAGTGGTAGAGATCCCAGTGGAATAAATTGAAAATATCAATGCCCCTTGGAAGAGACTTGGGGGTCACAGTAGCTTAACAAGACGATTTTAATGCCCATTGGAAGAGACGAGGAGTTCAGCGTGGTTTAACAAGACAGTTTTAATGCCCATTGGAAGAGATGTGGAGGTCACAGTAGCATAACAAGACGGTTTTAATGCCCCTTGGAAGAGACGTGGAGTTCAGAGTGGTTAACAAGACGGTTTTAATGCCCCTTGGAAGAGACATGGAGGTCACAGTAGCTTAACAAAAGCGTATTAATGCCCCCTTGAAGAGACGTGGAGTTCAGAGTGGTTTAGCAAGACAGTGTTAATGCCCCTTGGAAGAGACGTGGAGGTCACGGTAGCTTAACAAGACAGTTTTAATGCCCCTTGGAAGAGACGTGGAGGTCACAGTAGCTTAACAAGACGATTTTAATGCCCCTTGGAAGAGACGTGGAGTTCAGAGTGTTTATAAAAGACGGTTTTAATGCCCCTTGGAAGAAACGTGGAGTTCACAGTGGTTTAACAAGACGGTATTAATGCCCCTTGGAAGAAACGTGGAGGTCACAGTCGCTTAGCAAGATGGTTTTAATGCCCCTTTGAAAAGATGAGGAGTTCAAACTGGTTTAACAAGACGGTTTTAATGCCCCTTGGAAGAGACCTGGAGGTCACAGTAGCTTAACAACACGGTTTTAGTGCCCCTTGGAAGAGACGTGGAGTTCAGAGTGGTTTAACAAGACCGTTTTAATGCCCCTTGGAAGAGACGTGGAGGTCACAGTAGCTTAACAAGACGGTTTTAATGCCCCTTGGAAGAGACGTGGAGTTCAGAGTGTTTTAACAAGATGGTTTTAATGCCCCTTGGAAGAGACGTGGAGTTCAGCGTGGTTAACAAGACGGTTGTAATGCCCCGTGGAAGAGACGTGCAGGTCACAGTAGCTTAACAAGACGGTTTTAATGCCCCTTGGAACATACGTGGAGTTCAGAGTGGTTTAACAAGACGGTTTTAATGCCCCTTGGAAGAGACGTGGAGGTCCCAGTGGAATAAAAAGACAATATCAATGCCCCTTGGAAGAGTGGTGGAGGTGGCAGTGGAATAAAAAGACAATATCAATGCCCCTTGGAAGAGATGTGGAGGTCACAGTAGCTTAACAAGATGATTTTAATGCCCCTTGGAAGAGACGTGGAGTTCAGAGTGGTTTAAGAAGACGGTTTTAATGCACCTTGGAAGAGACGTGGAGGTCCCAGTGGAATAAAAAGACAATAACAATGCCCCTTGGAAGAGACGTGGAGGTCACAGTAGCTTAGCAAGACGATTTTAATGCCCATTGGAAGAGACGTGAAGCTCAGAGTCGTTTAACAAGACTGTTTTAATGCCCCTTGGAAGAGACGTGGAGGTCACAGTAGCTTAAAAAGACGGTTTTAATGCCCCTTGGAAGAGACGTGGAGTTCAGAGTGGTTTAACAAGACGGTTTAAATGTCCCTTGGAAAAGACGTGGAGTTCAGAGTGGTTTAACAAGACGGTTTTAATGCCCCTTGGAAGAGACGTGGAGGTCCCAGTGGAATAAAAAGACAATATCAATGCCCCTTGGAAGAGTGGTGGAGGTCCCAGTGGAATAAAAAGAAAATATCAATGCCCCTTGGAAGAGACATGGAGGTCTCAGTAGCTTAACAAGACGATTTTAATGCCCATTGGAAGAGACGTGGAGTTCAGAGTTGTTTAAAACGACTGTTTTAATGCCCCTTGGAAGAGACGTGGAGGTCACAGTAGCTTAAGACGAGTTTAATGCCCCTTGGAAGAGACGTGGACTTCAGAGTGGTAAAACAAGACAGTTTTAATGCCCCTTGGAAGAGACGTGGAGTTCAGAGTGGTTTAAAAAGACGGTTTTAATGCCCCTTGGTAGAGATGTGGAGGTCCCAGTGGAATAAAAAGACAATATCAATGCCCCTTGGAAGAGTGGTGGAGGTGGCAGTGGAATAAAAAGACTATATCAATACCCCTTGGAAGAGATGTGGAGGTCACAGTAGCTTAACAAGATGATTTTAATGCCCCTTGGAAGAGACGTGGAGTTCAGAGTGGTTTAAGAAGACGGTTTTAATGCACCTTGGAAGAGACGTGGAGGTCCCAGTGGAATAAAAAGACAATAACAATGCCCCTTGGAAGAGTGGTGGAGGTGGCAGTGGAATAAAAAGACAATATCAATGCCCCTTGGAAGAGATGTGGAGGTCACAGTAGCTTAACAAGATGATTTTAATGCCCCTTGGAAGAGACGTGGAGTTCAGAGTGGTTTAAGAAGACGGTTTTAATGCACCTTGGAAGAGACGTGGAGGTCCCAGTGGAATAAAAAGACAATAACAATGCCCCTTGGAAGAGACGTGGAGGTCACAGTAGCTTAGCAAGACGATTTTAATGCCCATTGGAAGAGACGTGAAGTTCAGAGTCGTTTAACAAGACTGTTTTAATGCCCCTTGGAAGAGACGTGGAGGTCACAGTAGCTTAAAAAGACGGTTTTAATGCCCCTTGGAAGAGACGTGGAGTTCAGAGTGGTTTAACAAGACGGTTTAAATGCCCCTTGGAAAAGACGTGGAGTTCAGAGTGGTTTAAGAAGACGGTTTTAATGCCCCTTGGAAGAGACGTGGAGGTCATAGTAGCTGAAAAAGACGGTTTTAATGCCCCTTGGAAGAGACGTGGAGTTCAGAGTGGTTTAACAAGACGGTTTTAATGCCCCTTGGAAAAGACGTGGAGTTCAGAGTGGTTTAACAAGACGGTTTTAATGCCCCTTGGAAGAGACGTGGAGGTCCCAGTGGAATAAAAAGTCAATATCTATGCCCCTTGGAAGAGTGGTGGAGGTCCCAGTGGAATAAAAAGAAAATATCAATGCCCCTTGGAAGAGACATGGAGGTCTCAGTAGCTTAACAAGACCATTTTAATGCCCATTGGAAGAGACGTGGAGGTCACAGTAGCTTAACAAGACGGTTTTAATGCCCCTTGGAAGAGAGGTGGAGTTCAGAGTGGTTAACAAGACTGTTTTAATGCCCCATGGAAGAGACGTGGAGGTCACAGTAGCTTAACAAAAGCGTATTAATGCCCCCTTGAAGAGACGTGGAGTTCAGAGTGGTTTAGCAAGACAGTTTTAATGCCCCTTGGAAGAGACGTGGAGGTCACGGTAGCTTAACAAGACGGTTTTAATGCCCCTTGGAAGAGACGTGGAGGTCACAGTAGCTTAACAAGACGATTTTAATGCCCCTTGGAAGAGACGTGGAGTTCAGAGTGTTTATAAAACACGGTTTTAATGCCCCTTGGAAGACAGGTGGAGTTCAGAGTGGTTTAACAAGATGGTTTTAATGCCCCTTGGAAGAGACGTGGAGGTCACAGTAGCTTAACAAGACCGTATTAATGCCCCTTTGAAGACACGTAGAGTTCAGAGTGGTTTTACAAGACGGTTTTAATGCCCCTTGGAAGAGACGTGGAGGTCACAGTAGCTTAAAAAGATGGTTTTAATGCCCCTTGGAAGAGACATGGAGTTCAGCGTCGTTTAGCAAGACAGTTTTAATGCCCCTTGGGAGACGTGGAGGTTACAGTAGCTTAACAAGACGGTTTTAATGCCCCTTGGCAGAGACGTGGAGGTCACAGTAGCTTAACAAGACAATTTTAATGCCCCTTGGAAGAGACGTGGAGTTCAGAGTGGTTTAACAAGACGGTTTTAATGCCCCTTGGAAGAAACGTGGAGTTCAGAGTGGTTTAACAAGACGGTTTTAATGCCCCTTGGAAGAGATGTGGAGGTCCCAGTGGAATTAAAAGACAATATCAATGCTCCTTGGTAGAGTGGTAGAGATCCCAGTGGAATAAATTGAAAATATCAATGCCCCTTGGAAGAGACTTGGGGGTCACAGTAGCTTAACAAGACGATTTTAATGCCCATTGGAAGAGACGAGGAGTTCAGCGTGGTTTAACAAGACAGTTTTAATGCCCATTGGAAGAGATGTGGAGGTCACAGTAGCATAACAAGACGGTTTTAATGCCCCTTGGAAGAGACGTGGAGTTCAGAGTGGTTAACAAGACGGTTTTAATGCCCCTTGGAAGAGACATGGAGGTCACAGTAGCTTAACAAAAGCGTATTAATGCCCCCTTGAAGAGACGTGGAGTTCAGAGTGGTTTAGCAAGACAGTGTTAATGCCCCTTGGAAGAGACGTGGAGGTCACGGTAGCTTAACAAGACAGTTTTAATGCCCCTTGGAAGAGACGTGGAGGTCACAGTAGCTTAACAAGACGATTTTAATGCCCCTTGGAAGAGACGTGGAGTTCAGAGTGTTTATAAAAGACGGTTTTAATGCCCCTTGGAAGAAACGTGGAGTTCACAGTGGTTTAACAAGATGGTATTAATGCCCCTTGGAAGAAACGTGGAGGTCACAGTCGCTTAGCAAGATGGTTTTAATGCCCCTTTGAAAAGATGAGGAGTTCAAACTGGTTTAACAAGACGGTTTTAATGCCCCTTGGAAGAGACCTGGAGGTCACAGTAGCTTAACAACACGGTTTTAGTGCCCCTTGGAAGAGACGTGGAGTTCAGAGTGGTTTAACAAGACCGTTTTAATGCCCCTTGGAAGAGACGTGGAGGTCACAGTAGCTTAACAAGACGGTTTTAATGCCCCTTGGAAGAGACGTGGAGTTCAGAGTGTTTTAACAAGATGGTTTTAATGCCCCTTGGAAGAGACGTGGAGTTCAGCGTGGTTAACAAGACGGTTGTAATGCCCCGTGGAAGAGACGTGCAGGTCACAGTAGCTTAACAAGACGGTTTTAATGCCCCTTGGAACATACGTGGAGTTCAGAGTGGTTTAACAAGACGGTTTTAATGCCCCTTGGAAGAGACGTGGAGGTCCCAGTGGAATAAAAAGACAATATCAATGCCCCTTGGAAGAGTGGTGGAGGTGGCAGTGGAATAAAAAGACAATATCAATGCCCCTTGGAAGAGATGTGGAGGTCACAGTAGCTTAACAAGATGATTTTAATGCCCCTTGGAAGAGACGTGGAGTTCAGAGTGGTTTAAGAAGACGGTTTTAATGCACCTTGGAAGAGACGTGGAGGTCCCAGTGGAATAAAAAGACAATAACAATGCCCCTTGGAAGAGACGTGGAGGTCACAGTAGCTTAGCAAGACGATTTTAATGCCCATTGGAAGAGACGTGAAGCTCAGAGTCGTTTAACAAGACTGTTTTAATGCCCCTTGGAAGAGACGTGGAGGTCACAGTAGCTTAAAAAGACGGTTTTAATGCCCCTTGGAAGAGACGTGGAGTTCAGAGTGGTTTAACAAGACGGTTTAAATGTCCCTTGGAAAAGACGTGGAGTTCAGAGTGGTTTAACAAGACGGTTTTAATGCCCCTTGGAAGAGACGTGGAGGTCCCAGTGGAATAAAAAGACAATATCAATGCCCCTTGGAAGAGTGGTGGAGGTCCCAGTGGAATAAAAAGAAAATATCAATGCCCCTTGGAAGAGACATGGAGGTCTCAGTAGCTTAACAAGACGATTTTAATGCCCATTGGAAGAGACGTGGAGTTCAGAGTTGTTTAAAACGACTGTTTTAATGCCCCTTGGAAGAGACGTGGAGGTCACAGTAGCTTAAGACGAGTTTAATGCCCCTTGGAAGAGACGTGGACTTCAGAGTGGTAAAACAAGACAGTTTTAATGCCCCTTGGAAGAGACGTGGAGTTCAGAGTGGTTTAAAAAGACGGTTTTAATGCCCCTTGGTAGAGATGTGGAGGTCCCAGTGGAATAAAAAGACAATATCAATGCCCCTTGGAAGAGTGGTGGAGGTGGCAGTGGAATAAAAAGACTATATCAATACCCCTTGGAAGAGATGTGGAGGTCACAGTAGCTTAACAAGATGATTTTAATGCCCCTTGGAAGAGACGTGGAGTTCAGAGTGGTTTAAGAAGACGGTTTTAATGCACCTTGGAAGAGACGTGGAGGTCCCAGTGGAATAAAAAGACAATAACAATGCCCCTTGGAAGAGTGGTGGAGGTGGCAGTGGAATAAAAAGACAATATCAATGCCCCTTGGAAGAGATGTGGAGGTCACAGTAGCTTAACAAGATGATTTTAATGCCCCTTGGAAGAGACGTGGAGTTCAGAGTGGTTTAAGAAGACGGTTTTAATGCACCTTGGAAGAGACGTGGAGGTCCCAGTGGAATAAAAAGACAATAACAATGCCCCTTGGAAGAGACGTGGAGGTCACAGTAGCTTAGCAAGACGATTTTAATGCCCATTGGAAGAGACGTGAAGTTCAGAGTCGTTTAACAAGACTGTTTTAATGCCCCTTGGAAGAGACGTGGAGGTCACAGTAGCTTAAAAAGACGGTTTTAATGCCCCTTGGAAGAGACGTGGAGTTCAGAGTGGTTTAACAAGACGGTTTAAATGCCCCTTGGAAAAGACGTGGAGTTCAGAGTGGTTTAACAAGACGGTTTTAATGCCCCTTGGAAGAGACGTGGAGGTCCCAGTGGAATAAAAAGACAATATCAATGCCCCTTGGAAGAGTGGTGGAGGTCCCAGTGGAATAAAAAGAAAATATCAATGCCCCTTGGAAGAGACATGGATGTCTCAGTAGCTTAACAAGACGATTTTAATGCCCATTGGAAGAGACGTGGAGTTCAGAGTTGTTTAAAAAAGACTGTTTTAATGCCCCTTGGAAGAGACGTGGAGGTCACAGTAGCTTAAGACGAGTTTAATGCCCCTTGGAAGAGACGTGGACTTCAGAGTGGTAAAACAAGACAGTTTTAATGCCCCTTGGAAGAGACGTGGAGTTCAGAGTGGTTTAAAAAGACGGTTTTAATGCCCCTTGGAAGAGACGTGGAGTTCAGCGTGGTTAACAAGACGGTTGTAATGCCCCGTGGAAGAGACGTGCAGGTCACAGTAGCTTAACAAGACGGTTTTAATGCCCCTTGGAACATACGTGGAGTTCAGAGTGGTTTAACAAGACGGTTTTAATGCCCCTTGGAAGAGACGTGGAGGTCCCAGTGGAATAAAAAGACAATATCAATGCCCCTTGGAAGAGTGGTGGAGGTGGCAGTGGAATAAAAAGACAAAATCAATGCCCCTTGGAAGAGATGTGGAGGTCACAGTAGCTTAACAAGATGATTTTAATGCCCCTTGGAAGAGACGTGGAGTTCAGAGTGGTTTAAGAAGACGGTTTTAATGCACCTTGGAAGAGACGTGGAGGTCCCAGTGGAATAAAAAGACAATAACAATGCCCCTTGGAAGAGACGTGGAGGTCACAGTAGCTTAGCAAGACGATTTTAATGCCCATTGGAAGAGACGTGAAGCTCAGAGTCGTTTAACAAAACTGTTTTAATGCCCCTTGGAAGAGACGTGGAGGTCACAGTAGCTTAAAAAGACGGTTTTAATGCCCCTTGGAAGAGACGTGGAGTTCAGAGTGGTTTAACAAGACGGTTTAAATGCCCCTTGGAAAAGACGTGGAGTTCAGAGTGGTTTAACAAGACGGTTTTAATGCCCCTTGGAAGAGACGTGGAGGTCCCAGTGGAATAAAAAGACAATATCAATGCCCCTTGGAAGAGTAGTGGAGGTCCCAGTGGAATAAAAAGAAAATATCAATGCCCCTTGGAAGAGACATGGAGGTCTCAGTAGCTTAACAAGACGATTTTAATGCCCATTGGAAGAGACGTGGAGTTCAGAGTTGTTTAAAAAGACTGTTTTAATGCCCCTTGGAAGAGACGTGGAGGTCACAGTAGCTTAAGACGAGTTTAATGCCCCTTGGAAGAGACGTGGACTTCAGAGTGGTAAAACAAGACAGTTTTAATGCCCCTTGGAGGAGACGTGGAGTTCAGAGTGGTTTAAAAAGACGGTTTTAATGCCCCTTGGTAGAGATGTGGAGGTCCCAGTGGAATAAAAAGACAATATCAATGCCCCTTGGAAGAGTGGTGGAGGTGGCAGTGGAATAAAAAGACAATACCAATGCCCCTTGGAAGAGATGTGGAGGTCACAGTAGCTTAACAAGATGATTTTAATGCCCCTTGGAAGAGACGTGGAGTTCAGAGTGGTTTAAGAAGACGGTTTTAATGCACCTTGGAAGAGACGTGGAGGTCCCAGTGGAATAAAAAGACAATAACAATGCCCCTTGGAAGAGTGGTGGAGGTGGCAGTGGAATAAAAAGACAATATCAATGCCCCTTGGAAGAGATGTGGAGGTCACAGTAGCTTAACAAGATGATTTTAATGCCCCTTGGAAGAGACGTGGAGTTCAGAGTGTTTTAAGAAGACGGTTTTAATGCACCTTGGAAGAGACGTGGAGGTCCCAGTGGAATAAAAAGACAATAACAATGCCCCTTGGAAGAGACGTGGAGGTCACAGTAGCTTAGCAAGACGATTTTAATGCCCATTGGAAGAGACGTGAAGTTCAGAGTCGTTTAACAAGACTGTTTTAATGCCCCTTGGAAGAGACGTGGAGGTCACAGTAGCTTAAAAAGACGGTTTTAATGCCCCTTGGAAGAGACGTGGAGTTCAGAGTGGTTTAACAAGACGGTTTAAATGCCCCTTGGAAAAGACGTGGAGTTCAGAGTGGTTTAACAAGACGGTTTTAATGCCCCTTGGAAGAGACGTGGAGGTCCCAGTGGAATAAAAAGACAATATCAATGCCCCTTGGAAGAGTGGTGGAGGTCCCAGTGGAATAAAAAGAAAATATCAATGCCCCTTGGAAGAGACATGGAGGTCTCAGTAGCTTAACAAGACGATTTTAATGCCCATTGGAAGAGACGTGGAGTTCAGAGTTGTTTAAAAAGACTGTTTTAATGCCCCTTGGAAGAGACGTGGAGGTCACAGTAGCTTAAGACGAGTTTAATGCCCCTTGGAAGAGACGTGGACTTCAGAGTGGTAAAACAAGACAGTTTTAATGCCCCTTGGAAGAGACGTGGAGTTCAGAGTGGTTTAAAAAGACGGTTTTAATGCCCCTTGGTAGAGATGTGGAGGTCACAGTAGCTTAACAAGACGGTTTTAATGCCCCTTGGAACAGGCGTGGAGTTCAGAGTGGTTTAACAAGACGGTTTTAATGCCCCTTGGAAGAGACGTGGAGGTCCCAGTGGAATAAAAAGACAATATCAATGCCCCTTGGAAGAGTGGTGGAGGTCGAAGTGGAATAAAAAGACAATATCAATGCCCCTTGGAAGAGATGTGGAGGTCACAGTAGTTTAACAAAACGATTTTAATGCCACTTGGAAGAGACGTGGAGTTCAGAGTGGTTTAAGAAGACGGTTTTAATGCCCCTTGGAAGAGACGTGGAGGTCCCAGTGGAATAAAAAGACAATAACAATGCCCCTTGGAAGAGACGTGGAGGTCACAGTAGCTTAACAAGACGATTTTAATGCCCATTGGAAGAGACGTGAAGTTCAGAGTCGTTTAACACGACTATTTTAATGCCCCTTGGAAGAGACGTGGAGGTCATAGTACTTAAAAAGACGGTTTTAATGCCCCTTGGAAGAGACGTGGAGTTCAGAGTGGTTTAACAAGACGGTTTTAATGCCCCTTGGAAAAGATGCGGAGTTCAGAGTGGTTTAACAAGACGGTTTTAATGCCCCTTGGAAGAGACGTGGAGGTCCCAGTGGAATAAAAAGACAATATCTATGCCCCTTGGAAGAGTGGTGGAGGTCCCAGTGGAATAAAAAGAAAATATCAATGCCCCTTGGAAGAGACATGGAGGTCTCAGTAGCTTAAAAAGACGATTTTAATGCCCATTGGAAGAGACGTTGAGTTCAGAGTGGTTTAAAAAGACGGTTTTAATGCCCCTTGGAAGAGACGTGCAGGTCACAGTAGCTTAAGACGATTTTAATGCCCCTTGGAAGAGACGTGGAGTTCAGAGTTGTTTAACAAGACAGTTTTAATGCCCCTTATAAGAGACGTGGAGTTCAGAGTGGATTAAAAAGACAGTTTTAATGCCCTTGGTAGATACGTGGAGGTCACAGTAGCTTAACAAGATGGTTTTAATGCCCCTTGGAAGACAGGTGTACTTCAGAGTGGTTTAACAAGATGGTTTTAATGCCCCTTGGAAGAGACGTGGAGGTCACAGTAGCTTAACAAGACCGTATTAATGCCCCTTTGAAGAGACGTGGAGTTCAGAGTGGTTTTACAAGACGATTTTAATGCCCCTTGGAAGAGAAGTGGAGGTCACAGTAGCTTAAAAAGATGGTTTTAATGCCCCTTGGAAGAGACATGGAGTTCAGAGTGGTTTAGCAAGACAGTTTTAATGCCCCTTGGGAGACGTGGAGGTTACAGTAGCTTAACAAGATGGTTTTAATGCCCCTTGGCAGAGACGTGGAGGTCACAGTAGCTTAACAAGACAATTTTAATGCCCCTTGGAAGAGACGTGGAGTTCAGAGTGGTTTAACAAGACGGTTTTAATGCCCCTTGGAAGAAACGTGGAGTTCAGAGTGGTTTAACAAGACGGTTTTAATGCCCCTTGGAAGAAACGTGGAGGTCACAGTAGCTTAACAAGATGGTTTTAATGACCCTTGGAAGAGACGTGGAGTTCAGACTGGTTAAAAAAGACGGTTTTAATGCCCCTTGGAAGAGACCTGGAGGTCACAGTAGCTTAACAAGACGGTTTTAGTGCCCCTTGGAAGAGACGTGAAGGTCACAGTAGCTTAACAAGACTGTTTTAATGCCCCTTGGAAGAGACATGGAGGTCACAGTAGCTTAACAAGACGGTTTTAATGCCCCTTGGAAGAGACGTGGAGGTCACAGTAGCTTAACAAGGCGGTTTTAATGCCCCTTGGAAGAGACGTGGAGTTCAGAGTGGTTTAACAAGACGGTTTAAATGCCCCTTGGAAGAGGCGTGGAGGTCACAGTAGCTTAACAAGACGGTTTTAGTGTCCCTTGGAAGAGACATTGAGTTCAGATTGGTTTAACAAGATGGTTTTAATGCCCCTTTTTGGAGACGTGGAGTTCAGAGTGGCTTAACAAGACGGTTTTAATGCCCCTTGGAAGAGACGAGGAGGTCACAGTTGCTTAACAAGACGGTTTTAATGCCCATTGGAAGAGACGTGGAGTTCAGAGTGGTTTACCAAGACGGTTTTAATGCCCCTTGGAAGAGACGTGGAGGTCACAGTAGCTTAACAAGACGGTTTTAATGCCCCTTGGAAGAGACGTGGAGTTCAGAGTGATTTAGAAATATGGTTTTAATGCCCCTTGGAAAAGACGTGGAGTTCAGAGTCGTTTAACAAGTCGGTTTTAATGCCCCTTGGAAGAGATGTGGAGGTCCCAGTGGAACTAAAAGACAATATCAATGCCCCTTGGTAGAGTGGTGGAGGTCCCAGTGGAATAAATTGAAAATATCAATGCCCCTTGGAAGAGACGTGGAGGTCACAGTAGCTTAACAAGACGATTTTAATGCCCATTGGAAGAGACGTGGAGTTCAAAGTGGTTTAACAAGACGGTTTTAATGCCCCTTGGTAGAGACGTGGAGGTCATAGTAGCTTAACAAGACGGTTTTAATGCCCCTTGGAAGAGAGGTGGCGTTCAGAGTGGTTAACAAGACGGTTTAAATGCCCCTTGGAAGAGACCTGGAGGTCACAGTAGCTTAACAAAAGCGTATTAATGCCCCTTTGAAGAGACGTGGAGTTCAGAGTGGTTTAACAAGATGGTTTTAATGCCCCTTGGAAGAGACGTGGAGGTCACAGTAGCTTAACAGGACCGTATTAATGCCCCTTTGAAGAGACGTGGAGTTCAGAGTGGTTTTACAAGACGATTTTAATGCCCCTTGGAAGAGACGTGGAGGTCACAGTAGCTTAAAAAGATGGTTTTAATGCCCCTTGAAGAGACATGGAGTTCAGAGTGGTTTAGCAAGACAGTTTTAATGCCCCTTGGGAGACGTGGAGGTTACAGTAGCTTAACAAGACGGTTTTAATGCCACTTGGCACAGACGTGGAGGTCACAGTAGCTTAACAAGACAATTTTAATGCCCCTTGGAAGAGACGTGGAGTTCAGAGTGGTTTAACAAGACGGTTTTAATGCCCCTTGGAAGAAACGTGGAGTTCAGAGTGGTTTAACAAGACGGTTTTAATGCCCCTTGGAAGAGACGTGGAGGTCCCAGTGGAATAAAAAGACAATATCAATGCCCCTTGGAAGAGTGGTGGAGGTCCCAGTGGAATAAAAAGAAAATACCAATGCCCCTTGGAAGAGACATGGAGGTCTCAGTAGCTTAACAAGACGATTTTAATGCCCATTGGAAGAGATGTGGAGTTCAGAGTTGTTTAAAAAGACTGTTTTAATGCCCCTTGGAAGAGACGTGGAGGTCACAGTAGCTTAAGACGAGTTTAATGCCCCTTGGAAGAGACGTGGACTTCAGAGTGGTAAAACAAGACAGTTTTAATGCCCCTTGGAAGAGACGTGGAGTTCAGAGTGGTTTAAAAAGACGGTTTTAATGCCCCTTGGTAGAGATGTGGAGGTCACAGTAGCTTAACAAGACGGTTTTAATGCCCCTTGGAACAGGCGTGGAGTTCAGAGTGGTTTAACAAGACGGTTTTAATGCCCCTTGGAAGAGACGTGGAGGTCCCAGTGGAATAAAAAGACAATATCAATGCCCCTTGGAAGAGTGGTGGAGGTCGAAGTGGAATAAATAGACAATATCAATGCCCCTTGGAAGAGATGTGGAGGTCACAGTAGTTTAACAAAACGATTTTAATGCCACTTGGAAGAGACGTGGAGTTCAGAGTGGTTTAAGAAGACGGTTTTAATGCCCCTTGGAAGAGACGTGGAGGTCCCAGTGGAATAAAAAGGCAATAACAATGCCCCTTGGAAGAGACGTGGAGGTCACAGTAGCTTAACAAGACGATTTTAATGCCCATTGGAAGAGACGTGAAGTTCAGAGTCGTTTAACACGACTATTTTAATGCCCCTTGGAAGAGACGTGGAGGTCATAGTAGCTTAAAAAGACGGTTTTAATGCCCCTTGGAAGAGACGTGGAGTTCAGAGTGGTTTAACAAGACGGTTTTAATGCCCCTTGGAAAAGATGCGGAGTTCAGAGTGGTTTAACAAGACGGTTTTAATGCCCCTTGGAAGAGACGTGGAGGTCCCAGTGGAATAAAAAGACAATATCTATGCCCCTTGGAAGAGTGGTGGAGGTCCCAGTGGAATAAAAAGAAAATATCAATGCCCCTTGGAAGAGACATGGAGGTCTCAGTAGCTTAAAAAGACGATTTTAATGCCCATTGGAAGAGACGTTGAGTTCAGAGTGGTTTAAAAAGACGGTTTTAATGCCCCTTGGAAGAGACGTGCAGGTCACAGTAGCTTAAGACGATTTTAATGCCCCTTGGAAGAGACGTGGAGTTCAGAGTTGTTTAACAAGACAGTTTTAATGCCCCTTATAAGAGACGTGGAGTTCAGAGTGGATTAAAAAGACAGTTTTAATGCCCTTGGTAGATACGTGGAGGTCACAGTAGCTTAACAAGATGGTTTTAATGCCCCTTGGAAGACAGGTGTACTTCAGAGTGGTTTAACAAGATGGTTTTAATGCCCCTTGGAAGAGACGTGGAGGTCACAGTAGCTTAACAAGACCGTATTAATGCCCCTTTGAAGAGACGTGGAGTTCAGAGTGGTTTTACAAGACGATTTTAATGCCCCTTGGAAGAGAAGTGGAGGTCACAGTAGCTTAAAAAGATGGTTTTAATGCCCCTTGGAAGAGACATGGAGTTCAGAGTGGTTTAGCAAGACAGTTTTAATGCCCCTTGGGAGACGTGGAGGTTACAGTAGCTTAACAAGATGGTTTTAATGCCCCTTGGCAGAGACGTGGAGGTCACAGTAGCTTAACAAGACAATTTTAATGCCCCTTGGAAGAGACGTGGAGTTCAGAGTGGTTTAACAAGACGGTTTTAATGCCCCTTGGAAGAAACGTGGAGTTCAGAGTGGTTTAACAAGACGGTTTTAATGCCCCTTGGAAGAAACGTGGAGGTCACAGTAGCTTAACAAGATGGTTTTAATGACCCTTGGAAGAGACGTGGAGTTCAGACTGGTTAAAAAAGACGGTTTTAATGCCCCTTGGAAGAGACCTGGAGGTCACAGTAGCTTAACAAGACGGTTTTAGTGCCCCTTGGAAGAGACGTGAAGGTCACAGTAGCTTAACAAGACTGTTTTAATGCCCCTTGGAAGAGACATGGAGGTCACAGTAGCTTAACAAGACGGTTTTAATGCCCCTTGGAAGAGACGTGGAGGTCACAGTAGCTTAACAAGGCGGTTTTAATGCCCCTTGGAAGAGACGTGGAGTTCAGAGTGGTTTAACAAGACGGTTTAAATGCCCCTTGGAAGAGGCGTGGAGGTCACAGTAGCTTAACAAGACGGTTTTAGTGTCCCTTGGAAGAGACATTGAGTTCAGATTGGTTTAACAAGATGGTTTTAATGCCCCTTTTTGGAGACGTGGAGTTCAGAGTGGCTTAACAAGACGGTTTTAATGCCCCTTGGAAGAGACGAGGAGGTCACAGTTGCTTAACAAGACGGTTTTAATGCCCATTGGAAGAGACGTGGAGTTCAGAGTGGTTTACCAAGACGGTTTTAATGCCCCTTGGAAGAGACGTGGAGGTCACAGTAGCTTAACAAGACGGTTTTAATGCCCCTTGGAAGAGACGTGGAGTTCAGAGTGATTTAGAAATATGGTTTTAATGCCCCTTGGAAAAGACGTGGAGTTCAGAGTCGTTTAACAAGTCGGTTTTAATGCCCCTTGGAAGAGATGTGGAGGTCCCAGTGGAACTAAAAGACAATATCAATGCCCCTTGGTAGAGTGGTGGAGGTCCCAGTGGAATAAATTGAAAATATCAATGCCCCTTGGAAGAGACGTGGAGGTCACAGTAGCTTAACAAGACGATTTTAATGCCCATTGGAAGAGACGTGGAGTTCAAAGTGGTTTAACAAGACGGTTTTAATGCCCCTTGGTAGAGACGTGGAGGTCATAGTAGCTTAACAAGACGGTTTTAATGCCCCTTGGAAGAGAGGTGGCGTTCAGAGTGGTTAACAAGACGGTTTAAATGCCCCTTGGAAGAGACCTGGAGGTCACAGTAGCTTAACAAAAGCGTATTAATGCCCCTTTGAAGAGACGTGGAGTTCAGAGTGGTTTAACAAGATGGTTTTAATGCCCCTTGGAAGAGACGTGGAGGTCACAGTAGCTTAACAGGACCGTATTAATGCCCCTTTGAAGAGACGTGGAGTTCAGAGTGGTTTTACAAGACGATTTTAATGCCCCTTGGAAGAGACGTGGAGGTCACAGTAGCTTAAAAAGATGGTTTTAATGCCCCTTGAAGAGACATGGAGTTCAGAGTGGTTTAGCAAGACAGTTTTAATGCCCCTTGGGAGACGTGGAGGTTACAGTAGCTTAACAAGACGGTTTTAATGCCACTTGGCACAGACGTGGAGGTCACAGTAGCTTAACAAGACAATTTTAATGCCCCTTGGAAGAGACGTGGAGTTCAGAGTGGTTTAACAAGACGGTTTTAATGCCCCTTGGAAGAAACGTGGAGTTCAGAGTGGTTTAACAAGACGGTTTTAATGCCCCTTGGAAGAGACGTGGAGGTCCCAGTGGAATAAAAAGACAATATCAATGCCCCTTGGAAGAGTGGTGGAGGTCCCAGTGGAATAAAAAGAAAATACCAATGCCCCTTGGAAGAGACATGGAGGTCTCAGTAGCTTAACAAGACGATTTTAATGCCCATTGGAAGAGACGTGGAGTTCAGAGTTGTTTAAAAAGACTGTTTTAATGCCCCTTGGAAGAGACGTGGAGGTCACAGTAGCTTAAGACGAGTTTAATGCCCCTTGGAAGAGACGTGGACTTCAGAGTGGTAAAACAAGACAGTTTTAATGCCCCTTGGAAGAGACGTGGAGTTCAGAGTGGTTTAAAAAGACGGTTTTAATGCCCCTTGGTAGAGATGTGGAGGTCACAGTAGCTTAACAAGACGGTTTTAATGCCCCTTGGAACAGGCGTGGAGTTCAGAGTGGTTTAACAAGACGGTTTTAATGCCCCTTGGAAGAGACGTGGAGGTCCCAGTGGAATAAAAAGACAATATCAATGCCCCTTGGAAGAGTGGTGGAGGTCGAAGTGGAATAAATAGACAATATCAATGCCCCTTGGAAGAGATGTGGAGGTCACAGTAGTTTAACAAAACGATTTTAATGCCACTTGGAAGAGACGTGGAGTTCAGAGTGGTTTAAGAAGACGGTTTTAATGCCCCTTGGAAGAGACGTGGAGGTCCCAGTGGAATAAAAAGGCAATGACAATGCCCCTTGGAAGAGACGTGGAGGTCACAGTAGCTTAACAAGACGATTTTAATGCCCATTGGAAGAGACGTGAAGTTCAGAGTCGTTTAACACGACTATTTTAATGCCCCTTGGAAGAGACGTGGAGGTCATAGTAGCTTAAAAAGACGGTTTTAATGCCCCTTGGAAGAGACGTGGAGTTCAGAGTGGTTTAACAAGACGGTTTTAATGCCCCTTGGAAAAGATGCGGAGTTCAGAGTGGTTTAACAAGACGGTTTTAATGCCCCTTGGAAGAGACGTGGAGGTCCCAGTGGAATAAAAAGACAATATCTATGCCCCTTGGAAGAGTGGTGGAGGTCCCAGTGGAATAAAAAGAAAATATCAATGCCCCTTGGAAGAGACATGGAGGTCTCAGTAGCTTAAAAAGACGATTTTAATGCCCATTGGAAGAGACGTTGAGTTCAGAGTGGTTTAAAAAGACGGTTTTAATGCCCCTTGGAAGAGACGTGCAGGTCACAGTAGCTTAAGACGATTTTAATGCCCCTTGGAAGAGACGTGGAGTTCAGAGTTGTTTAACAAGACAGTTTTAATGCCCCTTATAAGAGACGTGGAGTTCAGAGTGGATTAAAAAGACAGTTTTAATGCCCTTGGTAGATACGTGGAGGTCACAGTAGCTTAACAAGATGGTTTTAATGCCCCTTGGAAGACAGGTGTACTTCAGAGTGGTTTAACAAGATGGTTTTAATGCCCCTTGGAAGAGACGTGGAGGTCACAGTAGCTTAACAAGACCGTATTAATGCCCCTTTGAAGAGACGTGGAGTTCAGAGTGGTTTTACAAGACGATTTTAATGCCCCTTGGAAGAGAAGTGGAGGTCACAGTAGCTTAAAAAGATGGTTTTAATGCCCCTTGGAAGAGACATGGAGTTCAGAGTGGTTTAGCAAGACAGTTTTAATGCCCCTTGGGAGACGTGGAGGTTACAGTAGCTTAACAAGATGGTTTTAATGCCCCTTGGCAGAGACGTGGAGGTCACAGTAGCTTAACAAGACAATTTTAATGCCCCTTGGAAGAGACGTGGAGTTCAGAGTGGTTTAACAAGACGGTTTTAATGCCCCTTGGAAGAAACGTGGAGTTCAGAGTGGTTTAACAAGACGGTTTTAATGCCCCTTGGAAGAAACGTGGAGGTCACAGTAGCTTAACAAGATGGTTTTAATGACCCTTGGAAGAGACGTGGAGTTCAGACTGGTTAAAAAAGACGGTTTTAATGCCCCTTGGAAGAGACCTGGAGGTCACAGTAGCTTAACAAGACGGTTTTAGTGCCCCTTGGAAGAGACGTGAAGGTCACAGTAGCTTAACAAGACTGTTTTAATGCCCCTTGGAAGAGACATGGAGGTCACAGTAGCTTAACAAGACGGTTTTAATGCCCCTTGGAAGAGACGTGGAGGTCACAGTAGCTTAACAAGGCGGTTTTAATGCCCCTTGGAAGAGACGTGGAGTTCAGAGTGGTTTAACAAGACGGTTTAAATGCCCCTTGGAAGAGGCGTGGAGGTCACAGTAGCTTAACAAGACGGTTTTAGTGTCCCTTGGAAGAGACATTGAGTTCAGATTGGTTTAACAAGATGGTTTTAATGCCCCTTTTTGGAGACGTGGAGTTCAGAGTGGCTTAACAAGACGGTTTTAATGCCCCTTGGAAGAGACGAGGAGGTCACAGTTGCTTAACAAGACGGTTTTAATGCCCATTGGAAGAGACGTGGAGTTCAGAGTGGTTTACCAAGACGGTTTTAATGCCCCTTGGAAGAGACGTGGAGGTCACAGTAGCTTAACAAGACGGTTTTAATGCCCCTTGGAAGAGACGTGGAGTTCAGAGTGATTTAGAAATATGGTTTTAATGCCCCTTGGAAAAGACGTGGAGTTCAGAGTCGTTTAACAAGTCGGTTTTAATGCCCCTTGGAAGAGATGTGGAGGTCCCAGTGGAACTAAAAGACAATATCAATGCCCCTTGGTAGAGTGGTGGAGGTCCCAGTGGAATAAATTGAAAATATCAATGCCCCTTGGAAGAGACGTGGAGGTCACAGTAGCTTAACAAGACGATTTTAATGCCCATTGGAAGAGACGTGGAGTTCAAAGTGGTTTAACAAGACGGTTTTAATGCCCCTTGGTAGAGACGTGGAGGTCACAGTAGCTTAACAAGACGGTTTTAATGCCCCTTGGAAGAGAGGTGGCGTTCAGAGTGGTTAACAAGACGGTTTAAATGCCCCTTGGAAGAGACCTGGAGGTCACAGTAGCTTAACAAAAGCGTATTAATGCCCCTTTGAAGAGACGTGGAGTTCAGAGTGGTTTAACAAGATGGTTTTAATGCCCCTTGGAAGAGACGTGGAGGTCACAGTAGCTTAACAGGACCGTATTAATGCCCCTTTGAAGAGACGTGGAGTTCAGAGTGGTTTTACAAGACGATTTTAATGCCCCTTGGAAGAGACGTGGAGGTCACAGTAGCTTAAAAAGATGGTTTTAATGCCCCTTGAAGAGACATGGAGTTCAGAGTGGTTTAGCAAGACAGTTTTAATGCCCCTTGGGAGACGTGGAGGTTACAGTAGCTTAACAAGACGGTTTTAATGCCACTTGGCACAGACGTGGAGGTCACAGTAGCTTAACAAGACAATTTTAATGCCCCTTGGAAGAGACGTGGAGTTCAGAGTGGTTTAACAAGACGGTTTTAATGCCCCTTGGAAGAAACGTGGAGTTCAGAGTGGTTTAACAAGACGGTTTTAATGCCCCTTGGAAGAAACGTGGAGATCACAGTAGCTTAACAAGATGGTTTTAATTCCCCTTGGAAGAGATGTGGAATTCAGACTGGTTAAAAAAGGCGGTTTTAATTCCCCTTGGAAGAGACCTGGAGGTCACAGTAGCTTAACAAGACGGTTTTAGTGCCCCTTGGAAGAGACGTGAAGGTCACAGTAGCTTAACAAGACTGTTTTAATGCCCCTTGGAAGAGACATGGAGGTCACAGTAGCTTAACAAGGCGGTTTTAATGCCCCTTGGAAGAGACGTGAAGGTCACAGTAGCTTAACAAGACTGTTTTAATGCCCCTTGGAAGAGACGTGGAGGTCACAGTAGCTTAACAAGGCGGTTTTAATGCCCCTTGGAAGAGACGTGGAGTTCAGAGTGGTTTAACAAGACGGTTTAAATGCCCCTTGGAAGAGGCGTGGAGGTCACAGTAGCTTAACAAGACGGTTTTAGTGTCCCTTGGAAGAGACATTGAGTTCAGATTGTTTTAACAAGATGGTTTTAATTCCCCTTGGAAGAGACGTGGAGTTCAGAGTGGCTTAACAAGACGGTTTTAATGCCCCTTGGAAGAGACGAGGAGGTCACAGTTGCTTAACAAGACGGTTTTAATGACCATTGGAAGAGACGTGGAGTTCAGAGTGGTTTACCAAGACGGTTTTAACGCCCCTTGGAAGAGACGTGGAGGTCACAGTAGCTTAACAAGACGGTTTTAATGCCCCTTGGAAGAGACCTGGAGTTCAGAGTGATTTAGAAATATGGTTTTAATGCCCCTTAGAAGAGATGTGGAGGTCCCAGTGGAACTAAAAGACAATATCAATGCCCCTTGGTAGAGTGGTGGAGGTCCCAGTGGAATAAATTGAAAATATCAATGCCCCTTGGAAGAGACGTGGAGGTCACAGTAGCTTATCAAGACGATTTTAATGCCCATTGGAAGAGACGTGGAGTTCAGAGTGGTTTAACAAGACGATTTTAATGCCCCTTGGAAGAGACGTGGAGGTCACATTAGCTTAACAAGACGGTTTTAATGCCCCTTGGAAGAGAGGTGGCATTCAGAGTGGTTAACAAGATGGTTTTAATGCCCTTTGGAAGAAACCTGGAGGTCACAGTAGCTTAACAAAAGCGTATTAATGCCCCTTTGAAGAAACGTGGAGTTCAGAGTGGTTTAACAAGACGGTTTTAATGGCCCTTGGAAGAAACGTGGAGGTCACAGTAGCTTAACAAGATGGTTTTAATGCCCCTTTGAAAAGATGAGGAGTTCAAACTGGCTTAACAAGATGGTTTTAATGCCCCTTGGAAGAGACCTGGAGGTCACAGTAGCTTAACAACACGGTTTTAGTGCCCCTTGGAAGAGACGTGGAGTTCAGAGTGGTTTAACAAGACCGTTTTAATGCCCCTTGGAAGAGACGTGGAGATCACAGTAGCTTAACAAGATGGTTTTAAGGCCCCTTGGAAGAGACGTGCAGTTCAGATTGTTTTAACAAGACGGTTTTAATGCCCCTTGGAAGAGACATGGAGTTCAGTGGGGTTAACAAGACGGTTGTAATGCCCCTTGGAAGAGACGTGGAGGTCACAGTAGCTTAACAAGATGGTTTTAATGCCCCTTGGAACAGACGTGGAGATCAGAGTGGTTTAACAAGACGGTTTTAATGCCCCTTGGAAGAGACGTGGAGGTCCCAGTGGAATAAAAAGACAATATCAATGCCCCTTGGAAGAGTGGTGGAGGTCGCAGTGGAATAAAAAGACAATATCAATGCCCCTTGGAAGAGATGTGGAGGTCACAGTAGCTTAACAAGATGATTTTAATGCCCCTTGGAAGAGACGTGGAGTTCAGAGTGGTTTAAGAAGACGGTTTTAATGCCCCTTGGAAGAGACGTAGAAGTCCCAGTGGAATAAAAAGACGATAACAATGCCCCTTGGAAGAGACTAGGAGGTCACAGTAGCTTAACAAGGCGATTTTAATGCCCATTGGAAGAGACGTGGAGGTCACAGTAGCTTAAAAAGACGATTTTAATGCCCCTTGGAAGAGACGTGGAGTTCAGAGTGGTTTAACAAGACGGTTTTAATGCCCCTTGGAAAAGACGTGGAGTTCAGAGTGGTTTAACAAGACGGTTTTAATGCCCCTTGGAAGAGACATGGAGGTCCCAGTGTTATAAAAAGACAATATCAATGCCCCTTGGAAGAGTGGTGGAGGTCCCAGTAGAATAAAAAGAAAATATCAATGCCCCTTGGAAGAGACATGGAGGTCTCACTAGCTTAACAAGACGATTTTAATGCCCATTGGAAGAGACTTGGAGTTCAGAGTGGTTTAAAAAGACTGTTTTAATGCCCCTTGGAAGAGACTTGGAGGTCACAGTAGCTTAACAAGACGGTTTTAATGCCCCTTGGAACAGACGTGGAGTTCAGAGTGTTTAACAAGACGGTTTTAATGCCCCTTGGAAGAGACGTGGAGTTCAGAGTGGTATAACAAGACAGTTTTAATGCCCCTTGGAAGAGACGTGGAGTTCAGAGTGGTTTAAAAACACGGTTTTAATACCCCTTGGTAGAGACGTGGAGGTCACAGTAGCTTAACAAGACGGTTTTAATGCCCCTTGGAACAGACGTGGAGTTCAGAGTGTTTAACAAGACGGTTTTAATGCCCCTTGGAAGAGACGTGGAGGTCCCAGTGGAATAAAAAGACAATATCAATGCCCCTTGGAAGAGTGGTGGAGGTCGCAGTGGAATAAAAAGTCAATATCAATGCCCCTTGTAAGAGATGTGGAGGTCACAGTAGCTTAACAAGACGATTTTAATGCACCTTGAAAGAGACGTGCAGTTCAGAGTGGTTTAAAAAGATGGTTTTAATGACCCTTGGATGAGACGTGGAGGTCACAGTAGCTTAAGACGATTTTAATGCCCCTTGGAAGAGACGTGGAGTTCAGAGTGGTTTAACAAGACAGTTTTAATGCCCCTTGGATGAGACTTGCAGTTCAGAGTGGTTTAAAAAGACGGTTTTAAAGCCCCTTGGTTAAGACGTGGTGGTCACAGTAGCTTAACAAGATGGTTTTAATGCCCCTTGGAAGACAGGTGGAGTTCAGAGTGGTTTAACAACATGGTTTTAATGCCCCTTGGAAGAGACGTGGAGGTCACACTAGCTTAAAAAGACCGTATTAATGCCCTTTTGAAGAGACGTGGAGTTCAGAGTGGTTTAACAAGACGGTTTTAATGCCCTTTGGAAGAGACATGGAGTTCAGAGTGGTTTAGCAAGACAGTTTTAATGCCCCTTGGGAGACGTGGAGGTCACAGTAGCTTAACAAGACGGTTTTAATGCCCCTTGGCACAGTCGTGGAGGTCACAGTAGCTTAACAAGACAATTTTAATGCCCCTTGGAAGAGATGTGGAGTTCAGAGTGGTTTAACAAGACGGTTTTAATGCCCCTTGGAAGAAACGTGGAGTTCAGAGTGGTTTACCAAGAAGGTTTTAATGCCCCTTGGAAGAAACGTGGAGGTCACAGTAGCTTAACAAGATGGTTTTAATGCCCCTTGGAAGAGACGTGGAGTTCAGACTGGTTAAAAAAGACGGTTTTAATGCCCCTTGGAAGAGACCTGGAGGTCACAGTAGCTTAATAAGACGGTTTTAGTGCCCCTTGGAAGAGACGTGAAGGTCACAGTAGCTTAACAAGACGGTTTTAATGCCCCTTGGAAGAGACATGGAGGTCACAGTAGCTTAACAAGATGGTTTTAATGCCCCTTGGAAGAGACGTGGAGGTCACAGTAGCTTAACAAGACGGTTTTAATGCCCCTTGGAAGAGACGTGGAGTTCAGACTGGTTTAACAAGACGGTTTAAATGTCCCTTGGAAGAGGCGTGGAGGTCACAGTAGCTTAACAAAGTCGGTTTTAGTGTCCCTTGGAAGAGACATTGAGTTCAGAGTGGTTTAACAAGATGGTTTTAATGCCCCTTGGAAGAGACGAGGAGGTCACAGTTGCTTAACAAGACGGTTTTAATGCCCCTTGGAAGAGACGTGGAGTTCAGAGTGGTTTACCAAGACGGTTTTAATGCCCCTTGAAAGAAACGTGGAGGTCACAGTAGCTTAACAAGACGGTTTTAATGCCCCTTGGAAGAGACGTGGAGTTCAGAGTGATTTAGAAAGACGGTTTTAATGCCCCTTTGAAAAGACGTGGAGTTCAGAGTCATTTTACAAGTCGGTTTTAATGCCCCTTGGAAGAGACGTGGAGGTCCCAGTGGAATAAAAAGACAATATCAATGCCCCTTGGTAGAGTGGTGGAGGTCCCAGTGGAATAAAATGAAAATATCAATGCTCCTTGGAAGAGAAGTGGAGGTCACAGTAGCTTAACAAGACGATTTTAATCCCCATTGGAAGAGCCGTGGAGTTCAGAGTGGTTTAACAAGATGGTTTTAATGCCCGTTGGAAGAGACGTGGAGTTCAGAGTGGTTTAACAAGATAGTTTTAATTCCCCTTGGAAGAGACGTGGAGGTCACAGTAGCTTAACAAGACGACTTTAAGGCCCCTTGGAAGAGACGTTTAGTTCAGAGTGGTTTAACAAGACGCCTTTTATGCCCCTTGGAAGAGACGGGGAGTCCAGAGTGGTTTAACAATACTGTTTTACTGCCCCTTGGAAGAGACGTGGAGGTCACAGTAGGTTATCAAGATGATTTTAATGCCCCTTGGAAGAGACGTGGAGTTCAGAGTGGTTTAACAAGACGGTTTTAACGCCCCTTGGTAGAGACGTGGAGGTCACAGTAGCTTAAGACGATTTTAATGCCCCTTGGAAGACACGTGGTGTTCACAGTGGTTTAACAAGATGGTTTTAATGCCCCTTCGAAGAGACGTGGAGTTCAGAGTGGTTTAAAAAGACGGTTTTAATACCCCTTGGAAGAGACGTGGAGGTCTCAGTAGCTTAACAAGACGGTTTTAATGCCCCTTGGAAGAGAGGTGGAGTTCAAAGTGGTTTTACAAGATGGTTTTAATGCCCCTTGGAAGAGACGTGGAGGTCACAGTAGCTTAACAAGACGGTTTTAATGCCCCTTGGAAGAGACATGGAGTTCAGGGTGGTTTAGCAAGACAGTTTTAATGCCCCTTGGAAGAGACGTGGAGGTCACAGTAGCTTAACAAGACGGTTTTAATGCCCCTTGGAAGAGACCTGGAGGTCACAGTAGCTTAACAACACGGTTTTAGTTCCCCTTGGAAGAGTGGTGGAGGTCGCAGTGGAATAAAAAGACAAAATCAATGCCCCTTGGAAAAGATGTGGAGGTCACAGTAGCTTAACAAGACGATTTTAAAGCCCATTGGAAGAGACGTGATGTTCAGTGTGGTTTAACAAGACAGTTTTAATGCCCCTTGGAAGAGACGTGGACTTCAGAGTTGTTTAACAAGACGGTTTTAATGCCCCTTGGAAGAGACGTGGAGGTCACAGTAGCTTAACAAGACGGTTTTAATGCCCCTTGGAAAAGACGTGGAGTTCAGAGTGGTTTAACAATACGGTTTTAATGCCCCTTGGGAGAGAAGTGGAGGTCACAGTAGCTTAACAAGACAGTATTAATGCCCCTTGGAAGAGACGTGGAGTTCAGAGTTGTTTTACAAGACGGTATTAATGCCCCTTGGAAGAGACGTGGAGGTCACAGTAGCTAAACAAGAAGGTTTTAATGCCCCTTGGAAGAGACGTGGAGTTCAGATTGGTTTAGCAAGACAGTTTTAATGCCCCTTGGAAGAGACGTGGAGGTCACAGTAGCTTAACAAGACGGTTTTAATGCCCCTTGGAAGAGACGTGGAGGTCACAGTAGCTTAACAAGACGATTTTAATGCCCCTTGGAAGAGACGTGAAGTTCAGAGTGGTTTAACAAGACGGTTTTAATGCCCCCTGGAAGAAACGTGGAGGTCACAGTAGCTTAACAAGATGGTTTTAATGCCCCTTGGAAGAGACGTGGAGTTCAGGCTGGTTTAACAAGACGGTTTTAATGCACCTTGGAAGAGACCAGGAGGTCACAGTAGCTTAACAAGACGGTTTTAGTGCCCCTTGGAAGAGACATGGTGTTCAGAATGGTTCAACGAGACGGTTTTAATGCCCCTTGGAAGAGACGTGGAGGTCACAGTAGCTTAACAAGACGGTTTTAATGCCCCTTGGAAGAGACGTGGAGTTCAGAGTGGTTTAACAAGATGGTTTTAATGCCCCTTGGAAGAGACCTGGAGATCACAATAGCTTAACAAGACGGTTTTAATGCCCCTTGGAAGAGACGTGGAGTTCAGAGTGATTTAACAAGATGGTTTTAATGCCCCTTGGAAGAGACGTGGAGTTCAGAGTGGTTTAACAAGACGGTTTTAATGCCTCTTGGAAGAGACGTGGAGGTCCCAGTGGAATAAAACGACAATATCAATGCCCCTTGGAAGAGTGGTGGAGGTCGCAGTGGAATAAAAAGACAATATCAATGCCCCTTGGAAGAGATGTGAAGGTCACAGTAGGTTAACAAGATGATTTTAATGCACCTTGGAAGAGACGTGGAGTTCAGAGTGGTTTAACAAGACGGTTTTAATGCCCCTTGGAAGAGACGTGGAGGTCCCAGTGGAATAAAAAGACAATATCAATGATCCTTGGAAGAGACGTGGAGGTCACAGTAGCTTAACAAGACGATTTTATTGCCCCTTGGAAGAGACGTGGAGGTCACAGTAGCTTAACAAGACGATTTTAATGCCCCTTGGAAGAGACGTGAAGTTCAGAGTGGTTTAACAAGACGGTTTTAATGCCCCCTGGAAGAAACATAGAGGTCACAGTAGCTTAACAGGATGGTTTTAATGCCCCTTGGAAGAGACGTGGAGTTCAGGCTGGTTTAACAAGACGGTTTTAATGCACCTTGGAAGAGACCAGGAGGTCACAGTAGCTTAACAAGACGGTTTTAGCGCCCCTTGGAAGAGACGTGGTGTTCAGAATGGTTCAGCAAGATGGTTTTAATGCCCCTTGGAAGAGACGTGGAGGTCACAGTAGCTTAACAAGACGGTTTTAATGTCCCTTGGAAGAGACGTGGAGTTCAGAATGGTTTAACAAGACGGTTTTAATGCCCCTTGGAAGAGACGTGGAGTTCAGAGTGGTATAACAAGATGGTTTTAATGCCCCTTGGAAGAGACCTGGAGATCACAGTAGCTTAACAAGACGGTTTTAATGCCCCTTGGAAGAGACGTGGAGTTCAGAGTGGTTTAACAAGACGGTTTTAATGCCCCTTGGAAGAGACGTGGAGTTCAGAGAGGTTTAACAAGATGGTTTTAATGCCTCTTGGAAGAGACGTGGAGATCCCAGTGGAATAAAAAGACAATATCAATGCCCCTTGGAAGAGTGGTGGAGGTCGCAGTGGAATAAAAAGACAATATCAATGCCCCTTGGAAGAGATGTGAAGGTCACAGTAGGTTAACAAGATGATTTTAATGCACCTTGGAAGAGACGTGGAGTTCAGAGTGGTTTAACAAGACGGTTTTAATGCCCCTTGGAAGAGACATGGAGGTCCCAGTGGAATAAAAAGACAATATCAATGATCCTTGGAAGAGACGTGGAGGTCACAGTAGCTTAACAAGACGATTTTAATGCCCCTTGGAAGAGACGTGGAGGTCACAGTAGCTTAACAAGACGATTTTAATGCCCCTTGGAAGAGACGTGAAGTTCAGAGTGGTTTAACAAGACGGTTTTAATGCCCCCTAGAAGAAACATGGAGGTCACAGTAGCTTAACAAGATGGTTTTAATGCCCCTTGGAAGAGACGTGGAGTTCAGGCTGGTTTAACAAGACGGTTTTAATGCACCTTGGAAGAGACCAGGAGGTCACAGTAGCTTAACAAGATGGTTTTAGTGCCCCTTGGAAGAGACGTGGTGTTCAGAATGGTTCAGCAAGACGGTTTTAATGCCCCTAAGAAGAGACGTGGAGGTCACAGTAGCTTAACAAGACGGTTTTAATGCCCCTTGGAAGAGACATGGAGTTCAGAATGGTTTAACAAGACGGTTTTAATGCCCCTTGGAAGAGACGTGGAGTTCAGAGTGGTATAACAAGATGGTTTTAATGCCCCTTGGAAGAGACCTGGAGATCACAGTAGCTTAACAAGACGGTTTTAATGCCCCTTGGAAGAGACGTGGAGTTCAGAGAGGTTTAACAAGATGGTTTTAATGCCTCTTGGAAGAGACGTGGAGATCCCAGTGGAATAAAAAGACAATATCAATGCCCCTTGGAAGAGATGTGAAGGTCACAGTAGGTTAACAAGATGATTTTAATGCACCTTGGAAGAGACGTGGAGTTCAGAGTGGTTTAACAAGACGGTTTTAATGCCCCTTGGAAGAGACGTGGAGGTCCCAGTGGAATAAAAAGACAATATCAATGACCCTTGGAAGAGACGTGGAGGTCACAGTAGCTCAACAAGATGGTTTTAATGCCCTTTGGAAGAGACGTGGAGTTCAGATTGGTTTAACAAGACGGTTTTAATGCCCCTTGGAGGAGACGTGGAGGTCACAGTAGCTTAACAAGACGATTTTAATGCCCCTTGGAAGAGACGTGGAGGTCACAGTGGAATACCAATGCAATATCAATGCCCCTTGGAAGAGACGTGGAGGTCCCAGTGGAATAAAAAGACAATATGAATGACCCTTGGAAGGGATGTGGAGGTCACAGTAGCTTAACAAGATGATTTTAATGACCCTTACAAGAGCCATGCAGTACAGCATATTAAAAACATTATTCCCATTATTGGGGAGTGTGTCACCCATAGTCTATGCCTATGCCTTCCAAGCAAAAGCTGCCAAAAATTAGGACGGAGGAACTTGCAATGCCCCTTCCAAGAGCCATGCAGTACAGCATATTAAAAACATTATTCCCATTATTGGATAGTGGGTCTCCCATAGTCTTTGCCTATGCCTTCCAAGCAAAAGCTGCCAAAAATTAGGACGGAGGAACTTGCAATGCCCCTTACAAGAGCCATGCAGTACAGCATATTAAAAACATTATTCCCATTATTGGGGAGTGGGTCTCCCATAGTCTTTGCCTATGCCTTCCAAGCAAAAGCTGCCAAAAATTACGATGGAGGAACTTGCAATGCCCCTTACAAGAGCCATGCAGTACAGCATATTAAAAACATTATTCCCATTATTGGGGAGTGGCTCTCCCATAGTCTTTGCCTATGCCTTCCAAGCAAAAGCTGCCAAAAATTAGGACAGAGGATCTTGCAATGCCCCTTACAGAGCCATGCAGTACAGCATATTAAAAACATTATTCCCATTATTGGGGTGTGGGTCTCCCATAGTCTTTGCCTATGCCTTCCAAGCAAAAGCAGCCAAAAATTAGGACGGAGGAACTTGCAATGCCCCTTACAAGAGCCATGCAGTACAGCATATTAAAAACATTATTCCCATTATTGGGGAGTGGGTCTCCTATAGTCTTTGCCTATGCCTTCCAACCAAAAGCTGCCAAAAATTAGGACGGAGGAACTTGCAATGCCCCTTACAAGAGCCATGCAGTACAGCATATTAAAAACAATATTCCCATTATTGGGGAGTGGGTTTCCCATAGTCTTTGCCTATGCCTTCCAAGGAAAAGCTGCCAAAAATTAGGACGGAGGAACTTGCAATGCTGGCAACACGGACCACGGTCACCCTGGTGGTTGTTACGCTCACGCCCGGATTGACTGGCGTGAGCGTGATTAATGATCCCACTGTACCATGAACCGAGGAGTGCCTGGAGGGGCGTAACTAAGTATCAACCCGATCCGACCAAGGTCGCACGGCGGCTCAGTCGACTCCGTAAACCAAGGAGGAACCAAGCAGAGGGACCAGGTGCTACTCCAGGTCAGACCCCGGTCACAGCTGTTGACCCACACCGTGTCATGCAGTAACAGGCAGGTTAGACTGGCATGTAGACAGGTGGGTACTGGCAAACACGGCTGGTATGCAGACAGGTGGATATTGACAGGCACAGCTGGTATGCAGACAGGTGGGCACGGGCAGGCAGAAACGCAGGCAGGATAGGGACCTGTACAGACTGGGACACAGGAACGGAGTCGCAGGTGCGGTAGACGAGCAGAGCAGAGCAAAACCCGCAGATGCGGTAGACATGCTGAGCAGAGCAAAACCCGCAGATGCGGTAGACAAGCTGAGCAGAGCAAAACCCGCAGATATGGTAGACAAGCTGTGCAGAGCAAAACCCGCAGATGCGGTAGACAAGCTGAGCAGAGCAAAACCCGCAGATGCGGTAGACAAGCTGAGCAGAGCAAAACCCGTAGAAGCTGTAGACAAGCTGAGCAGAGCAAAACCCGCAGATTCAGTAGACAAGCAGAGCAGAGCAAAACCGCAGGCACGGTGAACAAGCAGAGCGGAGCAAAACCGCAGGTGCGGTAAATAAGCAGAGCAGAGCGAAACCGCCGGAGCGGTGAACAAGCAGAGCAGAATAGAACCGCAGGTGCGGTAACCAAGCGGAGCAGAGCAAAACCGCCGGAGCGGTGAACAAGCAGAACAGAACGGAGCAGAAAGTGAAGGCAGACAGGACAGGGCTCTGTTCATATGGAACAGACTGGAAAATACAGGAAGATGGTTAGAACTCAGGAGGTAGATACGGAGGAAGGGAAAGGGGACAAGCAGAACCAGATACACACAAGGTACTTACAATGAAGTAGCGAGTGGACACAAAACTCACAAACAGAAGTACAGAGACAACGAGTTGGAGTTAGGTGCAGGTTCAGACACTGCAGGAAAAGGGAAGATTCGGACATAGAGAGAAACAAGTAACGGACTAGGACACTGTTCAGACAGGAACTGAACCGGGAATAAGATACAGGAACGAGCCTGGGAACTCAGCCCCCAGGGTGGCGGAAACAGACTAGAAGTCAGAGATACTGGTAGTGGCCCTGGGTACTCGGCCCCCAGGGTGGCGGAAACAGAGTCAGAACAGGACCTGGCAACAAACAGTTGCACAGAACACAGACTGTAAGAAAGTGTTGCTCAGGCACCTCCCACTGGGTGGAGGGGGTTTAAGTATCCAGTGACTCACAGCAATAGGCTGGGGACACATTAGGACTGTGCACACAGTAGCTATAAGAAACAAGCAGAAAGCCGCGCCGACGCCCTAAGCAATCAGACAAGAGACATGGACAAAGCAGGTACTGGAGCAAAGAGTGCAGCATGGACTGACAGGTAAGATTGCGGTCTTGCATAGTGGGAGGTGGTGCACTATGCAAGCACGCCACCAGGGATGTTACAGTACCCCCCCCCTTTACGCCCCCTCTTCCTCCAGCCAGCAAGGATTTTCTGCAGAGAATTTGGAGGCCGATCCTTCTCCTCAAGAAGATTTCCTCTTCTGTCCACTAGAGGGAACAAAGCTGGGCTCATCATCTTGGTAACTAGGATGCTTCCTTCCATTGGGACATCCTCAGCAACAGATGAAGTGGGCGAGGTACCAGGAACAGGACACAGGAAAGTCTCTCTCCACTTATCAATATCGGGTAGCACCCCAAAGGATTCATGGAACAACTAGAGGTCCTCCACTAGGTTGGAGGGGTGCAGAGACTCGGGGTTAATGACCGCTCTGACGTACACTTTGCCAAGCTTACTGGATGAAGTGGGCAAAGTACCAGGTACAGGGTGCAAAAAAGTCTCTCTCCATTTGTTATGAGATAGCACCCCGGAGGATTCAGGAGACAACTGGAAGTCCTCCGCCTGGTTGGAGGGGTGCAGAGACTCGGGGGTAACCACCGCCTTGACGTACACTTTACCAAGCTTACTGGATGAAGTGGGCATAGTAACAGGTACAGGGTGCAGAAAAGTCTCTCTCTATTTGTTATCAGGTAGCACCCCGGAGGATTCAGGAGACAGCTGGAAGTCCTCCGCCTGGCTGAAGGGGTGCAGAGACTCGGGGGTAACGACCGCCTTGACGTACACTTTACCAAGCTTACTGGATGAAGTGGGCAAAGTACCAGGTACAGAATGCAGAAAAGTCTCTCTTCATTTGTTATCAGGTAGCGCCCCGGGGGATTCAGGAGACAACTGGAAGTCCTCCGCCTGGTTGGAGGGGTGCACAGACTCGGGGGTAACCACCGCCTTGACGTACACTTTGACAGATTTGTTAGAGATGGAGGATCCTTGATTAGGGACCAACTTCAGTCTGGTTTCTGAGATGACATGTCTGCGAGGCAGGGCGCTGCCTAAAGCCAGATCATTGGTACAATCGTCGAGACTGTGTGGGAACAATAACTCCGCTTCCCTTCCTTCGGAGACTTCAACGCACAGTGAGTCAGAGACTAGCAGATCTGGTGAAGAAGAAAAAAAAACTGCTGACTGTCCTGAAGATATGGGAACTGGACACCTCTTGCACCTCAGCAGTCCCCCAGGAAACACCATACAGGATCTCCAGACCTGAGCGGGCACTAGATCTCTCTGCTCTGGATGACCTGTGGGTAAACCAGACAGCACCTGGAATGTGAACTTCTTCATGTGTAATGCCCCAATCTGGAGCTTAATTTGGACAGACATATTTTGACTGTTTCTGAGTAGGGCTCGTCCTTCTGCTGACAATGCCCAAACCGGCTTCTGGAGTTGTCGGACGGGAATCAGACATCGACTCTTCAAGGCTTTAAGCCGGAAACTTCCGGTTAATCTGAGGCCTTCACTTGCCACAGAGACAGTCATGGTCATCTGTGGAGAGGAAACACTAACGCCAAAGGCAGCCTCTCCTACAGGCCTAATGTCTTGGGATTCTCCAACCTTCGCTGGACAAAGACCATCAGGGGGTCTCAAACAACCGCAGCGGGACCGCAATCCGATTTTGTGACTGAGTTCAGGCTTCTGCTTTGCCTGATGAACATAATCATCTTTCATGGATTCTGTGCGGATAGCTCCCTCTACAGGCTGGGGAACAGGAGGTCTTTTGGATGACCGAACCTGGCGTGATGGTTTATCTCTACGCCTTGCACATCTGGACTGCCTCTTGGGGTTGGGAAGGAAAGTATTCTGTGGAGCATCGTCATCCTGTGTGGGTTCTGTGTGGGCAGCAGTCTCTTCAGGCTGGAGAACTAGTAGGCTACCTACACACATTACCCATTGGGGCTGCTTCAGGATACTGGGAAGGGAAGCTTTAGCAGAAGCCTCAGGGTTAGAGTCATCGAAGACCATTAGAAAGGCCACCAGAAAGGCCTGCAGGTCAGAGACGATAGGATCCCATGCTTCCCATAGGGGGGTGATCCATATCAAGGCATCACCCGCTAGGTAGGACATCATGAATGCTACTTTAACCCGATCAGTAGGAAAATAGTGAGCATAAAATTTAAAATGCAGCATGCATTGCTCCACAAATGCACGGCTTCGTTTTGGATCCCCATAGTACCGTGGTGGATCCGCAGGAACGAGTGCTGATAGATCCATTTGGGCTGGTGCGTAAATTGCCTGGGCCACAGCTAAAGAAAAAAAAAAAGTTTTTCTTGGTGTACGTATTTGCCAGACAAGAATTCAAAATGTCTCTGAGAGCGAAGGGCCTTGGGGCTCAACGGGAACCATGGCCTGAGCAATCTGTTACGCTCGCGCCCGGACTGACTGGCGTGAGCTTGATTAGTGATCCCACTGTACCATGAACCGAGGAGTGCCTGGAGGGGCGTAACTAAGTATCAACCCGATCCGACCAAGGTCGCGCGGCGGCTCAGTCAACTTCGTGAACCAAGGAGGAACCGAGCAGAGGGACCAGGTGCTACTCCAGGTCAGACCCCGGTCACAGCTGTTGACCCACACCGAGGAATGCAGGAACAGGCAGGTTAGACTGGCATGTAGACAGGTGGGTACTGACAAGCCCGGCTGGTATGCAGACAGGTGGATATTGACAGGCACAGCTGGCATGCAGACAGGTGGGCACTGGCAGGCACGGCTGGCGTGCAGACAGGTGGGCACAGGCAGGCACAACTGACATGCAGAGAGGCGGGTACTGGCAGGTAGAAAAGCAGGCAGGATAGGGACCTTTACAGACTGGGACACATGAACGGAGCCGCAGGTGTGGTAAACGAGCAGAGCAGAGCAAAACCCGCAGATGTGGTAGACAAGCTAAGCAGAACAAAACCCGCAGATGCAGTAGACAAGCTGAGCAGAGCAAAACCCGCAGATGCAGTAGACAAGCTGAGCAGAGCAAAACCCGCAGATGCGGTAGACAAGCTGAGCAGAGCAAAACCCGCAGATGCGGTAGACAAGCTGAGCAGAGCAAAACCTGCAGATGCAGTAGACAAGCTGAGCAGAGCAAAACCCGCAGATGCGGTAGACAAGCTGAGCAGAGCAAAATCCGCAGATGCAGTAGACAAGCTGAGCAGAGCAAAATCCGCAGATGCGGTAGACAAGCTGAGCAGAGCAAAACCCGCAGATGCGGTAGACAAGCTGAGCAGAGCAAAACCCGCAGATGCGGTAGACAAGCTGAGCAGAGCAAAACCCGCAGATGCGGTAGACAAGCTGAGCAGAGCAAAACCCGCAGATGCAGTAGACAAGCTGAGCAGAGCAAAACCCGCAGATGCGGTAGACAAGCTGAGCAGAGCAAAACCCGCAGATGCGGTAGACAAGCTGAGCAGAGCAAAACCCGCAGATGCGGTAGACAAGCTGAGCAGAGCAAAACCCGCAGATGCGGTAGACAAGCAGAGCAGAGCAAAACCACAGGTGCGAAGAACAAGCAGAGCGGAGCAAAACCGCAAGCGCGGTGAACAAGCAGAGTGGAGCAAAACCGCAGGCGCGGTGAACAAGCAGAGCGGAGCAAAACCGCAGGTGCGGTAAATAAGCGGAGCAGAGCGAAACCGCCGGAGCGGTGAACAAGCAGAGCAGAATAGAACCGCAGGTGCGGTAACCAAGCAGAGCAGAGCAGAACCGCCGGAGCAGTGAACAAGCAGAACAGAACGGAGCAGAAAGTGAAGGCAGACAGGACAGGGCTCTGTTCATATGGAACAGACTGGAAAATACAGGAACATGGTTAGAACACAGGAGGTAGATACGGAGGAAGGGAAAAGGGACAAGCAGAACCAGATACATACAAGGTACTTACAATGAAGTAGCGAGTGGACACAAAACTCACAAACAGAAGTACAGAGACAACGGGTTGGAGTTAGGTGCAGGTTCAGACACTGCAGACAGGAAAAGGGAAGATTCGGACATAGAGAGAAACAAGTAACGGACTAGGACACTGTTCAGACAGGAACTGAACCGGGAATAAGATACAGGAACAAACCTGGGAACTCAACCCCCAGGGTGGAGGAAACAGACTAGACGTCAGAGATACAGGTAGTGGCCCTGGGTACTCGGCCCCCTGGGTGGCGGAAACAGAGTCAGAACAGGACCTGGCAACAAACAGTTGCACAGAACACAGACTGTAAGAAAGTGTTGCTCAGGCACCTCCCACTGGGTGAAGGGGGTTTAAGTATCCAGTGACTCACAGCAATAGGCTGGGGACACATTAGGACTGTGCACACAGTATCTATAAGAAACAAGCAGAAAGCCGCGCCAACGCCCTAAGCAATCAGACAAGAGACATGGACAGATTGCGGTCTTGCATAGTGGGAGGTGATGCACTATGCAAGCACGCCGCCAGGGATGTTACAGTGGTATAGTGGTGGTGGAGGCTGAGGATAAGGAGAAGAGCAAAAACAGCCGAAATGAGGAAGCGTATACCCATGTGTGGGTGTGAAGTGGTGCATGGGAATACACCTCCCAAAATAAAACAGTGGATTTGACTTTATGTTACTCTGCTGTCATTTAGTGGTGATGAGAAGTCTGGCCCAATCCAGCCCTTCTTCATTTTGATAAGGGTCAGCTTGTCAGCATTGTCAGTTGACAGGTGAGTGCGCTTATCAGTTATAGTTCCCCCTGCGGCACTAAAAACACGCTCCGATAACACGCTAGAGGCAGGGCAGGCCAGGACCTCCAAGGCGTACAGAGCGAGTTCATTCCAAGTGTCCAGCTTGGATACCCAATAATTAAAAGGCACAGAGGAATCACGGAGGACGCTGGTACGGCTGGCAAGGTACTCCCTCACCATCTTTTGAAATTTTCCACTCCTTGTGAGAGTACCCCACACCTCAGGGCCTGTAAGCTGGGCGGGTCTCAGAAAACTGTCCCAGAACGTTGACAGTGCTCCCCTGCCTCTGCTGGATTGGAGTTGCGTCTCTCTCGCCTGTACGCCTTGGTTGGGCAACGAACTGTGACCTCTGCCGCTAGCGTGTTCAGATGGGAATTTTTTTAACAGTTCTGCAGCAAGGGCTTTCTGGTACTGCCCCATTTTTGTAGACCTCTCCATCTCAGGAATAAGAGAGTGAAACTTCTCCTTGTAGCGGGAGTCTAAAAGTATCACCAACCACTAATGACTGTCACCCAACATTTTGACAACACGAGGGTCACGGTTAAGGCAGCGTAACATAAAGTAAGCCATGCGTGCCAGACTGGTAATGGGCAAGACTTCTGTGTCCACACCAAGATGACGACTGACCATGCTCTCCACCTCCTCCTCCTCCCCCCTGTCCTCAGGCCACCCACGCTGAATCGACGGTATGACAGTTGTACAGGTACTGCCGTCTACAGCGCATGATACCAGCTCCTGTTCTTCCTCCTTCTCCTTCTCCTCCTCCTCTCCCTCATTGTCCCCCAATGCACGTTGGGATGAGATGAGGCAGGGCTGTGTGTAATCGCCTGCTACGGCTTCTTGATTCATCTCATCATACTCTGGCTGCAATGCCTCCTCTTTAATTCTCTGCAGAGAACGTTGCAAAAGACAGACAAGTGGGATGCTGACGCTAATGATGGCGTCATCGCCACTCACCATCTTGGTGGACTCCTCAAAGTTTGTCAGGATGGTACATATGTCAGACATCCAGGTCCACTCCTGAGGTCTTATGTGTGGAGTCTGACCTGAATATCGACGGCCTTGTTGCAGCTGGTACTCCACAATTTCTCTCTTCTGCTCACAAATCCTTTGCAACATGTGAAGGGTAGAGTTCCAACGTGTGGGGACATCACACACCAGTCGGTGTGCCGGAAGCTGCAAACGCTGCTGCAACACAGCAAGGGTGGCGGAAGCTGTAGCTGACTTCCGAAAATGAGCTGACAGGTGGTGTACTTTGACGAGCAGATCTGGCAACTCGGGGTACGATTTAAGAAACCGCTGAACCACGAGGTTAAGCACATGAGCCAGGCATGGTACGTGTGTGATCTCGGCTCACCTCAGAGCCGCCACCAGGTTACGGCCATTGTCACACACGACCATGCCTGGATGTAGGTTCAGCGGTCTCAGCCACAGATCTGCCTGCTCTTTCACAGCTGTCCACAACTCACAAGCAGTGTGAGGTTTATCACCTAAGCTTATGAGTTTCAGCACAGCTTGTTGCCGCTTGGCTGAGGCAGTACTGCAGTGCTTCCAGTTTGTAACTGATGTCGTGATATCTGAGATGGAGGCTGAACATGAGGAGGAGGAGGATGATGCGCAGGAGCTGTACACTGTGGGGGCAACTCTGACTGACATAGGGCCCGCAATCCTCAGTGTGGGGAGGATGTGTTCCGTCCCAAGGTCCGACTGGGTCCCGGCTTCCACTATGTTTACCCAGTGTGCCGTCAGGAAGATGTACCATCCCTGGCCACAAGCACTTATCCACGTGTCCGTTGTCAGGTGGACTCTCCCAGTAACTGCGTTGTTGAGAGCACGGCAGGTGTTTTGGGACACGTGCTTGTGTAGCGAGGGGATGGCCCACCGGGCAAAAAAGTGTCGGCTGGGGACCGAGTACCGAGGGACGGCCACCGCCATAAGGTTGCGGAAGGATTCCGTCTCCACCAGCCTAAAAGTCAGCATTTCCAATGCAAGCAGTCGTGTAATGTGTGAATTTAGAACTGTGGCCTGTCGGGCGTTGGCTGCGAATTTGCGCTTTCATTCAAAGCTCTGGGATATGGACAATTGAACGCTGCGGTGGGACGTGGACGTGGACGTTGATGCTGTTTCTTGATAAACTGCCATAACAAGTGAAGACTGAGAGGAGGGGGCATCTTTGGTTGTGGCACATTTTCACCTTGGCCACGGCCCCGTCCTCTGCACGCACAATCACCAGAGCATCCAGTTCCATGTCCCTTGCCACGCGCCTTGCCCATTGTAAATTAAGTAAAATAGCTTACACTCGCACTATCAATGGCAAAAGGGTAATATAAAGGAGATTTTAACTTGGAAGAGGAAAACCACAGTTCTAGTTCTCTGGCCTACACCAGAATCTTTTAAACAGATATATTTGTGTCTGAACAGTCAGCGAGACACTGAAACTGTTTTTTTTTATACAAAAAGGTGGATTACACCCAGATTTGAACCGTGGAAGAGGAAAACCACAGTTCTAGTTCTCTGGCCTACACCAGAATCTTTTAAACAGATATATTTGTGTCTGAACAGTCAGCGAGACACTCAAACTGTTTTTTTTATGTTTTTATGCAAAAAGGTGGATTACACCCAGATTTGAACCGTGGAAGAGGAAAACCACAGTTCTAGTTATCTGGCCTACACCAGAATCTTTTAAACAGATATATTTGTGTCTGAACAGTCAGAGAGACACTGAAACTGTTTTTTTTTTATGCAAAAAGGTGGATTACACTCAGATTTGAACCGTGGAAGAGGAGAACCACAGTTCTAGTTATCTGGCCTACACCAGAATCTTTTAAACAGATATATTTGTGTCTGAACAGTCAGCGAGACACTCAAACTGTTTTTTTTTATGGAAAAAAGGCAAAAATGTGGATAATACAGAGATTTGAACCGTGGAACTGCAAAACCACAGTTCTAGTTATCTGGCCTACACCAGAATCTTTTAAACAGATATATTTGTGTCTGAAGACTCACAGACACACTCAATTATTTTTTTTTTTTGGGGGGGGGAATACCAAAAGGTTAATAAGACAGGTATTTGTACAGTCTGACTGAGGGAAATAAAAAAAAGAGGATTTAGATGAAAAAAAAAAGGATTTTTCCTGGCCCTGAGACCTGGGGCTAAGTCTAGCAATTTGAAAAGCAGCACACAGGACTGTAATGCAGTGTTTGTTGGTATAACCACTGCATCTCCTATACAGCCTGCCTGATATCTAGGATGGATATTAGTCCTGAGATGGACAGTTTGTTTGATTTTTCAGGCTTTAGAGACCCTACACTACCTATTTCGCAGTATAAATCTCTCCCTAGCTCAGCAGCACTCTCCCTACACTGGCTGATCCGGAGCGACTGTGTCCAAGATGGCAGCGCCCGGTTTTAAATACTCGAGGTGACGCTGTGCGGCCAGCCAATCACTGTAATGCCCACAACCAACATGGCTGCGGCATTACAGTGACTGGCTAGAAATCCCTGTATGTTCATTGGTTCTGTAAAGAGCGCCAATCATGCAGGCCAGAGACCCGAGCTCCCGCCTGAGAAACCCGGAAATGCTCGGTGCTCGCTGAACATCCCGAGTAGTGAGATGCTCGGGTGAGTACCGAGCAGTGTCGAGCATGCTCGCTCAACACTAGTAGGAATCACTCTCTTGGTATTTTATGAGTGGTTTACAGCGCATCTCTTTTCTTTTTTTCTTTATATAATTTCATTATTATTTTCACCAGGGCATACGGTGCTTTGAGATTGCAGCTCTTTGCCTATCTAATCTTACTATAGCAGCAGCGCTACTGCAGTTTTTTACATTTTACTTTAGAATGTGTGAACAGCTCCGCAGACTCGCCCATCTGTGCTTCCCAATTGTCAGTTGGCCAGTTGGAGAGTTGTAACATGGGTGAAAACAAGGGTAATTGGGGTGGCACCTCTGAGGACTGTACTGTGTGTGATGTTAAGGAAGAGGAGCAGAGGCCACTTAATGCAGCGCTTGTCATCTACTGGAGCACATGTTCTTCCTGCCAATAATCTACAAGGCGTCCCACTGTGCGACTGCCAAAGAAAGGGAGTGGAGTCCTGTAACAGAAGTTTTCAAAATGCTGCACAATTGCTCACTGCAGCAAAACAAACCTACTTCTCATCTCTCATTTCATACGTGTCTCACAACCCTAAACAGCTATTCAGTACTTTTAAGTCCCTCCTCAGTCCACCAGCTCCCCGTCCCTCTCCTCTCATCTCAGCCGAAGACTTAGCCTCATTCTTCTTGCAGAAGATTGACAACATAGGGCAAAGCTTTTGCTTAAAGTTCCAACAGCTCCATCTCTCTCATAACGACTCAACTCTCCTCCTCCAAAACCAGCTTCTCCGCCATCATGGAAGATCATCTTTACTCTCCAAATCACATCTCACCACCTGTGAACTTGACCTAATACCATCCCACCTCATTCAAAACCATACCACAGTCTTCATCCCAAGCATAACTCTCCTCTTCTACCTGCCACTAACAACTGGCATCTTTCCATCATGATTCAAACATACCTCGATCACACCCATCTTCCAAAAGCCCTCCCTTGACCCATCCTATGTTTAGCTATCGCCCCATCTCACTTCTCCCCTATGCTTCCAAACTACTGGATCAACACATCTATTTTGAACTGTCCTCCCACCCCTCCTCCCGCTCCTTCATTGACCACTTACAATGAGGCTTCCGACCTCACCATTCCACTGAAATTGCCCTGACTAAAGTCACCAATGACCTACTAACTGCCAAATCCAAGCAAGACTACTCTGTCCTCCTCCTAGACCTGTCATCTGCCTTCGACACAGTAGACCATACTCTTACTACAGACTCTCATCTCTTGGCATCACAGACTTGGCCCTGTCTTGGATCTTTTCATACCTAACCGACAGGACATTCAGTGTCTCCCACTTACACACCACCTCCTCATTTCACCCCCTATGTGTCGGTGTCCCCTAAGGTTCAGTTGTAGGACCCAGGCTCTTCTCCATCTACACCTTCAGCCTGGGACAGCTCATGGTCTCACGGCTTTCAGTATCACCTCTATGCTGATGACACACAGATCTACCTCTCTGGACCTGATATCACCTCCTTACTAACCAGAATCCCACAATGTATGTCCTGTATTTCATCTTTCTTCTCTGCTATCTTTGTAAAAATTAACATGTATGACACAGAATGCATCATATTTTCACCATCTCATTCACCCCCCCCAACTGACCTATTTATCAAAGTGAATGGCTACCCACTCTCCCTAGTCCCGCAAGGTTGACTCTGATCTGTCCTTCAAAAGTCAGATCCAAGCCCTTTCCACTTGCTGCTGACTCCAACTCCAAAGTATCTCGGGGATCCGCACATTCCTTAACCATGAAAGTAGAAAAATACCAGTGCACGCCCTTATCATCTCCCGCCTCAACTACTACAAGCTCCTGCTCTGTGGCCTCCCTCCTACCACTCTCGCACCCCTCCAATCTATGCTAAACTGTGCTGGCCGATTAATCCACCCGTCTCTTCTTGTCACGATCGCATACAAGATTTGTCCCGTGCATCTCCACTACTGTGTATTGCTGTACCCCAACACATCAGACTCTCGCCTACTGTGTAAACCCTGAAAAGGAAGCTGGAGACCCATTTCTTGTGACAAACATACAATCTGCGGTAAGCCTCGCTCCAGCATACCGCTGAATGACTAGCTGTACCCTGACCTACTGTATCCTCACCTATCCCTTGTACATTGTTTGTGCGCCCTTGCGGGCAGGGTCCTCTCTCCTCTTGTACCAGTCGGTGACCCCTTTTGACATGTAAAGTGCCACGGAATAAATCTTGCTGTAATAGTAATAATAATTATAGTACTAGTACTCTGGGTCAATTGATGGCACTTTCCAGGTGTCTACCCCTAATTTGATGTGTTTTGGCAGCTTTTGGGCCCATTTGAAGGTGTTGTGTATGCGTTTTTTTTGTCCCCCCATTGAATCCTATGGCGTTTGGTAACGTTAGATGAACATTTGACGAATAAATCAGCGAATATTGCAAATTCAGCGATTGTAATCCAAATCAAATATTGAAACAAATCGTTTGACATTCAACATTCCCACTGATCAGCCGATTTTATTGGCAGTGTTGGACTTATGTTAGTAGTCAGTATACTCAACAGTACAACTCCATTAATTGTGTAGTGGCCGTTGCTGGGCATTGCAGATCCTCTCTTCAAATGAATAGGAGAGACTCAGCAGTATCCCGCTGCGGCCACTACACAGTTGACAGGGCTGTGCTATTGAGCACCTTGACTTTTACCACAGGACTTAGAGATGCCAATCAGTGGGCGAGCAAGGTGTCGGATCCCCACTGATTCGATATTGATTACTTATCGTAAGGATTACTATTGTAAAGTAATGGAACAACACTTTAAATTAAAACCAAAATGTATAATTAAAAAATATAAAAAAAATCTTATTTTTGTTTGACATTTTAATGATTAACTTATAGTCCTCCCGTGGGAAGATTTTCTGAGCCTGTTATCCCTTTCACATATCTTATTTTTGCTCTCTGCTAAGTCTTAAAAAAGAAGAGCTCTGATTGATTTCCAAGAAGACCGCGTTCCAATAAAATTCTATACTTAAAAAAACACAGGAACAAGAAGTGTTGCCATTTTCTCAATAACAGCAAAGCTGTTCACATAGGATAAACTTGAACTTGTAATTAAACAGTACCAATATGGCACAGCATTCTAAATCTTTGCCACTGAAGATGAAAACATATAGAATCAGAGAAAAGAGCATTGAATTACATTTGGCTAAAATCCCAAATGTATTTCAGGACTTTTTAATGAGTAGTGATGGGCGGACCCCTGGATGTTCAGGTCCAGAGGGTTTGGCCAAACAACTGTTAAAATTTTGGTTCGGGTACCAGAACAGTACCCCAACCTGGACCCCATTCATATGAACATCTGCATGACAGTGCTGGAAACACGGGCTCTGAACGGCGGTAAGATCGTTACCGCCACTCAGAGCACTGTGGGCTAATGCTGTGAGATGTCAGCGTGAGCCCGCAGCTGTGACTGTGACTAAAAAGCTTACTTCTGGTCACAGGCATCGGCTCATGAGAGCACTTCTCCCATCTGCCTACGCCTGTTGTCACTGATAACAGAAAGAGCAGGCGCCGCTGATGGGAGTAGTCTTCAGCTGGTGCCTGTGCTCAAAGTAAAAAAAAGGTAAAATAAATAAATAAATATTGAAATAAAAAAAACACAGTTAAACTCACCTAACATCAAATCCCCAATGCCTTTGTCCCCTGTAAAAAATCAAAAATAAAAAAACACCATAATACTCACCTTAACGCCTAATCCCGATGCCCATGTCACCTGTAAAAGAGAAAAAATAATAAACTACTATATCTCACGACCCGCTGCTGTGGTCATGCTCGAGCAACTTCTGATGGCCCCAGAGATACGAGAGTGAGTAGCATACCGGAAGCCCAACACCCCAGAGCAAGCAGCCCGATTGGCTGAAGAGTTTACAGCCAATCAACCCCGCTGGTGACTCGATATGCCCACCGAACCCAGGAGACCCCTCAACCAAGGATTCAAGTGGCTATCAGCCATTCAAGCAGGACTACACTGCTACGCAGCATAAGCCCCACCAGGACAAAAGTTTACAAACAGGACCCATGATTTTCCCAACCCACAGCACTGTTATATATGCAGACGCCTTGGACACATCCCACGCCTGGAGCCCGTCAGCTAACCCAGCCGATCAACGTCTGCCAAAACGAGCCATCGGGGTCTGAGGGACGCTACCCTCGAGATACACCAGCAGCGGATGAAGTGATATACCCTGTCCACAATATATGGCAGATTGACCACCCTACACCAGATAACCTCCATCGCCACACCCAAACGGTCAAGCTCGGTGATATCCAGGCTCAGGGACCTCGGGACACTGAGTCCTCCATGACCCTGGTCAACCCAGATATTGTTCCCCAGAACACCATTTACCAGGCCGCCAAGTGGCCATCTCCCTGATTAGGAGAGCTCTGGGGATGGGCGAATTTAAGTGGGCGATTTACCGGCTGATGAATGGGAGAAGTAGGTGGATGAGTTGTTCAACTGGTACGGCCGGATTTGTACCATCAAGCTGAAGAATTGTGAGGGAAGCTGTGTAGCACCGTTCGCCTTCATCAGCTTTCAGGATCCGAAGGATGCAGAAGACGCCATGTTTGGATGCAATAGATACAAGTTCAGTTCTCGTCGGTTACGTGTGGAGTTTTCCAGGTCAAACCGGCAATCAGGGGGAGGATATGGAGGACCCTGCAGAAGGAATGGACCCCCGTCCCAGTGAACTGAATAAAGACTCTTCGTCTCACGGCTTCACTCATCAGGGAGTTGGCAGGATCTGAATGATCATATGAGAGAAGCTGGAGATGTCTGCTATGCTGATGTACACGAGGATAGAATGGGGATTATGGAGTTTATTCGCAAAGGATACATGGAATATGCTTTGAGGAGACTAGATGATACAACATTTTGTTCACATGAAGGTGAAACCTCTAACATTCATGTCTGTGCTGAAAGAATTGGCAATGGACTGTACTCGACAAGTGGAGAAGTATGATCAGAAGCCTATGCCATCAGGCAGCCCTGTTAACAGCAACCCACAATAGGATCCAGCAGTCTCTGGGTTTAATTAAGAAGGGGGAGGAATGTGACGACACAGAGTTTATTTTTAATTTTGCCAGACGTATTGTTCAGTATGTCTTCAATTGGTCATGTTAGTCTGTACGTTGACTCATGTTGTATGTTAATCTGTGGAATGCCTACTGATTAGGTATTGTATCAGCCCCTGATGTTTACTAGTCTATAGACCTTGGAGAACAAATATGCAGGTTAATTAAACAATCGATGTTTGTTAATTTGTTGCATGACTGAGGATTACATACAGCCCTTGCAGTTTACTAAAGGACAAATATGCAGGTTAATTGAACAATAGAACAATGAGGGATTACCTCCTCCCACCTTCCCCAAATCCTGTGGGAGAATGCCCTGAAGGATCGCTGGGAGTATAAAAGATACCTCTCTCCCCCTCCAGTGAGACTCTACAGGACACCAGCCAAGAAACCATGGCACAAGCTGGTGGAATACTGATCTGCTCCACTGCCCATCATTGAACTCATGAAGACTTTTTGATAACCCAGGTTGTAACAATCAGGTCACCGGCTACATATCTCAATGTACTCAGTCAGCTTCATAAGTGTGCCACCACTTACTCTCTGTGGATGCCCTCCAAAAGCAGGGTGCTACTAGTTGGGGTAGTTGGCCCTGGATGCCCCGAAGTCACAGATGTTTTAACCCCTTTACCCCCGAAGATGGTTTGCATGTTAATGACTGGGCCTATTTTTACAATTCTGACCACTGTCACTTTATGAGGTAATTACTCTGGAACGCTTTAACGGATCCCCATGATTCTGAGAATGTTTTTTCGTGATATATTGTACTTCATAATAGTGGTAAAATTTCTTCGATATGACTTGTGTTTATTTAAAAAACAGAAATTTTGCGAACATTTTGAAAATTTAGCAATTTTCAAACTTTGAATTTTCATGCTCTTAAATCAGAGAGATACATCACAAAATAGTTAATAAATTACATTTCCCGCATGTCTACTTTACATCAGCACAATTTTGGAACCAACATTTTTTTTTGTTAGGGAGTTATAAGGGTTAAAAGTTGACCAGTGATTTCTCATTTTTACAACAAAATTTACAAAACCATTTTTTTTAGGGACCACATCACATTTGAAGTGACTTTGAGGGGTCTACATAACAGAAAATACCCAAAAGTGACACCATTCTAAAAACTGCACCCCTCAAAGTACTCAAAACTACATTCAAGAAGTTTATTAACCCTTCAGGTGCTTCACAGGAATTTTTGGAATATGGAAGAAAAAATTAACATTTATTTTTTTTCACAAAAATGTTATTTTAGACCCCAATTTTTTTATTTTTGCAAGGGTATCAGGAAAAAGTGGACCCAAAATTTGTTCTGAAATTTCTCCTGAGCACGCTGATACCCCATATGTGGGGGAAAACTACTGTTTGGGCACACGGCAGGGTTCAAAAGGGAAGGAGCGCCATTTGACTTTTTGAATGTAAAATTTGCTTAAATAATTAGCGGACGCCATGTTGTGTTTGGGGAGCCCATGGTGTGCCTAAACAGTGGAAACCCCCTACAAGTGACCTCATTTTGGAAACTAGACCCCTCAGGGAACTTACTTAGATATGTGGTGAGCACCCTTAACCCCCGGGTGCTTCACAGAAGTTTATAACATTGAGCCGTAAAAGTTTTCACATTTTTTCACACAAAAGTGTTTTTCAGCCTCCAATTTTGCATTTTCATAAGGGTAACAGGAGAAATTGCACCATGAAATGTGTTGTGCAATTTCTCATGAGTAAGCCGATACCCAATATGTGGGGAAAAACCACTGTTTGGGCGCACCGCAGGGTTCGGAAGGGAAGGAGCGCTATTTGACTTTTTGTACGTAAAATTTGCTTGAATAATTAGCGGACTCCATGTTGCGTTTGGGGATCCCATGATGTGCCTACACAGTGGAAATTACACCACTCAGGGAACTTATCTAGGTGTGTGGTGAGCACCTTGAACCCCCAGGTACTTCACAGAAGTTTATAACATTGAGCCGTAAAAATAACATTTTCACATTTTTCCCACAAAAATGTTTTTCAGCCTCCAATTTTGCATTTTCATAAGGGTAACAGAGGAGAAATTGCACCATTAAATTTGTTGTGCAATTTCTCCTGAGTAAGCTGATACCTCATATGTGGGGAAAACCACTGTTTGGGCGCACGGCAGGGTTCGGAAGGGAAGGAGCGCCTTTTGATTTTTTGAACGTAAAATTTGCTTGAATAATTAGCGGATGCCATGTTGCGTTTGAATAGCCCCTAAACAGTGGAAACCCCTCCACCAGTGACTCCATTTTGGAAACTACACCCTTCAAGAATTTTATCAAGGGGTATAGTGAACATTTTGAACCCAGAGGTACGACACAGAATTTGATAACATTAGGTCATCATATTGAATAAGTTGTCATTAGTCTTGAGCGCAAGTGCTTGCTACTTGAGTTTGCATCAGGTACTCAGGTATGCACCTAGTATCGCAGGTGCTCAAGTGACATGCTCAAGTCCCCGCCCACATGTTTCACGGTTATTAGGCACCCAAAAAAACATGCGGGGATCGCTCGTGCATGGCAGGCAATCCCCGTGAGGTTTTTTTGGCTGTATAACAGCTGAAAAACATGGCGCGGAGACTCGAGCACCCGCAATACTCGGTGCATACCCGAGCACCCAATTCTTTACTTCTAAAAAAATCCCAACTCTAACACAACCCTAACCCCAACCCTAGCTCAACCCCAAACCCAACCCTAGCCCAGCCCTAACCTTAGCCCAACCCTAACCGTAGCACAACCCTAACCCTGACACCACCCTAACTCTAGCACAGCCCTAACCCTAGCCCAACTCTAATCCTAGCCCAACCCTAACCCAACCCTAGCCCAACCCTAACCCAACCCTAGCCCAACCCTAACCCTAGCACAACCCTAACCCTAGCCCAACCCTAACCCTAGCCCATCCCTAACCCTAGCCCATCCCTAACCCTAGCACAACCCTAACCCTAGCACAACCCTAATCCTAGCACAACCCTAACCCTAGCACAACCCTAACCCTAATGCTAGCATAACCCTAATCCTAGAGTTCATTTTTTACGCCGTTCCTCGTGCGGTATAAGTGATTAGACGACTTTATTCTTCGGGTCGGTGCGATTACAGCGATACCATATTGATATCTGTTTTTATGATTGACAGCTGTCACACACTAAAAAACCCCTTTTTTTGGGAGGCAGAATAAACAAAAACCAACAATTCAGGAATTGTTTTTTTTTTGTTTTTTTTTATGCTGTTCCACGTGTGGTAAAATTCATAAGGCAGCTTTATTCTTCGGGTCAGTACGTTTACAGCAGTACCACATTTATATTGTTTTTTTATGTTTTGGCGCTTTTACACAAAAAAAACTATTTTATAGAAAAAAGAATTGTTTTTGCATCGCTTTATTCTGAGAGCTATAACTTTTTTATTTTTCTGCCGTTGGAGCAGTATGGCAGCTTGTTTTTTGCAGGACAAGATGACGTTTTCAGTGGTACCATTTTTATTTACATTCGTCTTTTTGATCCCGTTTTATTCCATTTTTTGTTTGGCGCTATGATGAAAAGTATTGGTTTTTTTTTGTTGTTTTTTTTTACCGTGTTCACTAAAGGGGTTAACTAGTGGGAGAGTTTTATAGGTCAGGTCGTTCTGGATGTTGCGATACCAAATATGTGTACTTTTATTGGTTTATTTTTTTTTTCATAAGAATATTTATTTATGGGTACAATATATTTTTATTTTTGGGGGATTTTTTTTTCATTTTTTTTATATATTTTTAAAAATATATATATTTTTTTCACTTTCTGACACTTTTTGATCTTTTACACATTGTCCCACTATGGGACTTTCACTTTTAGCAGCCTGATTGGCTGTATAGCATAGAGAGCAGCAGCTCCCTATGCAATGTAGCCTGTAAGCACTGCACAGGGAGAAATTACTTTGATCATGCACTGCGCATGACCAAAGTAACTTCTTGCCTCCTGGTGACCCAGATGTTGCCATGATGACATCGGGTCACCATGACAACATCCGGGACCGGACTCCTACGCCACAGGACGCAGGAGAGGAGTTATCGGGGCAAACCTCCCCCCTTGCTCCCGCAATGCTGCGATCGATTTAGATCACAGCATTTGGGGGTTAATCGTGATATATTGTACTTCTTGATAGTGGTAAAATTTCTTCGATATGACTTGCGTTTCTTTGTGAAAAACAGAAATTTGGTGAAAGTGTAGAAAATTTAGCAATTTTCAAACTTTGAATTCTTATGCCCTTAAATCAGAGAGCTATATCGCACAAAATAGTTAATAAATAACATGTCCTACACGTCTACTTTACATCAGCACAATTTTTTAAACATTTTTTTTTTGTTAGGAAGTTATAAGGGTTAAAAATTGACCAGCGATTTCTCATTTTTCCAACAAAATTTATAAAACCATTTTTTTAGGGACCACATCACATTTGAAGTGACTTTATGGGGTCTATATGACACCATTCTAAAAAACATCACCCCTTAAGGTACTCAAAACTGCATTCAAGAAGTTTATTAACCCTTCAGGTGCTTCACAGGAATTTTTGGAATGTGGAAAAAAAATATGAACATTCAACTTTTTTCACAAAAATTTTACTTTAGACCCAAATTTTTTTATTTTTGCAAGGGCACCAGGAAAAATTGGACCCCAAAATGTGCAATTTCTCCTGAGCATGCTGATACCCCATATGTGGGCGAAAAACACTGTTTGGGCACATGGCAGGGTTCGGAAGTGAAGGAGCGCCATTTGACTTTTTGAATGAAAAATTTGCTGGAATAATTAGCGGGAACCATGTTGCGTTTAGAGAGCCCCTGATGTGCCTAAACACTGGAGACTCCCCCATAAATGACACCATTTTGGAAACTAGACGCCCCTGGGAACTTATCTAGATGTATGGTGAGCACCTTGAACCCCCAGTTTGTACCATTGAGCCGTGAAAATAAAAATGTTACGCTCGTGCCCAGACTGACTGGCATGAGCGTGGTTAGTGGTCCCACTGGGCCACGAACCCGAGGAGTGCCTGAAGGGGCGTGACTAGGGGCCTCGCCAGATCCAACCATGAACACACGGTGGCTTAATCGACTCCGTGGTCCGAGGAAGGACATGGGAGGTGGCCCAGGTGCTATTCCAGGTCAGACCCCGAACACAGCTGTTGACCCACACCGGGGAATTCAGGAACACGCAGGTTTGGCTGGTATGCAGACAGGTGGGTACTGGCAGGCACGGCTGGTATGCAGACAGGTGGGTACTGGCAGGCACGGCTGGTATGCAGACAGGCGAGTACAGGCAGGTAGAAAAACAGGCTGGATAGGGACCAGTACAGGCTGGGATACAGGAACAGAGCCGTAGGTGCGGAGGACAAGCAGAGCAGAGCAGAATCGCAGGTGCGGAGGACAAGCGGAGCAGAGCAGAACCGCAGGTGCGGAGGACAAGCAGAGCAGAGCAGAACCGCAGGTGCGGAGGACAAGCGGAGCAGAGCAGAACCACAGGTGCAGAGGACAAGCGGAGCAGAACAGAGCAGAAGCGCAGGTGCGGAGGACAAGCAGCGCAGAGAAGAACCGCAGGTGCGGAGGACAAGCGGAGCACGGCAGAGCAGAAAAGCAGGTGCAGAGGACAAGCGGAGCAGGGCAGAGCAGAACCGCAAGTGCGGAGGACAAGCAGAGCAGGGCAGAGCAGAGCAAAGCTGCAGGGGCAGAGGGCAAGCGGAGCAGAGCAGAGTGGAGCCGAGCCGCAGATGCAGGCAGACAGGACAGAGCTCTGTTCACATGGAACAGACTGGGAAACACAGGAAGATAGCTAGAACACAGGAGGTAGATATGGAGGAAGTGAAACGAGACAAGCAGAACCAGATACACACAAGGTACTTGCAACGAAGTAGCGAGTGGACACAAAACTCACAAACAGAAGTACAGAGACAGCGAGTTGGAGTTAGGTACTGATTCAGACACTGCAGGAAAAGGGAAGGATTGGACATAGAGACAAACAGGTAACGGGCTAGGACACAGTTCAGACAGGAACTGACACTGGAACAGATACAGGTAATGGGCCTAGGTACTCAGCCCCCAGGGTGGCAGAAACAGACAAGATACATGACAGGACCTGGCAACTCAGTAGCACAGAACACACTGAAAGAAAGTGTTGCTCAGGCACCTCCCACTGGGTGGGGGAGGTTTAAGTATCCAGTGACTCACAGCAATAGTCTAGTGACGTATTAGGACGCACACTGTAACTTTAAGAATCAGGAAGTACCAGCGCCGCCCTAAGCCAGCAGACAAGAGTCATGCAGACAGCAAGTAAAGGAGTGCACAGCCTGGACTAATAGGTAAGTTGGTGGTCTTGCATGGTGGGAGATGGTAAGCCATGCCAGCATGCAGCCAGGGATATGACAAAAAATTTCACATATTTCCCACAAAAATGCTCCAAATTTTGCATTTTTATAAGGATAACAGGAGAAATGGCACTGTACAATTTGTTGTGCAATTTCTCCTAAGTACGCAAATACTCAATATGTGGAGGAAAACTACTGTTTCGGTGCACAGCAGGGCTCGGAAGGGAAGGGGTGCCATTTGACTTTTTTAATGCAAAATTTGCTGTAATAATAAGCGGATACCATGTTGCGTTTGGAGAGCCCCTGATGTGCCTAAACATTGGAAACCCTCCACAAGTGACAGCATTTTGGAAACTAGACCCCTCAGGGAACTTATCTAGATGTTGGGTGAGCACCTTGAACCCCCAGGTGCTTGACAGAAGTTTATAACATTGAGCCATGAAAATAAAAATGTCATATTTTTCACCCAAAAATGTTCTTTTAGCACCATTTTTTTATTTTCACAAGGGTAGCAGGAGAAAATGGAAAATAAAATTTGTTGCGCAATTTCTCCTGAGTATGCAGATACCCCATATGTGGGGGTAAACTACTGTTTACACAGGATAGAGGGCACAGAGCTTCTTGCACATTTCTTCATTAATACCGAGTATCTTAATACACAGTCTTGTTACTCTTTGGCCTTATACATTCCTGCTTCCACTTGTCTCATTTCCTTCACCATCACCCTGCTTACTACCACAGTACAGTTTGTGAAAATAATTTCCTCTTCCTGCAGTTCCGCGTCTGATTCTCCTCGTAAAGGAGAGGGTTTGTCAATATGGCCGAACCACAACAATCATTCAAGGAATCAGTGTAGTTTATCAACATATTATTTACAAGTTGCCAAAGGCAAATAATTCCTAACTAAAGATTCCTAATTTTAAAATATAACTTTTAATAATGTCTTTTAATAGATATAAGGAAATAGAAATAAGTGCTGAATTAAAATCACAAATAATGTGAAGGTCTTATTCTCTTAATAAAAGAGATTCATATTGTGACAGATACCATCATACAGAAAATCACACGAATAGTAGGTTGCCGATCAGAATAGACTATCATATATATGGCCACTTGGGCTATCAGTGCTATGCCTATACTGCTATTTCAAAGACAATTGCAGTATAATGACCCCTTTTTTGGCTCTCAGCGTTGTACGGCTGTATTTAATAATGAATAGCTGTAGTAGCTAACCAGGATAGGTAATGACACTATCTGATTGACATCAAGGGTTATTTGACCCGAGAAATAGTTTGAATTAAAGTCATGGTCTACTACTAACTATCTGATCATGCTGCCTAGATAAATGTTTGGTAATAAACTCCTGAACTGCTGTAAGATATCTCTCTATTGCCAGGAACTAATCTCAATCATAACTCAGCATAATGTGGGGCTGTGGACCACATATTATTGCTTATCATATTAGACCAACATATTAGTGCTTATTAAAGCAAAAAAAACAGCTGTCTCCCCAAAATGTTTCACCATTACTGGCATCTTCAGGGGTAATGAGACTGCAATGGCTACTGGGCTTATCCCATGACCTTATAAAGGATTGGTTGTGATGTCATAAAGTTCATCCAGTCATCATTTAAAATACAACTCCGAATCTTACATGTTATCACTGAATAAACCAAGATTGTTGATAAGACTATAAACAACAAAAGCTCTCATAGATTCCCATATTCATGGCACATGGCTTAGTCTGTCCAGTAAAGGTCCTCATAGTACCAAGCTCACCAGTCATAGAGTCCTTCCAGGTCAACCATTCAAACATTATATTAATCCTTCTCAAACCAACATTACTACTGCTATTATATTATAAATTAAGTCAGAAATTGTTACACTCAACAAATCGATTAATATCACCGTGATGATCTAAATTCTAGTAAAAAGAAAGTATCTGGTGTCTCAACAGGACCTGTGAAGGTCATGTGACCGGAAATGACGCAAGTGCTGGACCGATTACTTGTAAAAGGATTTGCGCAATGTGCAGGGGAACATCACGACAGGACCTGCCGGTATCACGTGGCTGGAAATGACATAAGCGTTAGCCTGGTTACTAACACAAGGACCTGGGCGCTTGCGTAGAGTGAACCTCATATCAGGACCTGCCAATATTCACGACTTACACTGCACATGTCTTTGGCTATAATCAGTGTGGACCTGATAGATTACTAAGCATGTCACTGGCCATAACCTATGTATACATTCTACTATGAGTGCCTCCACCACTTACACAATGAAGATGATTCCTTAACTTAATAACATAATACATAATTTACATCCTGATGATTGTTCTTATATTTATTAAAGATTAGTAGTGATCTTTCTTATTAATTCATTGTAAGTATATGTTATTAATTAATTATTACTTACTCTATAAATAAACTACAATGTGTAAATTAGTCAAACAATCATCATAATTATATTAAGCTGATAGCATCTACATTTGATCATTAGTTAACTTTATTAATTCATTTAATACAATCAAAAGGACATAGAATCAATAATTATTGCACTTATTGCTAAATAAAATTTCCTCAAGTTTAATTTCTCTGATAACGGCAGGTATATGTAAATAGTAATTCAATCTTCCCTTAAATGCTACCTTAGTCTTTCTCATAAACATGTTGTATATGTAAAACCCTCATTCAAACCAATAGAGCTACAGTAGTTAAGCTAAAGATCCATCTTGATTCTTCTTGCAGAAGAATCTTATTCAAGTCTCCTATCCTTGGACCCAAACTCAAATGTTTTATACCCCAAAAATGAATATTCAAGGGATCTCACAAAATCCTTCATATTAGGTAAATACTTCCAAAAACTGCAAGATTTACAAGGTGGAGAGCTCCCATGTGAATTACACCAGCCTGGTTGTTCTGGGGGCTTTGTTGCCGATACAAAGTGGCTGTGTATTAGTTGTTCCCGTAAATTTATACCCCTCTGGTAAGTTACCGATGGAGACATGCCTATAATATCACTTAAGTCCGGATCTGCTCTCAAAATGGGCCAATATTTGCGAAATATGCTTACCATTCCCCCTGCCTGTTCGTCGAAAGTACCAATAAATCTCACTAATTAGTTATCATTTTCTTTCTTACCAGAATCCAATAGCATATCCCTATTCATCAATTTGGCTCTGTTGAATACTCTATGTAAAACCCTCTTACGGTATCCTCTGCTGGTAAATCGTCTAAGTAAATTTTGACACTCTTTGCAAAAGCTGTCATTGTCAGAGCAATTTCAACGAGCTCTCAAATATTGCCCAATCGGTATGCCTGCCTTCAGGGGCAGATGGTGCCAGCTGTCCCAATGTAAAAGAACATTAGTGCCTATTAACTTTCTATATATATCAGTGTAGATGTCGCCACTGTCTCCAATCCTGATAGTTAAATCTAGAAAATTCAGGGCCTTACCCCCTATCACATGTATAAAAAACATACCTATATCGTTTCTGTTCAAAAGGACAACAAAATCAGAAAACAATTGTGCATCACCATCCCAAAAGATAAGTACTTTATCAATGTATCTACCCCAAAATAAAATGTGACTAGTGAAAAAAGAAAATTCTTCACTGAAAACAATTGTATCCTCCCACCACCCTAAAAATAAATTTGCAAAAGTTGGTGCACAAGATATACCCATGGCAGTACCGCTAATCTGGTGGTAGAAAGTATAGCCAAAAGTAAAATAATTGTGTGTAAGGACAAAAAATAACAGTGAGATTAAAAAATCACTATGTGACCTAAATTGTTTTCCTTTGGTGGAAAGAAAATGTGAAACCGCAGTAATCCCTTAATCATGATCAATATTAGAATATAATGCCTCTACATTAAGGCTAGTGAGAATTGTTGATTCTGATACAGTAGTATCCCGTAACTTCAAAACCATATCCTTCGTCTCACGAATTTAAGATGGTAATGCTTGAACGAATGGAGACAATAGCTCCTCCACATATTTACTGATACCTTCTGTAAATGAGTTGTTCCCTGAAACAATTGGTTTTCCTGGGACAGGCCTGACACCCATATGCACTATGGGTAAGGCATAAAAAGTAGCCACTGTGGGGTGAGGCTTAAACAAAAATATAAACCCGTCATCTGAAATTAGACCATCCCCAAGAGCCTCTTTCAACAGTACATGTAGCTCATCCAGATAACTATCTGAAGGATCTTTAGTTAACTTTTCATATGTGTTAGTTTCCTCTACTAGAGTTTTTACCATACACACATAGTCATCAATTTTCATTAGGACAATATTGCCAACCTTGTCATATTGTTTAATTATTAGATCTTTATTCTTCTGTAATTCTTTAAGGGCTTTTTGTTCCTCATTATTTAAATTACACATTTTTCTCCCTGTTGTTTTCATTAACTTTTTCAAGTCTTCCTCCACCATATTTACAAAAGTGTCAATATTACTGTATTGGGGGAAGGGAGGAGTGTTTTTCTCCTTGGTTTTAAAGAGGAGAATGGTGGCAATATAGGAATGCTAGAAGTTTCTGCACAGAGTTCTAACTCCTCCAGGAGGAGCTACATGCCCTGTTCAGGGGGTAAGAAGATAAATTGATAACTTGCAATTCATTTGAGTTTAAATCATCTGTTCTTATGTCGGGTTCATATTCCCTAAAAAAGGAACTCAACATTGCGTCCCCATCATAAGGTTTGTTCCCAATGTAGTCATTGTAGGGAAGCTTTGGATAGAAGGGATAGTCGTTTCTTGTGAGGTCATTAAATTTCCAAACAAAGACAGAATGGTCTGCTGACCGACTTCCTTTCTATATTATATCCTATTCTGATTGGAGACCTACTATTCCCGTGATTTGCTGTATGATCACATCTGTCACAATATGAATCTCTTTTACTAAGAGAATGAGAACATCACATTATTTGTGATTTGAATTGAGCACTTATTTCTATTTCTGTATGTCTATGGCAATTTATAAAGAATATGCCAATATGGCCGGACTCAGCTTCAAGCTTTCTGATACTTAGGGAACTCCCGCCGGGGCACTCACTTCATCTCACGTTCTATTCCACCCTGGCCCGTTACCTTTAAGAGCTGTAAGCTACCTGGGGACATGCTGCTAGGTGTACCTTCTCCAGACCTTTCTCACTTGGTCACTCTGCTCTTTGGTCAGTACCTTGAGCTGATGTAATAGTGGGGAAGGATGTAGCCTTCCCTAGGCACAGAAGTAGTTAAGGAAAATGTTCCCTTAGTTAATCCTCTCTGAACTGTGGTAGGCCAAGCTAAGGGGTTAGCTTCAGTGGTCCAGTCAGTAGAGTAGAGGGGGAACTTAGTGCCCGGATCAAGCCTTGAGTGATATAGAGCTTGTTCCTGGCATAATTCATTGTGGGCTGCAGTACCTGTAAACAGCCACAAGATGCCATTGTCCTGGGTGCAGATGTCAGGTTGAGTCTGCTAGCAGTGTTACAGACAGGGATAAGTTAATGCTGTGTGATGACAGCTCACTGAGGGTGGGCACATTAGGAAAATCTCTGTTTAGTTTCCAGAATCAGGAAGTGATTCTTCAGTAAGAGATTGGACAGCAAATCGTTCAGGCAGCCTGACTATAGTGGCTGCTAGGGTACACGGGAGCTCCATACCCTCAAACAGTGGGGTCACCAGTGTGCAAGTCTCCCCACACAAGAGCACGAGTCCTGTCAGCCGGCCGGGGAAACTCATCAAAGGTAGTGAGGACCCGGGGCACTTCTAGTCTGCAGGAAGCAGAGGAAGATAAATAGGACTCCAGGCTAAGACGTGGGGGAGAGATATCGGATCCAGGTCACTGTCAGTATTACAGAAGAGTCTCTTGGGCCAGAGATTAGAGTCACAGAGATGCTTCACTTAAAGAGGAAACCAGGGCTGAAGGAGTTACCAGCGCCTGTGAGAGAGATGATAACCTGTCGGGCCTTATCCATTATATCTGCCTGTGAATATTGTATATATTCCTCTTCCCCAAGTAAAGTCCAAGTTCTGGTTAAGAACCTTGTGTCCTCTGAATTTATTGCTGCCCTGGTCCCAGAAGAGAAATGCCTGGAGACAGCCACGATCGGATGGCTTGAAGTAAGTGAAGAGCACTACATACACAGCCACACTTCAGAGGGAGGACACGTATTGTCTGTAGGGTGCCATAGCGAGAGGGGGCTACAGCTCGCCCACGACTACCTCGCTGGGGCACCTTACACTGGCACTGTCCTTCTTTCTATGCCTCTGTAGCGCTCTTTATCTGTCTCAGTCTATTCCTATGCTATCCTGTCTATTCCTCATGCTATCTCTGTCCCGATCTCCTTTCTCTCTTGGCACAGAACACCCACTGCATGCGGCCTTGCTGAGCACTCAAACCAAACTTCTGCTCTAGCTGCAAACAAGGCGCATTCTGAGTCACTACCAGTAAGTCCTCTCTGATCCTGCTACATAGCCCCTCACTCTCTGGGCTAGTCCCAACACTTAACTATGTCTTACCCTACTCACTGTCTATTGCTGGGCAGAACTGAGCTTCCTAACAGTACAGTGCAAAACATTATAATATACCACATCAAAATCCACACTACACATTACCATATCACATGACATTATACACACTACATTTTACATTATACACAGCACTGATGTCTTCAAGGGGGAACTGGGCAATATGTCCATCTTCTTACAGTGACAGTTACGCTTAAAGCAACACATTTCAGACATATAGTTGTCCTTAAATGTGGTAACATGGCAGAATTTGACACCAGCAAACTTCCTTAAAAGCCTTGATACATGCCCCCCACAGGTTGCAGAAAAAGTGCTCCAGTAAAAGTATTTACTAAGACGGACAAGTCAGGAGAGTCTATATGTGTAATAAATATTGGAAACCAGGTGCATCATAGTTGTTATTGTTATCAAATACTCACATACAGTACAGACCAAAAGTTTGGACACACATTCTCATTTAAAGATTTTTCTGTATTTTCTTGACTATGAAAATTGTACATTCACACTGAAGGCATCAAAACTATGAATTAACACATGTGGAATTATATACTTAACAAAAAAATGTGAAACAACTGAAAATATGTCTTATATTGTAGGTTCTTCAAAGTAGCCACCTTTTGCTTTGATGACTGCTTTGCACACTCTTGGCATTCTCTTGATGAGCTTCAAGAGGTAGTCACTGGAATGGTCTTCCAACAATCTTGAAGGAGTTCCCAGAGATGATTAGCACTTGTTGGCCCTTTTGCCTTCACTCTGCGGTCTAGCTCACCTCAAACCATCTTGATTGGGTTCAGGTCTGGTGACTGTGGAGGCCAGGTCATCTGGCGTCACACCCCATCACTCTTCTTCTTGGTCAAATAGTCCTTACACAGCCTGGAGGTGTGTTTGGGGTCATTGTCCTGTTAAAAAATAAATGATGGTCCAACTAAACGCAAACCGGATGGAATAGCATGCCGCTGCAAGATGCTGTGGTAGCCATGCTGGTTCAGTATGCCTTCAATTTTGAAAAAATCCCCAACAGTGTCACCAGCAAAGCACCCCCACACCATCACACCTCCTCCTCCATGCTTCACGGTGGGAACCAGGTATGTAGAGTCCATCCGTTCACCTTTTCTGCGTCGCACAAAGACACGTTGGTTGGAACCAAAGATCTCAAATTTGGACTCATCAGACCAAAGCACAGATTTCCACTGGTCTAATGTCCATTCCTTGTGTTATTTAGCCCAAACAAGTCTCTTCTGCTTGTTGCCTGTCCTTAGCAGTGGTTTCCTAGCAGCTATTTTACCATGGAGGCCTGCTGCACAATGTCTAAAGTCTCCTCTTAACTGTTGTTGAAGAGATGTGTCTGCTGCTAGAACTCTGTGTGGCATTGACCTGGTCTCTAATTTGAGCTGCTGTTAACTGGCGATTTCTGAGGCTGGTGACTCGGATAAACTTATCCTCAGAAGCAGAGGAGACTCTTGGTCTTCCTTTCCTGGGGCGGTCCTCATGTGAGCCAGTTTCTTTGTAGCGCTTGATGGTTTTTGCAACTGCACTTGGGGACACTTTCAAAGTTTTCCCAATTTTTCAGACTGACTGACCTTCATTTCTTAAAGTAATGATGGCCACTCGTTTTTCTTTACTTAGCTGCTTTTTTCTTGCCATAATACAAATTCTAACAGTCTATTCAGTAGGACTATCAGCTGTGTATCCACCAGACTTCTGCACAACACAACTGATGGTCCCAACCCCATTTATAAGGAAAGAAATCCCACTTATTAAACCTGACAGGGCACACCTGTGAAGTGAAAACCATTTCCGGTGACTACCTCTTGAAGCTCATCAAGAGAATGCCAAGAGTGTGCAAAGCAGTCATCAAAGCGAAAGGTGGCTACTTTGAAGAACCTAGAATATAAACCATATTTTCAGTTGTTTCACACTTTTTTGTTAAGTATATAATTGCACATGTGTTAATTCATAGTTTTGATGCCTTCAGTGTGAATGTACAATTCTCATAGTCATGAAAATACAGAAAAATCTTTAAATGAGCAGGTGTGCCCAAACTTTTGGTCTGTACTGTACTGTAACAGAGATGCATCAGAGGCACCTTTTAGCAGCAATTCATCAGAATATGAATATATTAAAAAAACTGATTTACCACATTTCCCTGCTAAGGACAAGCCCAGATATTTCAGAAGTCTAGGATGCTATCACTTATCCAAAGTCATGTAAAAGAACTGAAACTTAAACACGAGAGGATGAAGCAGCTAAAGCTGAAATATTTATTGGTTTCTACATTCTTTCCACTAAATCATGATTACTGGCCACATATATAATACTATAGAGACTTATGCATTATGTCTACAACTAATATTAGATCAGCTCAGTAATAAGGAAATATAAATGAACAGAAGGATATTTCACAACTTTATAATGTGCAGAGCATTACTGTAGTGTGATCTGCTACAGAAATCCAGACATTACATTTTAAACATTAGCTTTTCATGACATCTGAGTACTGGCTTCCTCTTCAAGCAGCTGCCAGACCTGAGATCTAAAAGATAAAAAAAAGTATTACACTTTTTTAAGACTTCTTTATCCATCTGTATTCTCATTCACAGTAATTACAACAAAATGAGTTGTATTCACCTCTTAAATCCCCCACGTCTCCTGCACAAATGGTTTCCTGTTCCACGCCTGCATTTTTTTGTAGGTCTACTTCAGACCACTGACTACTGCAGGTTATAATGACCACAGCAGGATCATCGGGAAGTGGACGCATCAGTGCTAGAGCCAGATGGCCATAGACTGCAAGAACCTGCCCCTAGTAACTCTAAGAAGTTGCCCCTATTTTTGGTCACCGATTTTCTGACATGCTGATTTTTGGAAGGCGGCAAAATTCCTTCCACTTTGACACCCGCAATGTTGGCTTCTGACCAGGCCAATCAGCAAGGCATTTTGAGCGGGTCCCTATCCTTCCAGGGTTTTTTAGTTGTTTTTTTTAATAGGTTGCCATAATACATGGGAAAGGCCTTCCTTTTTCCTGGTCAGTGTACTTTATAGTTGACCTCTCCCGCCTATTCCACGATCCTATAGGGCCCCTGCCAATGGGTAAGGAACTTGCTCTTCCCTGTGGGCACTAACACAAGTACCCGATCCTCAGGCTTAAATTGTCTCAGTCGAGCCAACCGATTATACCCCGTGGATTTTTCCTTTTGGGCCTTGACGGGGCGCTCTTTTACCTATCCCTTCACTTTGTTCCCACAACACAAAAAATCATTATGCCTGGCCTCTTGTGGAAACCGACTATCGCCTCTCGTCTCCTGAGAAACCCCATTAACATTTTCTAGAGTACCTTTTATAGCTAAGTCTCTGAGCTGGGCAATCCCAAAGTTGTCCTGGGAAGCCTTTAGGTCAGGGATATTGGCTTCAGGGGATGCTTCCTCATCCTCCTTTCTAGCCAGTATAGCGAATGGAAATTCACCGTTTACATCATATGACTTTTGGTACCATAGCTGGACTCCTGGCGGCATACTAGACTGGTGAGTGTTATAGTTTTAGCCTACAAGTCCCAGAACAAAGGAAAATCTCAACCGATAACAATAACATGCAACAAGTGCTTTACCACTCCCACTTGGTGGGACACGGAACCATAGCCTGTGCATATGTTGACCTGGGCCATGGGATAGTTTGGCCATAGGTAGCGTTCACAAAGGGAATGCAGTTTTGGTCCAAACGCATGCAGTTTTTGATGCTTTTCACAGGTTGCATGGCACCAAAACAAAAAAATCATGAACAGAGATCACCTTGTCCAGGTGCTAACAAACCAGAAAGACTCTGGCTACTCATACACGGCTGAGCTAGCCCCAGCTCGGTCAAATAAAACAGCTTTAATCAATAGCACCCACTTATACTTGCAGTTCTCTGTGCACGGCCAGTGCAGACTCTTCTAAGAGAGGGATTCTGGCCTGTCTCTCTTTTCAGATCCAAGACACATCCAGTCTGGTCAGATTCCCTAAGCTGACTGACTAAGGATAACAGCTATCCTAGTTATATACAGAGCTAGCCAAGTTATCTAATCAGAGCCTGTAGAGCTAGGATTTAACCCTAGCCTAACTGGCTTTGCTACATCAAGTAAACACATTGTACATTAGTCAGCAAAATACAGCGGCATAGAGTTAAATAATGACACATAGTTACATGTAAAAAGATCAAATAAGCTGGTAAAATGTCAATAAGTATGCTATAATAAAGAAAGGCCAAGTTAATGGCAGACCATTGGGGGTTGATAAGTAATTACATAGTGCATTAATCAAAAAAGTGCAGCAAGTACAGTATTTGAAAATGACTAACAATTCATAATGTGCCACAAAATTATCCTTATTTTAAAAAATCTCTAATAAAGTAATTGATTGTAAAGGGGTTGTGTAGGCTTGACACAAAAGTCTGCAGTCATTTTATGTGATTGCTTACCATGCATGCGGTCAAGATTTTCCAATGCCGGTCCAAGAGAGGGCGGTTATGGGACTGCAAGTATGTGATATGCATAATCCCAGCCACATTCCAACTAGACGTTCGCTGCCTCAGTCAATACGACACTGAAGAATCCTGATGGCAAGCATTGTTCACAACATGGGTGTACCCAGGATCAAAACTAGGGGGGGGCAAGCCATGGTCACAGATACCGAAGAGAAATATATATATAGTACAATGCAAAGATTTCACTTCTTACATTACATGAGTGATATCTATTGTAAATTCCACAATAGCTCAGAAACCGGTGAATCGCTCCACACAGTATACTGGCCGCCATAAAATGCCCCATACAGGATACTGGTCCCCATATAATGCTCCATACAGGATACTGGCCCCCATATAACGCTCCATACAGAATACTGGACCCTATATAACGCTCCATACAGAATACTGGCTCCCATATAACGCTCCATACAGGATACTGGCCCCCATATAGCGCTCCATACAGAATACTGGCCCCCATATAACGCTCCATGCAGGATACTGGCCCCCACATAACGCTCCATGCAGGATACTGGCCCCCATATAACGCTCCATACAGAATACTGGCCCCCATATAATGCTCCATCCAGAATACTGGCTCCCATATAACGCTCCATACAGGATACTGGCCTCTATATAATGCTCCATACAGAATACTGGCCCCCATATAACGCTCCATACAGAATACTGGCCCCCATATAATGTTCCATACAGAATACTGGCCCCCATAAAATGCTCCATACAGAATACTGGCCCCAAAATAACGCTCCATACGGAATACTGGCCCCCACATAACAATCCATACAGGATACTGGCCCCCATATAACGCTCCATGCAGGATACTGGCCCCCATATAACGCTCCACGCAGGATATTGGCCCCCAGATAATGCTCCATGCAGGATACTGGTCCCCATATAGCGCTCCATACATAATACTGGCCCCCAAATAATGCTCCATACAGAATACTGGCCCCCATATAATGCTCCATGCAGGCTGTTCCCCACACATAATGCCTAATGCAGGCTGTTCTCCCCCACATAATGCCCCACGCAGGCTGTTCCCCCCACATAATGCCCCATGCAGGCTGTTCCCCCCTATATAATGCCCCATGTAGGATGTCACCCCACCTTATAATGCCCCATGCAGGATGACACCCCCCCCTTCCTTATAATGCCCCATGCAGGATGTCACACACTCCCCTCCCTTATAATGCCCCATGCAGGATGTCACCCCCCCTCCCTTATAATGCCCCATGCAGGATGTCACACCCCCCCTTATAATGCCCCATGCAGGATGTCACCCCCCCCTTATAATGCCCCATGCAGGATGTCACACACCCCCCCTTATAATGCCCCATGCAGGATGTCACACACCCCCATATAATGCCCCATGCAGGATGTCACACACCCTCACCTCGCCCCCCCTCCCTTATGCTGCCACAGGCCTCCATACAATAAAAAAAAAATATATCAAATACTCACCTCACTTCTCACCTGCTGCCACTGCTCCGGACTCCAGCGTCGCCCGCCTCATCCCGCTCTGCGCTGTGACTGCTCAGGAGAGAGCGCGGTGTACAGACGTCACCGCGCCCTCTGACCTGAGAATTCACAGTGCAGCAGCCGCGGAGGATGCAGGAGCTGCTGCGGAGGCATGGGGAGAAGTAAGTATTGTGCCGGGTGCCGGGGCCCTGAGCAAGCGGGGGGAGCGGGCGCTGATGGTGAGGGGCCCCCCCGCCTGCTCAGGGCCCCGGCATTTGCTGACGCCGGCCCTGGTGTGCGGCTTGCGTGCCTGCTTCTAGGGGGGGGGGTTGCTGCCCCCCCCCCGCCCCACGGTGGGTACACCCATGGTTCACAATGTGAGGATTCACAAGTCTGCGCTCATATAGACTGACTGCTGACTTTCATGCCAAACCTGGACAACCCCTTTAATATAAGGTTTGTTTAATTGTACGTGCAACCCTACAAACCCTTGCTTCTATTTTTTATATGGTTTCTTTGTTTGTTTAATATGAAAAATGCTTGGAAATCTCTTTAAAATCACTTGTTAACTCATATACAGTATTACTCTATAGATGAAAAAATGATTACTTTAAAAATATGCATTTTTGTCCACCCCATAGTATTTTTTCTATCTCAGTCAAAGTCATACAAATATGGGCACCACCCTGTAGTTTTTCTCTTTTGAAAAATCTGTTTATTTCCTCCTTGTGCAGCTATTCTTCAAATATCATAACTTGCTGTAGGTTATATTGACCTGTCATTTTTCAAGATATGTTCATATGTGTGGCAAATCATGAATTACTTCAGCTTCGGGTTACTAATGACAACATTAGAAAATCCCAGAGACTGAAAGAATGAGCAGAATTTGTGAAGAGTAATTGGCTAAAAGTGGATTGCCTACTCATTGGACATAGCATGTATAAAGGGAGATAAATGTGTATCTATTAATGTTATCACTTGGACAACCTATTTTTAAACCCAGTCAGGTACAATGATCGGCTGATCGCTAGATCTGACTTCTACACCTTGCTGCAATCAGCTGTTATTAGATTGTCTTGATAAATCATGACCTTCAAAAACACTTCAGTTGATTCATGAATGTAGTCACTACTTTTTTCCTCCAGAAACTAGTATCTTTTAGATATTTCTCTAAAATCGCTTGCTAAGATTTTGACATCTCAATAGAAAAAAAGTCAAGCTGCAAAAAGCTAGGTAAAGACTAAAGACAATCAAACACATTATACTGATGTTGGCCAAACCACTGATTGTGATGGGACCAGCCAACCATCTAATGTGTATTGAAAACATATTCAGGCCCCAATGAGCAGCAAGTGTATGGGAGCTTCAGGAGAGATAGCTGTCAGCCAAATATGTATTCAACCAACCTTAATTTGGGGTCTCTGGACACATTAAGAGGTTGTACAAGATTAAGTATTAATTTTGTGTAGGAAGTACAATAATTGCAGCATTACTCACTCGAACATATCCCATCTCTACAGCGTAGGCCGCCCGTCTCCTCCATCAGGACTGTAAGGGATGTCGTCCTGTTCTTTACTTCATCTGCATACTCATACTGAGGCCTGTGATCGGCTGCAGCAGTCAGGTGACTGGTATAGGATGTCATCGGCTGTGAAAAATTGACATCCCATTCCATTATTCTGACTGTTGCAGACAATCGCAGGTCACAGCATCAGGTGAAGAATGGGGCGTCACTACTTACATTCCCAGTGGAAAGGATGGGAGTGGCCAGGGCTGTGTTCCAATGGAGGTTCATTCAAGTTACTTTTTCTTAATTAATTTTTTTCAATAGAATTAACTTCCTTTAGAGCATATTTTAACTTAGATAGGCTTTATTATAGACCAGCAGCATAGCTACCAGGGGGTGCGGTCGCCTTGGACCCCAGCGCTCAGAGGGGACCACCCAGAGCTATGCTACTGTTAACTATATCTGTGTGCAAACCTGTTAAGAGACACAGTGACCCTGCACTGCCACACTCCATTGGTGAAACAGTGGCAGAAGCGCCGGTGCGAGCACAGGACTTCAGAGTGGTGACATCATCGTGCCACGCCAGGACTCTGACGCCCTGTGTATACGTCGGTGCTATGACATCAGCACACTGGTCTGACCGAGCCTCGCCTATGGACGCTTCAGGATCCTGGATTAGGTGAGCATATGATATTTATTATTTTTATTAAAATTGTGGTATGATATGGGGGCTTCATAAATAATGGAGGACCCTCATACAGTGTGGGAAGCCCTAAAACAGTGTGTGGAGGGTGCCCTCATAAAGTGCGGGGACTATTATATAGTGTGGTAGTCAATCTAAGGGCCATTATATCGTTTTGGGGCTAATGCAGGGCCATTATATAGTTTGCCAGCTAACGAAGGGGCCATTATATAATTTGGGGGCTAATACGGGGACCATTATATAGTTTGGGGGCTAACGCAGGGGCCATTATATAGTTTGGGGGCTAACACAGGGGCCATTATATAGTTTGGAGGCTAATGCGGGGGCAATTATACTGTGTGGGTGCTAATGCAGGGGCCATTATATAGTTTGGGGGCTAATGCGGGGGCCATTATACAGTTTGGGGGCTAATGCAGAGGCCATTATACAGTTTGGGGGCTAATGCATGGGGCCATTATACAGTTTGGGGGCTAATGCATGGGGCTATTATACAGTTTGGGGGCTAATGTGGGGTCATTAAACAGTTTGGGGGCTAAAGTGGGAGCAATTATACAGTTTATGGCCTATCATGTGGGCAATCATACAATGTGGGGACTATTGTGGGTGTCCCTCATACAGTGTGGGAGACTCTCATATAGTGAGTGGGCCCGTCACACATTGTAGGGACATCTGTGGGGGTTCTTATAAAGTGTGGGGGCCATTATACAATGTGGAAGCAAATTTGAGTGCCATTACACAGTATGGGGCCTACCGTGATGGCCATTATGCAGTGTGGGAGCTAATGCGGGGACCATTATACAGTTTGAGGGCTACTGTGAGGACCATCATAAAGTGTGGGGACTACTATGGGGGATATTACACAGTGTGAGGTTTACTGTGGGGGTCAGTAAGCTGTGTTTTGGGGGAGCACTGGGGACATCATATTGTATTTAGGGAGCTGGGGGCCATTACACTGTGTATAGGGGAGCTGTAGACCATCAAACTATGTATAGAGGAGCTCTGGGCCCATCATACTGTGTATAAGGGATGTGTGGGCCCATCATATTGTGTATAAGGGAGCTTTAAGGGAATTACACTGTGTGTAGGGGAGCTTTGGGTCCATTATACTGTGTACAGGGAAGCTGTGGGGTCATTATATGGAAGCTGTGGACACATCATAGGGTATATAGGGGAGTTATGGGCCCATCATACTGTATATAGGGGGCTGTGGGGACATTATTCTGTGTATAGGGGAGCTGTGGGCCCATCATACCGTGTATAGGGGAGCTATGGGTCCATTATACTATGTATAGGGGAGTTGTGGGAATATCAGACTGCGTATTAGTGAGCCGTGGGCCAATCATACTGTGTATAGGGAAGCTGTGGGCCCATCATACTGTTTATAGCAGAGATGTGGGGGCATTGTACTGTGTATAGGTGAGCTGTTGACCCAGTACACTGTGTATGGGTCTCAGGGGACATTATTACATGTTAAGTGGGCACTTAAGAAACATTATTGTTATAGGGGCACTCAGAGTATTGTGACCATCAAAGGTGCACAGGGAACATTATTACTTTCTATGGAAAAAATGTGGACACTATTTTCTAGGGTATTTGCACAAAGTATTAATATTTTCTAGCGGGCAATGGCAATTTTACCATCTAGAGTGGACAAAAGAGGCATTATTACTATGTAAGGGGCATAATGGTGGATATGACTAGGTGGGGCAGTTAGAGAAGCACGGTTATTGTGACAATAGGTGCAGTAATATGGACACATATGGCTGCAGTGACTCAGCATAGGAGTATCAGCAAGATGAGGCGTTTGTGCAGGTTGGGAATAGAAAAGGTGCTAGAAATGTGAGAAGTTAAATGTGTCTTTGTTGTAATTTCTGCAGATGAGTCGTGGTTTGAAGAAGTCGGTCTGGGCCAGATGGAAAAGCCGGGAAAAGTGAACGACTCCATCAGAACAAACATCAACTGTAAGTCACCATCTATAACTGTACTGTGTAGCATCGGTGTCTCTGCCTCCTGCCGGGCAGAGACGCCGTTCCCCTCACTGCCGCAGTCCCGGTCCGGCATCTTCATGCTCCCCTGCTGCTGCTGTGGCGCGCAGCTTCCTGGGCACTGTGCTTAGGGCACACGACCTCCCTCCCTCTTAAAGGAGCCGCGCGCGCAATCCTAAAGAGTCCCCGGCCAATGGCCGGAGGACTTCCCCTATATAAGGCACCTCCTCCAAAATGGAGGTGCCTGTGCAAGGTTGTTGTTTTGTGTGCTAACACTTTCCTCAGCCCTCAGGTCCCGCTGGTCAGTCCAGCCCGCCAGTCTGTCTTATAGTCCAGCCCGCCAGTCTGTCTTACAGTCCTGCCCGCCAGTCTGTCCAAGAGTTCTGCTCGCCAGTCTGCCAGTTACCTGCCGTGCCTGCCAGCCTGCCTACCTGGAGCACCTGCCAGTTACCTGCCATGCCCGCCAGCCTGCCTACCTGATGCACCTGCCAGTTACCTGCCGTGCCCGCCAGCCTGCCTACCTGGAGCACCTGCCAGTAACCTGCCATGCCCGCCAGCCTGCCTACCTGGAGCACCTGCCAGCTACCTGCCGTGCCCGTCAGCTTGCCTACCCGGAGCACCTGTCTGGCTATCCGCCGTACCCGCCTGCTTGCCTACCCAGAGCACCTGTCTGGCTATCTGCCGTACCTGCCTGCTTATCTACCCAGGCCACCCGTCAGCCTTCCTGCCGTGTTCTTCCGCTGTACTGGTCAGCTTCTGTCATCTGACCCGTGGGAGTCACCTGCTCTCACACAAGGTGGGTCCCAGAGTGGCACCTGGTTGACTTGCCCGGTCCCTCCCTGGTTTACGGAGTCGACTAAGCCGCCGTGTGACCTGGGTCGGTCCGAGTAGGCACTTAGTTACGCCCCTCTGGTGCCTCTTTGCACCGACGCAAAGAGGTTCCACCACCCGTAACATACTGTAATCACTTGTATGTTCTGCAGCACTGGTATCTACCACTGTATGGTCACCATATGGCAGTAATATCAGTTTTGGTCTTATTATAGAGATTTATTTTCAGTAACAGCATAGTCATCTGCTGACGTTCTCCTGTACCCACAATTAGGGTGCGCTATCGTAGTTGTAATAAGGGTTACCTGTTAGGGGTCCACTTAGATGTTTTGCCCCCCACTCCATGAGCTGAACCCCTAGTTATGCCTCTGTTAAATATAGACCCTAGATAAAGATAGATCGGGGGTTTACTCAGTGTATTACTTCATTTAATATTTCATATTGTTAGGGTTTAGAAAACTTTTACGAATTTTTGCTACCTCAATGAAGCAAAGTAGTTCATATGTGGGCAATTCCCAGTCATTTTATTTTGCTCTTCACCTCCTTTGAAAAATGTGGTTATTTCCTCATTGCGCAGCTTTTATTCAGAAAACAACATGCCAAGTTGTAGCCTATATCTGAACCTAGGATTTTGAAGATATCTTTTTCAAGAAATCAACAGATGAGTGACAGATTTATGACGTGGAGAAGTCCATCCATGCACCCTGGGTCCTGTGGTACCTGTGAACAGCAGGGTGCCACATTTACCTCTTTTGAAAATTACCAGCAACACATGAAAATACCAGGAATTAAAAAAGAAAAGAATAGTTTTCATAAAAAGTAATAGAGTTAAAGTGGAATGGCTACTAGAATATATAATGTGTACAGGAGTATTCATAGAGTCTACATGGTGGATTAATTATTACCACCAGGATAACCCCTTTTTAAGGCGAAGCACAGAGATCAACTGAACACCATGCATCTGGCTTTTATTAATAAAAAAATAAGCAATTATCATGTATTTTGTTGTTTTTTTTCTTTGGTACACATGCAATTTAATAATACATGATAATACAATAAGAAATACTAAAATCACTAGTTAACAATTTTTGGACCGCCAATAAACTGTAAATGTCTGGGTAGTCCGCGTTCTACTCTTCAATGGCGTTCTAAAACATCTTTGCATAGTAGAGCAGCTGCATGTGATTGTGCAGCTGTGGAAGCGGGGGGGCAGCTGTCAAGCATGGCCAAGCTCCCCATAGAGAAGGCACAGATGGTTTATTACCACCTCTGACTTCTCGATCCCTGAACCCAGCAGTCATGTGATTGCTGGGTGTAGGAATGGAGCAAGAACTGCTGGGTCCTAGGAAACCCAATAAATCCTGCTATGCAGCGAGGAGGCCACATTTAGAATGTAACTGGATCTAATATTCCTAGCCCCAATAACAGAGGAAATCAGATTTTTTTTTTTGTTTAAAGATATTAAAATGTGTGAGATAAAGGAAAACTAAATAAATGTAAAAAAAAATAATAAACAAATAAAATGTAGGCAAAAAATAATAAAAATCCACTGCCATTTCAAATTGTTGTTATTATCCCCGCCAAAAAACAAGTGTGACTGATATGTAAAAAAAATTGTTAAAGAAAGTGAAACAAATTTTAAAATGTATTAGCAATCCTTTGTGATCATAAAAAAAATGTGAAAAACAGGCATGTTTTCCTTATTTTCCCATTGATATCACCTGCTGAAAATAACATAAAAATTAAGCCCAATATCACAACAACAAAAAGATGCAAAAATTTATAGAGTATTAGAATGATAAAAATATTACAGCTCTTTAAACCGCATACATGAAAAAAATAAAACATGTCTGATCAGCAAAGGGAGAAAACGGTCTGGTCCTTAACTAGTTAAGATAATCTCAAAAGGTGCTAGGACTGTAGCTAGGTATCTTTACCTTCTACAGGTTCTTAGTTTGCTGCTCAGAAATTTAGGTATACTGATTAAAACTTTGTGTTGAGATCAGTATTCAGACTCCTGCTTCTGAGTGCAATCTGTAGACAGTGGATTACAGTGGATCAGAATGTGTCGCTCAGAATTTATAGAACAGCCTCTTATACATCAGTAATGGTTTTGTGTTTCTAATTTAACACTAGTCAGATTGTAACTGAAATTATTCTTTACATAATGTATTTGTAGATTTCATAATTTTTTTTTAACAAAAATAACAATAACATAGGTACTTCTATCAAGTAAAATACTTACAGGATATGATTCAATTTCCTCCCACTTCTTTTATTTTCCAATAACTCAAATGAATTATTTCAATATTATTTCCAGAGTCTGAAACATCAAATTCTTAAATATCAACTTCACAGATAAAATAGTCTTAAAGTGTAACTGTGGTTTTAATTAATCAATAATTAATTAATAATTAATCAATAGTTCACATGAAAGGAATGCACTTTGTAACATATCTTATCAAAGAAATCTGCTTCTTTCTCTGCCAGGACACACAAAAATATTCAAAATTCCCAATTTTCAGGTAAAATCTGTCTTTGGTGAAGACAGATTTTTAAATCACTGAAAAAGGAGAGGATATTTGGTACTGATAAGACTCTAATGTAGAGGGGAGAAATTGAGGGAGGAGGAGGAGCTAGAATCAGAGCTCCTACCTCTTGCTCTCCCTCCCATTTGTATAGAATCTTACCAATAGTAACTGCCATTTTGTATTTCAGTAATGTAAAAATCTGTCTTCACTGAATGCAGATTTTACTTGGGAATTGAGAATTGTGAGAATGAATAGTCAGTCCAGGAAGAGAGAGAAGCAGAAGTGTCTCTTGAGGGGGGATGAGTCAGCCTCATAATTGAACATATTGGATTGAGTTATAATTGTGAAAAAAGAGCTGGCACATCAATCCCTAGTGAACTAGGACCTCCTGCTGTGAACAGGTAATTATAGCAGGATATTTGCTGGGAGCCAGACACAAAGTCTGGCATCTTTATATTCAAGAGGCAAAGAAGGGACAAATCTAGCATCTTCAGAGGTAACCCTTCCCCCTTCAAAGCAAAACCAGACAATTACAGTCAGACACCCTGTCTCCAGTGTCGAGTTATAAATATTGGGGGTTTTATGGTAAGCATAGATTCAATATTATGGGAGATTTATTTTCGGAGTCGTGAAGAAGAAGCGAACATAATGCATCTACTTACGTCAGGGGAAGGCCTGCCGATCACCTCCAAATTAATAAGGGACAGATGGATGTCGATATATATGCCATATTTCCTATCTATGGAAAGCTAAAATCATAATCGGAAATATGGTATTAATATCTCCCACCTGGGACCTACAGGGACGAAGATATCCTGAAAGTTGACGAAACACACATCAGGGGTTTGCCTGGCCACCCTACAGGTTCTATAATTCATTGTATATTTATTCAATATGTATATCCCCATGTGTCAAATGATCCTTTTGCATGTCTATTATGTTCAACTTTGGACCTTTTCTTTGACCGATGAGATCCCATAGTGAATTAATTATATAGTTTTATTTGTGTTTGTGGGCTGTATATTATATCAATACACAACATATTATGTATGCCTATGCCACATGAACTCTCTACTGAGTCTGACAAATTATTATGTATATCAGTAGGATTCATTTCCACGTAACATACTATTTTGAATGTCCATATATTCATGATTGGGAATGTGTTTTGGGAATTACCTGTTTGGTTGAAGCCTATGTATGACATTCTCCTTTTCTAAACTAGATTTTATTATGTGATCATATTTTTTTGCATCTACTATCAATAAATAATTTATATTTTAATATTCTTGGCTAATACTCCTAGTTATATATAGGTTGTGTGGATGCCAACATTTTCAAAAGATCTAGCCACATCCCATGACCAGCCCCTATATGAGCCCACCAAAGGGAGGTATTTGGGCGTAACCTTTATCTAATAAAATTAGAGTTTGAGTTTTTATCATTGTCAGTCCTGGGAGATACAGTTCGCTGTAGTTCTGTACCATTTACAAAAATGAAGAGCTCCCCTTCATAAGAGTCAGAGCCATTCCTGCAACATCAGGTTTAATATATTTCTTCTGTCCTACCTTTATGTAATTATTTATACTGTATATTGTTTTGTTCCTGTTTTGTAACATCTTTTGTGTATTTTTCTAAACACAGCCTATGTTTCAGATTAAATCTATAAAATTTAATAGCTCCGTTCCTCTTGCTCTATAAACTGCATCCCTGAAGTCTCGTGAGGCAGGAGAAGGCTATAGGAAGATAGCAAAGCATTTTCAAGTTGCCCTTTCCTCAGTTTGAAATGTAATTAAGAAATGGCAGTTAACAGTGGAGGTCAATATAAGATCTGGAAGATCAAGCAAAATTTCAGTGAGAGCTGCTGGTAGGATTGCTAGAGAGTCAAATCAGAACCCACACTTGAGTGCAAAAGACCTTCTGAGAGATTTGTCAGACTCTGGAGTTGTGGTACATTGTTCTACTATTCAGAGACACCTGCACAAATGTGGCCTTCATGGAAGACTCATCAGAAGAATACCCCTCCTGTGTCCTCACCATAAAATTTAGCATCAGAAGTAGGTAAAAGAACATCTAAACAAGCCTGATGCATTTTATAAACAAGTCCTGTGGACTGCTGAGTTTCAAATAGAACTCTTTGGCCACAATGATCAAAGGTATGTGTGGAGAAAAAAGGGCACAGAATTTAAGGAAAAGAACATCTCGCCAACAATTAAGCAAGGGGGTGGATCAGTCATGCGTTGGGGTTGTGTTGCAGCCAATGGCACGAGGAGCATTTCACAGATAGAGGGAAGAATGAATTCAATGAAATTTCAACAAATTCTTGATGCAACTATAACACCATCTGTAAAAAAAAACTGAAGTTGAAAAGAGGATGGCTTCTACAAATGGGTAATGATCCTAAACACATATCAAAATCCACAATAGACTACCTGAAAAAAGGCGCAAGCTTAAGGTTTTACCATCGCTCTCTCAGTCCCCTGATCTAAACATCATTGAAAATTTGTGGCTAGACCTCAAAATAGCAGTGCATGCAAGATGACCCAGGAATCTCACAGAACTGGAAGAAGTTTCCAAGGAAGAATGGATGAAAATCCCTCAAACAAGAATTGAAAGACTTGGCTGGCTACAAAAAGCATTTACAATCTGTGATACTTTCAAAAAGGGGGTGCAACTAGGTACTTATCATGGAGGGTGCCCAAACTGTTGCATTGGCCCTTTTTTTGTTGCAATTTTTAAAATGTAAAAGAAGAAAATATATTTTTTTTTGCATAAAATACAAAGGAAATGTGTCATCCCTAACTTTAGGCCTTTTTGACATCATTTCATCTCCAACTTGCTTAATTGTTTACAATAACAGTAATTTTGACTAGGGGTGCCCAAACTTTTACATGCCACTGTATATATATTCCATGCCTTGAAATTGGATGGGTATATACTATATCTACATTCACTGTGAGTTCCCCATAACAGGCATAGTAGCGAAAGCAGCTGTGTTCTCGTCCATCAATCTTCAGTCAATTGTAAAATTGTCCTGATGACTGGAGGCAGCGGAGTGCTGGTTCCTTGACTACCTGGAAACAGCGAGTGGATATCACACAAAGTTTCTTACTTTCATGTGTACTATAGATTTATGGAATAAAAAACTACGGTTACTCTTTAAGTGAATGTGACATGATACTGCTCATACTTTACCTTGCTTTGAAATGTTTGTGCTTGAATTATTAGCATCTGGATTAATGTCTAAAAATACAAGAAATAATTATTATTGTCACTTTAGTAATAATAATAATAATTACTATTACACTGTTTTTATGCAGTACTAACATGGCTTATATTTGATTATTTTAATGTTCACTTTCACAGAAGCAACAAAGGTATTCATAAGCAGATTCAGAAACACATTAAATGGGCTGTTCAAACTCAGATATTTACAGCGCATGCACAGGAATTGCCATAAATGTCTATAGATGCAGGCCACCAGGCCCCACATGTATCTTAACAACATGGCTTAATTTGGTCATTTTTAGTGTAATAGTGGCTGCAAATGCACAACTCTCCATCTATTTGTATGGGAGTTTTGAAAAAATGTATAGTTTAATGCTTTAATGACGGAGTTTATTTTGGATTTCAGGTTAAATGACCTCACATTTCAAAAGACATAACTTATTACTCTGTTATTGTAGCTGCATGCATGCATTCTCCTCCCTGTCTCTTTTCTTCTAACATTGCTTGCTGCACTTCTAGCTATATTAGTATAGCGAGCAATGACAAAAAAAAGGAGACTAGGAGGAGAATGCGTACCACCACGGTCAGCTGCATTCAGACAGTGCTCTCTCTCTGGGAAAGAGCACTGTCAATCAGAAGTGAGGTTATCTTTCTTACCTATCATTCCAGTTTGGTTGTAAATCAGCAATTGTCCAATGTCCAGTTTTGAGACTCCCTGATAAGAATTGTTTATACCGGCTAGTGTAGGGAATATTAGTGACCACAGAATGGATATTAGGCTCTTCTTTTTAGTGGTGTTGCTGATTGTAGGCTGTTCCGTGATGGTTGAAGCTGCCGTATTGTGGGTTGTGTATGAAACTACACAAGATATTGCAGGTGAAATAATTGTTCAAGACAAAATAATTTTTAACACAACAGTAACAGATAATTGGGGCTCTCTCATCTTAAGGCCGGAAATACCCATAAAATGGCTGTCGGGCAAACAATGCTTCAGTCGATCGTACAGCGGACAGCCATCTCAGCTTGCTCAGGCAAGTTCTCCTGTGTTTCCTATGAAAAAGCTGCCAACTGACACATCGGCCAGAGGCTTATCTCAGGGAGAATAATGGGATTGGCAGTCTGAAATAAGACATGCATGATGGACATTTCTCTAGACCATCAGTCGGCCGGTGACCACACACACATTAGACCGTCAGCCAGAATTGTCAATATCAGGTTCAGGCGTCATTTACCTGATGTGTATGCGGGGCCCTTAGTTGGTCTGCACATTGATGGCTTATGTCTGGGAAACTCTATCTGTTATTACATTTGTTGCTATTCTTGATGCTAAGTAAAACACAAAACAAAATGCGCGCGGGTGGAGAGGTAGACCAAAAAAAAATTATATGATGTAAATAATCATAGTCCACAGAAATACCAGTCAGATGTTTAAAAAACTTGTTTAGGTCATTTTAATTTTAACCAAAAACTTAGGATGATATCAGAGAACCAAATGCAGGAACCGGTAGCACTGGAGTGGTGAGGGAAAGTTGAGGTATTAGCTTATTTTATACCATATTAAGGTTTTTGTGAAAATTTCAAGGACAACCCTTTTAAAATTACGCTCTCCAGGTAAATCTGCTTGCTGTCCTTTCAGGTAACTAATCCATTACTGGTTCTAAATGGCTATTATAGTAAAATAATCTTAATAACCTATGGCTGTCCTTACTGACCAAGTCATTTCACACTGAACACAAAGACAGCTATTGGGAGCTGGATGCACATAAACAAATAAAATATCCAAGAATGAAATTTATATATTTTAATATAATATATTAATCATAATATATTAGATTTTAATATAATATATTAATCATATTATATATACCGTATATATACATATATATATTACCCGATCCTGCAGTTGAAAGAGAATTTTGGAGTAAACTGTTGGTACTTCCAACTGTTCTATCCACCAAAGGTGAGGTAGCTGTTCCTTTTGAGTTGTTCATGCTTTGAGATACTATAGGATGACAAATATGTATTGTTACCTAAGTATGTAAACCTTAATAATGGGAACGTATGTTTTTAATTCATTATAATGCTAAAATTGGGATGTACTTGGATATATAACTTTCTCTGAAATATATTACAGTTCCTAGATGTTACCTTTGGAAGATGTATCGGTATATTAACAGAGCATTAAATGGTTTGTGGTAAAGTTGTGACAGTTCATTCAGCCTTATCTTGAAATTTAATGTATAGTTCATGGCTTTATGCTGACCTTTGGTAGCTAATTATGGTAAAATTGTGGGTTATTGTAACCAGTGCACAACTACTAGAGCAAATTTTTTTAAATTTTAATTTGTCAACTTTACCAAGTTTCCCAGAAAATTCTATTTAAGGCAAAACGATTAATCACAGATAGAAAGTACTCCAAGGCCTCCACTTGCCCTTAAAAAGATGAGTATAACACTCCATTGTCTCCTCGGACTGTATCCTAATCTTTTGAAGCTCTGCTTGTGACCAGCTTTGAGGTCATTAAGGTTACCGCTGGTCACACACAGAGGGTCTCTCGGGGGTCATTCAGTGTGAGCGGGCCGATGAACTGCGGTGACCTCAATGAGATCACTGCTAGCACAGTGAGAAATTTCTCACGGTGCTAGCAGTGATCTCATTGAGGGGGGGGGGACCCCACACCGTTTTTTTGAATTATTTATTTAAATAATTAAAAAATATGGTGTGGAGACCCGTCTATTTTTGATAACAAGCCAATCTAAAGCTGACAGCTGAGGGTTGCAGCCCGCATCTGTCAGCTTTACCTGCCCTGGTTATCAAAAATAGAGTGGAACTCACTCCATTTTTTTTATTATTATTATTTATTTATTGCACAGGCGATAGCTGTTGAATACTCTCATCAGCCTCACCTGCTCTCGCAGTTATCAGCACTTTGACTGGTGGTAACAAACTTACTGCCGATCAGAGCCGGTGTTTCCCGTGCTATCAAGCAGATGACATAGTGGGAAACGCCGGATGTTTGGGCCCCCCATTCATTTGAATGGAGTGCGGGTTCGGGTTCGAGATCAGGTACCGTTCTGGTACCTGAACAGAACTCTTTTAAATCTTCGGCCGAACTCGACAGGCCCGAACATCCACAGGTCCGCCCATCACTAGTTATGACAGTTTCAACAAATAAAGTTTATTACTCTATAATAGAAAGCGTCTCTAACTTTCTAAAATAATCTTCTATCAATTTCTCACTTTTTTTAGATCACAGAAATCACAGAAATTAGTAGTCAATGATTATCAATAGGATCAGTAGGATTCTCTGTTGTTCACTTCCAGGGAATGAAAATCTGTCCCAGTCATGTGATGAACACACTGGTGTATAACTTGTAACAGTTAAGCTAGGTACACATAGTGCTTGGCCCTACGTTCAGTGTGTCCGTTGGGGCTTACACCCGAACCTCCACAAAACGGTATTCGGGTGTACGCGTCAATGGGGCCATTGACAATAACCCTGATGGTGGAATCACACTGTGCTCTGTCATGCTGTATATGCCAATTGGACGCGGGCAGCTGTTTAGTGGGCAGTGTGAACATGTGCCTACACGTTGCATGCATACCAATTTATATTCCAGTTCATTTCTTAAGGTTTTTGTTTCAGGTTTTTGCACTCTGAATATAATTGTGTGGCCTCCATTTTCTTTGAGCTAGACATTATGTTTATATAGCTTCCCATGGCTGGGTGTCCACTAGTGGGGGTCTCGGTCCTGCTCAGCCCTTATTCACATTTACGTTATTTCACATAGGGTAAAGTTTTGACGCGGTGGGATGGCTTTTACGTTTTTTGATCAGGGTATTTGCTCATTCTGCTTTTATCTTCAGTTTTGTCTAAGACATAAATGATGCATGACAAAGCACACCATGACTCTGTCTACATCAATATAGTCAACGGCTCCCATTTTGCAGGGGTGTTGGGGTGAGCTGGACCGCAGAGTGAAGGCAAAAGGGCCAACAAGTGCTAATCATCTCTGGGAACGCCTTCTAGATTGTTGGAAGACCATTTCTGGTGACTACCTCTTGAAGCTCATCAAGAGAATGCCAAGAGTGTGCAAAGCAGTCATCAAAGCAAAAGGTGGCTACTTTGAAGAACCTAGAATATAAGACATATTTTCAGTTGTTTTACACTTTTTTGTTAAGTATATAATTCCACATGTGTTAATTCATAGTTTTGATGCCTTCAGTGTGAATGTACAATTTTCATAGTCATGAAAATACAGAAAAATCTTTAAATGAGGTGTGTCCAAACTTTTGGTCTGTACTGTACATTGGATGAGCTCATACTGTCTTTCTCACCATATAATGTTATTTTAATTAATATGTTACTATATTATATTTTGTGAATTAATATATAGAAGTGTGCTTAAGTCGTTGCGCAGCCACTGATTTGTCGAAGAAGACTCAAATTGCTATAAATAATAAAATACGTGATACTCATCTTACAGATCCTTTGACGGTCCCATTATGACACTTAGTTCCCAGCCAGTCTCTGCATTTACTTTATGATTTGGGCAAGTTAGGGATTGCTGCAACCAATCACTGGCCACAGCAGTGACCAACAGATCAGCCCTGTGTTTGGTAATTGGCTACAATGTCATATGGCTAACTGAGCCAGTATAGCTCTGGTCTTGTGTCTGTCTAAACCAGTGTTTCCCAAACCTCATCCTCACGGTCCCCCACAGGTCATGTTTTCAGGATCTCCTTAGTATTGCACAGGTGAGAGAATTACTGATGCCTTGATGATACTTCAATCATCTGTGTAATACTAAGGAGATCCTGAGAACATGAGGATGGGGTTTGGGAAACACTGGTCTAAACTGAAGAGGAGCTACAGAGACCTACGTGCAACCAGGCAGAGGAAGCGGTGAGGATTGGAAAGGTGAGTATTACTTATTTTATTATTTTATAGCATTCTAACTTTTTTTGTTATCACTTTTTTTTCTAAATGAGTGGCTGGACACTCCCTTTAAGTCTTTTGCTTGTAATTACTGTATTATATGTGAGTTTTTTTATTGTAAATTTTGTCTTGTTTTATTTCAGAATGCCTTATTTCTCCCATTAAACATATTAGTCACGTACCTTGATTGCTTTGGGATAATGGAGGGAGAAATGAAGTTCTTGTGCCACTTTCCATAGGACTAATAGATGTATTGGTAGACCTACTTGTAGTCATTGGTAAGAGTCCAGTGGGTAATGCAGGTGCCACTTGTAGAAGGTCGGCTGACTTATTCTGTGGTATCAGTGGGTCAGCTGCAATCCGTTGCACAGTTGTAGCTATTGTAAAAACACAATTTATTACAGTCATACCCTATACTTAATGGTTATTTTCTTTTTTCTCGGTTGCCTTATAGGTGCTACTTACCTGCTGTAGAAGATGGTGCACCTTGGGGCAATAAATAGTTTGTGCTTGTATTGGCAGAAGATTGTATACTACTCTGTGTGCTGAACGTTATTTCGGCTGTTGATGTAGCAGGGTTGGGTACTGTCACTCCTGTTGTTTGGTTGCTGAGACTTGTTGCATTGGAAACTCTACTTCCTAATGTCGTAAGATTATTGCCCATACTAGATTGTGTTGTAATTGTGCTGGATCTGATGTCTGTTACCCCGCTCAATGTAGTCATGTTCACCATAGATGTCGAAGGGCGGATAGAACTATTAGAGACAATGCCAGTTAAGATAGTAGACTGGGTTGGCATTACACTCGTTGAATTGGTTGTTTCTACAGCTAATGCTAGCAGGCTTTTTGTAGAATTGGTTGTGATACCTGATACTGGCAGGCTGACACTGAAAACAGGGGATTTTGTTGTTTGCATCGACTCATTTATTTTAGAATTGCCAACAGTATTAGATGTCACTGCTGTTGTATTGTCAACCGGTGGTCCGCCACTTGGCCTAAGAGACATTGTTGCATTAAATACAAGCACATTAGAAGACACAATAGGGCTAGGTGATGTCCTGGTACCTGTTATTGGTAATGCAGATAAGCTACTAATATTAGTGACTGTAGGTGTGGGCTGGATGCTGCTTAGATTAGATACCACAGATAGCACAATTCTTGAGGTTGCATTCACAGCAATTGTTACAGGATTACTGGAAATATCAGGTGATTTCCCCAATGTCAGTGAAGTTTGCATACTACTGGCTGTGTTATTTGCATAAAATGCGGAAGAGTTGGTCACAGATACCATAGAGGTCATCGGATTACTTGTTACATTTGGCAGGATTCCAGGCATGGAGGTTGCACTAGAGAGCAGTGTAAAAGCAGTTGAATTACTTTTGGTTACACTCGGAATGAGAGTGTTTGATGTGTTTCCAATAGAAGTTTTACCCGTACTTATTTCTGTTATTCCTATGGGAGTTTTTGAATTGAAACTCAATGTAATCACACTGCTACCATTAAAAAACAGATTAGTGGTTGGCCCAATAGTCACTGGTAGAAATTCTGTTGTTCTACTAGATGAAGTTACGTTGATATTGGTTGTTCTAAGGTTACTTGAAGTAGTAGAATTGGTATCAGAAAGTGATTTTGTAGTGAATGGATTGGAAGCTGCACTGGTTTGTAGTGTACTGGTTGGACTGGTGGCATTTGTTCTTACAACACTAATATTAGAGGATGCTGCAGATGTTATAATAGAGAGTATTGGCAGTGTAGTTGTGTTATTCACAGAGGGAACATTGGTGGTGAAGTTAACAACTATACTAGAAGCTGAGGTCCCCACGCTTGCGGTTGACAGTCTGTTGCTGGTGATTTCGCTGATGGGTGTTGTTCGTGCATTTGACGTCGTACGAGGAGTCGAGACATTGCTGCTCAGTACTAGCAGTTCAGTTGTTCTACTAGATGAAGTTACGTTGATATCGGTTGTTCTCAGGTTACTTGCAGTGGTAGAATTGGTATCAGAAGCTGATTTTGTAGTGAATGGATTGGAAGCTGCACTGGTTTGCAGTGTACTGGTTGGACTGGTGGCATTTGTTCTTACCATACTAATATTAGAGGATGCTGCAGATGTTATAATGGAGAGCATTCGCAGTGTAGTTGTATTATTCATAGATGCCACATTGGTGGTGAAGTTAACAACTATACTAGAAGCCGTGGTACCCATGCTTGAGTTTGACAGTCTAATGCTGGTGATTCCACTACTTATGGGTGTTGTTCGTACATTTGACGTAATACTAGTTGTAAAGATGTTGCTGCTCAGTACTAGCAGTTCAGTTGTTTTAGTAGATGAAGTTACGTTGATATCAGTTGTTCTAAGGTTACTTGCAGTAGTAGCATTGGTATCAGAAACTGATTTCGTAGTGGTTTGCAGTGTACTGGTTGGACTGGTGGCACTTGTTCTTATCACACTAATGTTAGAGGATTCTGCAGATGTAATATTGGAGAGCATTGGCAGCGTAGTTGTAGTTGTATTATTCACGGATGGAACATTGGTGGTGAAGTTAACTATACTAGAAGCCGTGGTCCCCATGCTTGCGTTTGACGGTCTACTGCTGGTGATTTCACTACTGATGGGTGTTGTTCGCACATTTGACGTAATACTAGTTGTCGAGACATTGCTGCTCAGTACTGGAAATTCAGTTATTCTAGTTGAACTAAAAGAGGTTACTGGGTTACTTATATTATACCCAGGAGTAGATGAAGGCACATTGCTGGAAAGTCCAGTGACAGATGTAGTGGAAATAGAAACACTGGAAATATTAAGAGTAGGTGCAGCATTGACAGTGGTCTGTACAATGGTTTTCAATGTAGTGGTGGCAGTAATAGTTGATTGGACACTGGTATTGGTGTTAGAAATTGTACCTAAAGTTAAAACAACATTAAATTTGCTGGTCGTTATGTCATTGCTAGAGGAGGTTATAGTACCGGAGTTTGAGATTATGCCATTAGTGGATAATAACAGCCCATTCGCTTTGGTGGTGGTAAAAGCCGTTGTAAGGTTGCCACCACTGTTAGAACTAGTAGCAGATGTTGATATGGTGGTTGGCAGGTTTGGTGAGCTAAATGTTTGCATTGTGGTAGACAAATTATTCATGGTACTAATAGAGGATGTAGGAACTAAAGTTGTCTTTAAGGTGGCAGAACTATTCACTGATGGAATATTGCTGGTTGTATTGGGGAGCACAGCAGATAGCAAAATGCTAGATGATGCTCTCGTGGTGATGGTGGAAAATAGGGCTATGCCAAGTGTTGACATAATGCTGCTCAACAGAGGCGGTTGAGTTGTTCCTGGAAGGCTAACAGGTGTTGTAATATTACTGCCATTACTAGTACTGTTACTTGATGCTGATATTATGCTGCTTGATGCAGTCACCTTTGCAGATTGTGTTGCGGTAACTGTATTGATTGTAGTACCATTGATGATATTAGTCATCGTTACTGTTGAATTGCTAACTGTTGACAATAAACTCGCTCTCAATGTCGTCGATGGACTGGTGCCCAGTAAAACATTGCTATTGTTATTAGGAGGTACACTGACAGCTGATAAGCTCGCGCCTAATGTTAGCAGACCAGTACTACTGGTAGTAGAGGCTGTGACGGCCACAGAAGATGTCTGGCTGCTGCTTATTGATGATAATTGAGATGTTGTGGTGGTTGGGCTTTGTGTGGTAAGTAGGGCACTTGGTGTGCTGGCATTTGGGGTTATAGTAAAGGACACTGTAGGTGGCACAGTTGGTGTTGATAGATTAGGTTGTCTAGTTGTTGAATTTTGTATTGAAGTTGACAAAGTGCTGCTCAGTGTTGAAATGGTGGTTGTAGTAGTAGTAGTTGTTGTTGTTGAAGAAACCCCTGCAAAAATAGTCAGTATGATCATTATATATTGATAATATTGAACAACATAACCTATAAAAAAGTGTTAATTTATTTGTATATATACATAAAAAATGTATAACATGTATGCACCGTGTATGCGCAGCCACCTCACCATTCCAGGATTATGCAGACTGGGGTCCCAATGATTAGACACACATATATTATACATTTTACATGTACAAGATGGGAATTCCCCTTTAACAAGCAAATTTTCTGTTTGGGGTTCCCAATCTAAAGTTTTAATTAATAGTCAAGACAAACTGATTAATATTATGCAAAAGAATATGTCAAATATGAGATATCTGTCCCTAAAGAAATCTTTTTCGCATTTATTAGACCTTCCTTAGCTCATTGTGACATCTAGTGGTTTAATAGAGGTAGTGCTATGTATACTATACTAAAGTTATTAGAGATAAATAACGTCTTCTAAGTATATTGTATACACATATATACACTACTTATGTGTGTGTGTGTATATATAAATATGTATATTTATTATATTACACATAATTATATTACACTGACAATTCTTTTAGCGACTGCTAGAAATTGTTGTCTAAGTCTTATTTTAATAGACATTATAAAATGTATCCTAGATCTTTCCTTAGTTAAAGTAGTTTCACTACTGGAAAACTCCATGCTTAATCAATTCAGTGCCTCATAGAGGATAAAAACAATGTACAGTTAGGTCCATATATATTTGGACAGAGACAACATTTTTCTAATTTTGGTTCTAGACATTACCACAATGAATTTTAAACAAAACAAAAATAATTCAGATGCCGTTGAAGTTCAGACTTTCAGCTTTCATTTGAAGGTATCCACATTAAAATTGGATGAAGGGTTTAGGAGTTTCAGCTCCTTAACATGTGCCACCCTGTTTTTAAAGGGACCAAAAGTAATTGGACAGATTAAATAATTGTAAATAAAATGTTCATTTCTCGTACTTGGTTGAAAACCCATTATTGGCAATGACTGCCTGAAGTCTTGAACTCATGGACATCACCAGACGCTGTGTTTCCTCCTTTTTGATGCTCTGTCAGGCCTTCACTGTGGTGGTTTTCAGTTGCTGTTTGTTTGTGGGCCTTTCTGTCTGAAGTTTAGTCTTTAACAAGTGAAATGCATGCTCAATTGGGTTGAGATCAGGTGACTGACTTGGCCATTCAAGAATATTCCACTTCTTCGCTTTAATATACTCCTGGGTTGCTTTGGCTTTATGTTTTGGGTCATTGTCCATCTGTAGTATGAAACGACGACCAATCAGTTTGGCCGCATTTGGCTGGATCTGAGCATACAGTATGGCTCTGAATACATCAGAATTCATTCGGCTGCTTCTGTCCTGTGTCACATCATCAATAAACACTAGTGACCCAGTGCCACTGGCAGCCATGCATGCCCAAGCCATCACACTGCCTCCGCCGTGTTTTACAGATGATGTGGTATGCTTTGGATCATGAGCTGTACCACGCCTTCGCCATACTTTTCTCTTTCCATCATTCTGGTAGAGGTTGATCTTGGTTTCATCTGTCCAAAGAATGTTCTTCCAGAACTGTGCTGGCTTTTTTAGATGTTTTTTTAGCAAAGTCCAGTCTAGCCTTTTTATTCTTGATGCTTATGAGTGGCTTGCACCGTGCAGTGAACCCTCTGTATTTACTTTCATGCAGTCTTCTCTTTATGGTGGATTTGGATATTGATACGCCTACCTCCTGGAGAGTGTTGTTCACTTGGTTGGCTGTTGTGAAGGGATTTCTCTTCACCATGGAGATTATTCTGCGATCATCTACCACTGTTGTCCTCCGTGGGCGCCCATTGATGAGTTGATGAGTTCACCAGTGGTTTCTTTCTTTCTCAGGATGTACCAAACTGTAGATTTTGCCACTTCTAATATTGTAGCAATTTCTCGGATGGGTTTTTTCTGTTTTTGCAGCTTAAGGATGGCTTGTTTCACCTGCATGGAGAGCTCCTTTGACCACATGTTTACTTCACAGCAAAACCTTCCAAATGCAAGCACCACACCTCAAATCAACTCCAGGCCTTTTATCTGCTTAATTGAGAATGACATAACGAAGAGATTGCCCACACCTGTCCATGAAATAGCCTTGGAGTCAATTGTCCAATTACTTTTGGTCCCTTTAAAAACAGGGTGGCACATGTTAAGGAGCTGAAACTCCTAAACCCTTCATCCAATTTTAATGTGGATACCCTCAAATGAAAGCTGAAAGTCTGAACTTCAACTGCATCTGAATTGTTTTGTTTAAAATTCATTGTGGTAATGTCTAGAACCAAAATTAGAAACATGCTGTCTCTGTACAAATATATATGGACCTAACTGTATATTCGCCTCCTGCAGTGGCGCTTTTCCATCAATGTCTGCACCGCTGTACCAAGCGGATAATGTAATACGTTGTGTAACATGGACACTGCAGCTGCAGCTCTTACTATTTCACCAGAGCGGACGTCCGCACTTATGGAATATTGATGAGCTGCAGCCAATCACTAGCCGCTGATTAAATACAGTGGTCAAATTACACAGCAATATCACATCATCCGCCATATATAGCAGTACAGATATGGGAGGAATAGTACCACTGTGGGAGGCGAGTATACATTGCTTTAGGTGGGCGTCACTACTGAGAAGTAGCTTCTGTTTCGCCTGGTACTGATGCTGATTCCCAGATTTGTACTGGCCCACAGGAGAACAGGTGAATCCCCAGGTAGCCCTGTGTGCAGGAATAAGCCACTTTTCCCACAACATGAGCAGTAGTTGGACCAATACATTTGATTCACTATATACAGACATAAGCAGCATTTTTTTATATATACTTACTTATTTTACTTGGTAATATGCCATTAAACCAACAGCGCTTTACAGACATTATCGGCACTGTGCCCAATGGGGCTCACTATCTACATTTCCTATCAGTATGTCTTTGGAGTGTGGGAGGAAACTGGAGAACCCGGAGGAAACCCGCGCAAACATGGGGAGAACATACAAACTCCTTACAGATGTTGTCCTTGGTGGGATTTGAACCCAGGACTCCGGTGCTGCCAAGCAACAGTGCTAACCACTGAGCCACCGTAATGCATCTCATCATTCATCCAACAAACTACCCATTTTATTATTATTTAGAAGCATAGGTACATTTGTTAATGAAGATGATGTTACATTTGCATGTAGCTGAACAGTGGGGCCCCCAGAGTCAATGTTACTGGAGGGCTTCTGCCACCCGAGTCTGATACGGCTTAACCCCTTTTATAGTAATGTTTTTTAAAATATAAAGGCCATGTCAGAATGGCTGTATATTTACTACAGTCTAAATATACTATACAAATATAATATGCTAAATATACAGTCCATGTCAGAATAGCTATATATATTAAACTTTCTTTGTGAAAGTTTAAACTCAATGCCTGCCCACTTAGCCTGACAGCACCTCACTGTCCCTCCTCTCTGCTACTGTCGAAATCTCACTATTATTATGACATGGATTTTACAAGTTGAGTCGATCAAAACATAAAAATAATTAACCCATACGGTTAAACATTGTGAAGAAAAAAAAACTGAAACGCCAGATTGTGAAATGTGAGCAAATATTGTTAAATGCAAGCACTGTTACCTCCACTACACGCGATTCCGAAATCCGGACAGCAGTCTTTGTTTGCAGAACAATATTCATCACAGTAGCAGTCTATTCTCCTGCAGGCACTGTTCACTCCTTTACAGCATACCACTGGGATTGAAGTGCAGCGTCCTATACAGAATACAGAAAGGTCATGTAATTCGTTATCTGTTAATAGTCAATTAAAGGGAATCTGTCAGTAGGAGTACTAATCAGCATGAGAATTTCCCTCCAGAGCCTATTATAAATGAAAGGGGGAGTTACCAGTGTGAGACATGTAACTAACAAAAAACAGTAGAACTGAACTTTGTCTCCTTACAAACACATTGGCTACAGATCTCAAAGCTGTAACAATAGTGCAACCCTGTCTGAGTATGAGATGGAAGCTGAAGCTGAGAGGAATCTGTAGATGTCAGGTATAATCACACACAGCTCTGCAGTTAGATCATGAGAGCAGAGAGCAGCCATTACACATCACACTGGTAACCCCTTTTATTTATAAAAAGCTCTGGAGGTGGAGTCTCACGCAGATCAGTGTCCGACCCATAGATCTTAACAACTCATTTACGTATATGAAAAACGTGGATATTCCTGGATTAAGACATCAGATCCCAGATATCAAGGTATCATTTTATTCAGCTTCATATGACCTTCATGCCCATATACAGGTGCATCTCACTAAATTAGAATATCATCAAAAAGTTAATTTATTTCAGGTCTTCAATTCAAAAAGTGAAACTCATATATTATATAGAGTCATTACAAACAGAGTGATCTATTTCAAGTGTTTATTTCTGTTAATGTTGATGATTATGGCTTACAGCCAATTAAAACACAAAAGTCATTATCTCAGTAAATTAAAATAATTAACAAAAAACACCTGCAAAGGCTTCCTAAGCATTTAAAAAGGTTCCTTAGTCTGCTTCAGTAGGTTCCACAATCATGGAGAAGACTGCTGACTTGACAGATGTCCAGAAGTCAGTCATTGACACACTCCACAAGGTCCCAGAGTTCCAATTTTCATTTGGAAATCAAGGTCCCAGAGTCTGGAGGAAGAGTGGAGAGGCACACAATCCAAGCTGCTTGAGCTCTAGTGTGAAGTTTCCACAATCAGTGATGGTTTGGGGAGCCATGTCATCTGCTGGTGTAGGTCCACTGTGTTTTATGAAGACCAAAGTCAGCGCAGCCGTCTACCAGGAAATTTTAGAGCAGTTCATGCTCCCATCTGCCGACAACCTTTTTGGAGATGGAAATTTCATTCTCCAGCAGGACTTGGCACCTGTCCACATTGCCAAAAGTATCAATACCTGGTTTAGAAACAACAGTATCACTGTGCTTGATTGGCCAGCAAGCTCGCCTGACCTTAACCTCATAGAGAATCTATGGGGTATTGTCAAGAGGAAGATGAGAGACACCAGACCCAACAATGCAGATGAGCTGAAGGCTGCTATCAAAGCAACCTGGGCTTCCATAACACCTCAGCAGAGCCATAGAATGATCGCCTCCATGCCACGCCACATTGATGCAGTAATTGATGCAAAAGGAGCCACAACCAAGTATTGAGTGCATTTACTGAACATACATTTCAGTAGGCCAACATTTTGGATTTTAAAAACATTTTTCAAGCTGTTGTTATAAAGTATTCTAATTTACTGAGATACTGACTTTTGTGTTTTCATTGGCTGTAAGCCATAATCATCAACATTAACACTTGAAACAGATCACTCTGTTTGTAATGACTCTATATAATATATGAGTTTCACTTTTTGTATTGAAGAACTGAAATAAATTAACTTTTTGATGATATTCTAATTTAGTGAGATGCATCTGTAGATGGCTTGTCAGGGTTGATTCTGCTGACAAATTCCCTTTAATATTCAGCTCTAAGCTTTTCTGATTCTCTGGGAATGTAAGGCTCAAATTGTCTTTATATTTCCTTTCTTTGTTGAAAAAAAGGTGATTATTTATTCATTATATTGTTCTTTACCTTATGGATTGTTAACACTTCTAGTAAGGCCTCATTCAGACATCAGTGTTGCATGTACATGTTGTATTCGGTTTTTTTCACATATAGAACACATACCCATTATAATCTATGGTTCTATTCACATGTCTGTTTTTTCCAGTAGCATGGATGAAAAGTGCCCATATAAGTCTATAGGTCCGTAAAAAAATAAAAATGTTACTATTCAAAGAAAATGGCAACACAAACCAAATTTATTTAATTTTTCTTTTACAAACTTCAGAATTTGTTTTCACCACTTAAAGAAAAAAATAAAACAACCCACAAAAACACTTTTTAAGTTTGGTATCAACATAATTGTACTGCCTGGAGAATAGTTTTTACCATACAATGAATGACATAAAAAAAAATGGAGAAATTGTATTTTTTCAATATTTCATCCCACTTGGGATTTTTGACCATTTTTCAGGACATTGTATGGTAAAATGAATGGTGTCATTCAAAACTACAACTGTTGCCGCAAATAAAAACATAGATAAAAAAATAAAAAAGTTATGGCTCAAAGGAGAAGAAAAAACAAAAAAAAATACCCTTAATTTCCAGTTTTCTGTAAATAATAAAAATAAACACAACTTTCTAACAAATTGTGTTTCAATTATTTTTTCATGAAATATCAGTTTGCTGTGAGTGAATGAGTACACTCTTATGTACATTCAGAGGCAACAAACCACCACTAATCTGAGTTTTTCTCAGCTGGGAAATGAATAAAATTATATCTACACATGGCAATGCTCTGAAAAGGCAATTTAGATAGGCCAATATCAGCGAACAGGTGTTCGTAAGAACTCTCTATCTCAGCAATCAGACCATGTAAACGTGCTGCTGATCACCAAAATGCCTGTTTGCCAGGTGATCAGATCTTTTAAACTGACATCAGGGGAGGACCTACCGCCCGTGCAGCCGGTTCATTGAACGGGGCCCCCGAGGGAGAGGGGGCCCCTCCAGCCTCCAGCAGGGCCGCCATAAGGGCATGACTGCCCTGACTCCAGCATGGGGCCCGGCCGGTCGGGGCCCCCTCGGAGCCCCGTTGGGGCCCCCCTCTTGTGCGTCTCCTCATGGGGCCCCCCCGCAGGACTCCCCGCCGTCACATGACCGGAGATGTCACTGCGCTCAGCATGGTCCCCCAGCCCCATGCTGAGCACAGGGACATCTCCGGTCATGTGACGGTGCTGGCACAATACTTACCCCTCCCCGTGCCTCCACAGCATCTTCCGCGTCCTCTGACTGTGACGTCTCAGGTCAGAGGGCGCGGTGATATGTTTACACCGTGCACGATCTCCCCTGAGCTGTCACAGCGCGAAGACGCGGGCGATGCTGGATGCTGGAGTCCGGATCAGCATCATGTGAGAAGCGAGGTGAGTATTTGATTTTTTTTTTATGTATGGGGGCATGGGGCATTATATGGTGGGGGGAGAGTGGGTGTGACATCCTGCATGGGGCATTATAAGGGAGGGGGGCGTGACATCCTGCATGGGGCATTATATGGGGGGGTGACATACTGCATGGGGCATTATATGGGGGGACGACATATTGCATGGGGCATTATAAGAGGGGAAAGGGGGAAGTGACTTCCTGCATGGGGCAGTATAAGGGAGGGGGTGTGACATCCTGCATGGGGCATTATAAGAGGGGGAGGGGGAATTGACATCCTGCATGGGGCATTATATGGGGGAGGGGGGAATTGACATCCTGCATGGGGGCATTATATGGGGATGGGGGTGTGTGACATCCTGCATGGGGCATTATAAGAGGGGAAGGGGGGAAGTGACATCCTGCATGGGGCATTATAAGGGAGGGGGGGTGACATCCTGCATGGGGCATTATAAGAGGGGGAGGGGGGAATTGACATCCTGCATGGGGCATTATATGGGGGAGGGGGGAATTGACATCCTGCACGGGGGCATTATATGGGGGTGGGGGGTGTGACATCCTGCATGGGGCATTATAAGAGGGGAAGAGGGGAAGTGACATCCTGCATGGGGCATTATAAGGGAGGGGGGTGACATCCTGCATGGGGCATTATAAGAGGGGGAGGGGGGAATTGACATCCTGCATGGGGCATTATATGGGGGAGGGGGGAATTGACATCCTGCATGGGGGCATTATATGGGGGTGGGGGGGTGACATCCTGCATGGGGCATTATAAGAGGGGAAGGGGGAAGTGACATCCTGCATGGGGCATTATAAGGGAGGGGGGTGACATCCTGCATGGGGCATTATAAGAGAGGGAGGGAGGAATTGACATCCTGCATGGGGCATTATATGGGGGTGGGGGGGAGTGTGACATCCTGCATGGGGCATTATAAGAGGGGAAGGGGGGAAGTGACATCCTGCATGGGGCATTATAAGAGGGGAAGGGGGAAGTGACATCCTGCATGGGGCATTATAAGAGGGGAAGGGGGGAAGTGACATCTTGCATGGGGCATTATAAGGGAGGGGGGCGTGACATCCTGCATGGGGCATTATAAGGGAGGGGGTGTGACATCCTGCATGGAGCATTATAAGAGGGGGAGGGGGGAATTGACATCCTGCATGGGGCATTATAAGGAGGGTGGGTGTGTGACATACTGCATGGGGCATTATAAGGAGGGGGGGTGACCTCCTGCATGGGGCATTATAAGGGAGGGGGTGGTCTGACATACTGCATGGGGCATTGAAAAGGGGGGAAGTGACATCCTGCAAGGGGCATTATATGGGGGGAGAGGTGACATCCTGCATGGGGCATTTTATGGGGGGTAGAGGTGACATCCTGCATAGGGCATTAAAAGGCGGGTGTCATCCTGCATGGAGCATTATAAGGGGGGAAACAGCATGCATGGAGCGTTACAGGGGGGGGAATATTCTGCATGGAGTGTTATATGGGGGTCAGTATTCTGTATGGAGCGTTATATGGGGGACAGTATCCTGTGTGGAGCGTTATATGGGGACCAGTATCCTGTATGGAGCATTATATGGGGACCAGTATCCTGTATGGAGCATTATAAGGGGGTCAGTATCCTGTATGGAGCATTATATGGTGCCCATAATACTGTATGGAGGACTATACTGTCCGGTCTGCACTGTGCGCTGTGAGGATTCGCCGGTTTCTGAGCTATTGTAGAATTTACAATAGATATCGCTCGTGTAATGGGGCATTATAAGGGGGGAACAGCCTGCATGGAGCGTTATATTGGGGCCAATATTCTGTTTGAAGCGTTATATGAGGGTCAGTATTCTGTATGGAGCGTTATATGGGGGACAGTATTCTGTATGGAGCGTTATATGGGGGCCAGTATTCTGTATGCAGTGTTATATGGGGACCAGTATCCTGTATGGAGCGTTATATGGGGACCAGTATCCTGTATGGAGCATTATATGGGGACCAGTATCCTGTATGGAGCATTATAAGGGGGCCAGTATCCTGTATGGAGCATTATATGGTGCCCATAATACTGTATGGAGGACTATACTGTCCGGTCTGCACTGTGCGCTGTGAGGATTCGCCGGTTTCTGAGCTATTGTAGAATTTACAATAGATATCGCTCGTGTAATGGGGCATTATAAGGGGGGAACAGTCTGCATGGAGCGATATATGGGGGCCAATATTCTGTATGGAGCGTTATATGGGGGTCAGTATTCTGTATGGAGCGTTATATGGGGGACAGTATTCTGTATGGAGCGTTATATGGGGGCCAGTATTCTGTATGCAGTGTTATATGGGGACCAGTATCCTGTATGGAGCGTTATATGGGGACCTGTATCCTGTATGGAGCATTATATGGGGACCAGTATCCTGTATGGAGCATTATAAGGGGGTCAGTATCCTGTATGGAGCATTATATGGTGCCCATAATACTGTATGGAGGACTATACTGTCCGGTCTGCACTGTGCGCTGTGAGGATTCGCCGGTTTCTGAGCTATTGTAAAATTTACAATAGATATCGCTCATGTAATGTAGTAAGTGAAATCCTTGGCCTTGTACTATATATATATTTCTCTGTGGTATCTGTGCATCATGAATCATGGTATGTGTTAAAGGGGCCCACTGAAACTCTGTCGCCCAGGGCCCACAAAAACCTGGAGCCGGCCCTGGGGGTAAGTACAGTATAACAAGTTTTATTTTTTTTTAAATACAATTAATTAACTAGGAGTGGGGGGAATCAGAGATGCACGGGGGGATGAGAGATTCACGGCGGGGGGGGCTCTTCATGCCCCCTATGAAGGGCTGCGGGTGGGCCCCAAAAAAATTCTTGCACAGGGGCCCACTACAGTCTGTGTCCGCCCCTGACTGACATAATGGTCAAAATATCATTATTGTCTATAGCACACTGCCTCAAGAATAGCTACTACACAGTATCCTGAGCTGGAGGAAAATTGAAGGGGTTGCTATATCTTTGACCACTATCGATCTCATATTAATGACAAATCCTAAGGATATGTCATTAAGGGGCTTGTCTGGGAATAGCATATTGATAACCTATCCTTATGTTCTGATACCAAGTACTCTCATCATTCAGCTGACATCTGCTCTGGTTGGCTGTAAGCATTGTACGGAGACTAACACTCCAGCCCTGTACAATTTTCAGTGACTGCTGCCAAGTAATTCAGGTTTTTTTTTCCCATTCGCTAGGTCATCAATATGTTAGTCCTAGACAACCCCTTTAACATCGTAGCCCCAAAAAACCTTTTTTAAATTAATGAGGAATTTAATGCAAGGTATAATATACTATATTTATACTTGCATTTCCAATTCCAATCAGGGGTGGGGGACCTCCATCCTTTTCTCCAGCCCCCGGGCAGCTTCCCAGGGACCAAGGTGCTCGGGCCGGGAATCGCAGAGCTTAGGCCAACAGCCGCAAAATGCCAGCCTCCGGCACTTTAACTGCTTTTAACACTGCGTGCACGCGCACGCAGTATTCACTTTTAAATAATGCAGCGCATGTAATGAAGGCTTACGTCCTTATTTACACAAGAGTCAGGTCGCTCTTCGTGGGTCGGGTCATCGTGCTCTGTGCTCCATTCCCACCAACGGCAATGATAACAGTGAAAGCTCCATCCCCCGCTGTGATGTATATGTCCGCAGACGCTCCTGTGATGTACAGTACAGACCAAAAGTTTGGACACACCTTCTCATTTAAAGATTTTTCTGTATTTTCATGACTATGAAAATTGTACATTCACACTGAAGGCATCAAAACTATGAATTAACACATGTGGAATTATATACTTAACAAAAAAGTGTGAAACAACTGAAAATATGTCTTATATTCTAGGTTCTTCAAAGTAGCCACCTTTTGCTTTGATGACTCCTTTGCACACTCTTGGCATTCTCTTCATGAGCTTCAAGAGGTAGTCACCGGAAGTGGTCTTCCAACAATCTTGAAGGAGTTCCCAGAGAGGCTTAGCACTTGTTGGCCCTTTTGCCTTCATTCTGCGGTCCAGTTCACCCCAAACCATCTCGATTGGGTTCAGGTCTGGTGACTGTGGAGGCCAGGTCGTCTGGCGTAGCACCCCATCACTCTCCTTCTTGGTCAAATAGCCCTTACGCAGCCTGCAGGTGTGTTTGGGGTCATTGTACTGTTGAAAAATAAATGATGGTCCAACTAAGCGCAAAGCGGATGGAATAGCAAGCCGCTGCAAGATGCTGTGGTAGCCATGCTGGTTCAGTATGCCTTCAATTTTGAATAAATCCCCAACAGTGTCACCAGCAAAGCACCCCCACACCATCACACCTCCTTCTCCATGCTTCACGATGGGAACCAGGCATGTAGAGTCCATCCGTTCACCTTTTCTGCATCGCACAAAGACACGGTGGTTGGAACCAAAGATCTCAAATTTGGACTCATCAGACCAAAGCACAGATTTCCACTGGTTTAATGTCCATTCCTTGTGTTCTTTAGCCCAAACAAGTCTCTTCTGCTTGTAGCCTGTCCTTAGAAGTGGTTTCCTAGCAACTATTTTACCATGAAGGCCTGCTGCACAAAGTCTCCTCTTAACAGTTGTTGTAGAGATGTATTTGCTGCTAGAACTCTGTGTGGCATTGACCTGGTCTCTAATCTGAGCTGCTGTTAACCTGCAATTTCTGAGGCTGGTGACTCGGATATACTTATCCTCAGAAGCAGAGGTGACTCTTGGTCTTCCTTTCCTGGGGCGGTCCTCATGTGAGCCAGTTTCTTTGTAGCGCTTGATGGTTTTTGCAACTGCACTTGGGGACACTTTCAAAGTTTTCCCAATTTTTCGCACTGACTGACCTTCATTTCTCAAAGTAATGATGGCCACTCGTTTTTCTTTACTTAGCTGCTTTTTTCTTGCTATAATACAAATTCTAACAGTCTATTCAGTAGGACTATCAGCTGTATATCCACCTGACTTCTGCACAACACAAGTGATGGTCCCAACCCCATTTATAAGGCAAGAAATCCCACTTATTAAACCTGACAGGGCACACCTGTGAAGTGAAAACCATTTCCGGTGACTACCTCTTGAAGCTCATCAAGAGAATGCCAAGAGTGTCCAAAGCAGTCATCAAAGCAAAAGGTGGCTACTTTGAAGAACCTAGAATATATGACATATTTTCAGTTGTTTCACACTTTTTTGTTAAGTATATAATTCCACGTGTTAATTCATAGTTTTGATGCCTTCAGTGTGAATTTACAATTTTCATAGTCATGAAAATACAGAAAAGTCTTTAAATGAGAAGGTGTGTCCAAACTTTTGGTCTGTACTGTATATGCCCCCAGCCCCATTTGTGATGTATATGCCCCAGCCACTCAAGTGATGTATATGCCACAACATCTCTTTTGATGTATATGCCCCAATGTCTTCTGTGATGTATATGCCCCAATGTCTCCTGTGATGTATATGCCCCAATGTCTCCTGTAATGAACATGCCCCAGCATCTCCTGTGATGTATATGCCCCAGTGTATCCTATGTGATGTATATGTCCCAGTCCCAGTGTCTCCTGTGTAATGTATATGCTCCAGTCCCTGCATCTCCTATGGGATGTATATGCTCCAGCCTCATTATTTCCTGTGTGATGTCTAATCTGCAGCCCAGTGTCTATTTGATGTATATACAGTAGTCTGTGTCTCCTATGTGATATATATAAAGCAGTCTCAGTGTCTCCAATGTCATGTATATACATATCACATATGAGACACCCCACTGCTTGCATTCTAGAAATGCTACATGAGTGGCCATGAATTTCCCACTTTGAAGAGACCTGCAGTGTAATATACATCTGTGTTCAGAACTTACTGCTGAGAGTTTTTTCTAAATTCTTCGCAAAGAGTCGATTGTGCTTTAGACTAACGCAAATCTGGAAAAACAGTTGTGAGTAGCAACACCATCAATGCTACATCATGCACCAAAGAGAAGCAGTTCCAGCCATCACATTAGGGGTGAGTTAATTAAATGTTTGACCAAATGTAGCTGGATGAATTTGAAGTTGATAATTTTGTTCAGTCCCCAAAGTGATGATATACGGTAAATATCCAAATGGCCCTTGGAAGAAAAAAGGTTCCCCACCCATGCCTTAAATGATGGCACTGAATACAACAAGATCCAATTAAAAGTCACCAGGGATCAATTTAAGATGGACCAGCATTTACCATGATGCAACTGAACAGAGAAGATAGATGTGTAGAATTTTGGCAATTGCCTAAAGCGCATTATCCATTACAACTGTTACACGCACGCCGCTAGGTTCAGATAGGGCGAGACAACTCCCCCACAATACCCCTGGAGCTCTGCTAACCACTCCCTGTCTCCAGTGATTGTGTTAACTCTTATAGTTGCTGGATGATTTTGAAGCAACAGCACTACTTCTGCATGTCACACTCTTCCCTCTTTTTTGAATTTCGTCCTCGATATTCGTCTTAATTGGTCAATCTAACCAATTCTGAGACAGTGATAAAAGTTGAATAACTTTATATACAAATTGGCATTGTAAAATTGGCATAACATTTACAAACATCAATAACCACCTATTCTTACTACCTTTTGCTTGTAGAACTCCTGTAAGAAATACACAATTAAAACAATCAGCATCTCTTCCTCTGGAGCTTTTCGTAGGTCTTCAACCAGCTCTCTCTCGCTTACTAGGCCAAAACAAGTCTTTCCTCCAGGTAACATTGTCTATACTGTCTCTCGGTGGTGAATACCACTCAAATGAGCTTACCTGGTCCATAGGCAGGGATACCTGTTTCCAATCGACAGTCCTTGGCTCTTGGCTTGGTTCACCAAGTGTCTCATACGTCAGCATCACAGGCCTCTTCACTTCTCAAGTCGACATCCTCATGGTAGGTTGTTCTTCAGATGCCTCGGGTTCCTCAGTTGCAGGAGTTTCTTCTGTCGCACTCATTTCCCGTACTTCCTCAGATGATCTTGGAACTGCCTCTGTAAGTTCCTCTACTTCTCTTGAATTGTCTGTTTCCACCTGGTCTTGTAATTCTGCTACTCCTAAGTGTCGATCAGTCTCTTCAGTGACCGGTGTTCGATCTTCAGATCTGAATTGGACTTCATCTGTACTCCTTGGTACAAACTCTGGAGCCTCAGAACTTAGTTCACTCTCCGGAGGATGGTACATCCCTCTCCTTGCCGGTGTGTTCTTCTTCATCTGAACTTTCAAGGTCACTATCCACCTTCAGAGCTTCAGTCTGTGGTGGTCCCTTAGTCGATCTCGGATGATGTCGGTCTACTTCTGGGAAGTCTTGTTGTGGTGGGAGATAATCACAGGGTAGTAGTAAATTCCGATGGACTATTCCGGTTTTCTTGTCTCCCATTTCCAATCGAATTTCATACACTGGGCTGTTATCGGCTTTCCTACTTACAACCACATACACCTTGTTTTCCCAGTACGAACAAAGTTTTCCTGGACCGCCTTTCTCACATACATTCTTGACTAGCACCCGGCTTCCCGGTGCCAATTCTGCTCCATAACATTTTTGATCATAGTACTCCTTGCTTTTGCTCTGTCCTGGCGTAACCACTTTGGACGCTATGTTGTATGCCTCTGACATCCGTTCCTTCCATTTCCTAATGTACTCTGGATATGTTCTGTAAGTCTCTGACACCGGAGTATCGAACATGATGTCGATTGGCAGTCCATACAATAGAAAGAAGGGTGAGTAACCCGTTGCATCGCTCTTTGTACAGCTATAGGCATGTACCACTTTTGACAGAGAACTCTTCCAGTATTTCTTCTTGTCAGCTGTTAAAGTGCGCAACATCGACAATAATGTCCGGTTAAAACGTTCCACTTGTCCATTACCCTCTGGGTGATAGGGCATTGTGTGGGATCTCTGAATCCTACAGTACTTTCCTAGCTTGGCAAAGAGCTGGTTCTCAAATTCTCCTCCTTGGTCATGGTGTAACCTCGTAGGGAACCCAAATCTCAAAGCAAAATCATTGAAGATCTTCTCTGTTGCTGTTCGACCCGCTTTATTGGTGGTGGAATATGCTTGAGCAAATCGAGTAAAATGGTCCATCACCACCAAGATGTATTCAAAACCACCCTAGCACATCTCGAGATGTAGAAAGTCTATTGAGACCATCTCAAATGGATACGTAGTTTGGATGTTGCCCATAGGTGCCCGGGTTTATGTGTTGGGACCTTAATCTTTCAGACACCCACACTCCCTGGTCACATACCTCTCAATATCTCTCATCATGTACAGCCAGAAGAAACATTCACGGATCAAGTTTGTTGTCCTTTCCACTCTCAGGTGTCCCATGTTTTCATGTAGTTCTTTGAAGACCAACCTATGGAATACTCTGAGTAGTACCATCTGCCGGTTTTGACCTCCTTTACGATACAGAATACCGTCTTCAATGAGGTAGAGCTTCTTTAACTAAAACAGATACAGCTGGTGACTCATTATCTCTTTCCTTTTTACTTGGAAACCGATTTTGGTCCACATAAAGTAGTATTCTACCAATTATCTGATCTTCCTGTTGTGCACTACGGATTTTTCCTCTTGGTAGTTGTTGAATAGACAGGGGGTGATCTTATTCTCTCGCTTTTATGGTGGTTTCAACCGTCAACGAACACCACAATGGTGTGTCCACCTCTTGATAAGCTTGTACTGCTTGGGTAGTGCTCTCAATTGGTTCCAGATTGACTTCCTCCTAGCATTCTTGCATGAACTCCTCAGGCTCTAGTGGCATTCTCGACAATCTGTCAGCATTCGCATTGCATTTTCCTGGCCTGTACTTGATGCTGAAATTGAAGTCAGCTAGTTCAGCGACCCATCTCTGACCCGTTGCATTCAGTTTGGCTGTAGTGAGGACATAGGTCAAAGGGTTGTTGTCAGTGTATACCTCAAACTCTTTGCTGTAGTAGAGATAATCTCTAAATCGTTCACAGATAGCCCATTTCAACGCCAGGAACTCCAATTTTCCGGAATGTAGATGGTAATTCTTCTCACCGTCTGTCAACGTTCTAGAACCGTAACCGATGACTCTCAATTTTCCATCTTGATGCTGATACAGGGCAGCTCCCAGTCCAACTTGAGAAGCGTCACAATGAAGAACTAACGGTAAGTTGAAATCAGGATATCCCAAGATGGGTGGTTTTACCTGGTATTCTACTAGATCTTCCAATACCTCCTGGTGGTCTGCTGTCCAGAGAATGGGCTGTTGGGACGAAACAGCGTTGTTTCTATTAAGCCCAGTCCTACCCGCGTTCTTCTTTTTCTCCATGGGTGTTGTTGACTCTTTCATCCCCCCCAAGAGGAGGTATAGTGGGGCGGCAATCCTAGAGAAGTTAAGAACATAAGTACAATAGTAGGAGAGGAATCCTAATATCTGCCTCAACTCCCTGACAGTAGAGGGCCGCTTGTCTTTTAAGGCCAGTACCGGAGCGATTTTGTGGTGCCCCTGAGGGTTCAGTCGCCACAGAAGTACTGCACCTCAACCAGAGGTGTGGTGTCTCCTTCTCTCTTAGGGTGGCAGGTCAGTCAGTCAGTGAGTAGTAAGGAGAGGAGGGGAGCGGAGTCTCTTCAGGAGCTCTGCTCCACAAGTGGGGCCTAGTGATAGAGGCCCAGGAGGGGAGCAGAGGAGAAAGGCTCTGGTAACAGAAGGGATCCCAGGGGGTACGGTGAGTGCAGGACGGCACCCGTACGCCCGAATCTGCCAGGTGTCAGAGGGATCAGGCCGCAAGAAGAGGACTGGCCCCTGGACCAGCCGTGTACTCCAGGTCTCGGCTGGAAAAACCGGAGGCTTCTGCACTTCCATGGTGCAGTTGCCACAGTCTCACCCTAATCACCGTGAAGGGTGTCAAGTAGGTCCGGGAACTTCAGGTTGCCCAGAGGGACTTCAGAGCACCCGATCGGGACTGTGTGTGGGGAAGCGCAGGGCAGGAGGGAGAAGACCCAGCGTGAGAAGTCGGTCTAGTAAGGAACATAAAGAAAACGGGGTTCCGTCAAGCGCTCCTGACATATCTGAGGAAGTGCTGAACCCCTGGTCTGGTGGACGCAGTGCGACACGGAGGCTGACACCCGTACAGTGTACCTGAGAAACTTGAACAAGAACTGTGAGTAAAACTTGGATGACTGCACCGCACTGCCTCTGTCAGTTATTTCTGCTGCGCCTTCTCTCCTGCACCACAAGCCCCAGCATCACCACCATCTGCACCTACACTGTCCTGGGGGCTCGCTCCGCCTGTGGAGAGCGAAAACATCCTAGCTGCCATCCCATCACCCCCGGAGGTCTGCAGCAGCGCCGGTAACCATTACCGGAATCCACAGGTGGCGTCACGAACACTTCCTAAGAACTACGAATCCCATATAAATATTATCCAATCCCCCTTTTTGTTGACCGCTCTGGGCCACGGACTGAGCCGCCGCCACTGTGACATATCCCTCCCTCAGCATTGATAGGCCCAGCACCGAGTCCCCCACTGCCCTGGGGGCACGTCATCTTTGGCGTCACGAACAGGATACGTGACCAGCCCGTTATCAGCGGGTATTGTGTGCCTAAGGAACTGTTTTTCCACATTGAATGTGGCGCCCGCCCCAGAAGAACGGGCGCCATTATGTGCGTGATCAAAGACAACAATATGGAACCTCCCATCGTGGGCCGGTTCCCAGAATGGCGCCAAAAGCACAACCCGCCCCTTGCAACTGTGACCGTCTGCATAGATGTGTCCGTCAAGGCGGGGAGGACATCCCTGGGAGTGACCGACAGCAGGCTGCCATGGAACCGCCCCTGAAAAGGGAGGGGAGAAAGAGAGAAGGAATGGAGACAGGGTGTGGTGTTAACCAGTCTAGACAGACCGCACCGGGCAGCCAGCATTTACGGAAGCCAGGACCGAGCCTCTGCCCCTGGCCTGCAGCGACAAGAGACCCCCCTCACCCTGGAGGGAGAAATATCTAAAACACCAGACACCGCGGGGAACGCGGGTGGTATGCCATCCAAGTGTATCGTGTTTAAGGAGGACGAGGACATGCCCCTGCAGCCTGAGGCTGATGACCCGGCTGGGTCAGCCAGCAAAAAACAGGAGTACCCCCAGCGGGGACCCCACTACTAGGTACCAGTAAATGGAACAGAACGTTGTAAATAAGTTACCTGTAGGGTACAAACTGAAAGTTTTGTGTGCATAAGTACCCGTCAGGGTATACAGACTTCAGGCTGAGGACTGTGAGCAGCCAAGAACTGATCTTGTATATAGTTTGCACTTCTTAAAGTGCCCTCTACTGGTTTTATATATACAACCATAGACCTCAGAACAAAAACCCGTTTGGCGTGGCCGAAGACGAGGTCCACGATCTGGATCGTCTATGCCCTGCAGTCACGCCCAGGGCCTACGTTGAGGGTTTTCGGACGGGTCCCTCATGCTGCTTGATTTGCACCTTTACCAGTGAGATGGACACCCTGTTTGGGATCTTACTGCAAGTTGTTTGAGAAAACGTGTATATGCAAGTGAAAAGTTTTATATTGTTCGTAATAATGTTAACCAGTACCGTTCAAGTAATGTGCCTCCCATAAAGGGAAGAAAAAGTTTTATGATCTTCTAAGCGAATGCATTCTAAAAATTTTTGTATGTCTAAAATACCGTGTTTTTGCTCAGTTCCAGCCCGCGAACGTGCTGTGTTTTACCAGGGGGGAGTGTGGCGCCCCTGAGGGTTCAGTCACCACAGAGGTACTGCACCTCAACCAGAGGTCTGGTGTCTCCTTCCCTCAGGTAAGGAGGGAGTGCTGCCCGGAACCCCAACACCCGCATTCAACACTACACTGCTCCAGGCCGGCTGGAAGGGCAAGATGCACTGTGTTCCTGCTGAGCCATGTCCCTGGCTGGAGTGGGGGGAACCAAAGAGAGGGGGAACCAGTAGTGGGTGTGGGTGGAGGATGTAGAGTAGGGGAGCACCATTGTAGGAGGTATATATAGGGAAGCCATCTTAGGGGGCTCTCTCCGCCTGTGGGGAGCAGAAACATCCTAGCTGCCATCCCATCACCCCCGAAGGTCTGCAGCAGCGCCGGTAACCATTACAAGGAAACCACAGGTGGCGTCACGAACGCTTCCTAAGAACTACAAATCCCATATAAATATTTTCCAAACCTCCTTTTTGTTGACCGCTCTGGGCCACGGACCGGGCCGCCGCCACTGTGACATATCCCTCCCCCAGCATCGATAGGCCCGGCATCGAGAACCCCACGGCCCTGGGGGCGCGTCAATTTCTGCTGGATCCATGGTATATCCTTCTCCAGACATAATTTTCCCTAGAAATTGGACTTGCTTTTTGAACAGCTCACCCTTCTTTGGGGTCAACTTAACTCCGTGTTGTTGATACCGCTGTAATACGGTCCTCACGTGTTCAGCATGTTCCCGGAAGGTTTTGATGTGTACCACATTGTCATCCAAGTACGGCTGGCAGATATCGTCCCTCAATCCTTCTAAACATGTCTCCATGCTCCTCTGGAATTCAGCTGGAGCTGAACTGAGCCCAAACGGTATGCAGATCCACTCGTATAACCCCCACGGTGTGATGAATGCTGTCAAAGTTCTACTGGACTCTTCAACAAACCCGTGATGGTATGCTTTACCCTGATCGAGGACACAGACCCAGGTACTTCCTGAGAGGCTATCCAGCATATCTTAAATCTTTGGTATCGGGTGCCGATCAGGTACTGACTTTCGGTTTAGTTCCCAGTAATCACAGCAGAGTCTAAATGTACTGTCCTTCTTCCTAACACAAACAATAGGAGAGGAATAAGACGACTTCGACTTTTGGACCCAACCTCTGTTGACTAGGTCTTGTAAATACTCTTTCACTTCACAGTGTAATGGTTTCGGCACCGACATGTAACTTCTGGTAACTGGGGTCGTGTCTTTCAAATTGATTTTCAACTGCAACGACGGGATGCAGCCTATATCAGAGTCATCTTTGGAGAATGCATGACACTCTTCTCTCAGCTTCTGTTTTGCTACCACTCGATCCTCAGCACACAAGTGTTCCAGGGTTACTGGGGGATCCCAGGACCCCGAGGTGGGTCATGCCATTTCCTCCCCTGGCAACTCCTGTTCCTTGGTGGGGAGACAGAATTCATGGTAGACCCCTGGGCAGGTCTCACTGGCTGGATATACAATTTTAACGGTTTCGAGCAACCCACCAGTAAGAATCGTAAGCACAGTCTCACCTTGAACTAGGCCTTCCGGAAGTTCTGAGGAGTCTTTTGGCACGAACAGTCTTTTCTGGACTTTTCTTCTCGGTTCTACCCGGACTCCACACCTCACCCCCACCATTTGGTTTGCAGTGATGATGGTTGGGCACCAGCCTACCTTGATTTCATTTAGGTCCATTGTATTCTGTGCTGTCTGTACTCTATGAATCACATGTTCCGCCACGGCGCTGGGTATGGCAAGCGATGTGGCAATTGCATCCACCACCAGCGCCCCTGACTTGTGTTTCGTGATGACCTCACTGATTACATTTTAACTCAGGATAGGATCTTCTGCTTCTGATCACTGGTCACGAAAAAAGGTACCAAAAGCTCAATGGTGTTGCTGTTCTTCGTGGCCCTCATTTGGAAAGTCACTTCCACCCTATGAAACGGATTTCGGTCTGGTTGACAGCTTTGCCGTGGAGTTCCACTGGTCCTAAGTGTTCTTTTAGCGATCGAAGGCAGGTATGTGGCAGGTAGCGCCTTCTCTATTCTACATTTAAAAGGTTCGCTTGGACTCCTTCGTCCCACAGTGCTTTTACCAGGAGTCCATCTAGCTGGCACTGTACAAAGCATCTTTCACCGATTAGGCTATCTTTACTGACTGAGGAATCCTCCTCCCAGGAGTACATAATTTGACATCCGCACTGGGCATTAAGTATCTGATGCCCCTGTCTCTCTTGCAGCTGTTGTAGACGGGAACACACTTGGGGATAGTACTAACGCAGCCATTTTATCTCATGCGCCGTTCTGGGATTTGGTGAGATTTGGATTTGCTTCTGAGGCCTCCTCTGTGTCGTGGTTACCAGTCGCCCCGCACTGGCAACCTCCTGTCTTTTAACCCCAAATGACCGTGACCATTGGCATTCCTTGTCATAATGTCCTTCCTCATCACATCTTAGACAGTGTACACACACCGTACTCTAATTTGATGAATGGCACGCTTCACAGGCCGGGTATCTTCTGTTTTGGAACCCACTCCTGGGTCTGAGGGATACTGGTTCTGGCCTGGAACGAATCAACTTTTTCAGCTCAATCAACTCGGCTCGCAGTTCTCCTATTACTTCCTGCCAGACAGCGCTGGCGGTCCTCTCTTTTGTTGGTGCTTTAAGGTTCCCTCTCGGAGGTGGCATGGAGGGTCTCCATGATTATCTTCGGACTGGCCACTGGGGGTCTCCAACTTCAGCTGACTCATTTTGGTGATTTTAAGAGCAGAGCCTTTCTTTAACTTTTGTTCGCTCTATGACTCCAAACAAGCTGCCTCATTCATTTTTTCAATTAGGACTTCATCCAGAATGCCATTATCTTCTAGGTACTGTTTCAGCTGCAACTTGATGTCTTTGCTGATTAACCCCATTCCCAATTATCTCAAGAACTTCTTCTGGACTAGTCCAGCATCAAACCTCTGCTCCGCTTCTACATCTCTGGATGCAAACAACAGTCTATCCTTCAGTTCAATTGCTCTGAACAAGAAACTTTGGGGTGAGTCATTATTTTTTTGTGAGAGGTTAATGAGTCGGTGGAACAATTCTGAAGTACTCTCTTCTTTATAGTGCATTTTAAAATCATCTTCAGCTGTAGCAAGGTCAACTGACTCTTCATTTCTAGCATACTACGGAGGTTCAATCCTCGGCTGATTTCTTTCACCAACCCCTCAACGATCTCATCTGGCTTGTAGCCTTTCTGTAAGCCTGCATCGGTCTGGTGCAACAAGTTCATATAAGACAGTTTCTCTTTCTGTTCACACTCTCCAATCTGTCCCAGGATCTTGAATTCTTTACTTATGGTGATTTGTGGTGTTAGAGAGGACTGTTTTCCTGATTTATCTAGCCAAAGCAGGGTAAAGGTTCTGTCTGAGTCTATCACCCGTTCAGAGGTTTTGGTCGATTCCTGCAGGGCTGTTGTTAGGGCTTTGAGTTGTTCTTTCAATTCCTGTAGTTCAGTCTGTGGATGGAGATTCCCGCTTTTGGTAATTGGTGCCGCCCCTCCATCCTCCAACTTCAACCTGGTTAGAAACTGTGTTAGCTCCTGGAGGAACGTCCCCACAATGTCTTCAGCTTCTTTCTCCCCCATTCTCCATCCATTTTTGCATTAATAGCAGCTAACAGTTGCCTGTGGTTGTGTGCTTTAGAAATCTGGTCTTCTGACATCTTTATATGATCTGCTACTGTTCTCAATTCTTCACAGGTTAACTGAAGAAACAGCTCACTAATTCTGTCCATTTGTATTTCCACATCCATTGCAGCTAGTGAGTTTTCTTTAGGGCTGGTCGCCTTTAACTGGTGTAGCAGAGTTGAGTTGAGGTGCTGTGCTGCTGTTTTTCCAGACACTTTTCCTCTTCTCCCTCTACACGCTAATTCCCGCTCAGGACTCCCCGTACGGGCCACCATTGTTACACTCACGCTGCTAGGTTTCAGATAGGGCGAGACGGGTTTCATGAATTCATTGGAACCATTACTCAGGACGACCATAGGCTGCAGCTTCTCTCAGGCACACGATAGATTCAGTTGCTGACCAGACACATCTGACAAGAGTCTTTTTCAACAGTTTAACAGTGGAATTTAATCTGAAGTGTGGCCAGTGCAATTCAGGGATATTACAGCAACAATCTTCATTACAGTACAGTCTCATAAAGCAGTCACAGTAACGTTAGTCTCTTCAGTAGCATAATTCAGCACAGATTAGATCTCTTTGCAGCACACTTCTATGCATAAATAGCAGGCTTTTCCTTCATAAGGACTCACTAGTACACAGCATTCTTTATCCTGCATGGAGATGGAAGGGGGGGAGGGTTTGATGAGGGAGATGATCCCTATGACAGGATTCCTTCCAGTACTTATCTTTCTGCCCAATAATACTCCACACTGCTAGCTCAGGGAGTCTATCTGACCTGTGTTTAGCTTCCCTCCTGACCTGAATTCTGTTCCCTTGTCTTCTGTGAGATACAGATCACACACCATCTTTCTCTATGGCTCCAGCCAGAACAGTAAACAACTCCCCCACAATCCCCCTGGGGCTCTGCTAACCACTCCCTGTCTCCTGTGACTGTGTTAACTCTTATAGTTGCTGGATGCTTTTGAAGCAACAGCACTACTTCTGCATGTCACACAACAAATAAGATCAAACTAGTAACTTAACTCTTTGGGTTTTTTTTCAATCTGGTTTCCTCTGGGCAACACCTCTTCTTTTTTGCTACACAAGTTGGTATACAGGTTTGTCATTTAATTCATAAAACAAACTGCATACGCTATCAAATGCATCTCTTAAATCTGTTGAGGCTGTTGTAATTACGTTGAAAATCCACATTATGATGATTGTTTTATTATGATATTAAGAAGAGCATTGTTTGAGTCCAGGCAAAGATGAGAGAGTTCATGAATCCAAATGTATTCCGTCTCCACTCACCCAGCTTGACTGACAGTTGCAGCTTGTACTGAGCAATGTGAGATTTCAGCAGCAGCAGAAAGGGCTAAATGGGCAAAGATTGAGTTAAAACTTTCACAAAGAATTATACAGTCATTGTGACATAGATTGTCTAAGTGAGTACAACAGCCTCAACAAACATGACAGATTTATTTAATAATGAATACAGTTTGTATTCCAAAAGACGGGGATTGATTTACTTTAAAGGAATTGTCTCATGAAGGCAACCACTTTAGAATAACACTATGGGCATGGCTTTTGTAAAGCTGAAGAAGTTAGGTGTTGTAGTGTTTAATGCTTGCCACTGAATAAAGCATATATGCATTATACATTCAAAAACAAGATGACAACCCATTGTACACTACAGTACAGATCAAGATATACCTAAAAAAAACAAGCTAGACAGAAGTTAATGTACTTCAGAAGAAACGCGAGCAGAGAATGCACCCGAAGGCTGAAATCACATCATTTTTTTTATATGTGAAAAATTGACTATTTCTTGTTCAGGGTGCTGGATCCGTTTGTCTAATGAATCAATTTTTACAATTACAAAAATAAAAATGTCAAAGCTTCTCCTATCAACTTCTCAGTTGAGCAGACAACACAAGGATGACGCACTGGTGGCATCCGAGTACTATCCATTTTTTTTCACGGACACATTCACTTAAATGGACGATTCAGATCCATAAATTGAATCTAAATTTTACATGTGAATATAGCAGTTTAAATGAATATGTCTTTGTTCTATCATGTAGGACAAATACTGACTTGTCACTTGTGGAAATGCTTCCAAACTGTATCGGTACCTGCATCCTATGCACTTTTAGTCGATTGTTGTAATATTTATACATGCAAAAATAAATTGCAGTATTGTCTCCAAATGATTGAACAGAACACTAAAAATTTGTTATTAAAGTTCTCTCTGTGTAACTGCTACATCATGGTGTGATGCAAGTAAATGGTGCCCAATTGAGATGCCTAGTGTACTGCAACCCCACAGCTCCTCATATACAGTATAATGGCCACATAGCCCCCTAAATACAGAATGATGGCCCCACAACAACTACATACAGTATTATGGCCTCACAGCCTACCATATAAAGTATAATGACCCCACAGCTCCCCTAAATAAAGAACAATTTCCCTGCATCTATGCTACATATAGTATGGTGGCCATTCTACCCACTTCATATAGAATAGTGACTCCACTGCCCCAACATACAGTATGATAGCCCTACAGCCCCCTACAGACTACAGACAGTATGATGGCCCCACTGTTATCCTACATACGTAATGATGGCCCCGCTGCATACAGTATGATGGCCCCACAGCTCTTCTACATAAAAAATAATGGATCCATAACTCCCTGCATACAGTATGATGGCTCCACAGTTCCCCTAAGTACAAAACTATGGCCCCACAGCCTTCTTACATACAGTATGAAGCATCCACTGCCCACTTTCAAACAGTATGAAGGCCCCAAAGCCCCCATACATACAGAATGCTGGGCACCACAGCCCCTTACATTCAGTATGATGGCCCCACAGCCTGCTTTACATACAATATAATGGCCCCACAGTCCCCCTACATACAGGATGACGACACCATAACCCCCTTAAATAAAAAAAATATTGCCCACCACAGCCCTTAACATACAGTATAATAGCCTCACAACCCCTAGATACAGAATGATCGCCATCACCCACTTACATACAATATAATGGCCCCACATTCCCCTACATACAGTATGATGGTCGCACAATATCTACATACAGGATGATGTCCCACAGTTTCTTACATACAGTATGATAGCACCACAGCTTCCTTACATACAATATGATGGCCCCACAGCTCCCCTACATACAGAATAATGGCCCCACAACCCATGCATACAGTATGATAGCCCCACAGTACCCCTACATACTGATTGATGGCTCCACAGTTCATTATACACAGTATAATAGCCACAGAGCCCCTTATATACAGAGTAAAGGCCCCACAGCCCCCTAGATACAGTATAATGCCCCCCCATAGCGCTCACTTTCTGACTTGCTTCTCGTCTCCCATTCAGCCATATTGATGGAGATCCTTCCGACAGGTAAAGGCCGCATTACATCATTCAGCAAATGCACCGCACACAGGGTTCTGTGTGGCAACGTCTGATATTCTGTGGCGCGATAGGGGCGGCACCTACCATGCTTAAAGATACAGTGCTACTAAATCAGTCTGTATCTGGTTGCAAAAAATTTGCTTTCAAGGCCAAATGCAGCCCATGTATTTGAGACCCCTGGTATGGTGGTTCTGGTGTGTTCTTGCATTGATTTCTACTAATAAAAATAATGGAGTGATGTAGCTATGTGCCATAACGGCAGAAACACTGTATTGTATTGCTGTGTTTGACACAATCCTAAAACAATCTTAACCCCTTAATGACTTACGACATACTATGTCCATCATAAGTTGCCTCCCTGCCTTTGATGTGGGCTCGCAAGCTGAGCCTGCATTTTTCCCGGCAGTTGATGGCTGATCACAGCCATCATTTGCCTCTGATAACCTGTTAAATGCTGCTGTCATTCTGTGACCACGGCATTTAACTCAAGCAGGCAGGGGGCGCATTGTTCTGACCCTTCATCGGTACGTCCGCAACGTGATCACAGGACGTTGATGAGTTGCCGTGACAGCCAGGGGTCTGCTGAAGACTCCTGTGTCTGTCATCACAGCACCCCTATGAAAACCAGCCTGTGGCTGGCATTCATAGGAAACTGTTTTCTGCTATATACAGCAGCGCTGTATATAGCACAAGCGATCAGATGATTGTAGATTCAAGTCCCCCAAAGGGACTAACAAATACAATGAAAAGTTAAAAAAGAAGTTTTAAAACATATGAAAAAAATATAAGTTCAAATAACATGAAAAATTAAGAAATTAAAAAAATGGCATAACAAGAAAAAAAAATTGCCACAGTCTTTCAGCAGAGAAAAATGTAATAACAGGCGATCAAAACAATGTATATCCCAAAAGCATGTCAATTAAAACATAGCCTCAGGGCACAAACAACAAGTCCTCACACAGCTCAAAAATTGAAAACATTACGGCTCTCTGAAAGTGGCGACACTCATAAATTATGAAAAAAAAAACAATTGCAGAATTTTGCTACACTTGGATTTTTTTCCTACTTTCCAATTACATCATATGATAAAATGGAAAGTGTTATTCAAAAGTACTGCTCGCCCTGCAAAAACCAAGCCCCAAGCTGTATCGACAGAAAAATAAAGAGGTTGTAGCCCTTGAAATAAGAAGAAAAAACGAAAGCACAAAAACAAAAAATTGGCAGGTCCTCAAGGGTTAATCTGTGACTAGAGAAAGTAAGGCACTTTATACCAAGGTATAGCTCTCATTTTCAATATCTGTTCATCTCTACACCTGTCTCTTCAGTATATAGCAAAAAGGAAAGGAAACAGAGTATATGGCAAAATAGACAAACTTTATTAAACAAAAAATGTGAGAAAAACATACATAATTAAAAAGGACGACAACCAATCTAGGTAGCATGTACACAAAGGTATAATGGATAGTAAAATGTGAGATGGGAAAAGTTTAATAGTGCTTCTATACAAATGGGGTTATGCACTGCCCATGACACAAATACTAGGCGTAACTATCACTGTGGATACATACTTCATCATAAGCAGTGCACACACCATTAATCATTATAAAGTGTTAGATTCATAATATTGCACTCTTACCCATTTTATGTTAATTGACAGCACCCAGAAATATAAAGCCCCAACGCACGTTTCACATGGTGTATTGCAGCTTTCTCAGGGGGGATTAAAGAAGTTGTAGCTCTTGGAATAAGGGGAGGAAAAAACAAAAACACAAAAACAAAAAATTGCCTGGTCCTCAAGGGTTAATCTCTGACTAGAGAAAGTAAGGCACTTTATACCAAGGTATAACTCTTTTTTTCAATATCTGTTCATCTCTACATCTGTCTCTTCAGTGTACAATAATTTTGCAGATTAATCAAATCCTGATCCCTGCCCTTCTCCACTAATCCCAAAGCTGTTACCCTATACAATTATCCCCTTCTTACCTGTAAATTCACTCTTCACAGTACTGGTAAAGAGAAAGATTAAGATGAGTGATAACTTCATGGTCAAGGAAAGGCAACTAAGCACGGGTGGGAAAGATTCCTTCTTGAAATGAGAAATGAAGAATAATTCAATGCCATTTGGGAAATATTACACGTCATAGTGTGGATGAGAAATAGGTATCATCTAACAACCTTATTGTACAGAGGATAAAATGCAGAGGAAAAAGCTTTCACAAATAATAATAGAGTAAGCCTCCACCCATTATTATATAATATTTGGTTCATAGGTAAAATACATAAAAGACAGGATAACTGTGCCCATCATCGCAAAGCAAATGCATGCCCAGTGCACCAATGATTAGTTGCACCCAGTGGTTTCAAGAAACATTTGTATTTATTGTACAAACCCTATTTTTTATCTTTCAGTTTCTTAGATTCAGTTGGGACAATTTTTTGGTGTCTAGATATTTTGTACTATTAAAATAACAGTTTAATCAATCTTCTAAAATAATCAAGAAAATCAATCTCTGATGAGTGAACCTCTTTAAAGGGAATCTGTCAGCAAGATGAATCACCCTAAACCATTTATATGGATACGTAGGGCAGTGAAATATAAATGCATTGGTACCTTTATATCCACTATCCATTGCCTGAATGGCACTGCTAAAGAAGGAGAACATTTCGACCCCATGAGAGTGCCCCAAATTTGAAAAAAATATTGATTCACTAAATTTAAAAATATTGTATTGTGAGACAGGGTAGTCAGGAGGTCTGAGGTCAGATACCAGGAGGGCTTGTAATACAGAGGGGCAAGTCAAAGGCGTGGTCAGGAAACAGTCCGGGATCAAATGCCAGGAGGGTACAACAAATGGATAGTCAGAAGTCAAATTCAGGGTCAGATGCCAGGAGAGTACATCGAAACCAGAAGTGGGAATCTACAAGAATAGTCATGACAAATCCTAGGTTTGGCAACAGGGACACAGGAAAGAGACACAGAGCTAAGCAAACACTAAGCAAGGCTACAACTGCCACAGACTACTAGCAGCTAGCCAGCTAAATACCTTACAAATGATTAAGGATGGGGGACACCTGGGGAAAATACCCACAGACTAAACCAGGTAGGACAGCAGGGCTGTCAGTCAAAATGCTGACAGCCCAGCACACTCCAAATTCCATAGGGCGGCTGAGCTGTTACTCACAGCGTCCCTAGGCCACAGTCAGTTATGAAACCGTGACACCGGATATCTTCTTGTAATGAAAAATAAGACATTTCTGACCTGTATCTTTCTGGCTCAGAAAAGTCACAGTTAGAACCAGACAAATCTAGATCTGTAGATATGATAGTGAAATTGACACAGTTTAATATGTAAATATTCCACTTGGATATATTACTCTTTGTCACGAATGTGGTTTGTGGAACTACTGTGCCACAGACCGCGGAGAGCCTGGAAGGGCGTAACTAAGCGAGCACCGGACTGTTCACTAGAGCCTCTGATGGTGGCTCCCGATGTACGCCAGGTGCCACTCCAGGACAGACCAATGGACGCACAGCAGCTGGACCCAGTAGGACAGACTGGATGGTGCAGCGGGCAGAGTTTGCACCAGAGTGCAGCGGGCAGAATTTGCACCAGAGTGCAGCAGGCAGAGTTTGCACCCGAGTGCAGTGGGCAGGATTTGCACCAGAGTGCAGCAGGCAGGATTTGCACCAGAGTGCAGCGGGCAGGATTTGCATCAGAGTGCAGCAGGCAGGATTTGCACCAGAGTGCAGCAAGGACTGGTACACAACCTTAACAAACTAAGACTTCAGAACAGGAAGGTTGCTCAGGGACCTCCCCAGTGGGGAGGAAGCAATATATATGTAATGTCCCACAGCCATTGGCTGGGGACGTAATAGCAAGTGCACGCGCTGGGCATGTGGGTTGCATCCTAACCACTGATGCCTGAGGTGTGTCATCAGTATGAGTATTCAGCCTTCTGGGGATGTGAAAAAATTTAGACAATTGACAACTAGTTGTGAGAGAGGGTAGAGATCTTAAATTTGACAGAGGATACTGTCAAATCCTGTAAATGCATTGAAAGGATCCTTTGGTGGTTATGGAGAGACTACAGTGGGAATGAGTTCCCCGGTTTTGCCTGAGTCTTAGACTATACTCGATTGTGTGGTGAAAACAATGGGGAGTGACCTCATTAGTGCCCTTGAGAAACAGGGTCTAAATGGAAGGGTGCATAACTGTGGGAGTGTCTGAGTGACTGGCCAAGGCTGCCTACCTGTCCAGGAGAGAACCTAAAGAGTTATCTGGACATTCTGTGGTGAGAGTGCTAGATGAAAATTAAAAAGAACATTTGGGTGATGGGGAGTCCTTAAAGACTTATCCTTTGAGATGCAGGGATTGGTGAGTGAGAGAAGGGGAGCAGTGACAAAAACAGAACTATTGAGACACAGGGAACTATGGCACAGACACAAAGCTGTACGAGACTAAAGCCTTAAGATGCAGGGCAGGGAAACAGTGACACAGGAACAGTCAAATACATGAAAGTGTAGAGCAGCATGGGGCGGTAGCCACGGGTGATGCACTCATCTTCTCCTGTCACGCCCCGGAGCCCAACATTTAAGAGTGGGTCTTGGCTGGGCGTTGATGCTGTGAGGGCCTTGTGCCTGTGTAGGCTGCCTGTAGCTGATGGTGTTGACCGGCCAGGACCATAGGTTTCAGAGTTTAATAAAGGAGACTCCTGTTCTAAAACACAGGTAACTTGGTAAGGGTTATATACATGGGGTAGCAAGTAAAAAGTCTAATGGACATTTCTTTCACAGTGTAAAGCATTTTCAGACACAGTATCCTTCAACTGTAGCCTACTCCAGGGCTGGTGAAGCACACTGTTTCATCCTACTTCGTCACAGCCCAGCTCGTCATCACAGTCTTGATCTGCAAGTCTCTTTACCTGCTCAGCAGTTCCGCGTCCTATTTCTTCCAATTCTGGTGCCCTGTATCTACTGCTCGGGACCCCTAGTTGTCCCACCCACAAACTCAGTCATATTACCTTCAGATTTCACCTAGCTCAGGGCTTCTTGAGACATGTCGTCTTATCCAAAGACCCCTTTAAAGTGGAAGACCACTCTGCCTCTACAGTCACTTCAAGGTCACTCTATTCCCTTGTCCCTTAGTCTCCTTTGCTGTAGTTCACCCTCAACAGCAGCACTGCTTAGAGACACTTCCTACTACTACTTGAACTTGTCCCTATCTGCTATCTAAAGGAAGAGGTCTCTTTTCCTAACACTAAACCCATCCCACTATGATGGGCTAGTCCCGAACATTAACTCTATCATTACCCTAACATCACTATCTAACTACAGTGAACTATCTATGCTACCTATATTATGTCCTAAATCCTAACCTATGTCTTACCCTATGCTATCCTATACCGTACACTACGTTCTGGACATTTACATTAGTTATACATTACAACACAATTCACATGACAAAATATACACAAAAGACGTATGACACATTATACATAAAGTAATTGGTGTCTTCAGGGGTTGAAGAACAGAGCTCTGGACAAGAGAATTGTCTATATTTAATTCCATTTGTTCTTCAACATTCTAGGGTAATTACTTAAAAGGTACCTATAATTTTCATTCATTTTTGATAAATATAACATATTTAAACGTAGTGGCAGTGGGGATCTAGCCTCTGAATTTCCCAACATTTATTCAAAATACTGCTCTTATGAACTCACTTCTGCAAGCAGTGCTCCGCCTCAACATGTGTGTATGCAAAGTGCGGTGTATGGGCTCAACAGAACTAGAGATGAGCGTTGTTCTACTCGAACTGTTCGCCAATCTCAAATTCGAGCTGTTTTGGGCGGTGTTCGAGCCGTTCAGCGAACACGAACAATTTGAGAAAAATTCGGCTGTTCGAGGTTATGTTCGATAACTGTTCGTGCACCAAAATCATAACTGGATTTTTTCTCAGTAATGATGAAAATTAATGTTAATACGCAGTTTGAGTGTACAGTGGGGTGGGAGGAGGGGCAGGGGATGGATCTCTGCAGGAACAATGAAGATCTCCATTTTTTTTTCTCTTTCCCGCATTTGCAGTGGGGAGGTGCAATCTGTCAGCCTATCAGCAGCGCACACACGAAGCGAAGTGCTTTTTTTCACACAAGCAAGGGCATGTGTGATTGGCAGTGTATGTCACATGTCCTTGCCCTATAAGACCAAGCCATTTTCCCCGTCGCCACCATTTTCTCACTGCTGCAGCTGCGTGTTAGACGGCACCGCTGTTGCTGTGTGCGCTATACCTTGTTAATTTCAAGCCAATTTTCGCACAAATATACAGATAGCTTGGGAGTAGGGAATAGTTGTGATTGCAGTCCTTTTAAGGACTAGGTTACAGCATTTCCTACGACTTTTATCAGGCAGGTCTGTGCTCTTAAATAGATAGATTGTGGGAGTAAAGACTAATTGTAATTGGAGTCCTTTTCAGGACTAGGTTACATGAGTTCCTATCAGTTTTTGCCAGGCAGGTCTGTGCCAGTGCTGTGCAAGTTTTTTTCACAACATTTGGCTGAATCTAGCAAAGCTAATCCTTTTTGGCCTATTGCAGAGTGTGTTAGTCAGTGGAGTAGCCTATCTGTGTTGCAAGATATACCACCTGTGTATAGAATACCAATTTTTTTACTGCACCTAGTGAAGTAAAATCTTTTGGGCATAGCATCATTCTATTAGTCCATCTATACTGACCTCCATCAGGTTGCAAACTGAATATAATTTTTTTCTGCATCTAGCTCTGAAAAAATATTTGGGCTTCTAGCAGTGTGTGGGACTTGGTCTATTAGTCCATCTATACTGACCTCCATCAGGTTGCAAATTAAAAATAATTTTTTTCTTCATTTAGCTCTGAAAAAATATTTGGGCTTCTAGCAGTGTGTGGGACTTGTTCTATTAGTCCTTCTAAACTGACCTCCAGCAGGTTGCAAATTGAATATAATTTTTTTCTGCATCTAGCTCTGAAAAAATAGTTGGGGTTCTAGCGGTGTGTGGGACTTGGTCTATTAGTCCATCTATACTGACCTCCATCAGGTTGCAAATTAAAAATAATTTTTTTCTGCATCTAGCTCTGAAAAAATATTTGGGCTTCTAGCAGTGTGTGGGACTTGGTCTATTAGTCCATCTATACTGACCTCCATCAGGTTGCAAATTAAAAATAATTTTTTTCTGCATCTAGCTCTGAAAAAATATTTGGGCTTCTAGCAGTGTGTGGGACTTGGTCTATTAGTCCATCTATACTGACCTCCATCAGGTTGCAAATTAAAAATATTTTTTTTCTGCATCTAGCTCTGAAAAAATATTTGGGCTTCTAGCAGTGTGTGGGACTTGGTCTATTAGTCCATCTATACTGACCTCCATCAGGTTGCAAATTAAAAATAATTTTTTTCTTCATTTAGCTCTGAAAAAATATTTGGGCTTCTAGCAGTGTGTGGGACTTGTTCTATTAGTCCTTCTATACTGACCTCCAGCAGGTTGCAAATTGAATATAATTTTTTTCTGCATCTAGCTCTGAAAAAATAGTTGGGCTTCTAGCGGTGTGTGGGACTTGGTCTATTAGTCCATCTATACTGACCTCCATCAGGTTGCAAATTAAAAATAATTTTTTTCTGCATCTAGCTCTGAAAAAATATTTGGGCTTCTAGCAGTGTGTGGGACTTGGTCTATTAGTCCATCTATACTGACCTCCATCAGGTTGCAAATTAAAAATAATTTTTATCTGCATCTACAGTACCTCTGAAAAAATATTTGGGCTTCTAGCAGTGTGTGGGACTATTTGTATTAGTCCATCTATACTGACCTCCATCAGGTTGCAAATTCAAAATAATTTTTTTCTGCATCTAACCCAGCCAATAGTTTTGGCCTAATACCACAGTTTGGCCACTCAGCTCTGCTCGGTTACCATCCATTGTTTTTTTGTGCAAACAACTCCAGAGTTGTGAATTAGTTAACCACCAAAATGAGTGGAAAAAGGCCTGCTGCTGGTGGAAAGGGGAATAGGCGTGTTGGGAAGGGGAAAAAAGGTTGTGTCCGTGGGGTAGGTGTTAAAGCAACAGTAACATCTGCAGAAGAAAGACCATCTTCCAGCCAAACTAAAATGTCTACTTCTTTTAGCGGACAATGTGATAAGATCCCTTTCTTACGGCCACGCCAATCGCTACAAATTCCAGATGAGGCACAAAAACAGCAGGTGCTTCAACGGATATCAAGTGCTCCTTTAAGTGGGCTCTCCTCCACATCAACTTCAACATCACAAATACTCCAGTCCTCAAAGGTGTCACCCAAATCACACTTGCTTCCTCACAGCTCCCAAATCTCCAGCTGCCCGTCTGAGTATGAGGTAGAACAGATGGTTGAGTCTGCAGAGCTGTTTACTCATACTATAGCCTGGGAATCAGAGGTCGACTCCAGCGCTTCTGTGAATCCAGACGAGGAAATGATCTGCACTGATGCCCAGAATCTTTATGAGTCGGATCCAGGACCAGACGCAGAAGGTTCTGACCATAATGTAGACCCTCATTCCCAAACTGTAACTCCTGTTGGTGGAGACAATGAGGAAGACGATGATAAGACTCAAATACCTGATTGGAGCGACAACTTTAGTTTTTTGTCAGGGCAGGAACAGGTTGGCTCTGAGGACGACGGGTGTGATAACGCACAGGGTGATGATGATGAGGTCGGAGATCCCACTTACTGTCAACCCACAGTCAGCCAAGAGATGAGGTCAGCAGAGGAGGTGGAGGAAGATGCTAGTGACGACGAGGTCAGGTTGCGCCTTCCTGGACAGAGACGTAGTACTGGAAGCACGTCAACAACTGCATCCTCAAACACAACTCTGCCTCTCACCACAAGTCGTGGTGGCTCTTCAGGTCGCATGGGTGCTAAGCCTTGCATAGCCTGGGCATTTTTTCAGATCGATAAAGATGACCCAACTCGTGTTATCTGTAACATTTGTCAGCAAAAGCTAAGTAGAGGCCAAAAAATACATAGTTTGAGTACTTCATGCATGAACCGGCACATGGACATGAAGAATAAGTTGCAGTGGGAAGCTCAGTGTGCTACAATGCGGCCTAGCCGGCCGGGCCAATCACCGTCTGCCATATCTTGTGCATCCGCGGCCTCTTCATCCTCTGTGACTGGGGGGACAGCAGTCACACCTGTTTTGGGGCGCAGACCTGCCACCTCTTTACCCGCAACAGCCAGCGTGATTGGCAGGTCATCATTTTCTTTGGAGGTGGTAACACCAGCTGGTCTTGAGCGCTGTCCGACATCGATAGCACCACCTTTGGATCAAGGCAACCTAACATGTCCGCCTGCATCTTCCTCACAGACCGGCAGTTTGCCGGGGACACCCTTATCAACCCCGTCTAAGCACAATAGCCAGCCCTCGGTCCCTCAGATGTGGACAAGTAAAAGACCATTTCCTCCTAGCCATGAGAAAGCTAAGAGGTTGAATTTCACCATCTGCAAGCTCTTGGCTACAGAAATGCTGCCTTTCCGCCTGGTGGACACAGAGGATTTTCGAGACCTTATGTCCGTCGCAGTGCCCCAGTACCAGATGCCCAGTCGGCACTACTTCTCAAAGAAAGGTGTGCCTGCGCTCCACCAGCATGTCGCACACAACATCACCGCTTCTTTGAGAAACTCTGTGTGTGACAGGGTGCATTTCACCACAGACACTTGGACGAGTAGGCATGGACAGGGGCGTTACATGTCGCTGACTGGGCACTGGGTAACTATGGTGACAGCAGGACAAGGGGCTGCTGTCCAAGTCTTGCCGTCCCCACGAGTTGTGCGTCAATCCTCTTTATGTCAAAGTTCCTCCACTGCTTCTGCCTCCTCAACCTCCTCTCGGTCTTCCACCTGCACCCAAAGCCTGTCTGGTCATGCCACAAGCTTTCTAACTGCGCAGAAGGGATCCTGCACACCTCCTTACTATGCTGGCAGTAGGGCTCAACGTCATCAGGCGGTTTTTACATTGAAATGTCTGGGAAATGTGAGTCACACAGCTGAGGAGTTGTGGTCAGCTCTGGAGAACCAATTTCATGAATGGTTGTCTCCACTGGACCTGAAACCAGGGAAGGCCGTGTGCGACAATGCTGCAAACCTGGGTGCGGCCCTTCGCCGGGGCAATGTCACACACGTGCCTTGTATGGCTCACGTGTTGAACCTGGTTGTCCAGCAATTTTTAGCCCACTATCCCAGACTAGATGGCCTTCTGCAGAGGGCACGGTCGCTGTGTGCTCACTTCCGCCGTTCGCATCCCGCAGCTCAGCGACTTACATCTCTACAGAAGTCGTTGGGCCTGCCACTTCACCGGCTAAAATGCGATGTGCCTACCCGGTGGAATTCAACTCTGCACATGTTGCAGCGACTGTGGCAGCACCGACAAGCCCTGGTGCAATACGTTCTGACGTATAGCCTGGGCCAACGAGATTCAGAGGTGGGGCAAATCACGCTGGAGGAGTGGTCTCAGATCAGGGACCTATGCACCCTTCTGCACAGTTTTGAAATGGCGACGAAGATGTTTAGTGCTGACGATGCCATTATCAGCATGACTATTCCGGTGATTTACATGCTGGAGCACATGTTAAACAGAATTCGGAGTCAGGTGGTGGCACAAGAGGAGGTGGAGGAAGTAGAGGAGGAGGAATTGTATGCGGAAGGGCTAACATCTGCAAGGTCCAGACGGTCGGCAGCACCAAGGCGGCAGGCATGTGAGGGTGGGGGAGATGGTTTTACCAGGGCGCATGGTAGCAGCCAAACTAGTGAGGAAGGTGCAGGAGCCCAGGAAGAAGTGGAGGACGAACTGATGGAAGACTCATCAGATGAGGGAGACCTTGATCACATTTCTGTTGTGCGAGGTTGGGGGGAGAGGACAGAGGAAGGAAGCATGATTGTTACCTCGCCACCAACACAACAGGGACTTGGTGCTCCTGGATGCGCAACACACATGAGTGCCTTCTTGCTGCACTACCTGCAACATGACCCTCGAATTGTGAGAATTAGAAATAATCCTGACTACTGGGTTGCCACACTGTTAGATCCCCGGTACAAAAGTAAATTTGCAGAAATTATTCCTGCCATAGAAAGGGATGCACGCATGCAGGAGTATCAGCAGAGACTGTTGCAGAATCTTACATGTGCTTTTCCACAAAATACCAGTGGTGCACGTAGTGAATCTCACAGTTTCAACTTGCCAACCGTGGGACCGTCAAGTGTTCAGCACTCAAACTGTAACAGAACCACAGTATCTGCTGGTAACATCAATTTTGCGGAATCATTTCACCACTTTTTTAGCCCATCCTTTGCAAGGCCACAGGAGACAAGAAGTCTGACACATAGTCAACGCCTAGAGACGATGGTACAGGAGTATCTCCAAGTAAACATTGAAGCCACGACTGTGTCACTGGACCCTTGCTCTTTTTGGGCTTCCAATCTGGATAAATGGCCGGAGCTAGCCACTTACGCCTTGGAGATCTTGTCATGCCCCGCAGCCAGCGTTCTGTCTGAACGTGTGTTCAGCGCTGCTGGTGGTGTGCTGACAGATAAGCGCACGCGGCTCTCCACTGATAATGTAGACAGACTCACGTTCATAAAGATGAACAAATCATGGATCCGAAACGACTTTTCTACCCCTGTGTCATCCTGGGGAGAGTAAAAGCTTGATGATTGGTTAAAATCACCCTACCAACCGTTTTAAGCTTTCAAATTACTAATCATGTTTATCTGTATCTTGACTGGAAAATAATTTGGGCTTTGTAGCAGTGTGCAGCACTGATCCTATTAGGCCATCTATACTAAAGCTTCACCAGATTTAAAATTAAAAATAATTTTTAGCTGCATCTAGCCCGGAAAATAATTTTGGGGCTCCGAGATGCGCAAGGCACATAAGTGCCTTCTTGCTGCACTACCTGCAGCATGACCCTCATATTGTCAGAATTCGAAGTAATCATGACTACTGGGTTGCCACACTCTTAGATCCCCCAAACTTTTCGATCAACCTTTTCATTTTAATAAAGACCAAAAAAATGGTCATTTTTGAAATTATAAGCATTAGCAGGTTGTTAGAAACTGAAATCAAACAGTTTTCAACTCAAAACTTTATTCTAGGTGATGTTACATTTTCACATAGGACCCCTTGTTCGAAAGGAGCTTCTGAACTCTCTCGTCCATTGAATTTGTCAGGTTTTGGATGGTTTCTGCTTCAATTGTTTTGCATGAGGACAGAATACCCTCCCAGAGCTGTTGCTTAGATGTGAACTGCCTCCCGCCATCATAGACACTCCTTTTAATGATGCTCCAAAGGTTCTGAATGGGGTAGAGGTCAGGGGAGCATGGGGGTCACACCATAAGTTTGTCCCCTTTTATGCCCATATCAGCCAGAGATGCAGATGTTTTATGTGCAGCATGAGATGGTGCATTATCATGCAGAAAAATGATCTTGCTGTGAAATACACGGTTCTTCTTCTTGAACCATGGCAGGAAGTGCTGTTTGAGAAAATCCACATACATTATGGAGTTCATCTTTAGCGCCTTCAGGGATCCTAAAGGGGCCGACAATCTCTCTCCCCATGATTCCAGCCCAAAACATTACTCCACCTCCTCCTTGTTGGCGCTGTAGCCGTGTTTGCGTGGGGTGTCCATCAACCAGCCATCCTCCACTCCATCCATCTGGACCATCGAGCGCTGCACGGCCCTCATCCGTGAACAAAACAGTTTTGAAATCAGTCTTCATGTAATGTTTGGCCCACTGGAGCCGTTTCTGCTTGTGTGAAGTGGATAGAGGAGGATGGCGCATGCACAGCTGCAAACCTCTGAAGGACCCTGCATCTTGTTGTTCGGGGGACGTTGGAGGCACAAGCAGCTTCAAAAACTTGTCTGCTGCTATGACAAGGCTTTTTTGCCGCTGCTCTTTCAACCTGACGTAATTGCCTGTAGGAAAGAGTCCTCAATTTGCCCTTATCAGCACGCACACGTGTGTACTGTGAATCAGCTACATACTTCTTGATTGCCAAGACACTTCATCCTGATCATCGCACAATGTTGATTGTAGTCATGCCTTGACCTAAACACTCCACAATTTGTTGCTTCTCAGCAGCCGACACATCCTTTTTCTTTCCCATTTTGGCAGAAAATGTAGGCTGCTTAATAATGTGAGAGAGCCTTCTTAAGTAGTCTTGCCTTTCATTGGACACACCTGCCAAACTAATTAGCACAGGTGTCTGCAATTGCTTACAGTGATATAAAGAGCCCTGACACAAATCACCATCAATGAGTTTAACTGACAAACAAACAAATTCTTCCCTTATCACTCCTAAACACTTTTTGTATAATAATTTGGAACGCAGTGTACATGTGCTTTTCCACAAAACACCAGTGGTTCACGTAGTGAATCTTACAGTTCTAACTTGCCAACCGTGGTCTGTATGGAGTTGTTCAATAAAGGGCCCAAAATTAAGATAACATAGATGGGAGAGGTCTCTATGAATAGGAATTCCTAAGTATTTGATACCCTGTGAGGGCCAGGCAAAGGGAAAGTTGGACTGGATGGAATCCTATATGGATTTGGGGAGGGAGACATCGAGGGCCTCAGACTTCGCTGCATTGATTTTAAAATTTTACCATGTAACAAAGTGATCTATTTCAGCCATAACAGCATGGATGGATATATGTGATTGAGTGATATATACTAGGACATCATCAGCAAATAGAGAGCACTTGTACTCGGTGCCTCCCACCTCAATCCACCTAATATTGGGGTTATGGCGAATTGATGAGAGCAGGTGCTCCGTCACTAGGATGTATAAGAGAGGGGACAGAGGACATCACTGCCTTGTCCCATTGGTGATTGTGAAAGGTGATGAAAATGTTCTGACGCACCCCCTGGGCCTTGGGACACCCGGAGCCGGACCCTTTTTGGTGGATGCTGGTGGTTGTAGTCTTCGTGGCGGCGACCCAGTTCCGTGGCTCATGGCGGTCAAACCAGTGGCGGAACTATTTATGTGGTTTTCATGTTTAAATGTCCGACTACGCCACCCGTGGATTGCGGTCAGAGTGAACCGCCGCTACAGGGCAGACCACTGAGGCTGGTGTTGTGGGTGCAGCAGAGCGTAGCATAACTCCCCACGGGAGGAGTATAGCCTCAGGGCAGTATAGCCCCTGCTCCCTGCCACTTCTGCTCAGACTTCTCTGCACTGAACTAAGATGGTGCCCACCTTTTATACTCCCTTCTCAATGCACCCAGGAACTGCTTCCTCCCTGCTCCTGCACTACAGGGTTCCCCTTCCTCAGTGTTCCCTCCCCCCACTCCAGCCAGGGACAGGGACTGTCGTGCCCATCTCAGGGGCATATTGGTCGCCCTGCCCCACGGCAATGTGGTGTAATGCATGCAGGTGTCGGGTCCTGACCCACACTCCATCCTTACCTGAGAGTGAGATATCACACCTCTGGGTGAGGTGCAATACGTCTGTAGCAACCGAGCCCTCAGGGTGCTACAGTTCCATTTATCTTCAGCCTAGGTGACGTATTGCGATACAGGGCCGTGATTTTGGCTATAAAAGGGTCCCCTAGACCCCTACCCCAAGCTTTTTAAGAGAATCATATATGGCGTGCCAGGAGACTCTATGGAATGCTTTCTCAGCATCCAACGAGAGTATCTAATTACAAATTTTTAACTGCATCTAGCCCAGGAAATACTTTGTGCCTAGTAGCAGTGTCTGCTAGTGAGCGGATTATCCCGGCTGTTAAGCAAGCTGCACCACCTGTAGTTTAGACACTTAATTTTTTCAAAGGAAATGCTTCGGGACCATGGGATACTTAGTGAAGAGCATCAGGAGGCACCCCAAGGCATAGGGGCTGGGACTGGCAGTAGGATGCCTTGCGATCCTTATAAAAGCTTTTTAACTGCAGCAGCTTTAGTGGACGCTACTGGAGCTGGAATTACCGCGGCTGCTGGCATGAGACTTGCCCTCCAATAGATCCTTGTAAATGGATTTAAAGTGTATTCATTCAAATTAGAGAGACAATTTAAATTAAAAAGCTTAGAGCTGCCTCCACCACAGGGGGGCTCGCTCGACCCACCAGCGGACAGGCACCAGTATTGGGAGAGGGGGGCTGGCCGTCAGGGTTCACCGCGGCTCTGGCACAAACCCGGCGACACGGAGGTGGCACGGGCAGGAGCGGACTGGCCGTGTCGGCTTCTCACTTTTTGGATTTTAGAAGGGCATGACATGCCTATATCTGTGTCTCCCCCTCCTTTTACTCCTCCACCTCTTTTATTTTCGCATGACTATATGTACTTGTCACTTTTCCATGTGTTAGTTATGTCTTCTGAGCAGTTTGTCAGCTTTTGGACACCTTTGAAGGTGTTTTCTATGTGTTTCTATGTGTTTTTGTTTGCCTGCCATTGGTTTTAACGGTGTTCGAAGGTGTTCGACGAACAGTTCGACGAACAGTTCGGCGAACACACGGGTGTTCGACGAACCGAACCGAACTCGAACACTACGGGGGTGGCTCAACACTAAACAGAACTCCACTACACCACTTTGTGTAGAGGCTCATAGGTTTTTCTATTGAGTCCACATGACACTAAGTGGACACATTCATGCTGGACCTGAACATATCAGAGTACTGTTTGGAGCAATCGGTGGGGTTCTCAGGACCAAGACCTCATCGATCAGCAGCACGTTTAAGTAAAACATCTCAATTAAAATGATAGGTACACTTTAAAGCACCATTTCAGTGTTTTTTATTGCACTGCTGGAGTGGTGCTTTAAATGTAATTCTCCTGCCCCCTGTCTCATACTCACCTGCCGCCTTCATCCTTTTCTAGCGTCGATCCCATCGGCCTCTGACGATAAGTGACTTGCCAATAGTGTTGAGCCACCCCCGTAGTGTTCGAGTTCGGTTCGGTTCGTCGAACACCCGTGTGTTCGCCGAACTGTTCGTCGAACTGTTCGTCGAACACCTTCGAACACCGTTAAAACCAATGGCAGGCAAACAAAAACACATAGAAACACATAGAAAACACCTTCAAAGGTGTCCAAAAGCTGACAAACTGCTCAGAAGACACAACTAACACATGGAAAAGTGACAAGTACATATAGTCATGCGAAAAGAAAAGAGGTGGAGGAGTAAAAGGAGGGGGAGACACAGATATAGGTATGTCATGCCCTTCTAAAATCCAAAAAGTGAGAAGCCGAGACGGCCAGTCCGCTCCTGCCCGTGCCACCTCCGTGTCGCCGGGTTTGTGCCAGAGCCGCGGTGAACCCTGACGGCCAGCCCCCCTCTCCCAATACTGGTGCCTGTCCGCTGGTGGGTCGAGAGAGCCCCCCTGTGGTGGAGGCAGCTCTAAGCTTTTTAATTTAAATTGTCCCTCTAATTTGAATGAATACACTTTAAATCCATTTACAAGGATCTATTGGAGGGCAAGTCTCATGCCAGCAGCCGCGTAATTCCAGCTCCAGTAGCGTCCACTAAAGCTGCTGCAGTTAAAAAGCTTTTATAAGGATCGAGCTCGGCTGTCCACCGCAAGGCATCCTAGTGCCAGTCCCAGCCCCTATGCCTTGGGGTGCCTCCTGATGCTCTTCACTAAGTATCCCGTGGTCCCGAAGCATTTCCTTTGAAAAAATTAAGTGTCCAAACTACAGGTGGTGTAGCTTGCTTAACAGCCGGGATAATCCGCTGACTAGCAGACACTGCTACTAGGCACAAAGTATTTCCTGGGCTAGATGCAGTTAAAAATTTGTAAGTAGATACTCTCGTTGGATGCTGAGAAAGCATTCCATAGAGTCTCCTGGCACGCCATATATGATTCTCTTAAAAAGCTTGGGGTAGGGGTCTAGGGGACCCTTTTATAGCCAAAATCACGGCCCTGTATCACAATACGTCACCTAGGCTGAAGATAAATGGAACTGTAGCACCGAGGGCTCGGTTGCTACAGACGTATTGCACCTCACCCAGAGGTGTGATATCTCACTCTCAGATAAGGATGGAGTGTGGATCAGGACCCGACACCTGCATGCATTACACCACATTGCCGTGGGGCAGGGCGACCAATATGCCCCTGAGATGGGCACGACAGTCCCTGTCCCTGGCTGGAGTGGGGGGAGGGAACACTGAGGAAGGGGAACCCTGCAGTGCAGGAGCAGGGAGGAAGCAGTTCCTGGGTGCATTGAGAAGGGAGTATAAAAGGTGGGCACCATCTTAGTTCAGTGCAGAGAAGTCTGAGCAGAAGTGGCAGGGAGCAGGGGCTCTGCATGAGCTCTGCTCCGGAGGCGGGCCTAGTAACAGAGGCCCAGGCCTGCAAGAGGGAGAAGGAAGGAAGAGGAGCGGAGAAGGCTCCAGGAACGAGGAATGAAGGGATCCCAGGGGTGCGGACGGGCGAGTCGCCACCGCACGCCCGAATCCACCTGCGTGGAGGGGTCAGGCCAAAGGGGGAGACCGGTCCCCGAACTAGTGGAGGCAGGAAACGACCCTCAGCTAGAAACCGGAGGCTCTGACATTTTATGTGGCGCAGCCCCTTGCTCCACCCGCTAGGAAGGCACCACATAGGGTCAGGGAAACTGGCGCCAAGTTTACCAAGAGGAGGCCCGAGGCAGCCGGACAGAAGTGTTGGTAAGAAAGGCCAGACAAAGGACACACAAAGGGGGTCCTGTGAAGCGCTCCAAAGTTATCTGGGAGTTGTCTGAGCCCCTCACCTGGTGAGCACAGTACGACGTGGGCAGCCGTTACCTGCAGACGTGGTCTGGATAATAAGAACTGTGAGTAAAGGCCCTGAACTGCATCACTGACTCCGTGTCGTTACTGCTGCTGCCCTGCACCATCACCCCCATCCTCCGCATACACTGCCCTGAGGCTATACTCCTCCCGTGGGGAGTTATGCTACGCTCTGCTGCACCCACAACACCAGCCTTAGCGGTCTGCCCTGTAGCGGCGGTTCACTCTGACCGCAATCCACGGGTGGCGTAGTCGGACATTTAAACATCAAAACCACATAAATAGTTCCGCCACTGGTTTGACCGCCCTGAGCCACGGAACCGGATCGCCGCCACGAAGACTACAACCACCAGCATCCACCAAAAAGGGTCCGGCTCCGGGTGTCCCAAGGCCCAGGGGGTGCGTCAGAACATTTTCATCACCTTTCACAATCACCAATGGGACAAGGCAGGGATGTCCTCTGTCCCCTCTCTTATACATCCTAGTGACGGAGCACCTGCTCTCATCAATTCGCCATAACCCCAATATTAGGTGGATTGAGGTGGGAGGCACCGAGTACAAGTGCTCTCTATTTGCTGATGATGTCCTAGTATATATCACTCAATCACATATATCCATCCCTGCTGTTATGGCTGAAATAGATCACTTTGTTACATGGTAAAATTTTAAAATCAATGCAGCGAAGTCTGAGGCCCTCGATGTCTCCCTCCCTAAATCCATATAGGATTCCATCCAGTCCAACTTTCCCTTTGCCTGGCCCTCACAGGGTATCAAATACTTAGGAATTCCTATTCATAGAGACCTCTCCCATCTATGTTATCTTAATTTTGGGCCCTTTATTGAACAATTCCATACAGACCACGGTTGGCAAGTTAGAACTGTAAGATTCACTACGTGAACCACTGGTGTTTTGTGGAAAAGCACATGTACACCGCGTTCCAAATTATTATGCAAAAAGTGTTTAGGAGTGATAAGGGAAGAATTTGTTTGTTTGGCAGTTAAACTCATTGATGGTGATGTGTGTCAGGGCTCTTTATATCACTGTAAGCAATTGCAGACACCTGTGCTAATTAGTTTGGCAGGTGTGTCCAATGAAAGGCAAGACTACTTAAGAAGGCTCTCTCACATTATTAAGCAGCCTACATTTTCTGCCAAAATGGGAAAGAAAAAGGATGTGTCGGCTGCTGAGAAGCAACAAATTGTGGAGTGTTTAGGTCAAGGCATGACTACAATCAACATTGTGCGATGATCAGGATGAAGTGTCTTGGCAATCAAGTATGTAGCTGATTCACAGTACACACGTGTGCGTGCTGATAAGGGCAAATTGAGGACTCTTTCCTACAGGCAATTACGTCAGGTTGAAACAGCAGCGGCAAAAAAGCCTTGTCATAGCAGCAGACAAGTTTTTGAAGCTGCTTGTGCCTCCAACGTCCCCCGAACAACAAGATGCAGGGTCCTTCAGAGGTTTGCAGCTGTGCATATGCCATCCTGTCGACCTCCTCTATCCACTTCACACAAGCAGAAACGGCTCCAGTGGGCCAAACATTACATGAAGACTGATTTCAAAACTGTTTTGTTCACGGATGAGTGCCGTGCAGCGCTCGATGGTCCAGATGAATGGAGTGGAGGATGGCTGGTTGATGGACACCCCACGCAAACACGGCTACAGCGCCAACAAGGAGGAGGTGGAGTAATGTTTTGGGCTGGAATCATGGGGAGAGAGATTGTCGGCCCCTTTAGGATCCCTGAAGGCGCTAAAGATGAACTCCATAATGTATGTGGATTTTCTCAAACAGCACTTCCTGCCATGGTTCAAGAAGAAGAACCGTGTATTTCACAGCAAGATCATTTTTCTGCATGATAATGCACCATCTCATGCTGCACATAAAACATCTGCATCTCTGGCTGATATGGGCATAAAAGGGGACAAACTTATGGTGTGACCCCCATGCTCCCCTGACCTCTACCCCATTCAGAACCTTTGGAGCATCATTAAAAGGAGTGTCTATGATGGCGGGAGGCAGTTCACATCTAAGCAACAGCTCTGGGAGGGTATTCTGTCCTCATGCAAAACAATTGAAGCAGAAACCATCCAAAACCTGACAAATTCAATGGACGAGAGAGTTCAGAAGCTCCTTTCGAACAAGGGGTCCTATGTGAAAATGTAACATCACCTAGAATAAAGTTTTGAGTTGAAAACTGTTTGATTTCAGTTTCTAACAACCTGCTAATGCTTATAATTTCAAAAATGACCATTTTTTTGGTCTTTATTAAAATGAAAAGGTTGATCGAAAAGTTTGGGGGATCTAAGAGTGTGGCAACCCAGTAGTCATGATTACTTCGAATTCTGACAATATGAGGGTCATGCTGCAGGTAGTGCAGCAAGAAGGCACTTATGTGTCTTGCGCATCTCGGAGCCCCAAAATTATTTTCCGGGCTAGATGCAGCTAAAAATTATTTTTAATTTTAAATCTGGTGAAGCTTATTATAGATGGCCTAATAGGATCAGTGCTGCACACTGCTACAAAGCCCAAATTATTTTCCAGTCAAGATACAGATAAACATGATTAGTAATTTGAAAGCTTAAAACGGTTGGTAGGGTGATTTTAACCAATCATCAAGCTTTTACTCTCCCCAGGATGACACAGGGGTAGAAAAGTCGTTTCGGATCCATGATTTGTTCATCTTTATGAACGTGAGTCTGTCTACATTATCAGTGGAGAGCCGCGTGCGGTTATCTGTCAGCACACCACCAGCAGCGCTGAACACACGTTCAGACAGAACGCTGGCTGCGGGGCATGACAAGATCTCCAAGGCGTAAGTGGCTAGCTCCGGCCATTTATCCAGATTGGAAGCCCAAAAAGAGCAAGGGTCCAGTGACACAGTCGTGGCTTCAATGTTTACTTGGAGATACTCCTGTACCATCGTCTCTAGGCGTTGACTATGTGTCAGACTTCTTGTCTCCTGTGGCCTTGCAAAGGATGGGCTAAAAAAGTGGTGAAATGATTCCGCAAAATTGATGTTACCAGCAGATACTGTGGTTCTGTTACGGTTTGAGTGCTGAACACTTGACGGTCCCACGGTTGGCAAGTTGGAACTGTGAGATTCACTACGTGCACCACTGGTATTTTGTGGAAAAGCACATGTAAGATTCTGCAACAGTCTCTGCTGATACTCCTGCATGCGTGCATCCCTTTCTATGGCAGGAATAATTTCTGCAAATTTACTTTTGTACCGGGGATCTAACAGTGTGGCAACCCAGTAGTCAGGATTATTTCTAATTCTCACAATTCGAGGGTCATGTTGCAGGTAGTGCAGCAAGAAGGCACTCATGTGTGTTGCGCATCCAGGAGCACCAAGTCCCTGTTGTGTTGGTGGCGAGGTAGCAATCATGCTTCCTTCCTCTGTCCTCTCCCCCCAACCTCGCACAACAGAAATGTGATCAAGGTCTCCCTCATCTGATGAGTCTTCCATCAGTTCGTCCTCCACTTCTTCCTGGGCTCCTGCACCTTCCTCACTAGTTTGGCTGCTACCATGCGCCCTGGTAAAATCATCTCCCCCACCCTCACATGCCTGCCGCCTTGGTGCTGCCGACCGTCTGGACCTTGCAGATGTTAGCCCTTCCGCATACAACTCCTCCTCCTCTACTTCCTCCACCTCCTCTTGTGCCACCACCTGACTCCGAATTCTGTTTAACATGTGCTCCAGCATGTAAATCACCGGAATAGTCATGCTGATAATGGCATCGTCAGCACTAAACATCTTCGTCGCCATTTCAAAACTGTGCAGAAGGGTGCATAGGTCCCTGATCTGAGACCACTCCTCCAGCGTGATTTGCCCCACCTCTGAATCTCATTGCCCAGGCTATACATCAGAACGTATTGCACCAGGGCTTGTCGGTGCTGCCACAGTCGCTGCAACATTTGCAGAGTTGAATTCCACCGGGTAGGCACATCGCATTTTAGCCGGTGAAGTGGCAGGCCCAACGACTTCTGTAGAGATGTAAGTCGCTGAGCTGCGGGATGCGAACGGCGGAAGTGAGCACACAGCGACCGTGCCCTCTGCAGAAGGCCATCTAGTCTGGGATAGTGGGCTAAAAATTGCTGGACAACCAGGTTCAACACGTGAGCCATACAAGGCACGTGTGTGACATTGCCCCGGCGAAGGGCCGCACCCAGGTTTGCAGCATTGTCGCACACGGCCTTCCCTGGTTTCAGGTCCAGTGGAGACAACCATTCATGAAATTGGTTCTCCAGAGCTGACCACAACTCCTCAGCTGTGTGACTCACATTTCCCAGACATTTCAATGTAAAAACCGCCTGATGACGTTGAGCCCTACTGCCAGCATAGTAAGGAGGTGTGCAGGATCCCTTCTGCGCAGTTAGAAAGCTTGTGGCATGACCAGACAGGCTTTGGGTGCAGGTGGAAGACCGAGAGGAGGTTGAGGAGGCAGAAGCAGTGGAGGAAAAATGACATAAAGAGGATTGACGCACAACTCGTGGGGACGGCAAGACTTGGACAGCAGCCCCTTGTCCTGCTGTCACCATAGTTACCCAGTGCCCAGTCAGCGACATGTAACGCCCCTGTCCATGCCTACTCGTCCAAGTGTCTGTGGTGAAATGCACCCTGTCACACACAGACTTTCTCAAAGAAGCGGTGATGTTGTGTGCGACATGCTGGTGGAGCGCAGGCACACCTTTCTTTGAGAAGTAGTGCCGACTGGGCATCTGGTACTGGGGCACTGCGACGGACATAAGGTCTCGAAAATCCTCTGTGTCCACCAGGCGGAAAGGCAGCATTTCTGTAGCCAAGAGCTTGCAGATGGTGAAATTCAACCTCTTAGCTTTCTCATGGCTAGGAGGAAATGGTCTTTTACTTGTCCACATCTGAGGGACCGAGGGCTGGCTATTGTGCTTAGACGGGGTTGATAAGGGTGTCCCCGGCAAACTGCCGGTCTGTGAGGAAGATGCAGGCGGACATGTTAGGTTGCCTTGATCCAAAGGTGGTGCTATCGATGTCGGACAGCGCTCAAGACCAGCTGGTGTTACCACCTCCAAAGAAAATGATGACCTGCCAATCACGCTGGCTGTTGCGGGTAAAGAGGTGGCAGGTCTGCGCCCCAAAACAGGTGTGACTGCTGTCCCCCCAGTCACAGAGGATGAAGAGGCCGCGGATGCACAAGATATGGCAGACGGTGGTTGGCCCGGCCGGCTAGACCGCATTGTAGCACACTGAGCTTCCCACTGCAACTTATGCTTCATGTCCATGTGCCGGTTCATGCATGAAGTACTCAAACTATGTATTTTTTGGCCTCTACTTAGCTTTTGCTGACAAATGTTACAGATAACACGAGTTGGGTCATCTTTATCGATCTGAAAAAATGCCCAGGCTATGCAAGGCTTAGCACCCATGCGACCTGAAGAGCCACCACGACTTGTGGTGAGAGGCAGAGTTGTGTTTGAGGATGCAGTTGTTGACGTGCTTCCAGTACTACGTCTCTGTCCAGGAAGGCGCAACCTGACCTCGTCGTCACTAGCATCTTCCTCCACCTCCTCTGCTGACCTCATCTCTTGGCTGACTGTGGGTTGACAGTAAGTGGGATCTCCGACCTCATCATCATCACCCTGTGCGTTATCACACCCGTCGTCCTCAGAGCCAACCTGTTCCTGCCCTGACAAAAAACTAAAGTTGTCGCTCCAATCAGGTATTTGAGTCTTATCATCGTCTTCCTCATTGTCTCCACCAACAGGAGTTACAGTTTGGGAATGAGGGTCTACATTATGGTCAGAACCTTCTGCGTCTGGTCCTGGATCCGACTCATAAAGATTCTGGGCATCAGTGCAGATCATTTCCTCGTCTGGATTCACAGAAGCGCTGGAGTCGACCTCTGATTCCCAGGCTATAGTATGAGTAAACAGCTCTGCAGACTCAACCATCTGTTCTACCTCATACTCAGACGGGCAGCTGGAGATTTGGGAGCTGTGAGGAAGCAAGTGCGATTTGGGTGACACCTTTGAGGACTGGAGTATTTGTGATGTTGAAGTTGATGTGGAGGAGAGCCCACTTAAAGGAGCACTTGATATCCGTTGAAGCACCTGCTGTTTTTGTGCCTCATCTGGAATTTGTAGCGATTGGCGTGGCCGTAAGAAAGGGATCTTATCACATTGTCTGCTAAAAGAAGTAGACATTTTAGTTTGGCTGGAAGATGGTCTTTCTTCTGCACCTACCCCACGGACACAACCTTTTTTCCCCTTCCCAACACGCCTATTCCCCTTTCCACCAGCAGCAGGCCTTTTTCCACTCATTTTGGTGGTTAACTAATTCACAACTCTGGAGTTGTTTGCACAAAAAAACAATGGATGGTAACCGAGCAGAGCTGAGTGGCCAAACTGTGGTATTAGGCCAAAACTATTGGCTGGGTTAGATGCAGAAAAAAATAATTTTTAATTTGCAACCTGATGGAGGTCAGTATAGATGGACTAATAGACCAAGTCCCACACACCGCTAGAAGCCCAAATATTTTTTCAGAGCTAGATGCAGAAATTTTTTTTATTCAATTTGCAACCTGATGGAGGTCAGTATAGATGGACTAATAGACCAAGTCCCACACACTGCTAGAAGCCCAAATATTTTTTCAGAGCTAGATGCAGAAAAAAATTATTTTTAATTTGCAACCTGATGGAGGTCAGTATAGATGGACTAATAGACCAAGTCCCACACACCGCTAGAAGCCCAAATATTTTTTCAGAGCTAGATGCAGAAAAAAATAATTTTTAATTTGCAACCTGATGGAGGTCAGTATAGATGGACTAATAGACCAAGTCCCACACACCGCTAGAAGCCCAAATATTTTTTCAGAGCTAGATGCAGAAATTTTTTTTATTCAATTTGCAACCTGATGGAGGTCAGTATAGATGGACTAATAGACCAAGTCCCACACACTGCTAGAAGCCCAAATATTTTTTCAGAGCTAGATGCAGAAAAAAATTATTTTTAATTTGCAACCTGATGGAGGTCAGTATAGATGGACTAATAGACCAAGTCCCACACACCGCTAGAAGCCCAAATATTTTTTCAGAGCTAGATGCAGAAAAAAATTATTTTTAATTTGCAACCTGATGGAGGTCAGTATAGATGGACTAATAGACCAAGTCCCACACACCGCTAGAAGCCCAAATATTTTTTCAGAGCTAGATGCAGAAAAAAATTATATTCAATTTGCAACCTGCTGGACGTCAGTATAGAAGGACTAATAGAACAAGTCCCACACACTGCTAGAAGCCCAAATATTTTTTCAGAGCTAAATGAAGAAAAAAATTATTTTTAATTTGCAACCTGATGGAGGTCAGTATAGATGGACTAATAAACCAAGTCCCACACACTGCTAGAAGCCCAAATATTTTTTCTGAGCTAGATGCAGAAAAAAATTATTTTTAATTTGCAACCTGATGGAGGTCAGTATAGATGGACTAATAGACCAAGTCCCACACACCGCTAGAAGCCCAAATATTTTTTCAGAGCTAGATGCAGAAAATTTTTTTATTCAATTTGCAACCTGATGGAGGTCAGTATAGATGGACTAATAGACCAAGTCCCACACACTGCTAGAAGCCCAAATATTTTTTCAGAGCTAGATGCAGAAAAAAATTATTTTTAATTTGCAACCTGATGGAGGTCAGTATAGATGGACTAATAGACCAAGTCCCACACACTGCTAGAAGCCCAAATATTTTTTCAGAGCTAGATGCAGAAAAAAATTATTTTTAATTTGCAACCTGATGGAGGTCAGTATAGATGGACTAATAGAACAAGTCCCACACGCTGCTAGAAGCCCAAATATTTTTTCAGAGATAAATGAAGAAAAAAATTATTTTTAATTTGCAACCTGATGGAGGTCAGTATAGATGGACTAATAGACCAAGTCCCACACACTGCTAGAAGCCCAAATATTTTTTCAGAGCTAGATGCAGAAAAAAAATATTTTTAATTTGCAACCTGATGGAGGTCAGTATAGATGGACTAATAGACCAAGTCCCACACACTGCTAGAAGCCCAAATATTTTTTCAGAGCTAGATGCAGAAAAAAATTATATTCAGTTTGCAACCTGAAGGAGGTCAGTATAGATGGACTAATAGAATGATGCTATGCCCAAAAGATTTTACTTCACTAGGTGCAGTAAAAAAATTGGTATTCTATACACAGGTGGTATATCTTGCAACACAGATAGGCTACTCCACTGACTAACACACTCTGCAATAGGCCAAAAAGGATTAGCTTTGCTAGATTCAGCCAAATGCTGTGAAAAAAACTTGCACAGCACTGGCACAGACCTGCCTGGCAAAAACTGATAGGAACTGATGTAACCTAGTCCTGAAAAGGACTCCAATTACAATTAGTCTTTACTCCCACAATCTATCTATTTAAGAGCACAGACCTGCCTGATAAAAGTCGTAGGAAATGCTGTAACCTAGTCCTTAAAAGGACTGCAATCACAACTATTCCCTACTCCCAAGCTATCTGTATATTTGTGCGAAAATTGGCTTGAAATTAACAAGGTATAGCGCACACAGCAACAGCGGTGCCGTCTAACACGCAGCTGCAGCAGTGAGAAAATGGTGGCGACGGGGAAAATGGCTTGGTCTTATAGGGCAAGGACATGTGACATACACTGCCAATGACACATGCCCTTGCTTGTGTGAAAAAAAGCAGTTCGCTCCGTGTGTGCGCTGCTGATAGGCTGACAGACTGCACCTCCCCACTGCAAATGCGGGAAAGAGAAAAAAAAATGGAGATCTTCATTGTTCCTGCAGAGATCCATCCCCTGCCCCTCCCCCCGCCTCGCTGTACACTCAAACTGCGTATTAACATTAATTTTCATCATTACTGAGAAAAAATCCAGTTATGATTTTGGTGCACGAACAGTTATCGAACATAACCTCGAACAGCCGAATTTTTCTCAAATTGTTCGTGTTCGCCGACCGGCTCGAACACCGCCCAAAACAGCTCGAATTTGAGATTGGCGAACAGTTCGAGTAGAACAACGCTCATCTCTACTTGCCAACAGCTCCAGTGTTTCATAGAGTGCGCCGGAGGTCACTTTTCTATACATTTCTATGAGAGCCTCGTTCTGGCTCTCATAGACTTGCACTGAGCTCTTGTGACGTAACTTCCGACTTCCGGCCAGTCAGAAGCCACGGGCACAAGATGGCGCTGTGGGACCAAAGCTGAGTCGGTAAAATGTGAAGCAGCTGGAAGGTGAGTATAAGAATGGGGGCGGGGGGGCTTATACATAAAGCGCCACTCCAGCGCTGAAAACAAACAACCGCTGGAGTGGTGCTTTAAATGAGTGTTAAAACCTTTATACATTTTATACCTGATATAACCAAAACACATCAGGCCTCACTAATCAAAACTGTCTAAAAAAAACTCTTAAGCATCGCAAACAACAAACAATCAGAGTTTTGTTTTCATTTTTTAAACAGTTCTGGTAAAATGAAAGCTGCGCCATGATTGGTTGCAATGGGCAACAAAGACAGTTTTCATTGTAGACAGTTTTGAGAAATCTGCATTATTGAGTGTCAACAAGTTGAGTCCTCTTGAACTATTGAATGTATTTTCTCTATGATTGCCCTTTTTAATTAACGGGAACCGCTGAATCTTTCCATATTAGGGGCAGAATAGTGGTCATAAACATGGCCTCTTACTCCACATCAGCTACTTCAGATTCTTGAGAAAATAAGCCTTCCATTTAACGCATTTTGGCCCCGTGTCATCATTTGCATTTTTTAAGTCACTTTTCTTTTTTTTCTTATGGTTTCTGTTGCAGTTTTCAAACAAAATTCTTCATAATGGTGCACACGCGTTATGAATTTTGTGCAAAATATAAAATGCCCTATTTTCTTGTCTTTGACCCGTTTTGCAAACCTTCAGTGAAAAAAGGTCACACGTTTCGAAAAATGGTGCAAAATAACTGGTATATATATAAATATATACAAAGTGTGGGCAGCTCAGTGGTTAGAACAGTTATTTTGCAGCACTGGGATCCTGGGTTCAAATCCCACTGAGGACATCTTCAAGAAATGTATATGTTCCCCCTGTGTTTGTGTGGGTTTCCTCTGAGTACTCTGGTTTCCTCCAAAGACATACCCGTAGGAAATTTAGATTGTGAGCCCCGATGGGGACAGTGATAATGTCGGTAAAGCGCTGCGGAATTAATGGCACTATATAAGTTAGTAAAATAAATAAAGTAATCACAATTGAAGAATCAGGTGAAAACATCTGGAAAAAGCATATTGATGTAAAAATCAGAAAATTAATCAACAAATGACCACTTTATAAAAAGTCAGTGACTGAGAGGTATTTGACTCGCCCCCTGGGCCGTGGGGCACGCGGAACCGGGCGATAGGGAGACGTTGGGGGTAGTAGTGGTGGCGGCCCGGTCCCGCGGCTCAGGGTGGTCAGGCCAGTGGTAGTCTGCTACGTGCTTTAGATAATGTCCGACTACGCCACCCGTGGATTGCGGTTATTAGGAACCGCCGCTGCAAGGCAGTCCGCTGGGGCTGATGACGTGTGCAGCTGAGATGGTGTGACTCCCCACGGGAAGAGTGCGGCCCCAGGGCAGTGTAGCGGATGTTGGGAGTGATGGTAGCGAGAGTCCCGGTACCGATAGTGCTGGAGGCGCGAAGGAGCACACAGACAACAAGTTACAGTCCAGGGTCTTTACTCACAGTTAGTTTCCAAGTCACTTCAGCTGGCAATGACTGCCCGAGCCGTGCTGCGTCCACCAGGTGTGGGGCTCGGTCAACTCCCGGGCAGTTCAGGAGCATGGCACAGGACCCCCTTTTATCCTTTCTCTGGCCTGCCTCACCAGTGACCCACTTTTGTCCAGCTGCCGCGGACCTGTGCGGTTAAACGTGGGCCCCGTCCTCCGCTGTCCTATATGGTGCCTTCCTAGCAGGTTTGATGAGGTGTCGCACCAATATATGATCACGACGACCGGTCTTTGGCTGAGGGTTGTTTCTCCTCCACCAACTTGGGATCCGGTACCCTTAATCTGCCTGACCCTGCACCCTGGATTCTCGTGGGTTCTTAGGGTCCCTTCCACCTTCTTGTTCCTGAGCCCTTCTGTTTCTCTGTCTCTCCTTCTTTGCAGTTCCTTTCTGCTCCTGTTCCTTTCTCTTGGAGCTGAGATGAGCTAGAATCTCAGCTCCCCTTCACCTCCTCCTCGGCCTCTTCTCTAGGCCCACTTCTCCTTCTCCTCTCAGGCCCCGGCCTCTTCCCTAGGCCTGCCTCTGGAGCAGCACTCAGCCTGAGCTGCTGCTCCCTGTCAGCTCTCCTCTCCTCACAGACTGAACCTAGATCTAAGATGGTACCCACCTTTTATACCTCCTTCTAGCCATGAGCCCAGGTGACCAGCAACCAATGGGCTCCTTCCTACACTCAGGAACCGCCCCCTATCTGCCCCTACAGCACTGGGTGTTCCACCCCTCCCTCCCCACTCCAGCAGGGACATGGTCGGTCGTGCCTGCACTTCTGTCTAGTGGGAGCACCGTTGAGCTGTCCCTGGGAAATGGGGTGTGTGTGCTGCATGCAGCTAACTGAGTCCTGGTCCACACTCCATCCTTACCTGGGAGTGGAATATCACACCTCTGGTCTGAGGTGCAATACCCCTGTAGCGGCCGAACCCTCGGGGCGCTACATATTCATGACAAAAAACTGTCGGAAATGCATTGACGAATTGAGCCAATTCTCTTCTGGGTTTCTGCTATTCAGGTATATGTGCACAAAAATCAACAGTAAAAAAGATTTTAAAACCATCCAGATGCTATTAAACCAGCTGAAATAGGGTGGAAGCACAGGATAAGCTGCAAAATAGCAATCTAACCACAAAGACATCAAAGTAACACAATATTCGTTTACCAGTGAAACACAGATTAATGACATGTGTTCATTGTCATAAATCTAAGCTCAGGTGACAGGAAGATAAAAGGACTTTAGTTTAAATTACAAAACACATTTCCTTGTGGTGTTCTTTACAGCTCCCTACCTAAGAAAATCATGTTTGGTCTGTTGTTCAGAAAGGCCATAGACTTTTCAGATCTATGATACTCAAGTCCTTATCCGTTAATCCTGTTCTTCATAATTCTTGGAAAAAAAGTCCCTATAGAGACCTTCAAAGGAATGCTCCCTCGTACAGTGAACAACACAAACCTATGTAAGGCAAGTACAGATCATTGATGCCTATTGATGAAAAATCTCCTTGAAAGCCTCATTCAGATGCGTATCAGGATCTGTGTACATGATTAGTGATGGGCGAGCACTAAAATGCTTGGGTGCTCCTTACTCGAATCGAGTAAATCGTAATGCTTGAGTGCTAGTTTCAAGTAACGAGCATAATGAAGGGGGGGTTGGAAAATCACTGAAATGGATGGAAACACAGGTGAAATGACATGGGAACAGTATGGGGAAGACGCCTGGACAGATTTCTGACTCCCAGGCGGCTGATGGGAACAATGTTGTCAGAGTATTACGCCACTTTTATGGACTGGTAAGAAAACATACAAAACTGAGGATAAAATGGATTTTGCAGGAAAAAAGGTTAGGAAACATTCTTTCCTGTATAATGACTTGTATACAAGGCAAAATAAAAAAGAGGAGAAAAAAAACTCCATCTCTCACCGTATTTCCCTGTCGCTTTCAGCAATAAATAAATATTTTTAAAAAATGAGGTGGGCAGTGTTGATGCATGGGTCGGCTGATGGGCTGCAGTCACTAGTCAACGCCTTTGGCGAAAGAAGACAGGGGATAAGTGAGCAGGGACGTAGATAGAAACCCCATGGAGCCCCATAGCAGAAGTCCAAATTAGCATCCAACCCCCAAAAAAAAAAAAAAGAAAGAAAATGAATATTCAGATGGGTCACAGAAAAGCTTAGCCCACAACTTTGCCACCCTTACAAAGTAATTTCACACCTATTGAAGCCTCTTAGTGCTCCCATACACTAAGATACTGTTTTTATGGCCCCCTTAAAGTATGATGCCAACAAATGTGCCCCACAAACACAGTAAGATACCCCACAATGAATTCCTCCACAGTACCCTTCACACGCACAGCATGATGATCCTACAGTAAACTCTGCAAAGTATGATACCCCCACAGTGACCCCAACACAGTATGATGGCCCTCGTAATTCCCCACACACAGTATGATGACCTTGACATAGCCCTCTACATAATATGTTGGCCCACACACTGCCCTTCATATAGTATGGTGGCCCTCCATATAGTAAAGAGGCCCCCACATAACCCTCCACACTATATAATAGCCTACACACATTATAATGGCCCTTACTTGCCCTCCAAACATTATAATGGCCCCCCACATAGCCCTCCAAACAGTATAATGGCCCCGGCATAAACCTGCACACAGTAAAATGGACCCCACACAACCCTGAACACAGTATAATTGGACCCCATACAGCCCTTCAAATAGTCTGCGGATGCGATGACGTCTCTACATCACAACTGCTGTGCCGAGCAGTGCAGACCACACGCTCCAGAGACTGGAGCAGTGGGAGAAAGGGAAGAGGTGAGTATTTTTTTATTTTTTTTAATCAATCAGTACTTTGTGAATGCCATCATACCATGTGGCAGACATCATACCATTTGGAATGCTATTTGTGGGGCCATCATACTATTTGTGGGGCCATCATACTATTTGGAGGGCTATTTTTGGGGCCATCACACTATTTGTGGGGGCACCATACTATTTGGAGGGCCATCATACTACTTGTAAGGCTATTTGGGGGGCCATTATACTATTTGAAAAGCTATATGGGGGCTATGATACTATTTGGAGTGCTACGTGTGGGCCATCATGATATTTGGGGGGGCATCATACTATTTAGAGTGCTATGTGGAGGCCATCATACTACCTGGGGGGCCATCATTCTATTTGGAGGCTATTTGTGGGGCCATCATATGATTTGGAGTGCTTTGACAGGCCATCATACTATTTGTGGGACCATCATACTATTTGGAGGACTATGTGGGGGTCAGTACGCTGTTTAGAGGGCTGTATGGGGGGGCAAATGTACTGTTTGGAAGGCTGTGTGGTAGCCATTATACTGTTTCGAGGGCTAGTGGGGGCCATTATAATATGTTCAGCCCATTATACAGTGTGGAGGGTTGTGTGCGGGCCACTATACTGTATGGAGGGCCATCATACTATATGGAGATATATGTGAAGGCCATCATATTGTGTAGAGGCCTGTGTTGGGGCCATAATACTGTATGTGTGGGGCAGCAGTAACAGCAAAATTACTTTGTAAAGGCTGCAAAATTGTGGGATGTGCTCTTCTGTGAACTCGCTGAAAATATAAATATATTTTTTGGGAAGGGGGCTTTCTATGTATGCCCTTGATGATGGACTCACAAAAAGACCTTCAAATAGCATGATGGCCCCACAAATAGCCCCCCAAATTGCATGATGGCCCCACAAATAGCCCTCTAAATAGTATGGTGGAATCATAAATTGCAATCCAAATAGTATGATGACCCCAAAAATAGTATGATGGCCCCACAAATAGCCCTCCAAATAGTATGATGGTCCCACAAATAGCGCTCCAAATAGTATGATAGCCCTCCAAATAGTATGATGGCCCCACAAATATCTCTCCTCGTTCCCCTAATGCTCCAGTCTATGCAGCTTGTGATCTGCACTACTCGGCACACCAGTCATGAGGTAATGATGTAATCACGTCAACTGCTCTGAGACGTCAGATGCACAAGGAAGAATATTGGAGGGGAGGAGGGAGAGTCAGGATGCAGATACAGTTGGGCGAAAGGGTGGGGCCGACGCTAGCAATGGGCCCTGTGGTAAAGCGCCTTGCTTGGCTCTCACAGAGGCAGACACAGGAAAACACATCTTGGGTTAACTTCTTGGAGGTTTATTGGGATATGGCATAAACCTCAGCAGAGTTCTGCAACACGTCCTCTCCGGAATAACGGAAAACAAAAAGAGAAAGAATAGAATAGTCCATAGGTGAGCGGGGTTTCGTCCCCTCCGGGTAGCACAATGAAGTTCCACCAAACACAAGTCCTTCTGTGGAGCTCTCTGGCTTCCACACACACCGCCTGGAGACTTCCTTCTCCAGACCACAACAGAGAAAAAAAAAACAGTGGCTGAGTATTTAACTGCTTCCAGCCACACCCTCAAGGTGGAAATATTGTGAGTAGGCGTCCCGCCTGTCTCTCACCTACTCACAAAGAACCAGACCCAAGATGGCTGTTTAACCTCTTCAGCACCTTACATGCTAAATAAACCTATAGGTTCAGTTAACTGAGACCAGCAGCCTCAGTGAAACATATCTCCCCTCACATACTTCACCAGTGACTCTGTCACAGTCCTCACACTCACAGGCTCAATAGCGGCCACATGGTCTGCCGCAATTAGTGGTACCCCACTGTATGTGAGAGATCCATCAAGACAGAGGAGCGGTGAGGGACCCAGGAGTGAGTATGCTCCATTTCTTTTTTTATAGCACACACAGGCCAGGCATGAAATAAAAGAATGGGGCGGAAAATACCTATAGACACATTACAAGGTAGACGTTTAGTGATAATCTTCTGGACAGATCTTGTTTCCTATATAATTCCGAATGTTTAACAATTTCACTGTCATTGTCTGCTCTGAAGTGTAATTTGAGATACTAAACCTGCCCTGACCCTGGGGCAGAGGACATGACACTAAGCGGAAACTAGCTCAAGTTAGATCTAGTGGGACAATGAATTCTCAGCCAAAGTGCTTACTATTAGAAAAAGCAAAAAAAAAAAAAGATAATTCCATCAGGTACACAAGTCTAAAGAATTGGGACTTACATGTTATTAAAGACTTTGTACACCTTTGCAAGTAATTTTTTCTTGCTACTTTGCATTTAAAATTAACAATGAAACAACATTCAATTTTTTTTAAAAAAATGTTCTATTGTTGTGTCTACAGCTACAATGCAGACCTATAAGTCTCTATGGTAACAGACTAATCAATTTCCCTTCCATCTGACCACCACTTCTTACCGACCTACCAAAAGTACCTTATAATACAGAAGATATGTAAGGAGATGGTCATACTACCCACTTTCCCCCTTGAAGATATGAGTACTGTTATGATGTATAATGTGTATTGTTGTAGTGTGTAATGTGTATTCGGACATGCGTTATTAGCAACAACAACGTTGTAGTTTGACTGACAGTATGGAGAGTTAGGGTTAATAATTGGGACTAGCCCAGAATATGAGGTGATGAAGTGTAGGGACAGAGACAGTTTCCTGTCAGGAGGTCAGACAGGGCCCAGCGTGCACCAGAAGCAGACTGTTATGCTAGTGTAGCTACTCTCTTGGGATAATAGGTAAATCTAACTACTGCAACTGACCCTGCTGGTTCCTGTACAGACTAGAGATTCTGACCCCGCAGACCCTGGTGGTTTCTGCGTGAGCAGAAATAGCCCTAACCACAGGCTAAAAGATAGCAACTCGGACCTATGCTGCCTAAAAAGCCCTCAAGCGCATCACATTCCTCCTAAAGAACCAGAGGGTAGAGCAGAGTGTGAATCACCTACAAAAGGGAAAGTGTGCTGAAAAAAGGAAAGATACCAGAGTGAGTAAAATAAACCACGAAATTCAAAATAAAGTATAAAGTATGTACTCTTAGAAAATATGGTGCCTACTTCCTAAAACGAAAAATAAGCTATGTGCAGAGCAAAGAACAGAAAAAGCAAACAGATAAACCCTATCTGGAGATTCACTAAGGCTATGTGCCCACGATGCAGATGTGGCACCCTGCTGTTCACAGGTACCACAGGACCCAAAAGGGTGCATGGATGGACTTCTCCACAAGAGGCCCTCATTACAAACAAACACCTCCACCCTTCCACCTCATACCACCAGAGGGAGCCCATTAGGGATATATATATGGAGGGTGGAGCCAGGCAGTTCAGTCAGAGTGAGTTGTTCTGAGAGTGTGCTGCCACGGAGAGCAGTGAAGACGCAGCACGTCTGCTGCTGTATTGAGGGCCCCGAGTGTGGCCGGAGGCAAAGAGGAGAGGTGAGAGGAGTTGAGGGGGCAGAGGAGCATCATAGGCTCACCCCAAGACACGAACCGGACACCGGGTCCGCGCCTACAGGGTCCTTTATACCTAGTAGGGATCACCGGCATACCAGGAGGACTACAAGTCCCTGGTCGACCTGAAGCTAAACCCTTGACAGGACTAGGAACCACGAAGGCCCCGGCGTCCAGGGATAGTGGTTGCCAGAAAAAGGTCCTACTATCAAGCAACAGGTGAAGGAACAGCACGGCACAGAAGCTAGGCCCAGTTGCAGGCTGGCCAGGAGCTTAGAGAGAGGGAGACACGGACCAGGAGGCCTTATACCCGCTCACTGGGGAGAAGTCCTGAAGTGCACCCATCCTACCGAGTACCCTGGACCGTACCTGACATTCGCACCAGTAAAGGTACTGAAGCGAATCCCCTGTCTCTGTCATTTACTCCTGCTGCACCATCTCTCCTGCACCACAAGCCGCAGCATCACCACCATCTGCACCTACACTGCCCCGGGGGCCCGCTCCGCCTGTGGGGAGCAGAAACATCCCAGCTGCCATCCCATCACCCCCGGAGGTCTGCAGCAGCGCCGGTAACCATTACCGGAAACCACAGGTGGCGTGACGAGACAAACTGTACACTAAAACTCCTTTTTAAAGAGAGACCCAGAGTACGGGCCCGGGAGCTGACTGCCGTGACCTCCTAAACAAGGTAAAAGGCCCGGGTACTGAGTCCCCTATATTCCTCTGGGTGACACACAGAAGTGCTCCGGATTTTTCCTGAGCGTTTCTGCATCTCCCTGGCAGAAAAAACGCATGCGGATTGTACATGCGGATTGTACATGCGTTTTTCCTGCCAGGGACATGTGGATGTGAAGCGTTCTTCACATGCATTTCCGCATGCGGGTTGACAAGCGCTTTCCAAGCGATTTTAGCATCACTTGGAAAGTGCTTGACAACTTGGTCACACTATATAAATCCATGCAAACGGCATGGATTTATATAGTGTGACCGAAAGAATGTTTAAAAATAAAAAAATAAATCTATACTTACCTTCTGATGGCCCCTGCAGTCTTGCTTCGCTCCGTTCTCCCTTGTTGGCGTATCGCGGTACACTGAAGGACCTGCCGACGTCAGCGTCACGTGACCCGTCACATGACTATGATGTCAGCGCAGGTCCTCCGGTCCATCGCGATCTTCCGGCATGTGAAGACAAGGACACCGGGGGCCGTCAGAAGCTAAATATAACATTTATTTTTTATTTTATTTTATTTTTTTTACAGTTTCTATGGTACCCGAGTCCGGAGGAGAGTCTCCTCTCCTCTAGACCTGGGTACCATCCGTACATTGGAATGCATGTATTCCGCATGTGCTTATCTAGTGAAGCGGAATACATGCGTTCTAATGCAAGTCAATGGCGGCGAAAACGCAGCGCTTCCGCAAAATAATTGGTAGTGCTGCGTTTTTTTCCGCAATGATAATCCGCAGCGGAAATTTCCGCAGCATGTGCACAGCACATGAGGATTATCATTGGGGAACATGGCAGGCCTTCTACCATGCGTTTTTTAAGCTTTTCCCACGATGCGGAAACGCTTAAAAAACGCATCGTGGGCACACAGCCTAACTGTTTTTAAATTACAGCAGAATGGCTGAACATACAAATGAGAATATCACCAGCAGGAAATGCCAGTAGGGGGTCAGAATATAAAGCCACACCCGAAAGGTGATAGGGCAGACAAATGAAAACACCTTGTTGTAAAAGAAATGTTCCTCAAGTTATGCACCCGCTATCTTTTGTACATAGTTAACACCAAATTAAGGTTAAGTAAAACACTGTTTATTTTCGAGTGGTGGTCTCCCTCATTTAACTGTTTAACATTCTGTCCTGGCTAGCCGAAGTCACCGGCATCATGTGGCCTGTAGTGCCCCATAGATGAAGCCCACACACCTAGACAGGACCCCCATCTTCATGTAGAGTGTCGGGGCATAAAAGACGAGTACCTCACCCAAGGCTACAGCCCCGTGCCACGTTACAAGTATATTATTCTTTAACTTGATCATCCAGATTTTAAGCTTCTACAGAACTTTGAAGAGTGAATGGCTGCTTCTGTTCACAATTCATTATTGGGTTATTCCTATGTGGGATAGGAAATGCCTAAAAGTCCTATAGATTCAGGTCCCACCACTTACACCAGCATGTATCAGACATACAAATGGAATAATTAACTCTTTAATTGTTTGATATCACAGTATCTGAGTTGTGTTCTATATGCTCTGTCAATGTAATGTGCAGTTAGTGGCACTCTTGCAGCACAAGGAGGGGTCTGATAGTGCAACTCCGATCCCTGAAGGTCCTTATACAGATTAGAGTAATGCCAGCTGAACCCACCGATATCCAAGGGTTCAGCCAACAGCTTTATGTGTGTGTGGGCCAAGGCAGATGATTTTCTGGGGAAATAAGAATCTGGCATTTCTGATTTTCGACTGCTGATGCTTTTGTTCTCTAAGAGATAAGTTGCCGCCAGAGATGTCTAGCGGTGGCTCTCTCAGAGAACAAATGAGGACTCGGCAGAGCGAGTGTTCCTGTGTATGGTAGAGTACGGGGAATTAGCATAATTTGGCCAATATATATTTATATATATATGCTCCAGTAATGAGGGGGAGGGGGGAAGTGTAGGGCAGGCAAGACAGGTTCTGGTAGTGGGTGACTCTATTATTAGGGGCACAGACAGGGCAATCTGTCACAAAGACCGGGATCGCCGAACGGTGTGCTGCTTCCCTGGCGCTCGAGTCCGGCACATCGCGGATCGGGTTGACAGGTTACTGGGTGGGGCTGGCGAAGACCCAGCGGTCATGGTCCACATCGGCACCAATGACAAAGTGAGTGGTAGATGAAGGGTCCTTAAAAATGATTTCAGGGACCTAGGTAGGAAGCTTAGGGCAAGGACCTCCAAGGTAGTTTTGTCAGAAATACTACCAATCCCGCGAGCCACACAGGAGCGCCAACGGGAAGTTAGGGAGGTGAATAAGTGGCTAAAGAGTTGGTGCAAGGCAGAAGGGTTTGGGTTCATGGAGAACTGGGCCGACTTCGCGGTCGGCTACAGGCTCTACCGTAGGGACGGGCTGCACCTCAATGGGGAGGGTGCAGCGGTGCTGGGGAAGAAGATGGCTAATAGGTTGGAGGAGTTTTTAAACTAGAGACGGGGGGGGGGGAACCAAGGAAATAGGTGGGATGTGAGGCAAGCAAGGGGGAAGGGGAGAAGTGAATATAATGAGGGTGGAGAGGGGGGTGGGGATAGTACAGTTAGATCGTTAGAGAAGAATAGGATGCTAAATTACCCCAAAGTTTTATCTTGCATGCTGACCAACGCAAGAAGCCTGACCAATAAGGCGGATGAGCTGCGGGCGCTTATATCGGAGGAGAGGTATGACATCGTAGGTATAACAGAGACTTGGCTAGACGATAGCTACGACTGGGCGGTAAATTTATTAGATTATAGTTTATTTAGAAGGGACCGGAAACAGGGGAAAGGCGGAGGAGTCTGCTTATATGTAAAGTCATGTCTAAAACCCAGACTAAGGGAAGATATAGGAGAGGGAGAAGAGGTGGTCGAGTCCATGTGGGTAGAGATAGAGGGGGCAAAAAATAATAATAAAATATTACTGGGGGTCTGCTATAAGCCACCAAATATAACAGAGGAGAATGAGAATCTGCTATTAGGACAAATAGACAAAGTAGCAAAACATAATGAAGTGATTGTAATGGGGGATTTCAACTACCCGGATATTGACTGGGAAACAGAAACCTGTAGATCTCAGAAAGGAAAAAGGTTCTTGACAAATATTAAGGATAATTATTTCTCCCAACTAGTGCAGGAACCAACGAGAGGGACGGCCGTGTTGGACTTAATATTGACTAATAGGCCTGATAGAATAACTGAGGTACAGATAGGGGGGCACCTAGGTAATAGCGACCATAATATTATCGGCTTCAAAATGCCCTTCAGTAGGGTTATCAATAAGGGAACAACAAAAACATTAAACTTTAGGAGGGCGAAGTTTGATCAGCTGATAGAAAACCTTGAACTTATTGACTGGGACAAAGTACTTAATCAAAGGAATACGAATAGTAAATGGGAAACCTTCAAAAGAATTCTGAATACTCAGTGTGAGAGGTATATACCGTATGGGAATAAAAGGGCCTGAAATAAGAGGAAACCAATATGGTTGAACAAGAACGTAAAAGGGGCGTTAAATAGCAAAAAAGAGGCATTCAAGAGATTAAAACAGGAAAACAGTAAGGAGGCACTAATGTGTTACAAGGAAAAAACGAGAACCTGCAAAAAACAAATAAAAATAGCGAAGGAGGAAACAGAGAAACGTATTGCTAGGGAAAGTAGATCAAATCCCAAACTGTTCTTTACGTATATAAATAGTAAAAGGATTAAACCGGATAATATTGGACCGATAAAAAGTGAGGAAGGCAAAATCATAGAGAAAGATGAGGATAAAGCTAATCTATTAAATAATTTTTTTTTGACAACTTTCACAAAGGAAATAGAACTAACAGGAGAAATGAGAAGTGACAAGCTTAATCCTCCGCTAAGTATGACTAATCTAACCCAAGTTGAGGTACAGAAACGACTCAGTAACATTAAAATAAACAAATCACCAGGACCTGATGGCATACATCCACGGGTACTAAGGGAACTAAGTAATGTGATAGACAGACCGTTATATCTTATATTTAAGGACTCTGTTGAGACTGGGTCTGTACCACTTGATTGGCGACAGGCGAATGTAGTGCCAATATTCAAAAAGGGAGCGAAAAGTGACGCCGGAAACTATCGGCCGGTGAGTCTGACGTCCGTTGTGGGCAAAATTTTTGAAAACTTCATTAAAGAGGCAATTACGGAGCATCTTGATGCTAATAATCTTTTAATCCCGAACCAACATGGATTCATGAGGAATCGCTCCTGCCAAACAAACCTGATTGACTTCTACGAGGAGGTTAGCTCTCGGTTAGATCAGGGGGAACCAGTGGATGTCGTGTATCTCGACCTCTCAAAAGCGTTCGATAGCGTGCCACATAATAGGTTGGTATACAAAATGAGAATGATGGGGCTGGGGGAAAATGTTTGCAAGTGGGTAGCTAACTGGCTAAAGGATAGAAGGCAGAGGGTGGTTATAAATGGAATATACTCAGAATGGGTAAGCGTCACTAGTGGGGTACCACAGGGGTCTGTACTAGGCCCAATGTTATTTAATATCTTTATTAACGACATAGTCAACGGGATAAATAGTAAAATATCAATATTTGCAGATGACACAAAGTTATGTAAAACAATTAATACAAAAGAGGACAGTGCAGACCTACAGAGGGATTTGGATAAGCTGGGTAGGTGGAGCATTAAATGGCAAATGAGGTTTAATGAGGAGAAATGTAAGGTCATACATATGGGAAGGAAAAATGGAAGTCACCAGTACTCACTGAATGGGAAATCATTGGGGAATTCAGAGATGGAGAAGGACTTGGGCATCTTGATTGATAGCAAACTAAATTGGAGTGCCCAAAGTCAGGCCGCTGCTGTAAGGGCAAACAGGGTAGTGGGATGTATCAGAAGAGGTATAGCTGCAAAGGATGAGAATATTGTTCTTCCACTGTACAAAGCACTGGTCAGACCACACTTGGAATACTGTGCTCAGTTATGGGCCCCAATATATAGAAAGGATATAAATGAGCTTGAAAGGGTACAAAGGAGGGCAACAAAATTAATAAAGGGAATGGAGGGACTGCAATACCCAGAGAGGTTGGCAAAACTAGGACTATTCAGCCTGGAAAAGAGAAGGTTGAGGGGGGACATAATAAATGTGTACAAATATGTTAGGGGACAGTATAGAGATCTTGCCCGGGATTTGTTCAAAAGGAGGGATATTACGGTAACAAGAGGGCACTCACTAAGACTGGAAGAGAAAAGGTTTCAGCACCAGCATAGGAAGGGGTTCTTTACGGTAAGAGCAGTGAGAATATGGAATTCACTGAGTGAGGAGACGGTAATGTCGGATTCACTACACCAGTTCAAGCGGGGACTGGATGCATTTCTAGATACCAGGCAGATTTCAGCATATACTTAAAAATAAAATAAAATAGTAGGTTGATACAGGGATTTATTCTGACTGCTGGTTTCAGAGTCGGGAGGGAATTTTTCCTCAGGTGAAGATTGGCTAAATCATTTGGGGTTTTTGCCCTCCTCTGGATCAACTTTAGCAATTATAGAACTAACAGGTCGAACTTGATGGACGCAAATCTTTATTCGGCTTTACTAACTATTTAATGTAATGGGGGGGGGCTTGAGTTTTAAAATGATAGCTGTCTGAGCGATCACTTATACTAAATCTAAAAATTATAGGGTCATGTGAGTTTGTTGCAATATTATACCTGACCATTAAACTCTATGGAAGTCTTGGTTAATGCTCTCATAGACAATAATGGAGAGACCTGCACGCATGTGTGGCCGGTTTCCTGAAACTGTTTCTTTTTCTTGAAATACAGTCATGGGACTCCACATCTATTGATTCCAGAAATGAGAAGTCTACATATCATAGATATGACATTTACATTGAAAAGGCGCCAGTCCGGTGCCGAAACGTGTTGGTGTAATAAAAACCTTCATTTTATGCAATTAAGTCTTCTTCGTGTCCGCAATCGTTGCCTAGGTACCGTGATCTGTCCACTAAAGTGAAGTCTATCTATCAGACATTCATTCCATTTCCTACAGATATGTCAGGAAACTTAATTTTTCAGAGTTCTTTTTAAAAGAAAATATGTTTACAATACTGCACAAAGTTCACTATTTTTGGAAAAACTTTGTTTTACTTGTTTGCTATTAGACTGCAAAAATATTGTAAAAATATTGTATATTTGTAAGCAGTGTCGGACTTGGGAACATTGGGCCCACCAGAGGACTTGATTCTGAGGGCCCAACTTTGAACTATACAACATCAATGCATTTTCAATAAAGGATTTTTAGGGTCAGGGCTAATTTTCATCATGCACTGTATTTTATGGATTCACCTCTGCTTGCCGGTTCAATCGGTCATCACATGATCACTCATCAATGCATGTGCAGACTAGCTAAAATTTCTGCTTCTCTGAATGTCAATGTTAAAGCATTGAAAGACGCAGGGATATAATTTAGCCAGCATGTGACCACAAGAAGGCAAATTGCATATGAGCAATGAAGTGACAACTGATCAAACCGGCAAGCAGAGCCGAATCTCAATAGTGAGGATAGTACACACTGTTAGGATTTGGCAAGATGCAGCGCCTGAAGAAGATTAACCCTAGCCTGAAAAAACCCTTTAACCCATTTCTGATGATGTACGTAATAATAAGTCCCTGTGCCCTGGACCTTATGGACCAGGTTCGTATTATTAAGACATGGCAATCACGCCCGTACACAGGCTGTGTGAGCGCGATCACCGCTGGGTGTCAGCTGATTCTGACAGCTGACACCTGGCACTCAGTGCTAACAGCAGTTCGATTGCAGCATTTAGCGAGCGAGCAGAGGGACAAAAGCAGGGCCGGCTCCAGGTTTTTCTGGGCCCCGGGCGAAAGAGTCTCAGTGGGCCCCTTTAACACATACCACGATTCATGATGCAGAGATACAGCGGAGAAATATATATATAGTACAATGCAAAGATTTCACTTCTTACATTACATGAGTGATATCTATTGTAAATTCCACAATAGCTCAGAAACCGGTGAATCGCTCCACACAGAATACTGGCCCCCATATAACGCTCCATACGGAATACTGGCCCCCATATAACGCTTCATACAGGATACTGGCCCCCATATAACGCTCCACACAGAATACTGGCCCCCATATAACGCTCCATACAGGATACTGGCCCCCATATAACGCTCCACACAGAATACTGGCCCCCATATAAGGCTCCATACGGAATACTGGCCCCCATATAATGCTTCATACGGAATACTGGCCCCCATATAAGGCTCCATATGGAATACTGGCCTCCATATAAGGCTCCATATGGAATACTGGCCCCCATATAAGGCTCCATACAGAATACTGGCCCCCATATAACGCTCCATACAGGATACTGGTCCCCTTATAAAGCTCCATACAGGATACTAGCCCCCATATAACGCTCCATACAGGATACTGGTCACCTTATAAAACTCCATACAGGATACTGGCCCCCATATAACGCTCCATACAGGATACCGGTCCCCTTATAACGCTCCATACAGGATACCGGTCCCCTTATAACTCTCCATACAGGATACTGGCCCCCATATAATGCTGCATGCAGGCTGTTACCCCCTACATAATGCCCCATACAGGCTGTCCCCCCCTTATAATGCTCCATGCAGGCTGTTACCCCCCACATAATGCCCCATACAGGCCCCCCCCCTTTTAATGCTCCATGCAGGCTGTTACCCCCCACATAATGCCCCATACAGGTCCCCCCCTTTTAATGCTCCATGCAGGCTGTTACCCCCCATATAATGCCCCATACAGGCTGCCCCCCTTATAATGCTCCATGCAGGCTGTTCCCCCCCACATAATGCACTATGCAGGCTGCCCCCCCCCCCCTTTATAATGCCCCATGCAGGATGTCCCCCCCCCCTTTATAATGCCCCATGCAGGATGTCACTGACGCGCCCCTGGGCCTGTGTCGCGCTGCGTTGCGCACGCGGGAGCTTACCCGGAGCCGGATCTGTTTAGGGTTGTAGTCTCGTGGCGGTGACCCGGTCCGTGCCCAGGGAGTCAAACTGGACGGCAGTCTGTTAGCGGTAGAAAATGGTTGATGACTACGCCACCCGTTGAATGCAGCCAGGGGGCTGCTGCTGCAGGGCAGACCGCTGAGGCCGGTGGAAGGATGGTGCAGCGTGATAGTATAACCCCCAACGGGAGGGGTATGGCCTCAGGGCAGCCGACGTGGATGATGGGGGTAGCAGGAACCACTCAGAGACGGTATGGTAGCGTTCAGGGTCTTTACTGGTAACAACGATAGACCCTCCCGGAGTACTTGCTAGCGAACGGGGCCTGGTCAGTCCTTGAGCAGATGGGATCTCCCCTGGCCAGGCGTAGTTGTAGGCCTCCCAAGCTGACTGTACTCTTCTGGCTACCTTGCTAGAAACTGATGTAAGTAGCCCACGTCCCTGAGTGTACCGTGTGGTGCTCACCCGTATGGCCGGTGACTCGGGGCCTTCTAATGGCTTCCGCTCCACGATGGCGGTGCTGGTCCCACGCGTGTGACCGGGCCTTCGGGCTTCTGGGCCAGGGGACCTGAAATCCCCTGCCTGACGGATTCTGCTGCTGGGTAGAAGTTAGTCCCCACAGCCTCGGACTCCGGGTCCGGTAAAGAATCTTCTTAGTCAGGGCGAGCTCTTTAGCTGCCAGCCCCTGACTCCTTGTGACTCTGCTGCTTCCTATGCTGCTCTTGTCTCTACTCTTCCTGGACTCACTAACCCTGCCTCAGCCCCGGGTTTATACAGGGGAAGTTCTTCCCCTCCCAAGGCTGGGCAGGAGGTGTGGCATGCACAGGATCCCTGACCAAAGGACCTCCCACCTGCTCTCAGACGTAATATCTCTATCACTGTGACAACCAGACCCCTGGGGTGTCACACTCCCCCCTAGTGAAATTTAGTACTCCGGGACTAAACACTTTTTAGAAAAATATAACAAGGTATATCAAAGAACAATAAAATACAATAAGGAAACACAATAAGATGGTCACGGATGTCCGCAACCGGGTGCAGTCTTTGAAGAAAAGCAAAGGTGTCCATTTCACCAACACAGGGAGACGTAACCAGGTAGGGGTCTGTCCTACCCCGAGTCCTTAACAGTCTCTAGTCCATCCTGGGTTACGCTCCAACTATATACAAAGGATTCCCGGTAAATCCACCGAAGACTCCTAAAAACAACTAGAAACACAAAATTACACACAAGCAACAATAAACAGGTAAACATTGTAAAACAACTTAAACATTTAGATCCTCCAACGTGCGGGTAACTGGCCTCTAGTGGCCCTAGTGGACCTACGGAGCTGACTGTCTGGCCCTGAACTACAGGGTGTAGGAGCTGTCAAGGGTAAACTGGGCAGCTGTCTACCGGCTCTTTGTCTCACTAGGGGTACGGCAGGCTCACTATAAGCAGAGGGTGGATTCTCCTGTTCCGCTTGGATGGAGTCTTCTGCCTCCTGTACCGGCTGCTCTTCCAGCTCTACCCGTTGCTCCGTAGGTTCTTGGGATGATGGTTGGAGGAAGGTGAGTACGGGTACCACAACTGCACCATTGACTTGAGTCCAAGACCGAGGGAAGTCCCCGAGCACGGTACTAACCATATCTTCCCTTTCTTCCACGGGTCGATGGTCTTCCTGTTCCTCCTCAGGGTTCCTCAGTTGTTCGGGGCACTTCTTCAGGTGGTCCCGGGATACAATGGCTGTGGTTTCCCCTCCGTCTTTACTGATGGTACAGACCTTCGGGTTCTCGTGGCTTGAGGGCAGTACGGTGTACGGGTCCTTCTCCCACTGGTCGTCCAACTTGTGGAGCCGTCTCTTCCTCTTCAAGACCTGCTCTCCGGGTACCAGGGGAACAGCGGGAGCATACTGGTTGTAAGTCTTCTCTTGTCTTTCCCTAGCCTGACAGAGACTTCGCTCCACGCTCTCCTGTACTTTCCGGTACTGCTGCTGCCTCTCTGTGTCCCAGTCCGTTTCTGGTGAAGTGTCCTCGGGCGTCAGGACTCCCATTTCCAGGTCAACAGGTAACTTACCAGGTCTTGCCCTCATTAGGTAAGCCGGGGTACAGTTGGTGGAACCTACCGGGATGTGGTTGTATAGGTCCACCAGATCGGGCAACTTCTCAGGCCACAGACTGCGTTCTTCCAGGGGCAACGTTTTTAGAAGATCCATTACCACCTGGTTCATTTTCTCACAAAGTCCATTAGTTTGCGGATGGTAGGGTGTCGTCCTTATCTTCCGGCAGCCATACAGATTGCAGAATTCCTGGAAGACCTCCGCTTCAAAGGCAGGTCCCTGGTCCGTCAGCACTTGGTCCGGGTACCCGTGTGGACGGCAAAAGTGCTGCTGGAAGGCTCTAGCTGCTGTTCGAGCCGTTAAGTCCTTGACGGGGACGACAACCAGAAACCGGGAGTAATGATCCACGATGGTTAACGCGTAGACGTAGCCACTTCTGCTGGGGGTCAGTTTTACATGATCCAAGGCTACCAGTTCCAACGGTTGCCGGGTGACGATGGACTGCAGGGGAGTCTTCTGGCTGGCCCGGTCCTTCCTTCTCAGATTGCACGGGCCACAGTCTCTGCACCACTTCTCGATGGTTCCCCTCATGCCTACCCAGTGGAACCGCTCGCGCAGCAGGAACTCCAGCTTTTTCCACCCGAAGTGTCCAGCTCCGTCGTGGTATGCCTCCATCACCATGGCTGCGTCTCTTCGTGGCACCACTACTTGCCAGAGTAGTTCATGCGTCCTGGAGTTAACCATTCTGCGGCACAACTTCCCCTTGTAAAGGAACAGTCGACTCTTCTCTGCCCATAGTTGTTTGGCTTCCTCTGGAGCGTCTGATTCCAGGCTAGCCTCCGGGCGAGTCAGCATCTCCTTCACCAGTCGGACGGCAGGGTCGCTGTCTTGCGTTTCCGCCCAGTTGTAGTGAGGTAAGGGGTTCAACGTAGCAGCCTGCTTACTCCTTACCCGGTGGGAATACTGGATAGTCCCATGACGGTGGAACGCAGGGAGTTCAACTTCTTCCAGTCCCTCCGGATCTTCTCCTCCGTCCGGCAGGTTGGGCATCCTGGACAGGGCGTCCGCGTTGGTATTGGAGCGCCCTGCCCGGTATTTAATTGTGAACTCGTAGTTGGACAGACGGGCCATCCACCTCTGCTCCAGGGCACCGAGTCTTGCCGTGTCCAGGTGTGTCAGCGGGTTGTTATCCGTGTATACGGTGAACCGGGAAGAAGCGAGGTAATGCCTAAAGCGCTCGGTGACTGCCCATACCACGGCCAGGAACTCTAGCTTAAATGAGCTGTAATTTTCGGGGTTCCTTTCGGTGGGTCGCAGTTTTCGGCTGGCATAGGAGATTACTCGTTCTCTCCCCTGCTGAATCTGGGACAGTACGGCTCCTAGCCCGATGTTACTGGCGTCGGTGTAGAGGATGAAGGGCTGGCTATAGTCCGGGTACGCCAAGATTTCATCCCCCGTGAGGGCCATCTTCAGCTGGCGGAAGGACTCTTCTTCTAGCTTTTCCCATTTGAAGGGCGGCTTCTGGTTCTTGGCCTTCCGGGACTGGCCTATCAGGAGGTCCTGCATAGGTGCTGCCTTTTTGGTGAAACCGGGAATAAACCTTCGGTAGTAGCCTACCAACCCTAGGAACTGCCGCACTTCTTTTACGCTGGAGGGGCTTGGCCATCCCTTAATTGCGGTGATCTTATCGGGGTCGGGAGCCACTCCGTCAGCGCTCACCACGTGTCCCAGGTATTGCACCTTTGGTTTCAGGAGGTGACACTTGGAGGGTTTCACCTTTAGGCCGTAACTCGCCAGAGCTTCGAACACCTCCGCCAGGTGTTTCAGGTGGTCCTCATAAGTTTTGGAGTATACGATGACATCGTCCAGGTACAACAGGACCGTCTCGAAGTTTCTGTGGCCCAGACAGCACTCCATTAATCGTTGGAAGGTTCCTGGGGCGTTGCAGAGTCCGAACGGCATGCAGGTGAACTCGCTAAGTCCCATCGGGGTGGTGAATGCGGTCTTCTCCCGGTCCGCCTCTGCTACAGGAACCTGCCAGTACCCGCTAGTGAGATCCAAGGTAGAGAAGAAGTTAGCAGATCTTAAAGCAGCCAATGACTCCTCTATCCTTGGTAAGGGGTACGCATCCTTGTGTGTGATACGGTTGATTTTCCGGTAATCTACACACATCCTCATGGTGTTGTCTTTCTTTTTGACTAAAACTAGTGGGGCTGCCCAGGGGCTACAGCTATCCCGGATTACCCCAGCCTCCTTCATGTCTCTAAGCATCCCCTTGGCGTGTTAGTAATGTGCAGGGGGTACGGGTCGATACCTCTCTTTTATGGGAGGATGATCTCCCGTGGGGATGCGGTGTTCTACCCCCTTGACTCGCCCGAAGTCTAACGGGTGTTTACTAAACACTCTCTCATACTCTTGAACCACCCGATAGACTCCTTGTTTCTGGTGTGAGGGAGTGGAGTCAGTACCCAGATGTAGTTGCTGACACCAGTCCTCCATGTCTTTCTTAGAGCCGTTACCTTCCTCCGGGTGAGATGGAGGCAAGGGTTCCACAGATTGTATAGAATTTTGATTAGTGGTATATAATTTGGCTAGCGTGGCATACCGGGGCAGGTACACTTCCCTCTCCCCGATATTTATTATGCGAACGGGCACCCTCCCATGGCGTACATTGACCACCCCCCGTGCTGTCAAAATGGTGGGCCTACTGTCTGAGTAAACTGGTTCTACCATTGCCTGGTAATCTCTACCTCTCAGACCAATAGCTGCCCGGCACCAAATCATCATTTCACTTTTTGGGGGCATGGCAATAGGAAAAGGGTCACACATTCTTACGCTACCAATCTCACCGCCGGAGAGTTCCACTTGTTGCCGTTGCATCAGTGCCCGGATCTCTTTCTGGAGCACCCGCTGCTCGCCGGAGCTGGCATTCTTGGCAACCTGCTGTAAAAGGAAAATCACCTCTGCAAGACAATTTTCAATTACATTAGTTCCTAGAGTTATTTTTGGGTGACTCTCATGTTTGTCAATATCTACAATGATCAGTCCCTGTGCGGCCAGTTCGACTCTACCAATTTTGATGGTCACCTCTTTAAATCCGATCTGTGGCACGGGCTGACCATTGCTGGCGATGATACTCAAGTCGTCGTCAGGGTAGCGGGTAATATCCGAGTCATTCCAGTACTGCTTGAAGAGCACGTACGGGATGGTGGTGACCTGTGACCCGGTGTCCAGTAGGGCACTCATGGGAATGCCATCCAGTACCACAGGCAAGACTGGACATCCTCCCACATATCTGTCGCGCCAGTTCAATGGGCCTGGTGATCTTTTTCCTGGGGGTTGGCCCTCTACCCCAGGTTGTGCCCGTTTAAAGAACAGTACCTTTCCATATGTCCGGGTTGATTGCAGCGGCGGCAGATGGGTCGTCCGTCCTCGCTGTATCGGTCACTGGGTCTTCCTCTGGCCGGTGGGGTCCTCCTTGGTCGACGCCACGGGATGTCCTCCGGTCCGGATGCCAGCTGGATCTTCCCTGGAGTGGAAACCTGTAAAGACTGCACAGTTCGGGTTAGCGCAGCAACGCTTTTAGCTAGCTCTTGGACCTGATGGTGTAGGTCTGGAGCCGGGTCATTGTCCAAAGCCTGCGCATCAGCTCCCACAGGCCCTGCTGACAAGGGCGCCGCCTCCTGGTAGTAAGTGGTAGTGGGGCGTCTGTGGGTCACAACGCCACCTGGTGCCGGTTCTCGGAGCACCCGGATGGCTCTGTCCTTGAACTGTGCAAATTCTAGATGAGGGTCCTGTAAGGCCATTGCCCGCAACTGGGTGCGGTGGGCATTGCAATATAAACCCTCTATAAATTGTTCGGTCAACAGCCTGTCCTCGTTTCCCACTCCATTAGGGTCGGTCTGCTTAATGGCCCTCAGGGCCTCTTGTAGGTTGAGTGCATAGTCCCTTATACTCTCATGCGCTCGCTGCTTGCACCCGTAGAATCTAAGTTTAATCTCGGCTGAGGTGCGGGTATCAAAGGTGTCCTTCAGCCGGGTTAGTATCCCTGCGACAGTTGTAGGCCTCCCAAGCTGACTGTACTCTTCTGGCTACCTTGCTAGAAACTGATGTAAGTAGCCCACGTCCCTGAGTGTACCGTGTGGTGCTCACCCGTATGGCCGGTGACTCGGGGCCTTCTAATGGCTTCCGCTCCACGATGGCGGTGCTGGTCCCAAGCGTGTGACCGGGCCTTCGGGCTTCTGGGCCAGGGGACCTGAAATCCCCTGCCTGACGGATTCTGCTGCTGGGTAGAAGTTAGTCCCCACAGCCTCGGACTCCGGGTCCGGTAAAGAATCTTCTTAGTCAGGGCGAGCTCTTTAGCTGCCAGCCCCTGACTCCTTGTGACTCTGCTGCTTCCTATGCTGCTCTTGTCTCTACTCTTCCTGGACTCACTAACCCTGCCTCAGCCCCGGGTTTATACAGGGGAAGTTCTTCCCCTCCCAAGGCTGGGCAGGAGGTGTGGCATGCACAGGATCCCTGACCAAAGGACCTCCCACCTGCTCTCAGACGTAATATCTCTATCACTGTGACAACCAGACCCCTGGGGTGTCACATCACCCCCCTTCTCTTTATAATGCCCCATGCAGGCTGCCCCCCCCCTTTATAATGCCCCATGCAGGATGTCCCCCCCCCCTTTATAATGCCCCATGCAGGATGCCCCCCCTTCTCTTTATAATGCCCCATGCAGGCTGTCCCCCCCCCCTCTATATAATGCCCCATGCAGGATGTCCCCCCCCCTTTATAATGCCCCATGCAGGATGCCCCCCCCTCTCTTTATAATGCCCCATGCAGGCTGTCACCCCTCCTCTTTATAATGCCCCATGCAGGCTGTCACCCCTCCTCTTTATAATGCCCCATGCAGGATGTCCCCCCCCCTTTTATAATGCCCCATGCAGGATGTCACCCCCCTTCTCTTTATAATGCCCCATGCAGGCTGTTCCCCCCCCTCTATATAATGCCCCATGCAGGATGTCCCCCCCCCCTTTATAATGCCCCATGCAGGATGTCACCCCCCTTCTCTTTATAATGCCCCATGCAGGCTGTTCCCCCCCCCCCTCTATATAATGCCCCATGCAGGATGCCCCCCCCCTCTCTTTATAATGCCCCATGCAGGCTGTCACCCCTCCTCTTTATAATGCCCCATGCAGGATGTCACCCCCCTTCTCTTTATAATGCCCCATGCAGGATGTCACCCCCCTTCTCTTTATAATGCCCCATGCAGGATGCCCCCCCCTCTATATAATGCCCCATGCAGGATGTCCCCCCCCCCCTTTATAATGCCCCATGCAGGCTGTCACCCCTCCTCTTTATAATGCCCCATGCAGGCTGTCACCCCTCCTCTTTATAATGCCCCATGCAGGATGTCCCCCCCCCCTTTATAATGCCCCATGCAGGATGTCACCCCCCTTCTCTTTATAATGCCCCATGCAGGATGCCCCCCCCCCCTTCTCTTTATACTGCTCCATGCCTCCATACATTAAAAAAAAAAAAAATCAAATACTCACCTCCCTTCTCCTCACCTGCTACCTGCTGCCCGCTGCCTGCTGCCCGCCGCTCGCTGCTCAGGTCCGGACTCCAGCGTCTCCGGCGTTGTCCCGCTCAGCGCTCCCTGTGACGGCTCAGGGGAGGGCGCGGTGGAAAGACGTCACCGCGCCCTCTGACCTGAGACGTCACAGGGAGCGCAGAGCAGGAAGACAGCTGATCTGCGGAGGCACGGGGAGAGGTAAGTATCGGGCTGCCGGGGCCCTGAGCAAGCGGCGGAGAAGGGCGGGCGCTGACACCGCTCTCCTCCGCCCATAGCCCAGCGGGGTGCGCGACCGCCAGTGGGCCCCTCTGCCTGCTCAGGGCCCCGGCATTTGCCCGGGTGCGCCGGGTGCTGACGCCGGCCCTGGACAAAAGCCTTGGATCGGAGTCCTCGCGCTGACGGCCATGGATCTTTGCCATGGTGACCCGGGTCACCAGGCACCAGCAAGTTAGTTTGATCATGCGCAGTGCATGGACAAACTAACTTGTGACTGCAGCACTGACAGGTTATAATGTATAGCAGTGATCCTGCACTGCTACACATTATAACTGCAATCAGCCTGCAGAAAGTGAAAGTCTCATAGTGGGACTAAGTAAAAAAAGTGAAAAAAAGTAAAAAAAAAAAAAAGTTGTAAAAATATTTAAAAAAAAATAAATATACACTGCTCAAAAAAATAAAGGGAACACTCAAATAACACATCCTAGAACTGAATGAATGAAATATTCTCATGGAATACTTTGTTCTGTACAAAGTTGAATGTGCTGACAAAATCACACAAAAATCATCATTGGAAATCAAATTTATTAACCAATGGAGGCCTGGATTTGGAGTCACCCCCAAAATTAAAGTGGAAAAACACACTACAGGCTGATCCAACTTTGATGTAATGTCCGTAAAACAAGTCAAAATGAGGCTCAATATTGTGTGTGGCCTCCACGTGCCAGTATGACCTCCCTACAATGCCTGGGCATGCTCCTGATGAGGTTGCGGATGGTCTCCTGAGGGATCTCCTCCCAGACCTGGACTAAAACGTCCGCCAACTCCTGGACAGTCTGTGGTGCAACGTGCGTTGGTGGATGGAGCGAGACATGATGTCCCAGATGTGCTCAATTGGATTCAGGTCTGGGGGACGGGCAGGCCAGTCCATAGCTTCAATGCCTTCATCTTGCAGGAACTGCTGACACACTCCAGCCACATGAGGTCTGCCATTGTCCTGCATTAGGAGGAACCCAGGGTCAACTGCACCAGCATATGGTCTCACAAGGGGTCTGAGGATCTCATCTTGGTACCTAATGGCAGTCAGGATACCTCTGGCGAGCACATGGAGGGCTGTGTGGCCCTCCAAAGAAATGCCACCCCAAACCATTACTGACCCACTGCCAAACCGGTCATGCTGAAGGATGTTGCAGGCAGCAGATCGCTCTCCACGGCGTCTCCAGACTCTGTCACGTCTGTCACATGTGCTCAGTGTGAACCTGCTTTCATCTGTGAAGAGCACAGAGCGCCAGTGGCAACTTTGCCAATCCAAGTGTTCTGTGGCAAATGACAAGCGTCCTGCATGGTGTTGGGCTGTGAGCACAACCCCCATCTGTGGACGTTGGGCCCTCATACCACCCTCATGGAGTCGGTTTCTAACCGTTTGTGCAGACACATGCACATTTATGGCCTGCTGGAGGTCATTTTGCAGAGCTCTGGCAGTGCTCCTCCTGTTCCTCCTTGCACAAAGGCAGAGGTAGCGGTCCTGCTGCTGGGTTGTTGCCCTCCTACGGCCCCCTCCACGTCTCCTGGTGTACTGGCCTGTCTCCTGGTAGCGCCTCCAGCCTCTGGACACTACGCTGACAGACACAAGAAACCTTCTTGCCACAGCTCGCATTGATGTGCCATCCTGGGTGAGCTGCACTACCTGAGTAACTTCTGTGGGTTGTAGAGTCCGTCTCATGCTACCACGAGTGTGAAAGCACAACCAACATTCAAAAGTGACCAAAACATCAGCCAGAAAGCATCGGTACTGAGATGTGGTCTGTGGTCCCCATGACGCGCCCCCTGGGCCAGTGCTGTTAGGGATACCCGGAGCCGGATCAGATGGGGGTTGTAGTCTCCGAGTGGCTGTGACCCGGTCCGTGCCCAGGGTGTCAAACTCAGTGTGTGGCAGTCCTTATAGATGTTACTAGATGTTCTTTTATGTCGACTACGCCACCCGTTGAATTGCGGTCAATACGGCCGCCGCTGCAGCAGGGTCCGCTGAGGCTGGTGATGTATGTGCAGCTCAGGTAGTATAACCCCCAACGGGAGGGGTATAGCCTCAGGGGGTCAGTTGCAGAGGATGGGGGTTGTGGTGGTGCAGCGAGGATGGAAATGAGACTCAGAGTCGGGCTGTGCAGTTCAGGGTTTGTTTACTTACTGCAGTTGTTCTGGTCACTCCGGCCTTAAGTGACCACCCGAGCCGTGCTGCGTCCACCAGGTCCTGGACTCAGCCAACCCCCAGGTGATTCTGGAGCGTGGTCCTGAGCTCCCTTTCTGTCCTGTCCTCTTCTCTGGCCTTCCCCACCAGGGATCCACCTATGTCCGGCTCCCTCGGGCCTCTTGGTGGTAAACCCTTGTCTCTGGGTTCCCTGACCCTATTCCTGGTCTGCCTTCCGGGTGGATTTAGTGGGTGATCGTGGCAGATCGATCCTGCCCACGACCTCCGGTTCCTGGCTAAGGTGTACTGTAGCCTCTGCCAGCTTGGGATCCGGTACCCTGTTGCCAACTCTTCACCCTCTGGTCTAATTTGGGCTCTTGGAGTTCCTTCTTTCTCCCCCTCTGGGTCTTTCTTTCTCCTCTCTCTCTCTCTTGGCCTTGGAGCTGCTCTTCTCCTCTGCTCTGACAGACTGACCTCACTCTGCAAAAGACCCTGTCCTAAGATGGTGCCCACCTTATATACTCCCTCTATGTGTGAGCTTAGGTGACCAGCACCCAATGAGCTCCTAGCACTACCCAGACTGCTCCCCCTATCTGCCCCTACACTACTGGGATGTTCCACCCCCCCTCCCACTCCAGCCAAGGACAGACTCGGTCGTACCTGCACATTATTAAGTGGGAGTACCATTGGTCCGTCCTCCGGAAATGGGATGTGTGTAGTGCATGCAGCTAACTGAGCTCAGTTCCACACTCCATCCTTACCCGGGAGTGGAATATCACACCTCTGGGTTGAGGTGCAATACCCCTGTAGCAGCCGAATCCTCAGGGTGCTACATTCCCCCCTGGTAAATCACAGCACGTCCTCGGGCTGTAAGATATAAACATCCACAAACATACATTTTTTTTCATAAAACATAAACATATAAAACATCATATATTATCAGCATAAACTTTTCATATAAAACTTATCATAAATAACACTCTTGTTCCTCCGGCCACGGTGCAACTTGTGACCGGGTAAAGTGCGACAGTCTCTTGAAGAAACACGGTTTCCTATAAAACCGGTAGGGGGCGCTTTAGGAAGCGCAACTATATACAAGGGGATATGGCCGCTCTCAGTCCTCGGCCAGGTATTAGGGAGGATTGACCGCTCTCAGTCCTCGGTCAGTGGGAATAGGGACACACGGGGTTAACAGTTCACTCTTGTCCCAACGGGGACATATTTTAAGCAGCAACAGTTCTTGGTACCCCGACGGGCAACTTTATACAGTCTCTCTCTACCGTACTTCAACGACGGCGTCCTCCTGCTCTTTCTTGTTGGTTGGTTTCAGTTTCAGACCCGTCCGGGTCCTCTTGCTCCTCCTCACACCGCAGCTCCTCCTCCGTCAGGCGATGCACATGGAGGGCGTAGGGTCCTTTGGCACACTTGTGCCGGGTGAAGGTGACCTCGTCCCCTACATACAGGTCACGACCTCTGTGTCCCTCCGGCAGATGGCTTTCTACGTCTCTGCGGGTCACAAAGACGTCGCCGGGGGTATGATGGTCTCTAATAAAGCCCCATCCGTGCTGCATGTTGAATTTTATCACAGTCCCGGTGGAAGGGGGACCATGAGCTGCACGGGGATTCCTCCTGGTCCGGCTCTTCTGCTCCGCGCTCCTTATCTGCGCTTGCTGTTCCCGGACCCGCCTCTCTCTCCGCTCCCTCTCGAAGACCTCGAGCTGCTGCCGGCAGCACTCTGCACGCTCTGCTGCGGCCGCCCGAGTCTCCTGAGTGAACCCCATGAGGTCTTCTCCAGTGGGGTCCCACTCGAACTGTGCCTCCTCCAGCGGGGGCGAGGTCCTCTTTACGGGCTTCGGAGCCGGAATCAGGGGCTCGCACATGGGCCTTGCTCTCTGGAGTTCCAGCTGAATGTACTCCTGGGGCCATATGAAGGGCTGCCCATCCGGGCACGTATGCTGGGCGAATAGATCTTCACCCAGGTGCGGCACTCTAGATGCTGAGGGCGCGTTGATGGTAGCGGCGCCCTGGTTAACCAGGCCTTGCGACCAGGCTTGGGGCACCCTAAAGGCAAAGGGCACCGTAAGAACGGCGGCGCCCTGGGTTACTCGGCCCTGCGACCAGGCCGGTGGCTCCGCGGAGGTAGGGGGCGCTGTTGGTATTGCGGCGCCCGGAGGTACTAGGCCTTGCGACCAGGCCGATGGTATTTCCTGTTTGGTCGCGCTCAGGGTTGAGGCGTGTGACGTCACAGGGGTCGCGGCCGCGGTTTCCGGTTGAGGCCTAATCGGCGGCGGTGACGATGCAGCGACGGGCACGGCAGGGGGAATTTCGGGCTCTGTGACGGGGAGCTGGGGCAGGCACGCGGTTTCCCGGCTCGGGGTAGAGACGTCCCCTTTACCTGCCTCCGTCCGTTCAGCTCCCTTCTCGGCGCCGTCTCCTGCCTTCATTCCTCCTGCGCCATCCTCAGAGGCGGTCTGTCTCCTCGTCTCGGGCGGCGTGCTCCGCTGACGGGTTTCGGTCTGCTGGGCCATCTCTCGGCTCCACTCCGCCAACGTCTCTCGCTGCACCCGGGCCATCCTCCGTGCGAGGCCCTCCAGCGCGGTCTGTGCACACTCCCGGTCTCGGGGGAGCTGTGCTAGGATCTCCAGCAGGCCTTCTGGAGTGGCGACCTGCAACAGGCTCCTGACCACTGGGTCGGTGCTGCCTGACTCTCCCTCCATCTCCGGGTAGGCTCTCTCTGGACTCTCTTCCAGACGTCTTGTCTCCGGGTGCGCTCTCTCCAGACTGCTCCAGGCGACACCCATCTTTGTTCTCTTGTTCTGTCTCCGCCCACATCGAGGGTGGTCCCGGGGCAACTTCAGTTCCAGGGGCAGTTCTCTCACGCTGATGGACACTTCCAGCATCACAGTCTCTGTTGGTGGGCGCGGTTTCCGCTTTTGGCGCCATTCTTCGACCTGGCCCACGATGGGAGGTGGCCTTTTGCCACCCTCTGGCACGCCCATAATGGCGTCCGCTCCCCCAAGGCGGGAAATCTTCGGAAATGGCGGGAATCGTCTCCCCGTGGCGGGAAACTCCATGGATGGCGGGAAAAAGCTGCAAATGGCGGACAACCGGCGGGAAACGACCTGTGATGGGGCCCGATGGCGGGGACCCTCCGGAACCGGCAGGAGACTTCTTTTTAAGGTAACGGTGAACTTTTCTTCAGGCACGCAGTACCCGGTTGTTGCGGGCACGTTATCCTGCCGACTACGCCAAAGTTGACGCGCCCCCTGGGCCAGTGCTGTTAGGGATACCCGGAGCCGGATCAGATGGGGGTTGTAGTCTCCGAGTGGCTGTGACCCGGTCCGTGCCCAGGGTGTCAAACTCAGTGTGTGGCAGTCCTTATAGATGTTACTAGATGTTCTTTTATGTCGACTACGCCACCCGTTGAATTGCGGTCAATACGGCCGCCGCTGCAGCAGGGTCCGCTGAGGCTGGTGATGTATGTGCAGCTCAGGTAGTATAACCCCCAACGGGAGGGGTATAGCCTCAGGGGGTCAGTTGCAGAGGATGGGGGTTGTGGTGGTGCAGCGAGGATGGAAATGAGACTCAGAGTCGGGCTGTGCAGTTCAGGGTTTGTTTACTTACTGCAGTTGTTCTGGTCACTCCGGCCTTAAGTGACCACCCGAGCCGTGCTGCGTCCACCAGGTCCTGGACTCAGCCAACCCCCAGGTGATTCTGGAGCGTGGTCCTGAGCTCCCTTTCTGTCCTGTCCTCTTCTCTGGCCTTCCCCACCAGGGATCCACCTATGTCCGGCTCCCTCGGGCCTCTTGGTGGTAAACCCTTGTCTCTGGGTTCCCTGACCCTATTCCTGGTCTGCCTTCCGGGTGGATTTAGTGGGTGATCGTGGCAGATCGATCCTGCCCACGACCTCCGGTTCCTGGCTAAGGTGTGCTGTAGCCTCTGCCAGCTTGGGATCCGGTACCCTGTTGCCAACTCTTCACCCTCTGGTCTAATTTGGGCTCTTGGAGTTCCTTCTTTCTCCCCCTCTGGGTCTTTCTTTCTCCTCTCTCTCTCTCTTGGCCTTGGAGCTGCTCTTCTCCTCTGCTCTGACAGACTGACCTCACTCTGCAAAAGACCCTGTCCTAAGATGGTGCCCACCTTATATACTCTCTCTATGTGTGAGCTCAGGTGACCAGCACCCAATGAGCTCCTAGCACTACCCAGACTGCTCCCCCTATCTGCCCCTACACTACTGGGATGTTCCACCCCCCCTCCCACTCCAGCCAAGGACAGACTCGGTCGTACCTGCACATTATTAAGTGGGAGTACCATTGGTCCGTCCTCCGGAAATGGGATGTGTGTAGTGCATGCAGCTAACTGAGCTCAGTTCCACACTCCATCCTTACCCGGGAGTGGAATATCACACCTCTGGGTTGAGGTGCAATACCCCTGTAGCAGCCGAATCCTCAGGGTGCTACACCCACCTGCAGAACTACTCCTTTATTGAGGGTGTCTTGATAATTGCCAATAATTTCCATCTATTGTCTATTCCATTTGCACAACAGCATGTGAAATTGATTGTCAATCAGTGTTGCTTCCTAAGTGGACAGTTTGATTTCACAGAAGTTTGATTTACTTGGAGCTATATTCTGTTGTTTAAGTGTTCCCTTTATTTTTTTTTGAGTAGTATATATATATATATATATATATATATATATATATATATATATATATATATATATATATATATATACACACTATACACTGTATATTGTACCCATAAATAAATATAATTATGAAAAAAAAAAAAGACGAATGTAAATAAAAATGTTACAGCTAAAAACTTTATTTTGTCCCACAAAAAACAAACCGCCATACAGCTCCATCAGTCGAAAAAATAAAAAAGTTATAGCTCTCAGAATAAAGCGATGCAAAGAAAATTATTTTTTTCTATAAAATAGTTTTTATTGTGTCAAAGTGCCAAAACATAAAAAAAGATATAAAAGTATTATAGCTGTAATCGTACTGACCTGAAGAATAACGCTGCCTTATCAATTTTACCACACGTGGAACAGCATAAAAAACAAACAAAAAACAATTCCTGAATTGTTGGTTTTTGTTTATTCTGCCTCCCAAAAATCGGAAAAGAAAGCGATCAAAAAATGTCACATGCCTGAAAAAAGTACCAATAAAAAGTCGACTTGACTTGCAAAAAACAAGTTCTTATATGACTCTGTCGGCCGAAATATGGAAAAATTATAGCTCTCAAAATATGGTGATGCAAAAGCTAGTTTTTGCAAAAAAAAAAGCATTTTTTAGTGTGTGACAGTTGTCAATCATAAAAACCCCCCATATAAATCTGGTATCGCTGTAATCTCACCGACCTGAAGAATAAAGTCATCTAATCACTTATACTGCATGAGGAACAGCGTAAAACATAAATAAAACCAATTCTTCACCTGCTGCTGATTTGTTCATTCTGCCTCCCAAAGTTCACAGTATGGCTCGGCTCACATTTACCCTGAGCTCTGCGCTGAGAGCTTACACCAGGGATTCCATGTAAATCTCTGAAATACGTTATTCAGAAGGAACCCCCGGCGGAAGATTCCCTGTAATGAGGCAGATGGACGTTGTTTGGCCTGTGATCCCACAGTGTCTGTCTTTTTATTAGCTGTGCATAAAAGTGCCATCGGCCACAGTTTTGTGAACCTCTGAAAAAAATTTACACCGCTAAACAGAGGCCAGACAGAGTCCAGAGTAACTCTGCTGCCTCATTATAGTGAATGGATCCGTCGGGATAGGGTTAGGGTTGTGTTAGGGTTAGGGTTGTGTTAGAGTTAAGATTAGGGTTGTGTTAGGGTTAGTATTAGTATTAGGATTGTGTTAGGGTTAGGGTTCTGTTGGGGTTAGGGTTGTGTTAGGATTAGGGTTAGTTTTGTGTTAGGGTTAGAGTTGTGTTAGGCTTTGGGTTGTGTTAGGTTTAGGGTTATGTTAGGGTTAGGATTAGGGTTACGGTTAGGATTAGGGTTAGGTTTGTGATAGGGTTGTATTAGGGTTGGGGTTATGGTTGTGTTAGGGTTAGGGCTGTGTTAGGGTTAGGGTTGTGTTGGGGTTGTGTTAGGATTGGGGTTACGGTTAAGATTAGGGTTGTGTTAGGATTAGAGTTGCGCTAGGGTTAGGGTTGTATTAGGGTTGTGTTGGGGTTATGATTAGGGTTAAGGTTAGGGTTAGGTTTATGCTAGGGTTAGGGTTGTATTAGGGTTAGGGTTATGGTTGTGTTAGGGCTAGGGTTGTGTTAGAGTTGTGTTGGGGTTGGAATTTTTCAAAAGTAAAGAAAAAAAAATGATGACGATATGGCGACTAGTGTTGCGCAAGTGCTCGCTACTTGAGTTTGCATAGGGTGCTCAGGTATGCACAAGTATCGCGGGTGCTCGAGTGACATGCTCGAGTCCCCGACCCACATGTTTTGCGGCTGTTATACAGCCAAACAAAACACGCGGGGATTGACTTCCATACATGAACAATCCCCGTGTGTTTTTTTTGGGTGTCTAACAACATGGTGCATACCTGAGTACCTGATACAAACTCAAGTAGCGAGCACTTGCGCTCAAGATTAATGACATCTTATTCAATATGATGACCTAATGTTATCAAATTCTGTGTCGTACCTCTGGGATCAAAATGTTCACTATACCCCTTGATAAAATCCTTGAGTGGTCTAGTTTCCAAAATGGGGTCAGTTGTGGGGGGTTTCCACTGTTTTGACACATTAGGGGCTCTCCAAAAGCGACATGGCATCCACTCTCGATTCCAGCCAATTTGGCGTTCAAAAAGTCACACAGTGCTCCTTCCATTCTGAACCCTGCCGTGCGCCCAAACTGTGTTTTTTCCCCACATATGGGGTATCAGCGTATTCAGGAGAAATTGCACAACAACTGTTGGGTCCAGTTTCTCCTGTTACCCTTGTGAAAATAAAAAAATTGAGTCTAAAGTAACATTTTTATGAAAAAAAGTAAAATGTTCATTGTTTGAAAAGATCATTTTTGTGGAAAAAATTAGATTTTTTTATTTTCACGGCTCTATGTTATAAACCTCTATGAAGCACCTGGGGGTTCAAGGTGCTCACCAGACATCTAGATAAGTTCTTTGAGGGGTCTAGTTTCCAAAATGGGGTGACTTGTGGGGGGTTTAAACTGTTTAGGCACATCAGGGGCTCCCCAAAGGCGACATGGCATTCGCTAATTATTCAAGCAAATTTTACATTCAAAAAAGTCCAAGCCCTGCAGAGCGTCCAGAGTGGTTTTCCCCTCACATACGGGGTATCGGTGTGCTCAGGAGAAATTGCACAACAAATTTTGGGGTCCATTTTTTCGGGTTACCCTTGCAAAAATAAAAAAAATAAAATAAATTGGGTCTAAAGTAACATTTTTGTGAAAAAAGGTTAAATGTTCATTGTTTTCTTCCACATTCCAAAAATTCCGGTGAAGCACCTGAAGGGTTAATAAACTTCTTGAATGTGGTTTGAGCACCTTGAGGGGTACAGTTTTTAGAATGGTGTCACTTTTGGGTATTTACTGTCATAAGGGGCCCTCAAAGTCAATTCAGATGTGATGTGGTCCCTAAAAAAATGGTTTTGTAAATTTTGCTGGAAAAATGAGAAATCGCTGGTCAACTTTTAACCTTTATAACGTCCTAACAAAAAAAATGTGTGTTCCAAAATTGTACTGAGGTAAAGTAGACATGTGGGAAATGTTATTTATTAACGATTTTGTGTGGCATATGTGACTTGCAGAAGTAGCACTGTTGCTTTAAAAGCATCCAGCAACTAGAAAGGTTAACGCAGTCACAGGAGACAGGGAGGGTTTTAGCAGAGCCCCAGGGGGATTGTGGGGAAGTTGTTTACTGTCTTGCTGGAGCTGAAGAGAAAGCTGGTGTTTATGTTTTGTATCTCACAGAAGCGCCCCTGCAAGTGAAAAGGATTCAAGTCAGGAGTGAAACTAAGCACAGGTCAGGTAGAGTTCCTGAACTAGCAGTGCAGAGTATTGTCCGGCAGAAAGATAAGGACTGGAAGAAATGGTGTCACAGGGATCATCTCACTGTGCTGTAAAGAATGTTGTGTTCATTAATGTGCCTTTGCATTAGAACTGTGATGTCCTGTACTACTGGGAAGACTGTGAACTGCTGTGCTACTAAGGAAACTGTACTGTTTGTCACTGGAGCCTGTTGTTCATAAGACTTAACATGCACTGGCTGTGCGGCTTCTTATTAAATGCTACTGTTCCACCGTTTATAAGGACTCTTGTCAAGTGTATCTGGTCAGCAAGTGAAACAACCTTCGTCTCTGTTCCTGAGGGTCAATACCCCTGTGTGCCTGAGAGAAGCAGCAGCATATGGTCTATGGCCGCCCTGAGTAACGGTTCCCCCAGGATACCAAAGAATTCATGTAACCTGTCTTGCCCCTATCTGAACCTAGAGGCGTGCGTGTAACACATATCTCTCTGATTTAAGGGCATGAAAATTGAAAGTTTGAAAATTGCAAAATTTTCAAAATTTTCGCCAAATTTCCAATTTTTTCACAAATAAATGCAAGTCATATCAAACAAATTTTACCACTATCATGAAGTACAATATGTCGCGAATAAACAATCTCAGCATCAGTGTGATCCGATGAAGTGTTCCAGAGTAATTACCTCATAAAGTGACACTGGTCAGAATTGTATAAATTGGCCTGGTGCAAACAGCCTTCGGGGGTAAAGTGGTTAAGTGTACGAGTGCACATGGCAATCATTTTCATGTAGTGGCTTCGGGTGAGTGCCGCCATCGTTCTTATCGCAGCTCTGCCACCAATGTCTTTTACTCTGTAAGAGAGCAGGTGGCTTCATGAGAATGTCACTTCTTCTAACTAATTCAGGGTTTATGAACCCTGAAGCGGATAAAAGATGTGACCTAGAATGAAACATGTGCATAGCAATGTTCTTTTAATATTGCTGTGTAATATGTTCATTTTATGTGGCAATTTTGCTGCACTTTTTCAGGCAAGTTACTTCCAGAATTTGCCTTAAAAAGATGCTGTGTGCACATACCCTAAAGAAGCACACCCATTACCCTTTTCCCCTAAACCTATCTAAATGTTAGGCCACGGCCCCACTATTGGTATTCGGTCAGTATTTTTTCTCAGGAGTGGGAGCCAAAACCATGAGTGGGTGATAAATGCAGAAGTGGGGACTTGTTTCTATTATACCTTTTCTCTGATTGTTCCTCATGGTTTTGGCTCCCTCTCCTGAGAAAAAATACTGACAGAATACTGACCAAATACTGATAGTGAGACCGTGGCCATAGAAGAGGAATGCAATGGCGCTGGCAGGGCTGCCACTAACAATTTCAGGGCCCCATACTGTCAAAATTTCCGGGCCCCCTTGAGAATCCGCTCAGGCTCCACCCCAACTCCGCCTCCACCCCTTGAACCTTCCACAGTCCCACCACCTACTCTTGGAAAAACTCCACTTCTGCACCACGTCCTCACCAATCACACATTAACAATTCCCATTGAACACCTTACAACATACATAGCCAGCAGCTTTTATTTTGGCCAAAAGATTTTTTTAAGCCGCGGCGAGGACGAGGTAGACTCTTCTTGCCGGACCCTACTCTACTCTAACCTATTAAACATTTCTTAAATATATCCAATACTCTTTTTTAGGTATATTTTATTTATTTTTCTTTAAGGGAATGTATCAACTACATTTTTTTAAACTAATTGTAACCAGAATGTGACAATTTTTTTATAATCTGTATTTCTGATTGCAGATTCCGTCAATCATTCCCTCCCCTCCCCTCCCCAACCAAAATGTATAAGCTCCTGGATGATCCTGAGCACGGCCGCCTGATGTTGTAATTCGGCATTTGGTTTTGCAGCATCGCTCAGGATCATCCAGTAGTTTATACATTTAGGTTGGGGGTTGGAAGGGGGGAGCGAAGGGAATGATTGCATCATACAATCATGTACTGAAATGGTGGACAAATTAATACATGGACTTAAGTTAGCTACTCACACAGCCAGTGGCACCGCCGCGCCCGCCGCCCAGTCAAGAAGAATCTAATGGCCGCCTCAGCTTGCCCACCGCCGCCACCTGCCCACCACCGCCGTAGCCTGCGATCACCAAATTAATAAATGTAAACGGTATATTATTGCATATATATTCACCGATAATACACTACTAAAAATATCTTTATTGGTATTCATTAAAAACCTATAAATTCTAGAATATAAATACAAATACACCTCAAAACATTATAACTCAAAGTGATAATATAAAAAAACTTATCAAGTAGTCAAGAGTAAAGGGGGAAGGGGGCCACTCCATTTACCAACTTCTCGTCCCTACCTGTGTGCGGAGGTTGGCACTGTTTTGAAACAAAATTGGCGCCCCGGCTCCACAGCCACTCAGTAGCCTCCCCTCAGCAGCCTCCCCTCCCTCACCAGCATCCCCTCAACAGCAGCCTCCTCTCCCTCAGCAGCAGCCTCCGCTATCTCAGCAGCAGCCTCCTCTCCCTCAGCAGCAGCCTCCCCTACCTCAGCAGCAGCCTCCTCTCACTCAGCAGAAGACTCCCCTCCCTCACCAGCATCCCCTCAGCAGCAGCCCGCCCCAGCAGCAGACCTCCCTCCCTCACCAGCAGCCTCCCCCTCAGAAGCCTCCCCTCCCTCACCAGCATCCCCTCAGCAGCAGCATCCCATCCCTCAGCAGCCTCCCCTCCCTCACCTGCATCCCCTCCCTCAGCAGCATCCCCTCAGCAGCAGCCTCCCATCCCTCAGCAGCAGACTCCCCTACCTCAGCAGCAGCCTCCTCTCCATCAGCAGCAGCCTCCCCTTCCTCAGCAGCAGCCTCCCCTCCCTCACCAGCATCCCCTCAGCAGCAGCCTCCCCTCCCTCACCAGCAGCCTCCCCTCCCTCAATAGCAGCCTCCCCTGCCTCACTAGCATTCCCCTCCCTCACCAGCAGCCTCCCCTCCCTCACCAGCATCCCCTCAGCAGCAGCCTCCCCTCCCTCACCAGCATCCCCCCTCCCTCACCAACAGCCTCCCCCTCAGAAGACTCTCCTCCCTCACCAGCATCCCCTCAGCAGCAGCCTCTGCTCCCTCAGCAGCAGCCTCCCCTACCTCAGCAGCAGCCTCCCCTCCCTCACCAGCATCCCCTCAGCAGCAGCCTCCCCTCCCTCAGCAGCAGCCTTCCCTGCCTCCCAACTTCCCCTCCCTCACCAGCATCTCCTCAGCAGCAGCCTCCCATCCCTCAGCAGCAGCCTCCCCTCCCTCACCAGCCTCCCCTCCCTCACCAGTATCCCCTCAGCAGCCTCCCCTCCTTCACCAGCATCCCCTCAGCAGCAGCCTCCCCTCCCTCAGCAGCAGCCTCCCCTACCTCAGCAGCAGCCCCTTCTCCCTCAGCAGAAGCCTCCCCTCCCTCACCAGCATCCCCTCAGCAGCAGCTTCCCCTCCCTCAGCAGCAGCCTCCCCTACCTCAGCAGCAGCCCCTTCTCCCTCAGCAGAAGCCTCCCCTCCCTCACCAGCATCCCCTCAGCAGCAGCTTCCCCTCCCTCAGCAGCAGCCTCCCCTCCCTCACCTGCATCCTCATCCTCAGCAGCAGCCTCCCCTCCCTCAGCAGCATCCCCTCAGCAGCAGCCTCCCCTACCTCAGCAGCAGCCTCCTCTTTGTCAGCAGCAGCCTCCCCTACCTCAGCAGCAGCCTCCCCTCCCTCACCAGCATCCCCTCAGCATCAGCCTCCCCTCCCTCAGCAGCAGCCTTCCCTCCCTCACCAACATCCCTCCCTCACCAACATCCCCTCAGCAGCAGCCTCCCATCCCTCAGCCTCAGCCTCCCCTCCCTCACCTGTCTCCCCTCCCTCACCAGCATCCCCTCAGCAGCCTCCCCTCCCTCACCAGCATCCCCTCAGCAGCAGCCTCCCCTCCCTCAGCAGCAGCCTCCCCTACCTCAGCAGCAGCCCCCTCTCCCTCAGCAGAAGCCTCCCCTCCCTCACCAGCATCCCCTCAGCAGCAGCTTCCCCTCCCTCAGCAGCAGCCTCCCCTCCCTCACCTGCATTCCCTCCCTCAGCAGCAGCCTCTCAGCAGCAGCCTCCCCTCCCTCAGCAGCAACCTCCCCTAGCTCAGCAGCAGCCTCCTCTCCCTCAGCAGCAGCCTCCCCTCCCTCCTCAGCATCCCCTCAGCAGCAGCCTCCCCTCCCTCAGCAGCCTCCCCTCCCTTGGCAGCAGCCTCCCGTCCCTCAGCACTATCCCCTCAGCAGCAGCATCCCCTCCCTCAGCAGCAGCCTCCCCTACCTCAGCAGCAGCCTCCTCTCCATCAGCAGCAGCCTCAACTCCCTCACCAGCATCTCCTCAGCAGCAGCCTCCCCTCCCTCAGCAGCAGCCTCCCCTCCCTCACCAGCAGCCTTCCCTCCCTCACCAACATCCCTCCCTCACCAACATCCCCTCAGCAGCAGCCTCCCATCCCTCAGCCTCAGCCTCCCCTCCCTCACCTGTCTCCCCTCCCTCACCAGCATCCCCTCAGCAGCCTCCCCTCCCTCACCAGCATCCCCTCAGCAGCAGCCTCCCCTCCCTCAGCAGCAGCCTCCCCTACCTCAGCAGCAGCCCCCTCTCCCTCAGCAGAAGCCTCCCCTCCCTCACCAGCATCCCCTCAGCAGCAGCTTCCCCTCCCTCAGCAGCAGCCTCCCCTCCCTCACCTGCATTCCCTCCCTCAGCAGCAGCCTCTCAGCAGCAGCCTCCCCTCCCTCAGCAGCAACCTCCCCTAGCTCAGCAGCAGCCTCCTCTCCCTCAGCAGCAGCTTCCCCTCCCTCCTCAGCATCCCCTCAGCAGCAGCCTCCCCTCCCTCAGCAGCCTCCCCTCCCTTGGCAGCAGCCTCCCGTCCCTCAGCACTATCCCCTCAGCAGCAGCATCCCCTCCCTCAGCAGCAGCCTCCCCTACCTCAGCAGCAGCCTCCTCTCCATCAGCAGCAGCCTCAACTCCCTCACCAGCATCTCCTCAGCAGCAGCCTCCCCTCCCTCAGCAGCAGCCTCCCCTCCCTCACCAGCAGCCTCCCCTCCCTCACCAGCATCCCCCCTCCCTCACCAGCAGCTTCCCCTCCCTCAGCAGCCTCCCCCTCCCTCACCAGCATCTCCTCCCTCAGCAGCAGCCTCCCCTCCCTCAGCAGCAGCCTCCCCTCCCTCACCAGCATCCCCCCCTCACCTGCAGCCTCCCCTCCCTCACGAGCATCCCCTCAGCAGCAGCCTCCCCTCCCTCACTAGCAGCCTACCCTCCCTCACCAGCATCCCCCCTCCCTTACCAGCAGCCTCTCCTCCCTCAGCAGCATCCCCTCCGCAGCCTCCTCTCCCTCACCAGCATCCCCTCAGCAGCAGCCTCACTTCCCTCAGCAGCAGCCTCCCCTACCTCAGCAGCAGCCTCCTCTCCGGCAGCAGCAGCCTCCCCTCCCTCACCTGCATCCCCTCCCTTGGCAGCAGCCTCCCGTCCCTCAGCAGCATCCCCTCAGCAGCAGCATCCCCTCCCTCAGCAGCAGCCTCCCCTACCTCAGCAGCATCCTCAACTCCCTCACCAGCATCTCCTCAGCAGCAGCCTCCCCTCCCTCAGCAGCAGCCTCCCCTCCCTCACCAGCAGCCTCCCCTCCCTCACCAGCATCCCCCCTCCATCACCAGCAGCAGCCTCCCCCTTAGAAGCCTCCCCTCCCTCACCAGCATCCCCTCAGCAGCAGCCTCCACTCCCTCAGCAGCCTCCCCTCCCTCAGCAGCAGCCTCCCCTCCCTCAGCAGCATCCCCTCAGCAGCAACCTCCCCTCCCTCTGCCGCAGCCTCCCCTCCCTCAGCAGCAGCCTCCTCTCCATCAGCAGCAGCCTCCCCTCCATCAGCAGCAGCCTCCCCTCCCTCACCAGCATCCCCTCAGCAGCAGCCTCCCCTCCCTCACCACCAGCCTCCCCTCCCTCACTAGCAGCCTCCCCTCCCTCACTAGCATCCCCCCTCCCTCACCAGCAGCCTCCCCTCCCTAACCAGCATCCCCTCAGCAGCAGCCTCCCATCCCTCAGCAGCAGCCTCCCCTCCCTCAGCAGCCTCTCCTCCCTCACCTGCATCCCCTCCCTCAGCAGCAGCCTCCCCTCCATCAGCAGCAGCCTCTCAGCAGCAGCCTCCCCTCCCTCAGCAGCAACCTCCCCTAGCTCAGCAGCAGCCTCCTCTCCCTCAGCAGCAGCCTCCCCTCCCTCACCAGCATCCCCTCAGCAGCAGCCTCCCCTCCCTCAGCAGCCTCCCCTCCCTTGGCAGCAGCCTCCCGTCCCTCAGCACTATCCCCTCAGCAGCAGCATCCCCTCCCTCAGCAGCAGCCTCCCCTACCTCAGCAGCAGCCTCCTCTCCATCAGCAGCAGCCTCAACTCCCTCACCAGCATCTCCTCAGCAGCAGCCTCCCCTCCCTCAGCAGCAGCCTCCCCTCCCTCACCAGCAGCCTCCCCTCCCTCACCAGCAGCCTCCCCTCCCTCACCAGCATCCCCCCTCCCTCACCAGCAGCTTCCCCTCCCTCAGCAGCCTCCCCCTCCCTCACCAGCATCTCCTCCCTCAGCAGCAGCCTCCCCTCCCTCAGCAGCAGCCTCCCCTCCCTCACCAGCATCCCTCCCCCTCACCTGCAGCCTCCCCTCCCTCACGAGCATCCCCTCAGCAGCAGCCTCCCCTCCCTCACTAGCAGCCTACCCTCCCTCACCAGCATCCCCCCTCCCTTACCAGCAGCCTCTCCTCCCTCAGCAGCATCCCCCTCACCAGCATTCCCTCCGCAGCCTCCTCTCCCTCACCAGCATCCCCTCAGCAGCAGCCTCACTTCCCTCAGCAGCAGCCTCCCCTACCTCAGCAGCAGCCTCCTCTCCGGCAGCAGCAGCCTCCCCTCCCTCACCAGCAGCCTCCCCTCCCTCAGCAGCAGCCTCCCCTAACTCACCAGCATCCTCTCAGCAGCAGCCTCCCCTCCCTCAGCAGTAGCCTCCCCTCCATCACCAGCAGCCTCCCCTCCCTCACCAGCATCCCCTCAGCAGCCTCCCCTCCCTCACCAGCATCCTCTCCCTCAGCAGCCTCCCCTCCCTCACCAGAATCCCCCCTCTCTCACCAGCAGCCTCCCCCTCAGAAGCCTCCCCTCCCTCACCAGCATCCCCTCAGCAGCAGCCTCCCCTCCCTCACCTGCATCCTCTCCCTCAGTAGCAGCCTTCCCTCCCTCAGCAGCATTCCCTCAGCAGCAGCCTCCTCTCCCTCACTAGCAGCCTCCCCTCCTTCACCAGAAGCCTCCCCTCCCTCACCAGTATCCCCATCTCCCTCACGAGCATACCCTCAGCAGCCTCCCCTCCCTCACCAGCATCCCCTCAGCATCAGTCTACCCTCCCTCACCAGCCTCCCCTCCCTGAGCAGCAGCCACCCTTCCCTTAGCAGCAGCCTCCCCTCCCTCACCAGCAGCCTTTCCTCCCTCACCAGCATCCCCTCAGCAGAAGCCTTCCCTCCCTCACCAGCAGCCTCCCCTCCCTCACCAGCAGCCTCCCCTCCCTCAGCAGTAGCCTCCCCTTCCTCACCAGCATCCCCTCAGCAGCAGCCTCCCTTCCCTCACCAGCAGCCTCCCCTTCCTCACCAGCAGCCCCCCTACCTCAGAAGCAGCCTCCCTTTCCTCACCAGCAGCTTCCCCTCCCTCACCAGCAGCCCCCCCCCTCAGCAGCGCAACGCAAACACACACATACAATGCCTTGCCTGACCGCAGCAGTCCCCGCAACACCTGTGGTGCGGTGCTCTGCTTTTGATTGAAGATGAGCGTGCAGCGTGTCACATGACCGGCGTAAGGACCATGATGCACCCGGCCGCGGATTAAACGTACATCGCTCATTTCAGTCCGCCGGGTGCATCATGCACCGAACTGTTGTCCCTAAGAGGCCCGGTAAGCAGAAGGAGAGAGAGGGAGGGGGCCCCGGGCTGGCCGTGCCCCCCCCCCATTTTGCTTCTGGTCACCGGGCCCCATACCGTAGTAAGGGCAGTAATGCCCTGGAGGAGATGGGTATCGGTGAGTATATTAACACACTGTCACTGCACTAACATTTACACAGACTTTTGTAAAAAAAAATTGTAAATGGAGGGTTTCTTTATTGGTAATGCAAAATGACACTTATTGTAGAGAGCTGTGCAGTGTAGCCCATTACTGTTTCCATCCTGCTGGAGAGTATTAGGCCATGTGCGCACTATCAGGAATAGCAGCATTTTGGAAGCAGCATATTTTTGCTGTGTCCAAAATGCTGCGTTCCACATTAGAAGCACAGTGGATGGGATTTATAGAAATCCCATGCCCACTGTGTTTCTATTTAACGTTGTGCAAACTTACCGGCGGTGGGGGTCACCAGTTGCAGCATGTTAATTTCTGTAGCGGAGACTGCTGCATAGTTTTCCCCATAGCCAGTCATTAGATGCTGTAAATCCGCATAGTTACCTAAATAACTGCGGATTTACCTGTGTGATTAGAATACAGCGTTTTGGACGCTGCAAATATACACTGATTCCAAAACGCTGCTACTCCTGATCGTGGGCACATAGCCTTACAGCTGATTGGTAGGGGTGCTCGGTGTCAAACCCCCACCAATCAGATTGACCTATCCACTGGGTGAATCAACAATTTAATTTGCCCAGAGAAGCCCATAAGTGTTTTCATCTACTATGAGACCCCTTTCATAACTTCCTTTAAGTATAATGCACCTTCCACCTTCAGCTAAAAATATGGCTCTTAAAAGAAGGGAGGAAAAAACAAAAGCACAAAAACTAATCCTGGCTGCTGCAGCAAGTCACTAGCGTCTTGTTTGGCCGAGGGTCACTGTGTTGTGTCACCCAGGGGGGGAAATATATAGGGGACTCGGTACCCGGGCCTTTTACCTTGTTTAGAAGGTTACGGCGGTCGGCTCCCGGGCCCGTACTCTGGGTCTCTCTTTAAAAAGGAGTTTTAGTGTACAGTTTGTCTCGTCACGCCACCTGTGGTTTCCGGTAATGGTTACCGGCGCTGCTGCAGACCTCCGGGGGGTGATGGGATGGCAGCTAGGATATTTCTGCTCCCCACAGGCGGAGTGGGCCCCCGGGGCAGTGTAGGTGCAGATGGTGGTGATGCTGGGACTTGTGGTGCAGGAGGGATGGCGCAGCGGAAATAACTGACAGAGGCAGTGCAGTGCAGTCATCCGAGTTTTACTCACAGTTCTTGTTCAAGGTTCTTAGGTACACTGTACGCGTGTCAGCCTCCGCGTCGCACTGCATCCACCAGACCAGGGGTTCAGCACTTTCTCAAATATGTCAGGTGCGCTTGACGGGACCCCGCTTTCTCTATGTTCCTTACTAGACCGACTTCTCGCGCTGTGTCTTCTCCCTCCTGCCCTGCGCTTCCCACACACAGTCCCGATCGGGTTCTCCGAAGTCCCTCTGGGCAACCTGGAGTTCCTGGACCTACTTGATGCCCTTCACGGTGACTAGGGTGAGACTGTGGCGACTGCACCATGGAAGTGCAGAAGCCTCCGGTTTTTCCAGCCGAGACCTGGAGTAACACCGCTGGTCCAGGGACCGGTTCCCTTCCTGCGGCCTGATCCCTCTGACACCTGGCAGATTCGGGGCGTACGGGTGCCGTCCTGCACTCACCGTACCCCCTGAGATCCCTTGTGTAAAACAGAGCCTTTCTCCTCTGCTCCCCTCCTGGGCCTCTATTACTAGGCCCCACACATGGAGCAGAGCTTCTGAAGAGACTCTGCTCCCCTCCTCTCCTTTCACTGACTTCTCTGTCTCACTGTCCTTCTGTTCTGCCACCCTAAGATGGCTTCCCTTTATATACCTCCTACAATGGTGTTCCCCTACTCTACATCCTCCACCCACACCCACTACTGGTTCCCCCTCTCTTTGGTTCCCCCCCACTCCAGCCAGGGACATGGCTCAGCAGGAACACAGTGCATCTTGCCCTTCCAGCCGGCCTGGAGTAGTGTAGTGTTGAATGCGGGTGTTGGGGTTCCGGGCAGCACTCCCTCCTTACCTGAGAGAAGGAGACACCACACCTCTGGGTGAGGTGCAGTACCTCTGTGGCGACTGAACCCTCAGGGGCGACACAATGTCAACCACTTCATACCATGTCATGTTGCTCTGCGGGCCCGGCGCCAGCACCCAGCACACCCCGGCGTGCTATGGGGCCCCGTGAGCGGAGGAGAGCGGTGCCAGCGCCCGCCCCCCACTGCTTGCTCAGGGCCCCGGCACAATACTTACCTTTACCTCTCCCAGTGCCTCCGCAGCAGGTCCTGTATCTTCCGCGACTGCTGCACTGTGATGTCTCAGGTCAGAGGGCACGATGACGTCTTTCCACCGCGCCCTTTGCTGAGCAGTCACAGCACAGAGCGGAAAGACGGTGACGTGGCTGATGGCTGAGGAGTCCGGAGCAGAGTAGGCAGCAGGTGAGGTGAGTGAGTATTTGATTTAATTTTTTTTTATGTATGGAGACATGGGGCACCTGCATGGAGCATTATATGGGTGCCCAGGAGGCATGAGGCACCTGCATGGGGCATTATATGGGGGCCCAGGAGGCATGAGACATAATGTGGGGGCCAAGAATGCATGAGGCATTATATAGGGGCCCAGGATGCATGGGGCATTATCTCGGGGTCCAGGAGTCATGGGGCATTATATGGGGGTCCAGGAGTCATGGGGCATTATATGGGGGCCCAGGAGGCATGGGTATTATATGGGGGCACAGCCTGCATGGGGCATTATATGGGGGAACAGCCTGTATGGGGCATTATATGGGGGCACAGTCTGCATGGGGCATTATATGGGGGCCCAGCCTGCATGGGGCATTATATGGGGGCACAGCCTGCATGAGGCATTATATGGCGGCATAGCCTGCATGGGGCATTAAATGGGGGCCAGTATTTTATATGGAGCGTTATAAGGGGGCCAGTATTCTGTATGGAGCGTTATATGGAGGCCAGTATTCTGTATGGAGCGTCATATGGGGGCCAGTATTCTGTATGGAGCGTTATATGGGGGGCAGTATTCTGTATGGAGCGTTATTTTGGGGGCTAGTATTCTGTATGGAGCGTTATATGGGGGTCAGTATTCTGTATGGAGCGTTATATGGGGGCCAGTATTCTGTATGGAGCATTATATGGGAGCCAGTATTCTGTTTGGAGCATTATATGGGGTCCATTATTCTGTATGGAGTAATATATGGGGGCCAGTATCCTGTATGGAGGACTTAGTGGTGCCCATAATATTGTATGGAGGACTATGTGGTGACCATAATACTGTATGGAGGACTATATTGTCCAGTCTGCACTGTACGCTACGAGGATTCGCCGTTTTCTGAGCTATTGTAGAATTTACTATAGATATCACTCATGTAATGTAAGAAGTGAAATCTTTGCATTGTACTATATACACTGCTCAAAAAAATAAAGGGAACACTTAAACAACAGAATATAACTCCAAGTAAATCAAACTTCTGTGAAATCAAACTGTCCACTTAGGAAGCAACACTGATTGACAATCAATTTCACATGCTGTTGTGCAAATGGAATAGACAATAGATGGAAATTATTGGCAATTATCAAGACACCCTCAATAAAGGAGTGGTTCTGCAGGTGGGGACCACAGACCGCATCTCAGTACCAATGCTTTCTGGCTGATGTTTTGGTCACTTTTGAATGTTGGTTGTGCTTTCACACTCGTGGTAGCATGAGACGGACTCTACAACCCACAGAAGTTGCTCAGGTAGTGCAGCTCATCCAGGATGGCACATCAATGCGAGTTGTGGCCAGAAGGTTTGCTGTGTCTGTCAGCGTAGTGTCCAGAGGCTGGAGGCGCTACCAGGAGACAGGCCAGTACACCAGGAGACGTGGAGGGGGCCGTAGGAGGGCAACAACCCAGCAGCAGGACCGCTACCTCTGCCTTTGTGCAAGGAGGAACAGGAGGAGCACTGCCAGAGCTCTGCAAAATGACCTCCAGCAGGCCACAAATGTGCATGTGTCTGCACAAACGGTTAGAAACCGACTCCATGAGGGTGGTATGAGGGCCCGACGTCCACAGATGGGGGTTGTGCTCACAGTCCAACACCATGCAGGACGCTTGGCATTTGCCACAGAACACCAGGATTGGCAAAGTCGCCACTGGCGCCCTGTGCTCTTCAAAGATGAAAGCAGGTTCACACTGAGCACATGTGACAGACGTGACAGAGTCTGGAGACGCCGTGGAGAGCGATCTGCTGCCTGCAACATCCTTCAGCATGACCTGTTTTGCAGTGGGTCAGTAATGGTGTGGGGTGGCATTTCTTTGGAGGGCCACACAGCCCTCCATGTGCTCGCCAGAGGTAGCCTGACTGCCATTAGGTACCAAGATGAGATCCTCAGACCCCTTGTGAGACCATATGCTGGTGCGGTTGGCCCTGGGTTCCTCCTAATGCAGGACAATGCCAGACCTCATGTGGCTGAAGTGTGTCAGCAGTTCCTGCAAGATGAAAGCATTGAAGCTATGGACTGGCCCGCCCGTTCCCCAGACCTGAATCCGATTGAGCACATCTTGGACATCATGTCTCGCTCCATCCATCAACGTCACGTTGCACCACAGACTGTCCAGGAGTTGGCGGATGCTTTAGTCCAGGTCTGGGAGGAGATCCCACAGGAGACCATCCGCAACCTCATCAGGAGCATGCCTAGGCGTTGTAGGGAGGTCATACAGGCACGTGGAGGCCACACACTATACTGAGCCTTATTTTGACTTGTCTTAAAGACATTACACCAAAGTTGGATCAGCCTGTAGTGTGTTTTTCCACTTTAATTTTGGGGGTGACTCCAAATCCAGGCTTCCATTGGTTAATAAATTTGATTTCCATTGATGATTTTTGTGTGATTTTGTGGTCAGCACATTCAACTTTGTATAGAACAAAGTATTCAATGAGAATATTTCATTCATTCAGATCTAGGATGTGTTATTTGAGTGTTTCCTTTATTTTTTGAGCAGTGTATATATTTCTCTGCATCATGAATCGTGGTATGTGTTAAAGGGGCCCACTGAGACTCTTTAGCCCGGGCCCACAAAAACCTGGAGCCGGCCATGTTACTCTGTAACCATATGTCGTTTACAATCAGTGACAAATCTGGCCCTGGATGACCAACAGGAGAGCCCATGGTCTGGTGCAGCTCCTGCTTACAGGCACAGCCTAACAAAAACACATCGCTTCCAAATGTCCAATAGTGAAAAGCAGAATAAATGTGTTTAATCTGTTTAAACAAATGCTGGATTGATTGGTTGTCTATCGCATAACAGATGGCAGTGTGAACGCTACACAAGCACGGATTAGTCTGCAGTCAGTAATATCACAGCTGCCAACCTTCCTGTATCCTTCTATGCTGCACTGAGTCCGCGTAGTGTCCTCGTGAGCCGATTCTTTCCTGCACCAGCAGGAGTCGCTGTCCGCCCATCATTTTCCGGAAATGTGCGCACAGGACGTCATCCTGAAAGCCCCCTATGCTGCACGTTATGTAAGGTGCTGCCGCTGTGGCGCGCCCGTGTGAATGTTACACAAGGAAGAGGAGCGGGGACGGTAATTACCGGGGACGGGAGAGGGGAGCGCACGGCTGCAGGGCATAGAGACTGCACCACAGCAGGCGTGTGCGAGCCTGACTGTTACTGCTGGGCTCAGCGGTATATACGGGGATTTGGTGATGTGAGGTGTCCTGTAATGGCACTCTATACATGGGAGCCTTCTCTGCCGCCAGCAGTTCTCCTGGTAATGAAATTCTACATCTTTCTAATGGACTTTGTGTATTGTTTTAAAGCTCTGTGCTTCCTGACAGTGACTGGGCACTTAGTGACATCCAGAGGCTGAAAGTCCAGATCCAGTGATGTCCATCTGACAGCGGCACATCTGATAGCCCAGGTAATGCCGGAGCGCAGGGCTCATTGTACCTGTAAAGCAATAGATGGTAGGAAGAATGACCTTAAAGGGAAGCTGTCACCAGAAAATACTGCTATTAACCTGCAGATATGGGGTTATTCTGTAGATTGATAGCGTTACTAACCTGCCCGGCGCCTGTATGTAGTCGTAATTTGCGAGGAGAAAATAAAGTTTATTCTCCCCGCAACGTTCAGCTAAGTGCAGGCGCCGGGCAGGTTAGTAACGCTATCAATCTGCAGATCAACCCCATATCTGCAGGTTAATAGTGTTTTTTTCTGCTGACAGGTTCCTTTAAAGCATCACTCCAGTGTTTCTTTTTTATTTCAGGATTAGAGTGATGTCATTAATCTAAGTTCCTTGCACCTGGTTTTAGCTGTACCCGTCGCCATCTTCATCTGTTATCAGCTCCGCTCCAGTCATCTTCTGCTAGTTGTGACCTGCAGATTGCTCCAGTATGTGCTGGGGGAGCCAGAGGTCACTTCTCAATGTAATACTATGAGAGTCAGAACGAGTCTCGCATAGACTTACACTTAGAGCTTGTGATTGTCGCCTATGACTTCTGGTCCGTCAGAAGCTGTGGTCATAACATGTGGTCCGCCAGACGGGGGTGGCACTGGAAAGAGATGACGACAACGGCTGGTGAGTATAATACCAAGGAACTTACATTTGTGGCACCACTTCAGCCCTGAAATAAAAAAACCCGCTGGAGTGGTGTTTTAATCCCCTGATCTTCTGGGATTTTCGGCCCATTGGCGGTCCTATCAGTGACTGACAGCTGTCTTTGTATAGGAATGCATACAGAGATGAATGTCAATCACTGATAGGACCGCCCACTGGTCCGAAAATCCCAGAAGATCAGGGGATTAAATGACGGAAGCACGGATAATACAGAATCTTTTCCCACAAAACAGTATATCAATCTGCTCAGCTCCCTCTGCTCTATAACATGGTGTCTGCAGATTGGACGGCATTTTCATGGTAACAGATCCCCTCTAAAGTGTTTTCTGACAAGGTATAGGATGTGTGATAAATGATTGGTTGGATCGGTCCCAGGACGCACGTACAGCTGTAGAAGCTGGGCCATGGTCGTCCAGATCTCTTCTGTCTACTCTTTGCTGCTGACTTCTGCTAAGTGGGTCATGAGATCCCTCATCCGGTGCCTGTCAGTTCAATATGCCATATAGATAACAATCAGAATACTTTTCTAATATATGGCGTCTGATCTGCAGTGGTGCTGTGCCATCAGAGGCATGTGTCTGGTGTGACGACCAAGAGCTGCGCTAAAGGGCTTCATCTCTACCTAACAACACATTGTTAATGGGCCACGGGTGGTAGGGAATTAAAAATACTAATAAAAAAAAATCAATACTCATTTACTGGACCTACACTGCTGCTCCACACTCCGCGCTGACTATGGGAAGCTTGAAAAATGTGCAACAATCAAGATCAGATTACTATTGTGTATGTATAGTGGGGTGGGCACCTGCGGAGTATGTGCAAAACACGCAGGGCTTCTGCACTTGGGAACGTGGCCCTACACAGTTATTAGTTATATTTCTCCTAATGTTTATTCCTCCTTATGACTAAGAGCTTCACATCAAAACTGCAAAGTGTGAACAGGACTTAGTAGGTTATAACCAGGCGCTAACTATACCAACAGTTCCTGGCTATAATATGGGAGCTGCTGTTCTGTTTTTCCAGTATTTTGTGATATTGCTGATAACAGTTTGCGTACATTATCTTTGTCCAGATTAATCTGCTGAATCCCCCAGTGACTAGGGGGGAGGCACACTGTTAGGACCCATGTTATAGATGGGGGAAGCAGACCAGTGCTGAATGCCCGCTTATGGCGTCCTGGTATAATTGTTGGCCATCTGTTCATTTCAGCAGCCATTCCTTCTGTTCTAGAGGACTTCTCAGGATTTTTTTGTCTGGACCTGCCAGTCATACATATATTTGGTCTACTATTTTTTTATTTATTTTTTTATGGTAAATCGATATGATGAAACTCTTGGACCAGTCGCTGGTTAAATGTCCATCAATGATATGTGCTTCGGTATCTTGTTCCACTCTAACTTTTAATATTTTTTTTATAGTGTTTTTTTTTTTTTTTTTTCCCTAATGAATAAATATCTAAAATATGTAATGTACAGAAATCTCAACTGTAATATTTTGGAGAATCTCTACTCTTCTAAATTAATGTGTTTTTTTTTTTCCCATTTCTACTAGAAAAGCCAAACTGTTTCCACGCTATTGCCATTTTATTCTTCCCTTGACAAAACTCCGAACCATGTCTCAGAAGGCAAAGGCTCCAAAGGGAAAAAGGGAAGGGAGTGAAAGCGAAAAGTCTGCTGCCAGCCACGAAGATGACACCAAGACCAAATCAACCACTGCTTCCAAAAGTCAAGGAAAAAGAAAACCCCAAGAAAATAAGAGCAAGTCTAAAGTAATATCTGATGCGAGTAACAGTGAGACCTCAGATGGTGATGCCAAGAGGAGGAAGATTCAAGAGAAAAAAGGTGTTAATGCAGATGGAGATCTGCTAGAGGCAGTGAAGAATGCTCGCTTAGGTGTTGCTACCTCTGTGTCGGACTTTAAATTTAACAAGAAAAGGGTACGTTTGGTGTCTCCAGAGGCCGACCTGAAAGATGATGCCCAGGGCATAGTGTACTGGATGTCCAGGGATCAGAGAGTTGAAGGTACATTTATTGATTTCCTGTAGCAACCATTAGATCTTATTTTTAGAGGACTTTTGAAAAATGACAGCTTCCATCTTATGGGTTGTAATGGGTAACTACCCCACTTTTTTCTTAGTGTGGACACCTCTAAAGTCTTTAAATTCTTCCTAATTTGAGATGTTCTGGAAGACACTGACGATGTCTACTTGTACCTCCATTTTTAGATAATTGGGCCTTTCTGTATGCTCAGCGCCTGGCTCTGAAGCAAAAGCTCCCACTGCATGTCGTCTTCTGTTTAGTTCCAAAGTTCTTAGAAGCCACCATCCGACACTATGGCTTTATGCTGAAGGGGTTGCAAGAAGTGTCTGAGGTATTACTAAAAGTAACATGGGTAAGGGGGATTTCAATTATTATGGACATCTTAAACATCCAGATTGTCTTTGTTTCAGGATTGTAAAGGTCTCAACATTCCCTTCCATTTGCTTATTGGATACGCAAAGGATGTTCTCCCAAGTTTTGTGAAAAAACATAGCATTGGTGGGGTGGTGACTGACTTTGCACCTCTGCGTGTCCCCTTGCAGTGGGTGTCCGATGTCTCTGAACGTTTACCCAAAGATGTTCCTCTTGTGCAGGTGAATTTTTTTATAGGTGTAGTGATAAATGCATTTAAAAAAAAATCAATGGTCAAAAAATAACGCACCACAGATGTAATGTGTGAAGCCACCCTACTAGTTGTACGTACAGTACAGACCAAAAGTTTGGACACACCTTCTCATTTAAAGATTTTTCTGTATTTTCATGACTTTAAAAATTGTACATTCACACTGAAGGCATCAAAACTATGAATTAACACATGTGGAATTATATACTTAACAAAAAAGTGTGAAACAACTGAAAATATGTCTTATATTCTAGGTTCTTCAAAGTAGCCACCTTTTGCCTTGATGACTGCTTTGCACACTCTTGGCATTCTCTTGATGAGCTTCAAGAGGTAGTCACCGGAAATGGTTTTCACTTCACAGGTGTGCCCTGTCAGGTTTAATAAGTGGGATTTCTTGCCTTATAAATGGGGTTGGGACCATCAGTTGTGTTGTGCAGAAGTCTGGTGGATACACAGCTGATAGTCCTACTGAATAGATTGTTAGAATTTGTATTATGGCAAGAAAAAAGCAGCTAAGTAAAGAAAAACGAGTGGCCATCATTACTTTAAGAAATGAAGGTCAGTCAGTGTGAAAAACTGGGCAAACTTGGAAAGTGTCCCCAAGTGCAGTTGCAAAAACCATCAAGCGCTACAAAGAAACTGTCTCACATGAGGACCGCCCCAGGAAAGGAAGACCAAGAGTCACCTCTGCTTCTGAGGATAAGTTTATCCGAGTGACCAGCCTCAGAAATCGCAGGTTAACAGCAGCTCAGATTAGAGACCAGGTCAATGCCACACAGAGTTCTAGCAGCAGACACATCTCTTCAACAACTGTTAAGAGGAGACTTTAGACTTTATGCAGCAGGCCTTCATGGTAAAATAGCTGCTAGGAAACCACTGCTAAGGACAGGCAACAGGCTGAAGAGACTTGTTGGGGCTAAAGAACACAAGGAATGGACATTAGACCAGTGGAAATCTGTGCTTTGGTCTGATGAGTCCAAATTTGAGATCTTTGGTTCCAACCACCGTGTCTTTGTGCGATGCAGAAAAGGTGAACGGATGGACTCTACATGCCTGGTTCCCACCGTGAAGCATGGAGGAGGAGGTGTGATGGTGTGGGGGTGCTTTGCTGGTGACACTGTTGGGGATTTATTCAAAATTGAAGGCACACTGAACCAGCATGGCTACCACAGCATCTTGCAGCGGCATCCTATTCCATCTGGTTTGCGTTTAGTTGGACCATCATTTATTTTTCAACAGGACAATGACCCCAAACACACCTCCAGGCTGTGTAAGGGCTATTTGACCAAGGAGGAGAGTGATGGGGTGCTACGCCAGATGACCTGGCCTCCACAGTCACCAGACCTGAACCCAATCGAGATGGTTTGCGGTGAGTTGGACCGCAGAATGAAGGCAAAAGGGCCAAGTGCTAAGCATCTCTGGGAACTCCTTCAAGATTGTTAGAAGACCATTTCCGGTGACTACCTCTTGAAGCTCATCAAGAGAATGCCAAGAGTGTGCAAAGCAGTCATCAAAGCAAAAGGTGGCTACTTTGAAGAACCTAGAATATAAGACATATTTTCAGTTGTTTCACACTTTTTTGTTAAGTATATAATTCCACATGTGTTAATTCATAGTTTTGATGCCTTCAGTGTGAATGTACAATTTTCATAGTCATGAAAATACAGAAAAAAAATTAAATGAGAAGGTGTCCAAACGTTTGGTCTGTACTGTATACGGACTTTGGTTCATTTCCAGGTGGATGCCCATAATATTGTCCCCTGCTGGGTTGCTTCCAATAAACAGGAGTATGGAGCTCGTACCATTCGGAGAAAAATCCATGACCAGCTCTCTCAGTTCCTTACTGACTTCCCTCCAGTCATTACTCATCCATACAGCTCCAAACTCGCGGCTGAGGTTAGTATTGATGTTGGAGGTTCACTAGGTAAAAATAATCTATGTACCCAGGGACACTTATTTCTAGTATTGGGCAGGAGGTGGTATTTCTTATTTTCCTTATACCATTCAATGTATCTAAAATAACTTGAAACCCAGTTACGACGTGTCATTTTCTCGGGCTGCACGGTGGCTCAGTGGTTAGCATTGCAGCCTTGCTGCTCTGAGGTCCAGGGTTCATATCCCATCAAGGACAACATCTGCAAGAAGTTTATATGGTCTCCCCGTGTTTGCGTGGGTTTCCTCCGGGTTCTCCGGTTTCCTCCCACACTCCAAAGTCATACTGATAGGGAATGTAAATTGTGAGCCCCAATTGGGACAACAATGAATGTGTGTGTAAAGCGCTGCGGAATATGTTAGCGCTATATAAAAATAAAGATTATTAAGATTATTATTATAAAAAAAATAAAGATTATTTTTTCTACTTTTTGGAAAAGATCCCAGAATAGATAATAACCTTTTCCCCTCCTTTTTGTTGGCTTTCCATATGATGTGCTTACAATTCAGTAGCTCTTTTACTGATAAATTGTGCATTCGATACATAGCAATAAGGGGTAGGAAGTATTAAACATGTCTATATGCCTTACCTGTCATCCTTCTCCTCCAGCCTGTAGATTGGGATAAGTGCTATGCCAGTTTGGAAGTAGATCGTACAGTTAAGGAAGTAGAATGGGCAAAACCAGGATCAAAGGCGGCCATGACCGTGCTCCACTCCTTTATATCGGAACGGCTCAAATCTTTTAACTCTAACCGAAACAATCCGAATTGTCACGCTCTCAGCAACCTGTCTCCATGGTTTCATTTTGGTGAGTTATTTAAAAAAAGAATTATGTATTTTCCTCTAATATTTCCTTTTTACAGCAGGGGCATTGATGGTGTTCTTATAAGATCCCAAATAAATAATGTGTATCAGTCACCACATATCTACAGGACAACTTTTATAACGCGGCAGGCTTAGATAGATCAGCTCAGCTATGTGTTTGATATAGTATACTTCTAAATAATGCACAGTTCCAGTGACTTTAGGGGGGCCACATTGTCAGCTTACCGATACCTTCACTATCCGAGCCAAGACTTCTATCCATGATCCCTGTTTGTGCACAACGCCTCATCCTTCTGCTACCCCTAATTTCCCTCTTGATGCCACATAAAGGTGCATCTCACTAAATTAGAATATCATCAAAACATTTATTTATTTCAGTTCTTCAATACAAAAAGTGAACCTCATATATTATATAGAGTCATTACAGAGCGATCTATTTCAAGTGTTTATTTCTGTTAATGTTGATGATTATGGCTTACAGCCAATGAAAACACAAAAGTCATTATCTCAGTAAATTAGAATAATTACCGTATTTTTCGGACCATAAGACGCACCTGGGTTTTAGAGGAGGAAAATAGGGGAAAAAAAAAATGTGGTCATGATGCCCTGTTAAGGGGGAGAGGGTCTGCTGCTGACACTGTTATAGGGGTAATATCCCCTAATTCTGTTCTAATAGCCCCTCTTCCTGGTATACATGGCACCCCTCATCCTGGTATGCTTGGCACCCCTCATCCTGGTATGCATGGCACCCCTCATCCCTCATCCTGGCATGCAAGGCCCCCTTCATCCTGGTATGCAAGGCTTCCCCTCATCCTGGTATGTAAGGCTTCACCTCATCCTGGTATGCAAGGCTTCACCTCATCCAGGTATGCATGGCTCCCCTCATCCTGGTATGCATGGCACCCCTCATCCTGGTATGCATGGCACCCCCCATCCTGGCATGCAAGGTCCCCCCTCATCCTCTCATCCTGATATGCCTGGCACCCCCACATCCTGGTATGCCTGGCACCCCCACATCCTGATATGCCTGGCACTCCCATATCTTGATATGCCTGGCACCCCCTCATCCTGGTATGCAAGGCCCCTCCTCATCCCCGATCCTGTTATGCATGGCACCCCTCATCCCCAATCCTGGTATGCATGGCACTCCTCATCTCTCATCCTGGTATGCAAGGCTTCCCCTCATCCCTCATCCTGGTATGCATGGCTCCCTTCATCCTGGTATGCATGGCTCCCTTCATCCTGGTATGCATGGCACCCCTCATCCTGGTATGCATGGCACCCCCCATCCTGGCATGCAAGCCCCCCCCCTCATCCCTCACATCCTGGTATGCCTGGCTCCCTCACATCCTAGTATGCCTGGCTCCCTCACATCCTGGTATGCCTGGCACCCCCACATCTTGATATGCCTGGCACCCCCTCATCCTGGCATGCAAGGCTTCCCCTCATCCTGGCATGCAAGGCTTCCCCTCATCCTGGCATGCAAGGCTTCCCCTCATCCTGGTATGCCTGGCACCCCCTCATTCTGGTATGCCTGGCACCCACTCATCCCCGATCCTGGTATGCATGGCACCCCTCATCCCCCAATCCTAGTATGCATTATCTCCTCATCCCCCAATGACATCACTGACATGCGCGCTCACACAGGGAGATGCTGTGCCAGAAGAGTCCCTGCTCCCCACGCCGGGACTGTGTGCGTGGGGAACAGTGACTGCACGCTCCTTGATAGCGGGCGCACACTGGAGCCATAGTGTGGCTCCTGCTGCCGGGCGATCGCGTGTGTCCGCTATTAAAGAGCATGAATATTGACACCCTCTCCACTCCCGAGGGGGTAAATATTCATGCTCTTTAGTAGCGGGCACAAATGACCGCCAAGCGCTGCAGGAGCCACGTTGCAGTGATTGTTTTGCCAGTCAGTGTCTTCACAAAGATTTGCATGCCCCCTCTAAAACGTGATTAAGGATTATTTTTCGGACTATAAGACGCACCCCCCACTTTCCTCCATAATTCTGGAGGAAAAAAGTTTGTCTTATAGTCTGAAAAATAACAAAAAACACCTGCAAAGGCTTCCTAAGCGTTTTAAAAGGTCCCTAAGTCTGCTTCAGTAGGCTCCACAATCATGGGGAAGACTGCTGACTTAACAGATGTCCAGAAGGCAGTCATTGACACACTCCACAAGGTCTCAGAGTCTGGAGGAAGAGTGGAGAGGCACACAATCCAAGCTGCTTGAGGTCTAGTGTGAAGTTTCCACAATCGGTGATGGTTTGGGGAGCCATGTCATCTGCTGGTGTAGGTCCACTGTGTTTTATCAAGATCAAAGTCAGCGCAGCCGTCTACCAGGAAATTTTAGAGCACTTCATGCTTCCCTCTGCCAACAAGCTTTTTGGAGATGGAAATTTCATTCTCCAGCAAGACTTGGCCCCTGACCACACTGCCAAAAGTACCAATACCTGGTTTAAAAACAACAGTATCACTGTGCTTGATTGGCCAGCAAACTCGCCTGAACTTAACCCCATAGAGAATCTATGGGGTATTGTCAAGAGGAAAATGAGACACCAGACCCAACAATGCAGATGAGCTGAAGGGTGCTATCAAAGCAACCTGGGCTTCCATCACACCTCAGCAGTGCCACAGGCTGATCGCCTCCATGCCACGCCGCATTGATGCAGTAATTAATGTAAAAGGAGCCCCGACCAAGTATTGAGTGCATTTACTGAACATACATTTCAGTAGGCCAACATTTCAGATTTCAAAAACATTTTTCAAGCTGTTGTTATAAAGTATTCTAATTTACTGAGATAATGACTTTTGTGTTTTCATTGGCTGTAAGCCATAATCATCAACATTAACAGAAATAAACACTTGAAATAGATCACTCTGTGTGTAATGAATCTATATAATATAGGAGTTTCACTTTTTGTATTGAAGAACTGAAATAAATTAACTTTTTGATGATATTCTAATTTAGTGAGATGCACCTGTAAATAGTACTATTGCCTCCATACAGTAATAATTCCTTCATCGTGGCCATCACAAAGTAAAATTCCCATTTTTGTGCCTGAGTTATAGTGCCCTCCCAGTAAAATCCCCCCCATACTAACATTGTGCCCCACAGACCTAGTACCCTTCTTTGTGTCTCTCACAGTAATTTCCCCTACAGAGGAATATGGCCCTCTGTCCATCAAAATAATAAAACCTTCTTTGTTCCCTACAGTAATAGTTCTCTCATACAGTAACAATACCTACATACAAATTACAACAGTAATACTTATGTTTTAGCAATGGGGAATGGCATGAAAACACTGCAGGCTGTAACTGGCTGCAGCCGTCACACGTCAATGTGACCAGATTTTCCTTAAAGGGGTTTTCCCACGAACAAAGTTCATTTTAATTAATAGGTCTTGGAATACAAATAAGTTGAACAATTCGATGTGATAAAAAAAAAAATGTTCCTGTGCTGAGATAATCTTATAAATGTGCCCCTGCTGTGTACTGTGTAATGGCTGTGTCTGACCATACAGGAACATGGTCTGATCATACCACAGCTCCTGGGCAGGGGAGAAAAAGGGTATACAGACAGGACAGGAAAATGTTTTATCTTGCAGAAAGAATCAGCTGCGATGCTATACCACCCTGTCTGTATACTCTTTTTTTACCTTCTCCCCTGCCCAGATCTTTGATACCACCCGATATTTTATGCAGCACAAAAGATAATCGTTCTCATCGGCGCATCATCCTGTGTAAACTGGACTCACACTTCCGAGATCTATGGCAGCCTATGTGTGAGCTAGTATACATCGCTCAGTGCGCCTTGTTTGCTTTGGTCTGCCTACAAACGCTGATCACGGAGGAGGTCCTGTATACATGCATATGTCTATGGTTGTCCCTCAGGTCAGCTGTCTGTTCAGCGAGCAATCCTGGAGGTGCAGAAGTACCGCAGCAAGTACAAGGAGTCTGTGGACAGCTTTGTGGAGGAGGCTGTAGTGAGGAGAGAGCTGGCCGACAATTACTGTTACTACAACAAGAACTATGACACGGTGCAAGGTACGGATTTACATGTGATACTCAGACTTTATCAATTTTGCACACGTTGTGTGAAGGGGTTTCCATCATAGAGACATGGAGTAATCTGGCTGACAACCTTGTGGCCGGGGACACATGCCATCACTGTGATAAGATTACTGGATTTTACGGTGATTGCAAAGTGGTCTTATTGTATTCTGTGTCACCTAATGTTGGTCCCCATCTACACACTTCTCGGGAATCTAGGGAATAAAGTGTTTTTTGGCCTTATGTCTGCCATGTTATGGTCCATAAAAGACTTCATATTAACTTTACATTTTTTTTCTAGTTGATTGAGATGTTTATTACGTATACATCTCTTCAGAACACTATTACTTTACCTTTCTAAAAGTGAACTTATTAGATCTATTTTGTCCTTTGTATAGAAGTTCAGACAATTGTTTTGGAGCGGATGACACTAAGGGCTCTTTCACACGTCCGTATCTCCGGTACGAGTGGTGACAGTTTCCACACGTACCGGAGACACTGACACACGTAGACCCATGCAAATCTGCACACATGTCAGTGTGTTTCCACTGACTGTGTGTCCGTGTGCTCCACATGCTGACATGTCCGGTTTTGGCTGGCAGCACGGATCACATGGACCCATTCAAGTCAATGGGTCCGTGTAAACACGTACCGCACATGAATACCATCCGTCTAACACATACCGGCTCTTGGGAATCAGCGTACAGTTCGCACTGTTCCCAAGCACCGGGTGCTGAATGCTGCCCTCATCATTGTCCTCTGCTGGCGCTGAAATCGGCACCAGCAGAGGATAATGATTAGAGTCATAGTCTGCTCCCGGTGTCTCCACCTGTAATAATAAGAATAAAATAAAAAATCCTTATACTCACCTGTCCTAAGTGTCCCCCACTGTAATCCTTGCGACCGCCCAGCAGAGGAGCCGGGAAGAATGAGCCGCTGCAGCGTTCGGGCCCCGGAACTGCGCTCAGCGAGCGGTGTCCTGTCATTCACTGAGTGCAGCTCCGGGGCCCGCTCGCTGCAGGTGTTATTCTCCCCGGCTCCTTTGCTCAGCGGTCGCATGGATTACAGCTGGGGACACTTAGGACAGGTGAGTATAAGGATTTTTTATTTTATTCTTATTTTTAAAGGTGGAAACTGTGGGAGCAGACACTACTACTCTAATCATTGTCCCTGCAGCGCTGGCAGGGGACAATGAAGAGGGCAGCGTTCAGCACCCCGGTGCTTGAGAACAGAGCTAACTGTACTGATTCCCAAGTGCCGGTACGTGTGCTCCTGATGTGGCACACATTGACACAAGGATATCTCCGGTACCGGAAATATATGGACTTGTGAAACCGGCCTAAAATACATGTGAATGGTCTTTGCAAAACTCCATCTACATGTAGCGAAAAACCAAGTATGGCAACTTTGACCAGAATTTGTTTTGGATTTTACTCCTTTAGTGTATAAGAGTGAAATATATGTAACACAAGTAGACTTTGCTGTGGATATGTGGCAAGATCCGTGTTTAGACTACTGTCGTGGATAGCTATTGTGTATGCACTGTTCTGCAGACTTACTTCGGGGGTCTCTGTTTTGTGCACTTACTTCGGGGGTCTCTGTTTTGCGCACTTACCTCGGGGGTCTCTGTTTTGCGCACTTACTTCGGGGTCTCTGTTTTGTGCACTTCTGTTATCAGTGTTTTGCTATCCCATCTGAGAGCAGCATAATGTAGAGTCCCTGATTCCAGTGATGTCACTTACTGGGCTGCTTTTTGTAGGTTTAATCATTTCCTGCTAGTAAATAGTGATTTTATCAGTAGTAAACTTGCTGCCATGTGGTCCGCCATTTTCATGAGCTCCCAGTGTACACAGAGAGATGTGAATCAGAACATTTGATGGGTTATACTGAACTCTGCATTCAGAGAACTGATAGATCTGCGGTAGATAAAACAATATGAGTTTAGCAAAACTGCAGTGAGCAGCCCAGTAAGTAATACATCTCTGTAATCAGGGTCTCTGTCCCTACATCATGCTGCCCTTACATGGGTAAGCAATATTCTGGTGATAAATTCCTCTAAAGGGGTTTTCCAGGCTTTTCACAAAATTTTGCCGTCACTGTACATGACTTCAGACTTGTGAGCTTTCACATCGTGTGCACCGCTGTGAGGATTCACCGAGCCCAGCAACGATACCAAGCAGTTATGTGACCGCAAAAATGCGATAAGCGTACTCCTGGACACATTACGGTTAGATGTGCTTGGCCATGCTCAATTCACTCAAAAATCCTAACAGTGCACACTGCACGCAATGTGATCGTTCACAAGTCTGCAGTCACATTGAGTGAGTGCAGACTTTCATGGAAAGCCTGGACAACTCCTTAAGTGGTATTCCAACTAATGGCATTTTCATGGGATTCTCCGGAAATGCTCCCACCTACTGGGATTCTCAACTCTATGGAGGCTGAGTATATACAATGTATAGTAGCCCCTGTACGGAGATGCTTGTGCACATCACTTTCCATTAAGGCTTATAGGAGCAATAGGAAGATGAGACCCCTTTAATTTTTAACAACATTGTTAAATGGCATTAAAAATAATTGGACCTCAGCATTTTGATGTTAGACAGATGGTCACTGTTAGTAATGTACAGTTTTAGGCTTTTGTTGAAAGTTTGCACATTGATTTTAACAAGGTGCATACGACTGGGCCAAGAATACTCTGAAAGATCACGCAAAGGACAAGCGGACACATCTGTATACTCTGGAGAAACTGGAGAGTGGGAAGACTCACGATCCTCTGTGGAACGCAGCTCAGGTAATGGATTGCTCTTTTGTCTGTATTTTTCAAGAATAAATTAATTTCATGTATAAAAATCTAATCCTGGTTATGTAATATATAGAAGAAATGAGTTGAACATAAATTATTCAATGTGAGGTTAGTTTGAAAATCTTATTCTATGCTCGTATATTATAGTTTTATATCATTCTGCAGCCCAATTGCCGTCTTCTGGAAGCAGACTGTTATATAGTGGATCTAGTCCGTGGCAATAATGAACATGCTGAAATTGAAATGTCATAACAATTCTTTATCGTGTGATACCTTCTGAATTTTTGACAATTTTTTTTATATATAATATATATAGTGTTTGTGTGTGGCTATGAGTTCAGGACTAAAATGATCTAACCTTGAGTTACCCCCCTTTCCTTGAATCAGTTGCAGATGGTTCATGAGGGTAAGATGCACGGCTTCTTGCGCATGTACTGGGCTAAGAAGATACTTGAGTGGACCAGCTCCCCAGAAGAAGCCTTACGTTTTGCCATTTATCTTAATGATCGCTTTGAGTTGGATGGACGTGATCCGAATGGCTATGTAGGCAAGTACAGAAACAGCACTAGTTTCATTGTGCTGGTTGATGTCAAAGTTTTGTCACTTAGAAAGATATTCTCATCTCATAATATTATGCCTTATTTCTGAGGAGCAGGTCAGACTTGTGCGATCTTCACCAATCTTGGAAATAAATGTCCATTGGTTTTCCCAGCATACCACTGTTCCCTGTACAGAGGACAGAAGTGTTGGTCTACTGGGAGAAACTGAAGGTGTCACATCACTTAACTTGTGATTTTCCCCCTCTATTCTGAGGATTAGGACACAGCCCCACTATCCGTATTCAGTCAGTATTTTTTTCTCAGGAGTGGGAGCCAAAACCAGGAAAGGAACAGTCCGAGAAAAGGTATAATAGAAACAAATCACCAATTCTGCATTTATAACCCACTCCTGAGAAGAAAAATACTGATCAAATACTGATAGTGGGTTTGTGGCAATCAAACCTCTGGGAAGTGTACCTATCACCTGAGTGTGTTGGATCTGTCATTTCCACATTGACATACAGCTTATAGACAAGTGGTGCATAACCTGGAGCCCACAATGCTTACATGTGTGGCCCCCAACAGTCTGGTCATAGAAATGCTGGTCTGTGGCTTCTGTCATGGCCATTCCTTGCCAGAGAGAAGACGTGTAGTGTAGAGCAAGGATAGACTATTACTTATGGTTTACTATGTTTTCCTCTGTGGAACCTCCAATTATTTGCAGAATGGAAGTCTCTTGACCCCTGTGTAGCTCTTCAGAAAATGAGTAGATGACTTAAGAGTGGTGGCCATGCATGTATGAGGCTCTCTTCAATGTACTTTTATGGAGGGAGTGAAACACATTTTAGCAACTTGCATTAGAAAAGAAGTGTTAAACTGTGAAATCAGCAGTACAAGAAAAAAAATAGTATTTTCTTATCAAAGAAATCAGACACTTCAACTCTCCTGTGCTTCCTAAACTTCTCATCCACTCTGAGCAAGACAGATTGTCAGACCAGACAGACTGCAGGTGGCATATGATATTGCCTATTATACTCCATTGAGAGTGGAGAGGAACAGATTGGTGAACTTTCTAACAAGTCTTTTACTGTACCCAGATCTTGATTCACATCCACACAGCTGAGTACTGCAGTATAGTTTTCTCCATTCTGTTGCTACTTGTCTCTCTAAGATAAAAAAAAAACAAATGGGGACTCCTGCTCTTGTGTACTGTGTACAGGAGAGATACTATCAGCTAGTCTCCTCTTACCAGCTCCTAGTGGATTGCAAATTAGACAGAGCATGCAGAGGGGAATACTAATAACTTCCAGAAATACTGTATCGTGTACACACACAGGACTGCTTATTCTGAAAAGTTGTGAAAAGTACGGTCACCCTTTAAGTACAGTAGTAAGCGCAGCATGCATGGTCTCTTCCATTCTAGAATGTAAACAGGCGAGAAGGCGACGCCTCCGTTTAGTGATAGATGGGAGTTCTGGAACTTGCATATATCTGACCTACATGGCATTTAATTACAAAATTATATATATATGTCCCATTTCATAATACAACTTTAGGTTTTATTGTGATCTTAGGAGTTGTTTCAATCTGACCAGAAAAGATTGCTCACCCTTCTATAGACACTGAGGCCATTGTAGTGTTGGGTTGCCACTCCACAGCGCATCGATGGCACTGACTACGGTCAGTTATTATTGCTGGAGCTCTATGGTCAGTTAAAGTGGTTACCAGCTTCTGTGCCCCCCCTGATCACTGTGATGTACATGTACTTCAATATAGAGGAACTATTTCCCAACATGTACATCTTATGTCAGAAAGGAGTGAAATCATTTGCCTATGGCCTGAATAGGTAGATTCCCGTATAAACCTCACTATTCTCCGTACCTTTCTTACACAGGTTGCATGTGGTCTATTTGTGGAATCCATGACCAGGGTTGGGCTGAAAGAGCGGTTTTTGGAAAAATTCGCTACATGAACTACGCAGGATGCAAAAGGAAATTTGACGTGGCTCAGTTTGAACAGCGCTATCACCCCAAGAAATTTACTTTGTAGCAACCAAATAAGTCATGATGCATGTTGTACTCAGGATCATGGGGCTGCACTCCTACCACTGTCCAAGTGCCCTCTTCTGCTAGTAGCACTGGAGCTCATGGGCATTTCATTCTAGAATTGTGTCTCTAAAATACTTTTTTTGTTTCTTTTTCACTGCCTTTTATATAGATTTGTATGTTTTTACAAAATAACCAGTTTCTACATGGTGTTGCATATTTACTGCAAGGAAATAAATGGGTAAAACTGATGTTTCTATACAAAAGCTTTATACTTCTTACAATGGTATATCCATTTACACACAAAAATACAGAATTCAGTGATTTAATATATTCACACCAAATGGCCTGCATAGTTAACAGTTGAACGGTTTGTGCAGCAGTTCTCTTACTACAGAGTTCACATTGAACGTGGAGTGACGAGGGCACACGCCTGGGAGGACAGCTGCCAATGTCATATCTGTTTGGAATCGTGCAGTGTAAATGTACCCCAATATATCAGGGTAAACTGGCTGCTGATGAACAAGCAAACCACACGTTCGTCTGATGAAATAAGCTAGCTTAAAAATCATAGTTCAACAGCACATTGTCCTGTGTAAACAGGAAGAGTGCTGCCGAGATTAGTCAGGATTAGAAGACACAGGGTTACAGCTTGGTCCACAGCAAATATTTAAAAGTGCTTCATAATCATTGCATCTCATATACATGGAACAATCTTCTCATACAGGTGCATCTCACTAAATTAGAAAATCAAAGTTAATTTATTTCAGTTCAATACAAAAAGTGAAACTCATTATACAGAGTCATTACAAACAGAGTGATCTATTTCAAGTGTTTATTTCTGTTAATGTTGTGATTATGGCTTACAGTCCATGAAAACACAAAAGTCATTATCTCAGTAAATTACAATAATTAACAAAAAACACCTTAAAAGGCTTCCTAAGCGTTTAAAAAGGTCCCTTAGTCTGTTTCACTAGGCTCCACAATCATGGGGAAGACTGCTGACTTGACAGATGTCCAGAAGTCAGTCATTGACACACTCCACAAGGTCCCAGAGTTCCAGTTTTCATTGGGAAATCAACGTCCCAGAGTCTGGAGGAAGAGTGGAGAGGCACACAATCCAAGCTGCTTGAGCTCTAGTGTGAAGTTTCCACAATCGGTGATGGTTTGGGGAGCCATGTCATCTGCTGGTATAGGTCCACTGTGTTTTATCAAGACCAAAGTCAGTGCAGCCGTCTACCAGGAAATTTTAGAGCACTTCATGCTTCCCTCTGCCGACAAGCTTTTTGGAGATTTCATTCTCCAGCAGGACTTGGCACCTGTCTACACTGCCAAAAAGTACCAATACCTGGTTTAGAAACAACAGTATCACTGTGCTTGATTGGCCAGCAAACTCGCCTGACCTTAATCCCATAGAGAATCTATGGGGTATTGTCAAGAGGAAGATGAGAGACACCAGACCCAACAATGCAGATGAGCTGAAGGCAGCTATCAAAGCAATCTGGGCTTCCATAACACCTCAGCAGTGCCACATGCTGATCATCTCCATGCCTCGCCGCATTGATGCAGTAATTGATGCAAAAGGAGACCCAACCAAGTATTGAGTGCATTTACTGAACATACATGTCAGTAGGCCAACATTTCGGATTTTAAAAACATTTTTCACGCTGTTGTTATAAAGTATTCTAATTATCTGAGATAATGACTTTTGTGTTTTCATTGGCTGTAAGCCATAATCAACATTAACAGAAATAAACACTTGAAATAGATCACTCTGTTTGTAATGACTCTATATAATAGGAGTTTCACTTTTTGTATTGAAGCACGGAAATAAATTAACTTTTTGATGATATTCTAATTTAGTGACATGCACCTGTATATGTCTATGTATAGCATCTACAATAAGACAGTAACACAAAGATGCACAGAATATCTCAGGCTAAAACATCCTTAAGCTCTTAATAAGAACACTTATCTAGTCATATCTCTAAAGGAAAACCCGATGCGTTTCCCCCCTTCCATATTTGGGGTTCATCAGGGGCTGGTAATGGGACAGCAAAGGTGCCTCAGTGTGCACAGTCATGCAAGATGGTGCACTCAGTGGAACACTGTGTGCGCTCCACACACCATATGCTGTTTTTATTGGCGCACAGGAAGTGATCTCACTTCCTAGAGATGTCTCCACATCGAGTGCTGGAGTGAATCCTGCACTCCACCACTTCATGTGGATATGATGAATTTACTAGGCAACGTTCACATAAAGCCCCCCCCAAGTCCTCCACTCTCCATCAGAGCACTGTAGGGGGTTAATATACATACTAAACCAGAGATAATAATGCTAATCACATGTGGGGCCTCATTCATCGCAGCACTCCTCTTAAAGCGGCCAATACATTCAGGACCAAGAGATATCATGGAGGTACAGGCCAAATAATATGAATGTGGGATCAATTATAAGGAGCACATACATTACATATTTATCCATCCATAGGGTGAATGTATAATCGGGCACATATGCTTGAATTCCTGATTTCTCACAAATTTATACTTTGTTCAAGGAATGCTGAAACTTCACGTCATCAGGAAAATACAAGTGAAAAGAAAATTAGATAAAAGGAGGTCACTAATTAAATGAAACTGACAAAGCTGCGATGTTCATTCAATCCCTTAGGAAAAATCGCATCAAGCCAAAAGTTCCATCTAGCCTCCCTCTGCAAGATTTTCTTATCCCAATCCCCTAGACGTACAGGAGGAGGTATAACCTGTACTACTGTAAATCGGATAGAATTCAAGTCATGACGTGGCGTGCCAGGGACGTGTCTCTGTGGTTCCTAATGTGTCCGAGATGTTCGCTTATACGCACTCTCAACTCAACAGTCTTTTTGTTTTCCCCACATAGCTTACAGGGTATGAGCAGGTACATAAATATACAATTCCTGCTGGCCTACAGTATGCCTTTTGGTTTTCCTCCACATATGGGGTATCCGTGTGCTCAGGAAAAATTGCACAACAAATTTTGGGGCACATTTTTCCTGTTACCCTTGCGAAAATAAATTTGAGTAAAATTTTTGTGAAAAGTTAAATTTTCACAAATAAACACAAGTGATATCAAAGAGATTTTACCACTATCATGAAATATGTCACGAGAAAACATTCTCGGAATCAGTGGGATCCGTTGAAGCGTTCCAGAGTTATTACCTCATAAAGGGACAGTGGTCAGAATTGGAAAAATTGGCCTGGGCATTAACGTGCAAACAGCCTTGGGGGGGGGGTGGAGGGGAAGAGTAGATATTCACTTTTAGGATTGCCGCTGCCAATAGGTGGCAATAGAGTTCTTGTCCTCTTCCTCTCTGAAGAGACAATTTGCATGTTTAATTTCCCAGAGGAGCATGCATGCCTTATAAGTCTCCTCACTCTGACATGCCAGGCTTGGCTTGTCGCTCTCCGCAAGGAGAAAAGTTACCCCTTAGACCGTATGTATCAAATTCCGGCCTGGGGGCCAAATCTGGCCCACAGGGTGGTTATATTTGGCCCGCAACACCAGAACTGCCACCCCTATGTGGGGCCATTGTTCTATATGGAGGACTATGTGGGGCCCATTATACTGTATGGAGGACTATGTGGGGCCCATTATTCTGTATGGAGGACTATGTGGGGCCCATTATTCTGTATGGAGGACTATGTGGGGCCCATTATTCTGTATGGAGGACTATGTGGGGCCCATTATTCTGTATGGAGGACTACGTGGGGCCCATTATTCTGTATGGAGGACTACGTGGGGCCCATTATTCTGTATGGAGGACTACGTGGGGCCCATTATTCTGTATGGAGGACTACGTGGGGCCCATTATACTGTATGGAGGACTACGTGGGGCCCAATTATTCTGTATGGAGGACTACGTGGGGCCCATTATTCGGTATGGAGGACTACGTGGGGCCCATTATTCGGTATGGAGGACTACGTGGGGCCCATTATTCGGTATGGAGGACTACGTGGGGCCCATTATTCGGTATGGAGGACTACGTGGGGCCCATTATTCGGTATGGAGGACTACGTGGGGCCCATTATTCGGTATGGAGGACTACGTGGGGCCCATTATTCGGTATGGAGGACTACGTGGGGCCCATTATTCGGTATGGAGGACTACGTGGGGCCCATTATTCGGTATGGAGGACTACGTGGGGCCCATTATTCGGTATGGAGGACTACGTGGGGCCCATTATTCTGTATGGAGGACTACGTGGGGCCCATTATTCTGTATGGAGGACTATGTGGGGCCCATTATTCGGTATGGAGGACTATGTGGGGCCCATTATTCTATATGGAGGACTATGTGGGGCCCATTATTCTATATGGAGGACTATGCGGGGCCAAATATTCTGTATGGAAAGCTATGTGGGGTCTATTATTCTGTATGGAGGTCTACGTTTGACATCCCAGCCTTAGACCCATAAAATCTGTTTCTCGTAGTCTTCATTGGGGAACACAGCTCCCTCGGTTGCTTGTGCAGTTGTTTTTTGCCTTAATTCTGTTCTCCTCCTACTGATTTCTCACAAAACTTTTGCCGAGGAGGAGCCACTTTTATTTAAATACAATAATAGTCTGCTGACATTATCCCAAGGTTCTGTGTCCCCCAATGAAGACTACGAGAAAGATTTTACGGTGAGTACCAAAAATCTACTTTTCATTTAAAATAATCACGGGAGGCAGATGCTCATGCAGATCAGGGTCCGGCCCATAGATCTTAACAGCCTATTTACATATTAAGAAAAACATGGATTTCTCTGGTATAAATTATTGCATTACAGATATGAAGGTATCATTTTATTCACCTTCTTATGACCTACATGACTATATAGACTGCTTAGGAGGGTTGATGCTCCTGACATATACCCTTTAATCCATTACTTAAAACACATTTTTGGCATATTTCAGTGACTACGAAATGACCTACTTTATCAAATAAATGTTAATTCAGGACGGATTTATTTTCCAATCATTTTGTGCAATGGACTAGAAGCATAATACAATTGGACCAATTAGTATTTACATCACATTTTTACAGTGTTAAGATTTAGTCGCCTTCACAACCAAGGTGCTGGTTTATTTAGCAGGAGCCTGTAACAGCAGTGCAAAATTGTGACTGGAGTGTAGAGAGAGTGCAAAGTCAACTACCTACCAACAGTACTAAGGCAGCCCACCCAAAATACCTATTAACACTCGTCGTCTCTGGTCCTTTGGAATAACCAACGTCCTATGCAACAAAAAATCTAGTATTAATACTTGACATTGTAGTCACATACAAAAATAAGAAAAGCAGCGAATGACTTATAATGACTTATATTATAATGACATGATTATCTGCTATACAGTCTCCATTAGGCATTCTGCTTGTGCCTAATTGTCATAGACCGCAGTAACATGCGCACCACTTAGGCCACGTTCACACCTTCAGTATTTAGTCAGTATTTTATATCAGTATGTGTAAGCCAAAACCAGGAGTGGGTGATACATACAGAAGTGGTGACATGTTACGATTATACTTTTCCTCTGACTGTTCCTCTCCTGGTTTTGGCTTACACATACTGATTTAAAATACTGACCAAATACTGAACGTGTGAACGTGGCCATAGCGTTTATAACCCCTATTCACATGCATTAGGCAAACATCAGCACAGAACTTCAAATCCACATTGTAGATTGGAATCCACAGCAATCATTGTAGAAATGTGCTGCAAAAAAACAAAACAAAACTAGTCTGATCTTAAAGGGTAATTCCAGAAAAAAAACAAGATATCCCCAAGATGGAGGGCAACCTTCTGATCACTGAGACCCCCGGGCATTCATGCTTAACTTTTGTTGTCTATTGGACTTCTGGAAAAAATAAGAGTGCTGCCCTCCACTTTCTTAAGCAGTCCCAATGATCGGGCTCCGTTTTCTTAAGCAGTCCCAATGATCGGGCTCCGTTTTCTTAAGCAGTCCCAATGATTGGAGTGAAGGCCAAGCATAAAGAACAGGGCTAGAGCCTCATTCCCTACAGATAAGGAAAGCTTACTTTTTTGTGAATTACCCTTTAAAAGTCTTTGGATACAATGCAGATTATTTGTATCATTTTTCAGACATTTCCCTACTTTCCTCTGGGGATTTACTTGGCAAAAAAGCACATATACTGTACATACATGTGGCTGGAACTTGGACCACAAATTTGGCCAGCAACACCACATCAAGTCCCATGGGTAGTAAGTTCATAGATGTTTTTTACGTGGCTTTTGAAGCCGATTTTGCTAAAAAAAAACAAAAAAACAAACACATAAGACCCACTCCAAGCACTCTGAAGAAGCATCCTACGCATTTCAATGGAAAAACGCCTATAGTGCACGTGATACTAGTTTTCACATTAAAAAAAAAAGCAACATTCCAATTCTTGGAAGTATTTCTGGTTTAAAGAAAGCTTCAAATGTGACTATGTAATCTACTGAAGCAGAAATACGCCCCAAACACAAGCAACAAGTCAAAAGAAAAAAAATTCTGGCTGAAAACTCTATGTACATACACTCATAACTTTCGATCCCCTACTTATCCGTATAGGAAAGCTAATATGCATCTGTTACACATATACATACATGTATATATTCTAGTAAGAATTGGGTGAAATTAAAGATTGGTGCCAAAAATTGGCAGAATGTGCGTGAAATCCTCTGCAATTTTTCTCCGCAGTGTGTTGATGTAATTTTAGAAAGTCATATAACGCTGGTACTATAATACACAGAGGAAAATACACCGTGTACCCAAACAATGTGAACATAACCTTAGTCTAACCTCAGACAGTATGCACACACAATTTTATTTTTTCTTAAATCGAGCCCCTATTGTATGTACAGAGGATACATCCATTTTTGCAGGTGCTGGAGTGATTCCTCTGAATATTAACTGTTTGATGGATAGAGACTGCCAGTACTATAGCCTCCATATGAGAGAGGACATGTCTACGGTTCACAAAGCATTCATCTGGCACTCGGCCTGTATTTGTCTTGTGCATGATTGTAGACTATAGAGATGAACACAGCTCTTCAGTGTAAAATGTACAAGTGAAGTATTCATCGTTCTGCACGGACGCCTTCATGCCATCAGTTAGTCCGGCTCACGTGCAGGGAGGTGAAGGTGCATAAGAGAGCGTTCGAGAGCTGCCATCACATAGAACAAATTCGGCACACTGCCTCTCATACATTCGACTGGTAGGTCATATACATACAGGCTATCCTCAGTGAGGCTCCAGCTAAATAATCACCTTTAAATATTCATGAAGAAAGTGCATATACTTAAATAACATGAAATATACTGGAAGAGACACGACGCTGAAGACTTAACACATCAATACTGGAGCCGGGGATACAATCAGTTAGTACATTAGTGCAATACAGTGGGACACTCACGTGACCCAAGGACCTATGGGTAATGTCAGTTCAATCACTGCCTGGGGAAAAAAAAGGGTTAATATTACTTCTCGTTATTCCTCCTCAGCTATGTATATATAATGGTGCCACAAGACTTGCAACCAGGCTTGGGTAATGTCTTAGGTAAATTGGAAAAGCAGAAAGGGAACGGACGGTCAAAGGCAACAAGGATTACAGAATACCTAAACTTTCTTCATTTGTGGCCACTGCCCAGACAAATGGCAAAAACCCGAATGCCAAGATACCAGTTGCGGCCGAGGTGGCATTCTTTCTAGTTATGCCCTGGAAAAATACAGAGCTTCTAGAGATAAAGCACTTCTTATATGAGGCTAACATATAAAGAAAGGACATGAACACTTGTGTATAGTCCTGAACCTGCCTACTAGAATGCTATGGATGGCTTGGTCACATTAGTGTCCAGGAAGCTACATGAAAGTTTACACCTCAAGTTGTAGAACTCTTTGTACCCTTGAGAAAACGTTTCCGTACTTCATGGACACAAGTTTTTCTAACCACATAAACTGTCCAATAAGCGATAGCGTTCCATGAAGCCATCAGTTTGCACACTGGTGGTCTCACAGCCAGAGATGAACTATCCAACAGTAATTTCTTATTTTTTTTTTTACGATGGATGATGAGAAGCCTGTAGCTGCGAATGCAGACTCTCTTGGGGTTATCTTTTCACAATGTCCGATCCGCAATGGAATGTCGCTGATGAGATTCTTAATAGGCATGGGGATTTAGGATGCAGCTGGTTTTCTACCCTTGATTCTGCCTCTGCTTGTGACCGTCCCATCAGTCAGCTTCCTTCTCCTGAGACGTTTCATCTTCTTCCTGTTCAGAGTTGTACGACTCGAGACTTTGTCTAGCCATCTGATCCCTCCTCACCCGCAACCGTTCACACTTTGGGCAGTGGTCAGAACGGAAACAGGACTTATGATAACAGGCCTTACAGTCTGTAAAGTGAAAGGAAAGATTTATAATGAGATTATTCATCAGCAAACCTTTAATTTCATCTATACTGTAGAGTAAGATCTAGAACTCCAGGTCAAGAAATGATGTACAGCATATAAGCTCTCACATATATACTGGCGTCCATCTGGTAGCCACATACCTTCACATCTTCGGCATTTTGCCAATTCAAAAGGGAAGATGATGTCTTCACCTTGACAGAATTCACATATGAACCCTTTTGCTTGGCACAACTGGTGAGCAAGATAAGCAGACAATGGGTTGACACATTACAAAAGCCCATTACAAAAATACTTTAACAGATCACGAAACACTTAGGGGCTGATACATTAAGACCGGCGTTGTACATGCCAGTCCTAATAATGGACGTGCAGGAGTAAGATGCTCCTAATTCATTAAGAAGCACATGCCACTAAGTAAGCACATCTTACAAGTGCCATGAATCTCCGCAGAAACTGGAGTAGATTTCTAGAGTAAGTTAAGCAACTAGAGTGGTGTACCTTCTCCTGAATTGTATGGGCAGGATTATTCCCACACAGTCCCTCTGATATGCCGCCCATTTTGCAGAATTCCGGCATAAACACCTTAACTAAACAGGCCCTAAATGTACATTTCTGTGCACGTCAACCATGTATATCTTAATACAGTACATAACAAGCGGGCCAAGTGAGGTCTATTATGAGGTTTCCCTAAACTGCTCCATTAGGATTCTGTACCCTCCATAGTGTTTTGTGGAGATCTCAGGAGCCTCCAGTCACAGCCCTGCGAGCATCCCCACAGGAGAAGGATAAGATCCTGAATACCTGGATTACCCTGCCACTTCTTTTCCCTCCACATTGCTAGAACACCTTCTTAGTGCACATTGATTATAAGTGATCTATGCCACAGTGTTCCCAGTTGGGGGGTTTGTGTGTTGAATTCTTGGATTTCCTCATAATTGCCAAGTGGAACTGACAAATCAGGCCTGTGCAGAACATGGAGGTGAGACAGATCACGGTGTGTAGCTGAATGCTAGGCAAACTGTAGTACAGCAGCCTTCGGAGAGAAGTCTTCAGGTGCCTTTACACTGCACGACGATCAGAAATGAGTGTTCATAGGAACGCGCTTTTCCTGATAATCGTGCAGTCTAAAGCAGATGCCGATCACCCAAACAATGAGCAAAGCGCTCTTCCATCAAGTGAAATGATCTTTAGGATTGCACAAAAGATCATCTTTCTCAGCAGCGCATCATCCAGTATAACCAAGATACGTGCGGCCGAAAACAATGGCAGCCTATGCGCACTGAAAGATCTATTGTTGATCATTCTATGTGAGTATTAAAGGGGCTGTTCAGTCTTCTGATAGAAGTCTGCAGTTGCTATATGTGACTGCAGACTGCTGAATCCTAACAGTGTGCGGTGCACACACTGTCAGTATTCACCGGTATTGCTGGTGAGAAGTGGCGGTCCTGTGATTTGCATACTTCCAGTCACGTGCCAACTAGACTTGTTTGTCTTCACTCAATGCACTTGTAGTGAGAGAAGCCATGCACATCTGGTCTGAATGTGACCAAAAGTATGCAAGTATGCAGCACGCTGTCAGGATTCATAAGTATTCAGTCATATAGAGTGAACTGCAGACCGGACAAACCCTACCTGTCTAAAACACATAATTAATAGAAAGCAGGTTGGCAAATATGTACTGATCGGCAGTCATTTAACGCCGTAGATGGCATAATGTAAATGCATCCTTAGCCCTTAATTTCCACACAACAAAGCAAAGGAGGTTGACAGCCCCTCTATAAGGTGTGACTCGTCTTAGAAGTCATAAGTGTTTACCATGCATTTATCCACATGCAACGTTCCAAGTCGCACTAACTCCTTCAGCCGTGGCACCAGTTCTCCTTTCTTTATGGCCATAAGGTCGTTCAAGGAGAAGAGCTGTAAGTCTTCAGTCAGATGTCCTGGGACACTGTCATATGACTCCAGTATACTGTGAGGGGAGGAAGATTCAGATAAAGTATTAATCTGGTTTCCTTACTTCACCACTTTAAGCACTGAAGAACAGGATTGTGGACTCACCCTTTGGCCAGTCTACAGGTTTTAAACATGTTTTTCAGGTGAACCAGTTGTATTCGTAATAGCTGTAAACAACCAATGAAGAACCTTATTAACGGGGACGGGAAAATTATTCCTGGGCTAAAGGTTCTGCATACAAGTTAGGAATGGCCACCTACCCGGACCTGCTCCAGAGCCTTCACCTTCTTGTACATTGCATTGTTGATATCCTGCAGATTAAAGAGTGGGTCGCTCCAGATCTTCGTAAGAAGGTCTTTGGAGAAGTTACTGACATAATATCTGCTGAAGTCCCATTTTCGTAAAATTCTGCCTGGGATAACAGACTGGGCATTCTCATGGCAACACTGGCAGAAATACTTACCCAGGTACTCACAGTACCGGAGCCTTTTAATGTAATCTGTTAGGATCAATAGAGAGCATTACACACTTCTACTATATCACCTATATGGCACCAATAGGAGCAATTGATAAAATGTTTCTAAAAGCCCCCAACACACAATAGATGGCTCATGGTTGAACGATGCTCCGGTCGATTTTCCTGCCAACAGCCACTCTTCCATATATAGTGGTCCTCGTTCAACCTTGAGCGCTCCAGTGTTCTCCGTGAGAACAATGCCATCAACAGTCTAAAATTGGGCATACATGATGACATCTTCCCTGACCATCAGTTGGCCAGTGCACCCGTACACCCTGTGCCCCGATGGCTCTCAGCTGAATGATACCGATTGTTCTGCCGACAGCCATCTCAGCTGTTCTTCCATACATAGTGGTCCTCTCAGCCTCGAGCACTCCCGTGTTCTCTATGTGTTCTCCAGAACAGTGCCATCAACAGTCCGAAATTGGGCATACATGATTGACATCTCTCCCGACCACCAGTTGGCTGGTGCCCCCATACACATTAGATTGTCAGTCAACCCATCTACATTGTTGGGTTCGGCTCACATAAGTTTAAAGTGTATGGGGGCCTTAAGACTTTCCTAGAAATGTCTTGTTGATCAAGAGATCCTAACAAAAAAGTAGTGATATTACATGCCACTTACCAGGCTCAATTCTAATGCCGCAACCAGCACATCTGTAATTCTGCTTTGTGACTGCCACTTTTTTCCTGGTAAAATAGAACACCAGATGTGAGTAATGGCACAGGGTACGGACCCCTCTTACTTTCCAGTCAATCTAAAAATTGTAAATTACGCAGGAGCTGTGTGGATATTGAAGATGATCTGTGGCCGTGGAGGTGCCCATTCCAAATTGCCACGAACACGAATTCGCAACTTATAGATGTCAGCATGTTCTCCATCATCCGGTGAAATTGGCATGGAATCCGGGATTGGCAGGAGCTAAAGCAAGGAATAGCTCTTCTTAATACAGAATGTGACTACTCATACACAGCACAATGACGAAGCAGCAAGTTATAAAGCAAGGGTTAGGCTCCGGCCACATTGCGCCTAAGCCTCCAGCAGAAGGATCTGATGTGTGCCACTCTGTAGCCATACAGCGGCAATGGGCAAAGACCTCAATGTAAGAAACTGTATACCTTGTGGTAGGTGTTTATTTTTTGCGATGGCCCACTTTACAGGAAAGTGCCGTAGACTGACCACCGCGTTACACCGCTGAGGCCTGTGGCCTGCACTGGGCACCTGTATGGTCGGGCGGCACGTCGTCACTGCACAGAAGTAAGAATAGATCCGCGGGCTGCAAGGGTGCTGGAAGGGCAGGAGGACTCATCAGGTAAATAATTAGTCTTTTGCCATTAAATGGTATTCACCCCCCTTTTGCCCATTTTCTCTGATGCTGGAACACCAGTATATCCTTTAGTCTGTACTGTAGTTATACCTGAATGGAAAATCCCTTACATTCGCTGGTAATGTAATCTATTTAATAGGCAAAGCTTCAGGTTAATGGCCCTATGGGGAGTTAGTGGCACGTCATAAACCTCCGTATCTGCTAGATCCTGGCACATACCATCCTTAGTTTTCTATCAAGACGGTTTTTTGTTTTTATGTATATTTGAAAGTTTTCAGGTAGCTAAGAAAAATGAAGGACTAAACACCATCAGATGGAGGCAAGTACAACCTACACCAATGATAGGTCCTAATTCCACCTCGCCTTATAGACGACCTGTGTACCCCATAAGCATAGTACTTGATAAGTTCACAAGAAATTCAAGTCACATTTCAGTCATGTAGAAAATTTGATACATAGCAGATCAGCCAATTATAGTGAACGCCTGTTTCTTTCCCCTATATGTCTCAGTGGGTCTATATAGTGACTTTATTTATAAGACTGACCCTGCATCTCTGGTGGCTACGATGTATTTGGTGGTTTACCTTGTGTGAGGGATCTCCAGGACTTTCAATCCTTACCTTCTGAGGAGCATCATGTTCTGGAACCAGCCAGTCCAGCTCAGAGGCCGCGGGCAGCTGCATGCCCTCAAACTGTTTCAGCAGGCCCATGGCCACAGCTTCAGCAGAATTGGAGTGAAGGAAGGAGTAAGATCTGAGAATAAATGAAAGAGGACGTCAATATAGGCCTTGTGCATGAAAAGGGTTTATGGTCTGGAAGATTTCTTTTAGAAGTATTTTACACACTTGCTCCAAATCTTGTGGCGTTCGTCATTTAACAAGCATCACTTATACTCACATGGACTCTGAGCTCTGCACGGGCTGACAGATTGAGGACTTATTAATATCAGCATCTAGAGGAGAAAACCACAATGATAAAAGTGGAATATTATCCAGCTGACGGTACAGACCTATGGAAACAAGTGCACTTTAAGAATATCTGTAATTTCAACAGTGAGGATAAATTTTCACGCCATAGCCGTCATACGCAGCCCAAACCACAGTCACATGTAGTGGCCGAAGGCTGCAGGTTCGAAGGAGATCCCTCAATTTACCCGCAGAACCGTGCAGACCTTGTCCCCCACACTGGGCAACTGCAGCATGAAAAACTAGCCTTAGTGCTTGGCAAATAACACACATAGTCATGGTAGGAAGTAGAGAAACTTTTTCTCATCAACGATATCCACTCATATGCAAAATTTTACTTGCCACACAAATTCAAAGACTAAAACCAGCCCAGTCTTACAACAGAAAGGGAGTTGTATCTCGAAATACAAAGAGCCGTTTAATCATTGCCATCTCCGGATGGGTTCACATATAGGATGCTTAGCACCATTATAAAGGCTCTCTCACCCCTCCCCCTCCACACAGGAGATTTCATGCTATCAGCTTGTGGAGATGCCACTGTCAGGGAATACTGAAGCTCATGTATTAGCAGCGCTCCTAAATAATTCACCTTTATCACGTACATACATCATTCAATCAACATCATATTCATCCTGAACATCTGAACAAACACTCAGTGATCCGCAGCAGAGAAATAATCCAGATATTGATGTGAATAAAGCCGGCCCTACACTTCAGCTGAGGAGTGAGGCTACAATTACACATCATGTAACATGTCCTAGCGCTGGCCGTTTTTTTCTTGGACAGCATACGGACCCATAGAGTTTCACTGATCCATACATCAGCTTTAGAAATGGATCCATGTCCATTCTGAGACGCAGAGCAGGTCCTGTTCTCATCGATTTTGTGGATCAGACTCGGCCATTAAAGATATATAAAACAGATGAAAAACCAAAGACAGACCTTGCACTGCAGTGTTCCATCCATCTTCATTGATCGACTGTCTGTATAAATAAAAGCTCAGCCAGTTTTTCGCCTTCAGGTTTTTAAAAAATGGATGAGAAAAAAAACGGATGCAAAATGGATGTCATGTGGAAGAAAAAGGGTCCATTTCTCACGGATGTAAAGATGAACATGGATGTGTGAATGTAGCCTCAGAATTAGAATCATCTCTGGGCACACAGTGCATTATTTAGCTTTTGTCCAGAGATCGAGTTTAACTTCTTTTGGGAGAGCCCAAACCAGATTGCCCCATAATCGCATTTATCAGGGCATCCAGTTTAGTTACAATCCGGGGTTTTGCTTCCTGCACAAATTACAACACGTTTGATTAGATTGTAAAAAGAAAACAAGTGTTCCTAAAGTGCTCAGTATGATGGGAGCAGAAATTACTGGACAATGAATACAGAATTACACCTGGCAGCACTGGGTCAGTAGCCAACTACATAGAAAACGCTACAGGACAGTGCCTGCGCTGGAGGGATTCGTAAGTCTGCAGTCACACAGAGTGACTGCAGACTTATCATTTTAGACCAGACAACCCCTCTAAGAACAGGACGTCATTGCTTCCGGTCCCTTTGCAGACAATTGAGCGGCCTGCTAGATGCACAGGGGTAAGAAAGGGCGAGTACGCTCACCTTATTTTACAAGCATCCTCGCAGTTGAGCGTTTTGTTTTTGCTTTACATGTCGGACAACCCCATAAATCCTGCTGTAGTACTGGGGAGCAGGTTTATACTGCTGTATATGCCAGATATTTTACCTCTGACTTCAGTTTGATCCCTCTCATCTACAGAGCCAGCATCAGACAGAAGAGTGGAGTCATGTGAACTCATCTGGGAACTGCTGTCCGTCACATTAAAGCCTGGAACACACAATCATTGGGAAAGTCTGACTATATATTTTATATTTCCATATTCATTTACCAGGCACAAGATCTTATCTTGACTGATAAAGCCAGCAGGATAACACGCAAGTACAGCCCCCACCTAGATAAGGGTGGGCTTACACTACAAATCTGTCACCGTTAACGACCACCTACATGTTTGCTGATCAGCGGTTGTCCAATATTAGACAGGCTGACAGTGCTTATGATGTGCACAGAACGAGCAGTAATAGATCGTTCTGTGCACATAGGCCGTTATTGTTCTCGGCAGCACATCCTCTGTTTACACAGCAAGAAGTGCTGCTGAGAACAATGATTTTTTGAAGCAAACTGAACAGTCATTTCACCTAACGAATAGGCGTTTTGCTAGTTTTTGGGGAGATGGGCGGCCTGTATATACTGCATAACAGGGAACGGCTCATTCCTGATACTCATCCAGTGAAAATGCACCCAAACTATTGTCAGATCTGACCGTTATCTTACGTTTTTTACACGTGTGTACATGAAAAGATTTTAATACAACTAGAAAGATTTTCCTAAAACCACATTCAAGCTAACAATTGTTCATGCAGGCCAACTGCATGTAGTAAATCAGCATTAGGCATGTTTCTATGATGAGAAAAGTTTGGCAGAGGCTCAGGGAGGCCAGGTACTGCGCCCTCATTGTGGCCACCTGAGACCGGGTGTTACTTACTGCTCGGCTGCTCCTCGTTACTGGCTATCCTCCCAGTTCGGATCTGTTGTCGCCGCAGACGGATCTTTTTTTTTAGTTCCCGGATCTCCCGGTCACTGTCTTCTTCCTCCTCCTGCAGCTGACAGTTCTTCATGTTACACTTCATCAGCTCAATAGCTGCGATCAGAGACTCGGAAATGCTGAAGTGAGCATTCTCCTGTACCAAGAGACCAGCTTGTGTAAGATAATGGTCTGGCTATTTACTATGAAATAAAAGGTGTTGTCTCACCACAGACATCCACTGTAATACGTCTCCATACATAAATACATGTGTGTGACAAGTTATCTGCCAGTGCTGGCTGGGTGTCCTTGGCCATGTCCACCAGCGGCACAGCAATAGAGTGCACACCCTGTACTTCACGGGTGCAGCGCCCCTCTCTTTCTGAGACAGGGCCGTCTGCAGTTGTCAAATGGTGACAGGCTAAATGTCCATCCTCCACTCGGTGAGTAAATCAGGTGGATGGAGGAGCAAATCGGTCAGAACGAGTAATTCTTTAAAAAAATCATGCAAGTGCTGTAAATTTGTAACGTTTCTCCTTGTGAAGAGTGACATGCGGGCTCTGGCATACCAAGGTAAGGAGGCTTATTCACCATGCAATGCTCCTCTGGGAAATTTAATATGCAAATTGCCTCTTCAGAGATGGAGAGAACTTGAACTCTATAGCACCCCCTATTGGAAGCAGCCATCCTACAAGTCACAATCGACCCTTTAATGAGTCGTGCAATATGACTTAGGAGAATAGCCAAATCAGAATCTCAATTTGCAGACAGTGTTTTGGGCTATTGGCCCTCGTCAATGCAAAGTCTGATTTGACTATTATCAGAAGTCATATTGCAAGACTTGTTAAAGGGTAGATTGTGACTTGTAGGATGGCTGCTTCCAATTGGTGTAGCTATAAATTCAAGTCCTCTCCATCTCTGAAGAGGTAATTTGCATATTAAATTTCCCAGAGGAGCAATGCACGGTGAATAAGCCTCCTTACCTTGGCATGCCAGAGCCCGCATGTCACTCTCCACAAGGAGACACGTTACCCCTTGGACCTCACTCCTGAGCCTCTCACCTAGCCAAATCAGAGCTGATACTTTGCACTAACGAGGACAAATAGCCTGAAACACAGTGTCTGCAAATTGAGATTCTGATTTGGCTATTATCCTAAGTCATATTGCAAGACTCGTGAAAGAGTCGATTGTGAATTGTAGGATTGCTGCTTCCAATAGGTGGCGCTATAGAGTTCAAGTCCTCTCCATCTCTGAAGAGGGAATTTGCATAGTAAATTTGTACAGTGTTGATTTGGCAACTATTACAATAAAAAGTTTCACAACTACTCAGGTCTGTTCATCAGGCATAGTCTAGTCTGAAGAAACATCTATACACAGCAGGACATAGAGTAGTGCCATAATAAGGCAAGTGATGAGAGCAGCACCATCAATGTGGCAACAGGAGAGACAGTTGTGGTCGTAAATATTGATGCAATTTATATGAAAGTTTTATTGTCCTCTGAGGTCTGGTCCATGGTTGTGATGGTGATGCCCGCAGACCTTGTGGTGGCAGATATTGCATTAACCACTTCGCGCCAGAGCCTGTTTTTGCCTTCGTGACCGGGCCAATTTTTTCAATTCTGACCACTGTCACTTTATGAGGTAATTACTCTGGAACGCTTCAACGGATCCCCCTGGTTCTGAGATTGTTTTTTCGTGACATATTGTACTTCAGGATAGTGGTAAAATTTCTTCGATATCACTTGCGTTTATTTGTGAAAAAAATCAGAAATTTGGCGAAAATTTAGAAAATTTTGCAATTTTCAAACTTTGAATTTTCATGCCCTTAAATCCGAGAGATATGTCACACAAAATAGTTTTTTTTGTTAGGGAGCTATAAGGGTTAAAAGTTGACCAGCGATTTCTCATTTTTCCAACAAAATTTACAAAAACATTTTTTTAGGGACCACATCATATTTGAAGTGACTTTGAGGGGTCTTTATGACAGAAAATACCTAAAAGTAACACCATTCTAAAAACTGCACCCCTCAAGGTGCTCAAAGAACTTAATGAACCCTTCAGGTGCTTCACAGGAATTTTTGGAATGTGGAAGAAAAAAAAATTAACATTTAACTTTTTTCACAAAAATGTTACTTTAGACCCAATTTTTTTTTATTTTCACAGGGGTAACAGGAAAAAATGGACCCCAAAATTTTTTGTGCAATTTTTCTTGAGCGCGCTGATACCCCATATGTGAGGGAAAACCACTGTTTGGGAGCACGGCAGGGCTCGGAAGGGAAGGAGCGCCATTTGACTTTTTGAATGTAAAATTTGTTTGAATAATTAGCGGACGCCATGTTGCATTTGGGGAGCCCCTAATGTGCCTAAACAGAGGAAACCCCCCACAAGTGACACCATTTTGGAAACTAGACCCCTTAGGGAACTTATCTAGATGTGTGGTGAGCACCTTGCACCCCCAGGTGCTTCACAGAAGTTTATAATATTGAGCCATAAAAATACAATTTTCACATTTTTCCCACAAAAACTGGTTTTTCATTCCCTAATTTTGCATTATCATAAGGGTAATAGGATAAATTGCACCATGAAATTTGTTGTGCAATTTCTCCTGAGTACGTCGATACCCCATATGTGGGGGAAAACCACTGCTTTGGTGTACGGCAGGGTTCGGAAGAGAAAGGAGCGGTATGTTGGCTGGGATAGGTTGCAGACACCATGTCACATTTGAAGAGTTGCTGACATGCCGAAACAGCAGAAACCCCCCCCAAGTGACCCCATTTTGTAAACTACACCTCTCAAGGAATTCATCTAGGGAAGTAGTGAGTATTTTTTAATTTTTAAATTTATACCATTGGGCAGTGAAAAAAGCATAATTATATTTTTACCACAAAAAAATGTTTTACCGTCAGATTTTACATTTTCACACAGGGCAATGGGTAAAAATGGTGCCGAAATGTGTCACACAATTTCTTCTAAAAGTGTCAATACCCCATATGTGGCTGTATCGTACCGCTTAGCCATATGGCGAGATCTTGGGGGGACGGAGTGCTATTTGACAATTGGAGAACAAATTATTGTAGAATAGGCATTTGGATTTGGGAGCACAAAATTTTCTGAATTTCTTTTGGGGGGCAAGGGCCATTTTGCTTTTCCAGAGCCTTTCTGCTACCAGTAACTTGGAAGTCCCTTATATTTTTAACAGATGACGGACCTGAGTGGGGACTAGCTTTTTTTGAGGACTGAGTTGAAGCTTTTATTGGGAACATTTTACGTAACATTTATCTGGTGCTCTAGGCTGAGCACTTACATCGGGGTTTCCATCTAAATTTCCAAGTGATGTAATTCAGATGAAACCCCTGCGGGATCCATTCACTGTAATGAGGCAGCAGAGTTACTCTGGACTCCGTCTGGCCTCTGTTTAGTGGTGTCCTTTTTTTCAGAAGTGCACAAAACTGTGGCCAACCGCACTTTTATGCACGCCTAAAACAAATGACACCGTGGGATCACAGGCCAGACGGCGTCCACAGTGGCCTATATCTGCCTCATTACAGGGAATCTTCCATCATGGGTTCCGTCTGAATCACGTATTTCAGAGATTTACATGGAAACTCTGGTGTAAGTGCTCAGCGCAGAGCGCAGGATAAGTGTGAGCAGAGCCTTACTGCGATCTTTGGGAGACATAATAAACAAATCAGTAGCAGGTGAAGAATTGGTATTATTTATTTTTTTACGCCGTTCCTCGTGCAGTATAAGTGATGAGATTACTTTATTCTTCGGGTCGGTGCGATTACAGAGATACCAGATTTATATCGGGTTTTTATGATTGACAGCTGTCACACACTAAGAGACGCTTTTTTTTTGCAAAATCTAGTTTTTGCATCGCCATATTTTGAGAGCTATAATTTTTCCATATTTCGGCCGACAGAGTCATGTGACGGCTTGTTTTTTGCGGGACGAGTTGACCTTTTTATTGGTACCATTTTTGGGTACGTGACATTTTTTGATCGCTTTCGATTCCGTTTTTTGGGAGGTAAAATTAACAAACAAACAATTGAGGAATTGTTTTTTGAGGTTTTTTTTTATGCCGTTCTGCGTGTGGTAAAAGTGATCAGGCAGCGTTATTCTTCGGGTCAGTACGTTTACAGCGATACTACACTTACTGTATTTTTTTTATGTTTTGGCGCTTTTACACAATAAAACAATTTTATATAAAAAAATATTTTTTTTGCATTGCTTTATTCTGAGCGCTATAACTTTTTTATTTTTCTACTGATGGAGCTGTATGGCGGCTTGTTTTTTGCGGAACAAGATGACGTTTACAGCGGTACCATTTTTATTTCCATTTTTCTTTTTGATCGCATTTTTTTCCACTTTTTGTTTGGCGATATGAGGAAAAAGCATAGTTTTTTGCTCCGTTTTTTATTTATTTTTATTGCGGTGTGCACAGAAGGAGTTAATTAGTGTGACAGTTTTATAGCTCAGGTTGTTTCGGACGCGGCGATACCAAATGTTTACTTTTTTTGTTTTTGCATAAATATACGGATTTATCGGTTTAATATTTTATTTATTTATTTTAATTTATTTTGTATTTTTTATTTTTTTTTCAAAACATTTTTTTTTACATTTTTACTTAGTCCCTGTGTGGGACAATAATTTTTATTTTTCTGATCGCTGATCTCATGTAATGTAATAGACATATATTATATGAGATCTTCACACAGTCAGTGTGTCCTGCCAGGCTTCAGCTGCAGGCTGACGCTGGCAGGACACCATATATGGCAGAGCTGGAGGCGGTCATGTGACCTCCAGCTGCCATAGCAACCCAAGGTCCTTGAAGGTATCAGGGGTCTTCGGAGAGGTAAGTATACCACCCCCTCTCCTCCTGTCTTCTATATGCCGCGATCACTATAGATAACGGCATATAGAAGACAGCAAAGGGTTAACATCACTGGGACCTGATCCAATCAGGTCCCGATGATGTTCCCTGTCAGAGCTATCGCTCTGCACCGCTCTCGCAGCGCTTGCAGGACCCTGGGGGTCCTGAGCGCTGCGAGACCACCCATCGTTTTTAAACGTCCGCGCTGCACAGAGCCCAGGCAGCGCGGACGTTTATGTACAGTGGGCGGTCGGGAAGCGGTTAAACTATGCCTGATGAAGAGACAGACGTAGTCACGAATGCTTGCTATATATCTTTTCAGTAAGCCATTAAAAGGTATCAGCCACTGAGGACTCAATTTTTTAGTACTTTTTCCATTGACATAGTAAAAAACTAATAAAAAACCTTAAAGGACAACCACTTTAAATATACAAAGATCCTACAACAACAATATAGACTTATAGAGAAGTCACCCAGATTCCTGTCGTACCTTCTCTAGGTCAGCACAGCTCCCAAAATCCTGCTCAGATAGATAACTGATCAACGACTGTCCCTCTGAAGGCCTCCGAAATATCCCGTCTGTGGCATTCAAGTACTGGGAGCTGTCTGTAAGAAAGAAGGATTTTATACACATATACTCTGGTGTAAAGAGCAAAGGGAAGAGATATGCATGCAAGGGGGAGAAGAAGGAGCATTTCCCCATAGAGGGTCGCTGCAGCTGCCATAGACTGATTACAGGGATGGGATTTTGTATAAAAATGTCAGAGAAAAGTAGAGCAAGGTCAGGAATGCAGGTAACAAAACCCCGGACTACTTACTGTAATCGACATAAAGGGAGTTAGGAGGGTTTGATCGTCCATTAAATGTATTATTGCTTCGTCTGTAAATATCTCCATGGGATTCTATATGGAGAGCGGATAGGTTATTACCAGATATTCACCGCATTTCCCACTAACAGATACTGACGCCATATTGTACATGCACATCACTTATAAAACAAGTGAGGAAGAATACAAGAAGATGACTGATGAGAAATCCACTGCTATGGAGGATTCGGATGATAAATCATGTTGGCGCTTCAGAAGTATAATCCAATTAAATAAAACAACGACGCACAATATCTAATAAACGTATGGCTAAAGACTTACATAGACAGTAATGGATGTAATAGGGTAACACATGCAACACATACATGGGTAACGAGGGAACAAAAGCACTGGTCCGGAGTACCATACAGTGATCACAGACTGACCCATAGTTGCTCCTGCGCCTCTGGTCTGTATATTTGTTTCATGCCTCCCCATAGCCAGTTCACTTTTATAAACTTATTGGGGAACTGCTTATACAGTAACTTCCTAAAACATGTATTAAATATGTAATGTATGTACGTATGAATCTCCCTGCAGCAAGTACGGGCTGTCATTGTACCAGAGACACTACATTCTGCTCCACATCTATGTGCTGCATCTGCAATCCTCTAATACAGGATATACAATGACATTAGTCATGCTCCAGCTTATGTCATTGGCTTCAATTGGCACCTGTTTGTAATGGATTTGTCCAATAAAGTTGGAAAAAAAATGTCAGCACATACCAGCCGCTATTTTCATATATGTCCAGTTCATAGAAATCTATGGCATGTACACCAAACATCCACTACGAGCACAGTGTGAGTTTAGGGTTAATAGAGAGCCCGGCACCCAAGAGCCAAGGAGCCCGGCACATATGTCAGAGTAAGCGAGGTAATGATATAGCTAAAGAGAGAGCGAGAGCGAGAGCGAGAGAATAAAACAGAAGAAGAGATAAAGGGATTTGGTAATCACATTATCTGCATCGTACAGTAATCTGAATGTGACGTAATGAGGTATGACTGGTGTAACTGTGGCAGTCTAATACACACGAGCACAAAGACCTCAGCACATGAGCAGTACTCTTATCTAGGAAACTCCAGGATAAAAAATAAACTTAATAACCAGCATCCACTTGCATCCAGTGCTGGCCATTTCATGCTCTGCACCAGCAAAGGAGGTGGAGAAGAAAAAAGTCACCAGACCACTCTGGCGTTTGATTGTCTGCAGCAATCAGGTGACTTTGAGCAGTGCTCATCAGAAAGACACCTGATGATGCGCTACTTAAGTCAACTGACGGCTGAAGACAATGAAATGCTAATACTTATTAGGCCAATTCCATAGTTTCCAGTACTAACATAAAAGCCTATTGTCCGGTATCTCACCCATCATGCATATGCCTAACTACTGGGACTTTTCTGTCTAACCACTGTATTAGTAGCACCGGTGCTTTTGCTTTTCCAATGAAAATAGATGCTAGACCTGCTATAGGGTCCTCCATTATACTAGTGATACATCGCTCAGCTCCTGGTGTCAGCAGTCAGAGGTAAAGTAAGAAAATGCATTACAGACAGCAGAAAAATACCATATAACAGAACATTTACAGACATGGTAAACATGGTCCTACAACCCCAGATCCAGGAGCATCGGAGTATATACATATACTGTACTATGCACACTGGAATTTACCAGTGTGATTAATGCAGCGTCCATTACCTGCGCCAGTGAAGAATACAATGAGATGAAGAGAGCATTAAACTTACCTTGATTTTTACCAATGGCTACATGAGTATCAGAATGTGAACGCATGTGGCTCTTTTTGATGTGACTTGATCCATTACTTATTTGGCCCTCTGAGAAGCTGGAGCGGCGAGGGACAGACAGCAGGGTGAGGCTTGGTACCACTGGTGTTGTTGGCACTGGAGAGTCGGTCTTTTGGGAGCTGGAGAACAGATTAGAGCTGCTGCTGCTCTGAGTAGACGCCCTGCGGCTCAAGTTTCCTATGGCCAGGTACTCCGGGCCATCATCTGCCTCGCTGGTCGGGTCTTCTGGACTGGTGATCTCTTCACTGTGGCTGGTCATGGTGCTGATGCTCATTTCACTTACAGGAGAAAAGGGCTCATGGGGAGACAAGTCTCTGCTGGGGGGAATGGACTCATTCACAGGCAATGATACACATACATTGTTTTTCTGGTTTACTGCGCTGGAATTAAACCCTGGAAGAGAGAACAGAGCAGGGATTATAAAGGAGAGATGGACATAATCTGGCATTGACTGTGTGGACAAAGCCCCAAAAGGCAGCAGGTTCCTCAGGGTGGACCTGCCCGATCACAGAGGGGTTATCAGATAGGGTCTCCATTCTCACCCTTCACCAGAAGTAGTAGACAGTGGCACACTTGGCACAGATGGGGAGAGGCACTAACAGTAACCCCTGTTGGCAGGAGCTTAGTAAATTCCCACTAGGAGAGGAGAGAGTTAGCTGATAATTATGGTGGCACTGTGGCCATCACGGTTATAGAGGACCATGTGGCTGGTACTGTTTATATTCTGCCAGATAATGGTGCACACATATAGGACTTGCTGATGCTGCTTTATTTTAAGAAGGCGCTCCCATTCTCAATAATTTGCCAAAAAACAAAATTTATTAGTAGCAAAAACGTTTTTATACAAAAGTGTTAGTGTGTGCCTGTCCTGTACCCCCAGGCTGAATATGGTATACGGTCCCCTGTGTCCACAGCGGCATCTGTCATGTGGCCTGTAACGTGGCCAATTCATCATTGCTGAAAAACAGACTTCATAGGTGACTATACAGGAAATTATCTAAAAGAAACAACAAGTTTCTACATTTCCAAGCCCAATTATGAAATGACCCATGTTAGATCCGCATTACAAAGTCTATATAGACGTTACATCACAAGAGCTTCTTAATCATTTACTTTTACCAACGCTGCTTAGGGTCACACAAGCAGATTTTCGGTCTTCGTGCTGTCCATGAAAAAAATGGACCGCACATGGACCAATGCTATTCAATGGGGCAGTGGAGATGAACGAGTATAAAAAAACAAAAACCACAGCATTCACCAGTTTCTTCCGTATCTCGAATGTGACTCATCCATAAAAGTCTAAGGGTGCAGACGGAAAAAAAAGAATCGGAGTCGATACAGAGCCACCATGTAGCATCTGATTTTTAGATTCAGTTTCCTGTGCAACAGAAGTGCAATGTATTTAGTCTTGTAAATTATTTTATAGCTGTTCATGTATAAAAACGGTCTAGATTCTAAAATCAGGACTGGCGCATAGCAATTGTGGTTCCAATACTCAAAAAGGGGTCAAAATCTGAGCCTGGAGCTGATAGGCCTGTAAATGTAACCTCATATCACTAGTGCGACCCACACTTAGAATACTGTGAGAAAACCAAGGCTTAGCGACAATATTACAATGTACAAGTATATGAAGGGACAGTACATAGATCTTTCTAATCATCTTTTTACACTTAGGCCTGCGAGAGGGACAAGTGGGCATCCTCTATGTCTAGAGACGTTTAATCATAGTCAGAGGCGTAGACTCTTTACTGTAAGAGCAGTGAGACTATGGAACTCTCTGACACATGATGTAGTAATAGTCAATTCACTACAAAAAGTAGAAGGGCCTGGATGTTTTTCTTGAAAAATATAAAATATTACAGGTTACAGACATTAGATTCTGTGATGAGGCGCTCATCCAGGGAACTAGTCTGACTGCCGTATATGTAGAGTCAGGAAAGAATTTTTCCCTTAGTATGGGGCAATTAGCCCCTGCCTCATGGGGTATAAGCCTTTCACTGGATGTTAGGCTACAGCTTAAACTCTATGGACTGGTGTCTTTCAACCTTACAACTGTGAAACTGCATATTCACATCACAGCATTCATTAGCACTGAGTCATATCATTTAGTCAGTGTAGGCCGCACCTTTACAAGTCTTACCAATGCTGGGTATACTGCCTGGAACTTGCAAACTGCTATAGGACCTGCAGAGGGACTGCTGAGGATTCTCAGTGTATGGGATGATTGGGGTAATCGGTAGAGAAGTAAGACTTAAACTTCTTCCTGAAATGGTGAACTCCCTTTTTCCTGCAAGCTGGGAGAGAAAATATATAGCTTTTAAAAACATACAGGTGCATCTCACAAAATTAGAATATCATCAAAAAGTTACTTTATTTCAGTTCAATACAAAAAGTGAAACTCATTATATAGAGTCATTACAAACAGAGGGATCTATTTCAAGTGTTTATTTCTGTTAATGATTATGGCTTACAGCCAATGAAAAAACAAAAGTCATTAACTCAGTAAATTAGAATACTTTATAACAGCTTGAAAAATGTTTTTAAAATGTTGGGCTACTAAAATGTATGTTCAGTAAATGCACTCAATACTTGGTCGGGGATCCTTTTGCATCAATTACTGCATCAATGCGGCGTGGCATGGAGGCGATCAGCCTGTGGCACTGCTGAGGTGTTATGGAAGCCCAGGTTGCTTTGATAGCAGCCTTCAGCTCGTCTGCATTGTTGGTCTGGTGTCTCTCATCTTCCTCTTGACAATACCCCATAGATTCTTTATGGGGTTAAGGTCAGGCGAGTTTGCTGGCCAATCAAGCACAGTGATACTGTTGTTTTTAGACCAGGTATTGGTACTTTTGGCAGTGTGGACAGGTGCCAAGTCCTGCTGGAGAATGACATTTCCATCTCCAAAAAGCTTGTCGGCAGAGGGAAGCATGAAGTGCTCTAAAATGTCCTGGTAGACGGCTGCGCTGACTTTGGTCTTGATAAAACACAGTGGACCTACACCAGCAGATGACATGGCTCCCCAAACCATCACTCATTGTGGAAACTTCACTCTAGACCTCAAGCAGCTTGGATTGTGTGCCTCTCCACTCTTCCTCCAGACTCTGGAACCTTGATTTCCAAATGAAAACTGGAACTCTGGGACCTTGTGGAGTGTGTCAATGACTGCCTTCTGGACATCTCTCAAGTCAGCAGTCTTCTCCATGATTGTGGAGCCTATTGAAACAGACTAAGGGACCTTTTTATCGCTAAGGAAGCCTTTGCAGGTGTTTTTTTGTTAATTATTGTAATTTACTGAGATAATGACTTTTGTGTTTTCATTGGCTATAAGCCATAATCATCAACATTAACAGAAATAAACACTTGAAATAGATCATTCTGTTTGTAATGACTCTATATGAGTTTCCCTTTTTGTATTGAAGAACTGAAATAAATTAACTTTTTGATGATATTCTAATTTTGTGAGATGCACCTGTATATTGCAAGATAGATCAGACAGACAGGTCCAATCAAAATTAATCAACCCCCATTTCAAATTAGGATTATTAACTAAATGTACAAACTTTCTGCTGTTTGGAATAAACCAGACGGGAACAATTTAAATACCTCTTCATAACTGATAAGTGGTTTCTCCAAATTCTAAACTCTGGCCCTGATTCATCAAAGTGTTTACTTCTGGATTATGCACAACGTGAAGCAGCGCAAAAATTTAGTGCCTTTTGGCATTTTCACAGACGCTCCTGAAATGTCACTTTTATGACTGCTGCAGTCTCAGAATTTTTCAGCCCACAGAACAGAATCTCCCAGAAGAAATATATACATATTCGGTGTTGTCTAAGCACAACTAATAATCAAAAAGCAAACCAAACGTCACATAAAACACATCAAACTACTGGACTGACTAGGGATTCCTTGATCATGACAATTAACTGAATGTTAGAAATATGACTAAGAAGTCAAGAGAGTAGTCCGAAAACATAAGAGATCATTGCCTTGCACAAACAAGGGAAAGTTTACATAAAGATAGCAAAGGCATTGCCTGTTCCTAGACACAGTAATGTCTGTCACCAGAGTCCCAAAGAGATAGATAGTCAGAAACCCTCGAGTGACTGTAGCAGGCTCTGAAGTTTCGGTTTGTACAGTAAGGCATATGCTGAAGGTCTCCATTCCTGAACTTCAAAAAGTATGCCCCTGCTGACCACAACGCTGCAATATGTTCAAAACCATATAAATGAGCCACAGAAGTTTTGTAGAGTAATGAAACAATACTGGAAATTTTCGGGCCTATGGGTCAGCGGTATGTCTGGAGGAGGAGGAAGAATGAAGCATATGTGGAAAAGAACACCCTGCCTACAGTGAAACATGGTGGTAGCTCAGTGATGATCTGTTTTGCTTCCTCTAGAACTGGAAACCTGCAATGTGAGTATGGCAAGGACGAATCAATCATGCATCAGGAAATCCGAAGAGAAAACGTCATGTCTTCTGTGAGGAAGCTGATGATTGGGCTTTAATGAACCTTCCAACAGGGCAATGATCTCAAACCAAAAAATTAATAGTCAACTGGTGGCTATAGCCCATGAGTTATGGGCTACGATTTCTCACTGCCAGAAGCTGGTGTCTAGCTATGCATCATGTTTGTATCAGGTTATAAACAGCCAAAGTGCTCTAGTAAAGACTCCTCATAAAGGAGCTGAATAATTCTGAGACTTCAGTGTTCACTAAAAGTAACATATTGCATTAATTTTGGACAAACAACTTGTTATATTAGTTGTGTTGAGCTATTTAAAATTATTTTGGTCTCATTGGATAAATGCAACAAGCAGGTTTCTAAATTTGGCTAGTAAATTTAATTTGTAATTGAGGTTGAATAATTTTGATTGCAGCTGTAGACAGATACAGACATATAGGTATGCTCACCACTGATGGGTCAATTTGCGCTAGTAGTCTGGGATTATTCTGTTCAACAGCTTCCAGACACTGAAACATGGCCATGACGTGAGTGTCACTCAGCAGAAAGGCAGAGTCTTCAGGGACAAGAAAATATACTGTAAGATAACATTACTTGGGGAAATTAAACATTTTTCAACAGGTAGAAAACGGAGTTCTACTTTAAAGACATTAATTCTTTTAAAGGGTTTGACAACTTTATGTTTATCTTGACTGCTTGAAACACCAACTTACTTGTATACAGTAAGGCCGAATTTACATGTCTGTGAAATATGGGCTATGCTGGGATCACAATACCCGGCCCGACCATCGGATCTCTGGCCTGAGCCACATTACTCATATATGCCTATGGAAGTTAGCTCAGGTCAGGGGATCTAGTGGTTAAACCAGATTGTGAAACTCTTGCAGTGCCTGGTTTGCACTGACATGTGAATTTGGCCTTACCAGAAAATCAGTGTTGATTTCTCTCTACGAAGAGCCACCCTCTCGTCAGTACAGTGATGACTTCCCAGAGAGAGAAAGGCACGGATCATCTATATATTAGCACATAACGGTGTTATAGCTATCAAAATACTATGGAAAATGTCACCAATCCTACACAAAACTGTTTTCCACAAAATAAGGCTGAATTTACACTGGCCAACCGGGGACGTTAAACGACCTTCAAGCCAATTGGCAGTGGTTAAATGGCCTGTTTAAAAAGGCCGGCCACAATTCCATGGGGACAGAATGATTGTTAATATGCATAGACTGTCATGATTCTCGGCAGCACAGGCTAATGTGCTGCCGAGAAAGATGATTTTTGAGCAAGTATTTTTCTCGTTTCTTGGGTGACTGGCAATTTGTTCTGATAATAGGGGATCAGTGTTCCTATGGTAGATGCACCATAAGTGTGAAACTGTGCTGTACATAGACGTCTGGAAGTTACTGCAGCTTTACTCCATGGGAACTGTGCAGGAATAATATATTGTATACTCTAATAGATACAAATACATTCTATGAAGACAACTACGTTTTATTGCCATCCATGCATTCAGTGCCTGAGTGATTCCACCTAATATCAAAAGCAATCACCCCAGCAAGAGTGGTCTGTCATCATGTATAATAGTCCGGTGTGCTCCTCCATCAGTCCCTGCTGGCAGAACCCAATGCAGAAAGCTAGAAGCAGTCCATGCCAATAGGCAGCTCATATTAGCCGACATCCCGGGAGCTGAAGGAGATGCATACATGGGGGGCTAGCTGAGACTATTGGGAAGGGCGAGGAGGAGCTAGAAATCTGGCGTAGCCGCTTGCTGACCAAGTTGGTGGAAGATGGCCGACTGTGATCACTAGGGGAGACCCAGGGAAGTAGTACAATACCAGGTTTATTACCGGAGTAGAACTTCTTGGTGTACTGTCTGCTACCAAGAAGGACCTTGAGTTGGGCGGAGAGACTGTGAAATTGTAGGCTATGCTGTAACCATAACTTGCCGCTGTCCTCACTGTTACCATCGCCATTCCTCTGGCTGTTTTCACAGAATAGGAGGAACTAGATAAAGAAGCAAAGAGACCTTTTCAGACACAGAAAAATCACTTCTCTGCCATAAACTATGTGAGCTGTGATGACTTTCATTCTATGAGAATGAACAAATTATTTTAACCAGCCATAGAGTAGAGGATGGAATAAAGAAACACGCTTTACTTATCACCAGAAACCACTGCAGCTCCAATACAGCTAGAACTGCAAGTGATGACACCTTTACATGACCGCTGCAGTCAATCACTGGCCTCATCAGTCAGGAGTTGTACATGCAAGTGTCACCACGTAGACCACTGATTGGCTACCTTAGGCGAATGATGGACGGGACACTATCACCTTCAGAGATTAATAGACTTGTCCATCTAAAAGCAGTACTAATAATTTCTGTGTATCATCATTTTCTGAGACCCATAACTTTTTTTATGTTTCCATCGATGGAGCAGTGTCAGTGCTGCTTCTTTTGCATGGTGACTTTTTTTTATTGTTACCATTCGAAGATACATATGACATCGCTTTTTGCATCGTTATTTTTAAAAGGAGTGTGGCAACCCAAAAAACCTTCAATTCTGAAGTAGGATTAGTTTTTCCCCGTTTTCAGTCTTTTACCGGATAAGTTAATTAATTTTAGATTTTCATTTAATGGACATTTATATACGTGGTGATAAACATGCAGATTTTTTTTTGTTATTTCTTTTATTTTCAAGCAAAGAAAAAAGTAGGATATACAAATTTTTATATTATTAAAAATTTTTCAATTTTTTTTTTTTAATTCCTTTAAGGGACCTGAACCTGTGATCATTTGATTGTTCTATATACTGCAGAACTACTGTATTGTAGTATAGACAAAATGGAACTCATATGAAGCTCAGCCACAAGCTAGACTTCACAGGACAAAGATGGCAGTTATGGGGGCTTTCGGCAAGCCCATGGTGTCCATAACAACCCGTTGGCATCATGTAATCACAAGTGATCGCAGGGGGCTGAGGGAAGCCGGTGTGCACACCTATTAGCAATCGTATCATTTAGATGGTTGAACAATGGTTAGACGGTTAAACAGCAGCCATCGGAGAAAGCTTCTGGTTGCAGCTGTTACAACCAGCATCTGTAGTGTATGGTGCAGGCTCAGCTCCTGGGACCGCACCCATATTTGAAGACCTGCCCTAGGACATACTATTACATCCTATGTCTGGGAAGGGTTAAGAAACAGGTTAAAATAAGGAGTATAATATGGATCATTCTAAAAATATACTTTGGAGTACATGTGGATTACTTCTTTCTAATATAATTGTTCAAAAAACATACAAAATTGCATCTGGTACTGTGACCACAAACATTTGTGACCATCTCAGGTCACATAATGCCTTATTCCTGCTATAGTTCACATCTTACTTGCTCCACCTGAGGAGACGATCCAGGGAAGAGTCGTGGGCTGCTCTTCACGAAATTCCAGTAGTTCTGCTGCTTGCTGTAGACCTGAAACAAAACAATGGGATAACATTAATCACATGGCAACTATTAGAGGCCATCCTCGGCTAAGCAGCATTCTGAGGCACCTCCAACTGCAGCTGCTAAACCCCTCAGATGCTGCAGTGTACAGCGATCACACCAATTAAAGGGAATCTGTCACCAGGTTTTTGCTACCCCATCTGAGAGCAGCAAGATGAAGGGGCAAAGACCCCAATTCCACTGATGAGTTATTATTGGGCTACTTGCTGCAGTTTTGATAAAATCACAATTCTCTGAATGCCAAACTCGGTATAACCCAGTTCACACCAAAGATTGGCAGCAGTCTGTGTACACTGTGCATAGGCAGAAAGCTGACAATCAGTGGTGGTGCGGGGATATACAGAGTTCTTAAACGTGGAGCACTACATGGCAGTAGGTTTACTAGTCCTCTAGTGGTAATCTGCTGCTGATAAACAGTTTTTTTTTCTTCAAAACTACAGCAAGCAGCCCAGTAAGTGCCGCATCGCTGGAATCAGTCTGTCTCTGTCTCTACATTATTCTGCTCTCAGATTAAGTGGCTAAAACCTGGTTACAAATTCCCTTTAAGTGGTTAGAAAGCTCCCTGTATCACCCCATCTCCCCTTCCATGATGGGAGTATGGCAGCCAGGGACAAAATGTTTCTCTTGGCGTAACCCCATTAAGATTTTGCTGGAGTATAATTTTAAAGCTAGGTTCACACTTGCTCCATTATGGCACAGACACTGAACTCTGGTGTGACTCTAGCCCAACAATGGCAGAGTACTGATCAGTTGTGCACTAGCACACTACAGTAGTTATGGTTATACCTGGCATACCAGATCAGTGCAAGATCTTATTCAGTTAGATAAGATAGCATTATTCCATTATTATGTATAAGGGACGCTATATTACCTGATCACACACAAGACCGTGTTGAAGAATGCTGCTCATGTCTCGGCATAGTCTCTGAAGACCACCATACTTCGACCACACATTTCGGCTGTTGCCCGACACCAGTCCTTCCACTGTGGTTTTCAGATTGTCCAGGAGCCACCAGTGCTCATCCCTGCTGAAGATTGGCACAAACGTGTTTTATCATCATGAGCAAGAACAAAGGAAACAAGCCGAGCTGCACAGGAACCTAGAGAAACCCTGGCTGACCACAGCAAGCAATTTCTGAGCAACTAACTTTTAGCTAAAAATGATCACCCCTCTGGAGGTCTTCTAAAGAACCCACGAGTGTGAAGTTAGGATGAAAATACAAGTGTCAGCTGCTTACTGCATATCTGACATGTAGAAGTCACTGGGTCAAGCGTCTGAGACAAAGGTCTGCAGATATCGGTCAATGGAAATCCAAAACAAGATAGGAATACTCTCACATCCCTGGAGATGGCTTTGGGTTTTTAGGTCTGAAGATAAGGTGAAAACCAAAGTATTGTGTCAAAATACGCAAACAGAAAACGTATGGTCTATTTGTAATGTATTATATATAAGGGAAATAGTAGTGACTTTATTTTGCCTGCCGGTGGGTTTCCAGAAATATCGGCTCTGTTTAGGTCCTTTTTGACCTGCGCTAAGACTCACTGAATAGTGAGGTGGGAAGTCAGTTCCTCTATATTTTTAATTCTAAGGGCAGATGCAGGCGACTGTATTTTTTCTCATCCAAGAGAATCAGGTCAATTATGCAAATCACACTCTGATCAGAGAGTGACCATAGCAGCAAGGTGGCTCAGTGGTTAGCACTGCAGCTTTGCAGCACTGGGTTCAAATCCCACCAAGAACAACATCTGCAAGGAGTTTGTATGTTCTCCCCGTGTCTGTGTGGGTTTCCTCCCACACTCCAAAGACATACTGATAGGGAATGTAGATTGTGAGCCCAATGGGGACAGTGATGATAATGTCTGTAAAGTGCTGCGGAATTAATGGCGATATCATCCGAGTGCAGTCTGATGGTTTCCACGCACTTGTTGACTTGTATGGCTGAGTGGGATATGAATATCGTATCAAACTCAACCATTCTGCGATGCTTTATCCAGACAGGCTCTGTCCAAGGAAAAAAAAAAAAAAGGGACCTGTGCACGGCCCTATAGACTATTACTGGTCCGAGTGCGATCCGATGTTTTGTCGGATCTCACTTGGACCGATAATACTGTCATGTGCACAAGCCCTTAAAGTGACTCTCATAAGAAAACAGAGAAAGTGACTACCAGTCCACACAAAGTACACCATAGCCACTAATGTCGGACGAACCTGCTGGTTTTCGTTGGCTGAGCCAATAGTCTAAGGGTACGTTCCCATGATCTGGAGCCGCTTGTGGCCCAGACACTGCTGGGCAGCCGCAATTTTTTTCTGGTTCACATGCGGACTTCCCTCATTAACGTTAGTCTATGGGAAAAGTACACTAGCGGACTCGGAAGAAAAATTGACATGCTGCGGTCTGGAAAGCGCGCTGCGGTCTGGAAACACACGTTGCATGTCAGTTTCCACAGGTGATCCGCAGACACATAGTGGACATGAGATTTCTAGAAATCCATCCACTATGCTGTAACATCTGGCCGCTGCGGGTTTGACTCTGCATAAAAACACATCTTCAAACCCACAGCGGCTCCTGACCGTGGGCATCCCAATTCTCTCTTGACAGATGATGTAAAGAGAAATGAGGATCTTGTATGTCCGGTTTCGGACTGTTGATCATTCCGTTCTTTAAGGCGCATTCACATGCGTGTCAATGTCTGTGCTGCCTGATTTTCTTCGTACACCACACAAACCCTCTCAGCATTTCCTATTCTGATCCTCAACATCTGATCAGTATAGGACAAGCTTGGAGTTTCTCGGGTCAAGGATTATCACAGATGTGTGAATGGATAAGTGACTCTATGGGTCCCAGTGCAATCAGATAAACAGACTGGACAGTGCTAGGACATTACACACGGATGTATGAATATGCACCTCACAGAACTGAAACCGACGACTTACACATAAATCCACCAGCGTGAATGTTTCTGCCACGACTCTTTACCCTATGTACTGTACAAAGATGCCATACAGTTTTTTCTGGGGGGTGCATTACATAAAAAACTATATGTGGCATCCAGCGACTGCCTGTCATCAGCAGACAATAAAGCCTTATATACGAACATCAGATATTTGTGTAACTCCCCTAGGGTAAGATGGATAGAGCAATGCACACACAATACATATGCACAGCCCTCCCAGCGGCTGACCAGCATAGGTGGGCCCGTACTCATCAGCCATATCGTACCCTTTTTGTAATGTACACTACAGCCCCTTGCTCATAATACATGTGCCTGTCTCATATGTAGCCCCAGGTCCCATGGTTATCTCATGCATGTTTCCTGGATGTTTGCTTCAGTTACTGTATCAATAAGAGAAATGCACACAGCACAAAGTGGTAAGAAAGCAGCGCACCGATGTGCCAAAAAGTGTCCGGCGGTTTTCCCCCAATGCAGCAGTTATGGATCCGCCCTGCCTTCTGTGCTATTCTCCAGCCAGATTAATGAGGCATTAGCACTTCTAGCCTTACACTGTAGGTTTCACCTTGGAAAGTCAGTCAGCCGTGGTGGATGAAAATAGCTTCAGAAGCTAAAAACTAAGCGAACCCAGCGTGCTATGTCGTGCGTGAACTGTAAGCACATTCACAGCCGACTTGTGAGTAATGTTGTATGGCATCACATAGAGAAGATCTTCAGGGTCACACAGAACATTTGGGGCAGCTTGGTCTCTTGGTTTGGCGGCCATCATAATAATATTAGCAAATTCCTCCAATTAGAAATGTAGTATAGTTCTCCTGATTCGCTATGTCTCTTTCCTCACGTGCAGGCATTGCAGGACCTTAGATATCCATGGTTACAACCACTAGCAACTAGCTGTCACTATATCAGTGGACATAACCATGGATACCTAAGGTTCTGCAATGCCTGCACATGAGGAAAGAGACAGTGAATCAGTAAAACTCTTAATACATTTCTAATTGGAGATATTTGCTAATATTATTACACCTACTACATATTGGGATAGGATCTTGGAGATGGGAATACCCCTTTAAAAGTCTGTTAAACAGATTAAATAAAGAGGTACTAACATGATGGCCGCCAAACCAAGAGACCAAGCGGCCCCAAATGTTCTGTGTGACCCTGAAGATCTCCTCTGTGTGATGCCATACAATATTACTCAAGTCGGCTGTGAATGTGCTTACAGTTCATGCACGACATAGCACGCTGGGTTCTCTTAGTTTTTAGCTTCTGAAGCTATTTTCATCCACCACAGCTGACTAAACTTTCCAAGGATCCCCATAGACTTTAATGGCCGATTCTGAGAATAGGACCTGCTACATGTCTCACGGACAGGACACAGAGATCATGTAATAAAACTGATCTGTGAATGGAACAATGAAACAATAGGTATGTGAGCTGTGCGGGAAAAAAAAAGGAGAGTACCAGTGAGTGTCGCACGGATGCGTGAATGCGGTTTTAAAAAGTTTGTTCCCTATCAGACAATGCTCTGCCCTGGCTGCAGTCTGTTAGAAAGTAACATAACTGTACTCGACTTCCCCGAGTCTCCACCGCTGCTCCGGGGTCCGGCAATAGCTGCGGTTTTGACGTCACGTCGATAGCAAGGCAGCCAATCACTGGGTCTGCAGATCTGCCCGTGTAGACAGAACGCTCCCTTCAAAGTCGCTGAGGTCATCGATTGACTGTCGATGTCACGTCAGCGTGGAGGCGGTACCGCACACCGGGAGCAGCGGTGGAGACTTGCTGGCGTGCCCGGAGAAGGCGGATTAAGCGCAGTTTGTTATGCTGCAGCCGGGGCATAAATATTGGCCTTAAAGGGGTTGTTCCCTTTCAGACAGACAGAACAGCACTATGCAGCCACTGTGGTTAAATTAGGTTTTTGTGTGCAATGTGTTTTTTTTTTTACGTATCACTATCTGTATTGAAACTAAAAAATCTTGCAATTTTCAATCTGGCCACTTGGGCTTTTTTACGACTCTTATTTTTTTTAAACAATAAAAAGTAACACATGTACATAGTCTGGATATCACAATTGTGGCTATCTAATGGCATCTAATGAGCCTATGCAAAGATCATTGTGAAGAGGAGGAGCAGGGAGAGCTGTGACATCTATTATGAATGGTGGATCCCGTGTTACCAGCTGCCTACAGGGGAGTGATCAGTCATTAATCCTGCCCCTACTGACAACGAGTCTTGCTGAAAACTTCCTGAAAGGACAAGAAGTATGGCCATGATTCATCAAAGCGTTTATGCTACAATTCTGGCATAAATCGCTTTGAAAAATTGCAAATTTTTCTCGCAACATGGAGTTGTAAAAAAAAAATAAATAAATGTGATTTGGCATTTTCATGTTAGTTGTACCCAACTCTACCTAAGTGTGCGGTGCTGTGATGGGGCAGGGGCGTGACGCCACGGCCCGTATAACTGACTGTAATCCTCGACCAGACTAAGATTTGTAGCGAGGTGGACGAGGAGGTGCACACCACTTCACACATGTCTGATTAATTAGGACGGGTCAGGAGATTCTGACTCCAACACACCTCCTCCTCAAGACTGGAGTGATCACAGCCAGTCATGAGACATCAGGGCCTATGAGTCTAAAAAAGCCCCGATGACTAGGGATGAGCGGACCCGTGGAAGTTCAGGTTTTGTTCTGGTCAGGTACCTTTAGTACAAAGTTTGGTTTGGGTACCAGAACCCTGCTGAAAACAAGACCCGTACTTTGGATCTGAAAAAAAAAAATCTTTCTCTTGCAAGGGACGTCCAGGAGAAGTCCATGCTTGGCGTTTAGCATCGGACACTAACTGTCCAATACAAACCCCAAACTTTTAAGTTCAGGTTCGCTCATGTCTACTGGCGACTGGTGTAAAAATTGCGATCACTAAATCTGTTGGGTTTTTTTAAGTAAAAAGTGATATGAAAAAGAAAAAACACATTGGTAAAAAATAAAAAGTCATATAACACAAAAATCTGATTACACTACAAGTCATTTCTAGACTTAGCCTTATACATTTACCAAAGACGAACTCAATCCTCTCAAAGCAATTCAGCCATACATCCTTAGGCTATGTTCACACACCATGTTTTTTTCAGTGTTTTTTGCTGCAGATCTTTATGCAAAATTTCAGCTGCGTTTTGCAGTACCAGCAAAGTCTATGAGAAACCAGAATTCTCTGTTCACACATCACGGGGTTTTTTCGTTCCGTATTTTGTGCCTTGCATGGTTTTTTGGAAAATAGAGCAAGTCACTTCTTTCAGCGTTTTTTCAGCCTAAATGCCCCTGAAGATAAAGCTATGTTACATAGGGCTGTGGAGTCAGAGTCCATTTTGGTGCAGTCGGAATCGGAGTTGGAATCAAATGGACCGACTCCTAAAATATATAATAAATTGGGTACAGTAGTTCAATGCAGTTTGTGGGGAATATTTTTTTTCATAAGAATTTGGGAAAGTTATGAAATGTCCTATAAATGTCTGTCCTATTCCTGATCTAAGGGTCTAGACTTTTAGCGGAGATGAATCTGTGCTACAGTAAATTTATCACTTACACATGAGCCATATATGAGGGAGGTGGAGTCGGAGGTTTGGCTTACTGACTCCACAGCCCTGATTCACACACGTTGTGTTTTTTTCTGCTGCAAATCTGCTGCTAACTTTTCTCTGACAGGAAAAAAGCTGCGTTAAAAACACAGGTTTTGGTGCGTTTTTGCGGCGTATTTTTGACCACCCATTACTTCCTATGGGTGAAAAAACACTGCAAATAAGCAGCAAAAACAAAGGTATGTTTTCTGCTGAAAGAAGTGACATGCTCTATTTTCCAAATACGCAAGCAAGGCAGAAAATACGCAGCAAACAAAAAACAACGTGTGTGAACAGAGAATTCTGGTTTCTCATAGACTTTGCTGCAAGACGCAGCTGAAAACTTACATAAAAATCTGCTGCAAAATACGCAGCAAAACACAACATGTGTGAACATAGCCTAAGAGTGATTGCACAAGCTGCTTCTTCCTAGAAATGTCCAAAACTACTAACTATGCCCAAAGGCATATTTAGAGCTTTTTCAGACATGTTACGAAGTGCACCCTCCTGAAAAAGATGTCACGTTCAAGTCCCAAGATGAGCATTCGGAGACTTTTTGATGTTGCAGATTTTTTTCAGCATTTCTGTAACTATCACGTAAATTAGATTACTTGCGTTTTTTTCACGTTTTTTTGTCTCTTGTTGGTTTGTCATGTTTTAAATAAAGCTGCTTTGTTTTTGATACTTCCTGGTATTTGGCTTATTGATGCAGTCATGTGCGGATTACATGTGTTTTGAGTGGACATCTGCAGCAGAATCGCATTAAGAAGGCATGTGCGTGCTTTTTTACCTGAGGATTTTCCGCATCTAATGTAAGTCTATGGTAAAAATTCACACATAAAATTTTATATACCCGCAAGAGAAAGTGACGTGTTGTGGATTTTATACAAGCACCTCAGGTGAGTTTATGCTGCGTAAAAAAAAAAAAAGCACAGCGGGTATGAGACTTCTAATACTTTCGCATCAAATACTGAACATGGGAACCTAACCTAAGAGTTTTCGAGGAGGATTTCAGAAATTTCCATAAAAAGCTACTCAAAAAAAATCCTGATCCATCCTGAAGCAGTAAAAAGAAGTAACAAAAAGCTACACATGTGCACAGCAATGTCATTTTTACATTGTGGTGCATTATGATCAGTTTGTGTCAGAGCTGGGAAAAGTGTGGCCTGTGGGTCACCTCCGGCCCTCTGGCTGTTCCAGTGTGGCCCGCAGACCAAGACAGCTGAAGGATTGAAAACAGTGGCCCATGGGTCACACCATGCCCTCGCCCATTCGCCGGCTCTGCCTACTTCCCAATATCACCACTAACCGCTTCCTCCTTCTTCCACCAATCAGCGTGCGAGACAGCGGACACCATGACGTTATTACATTGCATCTACTGCGTGGAAAGTCAGTGCGCCAGAGAGAGGAGCAGAGCACTGGGAGAATAGGAGCGAGGTGAGTATGTGTTGTTTTGGGTGTTTTTTTCATACGTGTATGGGATGTTTGCATGTACACAGGGAGGCCACGTGGGGGAGCTCACACGCTACACAGGGAGGCCACGTGGGGGAGCTCACACGCTACACAGGGAGGCCACGTGGGGGAGCTCACACGCTACACAGGGAGGCCACGTGGGGGAGCTCACACGCTACACAGGGAGGCCACGTGGGGGAGCTCACACGCTACACAGGGAGGCCACGTGGGGGAGCTCACACGCTACACAGGGAGGCCACGTGGGGGAGCTCACACGCTACACAGGGAGGCCACGTGGGGGAGCTCACACGCTACACAGGGAGGCCACGTGGGGGAGCTCACACGCTACACAGGGAGGCCACGTGGGGGAGCTCACACGCTACACAGGGAGGCCACGTGGGGGAGCTCACACGCTACACAGGGAGGCCACGTGGGGGAGCTCACACGCTACACAGGGAGGCCACGTGGGGGAGCTCACACGCTACACAGGGAGGCCACGTGGGGGAGCTCATACATAGTAACATAGTCTTCCTTCAACCTTAAAAACTAAGTCCATCTAGTTCAACCCATAGCCTAACATGTTGATCCAGAGGAAGGCAATGCCTGGATCAACGCCCTATCAAGGAATCTAGTATTTATAACCTGTAATATTATACTTTTCAAGAAAGGCATCCACTCATTACAACATCATGCGGCAGAGAGTTCCATAGTCTCACTGCTCTTACAGTAAAGAATCCGCGTCTGTGATTATGATTAAACCTTCTTTCCTCCAGACGTAGAAGATGCCCCCTTGTCCCCGTCTCAGGCCTCAGAGTAAAAAGATCAGTAGAAAGGTCTTTGTACATAGTAATAAGATCACCCCTTAGGGCCCCGTCACACTAAGCGATGCAGCAGCGATCCCGACAACGATACGACCTGTCAGGGATCGTTGCTGCATCGCTAATACATCGCTGGTGAGCTGTCAAACAGGCAGGCTCACCAGCGATCAGGGGAGCAGCGACATCGTGGAAAGAATCGTTCCACGATGTCCTGCTCCCGTCACCAGCCTGCTGCAAGCAGGAGCAGGCTGGTAACTATGGTAAACATCGGGTTACTAAGTGCGCGTGTGCCCCTAGTAACCCGCTGTTTACCATGGATACCACTCTGCTACGGTGCGAGGGAGCCTCCGCGCACCGTAGCAGAGTGGTATCCATGGTAAACAGCGGGTTACTAAGTGCGTGCGTGCCCCTAGTAACCCGCTGTTTACCATAGTTACCAGCCAGATCGTTGGTCCCGCTGGTCACACACAGCGATGTGTGCTGGCCAGCGGGAGGCCAACGACCAAAAAATGGTCCAGGACACTTTGCAACGATCAGCGACCTCACAGCAGGGGCCTGATTGTTGCAAAGTGTCACACACAGCGACATCGCTGGTGAGGTCGCTGGTGAGTCACCAAAACCGTGACTCAGCAGCGATATCGCTATGTGAGACGGGGGCTTAAGCCTTCGTTTTTCCAAAGTAAATAACCCAAGTGTAATAACCTGTCTTGGTATTGCAGACCCCCCAGTCCTCTAATAACCTTGGTCGCTCTTCTCTGCACCCGCTCTAGTTCAGCTATGTCTTTCTTATACACCGGAGACCAGAACTGTACACAGTATTCTAAGTGTGGTCGCACTAATGACTTGTATAGAGGTAAAATTATGTTCTCCTCATGAGCTTCTTTTAATGCATCCCATTATTTTATTTGCCTTTGCAGCAGCAGCCTGACACTGGCCACTAAACTTGAGCTTGTCGTCCACCAATACACCCAGGTCTTTTTCAGTTACAGTTTTGCCCAGTGTTTTACAATTAAGCATATAATTATACATTTTATTTCCTCTGCCCAAGTGCATTACCTTACATTTATCCCCATTAAAGCTCATTTGCCATTTATCAGCCCAAGCTTCTAGTTTACATACGGTACACAGGGAGGCCATGTGGGGGAGCTCATAGTGTATGTGGAGGTCTCATGTATATAGGGGGGTATTTGCAGTCTCAATCGGTATATAGGGGATATCAGCATACTTAATTCTGCTCAATATTAAGTGATAATAATAGTAAATAATCATAGTTAATATTAATATTGAGCACAGATACTTTCAGCCTATTGGTTTGGCCCTCCACAATGTTCACGGTCTCTCATGTGGCCCCTCGGGGAAATGAATTGCCCACGCTTGCTTTATGTGGTGGTTGCTCTTTTTCTGGAGGAATCCGCTGAAAAGATAGTGTACACACACCCTAAATATAGGCTAATACTGGCAAATCGCAATCAGGTGACGTGTGCGCACCGCTAGTCAGGACAGTCTGCATATAACGTGGCAGCAGGATAACAGCCTGCTCCAGCATTATGACATATCTGCCCATTCCCAGATCTATTACAGAAATGTCGCCTGCTTATAGGAAGCACTATCTGTATATTATGCCACAGGAATCTGTAATGTCACCCTCAGAAGAGCACAGCAGTACATGGCAGAGAGCGATGGCCGTGACACAGGGAGCAAAGGTTGTTGTGTCTGGATTTCTTATCTGTGACATAGCTTTTACAGCCTGGCTTATCAGGCCAAGGAGACCTCATTACACATCATTCTCAGGACTGGAGACACTGGCTTCTATTTATATAGTATGTTCACAGGACATCCCATCATGGATGACCTACACAGTGGTAATAAGGCCGCTCCCATATCTGCGCATCATACACTGCTATGGAGGTTCTGGCAGATGACTAATAGTGTGTAATGTCTTACTATGTAGTAAATAGGAGCTGTGTGCACACTTCTGTATAACTCATCACACAGAATTAATGGATGTGTCACACTGAGCTTAATATAGGCCACAAGTCCTCAGAGAGGAGATGCTGCTCACAGTGGGACTGTCCCTAGGACTTAGAGGGGTTGTCCAGTGAACTCAAGTTATCAGCTAGCCACAGGATAGATGATAAATGTTTGATTGAGGGGGGGGGGGTCCGACTGGGCACTGCAGCAGTCAGAAGAGCAGGTAGTTTTATCCCTGTAAGGCCACGTTCACACACGTTCAGTCTTTTACCCCAGTATTTGTAAGCCAAAACCAGGAGCGGAACAATCAGAGGAAAAGAACAATAGAAACACGTCACCACTTCTGTATTTATCACCACCCTTACAATTACTGAGGTAAAAAACTTACCAAATTCTCAACATGTGCATGTGGCCTTACTGTTACATTCCTGGTTTTAGTTTGCAAATACTGAGGTAAAAAAACTCACCAAATACTCAACTTGTGCACATGGCCTTAAAAAAATTGGTCATCTGCACTGCCCCATTGAATAACATTGGTCTGAGTGCTGTTCATTTTGTTCACAGATAGCACTCGGACCGAAAATACGATCATGTACACGAACCTTGACAGTACGTGCATTGCACACTGTTAGGCTGTGTGCATACATTGAATATTTGGTGAGTTTTTCACCTCAGTATTTGTAAGCGAAAACCAGGAGTGGGACAGTCAGAGGAAAAGTATAATAGAATCACGTCACCACTTCTGTATTTATCACCCACTCCTGGTTTTGGCTTACAAATACTGAGGTAAAAAACCCGCCAAATACTGAACATGGCCTAAGGCTACGCTGCCACAGCGAGCTTTTGACGTTGCAGAATTTTTGCACATAATGTTAAAGTTTTGCTACTTGTGTGTTTTTCATTGCTTTTGTGTCTGTGTATTTTTAACATGCTTTTTTATCGCATTTTTCACTCTCCGGTTATTGTTTCTTGTTGGTCTGTCATGCGTTAAATAAAGTTGTTTTATTTTTTATACTTCCTGGAATTTGACAAAACTTTATAGATACAGTCATATGCAGGTTACATGTGTTTTTGGTGCATTTCTGCTGCGGAAATGGACTAAAAGCGCATGTGTGGTTTTTTCCTGCATCTTCTGCAAGTCTATGGGGAAAACCTGCACAGAACACAGTGGACCCACAAGAGAAGTTGACATGCTGCGGATTTGAAACCCGCACTGCAGGTCAGTTTACGCTGAGTAACAAAAGCAGTGGGCCTGAGGTTTCTGTACATCCCATCCACTCTGCTGAAACGGTTTATACTGTTGTATTTTTGCTGCGTTTTTGATGCAGGAAAAATATATCATGTCAGAAACGCACCCAAAGCTTATCATATGAACGTAGCCCAACAAAATGAAGCAGAGCTGGTCAGACGCCCACGTCACTCCTATCATCAGTTCTGTGCGGATTATATGTGTTTTATTGAGTCTCTGCTGTGGAAATGCAATGAAAACTCATGCTTTTTATTTGCAGATTTTTCTCATCTTATTAGAGACTACGGGGAAAATACATAAATAAAACGTATATTTACCTGCAAGAGAAATGGACATGCAGCGTAGATCAGTTTCTGCAGCGTAAAAACAAAGCTCAGTGATCAGATTTCTATTCATCTCTACATTTTACTGCATCTTAATAATCTACTTTTTTTTTTCTTCTTGAACACACTGGGAAAAACTCACCAAATACTCATGTTACCTTTTAAATACCTATGCAGAGGATTTGGGGCTTTGCATCAGTTCATTGGAACAGTGAGACAAAAAAAGCACCCAATCAGTACATCATTTAACCCTGAAAACTTCCTCTGGCAGAGTTTGCCAGTCTCATTGCTCTAACAGTAAAGTATCCTGCCTACATTGGCGCAGAAACCTCCTAGTTAGCAGATTTCCAATACGATTGCACTGCTTTTAGGATGAATTCACAGGATTCAGATTTCGGTACAGAAATCTTTGCATTTGTCCTGTTTATCTGAAAGATATAAAAAAAAAATACCAGTCTGAGAGCGCAGCAAACCTGCCCTGGAGTGGAGTAACGAATAACCATATTGCATTTTTGACTGCACTAGACACATAAGCAAAAGCTACCGCTATATGTTAGCCAGCATGACAGTGGCAATCATCACACAGGCTGCAACAGTACATGGTTTTTTTTACTACACACCGTAGGACGGGTTACAGCAGTCTGCACTGCTATCCCAGGTCTATAGACTGACACATCCACTCCAGGACAGAGGCTCAAACACTCAGCTTCTGAAGAGTTATACAAATGAATAACAAATAAATCTAGCAAGAAGTCATTATATAACTCCGAGATTATGACCAACCAACTACTGAGTGATGTACAATAAAAGATGCCAAACCCACAAAGTGCGGGTGTGACCTACTTAGAAAAGGCAGCATGACGTGAGGAATGTCACCCATCCAGCCATCACTCTGGTACCGCAATAACCATATGGGGATGGGGGAAATCCGCAAGTCCCCCTAGGTAATAGCTGAGGTTGATCAGTATAGGGGAACATTGGATGAAACCTACTACAGATTCTTCACGGTGGAGATTCTGCAGAAGAAAAATTGTGCAGCTTTTGATGCAGAAATGTGAATTTGAAGCTACAGTCACCATACACCATGCAGGAGGCAAGATCCACACTGCAGGTCCATAATCCACAGTGCTGGCGCAGTGATACACAGCGGACGTTCCTTACAGAATACCCAGATGTAAAATCTGCAACACATCCAACCGTGCGGCCATAGGTGTAGATCCACAGAGTGCCTTACTGTCGGTATTAAAGGGGTTGTCTCATCTTGGGAAAAGTGCTAGCAAAACTACCAACAATTTAGCCCTTATTACAAATCCTCTCAGGTCTCTAGAATAGAGCAATTTTTAACTCCATAGTTCACTGCTCGTTGCCCTAGTTACCAGCCACCATGCAGCTTATCAAAAGTGGCCATAGGAGCACAACAGAAACAACCTCTGCTTTAGAGCTTGTAAGCGCTGCTCCGACACATCAGTGACCCTGTGCTCTCGTGACGGTGCAGAGGCAAAGCTACCTCTGCTGGCAGCTCAGTGGGGCGCACAGTTCAGTCCAGTGGAATGACCATGCCACCGGTCCGAGCCGAAGAAAGAAGATTAGACCACCACTTTAAAGGAGTTGCCCAGCCACATGATATTGATCACCAATCTTTAGGGTAACTCATCAACATCAAATCGGTGAGGGTCTGACATCTGAACCCCCCCCAATACCAGCTGATTGTGGGAGTGCAGGGGGTCAGCCCCAACCATCTGATATTGACGGGGGACAGTTCTGTGCATTTTAATCGTCTATGACAGATCTTCTAATACCGGGTTGGCACAGAGCGGCCGCTGACACCATCCAGCCATGGTCATGTGATCCACAGAACTAATAATGAAACCTACTGACTTCCACCAATGCGTCCATTGTTCTGATGGGAAAAATGTAAAAACTACTGGAAAAATGACAAACACAATGTGTCCAGTCTTCTATCATTATTATGGCACGGTGCCCCATATCTACCTGCACTCCCAGATCTGCCGAGCGCCAGTAACCCCCAATTTATCAGTGACTCCATACATGTCAATGATCCCCTCATATCAGTGCCCCCACCCCATCTGTCACTGACCCCCACCTCTGATAGATCCCCTCATATCACTGACCCCCACCTCTCTGTAACCCCTCATTTATCAGCGACTCTGTACATGTCAGTGATCCCGACCCCCATCTGTCACTGACCCCCCTCTGATTGACCCCCTCATCTATCAGCACCCCGCAGCTCGGCTATGCCCCCCACAGTCAGGTGCAGTGCCTCACCCCGCGGGTACTTCTCGGTGCAGGCCGCCACTCTCCATGTCCGTGCCCGGTGCAGACACTTTCCATCTCACACCTCAAAACACAAACCAGCCCTACCCAAGCCACGCCCACACCACTCGTGCGTCCTACTTCCGGCAAACATGAAGACTACAAGTACCATGAGCCACCACTGAAGAAGCGTGTGTGGTGCACATGTCGGCCAGCAGGGGGCGCCTGCGTGCTCGCATTCCCTGAGCTGAGACGGCGGGGATGGGACATAATAACGTCTCGTGTCCTCTCCTCTAGGGTCTCCATGGAGATTGGAGCCGATCACCCGGCGCCGTGCGGAGCTGAGACGGAACCTGGTGCTGGACCGGTGCCCAGTTCCTGTTCCCAGTATTCCTATACAGGGGAAGGGGCTCTGGAGTTCAGCTGCTTCCATTGTCACCTCCGACAGTTCTGTGGCCCATGGTGGTGCTCAGAAGAGATTACTCACATAGGAGAGTCACATTGTAATAAATCTAGCCATAAGACCTCTACTGGTCACCTCCACACATGGCTCCCAGTCACTGCAGCGCGCCCCAACATGTCTGCCACCTACCATTGTGACTCGGTGCCCCCATTATGTCAGCTTTGGCAGTGTTCACTGTTGAGACGCATTCAGTATTGAGACCACGGCCCCACTATCAGTATTTGGTCAGTATTCGGTCAGTATTTTTTCTCAGGAGTGGGAACCAAAACCAGGAGTGGGTGATAAATGCAGAGTTGGTGACTTGTTTCTATTATACCTTTTCTCTGATTGTTCCTCACCTGGTTTCGGCTTCCACTCCTGAGAAAAAATACTGACCGAATACTGATAGTGGGGCCGTGGCCTGAGGCTGAAAAAATTGTCTTCCCAAACCGCGGGCAGCAGGAATCAGACCCTGCAGGAGTACAGCCAGGCATGCGCCTCTGAACACCAGAGCATAATATGGGGAAGCGGCCCAGAGCTGGAGACCAGACTAGTCCAGCGTGGCCCCCGGTGACTGACATGTCTCCCCTGATGTACACACATGGTAGAGACCTGTCAGCAAGAGCGGGGCCACGCTGGACTAGTCTCATCACTAGTTATAGGTCAGATCTGCAAAATATTTTTTCTCTGAAACACCGGAGTATTCCAGAGAGACAAATACCTGGCTGCAACTGTGCAGGATCTGGTTCATGCTGCTTGTGATACATACTGATTAATACCATCAGGCTTTTATTATTAGCTGTAGTGCTGCACCTTGTTATTGGCTTTTTTGCTTTTTTCTTTAAAGACTTTATTTTCTGAGATACTTATATTGGTGCTCACAGATTCCTAATTAGAACAGAATGACTGGAGGTGTGAAGGATTGTACTTACATGTTTGGCCAGACCACAGTGCACCGAGCAGCCGGACTTATTTTGAACAGTAAGGCCATGTTCCCACATTCAGTATTTGATAGCTTTTTACCTCAGTATTATAAGCCAAAACCAGGAGTGGAACAGTCAGAGGAAAAGTATAATAGAAACACGTCACCACTTCTGTATTTATCACCCACTCCTGGTTTTGGCTCACAGATACTGAGGTAAAAAACTCAATGTGTGCACGTGGCCTTATTCTGTGCTGACAGACATTTGGTGCATCATGGCGGGGCCAAACATTTTTTAACTACACTTTCCCACCTACTTGTTTTCCCTCTATCTCCACCCTTGTCTGGCTCTATCAAGACAGAGCTGTCAATTAAAGAAGAGGAGGGTGGAGATAGTGGGAAAACAAGCAGATATAAAATAACAAAACTGGTCCTCACCTTCCCTGGGTGCAGCACTCGTTCTTCGCCCCTGCTCCAGTCCCGGTGTTTTGACTACAGCAGTGTCCTCCGGTCCACACAGCACATCACTGCTCTAGTCAGTCTCTGAGCTCTGTGTTCATGCACTGAGGCCGACAGTAATGATGCTGGATAAAGTGGTGCCGCACACTGTTGACAGCACATCGACACTATCGTTAAAGAACCGGGATCGGAGCAGCAGCGGTGAGGGCCCGACGCCCTGATGTGCAGCTCTCGGCAGTGACGGGTACACGTTACATGCAGCTATGCAGTTCACAGTTATATCCGTCTGCTATTGTTGGAGCTACTGGGGGTTGAACCAATCTGGTATTGCTAAATTATCCAAGAGGTAGGTCAACAATATTGTATGACCAGAAGACCTCTTTAACAGAATTTCCTACGATAATGCTTAAAGTTATGGTAAATCAGAGTTTTTTACCTCACAGATCACACCACAAAATAAAATGCCAAAAAATGTTACTTTTCTTCCAGCACTTTACCTTTATAATGTGAATCATACACATGTAATCTGTATAAGCAGAAGGGAGTAAGCGGCTACCAGACACCTGTGGCAACAGCTTATCTCCGCTAGGACGAAAAGGGTCAGGTATTGAAGTAGATGCCCACAACATAGATATGGATGACTGATCCTTAAAGAGTTATTCCCATCTTCATAGATGGGTATTGTTGGATAGTGGTTGTAAAAACAAGTACTTTTGCAATTTTGTTAAAATTTGCAGCCGTTCTTGCGATATTTATGCACCACTCCAGCGTTTTTTTTATTGCAGCGTTGGAGTGGTGCCACTAACGTAAGATCCCTGCACCTAGTATTATACTCACCACCCGCCGTCTTCAGCTTTTCCTAGCGCTGCTCCAGTCCTGCACCTCCATCTTGTGACCCCAAATTCTGACTTTCTTCTGGTCAGTCAGACGTAATGGTCAGAACTTAGCTCTCAATGCAAATCTATGAAAGCCAGAATGAGGGTCTCATAGACTTGCATTGAAAAGTGACCTCCGGCTCACCCAGCAAACACTGGAGCTGCCGACCAGTATTGGTAATCCAAAACCAGGCGTGGGTGATAAATACAGAAGTGGGAACGTATTTCTATTACACTTTTCCTCGGATTGTTCCACTCCTGGTTTTCGCTTACACATACTGATGTAAAAAACTCACCAAATACTGAATGTGGCCTAAATCTAGGTGCAGGGGCCTTACATTACTAGCACCACTCCAGCACTGCAATAAAAAACCCGCTGGAGTGGTGCTTTAACGATTATGTGCAGCTCATTGCCCTGGAGACCGACCAATGCTATTCTCTAGCTCGTAAACACTGCTCTGAAACTGACCAGGATAACGGCATGCTCCAGTCATCCTAACCATATTCAAAACAGTACTTACAAACTCCATAAAGAAAGTTTGTAAGCACTGTGCATGTTTGGCCAACAAATATGGTCGTTGGTGTTGCAACGAGCTATATAGAAAAGTGTTAATATCTCAAAAAATGTTATTACAGGGAACACCTATCACCAGCAAAAATGCTATTAACCTGCTTAATTTGCAGGTTAATAGCGTCACTAACCTGCCCAGTGCCTGCACGTAGTCTAATGCTGCAGGGAGAAAATTAACTTTATTGCTGGTGGCAGAATTCAGTTTAAGGCTATGTGCCCACGATGCAGAAATGAAGCGGAAAATTTCTGCATGTCCTTGCCTGGAAAAACGCATGCGGAATTTCACACGCGTTTTTCGCACGTTTTTGAGGCGTTTTGGACATGCGGATTTGCCATGCGTTTTTCTAATGCATTGAAGAAGGCAATTCCGCATGCGTAAACGCACAAATAATGGACATGCTGCAGATTTTTTCGACACTACAAAAACGCTGCGGAAAATTCCGCAGCATGGGCATTGAACTTGCGGAATGTCATTGGGGATCATGGGGCACGGATTACCAAGCGTTTAAGGCTATGTGCCCACGTTGCATTTATGAAGCAGAAAATTTCTGCTTCATTTCTGCAAGTCCTCTCCCGGAAAAACGCATGCGGAATTCCGCACGCGTTTATCGCGCATTTTTCGCGCGTTTATCACGCGTTTTCCTCATGCGGAATTGCCTTGCGTTTTTTATGCATTGGACAAAGGCAATTCTGCATGCGGAAACGCAAAATTAAATGACATGCTGCGGATTTTTGAACGCAGCATAAACGCTGCGGAAAAATCCGCAGCATGGGCATTGACATTGCGGAATGCCATTGGGGACCATGGGGTGCGGATATACATGCGTTTTTCAAGCGTTTACGCTGCGGAAATTCCGCAGCATATACGCTTGAAAAATGCTACGTGGGCACACAGCCTTACAAGCATTTACGCTGCGCAAATTCCGCAGCAAAAACGCTTGAAAAACGCATCGTGGGCACAGGAGCAGTGCAGGTTCATTCACTGCTTTGAGTATACAGAGTGGTGGCTGTAAGCGCACCCCCGGCCCTGACTGACGCTCCCTCTGCATTGGGGCCGGCCATCAGTCAGGGCCAGGGGCGCAGTTACAGCAGCCACTCTGTATACTCAGAGCAGTGACTGAACCAGCGCCGTCCTTGTGACTGAAACCGAATGCTGCCAGGGAAAATAAAGTCAATTTTCTCCCCGCAGCGTTAGGCTACGTGCACGTTAGTAACCTACAGATTAACTCCATATCTGCAGGTAAACCCCTTTACCACCTTGGACGTATGAGTACATCCCAGGTCTCCTCCCCCTGTTTGGTGCGGGCTCCGGCACTGAGCCCACATCTTTTCCAGCACATGACAGCTGATCTGTTCAGCTGTCATGTGCCCCTAAACAGCCGCGGGTGGAATCACGATCCACCTGCAGCTGTTAACATGTTAAATTCTACTGTCAAACTCCGACAGCGGCATTTAACATGGCCACGCCGGAAGCGTGTCATAAGACCCACCCATCGGCGCCCGTCACTTGGTCACAGGTGGGTTAGCTTGACAACCCGGTGTCTGTAGGGGACTCCTGTGGCACCACCCAGCGGTTGGTGTTCATACCAGATGAGCACTTTTGTTACACATAGAGCTGGAGCTATGCTATGTGTAACACAAGCGATCAAATGATTGCAGCTTCTAGTCTCCCATGGAGACTATTGAAGAATGTGAAAAGTAAAAAAAAATGTTATTAAAATAATTAAAAAAAACTAAAAGTTTAAATCAACCCCCTTTTGCCCCATTCTAAATAAAACAATTAAAAAAAAATAAAAAATACACATATTTGGTATCACCAGGTTCAGAATCGCCCGATCTATCAATATAAAAAAAAAAGAGTTATCCTATCGGTAAGTGGCGTAACAAGAAAAAAAATTAAAGTGCCAGAATTATGTTTTTTTGGTCACCGCAACATAGCAATAAAATGCAATAACGGGCGATCAAAACATCGGATCTACCCCAAAATGGTATAAATAAAAACGTCAGCTCGGCGCGCAAAAAATAAGCCCTCACCCAGCCCCAGATCCTGGAAAATGGTGTCATTTTTTTTTTTAAGAAAACTTTGGATTTTTTTTTCATCACTTAAATAAAAAGAACCTATACATGTTTGGTGTCTACGAACTCGTAATGACCTGGACAATCATAATGGCAGATCAGTTTTAGCATTCAGTGAACGTGGTAAAAAAAAAACTATTGTGGACTAGCAATTTCACCGCATGTGGAATCTATAGGCCATTTATGGTTCATCCAGTCATTATGCCATATGTACAGTACAGACCAAAAGTTTGGACACACCTTCTCATTTAAAGATTTTTCTGTTCTTTCATGACTATGAAAATTGTACAGTCACACTGAAGGCATCAAAACTATGAGTTAACACATGTGGAATTATATACTTAACAAAGTGTGAAACAACTGAAAATATGTCTTATATTCTAGGTTCTTCAAAGTAGCCACCTTTTGCTTTGATGACTGCTTTGCACACTCTTGGCATTCTCTTGATGAGCTTCAAGAGGTAGTCGCCGGAAATGGTCTTCCAACAATCTTGAAGGAGTTCCCAGAGATGCTTAGCACTTGTTGGCCCTTTTGCCTTCACTCTGCGGTCCAGCTCACCCCAAACCATCTCGATTGGGTTCAGGTCTGGTGACTGTGGAGGCCAGGTCATCTGGCGTAGCACCCCATCACTCTCCTTCTTGGTCAAATAGCCCTTACACAGCCTGGAGGTGTGTTTGGGGTCATTGTCCTGTTGAAAAATAAATGATAGTCCAACTAAATGCAAACCGGATGGAATAGCATGCCGCTGCAAGATGCTGTGGTAGCAATGCTGGTTCAATATGCCTTCAATTTTGAATACATCCCCAACAGTGTCACCAGCAAAGCACCCCCACACCATCACACCTCCTCCTCCATGCTTCACGGTGGGAACCAGGCATGTAGAGGCCATCCGTTTACCTTTTCTGCGTCGCACAAAGACTCAGTGGTTGAAACCAAAGAACTCAAATTTGGACTCATCAGACCAAAGCACAGATTTCCACTGGTCTAATGTCCATTCCTTGTGTTCTTTAGCCCAAACAAGTCTTTTCTGCTTGTTGCCTGTCCTTAGCAGTGGTTTCCTAGCAGCTATTTTACCATGAAGGCCTGCTGCACAAAGTCTCCTCTTAACAGTTGTTGAAGAGATGTGTCTGCTGCTAGTACTCTGTGTGGCATTGACCTGGTCTCTAATCTGAGCTGCTGTTAACCTGCGATTTCTGAGGATGGTGACTCGGATAAACTTATCCTCAGAAGCAGAGGTGACTCTTGGTCTTCCTTTCCTGGGGCGGTCCTCATGTGAGCCAGTTTCTTTGTAGCGCTTGATGGTTTTTGCAACTGCACTTGGGGACACTTTCAAAGTTTTCCGAATTTTTCGGACTGACTGACCTTCATTTCTTAAAGAAATGATGGCCACTCATTTTTCTTTACTTAGCTGCTTTTTTCTTGCCATAATACAAATTATAACAGTCTATTCAGTAGGACTATCAGCTGTGTATCGACCATACTTCTTCACAGCACAACTGATGGTCCCAACCCCATTTATAAGGCAAGAAATCCCACTTATTAAACCTGACAGGGCACACCTGTGAAGTGAAAACCATTTCTGGTGACTACCTCTTGAAGCTCATCAAGAGAATGCCAAGAGTGTGCAAAGCAGTCATCAAAGCAAAAGGTGGCTACTTTGAAGAACCTAGAATATAAGACATATTTTCAATTGTTTCACACTTTTTTGTTAAGTATATAATTCCACATGTGGTAATTCATAGTTTTGATGCCTTCAGTGTGAATGTACAATTTTCATAGTCATGAAAATACAGAAAAATCTTTAAGTGAGAAGGTGTGTCCAAACTTTTGGTCTGTACTGTATATATATATATACGGCCCTTTTCAGTGTCTGTCACGGATTGGTTCTAAGAGCAAACATGTCTGACATGGTCTCATTCGTCTCACTCAATATAAGCAAACAAATCACTGAGCTTTCTTGGCTGTTTATTTGTGTACATATAAAGCATCTAGTTTATAGGGAAGAGGCCTAAGAATAAACACATTCGCCACACTCAAAATGGCCGCCAGCTTCCGCCGTTGCCCAGGACCTTTATGCGTCCGGCTGGAAACATCACTGTGACTACAGAGTTCCGCGTGCGGCAGGAAGCGGCGGCGGGAGTGCGGAGGAATGTTATGCGGGAAGCGGAAGTGGCGGGGAGAGGAGCACAGGGACGATGAACAACAAATTTGATGCGTGAGTGCGGGGCTTGGAGCAATGACAGAGCGCAGTGGTCACTGGCCGAGCCCTCGTGGGGTGGGCGGTTAGGTGGCAGACAGCAGCCATGGCAGCGTGCGCTGATGTGGAGCATTGCATGGCAGGATGGTGCGGGTGTGTACTTACAGTGACCGCGGTTATACCGAGGTGGTCAGATCTGCTGGCCGATATCTGACTGATTCTGATAACATCACACATTGAGGGATAATTTATTATTATTGGAATTTGTTGTGATTAGAGCAGAAATGACACATGGACGGCAGTGGTGACACCAGAGAACAACAGCAGATCAGGGCTATAGGCTGACACCCCTCCTGGTGAGCTCTGCAGTCCTGTGCCCTTCCTGATGCTTGCGCCCCCGCTCACAGACCAGTCGCGTCTTCTGGCGCCCCGCTCGCTGACCAGTCGCGTCTTCTGGCGCCCCGCTCGCTGACCAGCCGCGTCTTCTGGCGCCCCCGCTCGCTGACCAGCCGCGTCTTCTGGCGCCCCCGCTCGCTGACCAGCCGCGTCTTCTGGCGCCCCCGCTCGCTGACCAGCCGCGTCTTCTGGCGCCCCCGCTCGCTGACCAGCCGCGTCTTCTGGCGCCCCCGCTCGCTGACCAGCCGCGTCTTCTGGCGCCCCCGCTCGCTGACCAGCCGCGTCTTCTGGCGCCCCCGCTCGCTGACCAGCCGCGTCTTCTGGCGCCCCCGCTCGCTGACCAGCCGCGTCTTCTGGCGCCCCCGCTCGCTGACCAGCCGCGTCTTCTGGCGCCCCCGCTCGCTGACCAGCCGCGTCTTCTGGGGCCCCCGCTCGCTGACCAGCCGCGTCTTCTGGCGCCCCCGCTCGCTGACCAGCCGCGTCTTCTGGGGCCCCCGCTCGCTGACCAGCCGCGTCTTCTGGCGCCCCCGCTCGCTGACCAGCCGCGTCTTCTGGCGCCCCCGCTCACAGAGCAGCCGCGTCTTCTGGCGCCCCCGCTCACAGAGCAGCCGCGTCTTCTGGCGCCCCCGCTCACAGAGCAGCCGCGTCTTCTGGCGCCCCCGCTCACAGAGCAGCCGCGTCTTCTGGCGCCCCCGCTCACAGAGCAGCCGCGTCTTCTGGCGCCCCCGCTCACAGAGCAGCCGCGTCTTCTGGCGCCCCCGCTCACAGACCCGGCACGTCTTCTGTCACCTGATGCCCCCTTCACTGACAGTTGGAAAAGTTTTCCATGAAGTTGTACAGTGGGCGAGAAAGCAAACCCTCCACGAGACAGATGGGCCGAATCTGCCGTCATCCACAAGCTTATTTTCTATACACTGGGCAGTTCTCCCCAAAATTGTTCACGTTAACCCTTTCAGGATCTGGCTATATTATCATTTTTCCACTTCTTCCGATGTACAATACAAAGTTATATTGTGGTACCGTGTTAGCCAGATAAATCGATGTAAAGCCATACCTTTATTTTTCCATAGTTGTCTTGATTTTTGGGGGACGTATTGTAGATTTGAGTCACTATATTCTTTTTGCCATTTAGGCCATGTTGCAGATTTGCTGCTTTTTTGCCATGCAAATTTGCTAGCAAAACCTGAAGCAATCCTGATGCCAGCAAAGTGAACGAGAAACCTGAAGTGTCATGAATGCATTGCTTATTTGTGACGTGCGGAAAACAACCTGCAGCGTGTCAATTCTCTGTGCGGCTTTCACCATTGACTTCACTCAAATCAGTCAAAAACACACCAAAACCGCGCGTTTTTAGGCTGTCTGCCCACGATGCATTTTTTAAGCGTTTCCGCAGCCGCAAAAACACTGCAGAAATGCTTAAAAAACGCATGGTAGAAGGCCTGCCATGTTCCCCAATGATAATCCGCATGTGCTGTGCACATGCTGCGGAAATTTCCACTGTGGGTTATCATTGCGGAAAAAAATGCAGCACTACCAATTATTTTGCAGAAGTGCGCTCCTCCTCGCATGCCGACAGTTTGCTATGTACTGAAGGACCTGTGCTGACGTCATAGTCATGTGACGGGTCACGCGACGCTGACGTCTGCAGGTCCTTCAATGTAACGCAGCCGGGACGGTGAAGCAAGACAGCGCGGGCCGTCTAGGGTAAGTATAGATTTATTTTGTACCATTCTTTCGGTCACACTATATAAATCCATGCTGTTTGCATGGATTTATATAGTGTGACCAAGTTGACAAGCACTTTCCAAGTGATGCTAAAATCGCTTGGAAAGCGCTTGTCAACCCGCATGCAAAAAGACATGTGAAGAACGCTTCACTTCCGCATGTACAATCCGCATGCGTTTTTTCTGCCAGGGAGATGCAGAAACGCTCAGGAAAAAATCCGGAGCATTTCTGCATCGTGGGCACATAGCCTTACAGCTGCATTTTTCCTGCCAAGAGATGCAGAAATGGTGCAGAAATTTTACTCAACATGTGCACATAGCCTTAGGCTACATTCACAAGCTCAGTATATGGTCAGTATTTTAAATCAGTATTTGTAAGCCCAAACCAGGAGTGGGTGATAAATACAGAAGTGGTGACTAGTGTTGAGCGATACCTTCCGATATCAGGAAATATCGTATCGGATTGGATCGGGCCGATACCCAAAAAGTATCGGATATCGCCGATTCCGATACCGGAAACCAATGCAAGTCAATGGGACACAAATATCGGAATGAAAATAAACCCTTTCTTTCCTTGTAGGTTAATTCTACATGAAGTAAAACAACTAAGAATAATGTAGAATGACATGAAAAGCCGGCAATTCATCAGCGGCATACACCGGTACCCGACAATTTACAACAGAAAGAATAGAGCTTCACACATAGATTAGATAGATAGAAACATGTCAATCACATATATAAGAAGTACAGTGACAGTGTTGCTTACAGAACTTGTCATTTAGTGTAAAGGATTTATTAAAAAAAATATTAGTGTTTTCGTGCACCGTCTCTTTAAAAAAGCCGGCCGGCAATTCAGCATCTGTACCCGACAGTTTATAACAGACAGAATAGAGCTTCACACATAGATTAGATAGATAGAAACATGTCAGTCACATATATATGAAGTACAGTGACAGTGTTGCTTACTGTACTTGTCATTTAGTGTAAAGGATTTATAAAAAAAAATATTAGTGTTTTCGTGCACCGTCTCTTTAAAAAAGCCGGCCGGCAATTCAGCATCTGTACCCGACAGTTTATAACAGACAGAATAGAGCTTCACACATAGATTAGATAGATAGAAACATGTCAGTCACATATATATGAAGTACAGTGACAGTGTTGCTTACTGTACTTGTCATTTAGTGTAAAGGATTTATTAAAAAAAATATTAGTGTTTTCATGCACCGTCTCTTTAAAAAAGCCGGCCGGCAATTCAGCAGCGGTACCCGACAATTTATAACAGAAAGAATAGAGCTTCACACATAGATTAGATAGATAGAAACATGTCAGTCACATATATATGAAGTACAGTGACAGTGTTGCTTACTGTACTTGTCATTTAGTGTAAAGGATTTATTTAAAAAAATAATAGTGTTTTCATGCACCGTCTCTTTAAGAAAGCCGGCCGGCAATTCAGCATCTGTACCCGACAATTTAGAATAGAAAGAATAGAGAATCACACATAGATTAGATAGATAGAAACATGTCAGTCACATATATATGAAGTACAGTGACAGTGTTGATTACTGTACTTGTCATTTAGTGTTAAAATAAAGGATTTATTTTTAAAAAAATTGGCGTGGGGTTCCCCTTAATTTTAGGCTCTAGCGGAGGTTAAGCAGACAGCTGTGGCAAATGTTTGAAGCCTGGGAAGGGGGTAATACCCACGGAGCTTCCCAGGCTACTAATATCAGCCCCCAGCTGAATACCTAGCCTTTACTAGCTATTAAAATGGGGGAACCCCCCCAAAAAAATAACGTGGGGTCCCCCCTAATTTAATAGCTAGCACAGGCTAGGCAGACAGCTGGGGGCTGATATTAATAGCCCAGGAAGGGTGCCATGAATATTGGCCCCCTCCCAGGCTAGAAACACCAGCCGTCAGCCGCCCCAGAAATGGCGCATCCATAGGATGCGCCAATTCTGGCACTTAGCCTCGCTCTTCCACGCTGCCCTGGTGCGGTGGCAGGGGGTAATAGGGTTGGGGTTGATGTCAGCTTATAATGCCAGCTGACATCAAGCCCAGGTTAGTAATGGAGAGGCGTCTATAAGACACCCCCATTACTAACCCCATAGTCAAAGTTAAAAGAAAACACAAACACCCAGAGTAAAGTCCTTTAATTGAAATAAAGACACAATTCTTTATTGTTCTAAATTAAACCATACTTACCATCACGCCCATTCCAGCTGAAGCCAACGATCTCCTGCAATAAAAGAAAAATAATAAAGCAACCTCATCCTTACCTTTCCATGGTTCCCAGGACAGCTTCAGCTCTGCTACATCGAGATGACAGGCTGGACCACAGCAGAAAACTGCCATTCAGCCTGTCATCCCGCAGACACTGAGAAGCGCAGGCATGCTTGCGCTCCTCAGTGTCTCTCTGTGACGTCATCCAGATGAGCCGAGTTCATGTCCAATGAACTCAGCTCACCTCATGCACGTCACTGACAGCGTGGGAAAATTCTCACGCTGAAGTGCTGAGTGCAGGAGAATTTTCCCACGCTGTCAGTGACGTACATGAGGTGAGCTGAGTTCATTGGACATGACCTCGGGTCATCTGGATGCCGTCACAGCCAGACACTGAGGAGTGGAAGTATGCCTGCGCTTCTCAGTGTCTGCGGGATGACAGGATGGATGGCATCGTTCTGCTGCGGTCCAGCCTGTCATCTCGATGTAGCAGAGCTGATGTGTCGTGGGAGCCATGGAAAGGTAAGGATGATGTTGCTTTATTATTTTACTTTTATTGCAGGAGATCGTTGGCTTCAGCTGGAATGGGCGTGACGGTAAGTATGGTTTAATTTAGAACAATAAAGAATTGTGTGTTTATTTCAATTAAAGGACTTTTTTCTGGGTGTTGTGTTTTTTTAAATACTTTACTAGAAATTCATGGTGGTCATGTCTAATATTGGCGTGACCCCATGAATTTTGGGCTTAGGGCCAGCTGATAATGCCAAGCTGGCCCTAACCCCTTCATTACCCAGTGAGCCACCGCACCAGGGCCCTGGATGAGTTGGGTACAGCGCCAGAAGATGGCGCTTCTATGAACGCGCCATTTTCTGGGGCGGCTGCGGACTGCAATTTGCAGCGGGGGGGGGCCCAGAAAGCTTGGGTCTCCCTGCGCTGCGGATTCCAGCCCCCAGCTGCCTAGTTGTATCTGGCTGGGCACAAAAATAGGGCGAAGCCCCACGCATTTTTTTTTTTTAAATTATTTCATGAAATTCATGGAATAATTAAGAAAAAAAGGGCTTCCCTATATTGTTGTGTCGGGCCAGGTACAAATAGGCAGCTGGTGGTTGGGGGCAGCCTGTTCCTGCCTGCTGTACCTGGCTGGACACAAATATAGGGCGAAGCCCCACGTCAATTTTTTTTAAAATCCTTTATTTTAACACTAAATGACATTTGAGGAGTTAATAAAGATGCAGTCCCTAAATTATTATTTATTTTTTAATTAATTTTTCCCAAAACTTTTGACGTGGGCTTCGCCATATTTTTGTATGCCAGCCAGGTACAGCATCCAGCTTCTATGAACGCGCCATTTTCCGGGGTGGCTGCGGACTGCAATTTTCAGCGGGGGGGGGGCAGAAAGCTTGGGCCTCCCTGCGCTGCAGATTCCATCCCCCAGCTGCCTAGTTGTACCTGGCTGGACACAAAAATAGGGAGAAGCTTCACGTATTTTTTTTTTTTAATTATTTCATGAAATTCATGAAATAATTAAGAAAAAAAGGGCTTCCCTATATTGTTGTGTCCAACCAGGTACAAATAGGCAGCTGGTGGTTGGGGGCAGCCCGTTCCTGCCTGCTGTACCTGGCTGGACACAAATATAGTGCGAAGCCCCACGTCAATTTTTTTTAAATCATTTCAGGAAATTCATGAAATAATTAAAAAAAATTGACGTGGGGCTTCGCCCTATATTTGTGTCCAGTCAGGTACAGCAGGCAGGAACGGGCTGCCCCCAACCACCAGCTGCCTATTTGTACCTAGCCGGACACAACAATATAGGGAAGCCCTTTTTTTCTTAATTATTCCATGAATTTCATGAATTTAAAAAAAAAAAAACGTGGAGCTTCGCCCTATTTTTGTGTCCAGCCAGGTACAACTAGGCAGCTGGGGGCTGGAATCTGCAGCGCAGGGAGGCCCAAGCTTTCTGGGCCCCACCCGCTGTAAATTGCAGTCCGCAGCCGCCCCGGAAAATGGCGCGTTCATAGAAGCGCCATCTTCTGGCGCTGTACCCAACTCATCCAGGGCCCTGGTGCGGTGGCTCACTGGGTAATAAAGGGGTTAAGGCCAGCTTGGCATTATCAGCTGGCCCTAAGCCCGAAATTCATGGGGTCACGCCAATATTAGACATGACCACCATGAATTTCTAGTAAAGTATTTAAAAAAAACACAAACACCCAGAAAAAAGTCCTTTAATTGAAATAAACACACAATTCTTTATTGTTCTAAATTAAACCATACTTACCATCACGCCCATTCCAGCTGAAGCCAACGATCTCCTGCAATAAAAGAAAAATAATAAAGCAACCTCATCCTTACCTTTCCATGGCTCCCACGACGGCTCCAGCTCTGCTACATCGAGATGACAGGCTGGACCGCAGCAGAACGCTGCCATCCAGCCTGTCATCCCGCAGACACTGAGAAGCGCAGGCATACTTCCACTCCTCAGTGTCTGGCTGTGACGGCATCCAGATGAGCCGACAATGAACTCGGCTCACCTCATGTACGTCACTGACAGCGTGGGAGAATTCTCCTGCACTCAGCGCTTCAGCGTGAGAATTTTCCCACGCTGTCAGTGACGTGCATGAGGTGAGGTCATGTCCAATGAACTCGGCGCACCTCATGCACGTCACTGACAGCGTGGGAAAATTCTCACGCTGAAGCGCTGAGTGCAGGAGAATTTTCCCACGCTGTCAGTGACGTGCATGAGGTGAGCTGAGTTCATTGGACATGACCTCGGCTCATCTTTATGCCGTCACAGCGAGACACTGAGGAGCGCAAGCATGCCTGCGCTTCTCAGTGTCTGCGGGATGACAGGCTGGATGGCAGCGTTCTGCTGCGGTCCAGCCTGTCATCTCGATGTAGCAGAGCTGAAGCTGTCCTGGGAACCATGGAAAGGTAAGGATGAGGTTGCTTTATTATTTTACTTTTATTGCAGGAGATCGTTGGCTTCAGCTGGAATGGGCGTGACGGTAAGTATGGTTTAATTTAGAACAATAAAGAATTGTGTCTTTATTTCAATTAAAGGACTTTTTTCTGGGTGTTTGTGTTTTTTTTAAATACTTTACTAGAAATTCATGGTGGTCATGTCTAATATTGGCGTGACCCCATGAATTTCGGGCTTAGGGCCAGCTGATAATGCCAAGCTGGCCTTAACCCCTTTATTACCCAGTGAGCCACCGCACCTGGGCCCTGGATGAGTTGGGTACAGCGCCAGAAGATGGCGCTTCTATGAACGCGCCATTTTCCGGGGCGGCTGCGGACTGCAATTTGCAGCGGGTGGGGCCCAGAAAGCTTGGGCCTCCCTGCGCTGCGGATTCCAGCCCCCAGCTGCCTAGTTGTACCTGGCTGGACACAAAAATAGGGCGAAGCCCCACATAATTTTTTTTTAATTATTTCATGAATTTCCTGAAATAATTAAAAAAAAATTGACGTGGGGCTTTGCACTATATTTGGGTCCAGCCAGGTACAGCAGGCAGGAACGGGCTGCCCCCAACCACCAGCTGCCTATTTGTACCTGGTTGGACACAACAATATAGGGAAGCCCTTTTTTCTTAATTATTCCATGAATTTCATGAAATAATTAAAAAAAAAAAAAACGTGGAGCTTCTCCCTATTTTTGTGTCCAGCCAGGTACAACTAGGCAGCTGGGGGATGGAATCTGCAGCGCAGGGAGGCCCAACCTTTCTGCCCCCCCCCCCGCTGAAAATTGCAGTCCGCAGCCGCCCCGGAAAATGGCGCGTTCATAGAAGCTGGATTCTGTACCTGGCTGGCATACAAAAATATGGCGAAGCCCACGTCAAAAGTTTTGGGAAAAATTAATTAAAAAATAAATAATAATTTAGGGACTGCATCTTTATTAACTCCTCAAATGTCATTTAGTGTTAAAATAAAGGATTTATTTAAAAAAAAAATGGCGTGGGATCCCCCATAATTTTAGTCTCTAGCGGAGGTTAAGCAGACGGCTGGGGCAGATGTTTGAAGCCTGGGAAGGGGGTAAAACCCACGGAGCTTCCCAGGCTTCTAATATCAGCCCCCAGCTGAATACCTAGCCTTTACTAGCTATTAAAATGGGGGACCCCCCCCAAAAAAATGACGTGGGGTCCCCCCTATTTTAATAGCTAGCAAAGGCTAGGCAGACAGCTGGGGGCTGATATTAATAGCCCAGGAAGGGTGCCATGAATATTGGCCCCCTCCCAGGCTAGAAACACCAGTCGTCAGCCGCCCCAGAAATGGCGCATCCATAGGATGCGCCAACTCTGGCACTTAGCCTCGCTCTTCCACGCTGCCCTGGTGCGGTGGCAGGGGGTAATAGTGGTGGGGTTCATGTCAGCGCCAGCTGCCATGAAGCCCAGGTTAGTAATGATGGGCGTCTATAAGACACCCCCATTACTAACCTACAAAGTGTTAAAAAGAAAAAACACACTACACCCAGAAAAAAATAATTTATTTGAAATAAAACACACAATTTTATTTAATTCTTAGTTTACTAAAAATAATAGTTACCTGTCCACGTTCCTGCGCTGATCTCCCATGCACAGCTGTCACATCTGGAGATGGTGACAGCTGTGCATGGCTGCTGTAAGCTCACGCTGCCGGGAACACGTCCGCTCCCGGCAGCGGGAGCCACTGACTGAGGTCACCGGAGTGCATTCAGGCAGCGCAGCTCCGGAGACCTCCTTTACGGCACTGCTGTACCGTGGGAATTTCTCACGATACAGCAGGGCCGTAAAGGAGCTAACCGGAGCAGCGCTGCCTGAACTCCGGTGAACCCTTACGGCCCCGTCATTCTAGCGGCGGCAGCGGTTCAGAGCGGTCACATTCTATGTGGCTGCTCTGAACTGGAGATCTTCGTGGGACACTCGTGGACTGCTACGGAGGGGTAAGGATAAGGTTGTGGTTTATTATTTTATATTTTATTACAGGAGATCGATGGCTTCGGGGAATTAGGTGTCTAGGTGAGTATAGGTGTAGTTTTTTATTTTTTACTTTATTTTAGGTGGCGATCGGCGGGGACAGATAATGTATGAACTTATTTATTGTAGGCAACCACTGGCCACCAATGACGTGTATTTAACATTTATTGGGGACACAGTAGGGCAATTTAAATAGCAGGATCAGGCTGATGGGAACTACTGCTCCCATCGAGCTGATCCTGCTGGCAGGAGTGGACGGGGGACAGACATAGGCCGATGGGAGTAGTAGTGTCACATCGGCCTATGTCTGCCTGCACGCACACACCCGCACACACACCCCGCACACACACCCCGCACACACACTAATCATGACGGGTCTGGGAGGTGAGGCTGACCTGTGCGGCCGTGGGAAAGTTCATGTGAGTTCATGCAGTCAAGCATGAACTCACATGAACCCTCTGAGGGCAACGCTGCGACTTCAAATGAACAGCTGATCGGCATCACCTGATACCTCAGCTGTTCATTTGAAATAACCGGCGGGAAAGCCGGCGGTGAAGTCTTTTCACTGCCGGCTTCCCCGCCCGGGTCCTTCACTCCCCGCTCCTTGGTGCTGCGCTCCCCGCCCGGTCCTAACTTACGATCGGGATGGGAGGTGGCGAGGGGAGCGGAGGATCGGGGTCGGAGGCTGCGGGGAAGCAGTATGGGGCTGTGTGATTGTTTAAAAGCCGGCGGCTTTTTACCGCGCGCCAGCTTTTAAACAATCAGGAGAATTCTCCCCCGCTGGGATGGCATTCTGATGACAGGCTGGATCGCGCTGCCATCCAACTTGTCATCCTTCACAGACACTGCAGAGCGCAGGCATTATGGGAACTTCCGATTCCGGTATCCGATATTGTAAAAGTATCGGAATTAAGTATCGGAATTCCGATACCGCGAATATCGGCCGATACCCGATATTACAGTATCGGAATGCTCAACACTAGTGGTGACGTGTTTCCATTATACTTCTCCTCTGATTGTTCCACTCCTGGTTTTGGCTTACAAATACTGATGGAGAATACTAAAAAATACTGAACGTGTGAACGTGGCCTTAATGTTTGGAAAAGCAGGAATTAAAATTCCAATTGTGGTGGAAAAAATGCAATTCCACCATTGTTTTTTGGGGGGTTTGTTTTTATGGCATACATTGTGGGGTAGAAGTGACCTAGTAACGTGATTGTTCAGCTATATTTACCAGATGCAGCAAATATGCTTGTTATTTTCTTTATTTTTGGAAGGAAAACATGAATCAAATTTTATTTTCTTAAATATTTTAAAATTTTTAGGACTTTACACCATATTTCAGTCTCCATAGGGAATGTGCACCGCCAATTGTATGATTGCTGGTACAATATACAACGATATTGCAGTGATTGGTACTAATCATGGCCTCCTACAGGAGCACCAAAAGGATGACCCAGGGACCTTCAGCAGGCCTGGGCAACCCATCATCTCTACACTATGTTGTCATGGGGGAAAAAGCAGACAGTGGGCACCCAAATGGATGCCTCATCAGAGATGGACAGTGAAATTTTAAAGGTTTTGTCTCATGTTTGTAAATAATTAAAATTGCAGAGTGCTTGTAAAAACAAGCAACTTTGCAATTTACATTATATTAATATTCCTCCCTGTTCTCAAGAACGGAGAGATTTTTAATATTATAGTTTACAGCTTATTGCCAAGGGCCCCTCTGCAATGGCCAGTTTCCTAGGCAAGGACTGCGCGCTAGAAAGCCGTTTGCTATACATGCTGCGGCAGAGTCGAAGCTGCGGCAGAGTCGAAGCTGCGGCAGAGGACAGTGCATGGTTTGGGCCTGTGGATCAGCCATGATGCTGGTCCCAACGATAAGTAACTTTAAGAGGTTACACAGCATCAACTAGAGCTAGCTCCGATCGCTGCTGGTAGAGACAGGTGCTGGCTGTATAACATAACCAGCACCTGCCCTGATAAGAGGTATTTTTTTTTACTGAGGGACAAGCCCCTGCACAGCCATACTACTTCTGTATGTAAAAACGTGCTGACCGACTCCCCTCAATGTAATTGTGCTGGCAGCTTTCAGTAGATAGAGAACAGATGAGTGTTCATCCCCATTCTGAGGATTGGTAAAGACCCCAAAAAGGATTTTGTATGTGGAAGCCTTGTGTGATGTATGTTCTGTTTTTCCTGTGACTGATTGTGGTGCTTTGTGTGCAGTCTGAAGGATGACGACAGCGGGGATCATGATCAGAATGAAGAGAACGGCACACAGAAAGACAGTGAGAAGGAAAAAAATGATAAGGACAAGAATCAGGGCTCCTGCAGGAAGAAGGTAGGACGTCTGCTGTTCTTGTCTGCTCACAACATATTGGGCGACAGCTGTCTGATAGAGGTGAATTTCCCTGGTGCCCAGTGTCGCTCCTGCGCAGAGTGCACCGCGGCCCCTTCAGCCTAAGGATCAGTAGAGGGCATGGTGGGCAGACCTCTATTTATCCAAAAGAGATGGTATATTCTAGAAATACCCCTCTACTTTCTTTGAAAAGAAAACCCCTTTAAAGGCAACCTGTCACCAGGTTTTCCCCATATAAAGTATGGCCAGCACCTATAAGCTCTCTGTTACAACATACTAGTATGCTGTATATATGTCCCAATTCTCTATGCAACGCACAAAAAATACTTTTATTATACTCAAAGACAGTGCAGTCCGGTCCGATGGGCGTCTCTGATCTTGGTCCAGCACCTCCTCTCTTCTTACAATCGCCGTCCTCAACCGTCCTACTTCGTCATCACGGTGTCCTCCATCGCGCTCCTGTGCAGGCGCACTTCTCTCTGCCCTGCAGAGGACAAAGCACAGTACTGTAGTGCGCACGCGCTGGGAAAAGGCCAAAGAGCGACGATGACCCGTGGGTAAAGCCGGCTCATATACACTACAGTACTGTGCTCTGCCCTCAGCAGGGCAGAGAGAAGTGTGCCTGTCATCTATAGATGACGTAGACCGTGCAGTCTACTAAAAGGTCTTTTTTGTGCCTTGCATAGGGGACTGAGGACATACAGACCGCATACTAGAATAAGGCTTAAAGATGCTGGTCGTACTTTGTATGGGGAAACCTGGTGACACGTTGCTCAGAAGGTAATAATGCAGAGCAGCCTAAAGAAATGCCCTCTTGGTAAAGATGACAAAAAATAGCACTAAATAAAAAGGCCCATACCTCTGGGACCGTATGATGGATTAAAAAAAGTCACAAACAAAATACTCAAACACCGGGAATTGATGAAAGCAGAAACTGTCACACACGACCTAGCGTGCACACATAGACTTTCATTGATCCTTACACATATCCGTTTTAAAAATGAGTCCATGTCGCTGATCCATAAGACTCACACCAAGGTCCTATTCTCATCAGTAATGTGCATCAGACTTGGCCAATAAAGTATATTGGGATCCATGAGACACGGATGAAATTATGAAGACCGTCTTTGTATTTCAGACTTCTATCTTAGTTTAATCCATTTTAACTGATACGTTGTTAAAGGAACCTGCGGCACTATAAAAGCCGCCGAGAACCGAGCCTCAGGGGTTCCTGGTCTGACAGGCAGGACCCTGCCCGCTGCCAGTCACTGACAGGTCTCTCCTTGTACACACACTCAGGGAGAGACCCATCGCTCCAGGGTAGAAGCTGTCCGGGACCTGCCTGTCCAACTAGTCACCCATGCGGCTCCGTCCTCGGCCACTTAAAGTATGTGTTTCTCTGAAGTGCCGCAGCGTTTCAATGTCAGGCATACATAGATGAAATCATGGTGACGGTTACATGCTGCACATTGTTCGGGCACCCTGTGTCTGCTGTCAGGTTCAGTTTTAAGAATCAAAGGACAATAAAAGTTCAGACAGTACCAACTTCAGTGGAAAATAACGGGATGAGAAAAAAACTGATGCCACTAGGATGACACCTGAGAAAAAAATCCTTCCATTTCTTTCGGATGGTAACACAGAGGTGTGAATGTAGCCTAATTTTTAATTTGTCCCTTCAGTTTCATGTTGTATTCCTGTAAAACAATATCATTTTTGGGGGGAGATTAAGTTTGCCAATAACTGTTTGTGCTTGCCAGGCAATTCTACCCTGGTTGCCACTGATCCAGTTATGTACGATGCTATAATGCAGGGAATTACCTATGTGCATGTTCTGTATTCACAGGCTGTTGTGCCCGGCCCGGCGGAGCACCCGTTACAGTACAACTATACCTTTTGGTATTCCCGCAGAACTCCAGGAAGGCCGACCAGCTCTCAGAGTTATGAACAGAACATCAAGCAGATTGGCACCTTTGCCTCTGTGAGTGGCAGCTACGGTATTCCTCAGCATAGTGAGCACGGTGAACTCACAGGGTGACACTGCGGGGGGCTCTGCCTCTGACAACCATCCTTATGTCATGATTGACCAAGAAACTTATCAATTTACTATTACAGTGATGGGATACAGGTGTACACATCAGCTGCCAGCAGTTATTGTGAGGATGGCACAGGAGGCTTCCTCATCATAATTATTATTCTATAGTGCCATCATATTCCGTAGCGCTGTACAGACATCATCACAGTCCCCATTGGGGCTCACAATTTACAATACAGACCAAAAGTTTGGACACACCTTCTCATTTAAAGATTTTTCTGTATTTTCATGACTTTGAAAATTGTACATTCACACTGAAGGCATCAAAAGTATGAATTAACACATGTGGAATTATATACTTAACAAAAAAGTGTGAAACAACTGAAAATATGTCTTATATTCTAGGTTCTTCAAAGTAGCCACCTTTTGCTTTGATGACTGCTTTGCACACTCTTGGCATTCTCTTGATGAGCTTCAAGAGGTAGTCACCGGAAATGGTTTTCACTTCACAGGTGTGCCCTGTCAGGTTTAATAAGTGGGATTTCTTGCCTTCTAAATGGAGTTGGGACCATCAGTTGTGTTGTGCAGAAGTCAGGTGGATACACAGCTGATAGTCCTACTGAATAGACTGTTAGCTGCTTTTTTCTTGCCATAATACAAATTCTAAGTAAAGAAAAATGAGTGGCCATCATTACTTTAAGAATTGAAGGTCAGTCAGTCCGAAAAATTGGGCAAACTTTGAATGTGTCCCCAAGTGCAGTTGCAAAAACCATCAAGCGCTACAAAGAAACTGGCTCACATGAGGACCGCCCCAGGAAAGGAAGACCAAGAGTCACCTCTGCTTCTGAGGATAAGTTTATCCGAGTCACCAGCCTCAGAAATTGCAGGTTAACAGCAGCTCAGATTAGAGACCAGGTCAATGCCACACAGAGTTCTAGCAGCAGACACATCTCTACAACAACTGTTAAGAGGAGACTTTGTGCAGCAGGCCTTCATGGTAAAATAGCTGCTAGGAAACCACTGCTAAGGACAGGCAACAAGAAGAAGAGACTTGTTTGGGCTAAAGAATACAAGGAATGGACATTAGACCAGTGTAAATCTGTGCTTTGGTCTGATGAGTCCAAATTTGAGATCTTTGGTTCCAACTACCGTGTCTTTGTGCGATGCAGAAAAGGTGAACGGATGGACTCTACATGCTTGGTTCCCACCGTGAAGCATGGAGGAGGACGAGGTGTGATGGTGTGGGGGTGCCTTGCTGTTGACACTGTTGGGGATTTATTCAAAATTGAAGGCATACTGAACCAGCATGGCTACCACAGCATCTTGCAGCGGCATGCTATTCCATCCGGTTTGTGTTTAGTTGGACCATCATTTATTTTTAAACAGGACAATGACCCCAAACACACCTCCAGGCTGTGTAAGAGCTATTTGACCAAGAAGGAGAGTGATGGGGTGCTACGCCAGATGACCTGGCCTCCACAGTCACCAGACCTGAACCCAATCGAGATGGTTTGGGGTGAGCTGGACCGCAGAGTGAAGGCAAAAGGGCCAACAAGTGCTAGGCATCTCTGGGAACTCCTTCAAGATTGTTGGAAGACCACTTCCGGTGACTACCTCTTGAAGCTCATCAAGAGAATGCCAAGAGTGTGCAAAGCAGTCATCAAAGCAAAAGGTGGCTACTTTGAAGAACCTAGAATATAAGACATATTTTCAGTTGTTTCACACTTTTTTGTTAAGTATATAATTCCACATGTGTTAATTCATACTTTTGATGCCTTCAGTGTGAATGTACAATTTTCATAGTCATGAAAATACAGAAAAATCTTTAAATGAGAAGGTGTGTCCAAACTTTTGGTCTGTACTGAAGATTCCCTATCAGTATGGCTTTAGAGTGTAAGCAGACCTAATTCCATATTTTACCTTTTATGGCATATCAGACCATTCCTAAACTACATGACATGTCTAGATTATGACTTTATTTGATGTCTTTACCAAGGTGGAACAGTTCTGGAGATTCTACAGCCACATGGTACGTCCCGGGGACCTGACCGGACATAGTGATTTTCATCTTTTTAAGGAAGGGATCAAGCCAATGTGGGAGGTGAGGAACAAGGGAAATCTGGTAATATTACATCTGAGCATTGATTGTGGAAGTCACTGTTGATTCTAGCGTCCTAATTCCTTGCTCTTTTCAAGCACATGTTTCCTCCTGTCTAGGATGATGCAAACAAGAATGGAGGAAAGTGGATAATCCGCCTTCGCAAAGGACTAGCTTCTCGCTGCTGGGAGAATCTCATTCTTGCCATGTTAGGGGAGCAGTTCATGGTTGGAGAAGAGATCTGTGGGGCAGTGGTCTCTGTTCGTTTCCAGGTGAGAACTAGTAGAGTAGAAAAACCTATTCATAATACTTAAGTAAAATTGTCTTTTCTGAAAGATTTTTTTTTTTTAATTACGTGCTGTAGTGGTGCTACTTATCTAAGTCCCCTGACCCTAGTAATATACTTACCACCCGCAGTTTTCAGCTATTCCCAGTACCATTCCAGTCCCGTGATTCCATCTTGAAACCACAATTTCTGCCTGACCAGAAGTCAGAGGGTAACGGTCATAAGCTCTCAATGTAGGTCTGTAAGATCCTTGTTCTGGCTCTCATAGAAATACATTGACTTGTGACTTCAGGATCGCCCAGCAAATCTTGGAGCGATCCGGCAGGTCACAAACTGCTAGAGACCGACCGGAGCGGCGTCGATAACATGAAAACGGTGGCTGGTAAGTATGAGAATAGGGAAAAGGAACTTACATTAGTAGCATCACTCCAGCGCTGCAATAAAAAAAAAAAAACCGCTGGAGAGATGCTACTCATCTAAGGTCCCTGACCCTAGTAATATACTCACCACCCGCATTCTTCATCTGTTCCCAGCACCACTCCATTTCTGCAACGCCATCTTGTAACTTCAATTTCTGCCTGACCATAAGTTAGAGGTATCGGTTACAAGCTCTCAATGTAAGTCTATAAGATCCTTGTTCTGGCTCTCATATATTTACATTGAGTTGTGAGTTCCGGATCGCTCCAGCAGGTCACAAACTGCTAGAGACTGACTAGAATGGCGCCGATAACATATGAAGATTGCGGCTGGTAAGTATGAGACTAGGGGAAGGCAACTTATATTAGTATCACTACTCCAGCGCTGCAATAAAAAAAAAAACTGCTGGAGTGGTGCTTTAATATATATGTTTGATGGAGCTATAGCTTTAGGAATGTCAACATTCTTTTTGTAAGATTAGACCCTTTCATCCATGTATAGAAGATAGGAGAACAGTTGAGTAGAATGGCATAGAAAAACTTTATTAAATAAATAATGTATTAAAAATCAGTACATCACATCATAAATTTACCATAAAGTTAGGACATGCGGACAAATGGTCCCACATATTGCATATAATTGGGTCTCTGCGGAGGGTTCATCCCCGGGGGTCAGAGAGAAGCCCTCATATTTGAGCAGGGAAAGGGATACATGATCAAGACAATTAGAATCACAGTTGGTGTGGATTATATGGTTCAATTAATCCCAAAGGCAATGTAGTGCCTCACTTACCCTATTGTCAAGGGACCCCAAACCGCAAGAGACAACACAGGGACCGGACAGTGGATAAATTGAGCCTGTATGCGCATTTCGCCAGCAGTAATCTTGGCTTTCTTAAGAGGCATATGTGATGGTGCTTCCAGGACCTTTAAATACGCCCCAATGGATCACATGACGGGTCATAACATATGAAGATTGCTGCTGGTAAGTATGAGACTAGGGGAAGGGAACTTATATTAGTATCACCACTCCAGCGCTGCAATAAAAAAATACCCGCTGGAGTGGTGCTTTAATATAAATGTTTGATGGAGCTATAGCTTTAGGAATGTCAACATTCTTTTTGAAAGATTAGACCCCTTCATCCATGTGCAGTTTTATTTTATATGGATATAACAGATTATCCTTCACAGCCGCCATTCTGATACAATCAATGGTTCTTCCTCTGGAGGGCCCATTGATTGCATTGTTCACCGGGTAATTCTTCATTTCCAGGCAAGGACTGATATGTTGGTGTTCATTGTGTATTAATTTTTCTGAGTCTCACTATTACTTTGACTTTTACTTGACCTAATTAGTAGACACCTCCCGCCCCCCCAACCTTACAAAAAATAAATGAAGGGTTGTCTGGTCTAAAATGAAAAGTCTGCAGTCACTCTGTTTGACTGTAGACTTGTGAATCCTCCCAGGGCACATACTGTGCGCTGCGTGGATTCGTCTGTGTCTGCCCCGAGAACAGCGGTAATGTATGTGATATGCATACTCCCTGGCTGAACTTGCGCCATTGCTCAATTCACTTGTATGGAGTGAGGCCATCTAGTGGACACGGCCTCGCTCAATATAAGTGTTCTGCTGAGATGAATGAGAGCTTGTGAAGGCAGCATTGTATTGAATATACACACACCTCATATTCCGCATGTATTACTGAGAGGGAAACTCCCAGAAGAGAAAAATCTGAAGCATGAATCAGACCACAAACTGCATACTAGTTAAATGATATAAAGGAATGGATGTTGTAGACAGCAATATTTTTAAGCTAAAGGTAACCACTAACATATGCAAAAAATATATATATTTTTTTTTTATCTGTCAAAGTTGTTTATTGCCTTTGTTTGTAGCTTGGAAGATCTAAAGCTATAGTAGACTGTGGTACGGATAGTAATCTGTTAGCTCCTTCATGGCCTAGCAACTTTTTATTTTGTAATTTATTTATCCTTACCTTTTTTTTGAGCCATAACTTTTTTGTTTTCCCATTGAAATAGCCTTTTTTTTCGCTGGTAGAGTTGTGCTTTTGAATGAGACCATTCAATTTACAATATAAAAAATGGCCAAGTGGGGTTAAATGGTAAAAAGAAAATTCCACCATTTTTTTTCTCTTTGCAACACTTTTTGGTGTAAAAATTGACCTGTCAGCATGATTATAGTTAAATGGTTTTAGGTGGAAGGTAGATATAAGTCCATTGAGTTCAATCTATAGCCTAACATATTCATCCAATGGAAGGTAAAACCCCATGAGGCAGATGCTAATTGCCCCACATCAGGGGGAAAATTCCTTCCTGACGCCATACGGCAATCAGACTAGCTCCACTGATCAATGTCCCATCACAGAATCTAGTGCCTGTAACCTGTAATATTATATTTTTCAGGAAAGGAATCCAGACCCTCCTTGTACTTTAGTACGGAATCAACCATTACAACATCATGTGGCAGAGATTTCCATAATTTCACTGCTCTTACAGTAAAGAATCACCGATTCATGATGATTAACCCTTCTTTCCTCTGGACATAGAGGATGCCCCAATTGTGCCTGTTGCAGGCCAAGGTGTCAAAAGATCATTAGAAAGATCTGTCGGGTATGGTGCAGTCTCAGTTCCTGAGCCAGCAACATACACCCACTGCTCCCATATGACAGAAATGTGCATAATATAGCTGGGAAGGGGTTAATTTCTATTCATCTATTGTAAAGCTGATTTGATCCCTTCATTTTAGGAGGACATCATTTCTATCTGGAATAAAACTGCAAGTGACCAAGCAACCACGGCTCGAATCCGGGATACTTTACGACGGGTCTTGAATCTGCCTCCGAACACAGTCATGGAATATAAAACCCATACAGACAGCATCAAGTACGTATGAAGTAACATGTCATCTTAGAGTCTTATATCTAAGAGTAATAGGGCAACTGCAGGAATGGTGAGAAGGAAATAAGGGATGTCTCTGCATATCAGCAGCATCCTATATGTCACAGTTCAGGGTTTATGGACTCCAGTTTTTATTGGATCCTATACAACAGAAAGTCTTTTTTATAGTGCTGGTCAATTACATGACGATATCAAGGTACAGATTGGAGAACGTGCCTTCATCATACCTATGAGCTGCCTACGGGCCGCATCTGTAGCTCTAGAATCTATCGGGTACACTACTACTTGCAGTTTGAGTAAAACTATTCACCAACATTTTTATGTTGAACTGGACACATGAAATACAGGCAATACAGAGCAGAATAAATGTTTTGGGTTTTTTTCTATTAAATTTTGCCTTGCCGTTACAGAGATATTAGCGATCAAAGTATTTGGCACCTAAACAGGCTAATTTTTGGCGAGTCTATAGTAGGCATGATCAGAGATTTCATTGGGGGCGTGTACTTCTGTCTCTTTCTGACACTGACCAATCATAAGCACTGTCAGAAATAAGAGCACGCCCCCACAATACTACTGACATATAGCATCTTCTCACTGTAGAGGGAGGATCTATATTGTCTTGACGCCGAGAGTGGGTGGTCATGTGATCACAAGTATGTGATTTTGCAGACTTCCAGCCACAATCCAACTAGACTGTATCTGGTCTCACTCAAGACACTTGTATTGAGCGAGGCCTCACCCATTTAGTCAGCATGTAACCGCATGCATGCAAATCACATACTTGCAGTCACGCTCCCGGTTCTGGCACTGGAGAATTCACAAGTCTGCAGTCACATGGAGTTATTACACACTTGTAGCTTAAAACCGACAACCCCTTTTAACCCCTCCATGACATGTGCCGTATATATAAGTCACGTGCCATGTCTCTCTGCTGAGCCCCCATCTTTCCCGGCACATGACATCTGATCAGCTGACATGCGCCTCTAACATATTAAATGCTGCTGTCAATCTCCAACAATGACATTTAATATGGCTACGCCGGAAGCTCGTCATAAGACCAGTCCATCAGCGCACCTGTCACAAGATCGCGGGCCGCCGAGGGATTGGCATGACAACCCGGGGTCCAGCAGTCAGCGTTCATAGCAGATGAGCATTTTTGTTACACTTAGCAGGGCTGGAAATCTGCTATGTGTAGCAGAGGCGATCAGATGATCGCAGCTTCTAGTCTCCCATGGAGACTATTGAAGCAAGCAAAAGTGTAAAAACAAAAAATGTTTTTAAAAATATTAAAACATAAAAGTTCAAATCACCCCCCTATCGCCATCAAAAATACACATATTTGATATTGCCCGATCTATCAATATATAAAAAGAATCCGATCAGTAAACGGTGTAACGAGAAAAAATCAAAACGTCAGAATTATGTTTTTTTGGTAATTTTTTTGCAATAACGGGCGATCAAAACATTTTATGTACAATAAAAACGTGAGCTCGGCTTGCAAAAAATAAGCCCTCCCCCGGCCACAGATCCCGAAAAATGGAGACATTAAGTTTACAAACTTTGGATTTATTTTTCACCACTTAAAAAAGAACCTATACATGTTTGGTATCTACAAACCTGTAGTGACCTGGAGAATCATAATGGCAGGTCAGTTTTAGCATATAGCGAGCATAGTAAAAAAAAAAAAACTGTGGAATTGCACTTGGAGTTTTTTTTCCTGTTTTCCAGTAAAATCAATAGTGTTGTTCAAAAGTACAACTTGTTCTGCAAAAAACATAAGCCTTCATACAGACATATTGCCAGAAAAGTAAAAAAGTAATGGCTCTGGGAAGAAGGGGAGCAAAAAACGGAAAATGCCCGGGGGGTGAAGGGGTTAAGTTGGCCACGTGCATAGTGAAAAAGTGTCGTGACGATGTTTGAGAGAAAGGAGGGGGGTAGATAGGAGCCCCAAAGATGTAGGCGAGAAAAGGGATTGACTGGTAACTGCCAGGGGGGATTATTCCCTTCACTGCATTGAATTACGCAGGCTCAGACAGCAGGTAATACCTGTGTATGGCCAGGTGACCATAAACGTGATGCTAATTTATGGCTTATTAGTAGAATTATCTGGCTTTACACGGGTCTACTTGTGTTAACTGTTTGTGTGCTATTAAAAACTGTTTGCTACAGATATGAAGACTCCACATGACTTGTGTGCAGAAATGTTACTTTCTTCAATAGATTTCAATTACTTGATATTGTAATGTGTTTTTTACAAATCTATGGAGAGCGGTAGGTCCTAGAGAGCTGAACCTTGGACTAAAACCTCCGGAAGGGCCTGATTTATCTATGTGGCAAATTTGAGGTAGTTTGGCCCAGTAATATCCAATATCCACGGCTCGTGGGCCAGTTGGCAAACATATATCGAGTACTGTCAGCCTACACCAAATCCCATAATGTGTGACGATGCCACATTTTACTACATACTGTAGGCTTATGTAGAAAATACTGATTTTCCATGTTATTTGTTATGGCTCCTACCTCCTTTTCTAATTCATTCTGCCCTGAATATGAAGCAGTATATAGAGTTTTTCCTGAAGTGTAGCGTGAATATATTTCTCTTTGGTTCATGTATGTGGGAAAACCTGTTCTGTTTAGTATCAGTACTATTTATTTCCTTGTGTTATGCAGCCAGAATGTGAAAATGTCCTCTAGGGTGTGTGAATACTTCCCTCGTTTGAACCCTTTGAGGTTTTTTCTTACATACTTATAAATTACAGTAAATGTGTTTTCTGAGGCTTTAATTGTATTCGCTTGTTTGTCTGGATTTATTTTCCAGGAACCTTTCACATTGAACATGAAGTTTGATCTGGTCGCTTGATCTAGAGCAGGGTTCCCCAACTCCAGTCCTCAAGGCCCACCAACAGGTCCTCAGCTTCTGATCCTCTAGACAAGGGTTCCCCAACTCCAGTCCACAAGGCTCACCAATAGGTCATGTTTTCAGGATTTCCGATCACCTGTGCAATACTATGGAAATCCTGAAAACATGACCTGTTGGTGAGCCTTGAGGACTGGAGTTGGGGAACCCTGGTCTAGAGGATCAGAAGCTGAGGACCTGTTGGTGGGCCTTGAGGACTGGAGTTGGGGAACCCTGGTCTAGAGGATCAGAAGCTGAGGACCTGTTGGTGGGCCTTGAGGACTGGAGTTGGGGAACCCTGGTCTAGAGGATCAGAAGCTGAGGACCTGTTGGTGGGCCTTGAGGACTGGAGTTGGGGAACCCTGGTCTAGAGGATCAGAAGCTGAGGACCTGTTGGTGGGCCTTGAGGACTGGAGTTGGGGAACCCTGGTCTAGAGGATCAGAAGCTGAGGACCTGTTGGTGGGCCTTGAGGACTGGAGTTGGGGAACCCTGGTCTAGAGGATCAGAAGCTGAGGACCTGTTGGTGGGCCTTGAGGACTGGAGTTGGGGAACCCTGGTCTAGAGGATCAGAAGCTGAGGACCTGTTGGTGGGCCTTGAGGACTGGAGTTGGGGAACCCTGGTCTAGAGGATCAGAAGCTGAGGACCTGTTGGTGGGCCTTGAGGACTGGAGTTGGGGAACCCTGGTCTAGAGGATCAGAAGCTGAGGACCAGTTGGTGGGCCTTGAGGACTGGAGTTGGGGAACCCTGGTCTAGAGGATCAGAAGCTGAGGACCAGTTAGTTGGTGGGCCTTGAGGACTGGAGTTGGGGAACCCTGGTCTAGAGGATCAGAAGCTGAGGACCAGTTGGTGGGCCTTGAGGACTGGAGTTGGGGAACCCTGGTCTAGAGGATCAGAAACTGAGCAGATTAATTTATAGGGAAAGAATCTGTGTAAGGGCCTATTCAAACGTCAGTATTAGATCAGTGTTTGTATGCCAAAACCAGGAGTAGACCTTGCAGAGAAAAACTATAATTGAACGCTTTACACCTGTTCTGTGTTTTGGAGACACTCCTTGTTTTGGCATGGAAATACTGATGAAAAATACTGATGTGTGAATGAGGCCTAACTTGTATGTCTAGGAGCCCAATGGGCACAAGGCCATTACAAAAAATCTTATTTCCACCTTTTAAATCGACGGGGGCATTCTCTATAGTAGTGGACAACCTCTTTAATCGCCTTATATGTGTCACTGTCCGTTACTGATTGGGACCGCTCACTGGACTCCAAAGCATAGAAATGAGGAAGAATCGCAAACTTTCTAAGGTTGTGGTAAAAGATCTAATATACCATTCTGGAATCTGTTCAGCTTTTCCTGCTTCCCCATTTCTCTACTCTCTCAAGCAAATCTGTGACTAGGTTAGTCGGAGATGCACAAAATAGCCTTATGGTGTATATGAGATACACCATGTAGTATGACTGCAATAATTGCCCTGTGCTGCTAAATATATTCTGTACTCTATAAATGACATCACTTCCTGCGTCAGTGACCCCAGACGTCACTGGGGTCTGGCAGAGAACAAGGTAGGGGGACGTTACCCATGAAGCCAGAAGCAGGTATGGAAGATGCTTCTTAGTCTTGGGCAGAGTCTGGAGGATGTGTGCTTCACCTTGAGGATGGATTACAGAGAAATAGAAAAAAAAAAGTGATTTCCCGGCTTTGCTTTTATTTCTTGTCTGAAATTTTAACCTTTTCTAATTGACTTTTTTCTATTACAGGGACAAGACAAGTTTCAGAAACACAAAAATTGCATTATGAAAGAAAGTTGTCAACCTCCGTGCTGACTTTTTGCTAACTTCATCACTCCCATTTCCGGACAGTATTTTGCTTGTGTTTTTGTGACATCACTAACCCATTCATTGGTGGAGCGCCTAGCAATCCGTGCCAAGAATGGGCAATGTTGTTGTGTGGCCTCTGCCATAGATGTGGGTGAGAATGGCCTTCCTGTCACTCCGCTGCACCAGCCTTCACTCCGTATGTGATGTACAACCGCTGCTTCATTGAGGAGGAAGAAAAGCGCGAAAAAAATGTTACGTTTTCTTTTCTACTTTATTTTTTTTTTTAGGGGTAGCAGGTGATTGGCATGAAATATTCGTGTTTCTTTTTTTTACTATCGTTATAGATTATGCCCACTCCGTGTGGATGGAGTGAAATGCTGTCATTTCCTGCTCCCAAAATTTGCCTTGTAATGTTTCTTCAGCACTTTGTTTGTTTCCTTTCATGTTTTACGCAAAGGATTTTGTCTGTGTATAATAATAATAATAATAATCACTGTATCAGACCCACTACTGAGACATATCAGTGTTATACGCATTGGTGTGCCAGGTACACCCTTCAGTTCTGCTGCCTACATTTCACAATGTCAGCTACTCCACTGCAGCTCCACCATTAAAATTTTGGGTCTTTCGTTCTGCCTTTGTTTTTTTCCTCTTTCGGAGGACTCACTAGCTCTTCTGACATCTCTTTAGTAAAGGAATAAAATGTGGGGTTTTTTTGTAGTAAATTAAGGTGGATTCTGAGGCTCGGAAGCATTTAGATATTTCCTAATTGAATGGATCAGGTTACTATATCTGATTTTCCACAATGAAAATTTACTCAAAGCTTTATTCATTGTTGTGCACATACAGGTGCATCTCACTAAATTAGAATATCATCAAAAAGTTAATTTATTTCAGTTCTTAAATACAAAAATTGAAACTCATATTATAGTCATTACAAACAGAGTGATCTATTTCAAGTGTTTATTTCTGTTAATGTTGATGATTATGGCTTACAGTCAATGAAAACACAAAAGTCATTATCTCAGTAAATCAAAATAAATTAACAAAAAACACCTGCAAAGGCTTCCTAAGCATTTAAAAAGGTCCCTTAGTCTGTTTCAGTAGGCTCCACAATCATATGGAAGACTGCTGACTTGACAGGTGTCCAGAAGGCCGTCCACACAGTCCACTCCACACAGTCCCAGAGTTCCAATTTTCATTTGGAAATCAAGGTCCCAGAGTCTGGAGGAAGAGTGGAGAAGCCACAATCCAAGCTGCTTGAGGTCTAGTGTGAAGTTTCCACAATCAGTGATGGTTTGGGGATCCATGTCATCTGCTGGTGTAGATCCACTGTGTTTTATCAAGACCAAAGTCAGCGCAGCCGTCTACCTTCCCTCTGCCAACAAGCTTTTTGGAGATGGAGATTTCATTCTCCAGCAGGATTTGGCACCTGTCCACACTACCAAAAGTACCAATACCTGGTTTAAAAGCAACAGTATCACTGTGCTTGATTGGCCAGCAAACTCGCCTGACCTTAATCCCATAGAGAATCTATGAGGTATTGTCAAGAGGAAGATGAGACACCAGACCCAACAATGCAGACGAGTTGAAGTCTGCTATCAAAGCAACCTGGGCTTCCATAACACCTCAGTGGTGCCACAGCCTGATCGCCTCCATGCCATGTTGCATTGATTCAGTAATTGATGCAAAAGGAGCCCCGACCAAGTATTGAGTGCATTTACTGAACATACATGTCAGTAGGCCAACATTTCCGATTTTAACCCCTTTGCAACCCTGGGATTTTCCATTTTTTGCATTTTCGTTTTTTTGTTCCCAGAGCCATAGCGTTTTTATTTTTTGGTCAATATGGCCATGTGAGGGCTTATTTTTTGCGGACGAGTTGTACTTTTCAACGCCATTACTAGTTTTACCATATCGTGTACGGGAAAATGGGTAAAAAATTCCAAGTGCGGTGAAATTGCAAAAAAAGTGCAATACCACAGATGGTTTTTTTTTTGTTTTTTTTTAACCACGTTCACTGAATGCTAAAACTGACCTTCCATTATTATTCTCCAGGTCATTACGAGTTCGTAGACACCAAACACATATAGGTTCTTTTTATTTAAGTGGTGAAAAAAAATTCCAAAGTTTGGTAAAAAAAATAAAATAAAATGGCGCCATTTTCCAAGACCCATAGCATCTCCATTTTTCGGGATCTGGGGCCGGGTGAGGGCTTAATTTTTGCACACCGAGCTGAAGTTTTTATTGATACCATTTTGGTGTAGATCCAATGTTTTGATCGCCCTTTATTGCATTTTATTTCAATATTGTGGTGACCAAAAAACGTAATTCTAGCGTTTAGAATTTTTTTCTCATTACGCCGTTTATCGATCGGATTAATTCTTTTTTTATATTGATAGATTGGGCGATTCTGAACATGGCAATACCAAATATGTGTATGTGGGGTTTTTTTTGTTTTTTTTTTTATTTTGAATGGGGCGAAATTGGGGTGATTTAAACTTATATTTTTTTAATATTTTTAAACAGTTTTTTTTTCACTTTTTGCTTGCTTCTATAGTCTCCATAGGAAACTAGAAGCAGCACTTGTCTGATCACCTCTGTTACATACAGGTGATCAGCAGATCACCTGTATGTAGCAGAAATGGTCCTGTGCTATGAGCGCCGACCACTAGGTGGCGCTCATAGCGATCAGCTCATGACAACCACTGGAGTCTGCTGCAGACCCAGGGTTGTCATGCCCACCCATCGGTGACCCGCGATCACGTGACGGGGTCACCGATGGGCAGGGTAAGTGACACGCTTCCGGCGCGGCGCTGTTAAATGCCGCTGTCAAGAGATTGACAGCGGCATTTAACATGTTAACAGCCGCGGGTGGATCGCAATTCCAACCGCGGCTGTTGCGGGCACATGTCAGCTGATAGTAATAATGAGGTTACAGCCTGTGCGTAGTAATACTGCACAGGCTGTAAAGGGGTTAAAAACATTTTTCAAGCTGTTGTAATAAAGTAATCTAATTTACTGAGATAATGACTTTTGTGTTTTCATTGGCTGTAAGCCATAATCATCAACATTAACAGAAATATACACTTAAAATAGATCACTCTGTCTGTAATGACTCTATATAATGAGTTTCACTTTTTGTATTGAAGAACTGAAATAAATTAACTTTTTGATGATATTCTGTCTGTAATGCAACACCTGGACCCGCCAGGATTGTACCAGAGGGTACATGTGACGCGCCCCTGGGCCTGTGTCGCGCTGCGTTGCGCATGCGGGAGCTTACCCGGAGCCGGATCTCTTGAGGGTTGTAGTCTCGTGGCGGTGATCCGGTCCGTGCCCAGGGAGTCAGACTAAGTGGCGCTGTATTAGCGGTAGATGTTGGACGACTACGCCACCCGTTGAGTACAGCTAAGGAGCTGCTGCTGCAGGGCAGACCGCTGAGGCCGGTGGTAGGATTGTGCAGCGTGATAGTATAACCCCCAACGGGAGGGGTATGGCCTCAGGGCAGCCGACGTGGATGATGGGGGTAGCAGGAACCACTCAGAGACGGTACGGTGTAGTTCAGGGTCTTTACTGGTGACAACGATAGACCCTCCCGGAGTACTGGCTAGCGATTGGGGCCTGGTCAGTCCTTGAGCAGATGGGATCTCCCCTGGCCAGGCGGAGTTGTAGGCCTCCCAAACTAACGATACTCTTCTGGCTACCTTGCTAGAAGCGGGTATAAGTAGCCCACGTCCCTGAGTGTACCGTGTGGTGCTCACCCGTATGGCCGGTGACTCGGGGCCTTCTAGTAGCTTCCGCTCCACGACGGCGGTGCTGGTCCCACGCGTGTGACCGTGCCTTCGGGTTTCTGGGCCAGAGGACCTGCAATCCCCTGCCGGTCGGTTTCTGCTGCTGGATAGGAGTTAGTCCCCACAGCCTCGGACTCCGGGTCCGGTGATAACTTCTCAGTCAGGGCGAGCTCTGCAGCTGCCAGCCCCTGACTCCTTGTAGCACTGCTCCCACAGAGCTCCTGATGTTCTTTCCTATATCTGCTTCTCTTCTCTGTCTCTACTTCTTCTCTACTCACTAACCCTGCCTCAGCCCTAGGTTTATATAGGGGAAGTTCTTCCCCTCCCAGGACTGGGCAGGAGGTGTGGCATGCACAGGATCCCTGACCAAGAGACCTCCCACCTGCTCTCAGACATAACATTGCCGTTACTGTGGAAACCAGACCCCTGGGGTGCCACATTCCCCCCTAGTGAAATTTAGTACTCCGGGACTAAACATATTTTTAGAAAAACATAACAAGGTATAAACAATAATAATACAATAAGAAAAACATATAAAGATGGTTACGGCGTGTCCGCAACCGGGTGCAGTCTTTGAAGAAAAGCAAGGTGTCCATTTCACTAAAACAGGGAGACGTAACCAGGTAGGGGTCTGTCCTGCCCCGAGTCCTTAACAGTCTTTAGTCCGTCCTGGGTTACGCTCCAACTATACACAAAGGATTCCCGGTAAATCCACCAAGGACTCCTATAAATAACTAGAAACACATAATTATACACAAGCAACAAGAAAAACAGGTAACCACAAATAAAACAATTTATACACTTCAAATCCTCCAACGTGCGGGTAACTGGCCTCTAGTGGACCTACGGAGCTGACTGTCTAGCCCTGAACTACAGGGTGTAGGAGCTGTCAAGGGTAAACTGGGCAGCTGTCTACCGGCTCTTTGACTCACTAGGGGTACGGCAGGCTCACTATAAGCAGAGGGTTGATCCTCCTGTTCTGCTTGTGTGGAGTCTTCTGCCTCCTGGACCGGCTGCTCTTCCAGCTCTACCTGTTGCTCCGTAGGCACTTGGGATGCTGGTTGGAGGAACGTGAGGACGGGTACCACAACTGCACCATTGACTTGAGTCCAGGACCGAGGGAAGTCTCCGAGCACAGTACTAACCATATCTTCCCTTTCCTCTACGGGTCGATGGTCTTCTTGTTCCTCTTCAGGGTTCCGTAGCTGTTCAGGACACTTCTTCAGGTGATCCCGGGATACAATGGCTATGGTCTCCCCTCCGTCTTTACTGATGGTACAGACTTTCGGGTTCTCGTGGCTTGAGGGCAGTACGGTGTACGGGTCCTTCTCCCACTGGTCGTCCAACTTGTGGAGCCGTCTTTTCCTCTTCAAGACCTGCTCTCCGGGTACCAGGGGAACAGCGGGAGCATACTGGTTGTAAGTTTTCTCTTGTCTTTCCCTAGCCTGACAGAGACTTCGCTCCACGCTCTCCTGTACTTTCCGGTACTGCTGCTGCCTCTCTGTGTCCCAGTCTGCTTCTGGTGAAGTGTCCTCGGGTGTCAGGACTCCCATTTCCAGGTCAACAGGTAACTTACCAGGTCTCGCCCTCATTAGGTAAGCCGGGGTACAGTTGGTGGAACCTACCGGGATGTGGTTGTATAGGTCCACTAGATCGGGCAGCTTCTCAGGCCACAGACTGCGTTCTTCCAGGGGCAACGTTTTCAGGAGATCCATTACCACCTGGTTCATTTTCTCACAAAGTCCATTAGTTTGCGGATGATAGGGTGTCGTCCTTATCTTCCGGCAACCATACAGATTGCAGAATTCCCGGAAGACCTCCGCTTCAAAGGCAGGTCCCTGGTCCGTCAGCACTTGGTCCGGGTACCCGTGTGGACGGCAGAAGTGCTGCTGGAAGGCTCTAGCTGCTGTTTGAGCCGTTAAGTCCTTAATGGGGACGACAACCAAGAACCGGGAGTAATGATCCACAATGGTTAACGCGTAGACGTAGCCACTTCTGCTTGGGGTCAGTTTTACATGATCCAAGGCTACCAGTTCCAACGGCTGCCGGGTGACGATGGACTGCAGGGGAGTCTTCTGGCTGGCACGGTCCTTCCTTCTTAGGTTGCACGGGCCACAGTCTCTGCACCACCTCTCCATGGTTCCCCTCATGCCTACCCAGTGGAACCGCCCACGCAGCAGGAACTCCAGCTTCTTCCATCCGAAGTGTCCAGCCCCGTCGTATGCTTCCATCACCATGGCTGCGTCTCTCCGTGGCACCACTACTTGCCAGATTAGTTCATGCGTCCGGGAGTTAACCATTCTGCGGCACAACTTCCCCTTGTAAAGGAACAGTCGACTCTTCTCAGCCCACAGTTGCTTGGCTTCCTCCGGAGCGTCTGGGTCAAGGCGAGCCTCTGGCCGAGTCAGCATCTCCTTCACCAGCCGGACGGCAGGGTCACTGTCTTGCGTTTCCTCCCAGTTGTAGTGAGGCAAGGGGTTAAACGTAGCAGCTTGCTTACTCCTTACCCGATGGGAATACTGGATAGTCCCATGACGGTGGAACGCGGGGAGTTCGACTTCTTCCAGTCCCTCTGGATCTTCCCCTACGTCCGGTAGGTTTGGCATCCTGGACCGGGCGTCCGCGTTGGTATTGGAGCGTCCTGCCCGGTATTTGATTGTGAACTCGTAGTTGGACAGACGGGCCATCCATCTCTGCTCTAGGGCACCGAGTCTTGCAGTGTCCAGGTGTGTCAACGGGTTGTTATCCGTGTACACGGTGAACCGGGAAGAAGCGAGGTAGTGCTTAAAGCGTTCGGTGACTGCCCACACCACTGCCAGGAACTCTAGCTTAAATGAGCTATAATTCTCAGGGTTTCTTTCGGTGGGTCGCAGTTTTCGGCTGGCGTAAGCGATTACTCGTTCTTTCCCCTGCTGGATCTGGGACAGCACGGCTCCTAGCCCGATGTTACTTGCGTCGGTGTAGAGGATAAAGGGCTGGCTGTAATCAGGGTACGCCAGGATTTCATCCTCCGTGAGGGCCATCTTCAGCTGGCGGAAGGACTCTTCTTCTAACTTCTCCCATCTGAAGGGTGGCTTCTGGTTCTTGGCCTTCCGGGACTGGCCTATCAGGAGGTCCTGCATAGGAGCTGCCTTTTTGGTGAAACCGGGGATGAATCTGCGGTAATAGCCTACCAACCCGAGGAACTGCCGCACTTCCTTTACACTGGAGGGACTTGGCCATTCCTTAATTGCGGTGATCTTATCAGGGTCGGGAGCCACTCCATCAGCGCTCACCACGTGTCCCAGGTACTGCACCTTTGGTTTCAGGAGGTGACACTTGGAGGGTTTCACCTTTAGGCCGTAGCTTGCCAGAGCTTCGAACACTTCCGCCAGGTGTTTCAGGTGGTCCTCATACGTCTTGGAATATACGATGACATCGTCCAGGTACAACAGGACCGTCTCAAAGTTTCTGTGGCCCAGACAACACTCCATTAATCGTTGGAAGGTTCCTGGTGCATTGCAGAGTCCGAACGGCATGCAGGTAAACTCGCTAAGTCCCATCGGGGTGGTGAATGCGGTCTTCTCCCGGTCCGCCTCTGCTACAGGAACCTGCCAGTACCCACTAGTGAGATCCAAGGTAGAGAAGAAGTTAGCAGATCTTGAAGCAGCCAAAGACTCCTCTATCCTTGGTAAGGGGTACGCATCCTTGTGTGTGATACGGTTGATTTTCCGGTAATCTACACACATCCTCATGGTGTTGTCTTTCTTTTTGACTAAGACTAGTGGAGCTGCCCAGGGGCTACAGCTATCCCTGATCACCCCAGCCTCCTTCATGTCTCTAAGCATCCCCTTGGCGTGTTGGTAGTGTGCAGGGGGTACGGGTCGATACCTCTCTTTTATGGGAGGATGGTCTCCCGTGGGGATGTGGTGTTCTACCCCCTTGACTCGCCCGAAGTCTAACGGGTGTTTACTAAACACTCTCTCGTACTCTTGCACCACCCGATAGACTCCCTGTTTCTGGTGTGAGGGAGTGGAGTCAGTACCCAAATGTAGTTGCTGACACCAGTCCTCCATTGTTTTCTGAGAGCCGTTACCTTCCTCCGGGGAAGATGGAGGCAAGGGTTCTACGGACTGTATGGAATCTTGATTGATGGTATACAATTTGGCTAGCGTGGCATACCGGGGCAGGTACACTTCCCTCTTCCCGATATTTATTATGCGAACGGGCACCCTCCCATGGCGTACATTGACCACCCCCCGTGCTGTCAAAATGGTGGGCCTACTGTCTGAGTAAACTGGTTCTACCATTGCCTGGTAATCTCTACCTCTCAGACCAATAGCTGCCCGGCATCAAATCATCATTTCACTTTTCGGGGGCATGGCAATAGGGAAAGGGTCACACATTCGCACGCTACCAATCTCACCACCGGAGAGTTCTAGCTGTTGCCATCGCATCAGTGCCCGGATCTCTTTCTGGAGCACTCGCTGCTGGCCGGAGCTGGCGTTCTTGGCAACCTGCTGTAAAAGGAAAATCACCTCTGCAAGACAATTTTCAATTACATTAGTTCCTAGAGTTATCTTTGGGTGACTCTCGTGTTTGTCAATGTCTACAATGATCAGTCCCTGTGCTGCCAGTTCGACTCTACCGATTTTAATGGTCACCTCTTTAAATCCAATCTGTGGCACAGGCTGACCATTGCTGGCGATGATACTCAAGTCGTCGTCAGGGTAGCGGGTGATATCCGAGTCATTCCAGTACTGCTTGAAGAGCACGTACGGGATGGTGGTGACCTGTGACCCGGTGTCCAGTAGGGCACTCATAGGAATGCCATCCAGTACCACGGGTAAGACTGGACGTCCTCCCACATATTTGTCGCGCCAGTTCGATGGGCCTGGTGATCTTTTTCCTGGGGGTTGGCCCTCTACCCCAGGTTGTGCCAGTTTAAAGGACAGTACCTTGCCATATGTCCGGGTTGATTGCAGCGGCGGCAGATGGGTCGTCCGTCCTCGTTGTATCGGTCGCTGGGTCTTCCTCTGGCCGGTGGGGTCCTCCTTGGTCGACGCCACGGGATGTCCTCCGGTCCGGATGCCAGCTGGATCTTCCCTGGAGTGGAAACCTGTAAAGACTGCACAGTTCGGGTTAGCGCAGCAACGCTTTTAGCTAGCTCTTGGACCTGATGGTGCAGGTCTGGAGCCGGGTCATTGTTCAAAGCCTGCGCATCAGCTCCCACAGGCCCTGCCGACAAGGGCGCCGCCTCCTGGTGGTAAGTGGTAGTGGGGCGTCTGGGGGTCACAACGCCACCTGGTGCCGGTTCTCGAAGCACCCGGATGGCTCTGTCCTTGAACTGTGCAAATCCCAGATGAGGGTCCTGTAAGGCCATTGCCCGCAACTGGGTTCGGTGGGCATTGCAATATAAACCCTCTATAAATTGTTCAGTCAACAGCCTGTCCTCGTCTCCCACGCCGTCAGGGTCGGTCTGCTTAATGGCTCTCAGGGCCTCTTGTAGGTTCAGGGCATAGTCCCTTATACTCTCATGTGCCCGCTGTTTGCACCCGTAGAATCTAAGCTTGATCTCGGCTGAGGTGCGGGTATCAAAGGTGTCCCTCAGCCGGGTTAGTATCCCTGCGACAGTCCTCCCCCCAGGTGGCCAGGACTTTACCTCCCTTTGGGCTGCTCCGGTTAATTGGGCCACCAGGATGCTCACTTTTTGCTGCTCTGTGAGGGGGTACACCTGGAAGAGGCTATCCAGCTTTTTCTCTAAAGTCATGCAGGGTATGTGACTCCCCTGAGTACTGGGGTAGCCAGGCTGCCCCCGGGATATAGGGCATGGTGAAAGGCATGACCGCAACAGCGGTGGCGCTGGCGGGGATTGAAGCGGTGAAGCTCTCCTCCGTATCCGACATCCTTCTCCCCCCTAGTGGACCGTGGCCTACCTTGCGATGATCCTCTTCCGTAGGCCGCGGCTCCGCAGTGGATCGTCAGGGTTGAGGACCTTCCGTCGCGCTCCTGTGACGTCGGCGTCTGCTGGGCTCCTTCCAGGACCTTACGCAACGTCCGGACGTGAGGCGGGGCTTCAGTTCTCGCGCGCTTTCGGAGTCCACGCCCCTCTTCTTCCCGCGCGGCGTCCTCAAGATGGCGTCCAATGGCGGGAAAACTCCACGTATGGCGGGAAGAAGGCCGAAGATGGCGCCGGATGGCGGGAAAACTCCACCGATGGCGGGAAGGAAGCGGAAGATGGCGCCGGATGGCGGGAATCTTCACCACAGGTAAGTTTGAACAGTCTTTTTCAGGCACGCAGTACCCGGTGGTTGCGGGCACGAAATCCTGCCGACTACGCCAAAAGTTGACGCGCCCCTGGGCCTGTGTCGCGCTGCGTTGCGCATGCGGGAGCTTACCCGGAGCCGGATCTCTTGAGGGTTGTAGTCTCGTGGCGGTGATCCGGTCCGTGCCCAGGGAGTCAGACTAAGTGGCGCTGTATTAGCGGTAGATGTTGGACGACTACGCCACCCGTTGAGTACAGCTAAGGAGCTGCTGCTGCAGGGCAGACCGCTGAGGCCGGTGGTAGGATTGTGCAGCGTGATAGTATAACCCCCAACGGGAGGGGTATGGCCTCAGGGCAGCCGACGTGGATGATGGGGGTAGCAGGAACCACTCAGAGACGGTACGGTGTAGTTCAGGGTCTTTACTGGTGACAACGATAGACCCTTCCGGAGTACTGGCTAGCGATTGGGGCCTGGTCAGTCCTTGAGCAGATGGAATCTCCCCTGGCCAGGCGGAGTTGTAGGCCTCCCAAACTAACGATACTCTTCTGGCTACCTTGCTAGAAGCGGGTATAAGTAGCCCACGTCCCTGAGTGTACCGTGTGGTGCTCACCCGTATGGCCGGTGACTCGGGGCCTTCTAGTAGCTTCCGCTCCACGACGGCGGTGCTGGTCCCACGTGTGTGACCGTGCCTTCGGGTTTCTGGGCCAGAGGACCTGCAATCCCCTGCCGGTCGGTTTCTGCTGCTGGATAGGAGTTAGTCCCCACAGCCTCGGACTCCGGGTCCGGTGATAACTTCTCAGTCAGGGCGAGCTCTGCAGCTGCCAGCCCCTGACTCCTTGTAGCACTGCTCCCACAGAGCTCCTGATGTTCTTTCCTATATCTGCTTCTCTTCTCTGTCTCTACTTCTTCTCTACTCACTAACCCTGCCTCAGCCCTAGGTTTATATAGGGGAAGTTCTTCCCCTCCCAGGACTGGGCAGGAGGTGTGGCATGCACAGGATCCCTGACCAAGAGACCTCCCACCTGCTCTCAGACATAACATTGCCGTTACTGTGGAAACCAGACCCCTGGGGTGCCACACATGTTCAGTAGTTTTTTTTCTCAGACTACAGTTAAAAGGGTTTTCCAGCCATTTAAAAATGGCTGAATCACCTTTACAATGTTATAAAATAAAATTCATACCCGCCTTACCGATCCCCCATAGCTTCAATTCCAGTTCATTTTCTGTACTTGCCTGTGCATTTTAGCAGTGTGACTCCTGCAGTGCAGAGATCTCATGTGCTTCGTAGCCTCTCATCTAGCCAAATCAGATCTCATACTTTGCACTGACGAGGGGCAATACCCCAATACATAGTGTCTGCGAATTGGGATTCTGGTTTGGCGTTTATTCTAAGTCATATTTCAAGGGTCGATATTGACTTGTAGGATTGCTGCTTCCAACAGGTGACACAAGAGATCAAGTCCTCTTCCTCTCTGAAGACACAATTTGCATATCTCTATCAACATGACGTCTGCAGCCAATCAGTGATTAGCTGCATTGGTCATGTGAGTAGAAGGAAGTACAAGGAATCAGCTGTGAGGAGGTATAAAAGCCATCCGGGGCTTGGGAAAGATCTGTGAGTTGGGTTTAACTCCTTTTTTATCTTCTAAGCTTGTTTCAGGGTGTTTTGTATGGCTGGATGACAACTTCTTCAAATATGACCACACTGCATCCATCTGTAATCCTAGTTTATTACAGTATAGTTTAGTCCTAGTCTGGGCTTGTTACAGTTTTGTGTATTATCTGTTGACCCTCTTTCCATTCTTCTGTGTTCTTTTCAGCTCATCTCAAAAAACATGAAGTTCTAAAATGAAATATAGAAAATAGACATGTTTGTCATTTCAGCAAAACTTAGAGAACAGTCCTCACATTCAATTTTTTTCAACATTTTAAATGCTTTTTAAAAAACCCTATACCCCAAGCATTTATTTATGCCATTGTGACTTTTTTTTTATTTTGGCACATGCTTTTTTTTTTTTTTTTGGTGTTTAAGTTGTACAAAGAAGCCCCTGACTTAAACTGCCATTAGTTAAAAAAATAATAATTAATAAATCTAAAAAAAAATGTAAGAAAAGGCACTTTTTAGCAAAACACTATGCATCAATCCAGCAATAAAATATTTAAGAACAATTTATGTGCCTTACCAGCAGAAATGTTGCTGACAACAGGAGAGCCTTGTCTGTGGCACTAATGGAAGCTGAAACTGTAGAGAAAAGGTAAATTAGGACTTGTTTTTAGAGCAGAAGATATAGTAATTAGTATTTTCTTGTTTTATGTAAAGATATAATAACTGCAATATGGATGTATTCCACTTTTTATACTTTAAGGGGCTGTCCACTACTGGACAACCTCTTTTCAATGTCCTTAATGTGTTCACTAAAATAAAAAAAAATTGCAGACTTACCTCCCGGATTGTTGTCTGAGCGCTGCATCTTGTGTCATTGATTGTCAGTGTCTGCTAATGGGCTGAATCCGTCACAATTCTGTTTGAGCCTTGTGAAGGCTGCAGCCCATCAGCGCCCTCTGAAAGGTTGCAGTGTTCACGTGTCATGAGATCGACACAGGGCTAGGAGCAGAGATGTGCAGGAGGTAAATATGCTTTTTCCTTTTACTTAGCACAATAGGGACATTGAAAAGGAGTTTGGATAGTAGTGGACTACTACTTCAATTACTTTCAAGGGATACCCCGGAGAGATGAAAATGTATTTCCTTCTACATTCTGTCTAAAGCGATGAAGACTCGTATGTGCATACGCCTCTTGCTGTTCTTATAAGTAACTGTGAATTGAGTTCTTCTCACGGCATAGTACTGCTGATGCTCCCTTTGTCTTCTGGGAACGCTATGTCAAAGATCAGGGTGCTGTGACTCGTGTCCTATTGCCTGTTGCACGCTATCCATCTGACCAAGGCTTATCACAGTCTGGACAGGTTTGAGGTCCTGCCTCACTCTTGTTCTGCTCTGCCTACCTGCACTTTTACAACTTGTATATGACATGTCAATTGCCTGTCCCAGCTTTCCAACTCACTCCTACACTTCTAGACAAGTCATGTACAAGCTGTGAAGGTGCAGCAGAGCAGAATGAGAGGGAGCCTTGGTCAGGATGATGGATTGCATAAGCAACAGGTCACAAGCCATACACCCCTAATCTCTGAGGTGGCATCCCAGAAGAGAGGGGTCACAGTGAGAAATAATAAAATCGCATGAACTTCGATATAAGATCAGGAAAGCGGAGGAGTTTTCAGAGTTTTAGAATGTAGATTGAAATCCATTTTAATTCCCGAGTGTTCCTCTTTAAGCTTAAGTTTATCATTGTTTTCAAGAAATCTGCTCTCTAAATGGTCTCATTCACATGGGACAGATTTACTAATCCTGTCTAATATTAAGATGGCATAGTTATATACTAGCCAGTCTGAAATTGTGTCATTGATCACACTGACCCATGCTTGATAATATAATGAGGGAATCTTTAGACACTTTTGTATAACTTTATACCACATATTGGTTGGCTTTTTTCATTGCGATATTTTGCACCATCATTTTGGCACATGTCATATTTTAATCCATTCCTCTGTTGATAAGCTATGCTCACAAAAAAAGGAGCAGCAATTGTCTGCAGGGCATGTTTTTGCAGTTTTTTGGGGGTTTTTTGGGTGCAAATTGAGCCACAATCCTGGGTCATTTACCTTGAGCTTGTCATCAGATCTATGACACTTCAAGATCCATGAATCGAGATCTCACTGGCCCACGTGTAGTTCAGTAATTTACATCACTATTTGTAAGTCAAAATCAGAACTTGATCCACAAGGCAGAACAGGTACTTTACATGATATATTTTTTTCTGTTACCGGCTCACAAGTAGTACTGGTATATGAAGTGGCCTTACACAATTTAGATTTCATGCATCTATCTGTATGTAAACCATTTGCTGACCGCACGCATAGATCCTGAGGTTGCCAAAATTTAAACCCAACGTATACAGTATATTATGATTGTTAGACAATGATATTTGCCTTACTATAGACTCGTGACTGAACAATAAGCATTGTTTGACTTATCAAGTCAGTAAATGTACTTACTGTCAAGGCCAAAGAAGTCATGATCCATGTTATAGTCTTCATTAAAACCCGGCCACCTCTTCCATATGATGGCAATCTTCTGACCTTCCACTGATGTCACCTGCATTCAGAAGGGGATATTGGGCTTCTGTTGGATTCAGAACCAATAGAGCAAAGCCCCACTAATTAACTCCTCTCTAACAGGTCACTAAAATGTAAATTACTTTTAAATAAGATATAATGAGGTGAAATTAAAATTGGTTCATATTTGCCCTTATTTGTAATTATGTTACATTGAGTAGCAGCCGCTTATGTCTCTGTAGTGATGGTACCCCAGGGTGCTATCTAAATATAATAGGCAAATATTGAGTGAATATAATTCAAACATGCCGCCCATGTCCCCCCCAACGTGCTTCACCGATCCAACGGCATCATCAGGGGATGGGACATAAGTGTTAAGTTTAAGCTATATTGATGGGAAAATATAACAGTTATTACTCTTGGAAGAAGGTTAGGAAAAAATGGGAAATCGCCCAGTCGATAAGTGGTTAAAAATAGATGGAAAACCGATGTCAATTTTTTTTTTTAGCCATTTTTCATGAGAAACCCACAGATTTGAATGGTTACAAAAACTAAGAATAATAGGACCTGCACTGAGTTTAAGGAACAGAAATGGCAATCCGTTGACACAAAAAAAGTATATAGTTCTATGGGCCCGATTCATCAAAGCTTTTTCGCTTGAATTCTGGCGTAAAAAGCTTTGAAGAGTCACAAAATTTTGGCGCAATTCAAGGCTGCAAATTTTGAGAATATCATTTTTTCCCCAGCTATGTAAAAGTGGGCAGATGTGGGACAGGATGTATAGCATCGAGCCACTCTCTGATCAGAGAGATTAGCATAATCGGACCGATTCTCTCGCATGAGAGAAAAACTGTCGTGTGACAGTAGCTTTAAAGTGATAATTCCAAAATAAATCTATCCCATCTTTTTTTCCAAAGCTAAATGAAACAGTATAAATGAACACAAACTGGTATTTAAAAGGGACAATTTAGCCCAAAAATCGATCTTAAAAGAATGAGAACCAAAACTGTAGCTTTCAGCAGATGCAATTTCTTGATGGTGCAGTTTTCCGTACAGTGGATAATCTACACGAGTCCATAAATACAAAGTGTTACCTGGAATTCCTGGTCAGAGTGACAGCGGGCCACACTCCAGGGACCCCGGATGTCCATTCTTCTCCTTCCCTCCGAGTCATGCACCGAGAGACTTGGGCTAAACAAGCTCCATCTGAATCAGAAAAGGATAGAGGCAACATTGAAAGGTTCACGACTAGTGATGAGCGAGCATGTTCTGGTAACCCTTTCAGCGAGCATGCGCTGGTGTTTTCAGAGTATCTTCGGCCTGCTCGAATGTTATGTTTGAGTCACTCCGTGTGCAAGCTGTTTGACAGCTTTAATACATGTAAGGAATGCCTAACAAACAGGCATTCCTCACATGTATTAAAGCTGTCAAAAAGTCGCAAATCATGTACACGGAGTGACTCAAACATAACATTTGAGCACCAAAGCTACTCGGAAAACACCCGATCATGCTCGCTCATCACTATTGACGAGCAAACTAAGGCAGCTAACATAGGTGACAAGTCTTTAACAACTGATATATTTAGAAAAATCAATATAATCTTTGATAATTTAAGTGATCCTATCTATTCTATGGGTAACATTTACGTTTCTAAGAGGAGAATACACTTTTACTTTGATCTATTTTAGGTTCAGTCATTAACCAGCTCAAATTTTTATTTTTAGGATTTACTCTGGCAAAAAAGTGCCACCCTTGTGATAAGCACATGCCAGATCTATGTTTTCTGACACTTTGTGAATTGGGAGCTATTATTGGATCACTTGTAGAACTGTATACTGACCTCTGCTGGACAAAGCCTAGGAGAGCATTAGATGAGGAGAATACTCTGATGACCATGAGGCAGCAGAACAAGCAGCACACATCCACCCGGTAGGGTCTACAGAACCTTAATACTTCCTCTCTGCTCTGGTCACATAGTCGGAGGCAGGAAGATCGAGCAGGGCCACACAGCTGGTAACACAAGCAACTGGAATCTATAATAAAAAAATAAAGTACACCCTTAACTGACTGATTTGATTCTCAGGGATCGGAAAAAAAAAAAATACCTAGCGCTATTTCACACACTGGTGAAGAATCAGAGAGTGGGCCAATGACGTCAGGTGCAGCTGCTCAGGCTTTCACAAAATGCCTCGCAGATATCACATCACATGGTCCAGCACAATCAAGCAGGAGGGACTATCATAGGCTGTATAAAAGCTGAGGCAGGGAATGTGGAAAACATCTTAAGGTGATATTAGAATGGTGAATGTAGGAGCTCACAGCTCAGTAATATAGACAAGAGGAGAAAGCTGTACAACACTGGATTAATACTCCAGACAGTGATATGTTGAACATCTGCAGCCGTGAAGAAAATAAGAGTAGCAGTCTGCGAATAATACAGAGATTCAATTAAAATGAGGGGTTTGAGTTATAGGAAACCAAAAGTTTACATACACTATATGCTTTTCTCAATATCTGACATGAAATCAGAATAAACCTTTTCCATTTTAGGTCCATTAGGATTACCATAATTTTTAATATTTGCCAAATGCCAGAATAATGAGAGAGAGAGAGAGAATGTTTTAAGGCATTTTTATTACCTACTGCAAAGTCAAAAGTTTACATACATTTCATTAGTATTTGGTACCATTGCCCTTAAACTGAATGACTTGGGTCAAACGTTTGGGATATCATTCCATAGGCTTCTCACAATAGTTGGTGGGAATTTGGGCCCATTCCTCCTGACAAAACTGGTGTAACTGATCCAGGTTTGTAGATCGCCTTGCTCGCACCTGCCTTTTCAGTTTTGCCCATAAATTTTCAATAGGATTGAGATCTAGGTTTTGTGATGGCCACTCCAAAACATTGACTTTGTTATCCTTAAGCCACTTTGTTACCATTTTGGCAGTATGCTTCGGGTCATTGTGTATTTGGAAGACCCATTTCCGCCCAAGCTTTAACTTCCGGACTGATGTCTTGAGATGTTACTTCAGTATTGCCACATAATCTTTTTTCTTATGATGCCATCTATTTTGTGAAGTGCCCCAGTCCCTCCTGCAGCAAAACAACCCCACAACATGATGCTGCCACCTCTGTGTTTCACAGTTGGGATGGTATTTTTAGGCTACCAAGCTTCTTCCTTTTCCCTCCAAATGGAAAGATGGTCATTATGCCCAAAAAGTTCAATTTTAGTTTCATCAGACCACAGGACATGTCTCCAAAAGTTAAGGTCTTTGTTCCTGTGTGCATTTGCATACATTAATCTGGCTTTTTTATGTTTCTTTTGGAGTAATGGCTTCTTCCGGCCTTTCAGCCCATGTTGATGCAACACTCGTTTCACTGTGGTTATTGACACAATCTTACCAGCTTCCGCCATCATCTTCACAAGGTCTTTTGTCCTTGAGTTGATATGCACATGTCGGACCAAAGCACGTTCATCTCTGGGACATAGAACCAATCTCCTTCCTGAGCGGTATGATGGCTGGACATTCCCATCTTGTTTGTACTTGCTTATAATTGTTTGTATAGATGAACGAGGCACCTTCAGGTATCTTGAAATTGTACTCAAGGATGAGCCAGACTTGTGCAAGTCCACAATTCTCTTCCTGATATCTTGACTGATTTCTTTAGATTTTTCCATGATGCTACACAAAGAAACAGTGTGTTTCAGGTGTGCATTAAAATACCTCCACAAGTGTGTCTCTAATTAACTCAGATAGTTTTTTTTGGCAATATCAGAAGCTTCCAAACACATGATATCATCATATGGGTAGTCCAGAATTGTTTAAAGGCATAGTAATCTTAGTGTATGTAAACTTTTGACTTTGCAGTAAGTAATAAAATGCCTTAAAACATTCTCTCTCATTCTGGCATTTGGCAAATTTTAAAAATGATGGTAATCCTAATTGGCCTAAAATGGGAAAGGTTTATTCTGATTTCATGTCAGATATTGAGATGTAAACTTCTGGTTTCATATATACAGTGCGGGAAATAAGTATTTGATCCCTTGCTGTTTTTGTAAGTTTGCCCACTGACAAACACATGAACAGTCTGTAATTTTAAGGGTAGGTTAATTTTAACATTGAGAGATAGAATATCCAAAAAAAAAAAAATTCAAGACAATCACATTGTATAAATTAGATAAATTTATTTGCATTTTACAGTGAGAAATACGTATTTGATCCCCTACAAACCATTATGAGTTCTGGCTCCTACAGACCAGTTAGATGCTCCTAATCAACTTGTTACCTACTTTAAAGACTCCCACAGGAGTCTTTTATACAGACAGTCACCTGTATAAAAGACTCCTGTCCACAGATTCAATTAATCAGTCAGACTCTAACCTCAACAACATGGGCAAGACCAAAGAGAATTCTAAGGATGTCATGGACAAGATAATATACTTTAGAAAAAACTACTGCACTCCTGGTAGAGTGGTGCACAAGTAAGGGCCCAACCCGGATCAATAGTAATATATAAACTTGGCACTCGTATGACAAAAAAAAATTGGGAGATTTTTTTAATGAAAAATGCGGTACAAAACAACAGACGTTTCAGTCATAAGAGACCTTCATCGGTGTACATGAAGCTGTGACCAAAGGTAAGTGGGAATACAATCCCCAGATCCCCAGATAGTGCGGTAGCTGGATAGCACAAGTTGAATGAGTAAGTATAGAGCGTGCTAGAACGTCCACATTGAACTAGCGGCGGATACCACGTTCTAGCACGCTCTATACTTACTCATTCAACTTCTGCTATCCAGCTACCGCACTGGGGATTGTATTCCCACTTACCTTTGGTCACAGCTTCATGTACACTGATGAAGGTCTCTTATGACCGAAACGTCTGTTGTTTTGTACCACATTTTTCATTAAAAAAAATTTTTTTGAGTCACACGAGTGCCAAGTTTATATATTACTAGGGACAAGATCATAGACCTGCACAAAGCTGGAATGGGCTTCAAAACCATAAGTAAGACGCTGGGTGAGTGAGAAGGAGACAACTGTGGGTGCAATAGTAAGAAAAACATTATGTTTTGGGGGTGTTTCTATGCTAAGGGCACAAGACTACTTCACTGCATCAATGGGAGAATAAATGGAGCCATGTACCGTAATATCCTGAGTGACAACCTCCTTCCCTCCGCCAGGACATTAAAAATGGGTCGTGACTGGGTCTCCCAGCAAGACAATGACCCAAAACATACAGCCAAGGCAACAAAGGAGTGGATCAAAAAGAAGCACATTAAGGTCATGGAGTGGCCTAGCCAGTCTCCAGACCTTAATCCCATAGGAAACTTATGATGGGAGTTGAAGCTCCGAGTTCTCAAGTGACAGCCTCAAAATCTGAATGATTTAGAGATGATCTGCAAAGAGGAGTGGACCAAAATTCCTCCTGACATGTGCGCAACCCTCATCATCAACTACAAAAAAGTCTGACTGCTGTGCTTGCCAACAAGGGTTTTACCACCAAGTATTAAGTGTTGTTTGCCAGAGGGATCAAATACTTATTTCTCACTGCAAAATGTAAATAAATTTATCTAATTATACAATGTGATTTTCTTGTTTTTTTGGGGGATATTCTATCTCTCAATGTTAAAATTAATCTACCCTTAAAACGTACAAAAACATCAAGGGATCAAATCATTATTTTCCCCACTGTAATATTATATATTACATTATATATACATATACACAGTGGGGAAAATAATGATTTGTTCCCTTGATGTTTTTGTAAGTTTTAAGGGTAGGTTAATTTTAACATTGAGAGACAGAATACATTCTGGGCACCCAAACTGGTCCATCTACAGGTAGATTTCTACAGATTGCTGTGTTTCCATAATAACATGGTTACCTTCAGTAGCCACAAGTAATTGCTTGGCTGTGCGACTGGAAATAATGTATAATCTCTGTGACTGGCAGCTCCATCCTGAAACAGAAAGCAATGATTACATCCCTTCCAGTAATAAAATCCATATAACCAAATAGACGGTAATCATTATGGATATGAAATTGTGCTCTTGTGTAATGAATGTGGAATGCATTAAGTCATTCAGTGTATGAATATTCAGAACAAACATTGAGCACCCAATGTGAATTGCAATATGTACTCATTAACATCAGCGCCGCGTATAATTTAGGTTTATGTTCATTTTAGGGGACAAATCATTATCTATTTGTGCATATAACATTATGCAGAACAGTCTCACTTTTTCTTGCTTTATTGTCAAAATTGTTGTTTTTGGTCAACTGCATTTATAGCAGTAGGATATGCACCGATGTCCATTTCAGAAAGGCCACGTAGACTGGTGCCCATGGAAGCTGAAGGAAAAGGAGCCATCTACAGCTGCAATGTATTGGATCACTGACTGGTGAGGTTATTGTACTTATTCGTGGCATTAAAGATGATCCGTCACCAGGTCAAAATAGGACATTTTTTGTTCTTATTCTTGCTGCTCCCCTGAATATTCTGGGGGTTTTTTTGTTTGTTTTTTTAAATGTGATATGCGACTTTTTATGAAGTTCTAATTTTTATGCTTTTTAAAAAGGGGACATGACTCACACTATTCTCTGGGGGGCATGTCTTTAAGCTGCTCTGCATTATTACCCTGTGAGCCATGCCATCTTGGTCAATTTTCATCTTTTTATTGCACTACTTTTTCTTTTTTTTGCAGGATGCAGCCAGGCCCTTTAGTGTTGGTCGGGTGAATTGGGGCATATGTCCTGTGGGGTGCACTTATATAGTGCTGGGCAGCCCGCCTGATCTAATAGTATGGGCGTCATTAATAGGCTGTAATGCAAACACTGTGCATCACATGTATCTGTGTGACTGGTGCCCCATGCAAGCCTCATCTGTGTGCATGTATAATACTACACAGTCACCCCTCCATGAATTGGTAGGTCTGTGAGTGGCTGTTTCATCAGTATTTTGCACCTGTGCTGCCCATCACCATACTTAGATTTTGGGTATGTGCACACGATGCAGAAATGAAGCAGAAAATTTCTGCATCATTTCTGCATCTCCCTGGCAGAAAAAACGCATGCAGATTGTGCATGCGTTTTTCCTGCGGAATACATGCGGATTCACATGCGTTTCCGCATGTGGATTGACAAGCGCTTTCCAGGCGATTTTAGCATCACCTGGAAAGTGCTTGACAACTAGGTCACACTATATAAATCCATGCAACCGGCATGGATTTATATAGTGTGACCCGAGAGAGTGGTAAAAATAAAAAATATATGTATACTTTACCCTCTGATGGCCCGCGCTGTCCTGCTCAATCCGTTCTCCCTCACCGGCAACTTTGAATTGAAAGACCTGCCGACGTCAGCGTCACTTGACCCGTCACATGACTCTGACGTCAGCGCAGGTCCTTCAACTCACTGCAAAGTGCCGGGAACCAAGCAGGAGCGGTGCGCGGGCCGACAGAGGGTAAGTATACATTTATTTTTTATTTTATTCTTTTTTTACAGCTTTTTTAATGGTACCTGGGTGTGGATGAGAGTCTCCTCTCCTCCACAGCCGGGTACCATCCGCACATTAGAACGCGCCAATAGCGCAAGTACAAATGCAGTCTTGCGGAATTGGCGCGTTCTAATGCAAGTCAATGGCGGCGAAAACGCCGCGTTTACGCAAAATTAATTGACATGCTGCGGATTTTTGAGCGCAGCGTTTACGCTGCGGAAAAATCCGCATCATGGGCACAGCACATGCGGATTTCAATTGGGGAACATTGCTGCCCTTCTACCATGCGTTTTTAATGCATTTACGCAACTGCAAAAACGCAGCGGAAACGCATTAAAAACGCATCGTGTGAACTCAGCCTTTCTGTAATACTATCCTGTAAAGTTCTCCTGACTCATCTATGTTTGTAACTATTTGTATTTTTCATAAAATAGTGTTTTTGAAGCATATTTTCTTTGTATTCTGTTCCTCTGTTATTCCTCCTGGATGTTACCATTCCCCTTTTCTTAGGGCTGTTTCCCTACACAGTCAGCAGTGATTGGGCAGAGTCATACTATGCAGAGACGACTGGTAACACCCAGTTATTAATTTATTCATAAAGAGGAATAACATAGGAATGTAAAAGCACAGCGTTACATGAGGCGACGCTCCACAATTCTTATTTCATGGGGATGTGATTATTTACTACAACAGGCATGTCGGGACAGCTGACCGGCGTCTTTAAAAATAGGCATACAAAATGGTGACACACGTTATTTGGATGACAGGTGTTTTTCTGACTTCACCATAGACATGCATGCTCAGCTGACTATACGCATCTCCTTATTGGAGAGGATGTTGGCTAAAAGTTATTATCTCCATGAGTCTCCATCCAAAAGGTAATGACTTAGATGACAGTTCCTGTGCAAAAGATATGATGTCTATTGTAATGCTGTTGTGTTATCAGACTACTCCCCACCAGTACTGGATCCTGCGAAATCATGTAAGCATCCAAGCAGACATATAGTCATGGCAGAAAGTGTTGTCACCCTTGAAATTGTTCCAGAAAATGAAGTATTTCTCCCAGAAAATTATGGCAATTACACATGTTTTGTTATACACATGTTTATTTGAACAACACAATAAAACTGAGAACAAAAGGCAAATTGGACATCATTTCACACAAAACCCCAAAAATGGCCCGAACAAAATTGTTGCCACCTTTCCAAAATTGTGGGTAAACAACTTTGCTTCAAGCATGTGATGCTCATTCAAACTCACCTGTGGCAAGAAGCAGGTGTGGGCAATAAAGAAAAAAAATCACACCTGAAACCAGACAAAAAAGGGAGAAATTGACTTAATCTTTGCATTGTTTGTCTGTGTGCCAGACTAAGCATGGAGAACAGAAAGAGGAGAAGAGAACTGTCTGAGGACTTGAGAGCCAAAATCCTTGAACAATATAAACAATCTCAAGGTTACAAGTCCATCTCCATAGATCTTAATGTTCCTTTGTCCATGGTGCGTAACGTAATCAACAGGTTTACAACCCATGGCACTGTAGACGGCAGAGAAAAATTGATGAAAGGTTGTAACGCAGGTCAGTCCGGATGGTGCATAAGCAGCCCCAATCAAGTTCCAAAGAAATTAAGGTTGTCCTGCAGCCTCAGGGTGCATCAGTGTCAGCACAAACTATCCATCAGCATTTGAATGAAATGAAACACTATGGCAGAAGACCCAGGAGGACCCCACTGCTGACACAGACATAAAAAGCTAGACTGCAGTTTGCCAAAATGTATGGGAAAGAGTCTTGTGGAGAGATGAGACCAAGATAGAGCTTTTTGGTAAAGCACATCATTCTACTATTTACCAGAATGAGGTCTACAAAGAAAAGAACACAGTACCTACAGTCAAATATGGTGGAGGTTAAAAGATGTTTTGAGGTTGTTTTGCTGCCTCTGGCACTGGGTGCCTTGACTGTGTGTAATGCATCATGAAATCTGAAGATTACCAAAGGATTTTGGGTCACAATGTAGTGCCCAGTGTCAGAAAGCTGGGTTTGCATCCTAGGTCATGAGTCTTCCTGCAGGACAATGACCCCAAACATACTTCAAGAAGCACCCAGAAATGGATGGAAACAAAGCACTGGAGAGTTTTGAAGTGGCCAGCAATAAGTCCTGATCTAAATCCCATTGAACACCTGTGGAGAGATCTTAAAATTGCTGTTGGGAGAAGACGCCCTTCAAATATGAGAGACCTGCAGCAGTTTGACAAAGAAGAGTGATCCAAAATTCCAGTTGAGAAGTGTAAGAAGCTTGTTGATGATAATAGGAAGCGATTGATTGCAGTTATTTATTCCAACCAAATATTGTGTGCAACCAAATATTAAGTTGAGGTTGGCAATAATTTTGTTCTGCTCATTTTTGGGGGTTAGTGTGAAATTATGTCCAATTTGCCTTTTTTTCTCTGATTTTTGTGCTGTTCCAATACACACAAAGGAAATAAACATGTGTATAACAAAACATGTGTAATTGCAATAATTTTCTGGGAAAAATAGTTAATTTTCTGGAACAATTTCATGGGTGCAACTTTCAGCCATTACTGTATTTTCATCTAAGAAACACTATTAACCCATACATCTCTATCACAGTATGGAAAGAATGAGTAAATAAGTGTCAATCAAAAGGCATATGCACTTCTGGGAAATAGGTATTTAAAATTAATCTGTCACCAGGTTTTGCCACCTAATTTGAGAGTTGCAGAAATGTAGTGACAGAGACCCTCATTCCAGCGATGTGTCACTTACTGGGCTGCTTAATGTAGTTTAGATAAAATCACTGATTTATCAGCAGGAGATTATCACTAGACAACTAGTAAATCTGCTGTCATGTAGTCCTCCATATTTATGAGCTCTGTATAAACACGCACCCATCACTGATTGGCAGCTTTCTGTGTATACTGTGCATAGGCAGAAAGCTGGCAATCAGTGGTGTGGGCAGGTTTACAGAGAGCTCAACAATCAGAGCACTGGCAGATCTGCAGCAGATAGAACAGTGATTTTATCAAAATGACAGCAAGCAGCTCAGTGAGTGACACATCGCTGGAAATGGAATCTCTGTCTCTACACCATGTTGCTTTCAGATGGGGTAGCAAAAATCTGGTGACAGATTCACCTTAATTGTTTTTAAGTTAGCATACACTACATTATTCCGAAACTGGGATAAATAGGAATCTTATTTTATTTCAAGGATTTTACTTCAAGGTAAATTAATTGTACAATTACTTTTTATGGTCACTAGGTGGCGCCATATTGCCATTTCCACATTATTTGATTGACGATTATGGATGATAGTTTTCTGGAAAACTAACAGAAATGTCCACAATCTCTCTAGGCTAAATACTATTATTAAAGGGATAGTCCAGGCTAAATAAAATGCTGTCTAGGGACTTGGATTCTCTTACATATTTACTTGCTGTCACAGCTTGGATCCAGCACAGGCTGCTCTGCAGTCTGCACGGTCACTCAAAGTGCTTGCATCATTGTTCACCTCTGTGGCCTGTGATTTGTTGGAGCAGTCAGGTCATTTGAACAGCGCATCATCAGTGAAATGTCCAGCAGCACAGTGGCTCATTGGTTATGTCTTGGTTATGACCTGTAGCGCTGAGGCCATGACTTTTAGTCTGACCAAGTAAACATCTGCATGGAGTTTGTATGTTCTACCTGTGTCAAAGACATACCAGTAGCTTAAAGAGGCATTCCCATCTCCAAGATCCTATCCCAATATGTAGTAGGTGTAATAACATTCGCAAAAATTTCCAATTAGAAATGTAGTATAGTTCTTCTGATTCGCTATGTCGCTTACCCCATGTGCAGTGCATTGCAGTAGCTTAGGTATCCATGGTTACAACCACTCACATAGTGACAGTTAGTTGCTAGTAGTCGTAACCATGAATACATAAGCTACTGCAATGCCCTGCACATGGGGTAAGTGACATGGCAAATCAGAAGAACTATACTAAATGTCTAATTGGAGGTGTTTGCTAATATTATTACTACTACTACTACTACTACTACTACTACTACTACTACTACTTATTGGGATAGTATCTTATAGATTGGAATACCCCCTTAACCCCTTAAAGGAGTTGTCCACTACTTTCACATTGATGCCCTATGATCGGCCGGGATCCCACACGCGGCACCCCCGCTGATCAGCTGTTATCGGTGCCGGCGGCCAGAAGTCCTTGCCTGCGGTGCTTGGGCGTCAAGTTGTAGTGGCTGGTGGTTGTTACTGCACATCCGCCTCCTATTCAATTGAATGGGAGGTGGATGTGCAGTACCCCGCAGCGGCCACTACAGATGGACGGCCAAGCACCACAGGAAAGGACTTCCGGCTGGTGGCCGCCGCCACCGATAACAGCTGATTGGCGGGGGTGCCGCGTGCGGGACCCCGGCTAATCATACATTGATGCCCTATCCTATGGATAGGGCATCAATGTGAAAGTAGCGGACAACTCCTTTAAAGGGGTTGTCCACTACTGTTACACTGATGCCCTATCCATAGGATAGGGCATCAATGTATGATCAGCCAGTGTCCCGTACGCGGCACTCCCGCCGATCAGCTATTATCGGCGGTGGCCACCGGCCAGAAGTGCTCACCTGCGGGGCTCCGCCTTCAAGTGGTAGTAGCCACCACAGTGTACTGCAGATCTGCCTACCATTTAATTGCAGTACACCGCGGCAGCCACTACCACTTGATGGCGGAGCCCCGCAGGTGAGCACTTCTGGCCGGTGGCCACCGCCGATAATAGCTGATCGGCGGGGGTGCCGTGTACGGGACCAATAACAGCGGGAATGAGAGAAAATGGACCACAAAATTTGTTGTGCAATTCCTCCTGAGTAAGCCGATACCCCATATGTGGGGGAAAACCACTGTCTGGGCGCACAGCAGGGTTCGGAAGGGAAGAAGCACCATTTGACTTTTTGAATGTAAAGTTTCCTTGAATAATTAGCGGATGCCAGGTCGTGTTTGGGGAGCCCCTGATGTGCCTCAACACTGGAAACCCCCCACAAGTGACCCCATTTTGAAAACTAGACCCCTCCGGAAACTTATCTAGATGTGTGGTGAGCACCTTAAACTGTCAGGTACTTTACAGAAGTTTATAACGTAGAGCCGTGAAATTAAGAAATCACATTATTTTCTCCACAAAAATGTACTTTTAGCCCCAATTTTTTTATTTTCGCAAGGGTAACAGGAGAAAATCAACCCCAAAATTTGTTGTGAAATTGCTCCTGAGTATGGAGATACCCCATATGTAGGGGAAAACTGTCGCAGAGTGCATCTCCTTACAGTCACCACTGTACGTACGAGATCTTCAATCAGCAAGATATCTTGAGTAAACAGTATTTACTTCATACTGGATAAACATGAGATACAATTCAGTGTCACACAGTCCGTGTGCTGCTGACATAACACATACAGAGAAAAAAAACCACAGGAAGTAAAAACAACCAACAATTGAGAGCTTCCCTTCCCACATTACAGCAAGCATATAACTTTACACACTATTGCCATCTGCTGTCTGGTTAGTATAAAGTCCTCCTTTCACTTATAATAAATCCTAATCTGTTGCATATGCCAACACCCTTTCTCAACAGTAAGGACTTATTCAATCAAACCCAACTTTTTTATTAGTCTCTGGTGTTTATCAGCATTCAACGCCTTCATGAAGATGTCTGCTGTCATTTCTTCAGTAGGACAATACTCTAACTTCAAGACTCCTTGTTCCTGATGATCTCTCAAGAAATTATATTTCACATCAATATGCTTGTTTCTTGGATTGACTCTTTCCATCTGAGCAAGAACAAGACATTCTTGATTGTCCTCTTTCAGTTTTGTTGGTTCCAACTGTGGTTGTCCTAATTCTGTCAACAATTGTCTTAACCACAGTACTTCTTGACTCGCATGTGCTGCGGCAACATATTCTGCTTCTGTTGAAGACAGTGTCACAATTGACTGTTTCTTACTTGTCCAACTTATTGGTCCACCTGAGAGAAAAAAAATATGTCCACTGGTAGATCTTCTGTCAGTTGGATCTCCAGCCCAATCTGCATCAACATATTCTTTTAAAATGCAATTATCACTTGTGGGTAATTTCAGCTTAACATTGCTAGTTCCTTTCAAATAACGCATTACTCTCTTCACGGCATTCCAATCAGCTTTATTTGGTTTTGATACCTTTCTACTCAGGATTCCTACTGCTGCTGCGATGTCTGGTCTTGTAACGGTCGCTAGATACAGTAGTTTTCCTATTGCTGTTCTGTATTCTTCATTATTTGGTAGCATATTTTTTTCACTGTTCATCTCTTTGAGATAATTAGTTTCCATTGGAGACTTTGCTGTTTTTGCATCCTTTAATCCAAATTTTTCTGTTATGTCTTGAATCATGTGATTTTGATTCAGTAGGAAACTTCTGTCTTCTTCTCTTTCTACCTGTATTCCTAGGTACTGTTTCACATTTCCCAAGTCTTTGATTTCGAAATGTTGCTTCAGGATTTTTAGAATGTTTTCTTTATCCCTTTCTTGTTTAAAACAAATCAAAATGTCGTCTACATATATGAGTACATAAATTCATCTATTAATCAGCCTTTTTGTGTACAAGCATGGATCAGCTTTGCTTCTTTGAAAATTTTCATTTGTAAGTACTTCCGTGATTTTGTCATTCCACGCTTTAGCTGCTTGCTTTAAACCATATATGCTTTTCTGTAGTTTGCAAACTTTGTTTGGATTTCTTTCATCTTTGAATCCTGGAGGTTGTTCCATGTAAATGTCTTCTGTTAAATCTCCATTCAAAAAAGCTGTCTTTACATCCAGATGTCTCAGTTCCATCTGTTTCATTGCTGCAACCGTAAGTAAAGTTCTTATTGCAGTGTGTTTGACAACTGGAGCAAATGTCTCATCATAGTCTTCTCCATATTTTTGAGAATACCCTTTAGCTACGAGTCTTGCTCGGTATCTTTCAGCTGTGCCATCTGTTTGGTATTTTACTTTAAAAATCCATTTACATCCTATGGCTTTTCTTCCTTCTGGTAAATCTGTTAGTGTCCATGTATTTGAATCATGCGTGGATTTAATTTCTGTTTCTGTTGCTTTTATCCATTTATTAGCTTCTTCTTCAGGAAGTTTAGATATGTCTTCCCAAGAGGTAGGCTCATAGATTTTTCTTATGCTTGTCTTGTATGAGAGACGTTTTGGTGGTTTTCCTTTGTTCTCTCTCATTGAACGTCTTGGTTCTGTGTCTGTTTGTAGCTGTGATTCTTCACTTTCAGTATTTTGTTCTTCATTAATTTCTACTTCTTTCTCATCAGATATTTCTTCAGTTATGTCACTATTGTTTTTCTCATTTTTTGTTTCAACTGAAATCATTATGTCTTCATTTAAATCTTCAATGAATGTCACATTGTTACTCACCGTAACTCTGTCTGTTTTGGGATCTAGGATTCTATATCCTTTGCAATTTTCACTATATCCAACGAATATTCCTTCCATGGATCTGTTTTGAAGTTTGGAACGTTTTTCTGTTGGAATGAATATAAAAACTTTACATCCAAAAACTTTTAAATGATTGACACTTGGTTTCATATCTTGCCACAGTTCATATGGAGTTTTCGTCAGTTTTCTGGAAAAAAGTCGGTTCTGTAGATATGTAGCTGTCATTGCTGCCTCCCCAATATTTCTCTGGTAGTTTGGAATCCGTCAGCATACATCTTATCATTTCTGTTAGAGTTCTGTTTTTCCTTTCTGCTACTCCATTTTGTTCAGGTGTGTATGGAACAGTTTTCTGGTGTTCTATTCCATTTTGTCTTAAGTAATCTTCTATTCTGTGACCTGTAAATTCACCTCCATTATCACTTCTGATGACAATTGGCTTCCTTTGAAATTTGTTACTTGATCTTGTTACATAGTCTACAAGTTTATCAAAAACTTCACTTTTGTTCTTAATTATGTGACTGTGTATCTTGAGTAGTCGTCTATAAAAGTCAACATGTATTTATTGCCTCCTGATGTAGTCACTTTCATGGGTCCACATACGTCAGTGTGCACCAAATCAAATGGTCTTTCGCTTTTCATCTCACTTTCTTTTGGAATAGATATCCTTGTGGCTTTGGATTTTATACAACATTCTCATCTTACGGTAATTGAGCAATCTGATATCTTTAAATCTTTTGTCAATTCTTTTCTCTGTAGTTCCCTTATACTGTCAGGGTGTCTAGGTCCTAGACGTCTATGCCACATGTGAATACAGTTTTTGTCATGTGTACATACCTTCATCTGTTCCTTTGGTGTGTCAAAATGATATAATTGTTCATCTGCCTTGACTTTGGTTATCACCTTATTTCCTGCAATAATTGCACACTCATTGTCTTTGAATTTTACTGTAAGTCCTTTTGCTGTTAAACGTTTCACAGATAATAATCCGCCTTCCAATTTTGGAAGATACAACACATCCTATACAATTATCTTTGAATCTTGTCTGAACTTGTTTGAACAATTTAGCATACCTTGTCCAATACCTTCTGCGGTTATTTTGCTTCCATCTGCAAGATAAATGGCTTCTTTCTTATCTAAATCAAGATCAGTAAAGAAATTCTTGTCACTTGTCATATGACTCATTGCTCCTGAATCAATAAACCAACCAAGTGATGATTTCTTGTCTGTTACTTTAAATGTGCCATTCCAATTATTCTCACATGAATCGGAAATTGTGTTTTTTACTTTCTGTGTATGCTTTTTATGTTGTAATTTTTGTTGTTCTGCTTTCCATATGGTACAGTCTTTCTTTAAATGACCTTTTTTCTTACATCTGAAGCATTCTCTTGTCTCTTTATTATAGCGTTTTTTAAATTCTGTAGCTTTAAGAGCGTTTTCACTGTCCTTTTCAGTAGAAGAATCATTTCTTTGTTCTTTTCTTCTCTGTTATTCATCTATTAGTCTTGTTTTCACAAAATCTAATGTAATGTCAGTTTCTGGTCTCGTCTCAAGGGCATTTATCAAGGCTGTATACGAATCTGGTAAACTGCACAATAATATAGCTGCTACATGACTTTCTTTAATGTCTTCACCAATAGATCTTAGCTGTGATATCACTTCCATCATTGAGAATATGTGCTTCTGCATGTCGTCATTTGCACTCAATCTCATACTGTAAAGCTTTCGTAATAAAAATAACTTGTGATTCAAGCTAGGTCTTTCATACAGTTTTCTTAATGCTTCCCACATTCCTTTCGCTGTTTCTTCATTTCTTATATGTATTAATTGAGCATCATCCACTAATAAGCTAATGGTGGCTCTCGCTTGTCTATTCTTCTTATCCCATGTCTGATTATCTTGATCTGGTCTTTCTGTAACAATTACTTCCCATAAATCATCCTTAGATAACAACATCTCTACTTTGAATTTCCATAACTGATAATTTTCACTATTCAGTTTAGCTACTGTGAATTTCAGTTCTGTGTTACTCATCATTTTTATATAGTCTTACTTGTTTAGAGAGTTGTACTGAAGATATTCTCCTGTTTTTTCTTTTCTTGCTGATAGTTCCTGTATGTCCTACCTGTGTTGAATTCTCTGTAATTATATCCAGCTCCTGGGATCATCAATTCCTTTGTCACTCTGTATCTGGATTTATTTCCTTCTGTTTACAGAGCTTATCTGTGTGCTCCATTATCTGGGCTTATGAACCGGGATCCTGCTGCCTGGGCTTGTAGTGCGGGCCTGTAGTGTCTGGGCCCATAACCTGTCGCAGAGTGCATCTTCTTACAGTCACCACTGTACTTACGAGAGCTTCAATCAGCAAGATATCTTGAGTAAACAGTATTTACTTCATACTGGATAAACATGAGATACAATTCAGTGTCACACAGTCCGTGTGCTGCTGACATAACACATACAGAGAAAAAAACACACACAGGAAGTAAAAACAACCAACAATTGAGAGCTTCCCTCCCCATATTACAGCAAGTATATAAGTTTACACACTATTGCCATCTGCTGTCTGGTTAGTATAAAGTCCTCCTTTCACTTATAATAAGTCCTAATCTGTTGCGTATGCCAACAAAAACTACACGGAAGGGCTTGGAAAGAAAGGAGTGACATTTGGAATGCAGACTTTGATGGAATGGTCTGCGGGTGTCCTGTCGCATTTGGAGAGCCCCTGATGTGCCTAAACAGTGGAAAACCCTGACCAGTTACCCCATTTTGGAAGCTACACCCCTCAAGGATTTTATCCAGGGGTATAGTGAGCATTTTGAACCCACAGGTTCTACACAGAATTTGATAACATTAGGTCGTCATACTGAAAATTTTCATTCTTTTCACAAAAATGTAGTTTTAGCCCCAAATTTTTAATTTTTTACAATGTAATAAAAGAAAATGGACCCCATAATTTATGCTATTTCTCCCGAATGCGATGATGCCCCATATGTCATCAGAAATCACTGTTGGGCCACACATCAGGGATGAGAAGGAAGGAGCCCTTTTTGACTTTTGGAGCATAGATTTTGGTAGAATAGTTTGTGGGCGATATTTGCCGAGCCCGTAAGGTGTAAGAACAGCAGAAAACCCCCAAAAGTGACCCCATTGTAGAAATTACACATCTCAATGAATTAATCTACTGCTGCAGTTACTATTATATGATATCCATGCCAGGCTTTATTCTTATGCCAGTTTAGTGCCGAGACATTGTGCCCCTATAAAGTGTAGTGCCCCCATACGTTTCTCCTGGTGACATACACCCCGTAAATTAAGTGTTTTCCCCGCTACATTAATGCCAAACATGTGGCCTCTTACTACGGTTTAGGCACAGTGGGGCTCAGAAGGAGGGGGGTATTTGGATTTAGGAGCACAGAATTCGCTGGATTTTATTTGAGGGGGCAGGAGCTGTTACTTTTCCAGAGTATTTGCTCTACCTCTCCATCTTTTTAAGTGTGCACAGATCTGTGGTCATCCACACTTGAGCGCTAAAAAAAAAGCCTAAAATGATGGTACGCCGCTGGAACAGAGACCAGTCCAAAGGGACTCCATCGGCCACATAAGTGAGTGGCTCCATCTGGGTTTTTTGTCTGAATTTTGGTTTTGGTGAATTTACACAGAAATTCCAACGTAAGCGCTCAGCGGGGAGCGCAGGATAAATGTGAGCCGAGCCTTATTACGATTTTTTTGGAGGCAGAATGAAGAAATACACAGCAGTACCAGAATAGTTCTTATTTTTATTTTTTTGAGGTTCACCTTGCGGTATAAGGTGATAAGGTGGATTTATTCTTCAGGTTAGTGCATAGTAATTTTTGATCGCTGTTTATTCAGATTTTTCAAACACAGAATGAACAAAAACAAACAATGACTGAATTGCTGTTATTTTTTGCGCCGTTTGCCGTGCGGTAAGAGTGACAAGACCAATTTGTTCATTGGATCAGTACGATTACAGCGATACCACATTTATATATATATTTTTTTATGCTTTGCTATTTTTACAGACTAAAAACAGTATTTTACAAAAAAAGAACTTGATTTTGCATCGTCACATTCTGAAAGCTGTAACTTTTTTATTTTTTTGCTGAATGAGCTATATTATGGCTTGTTTTGTGCGGAACGGTTTGGTGTTTTCATTTATATAATTTTTTTATGTACGACTTTTTGATCCCTTTTTATTCCCTTTTTTGTGAGTCAGTATGATGAAAAAGCTTCATTTTTAGAGTGTTTTTATTTATATTTTTATGACATTCGCCAAACGGACTAAATAACATGACAGTTTTATAGAGTGGGTCGTTCTGGACGCAGCCGTACCAATTATGTGCACGTATTTTTGTTTAATCACAAACGCTGTGTTTTGAGCGGCGAAACGGATTTTAGTGATGTGTGCACTTTGTGTTGTTGTTTTTTTTACATATTTTATTTAATTTTTTTACTTTTTCACTAAGTCCCACTGTGGAATTTTTATTCTGATCATTGATCTCATACACTGCAGTACTCCTGTACTGCAGTTTATGAGACCTGTCAGTGAGTCACTGACTCAGCCTGACTCTGCCTGTGAGATCCAGCAATAAGCTGGATCTCACAGGCCACCGTACCCTGGGATCATCACATGATCTCAGGGTGCCATGGTAACCATCGGGACCCGCGATTCTCATTGCGGGGGTCCGATGGTTACTAAGGGGGTCTTGTGACCCCCTTGTAACAACTTAAATACCACCGTCACGATTGACAGCGGTATTTAAGGGGTTAGTCGGCCCCAATCGACATCGAGACCTTCCTGGGCCGATACTGCAGAGTGTCAGCTGTCACACACAGCTGACACCCGCAGGAATCGCCGCCGCTGGATGGCGCTATTTACTTATTCCACAGCGACTCATTTTAACGACGCTGTGGAATAAGTACCCTAAATGACCGTTGCAAAAATGTGTTACGGCGCTCTTTAAGGGGTTAACTGACTGATAAGCTAATTCATTCTTGTCAACTCTCCTGGAACATTTAGGAATTAGGAGAGACCCTCCAGACTTCCAGGTGGGATGACAAATATCCCAACAAAGGATGTATGGTATATAAACAGGTACGCGGATTCAACGGCGCAGAAGATGAAGACTCAGTGGTAACTTGAACCAATTGATTATTATTTACTACAAACAATTTAGGTGAACAGAAATGAAATGTCTAAAGGTTTAGTGATTTACGAGAAACGTTGAACAGGTTCACAATACTGGGGGTTATTATTCTAGGTATATAAACAGTATCTTTGTTTCACAACACAGTTTTGAATCACAAAGTTAACTAACTAATATAGCAAATGATATGGTACCTTAGTCCATGGTATGTCAAAGCCTATGTGGTAGTTGTCAGCGTCATCACCTAAACACCAAATCTGTCGTGGTAATCACTGTAACAGGCCTCAAAGGGAGTCAGCTCTATTTCTCCGTTAGGCCGGAAGTCTATTGCCATAGTATACTGACTTGTCACTGCACCAACTTGCATCCGTCTCCTAGAGCGTAGCTTGGGCCTCTCTGTATCATCACCTAAGTCTCTGGGCTTCAGCTCACCAGGTCGTCCGAATCATCAGCCGCTCACTGGATTGTCCATATCCCTTTAACTGCACACTGGTTTGTCTGTTTCCCTTTAACCACTCACTGGATTGTCCATTTCCCATTAACCGCTCACTGGACTGTTCATTACCCTTTAAGAAGCCTTCCTGCATTTCCCACTCACATGACCATCCCTTTAAGAAGGCTTTCTGCACTTCCTGCTCACACGTCAGTCCGTACCTTTAAGAAGACCTCCTGCTTTTAAGCGGGCATCTTCTTGGTCAAGCCAGAGATCTCATCCTGCAGTTATCAACTCTCTTAGATGTGGCTGTAACCCAGTCCAGCTAGCAATGCACACCTGACCTGACATCGGTCTTGATGATGATTCATTCTCTGCCCTGGCCTCAGGGGCTTTTTATATTTTCTAACTGCAACACAGCTTGTCACATGATCTTGTGCCTCTTGTTTCTGCTTCCTACCTGGCAACACACACACATTGTCTAGTTCCTGTTTGCTCTCTTTTTGTTCCTGTTCTTATACTATCCAACCACTAGATGGCAGTGTTCGTTTACTTAGGCTCCACTGTGCATTCAGCTACATAAGTCTTTCACTTCCTTACAGATGGAGCTGAGATCAGCTCCCTGCTCCACCATTCACTGCTGCATACCACAAGCTGCTGCTTTAGAACTAAGGCCTGATGGAGGTTCGGCATTATCGCTCGTCATGGAAGCTGTGTAATGTGAGTTGAAGTTTTTTTTCTTAACACAAATTGGGCATAGATAATACTGTGGGTGCACTATTAGCATTGCATTGCTGGCACTATTGTAAGGGGGCACAGTACTATTTAGAGGACAAGATTGCTATTGAGGGCACTATTTACATAGAGGAAGCAATATTACTATTGATGTGTCACTATTACTGCTGTAGGAGGGCACTACTGAGGATAATCACTGTGAGGGGGCACTATTTTCAAAAGGTCCCATATTACTGTGTGGGGCACAAAATGTGCATTATTTCTGTGGAGGGGGCACAAGGGTGGGCATTATTACTGCCTGGGCACATCAGATGGGTATAGCACTATGTGGCTTGTGCCACCATATAGGGTCGCACTATGGTGGTAATATTAGAGTTACACAGGCCTGCAATATCATCTACTGTATGTTATTTGTACTTAGACAGTTATCAGTGTGTTTACCTGTGGTGTTACAAAGGACTGCAGGTCACATCTACTACACTATCTCTAGTTCATGCTGTCGCTGCAGTGTTATGGCACAATTTTCAGAAGTCAGGGCAAAACTACGCTGACCGTTTTCTGACCATTTGGGCAGGGTTTTACCAAGCTCAGGATTCAGAGAACTGCTAGATCTTGTTATTTTATCAAAACTCCAGCAAGCAGCCCCGTAAATGATACATCACTGGAATCGGGGTCTCTGTCCATACAACATGTTACTCTCTACCTTTAATTACGGTTAATTTATACTTAGTGTTTTGATGCATTTTTTTGTGTATGATAAATACCGACTATTATAACCATTTTTGGCGCTTTTTTTGTGCTTTCGATGTTAAGCCATTTTGATTTTAATAGGGAAAAACTGCAGTAAAAACGCTGAAAGAATTGACCTACCACAACTTACCACAGGTCAAAAAATGCAAGAAGAATAATGCACTGTGTAAGTGAGATTTTAGAAACCTCATTCATTTTGCTGTTACTGCAAAACATTTTGTTTTTTCCTTTCGATAAAACACACACATATAAAAGGAATAAAAAATGCCATTTGTGAACAAGAACTTAGGCTGAATTCAGATGTCCATGAAACACGGTCCAAGTATGGAACATCGTGTCCGGACTGGCCACGGCCACGGGTCTCCTGCCTCGAACTCAACAGTCATAATAATAATTTATAATAATAATAATTTTTATTTATATAGCGCCAACATATTCCGCAGCACTTTACAATTAAGCGGGGACATGTACAAACAATAAATTCAATACAAGGTGAGACAGTTTAACAGTTACATCAGGAGTGAGGTCCCTGCTCGCAAGCTTACAATCTACATGGAAATGGGGGGACACAATAGGTGGAAAGTGCTTGTTATTTCAGGTCTGGCAATTATAATAAGTCGGGATTATCATATAAAGCTGTATGATCCGGTCATCAGCCAGTATGTTAAAGTGCAATACTCAATTACCGAGTGCAGTTATCGAGTGCATGGAGGGTGTAGAAACAGATGAACAGTAGGGTGCAGATTCTGAATAGTATTTAGGAGGGAACAGGGGAAAGTTAGTTTACTGAGTAGTTGAGGTGGTAGGCTTGTTTAAAGAGATGGGTTTTTAAAGCGCGCTTGAAGACATCGGGGCTAGGCATCAATCGGATCGTCTGGGGTAGAGCATTCCAGAGAACTGGTGCAGCACGAGAGAAGTCTTGGAGACGGAGGTGTGAGGTTCGGATTATGGGGGATGTTAGCCTTAGGTCATTTGTGGAACGGAGGGCACATGTAGGACGATAGACTGAGATGAGAGAGGAGATATAAGGTGGTGCAGAACTTTGTGGGTGAGAGCAATGAGTTTATATTGGACCCTGTAGTGAATGGGTAACCAGTGTAATGACTGGCACAAGGTGGAGGCATCGGTGAAGCGGCTGGACATAAATACGACCCTGGCTGCCGCATTCAGGACAGATTGGAGAGGGGAAATTTTGGTAAGAGGGAGACCGATCAGAAGAGAGTTGCAGTAGTCCAGACGAGAGTGAATAAGAGCGACAGTAAGAGTTTTAGCAGTTTCCAAAGTGAGAAAAGGTCGGATTCTGGAGATGTTTTTAAGATGCAGGTGACAAGAGCGAGTGAGTGATCGGATATAGGGAGTAAAGGAAAGGTTAGTGTCGAATATGACCCCAAGGCAGCGGGCGTGCTGCTTGGGAGTTATGGTTGACCCCTCCAAGGTAATTTCGATATTAGGTAGAGTTAGGTTACTAGAGGGGGGAAACACAAGAAGTTCAGTTTTGGAGAGATTCAATTTGAGATAGAGGGAGGACATGATGCTAGACACAGCAGATAAACAATCCTTGGTGTTTTGTATTAGGGTAGGGGTGATGTCAGGGGAAGAAGTGTATAGTTGGGTGTCGTCAGCATAGAGATGATACTGGAACCCAAATCTGCTGATTGTTTGTCCAATAGGGGCAGTGTATAGAGAGAAGAGGAGGGGGCCTAGGACTGAGCCCTGAGGAACCCCGATAGTAAGGGGATGAGGAGGGGAAGAGGAGCCGGCAAAAGATACAGTGAAGGAGCGGTCAGAGAGGTAGGAGGAGAACCAGGAGAGAACGGTTTCCTTGAGGCCTATAGAGCGGAGCATAGTGAGGAGGAGCTGGTGATCCACAGTGTCAAATGCTGCAGAGAGATCCAGGAGAATCAGCAGGGAGCAGTGACCTTTGGATTTGGCTGTTAGTAGATCGTTAGAGACTTTAGTGAGGGCAGTTTCAGTGGAGTGTAAGGAGCGGAAACCAGATTGTAGAGGGTCGAGGAGAGAGTTATCTGAGAGATAGCGGATTAGACGGGAGTGGACCAAGCGTTCCAGGAGTTTAGAGATGAAGGGAAGATTAGAGACAGGTCTATAGTTAGCAGTGCAGTTCTGGTCCAGGGATGGCTTTTTAAGTAAAGGGGTTATGATGGCATGTTTAAATGATGAGGGAAAGATACCTGACGAAAGAGAGAGGTTAAATATTTTAGTCGAGTGGTGACCACCGGTGAGAGGGACTGCAGGAGATGTGAAGGAATGGGGTCACTGTTGCAGGTTGTAGGCCGAGAAGAAGCGATGAGCTGGGTAACCTCTTCTTCTGTGACAGGCTCAAAGATGGCTAGTGAGCTTGAAGTGCAGTAGGGAAGGGGATCCAGGCACTGAGGAGATTGGGCTGAGATGTCCTGATGGATGTGGTTGATTTTTTCCAAGAAATAAGTGGCCAGATCCTCACTGCTGAGGTTGGTGATGGGGGCCTGTGCTTTAGGTTTCAGGAGGGAGTTTAAGGTTTCGAAAAGTCGTTTTGGGTTGTTGGACATTGAAGTGATGAGGGTGGTGAAGTAGGATTGTTTGGCCAGATGAAGGGCAGAGTTATAGGTTTTGAGCATGAATTTATAGTGGATGAAGTCCTCTGCTAAAAGAGATTTTCTCCACTGACGCTCAGCACACCTCGAGCAACGTTGAAGAAAGCGTGTTTGCATTGTGTGCCAGGGCTGCCGTTGTCTGTGTCGGATCTTTCTGCGAGTAGAAGGAGCTGCTTCATCTAGGGCGCTCTTCAGTGTATTGTTGTAGTGTGACAATGCCAAGTCTGGACAGGAGAAGGAGGAGATGGGGGCTAAAGATGTGTGGAGATTGTCCATAAGCTGCTGGGTATTAATGGTACGTGTATTCCTATAAGTGTGGTAAGTGGGGGTGTCCCGGGTGAGGAGACAATTCTTAACAGAGAAGGAGAGAAGGTTGTGGTCCGAGAGTGGGAGAGGGAAGTTGGTAAAGTCATCCAGCAAGCAGAGACTGGAAAAAACCAGGTCCAGAGTGTTCCCGTCTTCATGGGTAGGAGACTTCGTAAACTGTGAGAGACGGAATGAAGAAGTTAGAGAAAGTAGATGAGAGGCAGATTGGGAGAGGGGGTCATCGATGGGGATGTTAAAGTCGCCCATGATGAGGGTGGGGATGTCACAGGATAGAAAGTGAGGAAGCCAGGTGGCAAAGTGATCCAAGAACTGGCGGGCGGAGCCTGGAGGGCGATACACGACTGCCACTCGCAGGGAGAAGGGTTTAAAGAGTCTGATGGTGTGGACTTCAAAGGAAGGAAACATAAGTGAGGGAACCGGGGGGATGACCTGGAAAGCACATTGTGAGGAAAGGAGCAGACCAACACCTCCACCCTGTCTGTTGCCATGTCTGGCGGTATGTGAAAATTTCAGCCCACCAAACGAGAGAGCAGCAGCAGCGGTGGTGTCTAGCTGCTGAATCCAGGTTTCTGTGATAGCCAGAAGGTTAAGAGAATTAGAGAGGAAAAATTCATGGATGTAAGTTAGTTTGTTACACACAGACCGTGCGTTCCAGAGAGCGCAATGGAAATCAATAGGAGAGGGCATGCACTGAACGTTAATAAGATTAGCAGGGTTTCTATATGCAGCTGGAGGAGAGTGGTGTACGCTAGTGGAGGGGGGCCCAGGGTTGGGGGAGATGTCGCCTGCGACTAGTAAAAGGAGAAAGAAGAGAAAGATCAGGTGGTCTAATGATTTGTATGAACGTTTTGAATGCTGTATGGAGGTAGAGGATGGTTTGCAGTGGGTGAGGAATGTCAGTAGAGCCTCAGAGTTATACATGGGAGAGGGGAGAAGGGAGGGGCTGATATAGAGAGAGTGCACAGAATGTGTTGAAGGGCGGGTGAGTTGTGAGAAAGCAGAAGTGAAAACAAATAAAAAGCAGATTGATAAGACAAATGCATAATGCACTATGACTGACCAAGAAGCATGTTTGTATGAAAATTTTATGCACCTTACCTGTCTCCTGCCCTGTCCAACTGCCATGGTCTAACTGCACTTGTAATTATTGCACTTAAAATCTATTGCACGCGTGCTATTCCCAGCCAGAGCTGAATATATATGAAATGAAATGTCTGCTAGAGGCCAGCACCAGTTGGACAAACTGAGTAATTAGCCAATTAGCACTGGGCTAGATCAGGCAATGCTATGTAAGATAAACACAGAGGCCATAAACCAGTGAAAGAGAAGGCTTTGAACATTTTAAAATAGAAACAAAACAAAAAGACAAAAAGATGCAGGACCAAACAATTAAATACCATGGAAAAATGTTGCTAGAGAATATGACTCTGTTCACACTTATCAGACAGCACACAAACGGATGATGATCCCTTCTGGAACTGTATTTCATGGACGTCTAAATTCGGCCTAGGCTACAAAATATAGAAGATGATGGTGGAGACCTGATTATTTGACAATATGGGGTGTCGATATTTCTGATGGCAGCTCTATACAGAAATATGAATTCTCTTTCTTGTGACACAGTGCATTGCTTCCACCAAATTCAAATTACAACCTTTCCATCAAAATAATGCAAAAGATACTGAGATACATTAGGGGCATGTGCACACAATGTCTTTTAGATGCCGACACACCCACTGAAGTTTGCACGCAGAAGACCCTTCAGGAAACCTGTTGGTGGAGTTATTCCTGAAAAGCCTTTCTTGGCATCTTTTAAGTTGCTTTTTGCAGGGCTTTGTTGCTGTTTTTTTTACTTGTTGGTGGAAAATCTTTTGATTCCTACCAAGCAATACAACTGGGGGGGAGCTACGGCCATTTCATGTCTACAGACCCTTCTAGGGGCCCGGCCTGTTGTTTGACTGTAGTCTCCCACCTGATTTTTATTGTTTGCTATGAAACAATAAAGAAGGTGACGTGGTGAGTCCGTCATCTTTATTTCTACTATATGGGGCTTTTAGTGACTTTATACTACCAGAGAGGACCACTGATTTTTATGGCAGTTAGCAATGAATATTATTCCCCATAGAGCATTTATGGGAGGAAGTCAGTAGTGCCAAGCGGTTTTCTTTTTTTGCCTTTTTCACATGAGCTCTGTTGTATTGACCTGTAAGGTTATGGAGAAATATTGAAGCTAAGCTGCTATACTGCTACACCCCGACATCTGATACTTCTCTTGTGGCTAGAAAGCATCAGGAACATTCTTGGGAGACAAACTTGCTCCCAGCACCTGTGATTTATTATTAATGGATGTCTCATAGCTGGGGAGTGTGTGTTTTATTGAAGACGCCTTTCCTATCCTTTAAGTGGTGTGAAATCTGAGCTTTACTGTCAGCAGAAGACAGGTGCGGGGAACTGTGAATATGATCAGACAAAAATTGTGCATAATGACAGTCCATTACTCAGTTGTGCTGTCGTAGAGGGGAAAACGCTATAAATGTCCGTCAAGTTGAAACTTTCATCAAGTCCTAAAAATGTCATCAAAACCTACAAATCGTTACACAACCCAAAATATTAATGAAATATACCTTTTTATTGAATACAAACTAAGTAATACATAAGAATAAAATGACAATAAAAAGATCCCGCAGGTGAAAAAATAAAATAAAGCGGGAGGTACAGAAACAAACAGCGGCATCAACCCCTCTCTGGAACATAATTAAAATAACATGATTATCAATAAAAATTATATTATATAGGTAATAAATTAATAGTCAAAAAAGTTGACAGTGCAAATCAATATAGAGTACATATTGATACAGAACACGTCCATATAGAGTAGCATAGTATAATGGTAAAATAACAATTGACCCCTCATAGGTTGGAAAAGTGACAGTGCAAAAAAGTGCAAAAATACCAAAAGGGCCCTTGATATCATTAATAGCAGCACCGTGGCAGATATCTAGTAGGGTCAAGGGGTAAGAGCTAACACAGAAAAATACTTAATGTCTATGGCCATCCAAAAAAGCCTGGATAATAATAGATGGCATAGAATACATTTGCAATAAAAGAGGATAGCCTAAAGGTCAGGAGAACAGCCCAAAGGTGAGGGACTTCCGCCGAGAGAGCTACATAATATGTATGGCCGACTCTAAATAGAGCCTGGAGGGAAGTACATACCGCTGAGAGTAAAGGTGACCCCCGCTGGGAATGTCCGACGCACGTTTCGCCACACAGGAGGGCTTTGATGAGGACTGCCAGTGCACTTTTTTGCACTGTCACTTTTCTTACCTATGAGGGGGCAATTGTTAGTATTATTTTACCATTATACTGCTACTCTATATGGCCATGTTCTGTATCTGTATGTAATCTATATTGATTTGCACTGTCACTTTATCAACTTTTTTGACTGCTAATTTATTACCTATATAATATAATTTTTATTGATAGCCTGTTTTTTATTGATAATCATGTTATTCTAATTATCTTCCAGAGAGGGGTTGATGCTGCTGTTTGTTTCTGTACCTCCCGCTTTATTTTCTTTTTTCACCTGCGTGATCTTTTTCTTGTCATTTTATTCTTATGTATTAATTAGTTTGTATTCAATAAAAGGTATATTTCATTAATATTTTGGGTTGTGTAATGATTTGTAGGTTTTGATGACTCTAAGGGTTACACAACCATTTTTGTACGTTTGCATTTTGTAGTTAAGTCCTAAAAATGTGCTCTAAATCCTACCACCAAAATGCTAAATACTGATATCAGAGTACTGAAGCTTCTGACCGCTGATACACCGTACCCGATCTGTCACTAATGATATCTATGACTAAAGAAAAACACTAGTCAAAAATGAAAAATTATTACGGTATGGTTTCTATATTGTAGCAGGTGACGGCTGATATCTCCATGACACATAGTCTCTCCTTATGGTCAGACATCATCTTATTTTCTTACTTACATACATAGACATCCATTAGAACAAAGTTGTGGCCAGGATGGGAAAAGTTTAGGAACTGCCAAATGGTGATGATGTTTAAAGTAACAAAAAATGAAGGTTTATACTGTACAGTTTACAAGCCCACAGGGGAAGACAGGCCATCTGGCAATTCTTGCAAAGGCCGGATGACCGGTCCAACAGTGGGCTACAAGCCCACAACACTTTTAAAATTACTCAAAAACAGATTCTTGCTTTGCCACATAGTTAGGTCGCTGGCTGTTTCGGCCTGCGACCTGCAAGAGGGGGCACACCGGGCAGCACAGTGACATTACTCCACCTTTGCCAGTCCAGTTACTGCAGTGAGGAAGAGGACATTACTGCTCGGCATGGGAGTGGGGTGAGGTAAGCACTGGTTTATTTTTATACTTTGTTTTTATTCTTTTCCAGGCATTATTATTAGGAGGCACAATGTACAGCATTATTATAAGGCACAATAGGTGTGTTGTGTGTGTGGGGGGGGCATTATTTCAAAGAAGAAAGATTGTTGGCACCTTTCCAAAAATATGGGTAAACAACTTTGTTTCAAGCATATGATGCTCGTTCAAACTCACCTGTGGCAAGTAACAGGTGTGGGCAATATGAAAATCACACCTGCCAAAACTTTCGGCTACGACTGTATGTGGCAGATTGAGGAGCATTATTATAAGGTGGTACAATGTGGGGTATTATTACAATAAAAAGGCACAAGTGGATATTACTATTAGAAGGAAGCACAGGCGGCATCGTTATTATTTATTACTATTATTAGGACGCACACAGGGCATTATTATTATAAGGAAGCATAGGGGACATTATTATCATGAGGCACAGGGGCTAAGAAGAGGCTGTTCAGATACCCTGCTTAGTGGTGTGACATAACAGAACTGGTGAGCTATTTTGTTCAGTAAATATTCAGAATGGTCCTTTACATTTTTATGAAATTCATACTTAATGCTTTCTATGCTCTAAATGTTTTTTAAAAAATTAAGATTTATATTGGCGATCTAGAAATGGTATTTGCATCACACAACATATTGTATTCTTATAGACAGCAGTAGGGGCACTATATTTTATTGACTTCCAACCAGAATTAATTTTCATCCATAGTAAAGGGTTCTTAAAGTAGATCTGTCAGCAGATTTCATAATGCAAACTGCAAACATTATTAAATAGATTTCTTGGACCCTCATAAGTCTGGTGTACTTATTTTACAAATCCATGTCAGAATGGCTGTATAATCCTTTTTTGAGAATTAAAACTCAGTCTCCTCCCGATGTCCACTGACAGCTACAGCTTGTACTGAGCAGTGTGAGATTTCAGCAGCAGCAGGGAGGAGGGATTCAAAGGAGTTGTCAATCAATATAGGTAGGTGGCTATTACCCTGTGAACCCACCCCAACTCACCTTTAAGTGAATGCCTGCTCTGTACACTCATAAATGTTGGTATTACAACAACAATCAAGAGAAGACTATTCTTTCCATAACTTGCTAAAAGACATTTATCAGATATCCTGTGTATATACCAAATATGTCTGAAGTGGGATTACCCAATTAGGGTTAAGAGACAAAACTATAACCTTCTTTGTTGTGAGCGTTAAGTATACAGTGTTTTATAAGGACGTTTCTTGTATCATGTTAATATTCAATAAAATAAAATCCACATTTTCCAATCAAATTTTGATAAGCGGCATTCAGCATCAAACCCAAAGAAATTAAACAGGCGATTTTACTGTATGACTTGCACTAGAAATCATTATGCTTACTCTATAAACTATTGCCTGGCAACAACATGTTAATCAGAAAATTCATAGATAATTATATTATTTTAATTGTTGGAAATAAAGGAAATTTTACCTTTTATGGCCAGGAGCGTTCACATGTAATCCAAGTTTGACTCCGTGCAAGCAATCTATAATAAAGAAGTATTCTGGAAAATACCTTACCTTGCGGATTGGCTTTGGATGTTATACAGAATTGCTGAGCGCTCGCTAAGATCTGTAGTCCTGAACAAACTGATTCATCTAATTCTTCCACTATGGTAAGAGATCTTTGAACCCTCAGCTCCCTGTCTGTGGATCTGCTGTGAGAAGATGAAGAAGACACAGATGTAACGGGAGCGACTCCTTTCCTTGAAGATCTTACACTCTTGGGATCAGAACACTTTTCTGTTTCTTTTATATCATTTTCTAGACTAGTTTCCTTTGTTCTGTATGAATATTTGCGGTTATCATCTTTCTGATTAGAAGCTTGTCTGTGGGAAACTTCCATACATCTGCACAGCTTCTTCTCTTTAGGGCCCTTAGTATGATGCTCAATATGTTTCTCTCTCTGGAGATATCCAAAGGGTGATGGCTGAGACTGTACAATCGACATGTCAAAACTCTCTCTATACTTAGTAAGGTTGCAGGTAATAAGTCACTGTTATTTTTCCTGCTAGTTCAAGTTGTCCGACATCAATCCTCCCTAGTTTCCCGAGTTATCTCTTTTATTCATCTCAATCCCCTCTGCCTATTCATGTTTCCAGCCCAACCAACCGGATGCTGCATAATTCTCTGCAGGAGGCTGTCCGGTCTGTCATCCAAAGAGATGGGTTACCATGAAAAGGGTACGAAAGTCAACTAAATTCTTGCTGGGATTATGAGCAAGAAAAGAGACTGTAGACATTCTTTACTCGGGACAACTGTCAATCAGTTTCCTAGGCCAAGAACCGCATATATTCCAAGTCCACATTTTCATAGCGTCATGATCCCCTTGCAGACATCTACTGTCCTCCTTGAGAAATAAATCCAGAGACATAAAAAAACACACAGGTTTTAAGGGATCATTACTAATAGGGTTTAATAAAAAATTAGACAAATGTTTGTCTTCTCTATGTTTTTATCTAAGCAAGTAATAAAGGTATCATTGAAATGCAGTTGTTGGTGTAATTAATATAAAGAATCTGCAGATTCTGGATCAGAGGGACAGATTGTAGTAAATTCTCTGATTAACCACATTACGTCATTTGGCTTGTTAGAGTTGAGCCTATGCTGTGAATGAAGCACAATGCTCTTATTGAGTACATTACAAGAGCAGTTCTGGGAAATGAGGCAGTTGTTGGCTGCCGTCTACTTCTAACTTCACAGACAGACAAGAGAAAGAGAATTCATTGCTGTGTTTACTCTGGATCCCATACCAAGAAAGGTTCTTGTTACCATCTGACAGCATGACACATCCACATGGGCCACATGTTTGTTCAAGGACTAGTGTCTTTCACAATAGTATTGCAGAATTGAATTTCATCAGTGATGCCAGACAGGGTCAGATAAGGGTGTCCGTGATACAGAGCAAATCTTTTTTGGGGCCTACAAAGAGCCCAGATATGGATGTACATTGACATTTCACAGCAATTTTTTTCACACACTTGAATTAACTAGCCACACTCAAAAAACACCAACACACACAATTCTATATATACTTTTATACAATGGCTGACACTGACAATTTGGGTCCCCTGTGCAAGAAATATGTCTGGGCCCTTTCCTTTTGTGGCAACCAAGCTACAGATGTACAGGGCCGCCATCAGGGCATTACTGACCTTACTGGCGTATGGGGCCCGGTGAGCAGAGGGGCCCCCCGTCTGCTCACCGGGCCCCAGCAAACTGAACTTGCGTCCTCGGACGCAGCTTCACTTTAAATCTATTGCCGTGTGGGAGATGGCGTATGACGTCAGTGCCGGCCTGTGACTGGCTGGTGTCCGCACTTCAAATCAAAAAACTGGAAGGGCAAGGAAAGGGGGAACTTTTTTTTTATGAGACATGGGCGCAGAATGGCACATAGGAAACATTTGGTCAGAATGGCACATATGAGACATGGGCGCAGAATGGCACATAGGAAACATTTGGTCAGAATTGCACATATGAGACATGGAGGCAGAATGGCACATAGGAAACATGGGGTCAGAATGGCACATATGAGACATGGGGGTAGAATGGCACATATGAGACATGGCGGCGGAATGGCACATATGAGACATGGAGGCAGAATGGCACATATGAGACATGTGGGCGGAGTGGGACATATGACACATGGGGGCAGAGTGGGATATATGACACATGGGGACAGAGTGGGATATATGACACATGGGGGCAGAATGGAGAGACATGCGGGCAGGATGAAGACATGGGGTCTAGAATGGAGTACATATCGGACCAGGATGTGGGACATTATTACTGTAGGGGCTAATTATGGATATTGTTGCTGCTGTAATGTATTATATTTTTCAGTGGGGGGGGGGGGGGTTCCTGTTACTGTGCAGGGCGACACTATGTTGCTTTCTTTCTTCATCTGGTGTAGTGTAGGAGTTGGGGAAAATTGGGAATGAGCTCTGGAAACTGCTCTAGATAACTGTGTTATTTTCTGCAGAGATGAGACCAGGCTGGAAGAAGTGATGACGGTCTGTGCTTGATGAGCTAGAAAAGCGAAGATGAAGGACTTCAACTAGAGACGTCACTGGTGAGACATGTTGTTTTATCTGTACACTGACACTATACACTGTATACTATACACAAGGCTCCTGTGTATAATGTCACTGGTGATTCCTGTATTACCTGTACACTGACACTATATACTGAGCTCCTGTGTATAATGTCACTGGTGACCGCTGTATTACCTGTACACTAACATACAGAGCTCCTGTGTATAATGCCACTTGTGATCCCTGTATTTCCTGTACACTATATACAGAGCTCCTGTGTGGTGAGCCCTGTATTACCTGTACATTGACACTATACAGAGATCCTGTGTATAATGTCACTCACACTATATTACCTGTACACTTACACTATACACTGTATGATATTAGTATTGTGTTGTTGTTTTTTTTTTATTAATGATCAGTATTCTAGTTGTCAGTCACTATGTCATGGTAATATGTTGTACAGCCATGATGTGGCGGTATTTGTTCCTTGTATGTGGTATTATTTGGTCACTATGCGGTGGTAATATGTGGTCCAGTCATGGTGTGGTGGTAGAATCATAGAATCATAGAATCATAGAATGGTAGAGTTGGAGGGGACCTCCTGGGTCATCTGGTCCAACCCCCTGCTCAAAGCAGGATTCACTAATTTCAGTAATAGCCGCCGCTGACTGTGGAGGCCAGGTCATCTGGCGTAGCTCCCCATCACTTTCCCCCTTGGTCAAATAGCCCTTACACAGCCTGGAGGTGTGTTTGGGGTCATTGTCCTGTTGAAAAATGAATGATGGTCCAACTAAACGCAAACCAGATGGAATAGCGTGCCGCGGCAAGAAGCTGTGGTAGCCATGCTAGTTCAGTATGCCTTCAATTTTGAATAAATCCCCAACAGTGTCACCAGCAAAGCACCCCCACACCATCACACCTCCTCCTCCATGCTTCACGGTGGGAACCAGGCATGTAGAGGCCATCCGTTCACCTTTTCTGCGTCGCACAAAGACACGGTGGTTGGAACCAAAGATCTCAAATTTGGACTCCTCAGACCAAAGCACAGATTTCCACTGGTCTAATGTCCATTCCTTGTGTTCTTTAGTCCAAACAAGTCTCTTCTGCTTGTTGCCTGTCCTTAGCAGTGGTTTCCTAGCAGCTATTATACCATTAAGGCCTGCTGCACAAAGTCTCCTCTTAACAGTTGTTGAAGAGATGTGTCTTCTGCTAGAACTCTGTGTGGCATTGACCTGGTCTCTAATCTGAGCTGCTGTTAACCTGCGATTTCTGAGGCTGGTGACTCGAATAAGCTTATCCTCAGAAGCAGAGGTGACTCTTGGTCTTCCTTTCCTGGGGCGGTCCTCATGTGAGCCAGTTTCTTTGTAGCGCTTGATGGTTTTTGCAACTGCACTTGGGGACACTTTCAAAGTTTTCCCAATTTTTCGCACTGACTGACCTTCATTTCTTAAAGTAATGATGGCCACTCGTTTTTCTTTACTTAGCTGCTTTTTTCTTGCCATAATACAAATTCTAACAGTCTATTCAGTAGGACTATCAGCTGTGTATGCACCTGACTTCTGTACAACACAACTGATGGTCCCAACCCATTTATAAGGCAAGAAATCCCACTTATTAAACCTGACAGGGCACACCTGTGAAGTGAAAACTATTTCCGGTTACTACCTCTTGAAGCTCATCAAGAGAATGCCAAGACTGTGCAAAGCAGTCATCAAAGCAAAAGGTGGCTACTTTGAAGAACCTAGAATATAAGACATATTTTCAGTTGTTTCACACTTTTTTGTTAAGTATATAATTCCACGTGTGTTAATTCATAGTTTTGATGCCTTCAGTGTGAATGTACAATTTTTATAGTCATGAAAATACAGAAAAATCTTTAAATGAGTAGGTATGTCCAAACTTTTGGTCTGTACTGTATGTGACACATTTCTTTAAAGAAAAATATACTTAAAAAGAGTATTGGGTATTATAAGAAGTGTTTAATGGCTTAGAGTAGAGTAGGGCCCGGCCAGAAGAGTCTCCTTATCCTGGTGGCGGCTTAAAAAATCTTTTGGCCAAAACAAATGCTGCTGGCTATGTATGTGATATGGTGTTCTATGAGAACAGTTAATGTGTGATTAGTGAGGACATGGTGCAGAAGTGGAGTTTTTCCAAGACTGGGCAGCGGGACTGTTGAAAGTTCGAGGGGTGGAGGTGGAGCTTGGGGAGGAGTCTCAAGGGGGCCCCAAAATTTTGCCAGTATGGGGCCCTGAAATTCCTGGTGGCAGCCCTGCAGATATATACAGGGTGGTCCAAAAGTAGGTGGCCAGAAAATAATAACATTTATTTTGATTTATATATAAAATTATATTTACTAACACAAGCATAACATTGACAAAATGTAAATTTTATTCTGAACAATAATACAAAAACCCTTAAATTTTATCAACCCAGGTGCTCAAACTGTTTTCCATTACAATTTGCACAGCTTTGAAGTCTGCCTCTTACGCTTCAACAAACTTTTTTGCACAAGTCTCTTTGGGTATTAATTTCTTGAAATGCATCTCTTATGTAATTGTTCAAATCACTGACACTTTTTGGTTTTCGACTATAAACTTTGTCATTGAGTACTCCCCAAAACAAAAAATCCATTGGGGTCAAGTCTGGTGAACATGCCGGCCAATCAAGTGGGCCTCTTCAGCCAATCCATTTATTAGGAAATGTTTCATCAAGATACTCGCGGACTACTCTTGAATAATGTGGAGGGGCCCCATCTTGTTGGAAATAAAGGTAATTTGAATTAGGCTGTTGCTGTAACTGGGGAACAACTTGATTCAGTAGAATTTCGAGATACTTATCTCCTGTGACTGTTCCATCAAAAAATATTGGTCCTTAAACACCAAAACTTGAAATACCACCCGAAACATTGACACCAGGCTCATTTAGTTGTTGCTCTAATGTTAAATGCATGTTCTCATTATACCAGTAAATACAATTATATCTGTTAATATGGCCGGATAATTTGAAAGAAGCTTCATCACTCCACATAATGTTATCTAAAATTACTGGATTTTCTTCAATTTCTCACTAAATTGCAGCCGCCTGTCTGGATCATCCTCCAATAAACCATGAATTAGATGTGGACGATAAGCTTTCCACCCAATAGATTTCAGGATTCGCATGATAGAAGCTCGTGAAATTCCCAATTCCAAAGAGGCTCTTCTGGTGGATTCTCTTGTTATGTACATCACCGTTCCTTATGAATTGCATTCTCTTGGTATTTATAGCGCCCTGTTCTTTATTACATACCGTCCTCTCATATAAACTGAAATGACTGCTGATGGAGCACAGGAAAGCTTATTTTCTGATGGAGAAGGCCAATGGACTGGTCTTCTGGTCAGGTGCTGCTCCATCAGTAGTCATTTTATATCTAACAAGAGAGGACTATTGGACTATTTAATAAATATTCGACGCTGTGAATAGCAAAAATAATGAGAATACACTATGTAAGAGACAGTGCTATACATGACAAGAGATCATTCTAATTAATAATGGGACAGTATTATACATAACAAGAAAGAGAGGACTCTATGTAATAAGGGACCACCCCATACATAACTAGAAAGGATGGTACTTAATAAGGGACACTCCTTCCAGTAATAATGTCCCATTCCTAATAATGGGCCCATTCCTGGCATAATGTCTCTCAACATGGCCTCCTTCTTGGTATAATGTCCCCCATCCTGGTCCCCTTGTTTTTACAATGTCCCCTTCCTGTTATAATGTACCTCATCCTGGTTTCCTTCCTGGTATAATGTTCCCCATCTTGGTCCCCTTCCTGATATTATGTTCCCCATACTGATCCCCTTCCAGGGATAATGTCTCCCATTCTGGGATAATGTACCCCATTCTGGTCCTCTTCCTGGGATAATGAGACCCATCCTGGTCCCCTTCCTGGAATAATAAACCCCATCCTGGCCCCATTTCTGGTATAATGTGCCCTATCCTGGTTGCCTTCCTGGGATAATGTGCCCCATTCTGGTCCCCTTCCTGAGATAATGTGCCCCATCCTGGTCCCATTCCTGGGATTATGTACTCCATCTTGGTCCCCTTCTTGATAAAATGTAAATATACTCCATCCTGGTCCATTTCCAGGTGTAATGTGCCCCATCTTGGTCCCCTTCCTGATATAATGTGCCCCATTCTGGTCTATTTCCATGTATAATGTGCCCCTTCCTTATTCATTTCCAGGTATAATGTGTCCCATCCTGGACCATTTCCAGATATAATGTGCCCCATCCTGGGATACTGTGCCCTGTTCTGTAAAACATTAAAAAAAACAATACTACTCACTCACATTGTACTGCATCCTCTTCTACAGCCAGAGCCAGCAGCTAACATTGACATGTGCGCCATGACGCATGATGTCACTGACATGGACCCCTAATCACGGGCACACTGGTGTCAGCTGCCAGCCTCTGATTGGCCGGCGGCGTGTATTGCAGCACAGTAATAAAGGACACACATCCAAGGACACACATCCAGCTGAAATAGTTGCTGGTGTTGGCAGGCCGACTTAACCTCTGGACCCCGATGCAGCTGGATCCGCGATATGTCCACCCCTGCTTTTATAGCATCATACAATGATCATACAGTGTTAACATAATAATGCTACTGACAAACACCTAAACATCTGGTATCGTTATCCACTTTGAAGCCTTAAAGGGAATTATGATGTCTCCTCAAACAGTATTATGTCCCAACAAAGTCCTCCACTCAGTATGATGTTCCTACACAGTTCCCCTACACAGTATGATGTCCCCACACAGCCCCCCAATGCAGTACAATGTCTCCACACGGCCCCCTTGCACATTGTTATGTCCCTACACAAACCCTTTGCACAGAATTATGTCCCCACACTGCCCCTTGCACAGTATTATGGGTCCACAAACTCCTCTTGCTAGTATTATGCCCCCATAAATCCCACTTACACAGTATTATGTGCCCACACACCCCCCCCCTCGCTGGTATTATCTCCCTATACAGCCCCGATGCACAGTATTATGTTCCTTGACCACCCCTTGCACAGTAATATCTGCCTACACAACTCCTTGCTAGTATGTTTCCATATAGCCCCGTTGCACAATATTATGACCCACACAGCCCCCTTGCACAGTATTATGTCTCCACACAGCACCCTTACATAGTATTATGTCCCCACAGTTTACATAATATACTGTCAATTTATAAATAAATAAACCTCACCTAACCCAGTTCCCCTCACTGCTCTGGTCTGCGCTGTGTATTGAAGAACAGCTGGCGCGATGCACCTGCTGCGCTCTCACACGCACAGGCTCAATGATGCAAGAGGGAGATGACGGCTTCCTGTTCCATCATTTTTTTCAATTGTATCTGCATCCTGATTATGCAGATGGCAGTAAAAGTGAGGACCTGGGTGAAGGATACCAGAACAGCCATGTGACACATGGGATGCACTTTTCCCAGGTCTTCTGTAAAGGACACTGTGGCGTGGCACACACTCAGCTAGGGAGTGGGGGGGTTAAGGGAGAACGATGCCGTGCCACCCACTCACCAGTGTAGCAGAAAGCGGCTCTTGGTACACTCACAGTCAGCTCCAGTATTGAAGCACTTCACAGGAATGAGCAATGTGATGTGGGTGGTACCACTGGGGGAGGGGAAGAAAGCCATCTTATCCAATCTCACTCCACTGGGCCCTGCACTCAGCAGTGTAGAGGAGAGCAGCTCCCACTATACTATCCAGTTTATTTGGCTCAGTTGCTCCTACTTCACTAAATCTATTGCAGTCACTGTCCAGGAACGGGCTATCTACTAGTGCAGATCTGGCCAAACTATTGCCCAGGGGCCAAATCCGGCCCTCTGGCCGTTCCAGTCTGGCCCGTGGACCGAGACAACTGAAGGGCTGAAACAGTGGCCCTTGGGCCGCACCATGCCCCCATCGGTCCACGTCCGCCCACTCCCCGATGTCACCGGTATCTGTATCCTTGGGATGTAAACAGCGGTGAATACATTGGTGGAGGACGGAGCCGCCAGCTCTTTCTTCCACCAATCAGCGCATGCGACTGAGACAACAGACGTGATGATGTCATTTCATTACGTTTGCTGAACGGAGAGTCTCTTGGGCATAGGAGACAGAAGCCGAGCACTGGGGAACGGGAGCTAGGTGAATATGTGTTTTTTTTCATATGTGTATGGGATGTTTGCATGTATATAGGGGGCTGTGTGAGTGGGGGTTCATTCTGTATATATGTGTCTATGTGGGGGCTCATACTGTATTTAAAAGGCTATGTGAGGGCTCACACTGTATCTAGGAGGGCTATATGGAGGGATCATACTGTAAGTAGGAGGCTATGTGAGGGCTCATATTGTATATAAGAGGCTATCTGGGGGCTCATACTGTATTTAAGAGGCTATGTGGGGGCTCATACAGTATACGGGGGCTATCTATATGGGTGTTAATACAGTATATAGAGAGGCTATGTGGTGGCTCATACTGTTTACAGGTACTATGTGAAGGCTCACACTGTACATAGGGGGTTATGTGGGGGTCTCATAGTGTATATTTAGAGGCTATGTGAGTGCACACTATATACAGGGTGCTATGTGGGGGCTCATACTATATATAGAGTGGCTATGTGGGTGCTCACACTGCATACAGGGGGCTATGTGGGGGCTTATACTGTTTATAGAGGAGCTACATGAGGGCTCATACTGTATGTAGAGGGCTGTGTGTCGGTTCATACAGTGAATAGGGGCAGTGTGCTGGCTCATACGGCATATATGGGGGCTGTGTGCGGGCTCATATGGCATATAGGGGGCTGTGTGAGCTCATTCTGTATATAAGGGGATGTCAGCATACTTAATTATTCTCAATATTAAGTGATACAATGAATATTAATATAAAATAATTATAATTAATATATTAATATTAAGCAGAATTAATTTCAGCCTATTGGTTCAGCCCTCCACAACAGTCAGAGTCTCTCATGTGGCTCCTCAGGAAAATTAATTTCCCACGTACTAGTGACACCATGTGCACTGTTGTCATACAGGAGACTCACCCTGAAAATGCCCATGACTAAGTCACATAGTCTGCGATGTGGTCCCCATAAAAATGATGCACTGTACTACTGCCATATGGCAATATAAATTGGCCATACCTCACTTTTATCATAGAAACCATGCTTACGGTAATTCAGACATGACAGTACCATGTAGACAAAAAATAGTAGACAGCGTCCAATAGCAGGTGATGAAAAAATCAGAACATCTTTATTCTGCCATAAAAATTGCAATATTTCGATCTGTCATAGGTCTTTTTCAATAAGTACCATGCGGTCTTCAGGTTTTGCCATACCATACAATAATGCCACACAGTGCTATGAATTTCTATGTATAATGTCCTGTCCTTTTCCTTAAAGTACAGTATTCGCGATCCTGCAGACCAGTAACTATCAGCCCTTGCAGGTCTAAAATTTGCCTTGGAGCTCATAGCACCTTGGTTAGGTCCCTAAGTGTAGCTTGTCTCTTGTGGCCAGTTGGACAACAAATGACATTTGTCTTCACTGTAGTACACCGCCTACAGAGCACAATCTTCCTTGTACTGTGGCACTCTTTGATAAATAGTTGCATCAGAGTGAATACAAATTTTAGTCTGCACAAAAAGGGACGCTGTGGACCCGAGCAGGTCATGCGATACCAATGATAGTTCAGTATTGATATAAAATAATAGATACTTATAGATATGGTACATCAGCCATAATATTTATTGAAATGTACAATGTTACAGACAAGAGGTTTTACAATGTGTGAATAAAGCTAAGAAACTCAAGAAAAGCTCCAGAAGCTGTGAATTGTTAATGGTTCAGATTATGAGAACGTCAAACAGCTAGAATATGGCATCATTTTGTGATCAGTGGGTGTCTCAAACCCCCACGGTTCCTGAACATTGAGGGGCTACATCAATGTGGCACCTAAACAATACATACTGTAATTTTTCTGATCTTCTTTATACAGATTGTAAGTTGTAGTTGAAAGAGCTTGTTAGAGTTATAAGAGCTTGATAAAGCTCTTCTTACTGTGCAAACAATCGTTTTGCAGTATTACTCACACACACACCAAAAAACGAGAAATTAAAAAATATATATTTTTCTTCTCAATTTCATAAAGCTAACTTCTAACTATCATTATCATGCCATAAATGTCATTCTCAGAGTTCAAGATATGAACATGATTCAATATCTTCATGTGTTTTTAGTTGAAAATGCATGATAAAAAACATAAAATACATACAAACATATTACATTGCATTAAATAGGACATTCTCCTACTAGTCACAAACTCAATGTAAAATGTGTCATAGGGATTTCGCCATGCATTTCTAACCAGCATTCTACCATTCAAAATTAACCATAGTAATGAACCATAAATCCACAGAACATACATGAATATAAAAGCTTCTTTTAGATGTTCTACATTCTCCAAGTATGAGGACCACGAGGTCCAGATAAAACTTTCAACCCCTAATGATTTAGGTCATTATCTTTTTTTCAAGTACAAACAGATGCAGCCAAGGCATCTCCTAACCACTCGGAAGGGATAACCCTACCTATCAATAGGTTGAAAGGTTCACAGACTATAGCAAGTACAGAACTGCAAGTCCAGGAGGTCGACTCATAGCAAGGCTCATGAGCAGATGTCTTCCAATTCTGTAGTAATGTTTTCAAGTAGATCCTTCCAATAGTGGCAGATAGAGCTTGGGATCTCCAGGGAAAGGTTGTTCTGGTGCTTGATTGTAGTGACCAGCTATGAAGGTACCAATGGACCCCAGGATAAACAGTGAGAACATGATCAAGAAACAGACTCTGTCTATTACTCGACCAATTAAAATCCACTCCTCGTTCTCCTACAAACATTAAACAAAAACAGTTATCAATGACCAAACTGTTATATTATTAAAAGTAATCTTGCTACAGGCTTTCTTTTTTAAAGGAGACCTTGTAGCTGTCATGACCTGTCTGTCCTAGAAAATGCTTATATTTAGAGATGAGCTGATCACTTTGCACAACCCCAGTCCATGGTCTGGGTCAGGGCTATCTGGCTGTGGACAGGAGCAGCTCAAATTTCCTGACCTTCTGGATTCCCCAACGTGGTGTTTGATTTGTCGATCTTGCATGACATCATTTGTGCAGCATGCAGGAAACAGGTAACGTCTCGCCAGCCTGGCTAATCATATGATGAGCCTGAGATCCAGGAAAGTATGGAAATTTTCCCAGTTCCTGTCCACTGTCACAGAGCACTGACCTGGATCGAGGTTGCACAAAGCGATCCTCTCATCTAATTATATTCCTAATATAATAACAAATCCAGAGCATCTTTTCTTAGGATTCTATGTTGTCCCATTTCTCCTAAAAAAGTATGACTTTATAGATAACTGATTGATATCAGTAGAATTGGTGTCCCTAAACATTGGCATTGACCAATCAGTGATGACATTATTAGGACTGTGTAAGACCACACCCTTTGACAAGGTCAGGGATGTCAAACTCAAAATACACACAGGGCCAAATGAAAAACTTGGACAAAGTCGCGGGCCAACCAGTATACAGCATAATGAGCCCGACATAGTGCTTCTTACAGAATAATGGGCCCCACGTAGTCCTCCATACAGAATAAAGGGCCCCACAAAGTCCTCCATATAGAATAATGGGCCCCACATAGTCCTCCATACAGAACAATGGTCCTATATAGGGGTGGTGATTCTGGTGTTAGGGGCCAAATAAAATCACCCTGTGTGCAAGATTTGGCCCACGGGCTGGAGTTTGACACATGTGGACTAGGTGAATGATAATACCCAGTTGTCAATTACCTCGAGGAGGAATAGCAGATGAATGTCAGAGCATAGAGTTCGAAGGCTGCGTGCCCACAATTAGTAATAGCAGCATTTTGGACGCAGCTCACCTGCGCTGTGTCCAAAACACTGTGTTCCACATTAAAAGCACAGTGGATGAGATTTCTAGATATCCCATGCCCACTGTGCTTTTATTGCTGCGTACACTCACCCGCTGGTCGGGTTTATGAGCCGCAGCATGTCAATTTCTGTTGCGGAGATGCTGGTCTCTGCAACAGAAATGTCCCCACTAGAATGTATAGGATGCGGTAATTCCGCATTGTTCACTGAACACATGTGGATTTACCTGGGTGATTAGAACGCAGCGTTTTGGAAGCAGCAAAAATACGCTGCTTCCGAAACGCTGCTATATCCTGATCGTGGGCACATACCAGAGCGCTCAGGAGTTCCCTTTACATATGACTGTAGTGGACATGTAGGCCGTTATGTGTCACTTTTTAATTAGCTTCACAGATGGTAAAAATGTAATTTTATCAGTAGCTCTACAATCAGTTGTTGAGAACATAATTCAAAAGAGATAACCAATATGGCAGCACCTCCGGTTGTCATTGTTGTAAAAATTATTGGTTCCACAAAACAGAAAATAGTTGTGTTGGTCAACTAGCAGCATCAGTGAGTACATTGACATTTCTTGGAGGTGGCCATCCAAAATTGTACATAAATTTTGTCTTCCAGGGAATGGTCTTCTCAAAGAAGATGGCTTGTATAATATACTAGATGGTGGCCCGATTCTAACGCATCGGGTATTCTAGAATATGTATGCGGACGACCGGGCGCGACTAATCAGTGAAGCAGTGTTTTTTAATTGGTTGTGCACTACTTTAAATTAACCCCCCAATGTATCTCCCCGGGGCCCCTAATGAATTTTGTAATTACGTCATGTTGTCAATACTGCTTGTGACAACATCGCTGACCACGCACAGCCAGCACGTAATTCCCCCGGCTGCAGCTGGCTCTTGCTTCCGCTTACATCACGACTATTTGCGGCTGCAGCCGGAGGTCTCCTGTTCCGCGTACCACGGTGAATGAAACGTGACAGAAGTGCGTCACACTGTGACTGACAGAACGTGTTGACTGAACGTGACAGAAGTACATCACACTCTGACTGACCGTGTTTAGTAAACGTGACTGAACTATGTAGCACTGTGACTGACAGAACGTATTCATTAAACGTGACAGAAGTACATCACACACTGTGACTGACAAAACATGTTCAGTACGTCATGGGCAGTTGGTGAGTCACATGACCACATGGGCGGAGTCAGCCCTGCTATCTCCCGACTTGTTCTGAAATCCTGCGTCGCTGATTGGCCGAGGCCGGACCAATCAGCGACGCGGGATTTCCTGGACGGACAGACAGACGGGATAAGCCGATTATATAGTAGATGGTGGAACTTTAACTCTGTCACAGAAAATAAGTGTTCAATAAGGGGTGGTCTTCTCTATGAGGTAGTCTTTTGGGGTATACTATATCTGGTCAATTGAATATTTTGGATTAAAATCCTCTTTAATAACCATAACATGCAGCCATTTACGAAAAAGAAAAATATGTAGTGATTGATGGCAATGTGTTGTGATTTCTCAAGTACCTGGTAGTAGAGGATTAGGGGGATAACCTTTTATATTATGCTGGAAGTCCGGTGTAGTACAGTGCTACCACACAGAATTATTCATGTTCCATGGAACAAACCAGGTCATTATTGGATGACTCACTGTTAAAATGAGTGTTTCCAAAATGGATCAGGGGTGGATATATCATTGGTGCAGTTGCACTGTGGCCTAAGAGGTAAGGAGGTCCATTGCTACCTTCAAAGCAGAAATCAGCTTCTATCATAAACAGAACTATTGGACAGCAAAGGGGCCATATTCTGTTTTGTACTGGGACCCTTTTCTGTTTGTGTCCCCCACTGTAATGGATATGTTATATATGGATCCAAACAGTGGCGGACATATCATTAGTGAAACCTGTGCAAACGTACAGGAGCCCAAGAGGTAAGGGGGCCATTTCTATCTCCAAAGCAGTTTTGCTCTATGATGAGCTATTAAACTGCAAAGAGCCCATATACTGTTCTTGCACAGGGGCCATTTTCGATTTGTGTCTGTGATTGGATTCAAAGGTGGCTCTTCATGTTCAATAGATGCGTGTGAATCAAAAACACAAGATTTTAAATGATCCCTCCACAAGAATATGTACTTTTTCAGGGCATTTTGAAGACTTACACTTTTAAACTCATTCTTTTCCTTGGTGGTCCTTGCGATGTGGTTACAAGCTTCCACCATGTCTCGTATCTCTGGAGCAGCCTGACTCAAGCTGTAAATCAGGTCTTGTACAGTGCCGTTCCCTAGTCCTCTGCCTTAATTTAAAAGACAAAAAAAATCTGTATACACAGTTTGATCTAATTCTTTGTTTCAGAATTATAACTTTGTAGCTGAATTCAGGGAAACGTACCAATTTTTTCTAACACGATCTTCATGAGTCCGTCTCTCTGCCTCTGCTTCTCAAACATAAGTTCACTCATCGGCTTCCTCATCATATATTCGTCAGCCTTTATTATAAGCCCAAGTGAACTGCTGCGACGCATGAGCGGGGCAGGCTCTGGGGCTAAGTCACTTTGGCGGAGGTGCATTTTAAGGAGTCGAGGAAGTTTTCTCAGGAAGAGCTGAGTACAAAAGCATGAGAACAAATAGAATGCATTCAGTTATAGAACTAGGACTCAGTAAAGGCATATACTGCATATTCTATATACATTTTTCTTGTGGCACAAAACTTTATTTTTAATACAATGTTGGTATATATTATAAAAAAAAATACAATCCATTGTGCGCCAAACTATTTGATATTGATCACAACTAACTCCACCATTTGGTTAAAAGAAAGGAATCCTAATCCAAAAGAGAACTCTCATGCAATAGAACGCATTAGTCAATTCTTGCCTTTAGTGAATTCTACAGAATTTAGTCGAGCATTACCTAATGAGTTCTACTATGTTACCCATTATCAGAAAATATGTTGTGTTTTTCATGGAATAGTAAAATAAAAAGTTAAGCTTCTAAAAAATAATAGTTTCCCTGATGATGAGCCTATTCACAAGGAGTCTCACTGCCAGGATTATGTACTAAATGATAGGCGGTGCAAGTCATGCACAAATAAGCTAGGTGCTCAGTAAGGATAGCCTCTAATGAGGGGTGTTCTAAAGAAGACTCTTTTAGTCAAGAATCTAAACTTTAGTACAAAAAAGGTGAAAAAAGGGTAGTGTATTATACCTTTATTTAATTGCATTTTTCAGGATGTAACCTGTGGACCCCTAACAGTTTTGCCCATCCATGAGCCCCTATGCATATTACGTGGACAGCCAGTACCGCCAAAATCAGTGGGTTTGGACAGCTTTCATTTAATGTGTATGGGGCCTTTAGAGATCTAGGTCTTTAAAAAATTGAAACTTTGAAGGGTTTGATTGTTAAATGTGGAATGAGAACAGTTAAATTTGGGTAAAATATGTTCATCTAAATAAGACCAAGGGATGTTTAACCACAACAGAACACTGGTTCTTGACAAGTTAGAAGGTCCATTAATAACATTATATTAGACAGTTTCATAATATCATTTTTAATTTAAAAAAAAAACAAAAACAAAAAAAAAAACACCTTCCTCAAAGATGCGTATTGTACTTAAAGAAACACTCCCATAATTTTTTTTTATGGGCTAAACCTATATGAATGTATATGTAGTGTAGGTATATTAATATTCTCACCGAACGCTGTCTTGTCCGGCGTTCAGCACCGCTGGGGTCCTCTTTTGAATCTCCAAATCATAGTAGAGTCTATGTGTGAGCCAGAAGTGACTTTTACAATGTAGAGTCTACAGGGTGTAAGAATGCGGCTCCAAAGTATTACATTGTAAAAGAGACTTCCAGCTCACATATAGAGCACAATGTGATGTGGCAAGTCAGAATAGTCATCACATGCCCCCGAAGAGGATCCCAGCAGCTGAGAAAGATGGCAGTCAGTGAGTAAATTAATGCACCCACACTACACTACATATACATGCACTTAGGTTTAGCCCATAAAAATTTTAAAGGGACTGCTGTCTTAAAATACATCCAGTGGTGAAAAGCGCGCAACTACTCAGTACTGTATCATCCATTTTTTATCATGAAGCTACTTCTAGAATAGAATATCATGCGCAAAAGTAATAGTAGAAATGCCGCCTCATACCTCTCTTACACCACTTGACATCTTATGAGTGTTTGGGGTGCGGAGAGAAATATTTAAAACAACAACAGCATTAAGTACGATGGTGATAGTGACCACTATAAGAAATGTTAAATACCTAGAAAAGAGAGAAATTGCACTTACTAAGCAGTAGTTATCATTGCCCGTAAATGTTTAAAAATCTAACGATTTGGATCACAATATTCCCTATAATCTTTCACCATGAATCTTTTAATTTAATTTTAGTTTCATTAATCAGCTGATAAGTCTATAGAAGAGAAATAATGTGTTTAGTATTCATTTAAACATTGTAGCTATTGCTTTTTATTTTCATATACTTACTGGGGGGAGGTCATATTAAGGATACACACTTTTTTTCTGTATTGATTGAATAGACAGCAGAATGTGTGCTTTATGGTAGTTGAATATAACTGGGATCAATGGCAGAGAAATGTAATAGATTATTAAAATATTCAAAAAGTTATAGAATACACCCTTCCCATAGAGACCAGGGAGTGTCAGGGAAGATGCATATATAGTGTTTTGCGGTCCTGCTTATGTAGGCCTCCACCAGTACAATGACAGGACTATGTTCATCAGATCCCAGTCTAAATAGCAAAGCTGGTTAGTTTGAGAACTTTTAGAATATAGTAACATAGTAACATAGTTTTTAAGGTTGAAGGAAGACTAAGTCCATCTAGTTCAACCCATAGCCTAACATGTTGATCCAGACGAAGGCAAAAAAAAACCCATGTGGCAACACTAAGCTCCACATTGGGGAAAAAAATTCCTTCCTGACTCCATACAGCAATCAGACTAGTTTCCTGGATCAATGCCCTATCAAGGAATCTAGTTTATATAACCTGTAATATTATACTTTTCAAGAAAGGCATCCATGCCCTTCTTAAATTTTAGTAGTGAATCACTCATTACAACATCATGCGGCAAAGAGTTCCATAGTCTCACTGCTCTTACAGTTAAACCTTCTTTCAGATTAGTTTGACAGGAACGGTCCCTCGTAAACCCATGTTGATATTGGGTCATGAGGTTATTCTTCTTCAGATACTCTAGTATAGCATCTCTTAGGAAACCCTCCAGGATTTTACCCACAGTAGAGGTTAAGCTTACTGGCCTATAATTTCCAACTTCGGTTTGTCCCCTTTTTGAATATTGGCACCACATTTGCTATGTACAGACCCATACTAATAAATTCACTTTAAGTCCCTACAGGTTAACACAGTGAATTTTTGGAAGAAATCCTGACCGAAGTATCCATACCTACCATAGAACAAACCATTTGGTAGAACTGAACTACAATAGAGTTCACCTAATCAATCGCCAGTTCCTTACTGGTAATGTATTTCACCCTATCGCAATTTGTGTATTGTAATCTTTTGTTAGGTACATGTCTATTTGTCCAGATCAGACCTAATATTAACCTTTAGTCCCCACAGTAAACTACCTCTCTAGTCATACAAACACACGTGGCTCCCCGGAACACCAGGATCAATAATCTAAATCCATTCCTCAGCCAACTAAAACAGGTAATTATCTAGATCTACTATACTAAGATAAAAGAGGGGTCAAACAGTGTCCCTTAATCCAGTTGTTTTTTCCCTTTTAGCTGGTCACCCTGAACGCAGTTGACCAGAGACGCCTACCTACTCTCAAATAGAACATACACACCACCTATTTGTGCTCCAGGTATATACGGTCCACTCCCTAAATAGGTAACCTGATAACTCGCCTGAAGCAGCAAATTATAGCAATTGTATATACCCTTCACAGGTACCCACACGCCTTGGATCCCTCGGAAAGACCTACTAAAGTGAACCTCAGCCTTCAATTACAGTGCTACCTCATATTCTCAACAGCCAAAGATTCCCAAGCCAAGATTCCCCTCCCTTCCTTATCTCTGTTCCATGCACTTTTATCATCCCTATCTATGAATTTTAATTATCCCTATCTATGAATTTTTACTTTTAAATGAAATAAAACAGCTTTTATCAACTAATCCTCTTGTATTTTCCTGAACCCGGTATACTAGCGCAGTAGTCCTCTAACAAAATTTTAGATTAGAAAAGTAGGTAGTAAGCATCTGTGACAGAGTCACTGGTGTTATATACGAGGGGAGATATGTGTCACTCCGGCTGCTAGCCTGTGTGAACTGAAACCTACAAACTTTCTGCCAGCATGTTATATGCTGGGGGTTAACTCACTTAAAGGGTGTGTTTTTTTGTGAATGGCAAAGAGGGTGGGAAGCCATTCACACTACCTCCCCTCAGGGTGTGACTGAGCAAGTTTAAATGCCCACTCACTGTTTTTTTTCTGGAGAGTGAAGTCTCCAGGCTGTGTTTGGTGAAGCTAGAGAGCAACACCGAAGGACTGGTGTTTGGTGAGACTTCACTGTGCTACCTGCAGGGGGCGAAGCCTCGCTCACTAATGGACTCTGCTATACTTTATCTTTTTCTGTTACCCCGGAGAGGGCCTGTTTATTTTTGTGGAACCATGCTGGAGCTTATACCATCTAAATAAACCAGCAGGAAGTTAACCTGAGACGTGTGTCTTGTGTCTGCCTCTGGGAAAGCTGAACAAGTCGCTTTACCACAGCATCATAAACAAAAAATATTAGTTTTTAAAGGTAATGACTGTCTCTTTTGGAAGTTACAACAATTTTTCCTGTCAAAGTAGCGAGTGAATCACCCTGTACAAATTGTACAATGGTACAACTACAGTAAATTAATACTTCAACTAAATATACATAAATAACACATACTCTACAATAGGTTACACTTACTTTACTATAAGTGGCACAGCTGTGGAGGTTTCTGGAATTTTTTTGGCTATCAGGAAGAGAAATACGGTCTGAGCCAGTAAAATATTAATAGATACTGTACATTTTTGACCTCCCGCTAAAAAAAAAAGAAGTTATGATGTGAGAGATGATACAGTAGTTTGCACGTTCTTGCACTTTTTCTTTGATTCTATTATTTTTCTTCACCTTTATAACTATAGTTGTTTAGCCCATTTATTACTAGTCAGTTGCAATTCTTTCACTTTTGTTTACATTTCAATAGTTAACTTGGTTTTTATATTTTTCTCGCCATACCTGTCAAATAACTCTAGTACAAGTTAAAAAATAACAACTTAAATTAAAATAGTCACAGTGCTCATGATAATAGAATAAATTGACTGATACCTTTGGCCGGGAGGAAGTAGACCAGAACACTAACGAAAGAAATGAGAACACAGGGGACTATAATGTTGATGATATAGAAGAGGGGCTTCCTCTGAATGATGAGATAGAAGACAATTGCCTGGTAATTGATGTCATCTGGGGTATGCCGATGGTCTATGATCTTCTTGGCTGGCATGTGTTTTATCGCCCATTCTCCATTTTCTAAAGATATGAATTTGGAACAAAATGTATACAAGAAGCAAAACTTAAGAAGTCTAAGGGATCGAAGTTTTTCTGACAATCGCAGCAGTTCATTATTACTGAAATTCAATGTAATCACTACAAATTCTTTATAGATTGAACATCATCCCAGACAGGCCACTTTCGTCCATTTCCAATAATTGAAACAAGCATAGACAGGAAACTGACCAGATACACAAAGCTGCTCAACCACTCATCAATTCCTAAAAAAGGGCACCTTTGATGCTATTAATCTCTAGAAGGATGAAACGATTGGTAAGCAGAGTCAATCAATTATTTTTATTACCCAAATTTCTTTGTACCTGTAAATGCTTGTGGGTCTATTTCAATCCATTCTATGGTCTCCCCTTTATTCACTGTTAGGAGCAATTCAATCTCATTTGCGTTGTATGTCTGAGACCTGAGTAAAGAGTAATAATTAACAAATGGAATATATTATGGCATAAAATTACATACATTGGAGAGTAGTGATGTCACCTTCATCTCCATACTCATGTCCTTTAATATAGATTATTAAAACTGTTAGCATCAATGCACTGTGGTAGATTGGCTCACTCAGCTGTATACGGAAGTAGACACAAGAACGTTGTCTCTTTAAATTTCTGTTTAGTTTATTATTATGTGACATAAACTAACATGGAGTCCATCACAGTAAACATGGCCCTTTGGGCAAAACAGGAAAAAACAAAACGAAGTGGCGACACAAAACACAGTCCTTGTTGTAGCGGGGATCCGCCTTCTCAGGGTTTATGAAACAAACGGTTCAGCTTTTCCTTGTCAGGACACAAAGCGCTGGACTTCCTCTCTCCAGCCCTACCAAACACTGAATGCCTGAGCAGGCCATCTATTTAAACCCCAGACCACACACTGGGGTGGAGATATGGAGAACAACCTCCCACCTGCTCTATGTTTGTTCTCAAAAACCCAGCCCATAAAATGGCTGATTAACCCCTAGACACTTAGTGTGCTGGAGCAAAACTTCTGGGTTTCAAATTACTGAAGCTAATAACCTCAGTGAAAAATACCTCCCCTCCAGCACTTTGCCAGTGACTTTGTCACAGCATATGTAGATGTAAGAAACATTACAGGTCTGAGATGTTTTATCATTAATATTCTTTATCAGACTACATATATTGTAAAAATACAAGACTAGTTCCTATAGATGAACTCACTTATACCAAGAGTTTTGTTCACACATATTATGCATCAAGGCTAATTGTCCAGAATTTGCTTGGATAGTCCCAATGTTTTGGAAAGGATCCCAAAAATTTGGCAACATCTCAGGCCCAAAAAATAGCTGGGTTTCTCCAAACTACACCCACAAATTAGGGGTTCTGGGTGAGGTTGGGTTTGAGCCAAGTGCAAGACTACAACATCCGTAGGTCCAATTACATTGGAAGATTATCGTAAACAAACTTTCCAAGGAACACATGCTTCATAATAATTATGTAGTCTAAACCAGCTGCCGATCACCCGCAATGCACTCGATCTTTATATGACATTAATTCTTGTGCTGCACAAAAGATGATCGTTCTCGGCAGCACATTACCCTGTGTAAACAAGAACAATGGCAGCCTATGCAAACAGAATGATCTATGACAGTTTGCATCTAAAGCGCGGTCTGCCTGTATAAGCGAGCTATTAAATGACCACCAATGGTCTAAAAAGTGGTTTAAAGCCAAAAAATTAGGTGGTGCAAATGTACCCCTTAGATTCGAGCATGATTGTCGGTAACTAAGCATTATGAAGTACACAAAACATCTTATTAGTTTATCCAAATGTTCTTTTTGGTCTCATACTATTGGTTTCTTATATAAATGACAACATATACTTTACCCTCACTCTGTGTAATATGTCTACAATTTCATAAATTCAACTGCATTTATAAAAATTAATATTAGATATCCATATATCGTACTTACTGAAACACCATGGAGCAGTTTTGCCAATCAAACGGGAAATATGTGACAACAACAGGACAATTGCTTTGATAGATAGCAGGAGGCAGCCAGTACATGGAACCATCATAAGAAACCAAGGTGTTGGTATATAGAGCAATGTTAAAGATGCCATCCACACTATAAATGTAAAAGAAGTTGCTGTTAATCAAGTTAATTCTGCATATCTCCAACAATACATTTTCTTATATATTAGACTGTTTTCATCTTTTGCCCTTTGGTCAGAGATTCACTGTACACCAGTAGATGCGAGCTAAGACTGTCTTAGAGAAAGATATATACTCAAGACTCCTAAGCAGATCTACATTCCACAGTTCCTGAACAAAACTGTCCCAAAACATTGTGTCAATCATAGATAACTTCTACCTGATGGTATTTCGCAATGCTGACTGGTACAGGAAGAATAAACAGCATCACTGATGCGGGACTTTACTGCAGTCCCATATTGCATCATGGCTTTTTTTGCAAAGGCTTTAGTGGCGTAGCATGGGTTGTCAGCACCTGAGTTCCCCTTTAAAATAAATAATGCCCCTATATAATGTATTAATGCTCCCTTGGTGTTCCCTTAAAACATAATAATGCCCACTGAGTGTCCCCTCAAAAAGTAATAATGTCAACTGTGTGCCATTCCCCAACATACTCCCAAAAATAATGTTTATTCTCACCTATTCTGACTGAATCATCTTCTTCCCTGCACAACATAAAGCAAGCTGGCACAGGCAGCAAAATGCAGTAATGTAATTGCCTCTGGATACTGACATCTTCTAGGCCATATGCATATAGCTTACTAGCCTGAAAGTGGTGAGGCATGGAGCCTATGACTCTCTGCTTTACCACAGGATTCAATTGTATCTTATTTATGCCGATATAGTTTCAAGATTCTTGTCGCCTAGCCAGAAAAGTAGGGTTTGTGCACTGACCTGGATTGTCGGCGCTAGCAATGCCATTTTCTTTTTTTCTTTTAATGTGTGCACACTGTAGCAAAGCCAGGTAGGCGAGGGTTAAATTCTAGCACTACAGGTTCTGCTTATGTGTACCTGACTAGCGCTGCATAACCAGGCTAGGTGTTCACCTTAGTCAGTCTTCTGGGGGAAGCTGAGCAGAGTGGATTGTGTTGGTGCTGAAGAGAGAGACAAGTCAGAGACTCTCTCTGAGAAGAGACTGCAAGTATCAGTGCTTGCTATGGAAAATAGCAGCATTGTTTGACTGGACTGGTACTAGCTCAATTGTGATTTAACTTTTTGAACACACAATAAAAAATAAAAGTATAAAAAGTGATACGAGAAAAGGGAAAATAAGTATTTACAAGCTAACTGAATGCATATAGAGCAATATAGGACAAATGTTTGGTATTATAGGAACAATATGGCTTGCATGATTGAAAGGGGCACTGCTATAGCTTTATGGGCAATTCTGTGTGGCAGCACAAAGATAAAGGAATTTCTATGTAGTCATAATTTCTCTCCTGGAATTGTTGTCTAGCCTTCCCCACTGCAATATAAAATGTTTGCTAAGAGACATTTAAGCTGCTATATAGGTTTATTTTGCAGACAGCTTCCTGCGGGCAGTAGTTGGTGTTTCTAGACTCAAAAACATTTAAAGATAGCCTGTCAGTACGGTCAACCCTCCTAAGCTGTCTATATGGGCATGCAGGTCATAGAAAGTTGCGTAAAATGATACCTAAATATCTGCGATCTGTGACCACATTTTTCTTAATATGTAAATTAGCTGTTAAGATCTATGGGCCTCCAAAACTTATTTAGAATGAAAGGGGGAGTTACCCGTGTGAGACATGTCGATCAAGAGAGCAGACTGTCAGTCATTACATGATTCACTCTGGTAATGCCCCTTTTATTTATAATAATAATCTTTATTTATATATCGCCAACATATTCTTCAGCGCTTTACAATTCAGAAGTTCATATACAACAGTCATAAGTAACATAGCTAAAGATAATACAATAATTAAAGCAAAAATAATGATGACCCTGATCGTAAGAGCTTACGATCTACGATGAGGTGGGGGTGACACAAAGGACAGGGGCTTGTTTACAATGATGGTCCAGCCATCTTGAGGGAATGAGGGATAGATAAAGGCTGCATGAGCTTGTCACCAGACAGTATTTGGAGTGCTTTTGGGTGCGGTGGAGTCTGGTGGGGACTTATGTTTGGAGAAATAATGAATGGGCTATATAATTATAAAAGGACTTTGATTAGGGAACATGATAGGTCACCCTAGACAGGTGTGTTTTTAGGGAGCGCCTAAAACTGTGTAAGTAGTGCTTCATCCTAATTTCTTGGGGCAGAGCATTCCAAAGAATAGGTGCAGCTAGGGAGAAGTTTTGGAGCCAGGAGTGGGAGGTACGGATTAGTGCGGATGTTAGTCGAAAGTATTTAAAATAATCTCTGGAGGCAGATTCTCAGGGAGATCAGTGTAGGGTCCAGCTATTTTACATATTGAGAAAAATGTGGATTTCTCTGGAATAAGACATCAGATTGCAGATATGAAGGTATCATTTTATTCAGCTTCCTATGACTTACATGGTCATATAGATGACTTAGGAGGGTTGGTCCCACTGACAGATTCCCTTTAATCTTAATATTTTAACAAGAGCTGTTTTTGCAGTTGGCCATGGTAATAATGGGTGGTGGGTCAAGATTTTTCGTTATAGGTGGACATCCCCATGTCTGTCAGGCATTTATGGCATGTAATGTGAATAGGCCATACATTTCTAATAAGGGAATACTCCTTTAAAACTTCCCATTGTATCAGGCCATTTCCATCACTCCCTAAAATGAATTAGTCCACTATATCTAGTATAAGAGTTACAAATCTATAAATAATGTAATATATAATAATTATCTTGTGTGGTAGGGTTCATTAACTATACTCTAAATCCTATAGGTGACTGTGCTTTGAGGAAAAACTTCAAGAAGAGTAATACACATCGTTTTTTTTTGCAACTGATTGATCTTGGATGTTACTAACTTGTTTTCGAGACCAATATCTGGAAGCCACACCATGGTGGAGGGAATACGTGTGGTTTCAATGCCACCATGTTCTTCAGGCTTCCAGCTCAGACGATAATCAATCCATTGCTAAAAAGATAAGTAAAAGGGAAAATCATCAGGATCATACGTGAAGGTTAATAGATGGTTATAAAGGTTAATGTGAACACACAGTTAATATTCAACACCCCAGTTCATAAAAATGGATAACAAGCCACTGTAGTTAATGACTGAAAACCCAGAATAGATTAGTCAAGAAGGTACAAAAGATAAACCTTGTTACAATGTATCATTATATGACATACTTACCATTTCTACCCAGACATTGGTGGTCAAAGCCTCCCTTTTTTCATTCTGCAAGGGGAATGAAATAAAAAAATATTTGAAAGTAAATGTGAAAAGACTACGTGGCTGAGTCGTTAAGACTGGCATTGTGCAATCTTGTCTTAATGAAGGGCTCATTGGAGTACAATATGCTTACTTCATTATATGGTGCACACCGCTTAATGAATAAGGTGCATATGTTATCCATCGTGCACTGCTGGCAGAAACATACTGCAGTCTTTGACTACGACTGGAGTACATTTCTGGAGTAATTTACACCACTAAAGTGGCATAATTTATCATGAATTCGATGAGCTGGTGAAGCCAAGCCCCATCCCACCTATGCTCTGCCCATGTTTCACCTATATTGGCATAGCTGGTCAGGATTGCAGTATAAATGTCAGATGTGCAATATTTTTGCTCAACTTCCTAGTTGCACAACAATATTACGACTTATAAAGGTGTTTTATGCCAGAATTCTGGCATAAACACCTTAAAGCCTCACCCTCTATAATAGGCTTGCACTATATACTGTCCACGGGCTGCATGTGGCCCACTGAAGTATGTTGTGCGGCCCGCAGAGCTGCCCAGGAGACCCCGCTCCCTCTTTCCTAATTTCAAATGTATTCGCACTGAAAGATGCGAATCCATTTGAAAACTGCGGCGCCAGGACTGGGGCAGAGCAGCACTTGTCTGTCCCTGCCCAGATGTGCAGCGGTGTGATGATGTCAGCACGCCGCTGATGTCATCACACTGCTGCTGTCACCGCGCCGCAGAGGTGCAGAGGACGAGGCGGGTACCGGGAAGCGCTCCAGGAGCCGAAGATGAAATGTTTGTTTTGTGTTTGGTGTTACTTTCCAGGGGCCATTATGGAGCAATGGGTGACACTGTGGAGGCTATCGTGCGGAAATGGGGAACATAATGGGGCAATAGAGAACACTATGAAGAAAAGTACTGAAATATTTATATAGACCTGGGTCTCAATAAATCATTTAACCAGCAAGAAAATAGACAACTAAAATATAGCTTTTAATAATCTTTAAAATAAATAAAGAACTCTCCAAAAAAAAAAATGCTTGGAGCACAGCATCCTTGTGGCCATAAAAGTATGCACTGACAGTCTTTATCTGGTCCCCTGATTTATTTTTCGTGGACCCGATATACTCTATTTATGGATAATCACACCTATATAATTTTTATCGCTAGAATGTGTTTTTTTTTAGAGTTCTTTGTCTGTGTTAAAGATAATTAATAAAAGCTATATATTAGGGAATACTATGGAGGCCATTATGGGGAACAATATGAGGCAATGAGGAACATTTTGGGGCAATGAGGGACATTATGTAGCAATGGGGAACACTATCGAGGTCATTATTGGGGACATTATGAGACAATAAGGAACACCATTATGGGAGACGTTATGAGGTAATTAGACACTATGGGGCTATTATAGAGCCATGGGGAACATTATGGGGCAATGGGGGACACTATAGGGGCCATTATGGGGCATTGTGGTTCCTGTATTGTCGGCAGTCTAATGATGGCTGGTAACAATTCCCAGCATCTCCTTACCATTATTAAGGACATACTGGGAGTTTTAGGTTCAAGCACTACAATTATATATGGAGCTGACCTGACATTACAATTGATTGCTGTTACTAAGCTTGGTGCTGTATACATTTACTCACGGTGGTTCTGCACTGCATTCATGTACTGATGGTGATTCTGGAGCGGCATACATATGACGACTGCGGTTCTGATCTTGTACACATAGATATCCATATTGTGCTTTATGGCTATGTTAAAACTTAAAAATCCTCAAAACTTAGATATTTGAGATTATGAGGAGGATTTGGCAAGTTTCTGATGCAAAAACTCAGAGTAAGTTAGTGTGTATTCATGTATTTTTTTTTGGAGCAGAAATTCTCCAAATCCTCCTCAAATACTGAAATGATGGTTCTGGTGATGTATTAATGTAAGTACCCCTTTAATTTTTTTTCGGCCCTTGGGATTGGTTCAGTAAGTCATTGTGGCCCTTGGACCAAAAAATGTTGTGCACCCCTGCTCTAAGAGATTATCTATGGGGTTGGCTAGAGCAGGGTTCCCCAACTCCAGTCCTCAAGGTCCACCAACAGATCATGTTTTCAGGATTTCCTTAGTATTACACAGGTGATGGAATTATTGCCTGTGCAGGTGATGGAATTATTACCTGTGCAATACTAAGGAAATCCTGAAAACATGGCCTGTTGGTGGACCTTGAGGACCGGAGTTGGGGAACCCTGGGCTAGAGCATTATAAGGTATATAATGTACGGTATGATGAGAATATTTTATACTTGTTTCTCCTAGCAACCTATAGATGTATAAATATAGATTAAGATATGCCCAAATTTTATTTTATCTGCATAAAACGTTAAGCAAGTTTTTAAATGCATTATATTACTTGTACTGTGCTCCAGAGCTGTATTCACAATTCTTCAAGTTTCACAGCTCAAATCCCCATAATTGGTTATGGACTTTGTCAGAGGATAGGCTGTACAGACTTATGTGCTTTTTAGCCTTACACCAACTTCACATATCCAACATTTCTGGTCAAATTACAAACCACAATGTATGGAGAGAAGCGAGTCTCCTACAGTCTCGTAAGAATATATGATGTTGTCTGGTTCAAATCTGTAGACCTGCTGCCGTTCCGTACATTGTGGTCAGCACTCGGACTGTGGATATCGGATGTGTGAAGCCGGCCTTACTATGTAATGTAATGTTTGCACTGACACTTTTAACTCTATGAGATGTTATTACAACATGCTCTGTATTGTAACCTGTTGGGGGAACTACCTTCACTGTCTTATATGAGATCAGCTAAGCAATGTCTGACAACTAGCTTGTTGTCTGTTTTCAATTACGGCAAGCAGAATTATGAATACAGCTCTGAACTACCAGGACATACAATAACTCAGGATCAGTGCGCCGATAAGTGATACAATGTATTCATAATATTACTCAACTTTTTATGTTGCTCATATCTATATTTGAACTGATTTTTAAAGGTGAACATACTGTAAGTACTTGCTTATACTATGATCAGCCTTAAAGGGAATCTGTCACCAAATTTCTGCTATGTAATCGCCCACACCACTGAATGTCAGCATTGTGTATACACTGTGCATTGGCAGGTTGGTGTTGGGAGTCAGTTGGGGGTTACACAGAGCACAAGGACTAAATGGCATAAGAGAACTAGTCCTCTAGTGATAATAATCTCCTGCTGATAAAACACTGATTTTATCAGAATGACAGCATGCAGACCAGTGCGAAACACATCACTGGAATCAGGGTCTCTGCTCCTACATTATGCTGCTCTCAGATTGAATAGCTAAACATTGTTGACAGATTAGCTTTAACTTGAGTTTCTTTAGTAATTCAGAAGTGTCTATCTACATGAGAATGCTGGCGTCTTTTATTCACATAATAAGTTCACATTAAAACTCCAGACACTGGCTACACATTACAAACTGTGATAAAATGATGTTACTAATTACTTTAATAATAGGTGATTAGTGAAAAAATTAAAATATAACTAATCTCTGACTGCTAATGGTCTAGCCAATATTTGTACTTCAGATCAGTTGCATAGGTAGCACATACCAATGAGATAAGATTTGTAAGGGTTAATTTTAGGCTGATGCTGATAATGTCTCCATCCTTTCTTGCTGGACGCAAGTCCTTGTTGTAATTTTTCATCAGAACGCTATGAAGTTTTTCCTCCTCATTGAGACATAAGACCACTGGAATGAAAATCAGAGAGGCAATTCTATGATAAAATACTTAATAACCAATCTAATTTGATCACCGTTTTTATTCAAAACCCAAATAAAGTGTCATTTATACAGTACAGTGAGAGATCCGAACTTCAAATGAGCTATGTGTTTTTTTTTCTTTCCACCAATGTTCGTCTTTTCAGTAGAACGTAGTAGAAATAAAAACACAAATGGAGTCCATCTAAACTCTGTCTCTTTGGACTTGGTTTAGTTAGATGTTCACTTCCGACTAAATAACATTTTGGTGGGATGGAGTTAAAACTCCTAATAAAAAGAGCAAAATGCAATGTTTTCTTCTTAGAATAATGGGGTTGTCCACTTAAACAAAGTTCAAGTGAAACTTATGCATACTCTAGAACGGGGCTTCTCAAACTATTTCTACTGGTGCATGATCAGGCAAACCAAGATAAAGCCTCGGCCGCACTATCTTCAATTTTCACTTTTTGAACGTACAGTTACATTATAATAAGCACAAGATGAGTTAATTCTCTTGTTAAAATAGAGATTTATGTAGCCATAGCAAGAACTGTGCAACATTTGGTCATTCCTAAGAAAATTGTCCCTCAGCAGCACCTCACCAACAACAATTTGGCCTCACTTGTGGGGCCATCCTAATAGTTTGAGAAACCCCGCTCTATAATGCTGCTGACATATATTTGCTTTGCATGAAATATTTCAGACAGATCGGGTATTACAAAGAGCTTAGCCGTGATAACAAAATCTCTAAGGTCTAATTCACACGACTGTGTCTGTTTGCACCAGATGAAAAAAAGGACAGTATGTCCTGGTTTTGGCATACAAATACTGATGTAAAGTACTGACCAAATACTGAAAGTGTGAATGTGTCCTAAGGCTAAACCGCAAAGCTCTCCATAGTTCTGCACCGACCTACATTTTTTCCCTCATTCTATCACCCTACCCGTTCTCCCCGTTCTGCTAATGATCTAAGACTAACATCCACTATAATCTGATCTCCCACCTCAGTCGCAGAGACTTCTTTAGTGGTGGGCCACTTCCCTGGAATGCGCTATCCGGATAATCTGGTTAATTCCCAGTATCCACAGTTTTAAGCGTGCTAAAATACATTTCTTTAGACTTGTCTATCACCTCACCTCACTAATCTAACTAACTAACTAACTGTACTTTCTTCCTAAATTTTCCTCAGAATCTGGTCCCTTCTATAAATGGTTTCCTCAACCCTCATGCAATAAGTGGCAATTTGTATTTGTACTTGTACAGATACTGGTTAGTGACTGGTTCATGCTGTGTTATTTGAATGCCCCTATTTATTATAATGTTGTCTGGAACAAACAATATGTAAGGAGATTGACAAGTCTAATGTTATATTATGTAATGTGAATTTTGACTTGTGTTAATGATGTTAATGTTGTGTGCTGCCTGACAGTAGAGATAGTTAGAGTTAATGGTTGGGACTAGTCCAGAGTGGGAGGATCTAGGCTGAAAGGACAGAGACGGTTCCTGTCAGAACATCAGACAGGGCCCAGTGTGGATAGAAAGCAGACCTAAGGTCTAGTGTGAGCAGAGCCGCTTGACGTGGGTGTCCCTAATGTGAGAGGAAACTGAGATAAAAGATAGAGAGATGCTAGCGGAAAGTGGAAGAAAAGTGACCGAAGGAATGGAGTGATCAATCGGAGATGGCTCCGGCGGGAGTTCCAGAGTGTCAGGAACAGAGAAGATAAGTACCGGCCAATATAGTTCCCTAGAGGGGAAAGAAGACGTGGAACTGCGGGTTGAAAATAGGACTCTTGCTAACTGGACTGTAGTACCGAGCTGGGCTGTGGTGAAGTAGGGAGGAACTGTAAAGATAGAGAACAAGCGAGTAAAGAGGAAAGAATTGAAACTGTGTGTGGAAACTAATCTGTATTGTGAAGAAACCGTTCATCAAGTTATGTACTCACTATCTACTGTATAAAATCCCCCCCAAGTTATCATTGAGTAAAAAGTTTATTCTTGACTGTTGGTCTCCCTCATTGAGCTGTAAAATATCTGGTCCTGGACAACCAAAGTCATCGGTTACATTTGGTCTGCATGGGCGTAGTGCCCCCACAGCACAATTCCACACACCCAGCCAGGACCCCCACCTTCATGTAACGTGCCGGGGTGTAAGAGACGAATATCTCACCCCGGCTGCTACCCCGCACCACGTTACAAGTACAAACACTTTATCTTTATCGTTTGTGTCACCCCTATTTCCTCATAGATTGTAAACTTGCGCACAGTACCCTCACTCATTTCAGAATGTATGAATTATGTGTTACTCTGTAATGTCTTTGCTTGACCATGTCCCTTCTGAATTGTAAAGTGCTATGTTGACGCTTTAGAAATAAAAAATTATTATTATTATTATATCAATCGGTACAACAATATTAAGTTTTCGACTACATCACTAGGAAGCTGACATATACAATACAGACCAAAAGTTTGGACACACCTCATTTAAAGATTTTACTGTATTTTCTTGACTATGAAAATTGTGCATTCACACTGAAGGCATCAAAACTATGAATGAACACATGTGGAATTATATACTAGCAAAAAAAGTGTGAAACAACTGAAAATATATCTTATATTCTAGGTTCTTCAAAGTAGCCACCTTTTGCTTTGATGACTGCTTTGCACACTCTTGGCATTCTCTTGATGAGCTTCAAGAGGTAGTCACCGGAAATGGTCTTCCAACAATCTTGAAGGAGTTCCCAGAGATGCTTAGCACTTGTTGGCCCTTTTGCCTTCACTCTGCGGTCCAGCTCACCCCAAACCATCTCGATTGGGTTCAGGTCTGGTGACTGTGGAGGCCAGGTCATCTGGCGTAGCACCCCATCACTCTCCTTCTTGGTCAAATAGCCCTTACACAGCCTGGAGGTGTGTTTGGGGTCATTGTCCTGTTGAAAAATAAATGATGGTCCAGCTAAACGCAAACCGGATGGAATAGCATGCCGCTGCAAGATGCTGTGGTAGCCATGCTGGTTCAGTATGCCTTCAATTTTGAATAAATCCCCAACAGTGTCACCAGCAAAGCACCCCCCACACCATCACACCTCCTCCTCCATGCTTCACGGTGGGAACCAGGCATGTAGAGTCCATCCGTTCACCTTTTCTGCGTTGCACAAAGACACGGTGGTTGGAACCAAAGATCTCAAATTTGGACTCCTCAGGCCAAAGCACAGATTTCCATTGGTCTAATGTCCATTCCTTGTGTTCTTTAGCCCAAACAAGTCTCGTCTGCTTGTTGCCTGTCCTTAGCAGTGGTTTCCTAGCAGCTATTTTACCATGAAGGCCTGCTGCACAAAGTCTCCTCTTAACAGTTGTTGAAGAGATGTGTCTGCTGCTAGAACTCTGTCTGGCATTGACCTGGTCTCTAATCTGAGCTGCAGTTAACCTGCGATTTCTAAGGCTGGTAACTTGGATAAACTTATCCTCAGAAGCAGAGGTGACTCTTGGTCTTCCTTTCCTGGGTCGGTCCTCATGTGAGACAGTTTCTTTGTAGCGCTTGATGGTTTTTGCAACTGCACTTGGGGACACTTTCAAAGTTTTCCCAACTTTTCGCACTGACTGACCTTAATTTCTTAAAGTAATGATGGCCACTCGTTTTTCTTTACTTAGCTGCTTTTTTCTTGCCATAATACAAATTCTAACAGTCTATTCAGTAGGACTAACAGCTGTGTATCCACCAGACTTCTGCACAACACAACTGATGGTCCCAACCCCATTTATAAGGCAAGAAATCCCACTTATTAAACCTGACAGGGCACACCTGTGAAGTGAAAACCATTTCCGGTGACTACCTCTTGAAGCTCATCAAGAGAATGCCAAGAGTGTGCAAAGCATTCCTCAAAGCAAAAGGTGGCTACTTTGAAGAACCTAGAATATAAGACATATTTTCAGTTGTTTCACACTTTTTTGTTAAGTATATAATTCCACATGTGTTAATTCATAGTTTTGATGCCTTCAGTGTGAATGTACAATTTTCATAGTCATGAAAATACAGAAAAATCTTTAAATGAGAAGGTGTGTCTAAACTTTTGGTCTGTACTGTATGTTTGATTGTATATATGGGGAATGAAAATGAGTTCATATTTGTATCATGTCCAAAAATGAAAAAAGTGCTTTTAACACCTCGAAGAAGTATTATCTGACGTGAACATTCTGTAACATAGTATAGAAAAGTACACAGATCTCTTTTATTGCTTTGTCTAGGAGCACCATTATTAAAGATGCATCTCTTAGAAAACAGCTTAGAGATCACTAAAAATCTAAACATGGAGAAAACCCCCAAATCTCAACAGAATTGAAAATACATAGGGACAGGTAAAAATCTTATTTTTCAATAGCAACTGATTCAATGTAAGGAAGGCCTTAGACCACAATTCTTAAGCATCAATATTCTGTATATGAATATTTTCTTTATTGTGATGATGATTGAGACCTGTATATAAGACCCACATATATAATAAAACTTATATATCGACATTTATATTTAGACATATAACAGATCAGTGCAGGATCAGGTGAGGGCCTACCTGTGAAGCACAGAGACAGTAACACAACCACGCTGTCCATGCTTTCATTTCATGTCCTCCGGGTGAAGTGAATTAAACCTCTCTGCAATGTCTGGAATGGTTATTTTAGGGTCTGAGCAGACCTCTGGGACACTACCACCAGCTGTCCCAGGAATAGTCAGCTGTTGATACCAAAGACAAAGGGAAATAACAATGTCCTGCATTACTGAGACTGGTGGGACGTTCCTAGAGTGATCGGGAAATTGTGGTGACAGCAGACGGCTGCATTGTATTACAGAAAGTAGTAGTCATGCAGGGAATATTATCAGACATGGACCTGTTATAATATTGACCATGTGTTCATGAGATCCATACCGTCTACTATATTCACATTTTTTCCAATGACTGAAGGAAAAGTTGTCACGGTCCCTATTAAGTTGGCCATACACTAGAGGTTTTAGACTCATTGTGCTGCATGACAATATTTTGCTGTTTTTGTATCTCCTACAGTTGTGAATGGGAATTGTTCCAGGTTCAGAATTTTTTCATCCAGAAAAAAAATACGAATTTCATCCGTATTCCATTTGTGTGTCATCCGTATTTATAGCTTTATGTAAATTCTGAGAAAAAAAATTGTAAGTCCATATACCAACAACAGTCACGTCAGTAGTCTGCGGTTGTCCAGATCACATCCCCTGCACCTCATCTGATTACTAGGCCACTGTGAGCTTGGGGCGGCATACTAATCAGGAGAGGCTCTGGAAATGACGCAGGTAGTAGGAGTTTCAGAGTGCTCTGGTCTGGTGGCCATGGACTACTGTTGTGACCGCTAGACCAGTGTCCTACATATCTTTTTGCTCAATTCTAATGGCCACTTTTACTAATACCAATGATATATTGTCTACTATTCTGACAAATATTATTATTATTATTATTTATTATTATAGCGCCATTTATTCCATGGAGCTTTACATGTGAAAAAGGGGTATAATACAAGAACAATTACAATAATCTTGAACACAATGTGACAGTGACTGGTACAGGAGGAGCGAGGACCCTGCACGTGAAGTAATTGTGTATTAATAATTAACAGATAATTGAATCTGATACACTAGGTGGTTTCCAATGTTTAAAGGGAATCTGTCACCCCCTGGGAGATATCAGACCTCTACTATGGCCATACAGGTTATAGAAATGTAAATCTATACATGACTGTATGGCCCATAGTAGAGGTTTGATTGCAGAGAAAAGTGTTTTTATAACCTGTTTTCCACAGGCTTGGCATCAGGGGGATGCCAAGAAATCCCCGCCTAACTGTTTATTATTCCCCGAAATCCCCGCCTATATGCTTAGTTATGATATTACCCCCCTCCCCTGGGGGGGGGGGGGTAAAAACACTTTTCTCTGCAATCAAACCTCTACTATGGGGCATACAGGTATGTATAGATTTACTTTTCTATACCCTGTATGGCCATAGTAGAGGTCTGATAACTCCAAAGTGGTGACAGATTCCCTTTAAGGTAGATGAAAGATTTTTTTCTTTAGGAATGGATCTGGGCAGTAATTTAGGAAATAAATAAAATAAAGTTGGAAAGAAGAGAATGTTTATATGAGACCATTTTATGTGATGCCACTTTAAAGATCATATTAGACAACTACAACATAGCATTGACCTAATATATTATAGGGATGTCCGGATAATTATTTAGTGGGAGTTATATTAAAGGATAGATGCAATCCAGACAAAGAAGCTTAATGACACGAGCCACAGCTAAATACATTTTTTAAGAGGGAAGCAAGATCATAATGGGTGTTTCAGAGTAGTTGGTAAAGCGAAGAGGGTGGGAGGGAGGGACAGAGAAGGGGAGAAAAGGAAAGAAAGATGGGAGAAATTGCAAGGTAATAGTTTTTAACTCTTTTCCTCTATAAATGTTTGCTACTTAAATATGAATAATGATTATTAAAAGGGAAAATCAGATGTAGAGTATGCCCTAACACTTATTACTTCCAAAATAAGCCTACTTACAACCTTCAAGGCAAACCTATTCTGAACCTTAAGCTTCAATCAGACGACAGATTATTTTGATCAGACTTTGATCAACATTTGATCATAGTGTGGTCTGGATGTCATCAGTTTTCTCATATGTGGGGGGAAAAAAAAATTCTTCACCTTTTAATTTCTGACAGTCCGTGAAAATCATACCGCACTCGGATACCACTTCTTTCATGGACCCATAGACTTCCATTGTCAATTTTGATCCTACCCTCAGATCAAAATCGGACATATCTCTGTGATTTTTCGGCCCCAAAGACTATCGTATTTACGAATACTATCTATGAAAACCACAGGATGCACTTGTATGTGAAAAACGGACGTCTAAATGAAGCTTTAGGGTTCATTCAGATGTCAATGATTGTTCTCATATGCAAAAAATGGTCCAAGTTTCATCAATGTTTCCTGCATCAGAGTTTGGTCAGTGTGTGAGTTTTAATCATCAAAGTTTGCTTATAGTCTTGGATAAAAAAGAAAATGATGACAGTTATTCTCAACTCTCCGTTGTGAAGATATTAGCAAGCAAAGTATTTGCCAATTAAAGAGTTAATTTTTTGTTATGTCTAAGGGCTCTTTCACACATCCATGTCTCCAGTATGTGTGGTGACAGTTTCCACACGTACCAGAGACACTAACACACATAGACCCATTCAAATCTATGGGTCTGCGCACATGTCAGTGTGTTTCCACGGACCGTGTGTAATGTGTGTGTCATGAGAAACCTGCTGTAAGCTAAGTTAGGGGTGTGTTCTTTTTCTGCTGTGTTGCTGCCTGCTTATGATTGGTCAGTATAATACAGGGAAAAGAAGTACACTTTCCCAGTGAAAATTGTCTGATAACACCGACTTAGAAATAACAAAAAATGAACTCTTTAGGGGGCAAATACTTTGATTGCTAATATCTTCACAAAGGAGAGGCTAATTAATAAAATTAAAAATTGTTTTATTCCGCTTTGCAGCCACTATTACATTCTGTGTACAATTTAACATGAAAAATTTGGTGAAAAGTCCTCTTTCAGTGTCTCCAAACGTCAAGCTTTATATTGTATTGATTTGAATTGTTGATCCTAAAGCTGTCTTCACACAGACCAGTCCTTGACCAGCAAGATAGTATGTTATTATGCATGCATATAATAGTCTAGATTGTGATGACAGTTGACTTGATCTCCTTCAGTAGTGTCACATTCTGTTTACATGATCTGATGGTCACCCCAAACACACTGACAGCAGGGATTTAACTAAAATACTTTCCACCATCAATACGATTTTAGATTTTTTTCTTTTAGCCTTTGTGATAAGAAGCCAAATCAGTAACTGTGTCACTGCCATAATATATTTTATGTATAATAATAATAATCTTTATATACAGTGTGAGATATAAGGGCCCTGCTCCCAAGAGCTTTCAATCTTTGAGGAAAAAGCTCGTGTTGTACTATGGTCAAGTCATCTTTTATACAAAGATGGGTAATACATAGAGATAATCAAATCTAATTCAAGATCAAATTCTCTGAAATTTGCAGGTCCATGCAAATTTTAACAGTTTGCAATTTGATTTGCGTGAATCACACAAAAAAAAATGCCCACAGTCAAGTTTACACATTGCAGAAGATTGCATCAGTCACAGAAGGCTGACATGATCTCAGATGTGACCACACAGGTTTCCCCATAAGGCCTTGCAGCTATCACATCACTTTGTATAACACAGCCAATCAAAAGGGACTACTAGAGTCTGTTTAAAAGCCGAGCCAGGAAATGCAGCAGCCATTTTAGGCTGATTTTAGGACAGTGAGAATTTGTCAGAGTTCACAGCTCAGCGATAGAGATCGAAAGAGAAATCTCTAAAACATTGGACAAATACTACAGACAGTAATGTCTTGCATAATGGCAGTGGTAAAGAAGATGAGTGTATTAATCTGTGAATAATACGGAGATTGCTAGAGGGAGAGAGAGAGATAGGGGAGGTGACAGCAGAAGTGCCAGATTCAGTATGATTGATCAGTGATATGTTGCATTTGGCATTTGTCTTGCTGCATTTGTATTACAATTGCACATTTTTTCTTCATTCATAATGCACTAGAAAGCAGCAGCAATAAACAGTGCAATAGTTTTTAGAGAAAAAAAATCTGAACTCAGCGTCAGTCAGAGAAAGCGTGCTTGCTTATGACAAGCGACCGTACTGAGTTTGTGAAGGTGGAATAATTATTTTGTAAAAACACAAAAGAAAATTCCCCCAAAGCCAGACATCTAATCGTGACTATTTACCTCACAAAGTTTGTGTGCAAACAATTTTTTCCCACATGTGTCTCACTTATTACTTATTAAATTTTTCATCGGTACACACCACACCAATAGAGCGCCCTGTTGCTGGTGCTTGCTTTTTGGTTGTGTGCCTACCTTGTATTTCTTATTTTGTAATTTTTTGGGTAAAAAATTTAATTTTGTTGAAAAAAATAATAAATTAGACATTTAACTAGGCATGTCTATTTTTGCACACCTGTTTTACCAACTGACATCACCACTCGTCACAGTGTGAGAACCAACATTGGCTGCTACTCCAGTCTCCGGTTCTCACGCTGTGACAAGCGGTGACGTCAGTAAGGTCACCACAGGTCACAGCCGCTGAACTGTGGTAACCTTACTGACATCACCACTCGTCACAGCAGCTGGGCTTTACACTTCGCAGCATCATACCCGGCAGTAGCTGCTGTTCCAGTGTATGGAGCTTTGTTCTCTGAAAGGCGCTCCATACACTGAATGAAGAAGACGGGGATCGTTGTGGGACCTTGATTTTTTGGATTACGCTGGACCCTGTGGATTTCTTTTTTTAGGTAATAAATGGGGAAAAGAGGGACATTGTTGGGGAGTGCTTTTTACAAATAAAGGACATTTGTGTGTGTGTGTATGTTTCTTTCTTTTCAATACAGGGTTAGTAATGGGGGTTGTGATGACACAGAATTTATTCTTAATTAGGCCAGACATATTTTTCAGTAGGTCAGGAGAAACAGACCATTGTTTATATGAGCCTGAATGTTGACTCTTGAATTGATGTTTAGCTTTGGGAGACAGGAACGCAGGGTGACTGAGCAATTGATGCTTGCTAAAATGTTGATTAACCATTGTATCCATCCATGAAGCTTGTTGACATGCAAACATTGATGGAAAAACTATGCAGATTGATTGAATACTCGAACAATGAGCCTTGACCTCATCCCTCCTTCCCTCTGACCTGTGGATGGTGGCCTGAAGGACAGATGTGGGTATAAGACTCTACAGAACAGCAGCCAGGACACCATGGCTCCAGCTGGAGGAATACAGATTTGAGACACTCTACAGGATGCCAGATTAAGGGACCACAGCCCCAGCTGGAGGGATACAAAATGGCTCCACTGACCATAACTGGCCCCATGTAGATTTTCAGAGAAGTCAGGTTTAGACTATCCGGTCACCTGGCCCAATGGAGACGTTTGGAAAAGCTAGGCTGGGACAATCAGGTCACCTGGCCACGTACCTCAATGGACTGTCAGCTTCCTAAGCTTGTCGTTACCTCCTCTATGTGGGTGCCCACCAAAAGCAAGGTGCCACTGGTGGGGGTAGTCGGCCCTGGAAGCACCGAAGTTGCAGCTTCTCTGGGACTGTTCTATATCTTATTGTCTGTTGGTGTTTCAAAAAAAGCATTGTCACACTGTTTGACCTTCACCCTGTGTTTTCTGAGTAGTATTCTGCCCACGGGAAGAGAGAGCGGGTGTTCAGTGGGATGAGCCCTGGCGTATGCGGTCTTTCTAAAGACAGCTGGGACAGCGGACAAGAGTACCCACTGACCCCCATAGCAGCCAGGACACCATGGCTCCAACAAGAGGAATACAGATTTGAGACACTCTACAGGACGCCAGCTTAAGGGACCATGGTCACAGCTGGAGGGATACAGATCGGCTCCATTGACCATCACTGCCCCCATGGAGACGTTCGAAGAAGCCAGGTTGGGACAATCAGGTCACTTGACCCCATGGAGATGTTCAGAGAAGCCACGTTGGGACAATCGGGTCACCTGGCTCCATGGAGACGTTTGGAGAAGCCAGGTTAGGACAATCAGGTCACCTGGGCACGTACCTCAATGGAGTGTCAGCTTCCTAAGCTTGTTATTACCTCCTCTCTGTGAGTGCCCACCAAAAGAGGGGTGCCACTTGTGGGGGATGTTTTCCCTGGAAACCCCGAAGTCGCAGCTGCTCTAATTCCGGTGAGCCAGCGGAAGGGTGAGACTGTGATTTGCACCATCTTGTGTATTTGCTGGGACTGTTATATATCTTATTGTCTCTTGATGGTTCAATAAAATATTGCCATAATGTTTTACCTTCACCCTGTGTTGTCTAAGTAGTATTCTGCCCACGAGAAAGGAGAGTGAACATTTATTGGGATGAGTCCTGGTCCATGCGGTCTTTCTAAAGACAGCCAGGCCAGCGGACAAGAGCACCCACTGACCTCCATGTCTCCTCAGGGGTGTCTAATAGACACCTCTCCTTTACTAACCCCTGGGCTTGATGTCAGCGGACATTACACAGCTGACATCAACCCCCAAACCATTACTCCGATTGTCAACGCACCAGGTTAATCAGGGGGAGCCGAGGCTAAGCACCAGAATTGGTGCATCTAATTGATTTGCCATTTCTGGGGTGACTGAGAGCTTGTACATTTAGGCTGGGAAGGGGCCCATATCCATGGACCTTCCCATCCTATTAATATTAGCTTGCAATTGTCTGCTAAGCCTTTGCTGGTTATTAAAAATGGGGGGACCCCACATCATTTTTTTAGGGCCCCTCTTTTTACTAACCGGTTAAGACTAAGTAGACAGCTGTGATCTGATATTAATAGGCTGGGGGGCTCCATGTGTATCTGGCCCTTCCCAGCCTGATAATATAAGCCCGCAGCTGTCTGCTTTCCATTAACTGGTTATTAAAAATATGGGGGACCCCCACACCATTTTTTTCATTTCTTTATTAGCTAAATACATATACAGTAAATTACACATGCAAGGAACTAATTATGTATCTCATGGATATCTTTCTATCTATCTATTCTATCTATCTATTTATCCTACCTATTGTACGGTTTCTACTTGCTCAGTTGCGTTAGAGGTAGGCATAGGAAGCGGTTTCATTAAAATGTCCAGGCTGGTTTAGTAAGACTTCATAAACCGCTCACCAAACCAAACAAAAATACAGCCTTTTCCAGCACAAAATGAAAACACAAAGTAAATAGTCCATACAGCATTGCGGGTTCGCCCGCTTGGATTAGTAGCAGTTCTTGAGTCTTTAGCAAAGATCAACACTCTGGAGATCTATACATCTCCAGACACAGACACTGAATGATACAACTGGTCTCCATTTTATCTGCCATACAACACCCCTGGGATGGGGATATGTGAGCAGACATGGAATGGCGTAAAAAAAAAGTAAAAACAATTCATCTGCTGTTGATTTGTTCATTCTGCCTCCCAAAGATCGCAGTAAGGCTCAGCTCACATTTATCCTGCGCTCTGCGCTGAGTGCTTGCACCGGGGTTTCTGTGAAAATCTCTGAACTACATGATTCAGACTGAATTCGCAACGGAAGATTCGCTATAATGAGGCAGATGGAGACACTGTAGATGCTGTCAGGCCTATGATACGGCGGTGTCCATCTTTTTAGGCATGCACAAATACACTGTCGGCCACAGTTTTGCTCACTTCTGAAAAGAAGGACACCGCTGAACAGAGGCCAGACGGAGTCTAGCGTAACTCTGCTGCCTCATTATAGTGATTTAATCCATCGGGAATTTCATCTGAATCACGTCATTCGGAGATTTAGATAAAAATCCTGATGTAAGTACTCAGCATAGAGCACAGGATAAATGTAAAATATTCCCAATAAAAGCTTCAACTCAATCCACAAAAAAAGCAAGTCCTCTCTCAGGTCCGTCATCTGTTAATGAAAATATAGGGGGCTTCCATGTTACTGGTAACACAAAGGCTCTGCAAAAGTGAAATGGCTCCCCCCAAAAGAAATTCAGTGAATTTTGTGCCCCAAAATCAAAATGTCCCCATCCACATGTTTAGCATTTCTGTAACGATGAGAGCCCTCTTAATTTACGAGTGCATTTCTCCAGAAGCACGAGCTAGGAATAATGTACTGGGCACTGCAATGTACTGGGCACTACAACGAACGGGCACTACGATGGGCGATTTGCAATTTTTACTCGGCAACATACAATGCTGCTTGTTTCTGGAAAACACCAATGGAGTCAAATCAGCACTAAACCTCTAGATAAATTCTCAAAGAGGTATAACTTCCAAAATGGGGTCATTTGAAGGGGTCTTCTGTTATTCCAGCACTTAGGGCCCCTGTATATGAAGTCTGCAAGCTATCGTAGGAAAATCTTTGCTAAAGGAGTCAAATAGTGCTCTGTCTCTTCCTAGTCTCAGTGTGTGGCTAAGCAGTACTGTACAGCCACATATGGGGTATTTCCACATTCAGCAGAAATTGTGTGACACATTTTGGTGCCATTTTTACAAATTTCACTGTGTGAAAATGTGAAATCTGGGGCTAAAACAAAATGTTGTGTTTATTTTCAACTGCCCAATGGTATAAAATGCTGTGACAGACCTGTGGTGTCAATATGATCACTGTACCCTTAGATGAATTCATTGAGAGGTGCAGTTTATAAAATGTGGTAACTTATGGGGGGAGTTCTGCTGTTCAAGGGCTCTCACAGTGGGTCATGGCAGCCGCAAACCATAACAGTCAAATCTGCATTATAATATAGTGCTCTTTCCCTTGTGAGCTTTGCACTGTGACTGAAAAGTACAGTAGTTCATGTAGGGTATTGGCACACTCAGGAGAAATTGCACAACAAACTGAGAGATCCATTTTTTCCTATTAGCCCTTATAAAAATTAAAAACTTGGGGCTAAAACAACATTTTAGAGGTAAAATGCAATTATTCTTTCTTCATCACCCAATGGTATAAATTTCTTTGAGGCACATGTGGCATCAACACGCTCACTGCACCCCAAGATAAATTCATTGGGGGTGTAGTTTTCAAAATGGGGTAAATTATGGGGGTTACCTCTGTTCCAGCACCTCAGGGACTCTTCTTCCCTTCTGATATTTGCACTGTGCCTCAAAAGTAATTTTTAACAATATATGGGGCATTGGCGTACTCAGGAGATATTGAGTAACAAATTGTACTGTTCAATTTCCCTATTATTTATTTTGAAAATTAAATACTTGCAGCCAAAGCAACATTTTAGTGGAAAAAATGGTAATTTTCCATTGACTCAGCTCAATGTTATGCAATTCTGTGAACCGCCTGAGGCTTAAAAATGCTCACTATACCCCCCTAGATAAACTCCTCAAGAGGTGTAGTTTCTAAAATGGGGTCCGTTGTGGGATGGGGGTTTGTGCTGCTTTGGCATGTCAGGCGCTCTTCAAATGTGACATGATATCAGCAATCTATTTCAGCCAAAATTGCGCTCCAGAATTTAATTGGCGCTCCTTCCCTTCTAAGCCCTGCCATGTGCCCAATCTGTGTTTCCACCACATATGGGGTATCGGTGTGGTCCATGGTACCAGTATGGTCCATTTTCTTCTGTTACTCTTGTGAAAATGAAAAATTTGGGGCTGAAGCAACATTTTTGATGAAAAAAAATATTTTTTCATTTTCACAGCTTAACGTTATAAAATTCTGTGAAACCCCTGTGTGTTTAAAGTGCTCACCATACATGTAGATACGTTCTTGAGGGGTGTCATTTTCAAAATGAGGTAAATTACGGGGGCTTTCCACTGTTTAGGCAAATCAGGAGCTCTGCAAACCCAACATGACATTCACTATCTGTTCCAGTCAATTTTGCACTCCTAAAGCCAATTGGCGCTAATTCCCTTCCGAATCGAGCGATGTGCCCCAACAGTAGTTTTCCACCACATATGGGGTATCAGTGTACTCAGTGTACTCAAGATAAATTGCCTGACAAATTGTATGGTCCATTTTCTGCTGTTACCCCTGTGAAAACAAAACTTTGGGGCAAAAACAATGGCTCAATGTTATAATATTCTGTGTAGCACATGTGAGTTGAAGGTGCTTACCACAGCTCTAATTAAATCCCATCCACTATGCTGTAACATCTGGACGCTGTAGGTTCAACGCTGTAAAAACACGCAGCTTCAAACCCGCAGCGGCTCCTGACCGTGGCCAAGTACCCAAACTCACCCGCAGCATGTCAATTTCTGTACGGACACGTGAGTCTCTGCTGCAGATTTTGACCGATTGAAATGTCATTAGATGCGGTGGATCCGCATGTACTGTTAACAAAAGTGTGGCATTAGAACACTGCGTTGTTGCTGTTCGTGGGGACTATGTGTGTGGGGGCTAACGAAAAAGCTGTGAGCTGCTATTAATGGCCAGGGAACATGTTTGCCTAATGGCACCTTCCTAAGCTAAAAATAGCAGCTCTCAGCTGCCCCAGAAATGACTTGAATGGAAATGCTAATGAGTTTGGGTTTATGGGATTAGCTGACACCTAACCCTTTTGTTTGATAATGACAAGGTGTCAATCAGACCCTTTCATTTTAAAAGCTACTTAAAATAAAGTAAAGAGTTAAATAAACACACACAATAAAACACTTAATTTGAAATACAACAGACACATTCTTTAATCATTTAAATTAACCAATATACTCACCCTGAGTCTGACGGTAATCCAAGGGTTTAAGCAATGACCAATTTTTCTTTTTTCAAATATCTTTATTTAGCAGCATTCATTGATGTCCAAAAACGCATCAAAAAACGCATTAAAAAAACGCATCAAAATTCGTCAAAATCACGGCAAAACTCACATTTTTTGAGCAGCGTTTTTCCTGCCAAGAGATGCAGAAGCGCTTCAGAAATTTCTGCATTCAAATGCTGAATATGCACACATAGCCTTAAATCTGTATTGCGTGACAGATTTTTACATTACTGAGATAGGAGATGACAGTTACTACTGATAAGATTCTATGTGTGCTCATTTTGTTTTTATTTTAGGTTTTGTCTATTTAGTGGCCAGTATGAACTTGCGCCTACACGCTGCATGCATACCAATTTATATTCCAGTTCATTTCTTTTGGTTTTTGTTTCAGGTTTCTGCACTGTTCTATCCATTTTTTTCATGGACACAACACATACCTGTGACAACATAGCATTTATTCTTAATTATGTTAGATGTATTTTTCAGTAGGTAAAGAGACATAAACTATTGTTCCTATGAGCCTGAAAGTTGACTCTTGAATTGATTTTTGTTGATTCGTTGAATGCTTGCTGACTACCTATTGTGTCCGTCCCTGTAGCTTATTGTTCTGCTATCCTTGCGGGACAAAGGCGCCTATTAATTGAACAATTGATGTATGTTAATTTGGTTATTGCATGCTGACTACCTATTGTATCATTTCATGCAGCTTGTTGTTCTGCAAACATTGAAGGACAAAATATGCATGTTATTTGAACACTCGAACAGTGAGAGATTACCTCCTCCCACCTCCCCCAAACCTGTGGCTAATGGCCTGAATAAGAGCTGTGGACTATAAAAGAGGGATCAGCCTCTGTTTCCAGAGGCTTTACATGACAGTAGCCTGGGCACCATGGCTCCAACCGGAGGAATACAGACTTGAGATTCTACAGGACAGCAACCAAGGAACCATAGCTTCAACTGGAGGAATACAGATTTGATCCACTGCCCATCACTGAACCCATGAAGACATTTGGAGAATCCAGGTTGGGACAATCAGGTCACCTGGTCACATACCTCAATGGACTCTGTTGGCATCTTAAGCTTGCCACTACCTCCTTTCTGTGGGTGCCCACCAAAAGTGTGATGCCACTGGTTGGGGTAGTTGGCCCTGGAAGCCCCAAAGTCGTAGATGTTCTAATTCCTGGTGAGCCTGCGGAAGGGTGAGATTCTGTCATTTGCACCATCTTGTGTACTTGCTGGGACTGTACTATATGTTGTTAACTCGTGTTGATCCAATAAATTATTACCATAATGTGTTACCCTCACCCTGTGTTGTCTGAGTAGTATTATGCCCACGGAGAAGGAGAACGGGCGTTCAGTGGGATGAGCCCTAGTCCATGCGGTCTTTCTAAAGACAGCTACGCCAGCGGACGAGAGCACCTACTGACCCTCATGTCTCCACAATACTTATTATAATCTATAGTGCTATTCACATGTCCATGTTTTTCACAGACCGTGTGTCCAGGCAAAACACAAGGGGACATGTCCATTTTTTTCTGGCAGCATGGATGACAAGGGCCAATATAAACCTATGGGTTCGTGAAAAACACATACAGCACATGAATGGCGTTCATGTGTCATCCGTGTACCATCCATGTGCTGTCTGTGTTTAAAATTTCAAAGTATAGTTGAAGCTTTTGTAAGGCGGCGGTGTTCACACCGTGCAGTAACTGAGGCAGTGACCCAAGCAAGTCCAACATAAACAGCTTTTATTTCAGCAACTCACAGGTTAACAGAAAGTCCTCCGGTTCGCAGCCGGGTTACCAGAAAGTCCATACACCATGGTTGCTGGGGTCAACGGCCACACCGGGCCGCTCAGAGCCTGCTAGGTGCAGAGCCTTCCCAGGCAGTGGTTCAGCCTCCCTCAATACTGCTCCCAGCAGGTTGCAACATAGAACAACACTAATAGTTAGTGCAGGAGTTTTAAAGGACCTGTGGCAAGAGCCACTGGAAAACCCGGGTTGGAGGGAGGAGGCCGCCCCACTGCCTCCTGTGACCTCCTCCAAGAAATGAAGGCCCTGTCGGGTTTTACTTAATCTGCCTTAGCCAGGTAGTCTGACCAGGTCATTGCTCACCTTCATTCCTGCATTGCAGCTGCAGCTGTGTGTGTGACTGCAATGCACTCCAATGGATTTTAATAGGTCTCTGTACACATTCTGGGGGATATATAACGTCCCTCGTATACGATCCCGGTCACTGCCTCACATATCCCCCCCCTCTGTTCAAACTTGTGGGGTTGAACATTTGCCACCATACAGGGTGCCCGGGACAGGGCATCCGCGTTTGCTTGCAACTTCCCAGGGCGATGTTCTACAGAGAAACTGAAATTTTGCAGTGACAGGAACCACCTGGTGACTCGCGCATTCCTCTCCTTGGCATTCCTCATCCATACCAAGGGTGAGTGGTCCTTCACCAAGCGGAACTGACGCCCGAGTAAATAATAACGTAGTGATTCCAAGGCCCACTTGATAGCCAAACACTCCTTCTTTACCACGCTATAGTTTTTCTCTGCCGGGACAAGTTTTCTACTCAAGTAGGTGACCGGGTGCTCTTCACCATTCACTTTTTGTGACAATACCGCCCCTAGGCCTACCTCTGAGGCATCTGTCTGTACAAAGAAGGTTTCATTGAAGTTGGGGCTGATGAGGACCGGCTGTCCACACAAGGCCAACTTCATGGACTGAAAAGCATCTTCTGCCTGAGGGTTCCACCGAACCATTACCGATTTTTTTCCCTTCAAGAGATCGGTCAGGGCCTCCGTTCGCCCAGCAAAATTAGGTATAAACCGACGGTAATACCCAAGGATGCCAAGGTACGCCCTCACCTGTTTTGTACTTGACGGTTTAGGCCAGTTTTTTATAGCCTCAACTTTATTGATTTGGGGCTTGAGAGCTCCTCGGCCTATCACATACCCCAAATATCGGGCTTCCTCTAGCCCTATCGCACATTTTTTTGGGTTTGCCGTTAACCCTGCGGCTCTGAGAGAATCCAGCACTGCTTGTACCTGTGATAGGTGTGTATGCCTGTTGGTGCTAAAGATGATAATATCATCTAGATACTCGGACGCGTACTCCTGATGAGGCTTGAGCACTATGTCCATCAACCTCTGAAATGTAGCTGGGGCCCCATGTAACCCAAAAGGTAAGACCACATAGTGGTATAGACCCTCTGGAGTTACGAAGGCGGTCTTTTCCTTCGCCGAATCTGCGAGAGGTACCTGCCAGTAACCCCTGGTGAGATCGAGCGTGGTAAAGTACTGGGCCTGCCCCAGTCTCTCAATCAGCTCGTCCACCCAGGGCATTGGATAAAGGTTGAACTTTGACACTTCATTCAATTTCCGGAAATCGTTACAGAAGCGTAATGATCCGTCTGGTTTTGGAATCAGTACGATGGGGCTAGCCCACTCACTCTGTGATTCCTCTATGACGCCTAACTGAAGCATTTGTTTTACCTCAGCCGCAATGGCTTGCCTCCGGGCCTCGGGTACCCGGTACGGTCTTATTCGTACCCGTACCCCAGGTTCGGTGAAAATGTCATGTTGGATAACCGTAGTCCTACCTGGTAGCTCTGAGAACACGTCGGTATTGTGCTGCACCAGCGAGCGAGCCTCCCATCGCTGCTGTTTAGTGAGGGCATCACTTATCCTGACCTCCCCCTCGGATGCTTCCCTGGCTGAAGGTGGAGAATTCTCTGGTGATATGCCCGGGGTGACGTCTGTAACTAAACACTCTCGATCTTTCCAAGGCTTTAGCAGGTTTACATGGTAAAGCTGCTCAGATTTCCTCCTTCCGGGCTGATACACCCGGTAATTTACCTCCCCCACTTTTTCTCGAATCTCATATGGTCCTTGCCACTTGGCCATGAACTTACTCTCGGCTGTGGGTACCAGTACTAACACCCGATCACCCTTGTTAAAAGTTCTGACTCTGGCTCTTTTATTATATGTGCACCTCTGAGCTGCCTGGGCATCTAACAGATGCTCTTTCACGATGGGCATGACCGCCGCGATCCGGTCCTGCATACTAGCCACGTGTTCAATTATACTCCTATGCGGCTCTTGTTCCCATGTCTCTTTGGCTACGTCCAACAGACCCCTAGGGTGTCTGCCGTACAATAACTCAAAGGGAGAGAATCCTGTGGAAGCCTGGGGTACCTCATGGACGGCGAACATCAAATAGGGTAACAACATGTCCCAATCCCTTCCATCCTTAGAAACCACCTTTTTTAACATGGCCTTGAGGGTTTTATTGAACCATCCTACTAGCCCGTCGGTTTGAGGGTGGTACACCGAGGTGCGCAATTGTTTAATTTTTAGCAATTTGCATAGTTCCTTTGTCACTTTGGACATAAAGGGGGTCCCCTGATCCATCAGGATCTCCTTGGGTAGTCCAAGGCGACAGAACATGGCAAACAGCTCCCGTGCAATCAGTTTTGCCGAGGTGTGGCGTAGTGGTATAGCTTCCGGGTACCGAGTGGCATAGTCGACGACTACCAGTATATGTTGGTGTCCACGGGCGGATTTTACAATGGGTCCAACCAAGTCCATTGCAATCCGTTCAAAAGGTACCTCTCTCACCGGCAGGGGTACCAATGGGCTACGGAAACTTGCAGTGGGTGTGGTCAACTGACATTCGGGGCAGGATTCGCAGTACCTTTTGACCTCCGCGTAAACCCCATGCCAAAAGAACCGCTGCAAGATACGTTCTAGCGTCTTTTTTACACCTAAATGTCCACCCAGCAGGTGTGAGTGTGCCATCTCGAGAATCGCCCGACGGTACGACTGAGGTGCCACTAACTGATCCACAACCTCGTCCCTGATCTTATCTATCCTATAGAGCAATTCACTGTTGATTACCATGCGTGGAAATACAGTATCGGCACCGGGCTGTTGAGCTACGCCATTTACCTCTAACACCCTTTCCCGCGCCTGAGCCAGGGTGGGATCCTGTAGCTGAGCCGTCCCAAATGTGGCCCGGGACACTTCCAGCTCGGGGATCGATGGGATCTCCTCGACCTCTCCTGCCAGCACCTCTAAGGGAAGCCTATCGGGGTTACACTCTGTCCCTAGGTTGGACACCCCTACGGCAGGTTCCCCTGACTCCGGTTCGTCGGGTACAATGCCTGTAATACATTTTACCGGGGGAGAGTGGATTTTGTTTTTCCACAGAGTCCAGAACAGGGGCAAGTCTCTTCCCAACACAGTCCCATAGGGAAGAGTTTTTTCCACCCCTACCACATGTTTTATTTCTCCACACGGCGTGGACAGGACTACCTCCTCAGTTGGGTACTCTCGGAGGTCCCCATGGATACACACAACCCCAACGGGCCATTCACCGGGGTTGTCTCATGCCACCAACGACCCATGTACCAAAGTCACAAGGCTCCCTGAGTCCAGGAGGGCCTCCGTGGGGTACCCATTAACCAGTACCTGGCATAATTGGAGTTCACTGTCCCGGGAGTTGGCGCTCGCCGTGCAGACGGTCTGGGCATACATGGAGACCCGGCGGCTATATCCACAGTCCATGGGTTCCGTAGTCAGGGGGCAATTAGCAATTACATGTCCCGGCCGCTGACACCGCCAACATCTAAGGGTGGAGGTACTATTTGGTCTTATGACAGTTTGGGAGGGGGTCGGTCTCCTGTCACTCTCACTCCGAGGATCCCCTTCAGCACGGGTACGGTGCTGACTGTCCCCAGCCGAGGGACGCGACCCCTTTCCCGACTCCTGGCCGGATTGTGGTCATGCAGCGGCCGGTGGGGTATGCCTCAGTCACTATGCCCGCATTCTCCACCAAACTGTAAGGCGGCGGTGTTCACACCGTGCAGTAACTGAGGCAGTGACCCAAGCAAGTCCAACATAAACAGCTTTTATTTCAGCAACTCACGGGTTAACAGAAAGTCCTCCGGTTCGCAGCCGGGTTACCAGAAAGTCCATACACAATGGTTGCCGGGGACAACGGCCACACCGGGCCGCTCAGAGCCTGACAGGTGCAGAGCCTTCCCAGGCAGTGGTTCAGCCTCCCTCAATACTGCTGAGGTTTCCTGCTGTGCTCCCAGCAGGTTGCAACATAGAACAACACTAATAGTTAGTGCAGGAGTTTTAAAGGACCTGTGGCAAGAGTGTAGCACCCCGAGGACTCGGCTGCTACAGGGGTATTACACCTCAGACCAGAGGTGTGGTATTCCACTCCCGGGTAAGGATGGAGTGTGGAACTGGGCTCAGATAGCTGCATGCACCACACTCACCCCATTTCCGGGGGACAGATCAACGGTACTCCCACCAGATAGATGTGCAGGTACGACAGCTTCTGTCCCTGGCTGGAGTGGGGAGGGGGGAGGAACATCCTAGTGGTGTAGGAGCAGATAGGGGAGGGACTCTGGGCATAGGTAGGAGCCCATTGGGTGCTTGTCACCTGGGCTCGGGTGTCAGAGGGAGTATATAAGGTGGGCACCATCTTAGGACAGGGTCTTTTGGGTCTGCTCTGTGCAGAGAGGAGCTCAGCCAGAGAGGGCTGACAGGGAGCTGTGGCTCCGTCTGGGCCCAGCTCCAGAGCCAGGCCTGAAGCAGAGAGAGAGAAGGAAAAAAGGAGGAAGAGAGACGCAAGGAAAGGCCCAGAGACGAAAGCATAGAGGGAACCCTGAGATCCCACGAGAGAACGGAAACGGGTGAAGGGTTGGCAGAGCAGGGTACCGGATCCCAAACTGGTGGAGGCCAATTATCCTTAGCCAGGAACCGGAGGTCGTGGACAAGTTTTGGCGCGACCCCTCGCCATATCCACCAGGAAGGCATACCACGTATAGGGTCAGGGAAGCCGGGAAAGGTTTCACCACCAGAAGGCCCGAGGGAGCTGGACAAAGGTGGATCCCTGGTGGGGACGGCCAGTAGGAAGGAAGAGAGGGGAGCTCAGGACCACGCTCTGGAACTGCCCGGGAGTTGGCCGAGTCTCGCACCTGGTGGACGCAGCACGGCTCGGGTGGTCCTAACTGTGCACAAGGGACCTGATAAAGAACTGTGAGTAAAGCTGTGAAAACTGCAATTGCAAGTCTCAGTGATTCCTTGTCGCACCGGTACCAGCAGTGCTGGGACATACACACCATCTCTCCCAACATCATTCTCATCCTCTGCCCTGAGGCCATACCCCTCCCGTTGGGGGTTATACCATCCACGCTGCACATCCGTACCACCGGCCTCAGCGGACTGCCCTGCAGCGGCGGCTTCATAGCCGCATTCAACGGGTGGCGTAGTCGGACACTAATACCATCATACCAATAACTGCCACTTAGTTTGACACCCTGGGCACGGACCGGGTCACCGCCACGAGGACTACTACCCCTATCGGATCCGGCTCCGGGTATTCCCCGCGTGCGCAACGCTGCACAACATGGCCCAGGGGGCGCGTCAACTTTGGCGTAGTCGGCAGGATTACGTGCCCGCAACCACCGGGTACTGCGTGCCTGAAGAAAAGTTCACATTTACCGCAAAAAGGAGTCTCCCGCCAATTCCAGAGGGTTCCCGCCATCGGACGCCATCTGGGGTCGTTTCCCGCCGTTTGCCCGCCATCTGCAGTCTTTGCCCACCATCTGCGAAGTTTCCCGCCATCGGGAGACGATTCCCGCCATCTGAGACGATTTCCCGCCCTGGCAGAGCGGACGCCATTATGGGCGTGCCAGAGGGTGGCAAGAGACCACCTCCCATCGTGGGCGCGGTCCCAGAAGGGCGCCAAAAGCGGAGACCGCCCCCACCAGCCGAGATTACCACCATGGAAATGTCCATCAAAGTGGGGGGTCTGCCCCTGAAACTGACTGTCACCAAGTTGCCCCGGGACCACTCCCAAGGGGGGCGGGTAGAGAACAAAACGGAGAAGATGGGTGCAGCCTGGAGGAGTCTGGACAGATCGCACCCGGGGATGGAGGAAGAGACAAGCAGTACCGACCCCGTGGTCCGTGGCCTGCTGCAGGCCGCCACCCCAGAAGGCCTGGTGGAGATCCTGGCACAGCTCCCCCGAGATCGGGAGCGTGCACAGACCGCGCTGGAGGCCTTGGCCCGGAAGATGGCCCGAGTACAGCAGGAAGCACTGGCCGAATGGGGGAGGGAGATGGCCCAGCAGGCTGGAACCCGCCAGCAGAGGACGACACCCGCAACGTGGAGCATGTCTGCCCCTGAGGATGGTGCAGGAGGGACGAAGGCCGGAGACGACGCCGCGGAGGGAGCCGCAGGGATGGAAGCAGGTAATGGGGACGTCACCACCCTGAGCCCAGTAGCCGAAAGCCTGCCCCAGCTCCCCGTCGCAGAGCCCGAAGTCCCACTCACCGCGCCCGTTGCCGCACCGCCACTGCTCCCAACTAGGCCTCAAGCGGCCGGAGCCGCGGTCACGCCCCCTTCCGCGCCATGCCCCTTGACCCTGAGCGCGGCAAAACAGGAGGTGCCCCCGGCCTGGTCGCAAGGCCGAGTACCTCCGGGTGCCGCGGTCTCCACAGCACTCTCCTCCCGGAAGGTGCCATACTTGGGCCCAGATAGGATGCCTCCGGCCTGGACGCAAGGCCGAGCACCCCCGGGCGCCGCTGCCCCTACAGCGCCCTCTACCTCCACCGTGCCACCCCTGGGTGAAGATCTGTTTGCACAGCATACTAGCCCGGATGGGCTGCCCTTCGTTTGGCCACCGGAGTACATCAATCCCCGACTCCGGAGGGAACGGCCCCTGTGTGAGCCTCTAATCCCGGCTCCGGCGCCCGCCAAAATTGTCCCGCTCCCGTTGGAGGAAGCCCAGTTTGCATGGGACCCCACCGGTGAGAACCTAATGGGGTTTACCCAGGAGACCCGGGCGGACGCAGCCCGGCGTGAGGAGTGCTGCCGTCAGCAGCTAGAGGTCTTCGGGAGAGAACGACAAGAGAGGCGGATCCGCGAAGAACAGCTGCAGGTCCGGAGCGCGGAGCAGAAACGCCGAGCCCGACGAAACCCCCGTGCGGCCCACGGTCCCCGCGCCACCGGGACCGTAATAAAGTTCCAGCTGGAGCATGGCTGGGGCTTTATCCGGGATCACCGAACCCCCGGCGACGTCTTTGTCACCCGCAGGGATGTCGAGAGCCACCTGCCGGAGGGACATCGCGGACGTGACCTCTACCCGGGTGATGAGGTCACCTTCACCCGGCATCAGTGTGCCAAAGGACCGTACGCTCTTCATGTACACCGGCTGACTGAGGAGGAGATACAATATGAGGAAAGCCAAGAGGACCCGGACGGGTCTGAAGACTACCCTCAGGAGGAGACAAGGAGAGGATACCGCTACTGAAGGAAGTAGCATAAACAAAGTACTGTATATAGTTACCCGTCAGGGAATGAGAACTGTTGCTGAAGTTGTTGCTGAGTGAAGTGTGGTCCCCGTTGGGACTAGTGTGGAACTGTTTAAAGGAACTGTTTCCTGTGTGCCCCTATCCATTACCAGGCTGAGGACTGTGAGCAGCCATTTCCTTATTTCCCACTGGCCGAGGACTGAGAGCGGCCATATCCTGTAAATAGTTGCGCTTCTTAAAGCGCCCCCTACTGGTTTTATAGAGGAACTGCTTTTCTACTTTAGAACTAGAGACTGTTGCACTTTACCTGGTCACAAGTTGCACGGTGGCCAGAGATCAAGAACGTGTTGATCAAGAATGTTTTATATGAAAAAGTTTTTATGATGCTAAGAGAGTTAATGGTATTTTCTGATAATGTTTTCGTAATGTTTTATACCCGTAAAGTTAAAAGAGAAAAGTACCTCCCATAAAGGGATGAGTTGTAGTTAATGTCTTATATGTGAGTGCACTTTCAAATTTTTGTATGCTTAATTGTTTTGCTCTGTTTCAGCCCGAGGACGTGCTGTGATTTACCAGGGGGGAATGTAGCACCCCGAGGACTCGGCTGCTACAGGGGTATTGCACCTCAGACCAGAGGTGTGGTATTCCACTCCCGGGTAAGGATGGAGTGTGGAACTGGGCTCAGATAGCTGCATGCACCACACTCACCCCATTTCCGGGGGACAGATCAACGGTACTCCCACCAGATAGATGTGCAGGTACGACAGCTTCTGTCCCTGGCTGGAGTGGGGAGGGGGGAGGAACATCCTAGTGGTGTAGGAGCAGATAGGGGAGGGACTCTGGGCATAGGTAGGAGCCCATTGGGTGCTTGTCACCTGGGCTCGGGTGTCAGAGGGAGTATATAAGGTGGGCACCATCTTAGGACAGGGTCTTTTGGGTCTGCTCTGTGCAGAGAGGAGCTCAGCCAGAGAGGGCTGACAGGGAGCTGTGGCTCCGTCTGGGCCCAGCTCCAGAGCCAGGCCTGAAGCAGAGAGAGAGAAGGAAAAAAGGAGGAAGAAGAGAGACGCAAGGAAAGGCCCAGAGACGAAAGCATAGAGGGAACCCTGAGATCCCACGAGAGAACGGAAACGGGTGAAGGGTTGGCAGAGCAGGGTACCGGATCCCAAACTGGTGGAGGCCAATTATCCTTAGCCAGGAACCGGAGGTCGTGGACAAGTTTTGGCGCGACCCCTCGCCATATCCACCAGGAAGGCATACCACGTATAGGGTCAGGGAAGCCGGGAAAGGTTTCACCATCAGAAGGCCCGAGGGAGCTGGACAAAGGTGGATCCCTGGTGGGGACGGCCAGTAGGAAGGAAGAGAGGGGAGCTCAGGACCACGCTCTGGAACTGCCCGGGAGTTGGCCGAGTCTCGCACCTGGTGGACGCAGCACGGCTCGGGTGGTCCTAACTGTGCACAAGGGACCTGATAAAGAACTGTGAGTAAAGCTGTGAAAACTGCAATTGCAAGTCTCAGTGATTCCTTGTCGCACCGGTACCAGCAGTGCTGGGACATACACTCCATCTCTCCCAACATCATTCTCATCCTCTGCCCTGAGGCCATACCCCTCCCGTTGGGGGTTATACCATCCACGCTGCACATCCGTACCACCGGCCTCAGCGGACTGCCCTGCAGCGGCGGCTTCATAGCCGCATTCAACGGGTGGCGTAGTCGGACACTAATACCATCATACCAATAACTGCCACTTAGTTTGACACCCTGGGCACGGACTGGGTCACCGCCACGAGGACTACTACCCCTATCGGATCCGGCTCCGGGTATTCCCCGCGTGCGCAACGCTACACAACATGGCCCAGGGGGCGCGTCAAGAGCCACTGGAAAACCCGGGTTGGAGGGAGGAGGCTGCCCCTCTGCCTCCTGTGACCTCCTCCAAGAAATGAAGGCCCTGCCGGGTTTTACTTAATCTGCCTTAGCCAGGTAGTCTGACCAGGTCATTGCTCACCTTCATTCCTGCATTGCAGCTGCAGCTGTGTGTGTGACTGCAATGCACTCCAATGGATTTTAATAGGTCTCTGTACACATTCTGGGGGATATATAACGTCCCTCGTATACGATCCCGGTCACTGCCTCACACTTTGTACTTTATTTATTTCTTCATCCATACGTGAAAAACACTGATGACACACTAATTATAAAAATGGACACACTGATGACACGCTAATGGTAAAAACAGACACACCAATACACAACACTGATGACACCGGTACCATTTTTTCATGTGCGTGTTTTATCACGTACATGTGAATGAGGCCTGAGAATGTGTGAGTTGCTAGCAGCAGTGGAAGCACCACCACCGGCACCAAAAAATTAGGCAGTAGTACTACCAAATGTTGGCCACATTTGGTCTCCTTTGACTCTAGCATGCGTACTAATGGGGAAGTAGTAGCAATATTTGGCATATCACTGGTCTCAGTCACAGCAGGAGGATGTTTTTCTAACAGTGATACAATCAGTTTGAGTCAGTGTTCTATAAAGAACGATCTTCCTGATCGCAAATGACTAAGAGGGATAATTTTCAGACCATTTTTTAACTTTAGAAAACATGAAAAGTCTGTCAGTGTTCTGTTCAATTACATGCAGAAGTGTTCAAAATAATAGTAGTCCAATATGACTAACCAGATTAGTCATTGTTTTTGGTATAAATTAAATTACCACATGTCAAACAATTTACCAGTTGGTGCAGTAGATTCTAAGAAAACCAACAGACTCAGCATTCATGATCTGCATGTTTTTCAGTCTGTGTATTTGAATAATTAATTGAAAGGGAGTGCGTTCAAAATAATAGCAGTGTGGAGTTCAATTAGTGAGGTCAATCATTCTGTGAAGAAACAGGTGTGAATCAGGAGGCCCTTATTTAAGGGTGAAGCCAGTGTTACGCACACGCCCGGACTGACTGGCGTGAGCATGATTAGTGATCCCACTGGACCATGAACATAGGAGTGCCTGGAGGGGCGTAACTAAGATTCAACTCTGTCCGACCAAGGTCACGCGGCGGCTCAGTCGACTCCATGAACCAGGGAGGAACCGAACAGAGGGACCAGGTGCTACTCCAGGTCAGACCCCGGTCACAGCTGTTGACCCACACCGGGGAATGCAGGAACAGGCAGGTTAGGCTGGCATACAGACAGGAGGGTACTGGCAGGCACGACTGGTATGCAGACAGGTGGGTATTGGCAGGCACAGCTGGTATGCAGACAGGTGGGCACTGGCAGGCACGGCTAGCATGCAGACAGGTGGGCACTGGCAGGCACGGCTGGCATGCAGACAGGCGGGCACTGGCAGGTAGGAACGCAGGCAGGATAGGGACCAGTACAGACCGGGACACAAGAACGGAGCCGCAGGTGTGGTAGACAAGCAGAGCAGAGCAAAACCCGCAGGTGCGGTAGACAAGCAGAGCAGAGCTAAACCCGCAGATGCGGTAGACAAGCAGAGCAGAGCAAAACCCGCAGGTGCGGTAGACAAGCAGAGCAGAGCAAAACCCGTAGATGCGGTAGACAAGCAGAGCAGAGCAAAACCCGCAGTTACGGTAGACAAGCAGAGCAGAGCAAAACCCGCAGGTGCAGTAGACAAGCAGAGCAGAGCAAAACTCGCAGATACGGTAGACAAGCAGAGCAGAGCAAAACCCGCAGATGCGGTAGACAAGTAGAGCAGAGCAAAACCCGCAGATGCGGTAGACAAGCAGAGCAGAGCAAAACCCGCAGGTGCGGTAGACAAGCAGAGCAGAGCAGCACCCACAGATGCGGTAGACAAGCAGAGCAGAGCAAAACTCGCAGATGCGGTAGACAAGCAGAGCAGAGCAAAACCCGCAGATGCGGTAGACAAGCAGAGCAGAGCAAAACCCGCAGATGCGGTAGACAAGCAGAGCAGAGCAAAACCCGCAGATGCGGTAGACAAGCAGAGCAGAGCAAAACCCGCAGATGCGGTAGACAAGCAGAGCAGAGCAAAACCCGCAGGTGCGGTAGACAAGCAGAGCAGAGCAGCACCCACAGATGCGGTAGACAAGCAGAGCAGAGCAAAACTCGCAGATGCGGTAGACAAGCAGAGCAGAGCAAAACCCGCAGATGCGGTAGACAAGCAGAGCAGAGCAAAACCCGCAGATGCGGTAGACAAGCAGAGCAGAGCAAAACCCGCCGGTGCAGTAGACAAGCAGAGCAGAGCAAAGCCCGCAGGTGCGGTAAACAAGCAGAGCAAAGCAAAACCCGCAGGTGCGGTAGACAAGCAGAGCAGAGCAAAACCCGCAGGTGCGGTAAACAAGCAGAGCAGAGCAAAACCCGCAGATGCGGTGAACAAGCAGGGCGGAGCAGAGCGAAACCGCCGGTGCAGTGGATAAGCAGAGCAGAGCGAAACCGCAGGCACGGTGGACAAGCAGAGCAGAGCAAAACCGCAGGTGCGGTGAACAAGCAGAGCAGAGCAAAACCGCAGGTGCGGTGATCAAGCAGAGCAAAACTGCTGGTGCGGTGAACAAGCAGAGCAGAGCGAAACCACAGGTGTGGTGAACAAGCAGAGCAGAGCGAAACCGCAGGTGCGGTGAACAAGCAGAGCAGAGCGAAACCGCAGGTGCGGTGAACAAGCAGAACCAGATACACACAAGGTACTTACAATGAAGTAGAGAGTGTACACAAAACTCACAAACAGAAGTTCAGAGACAACGAGTTGGAGTTAGGTTCAGGTTCAGACACTGCAGGAAAAGGGAAGGCTCGCACATAGAAAGAAACAGATAACGGGCTAGGAAACAGTTCAGACAGGAACTGAACCAGGAATAAGTTACAGGAACGAGCCTGGGAACTCAGCCCCCAGGGTGGTGGAGACAGACTAGAAGTCACAGATACAGGTAACAGGCCTGGGTATACAGCCCCCAGGGGCGGAAACAGACAAGATACAGGACAGAACCTGGCAACTCAGTTGCACAGAACACACTGAAGGAAAGTATTGCTCAGGCACCCCCTACTGGGTGGAGGGGGTTTAAATATCCAGTGACTCACAGCAATAGGCTGGGGAGGCATTAGGAGAGTGCACACAGTAACTATAAGAATCAGGCAGTAGCTGCGCCGCCGCCCTAAACAATCAGGCAAGAGACACAGCAGGTACTGAAGCAAAGTGTGAAGCCTGGATTGATAGGTAAGATGGCGGTGTTGCATGGTGGGAGGTGGTAAGCCATGCCAGCACGCCGCCAGGGATGTTACAGTACCCCCCCTTTACGCCCCCTCTTCTTCAAGCCTGCAAGGATTTTCTGCAGAGAATTTGGAGGCCGATCCTTCTCTTCAAGAAGATTACCTCTTCTGTCCACTAGAGGGAACGAAACTGGTCTCACCATCTTAGTGACTAGGATGCTTCCTCCCATCGAGCCATCCTCAGCAACAGATGAAGTGAGTGAAGTACCAGGAACAAGACACAGGAAAGTCTCTCTCCATTTGTTAATATCGGATAGCACCCCAAAAAATTCACGAGACAACTGGAGATCCTCCACCGGGTTGGAGGGGTACAGAGACTCGGGGGTAAGCACCGCCTTGACGTACACTTTGCCAAGCTTACTGGATGAAGTGGGTGAAGTACCAGGTGCAGGGTGCAGAAAAGTCTCTCTCCATTTGTTATCAGATAGCACCCCAGAGGATTCAGGAGGCAACAGGAGGTCCTCCTCCTGGTTGGAGGGGTGCAGAGACTCGGGGGTAAGCACCGCCTAGACGTACACTTTGCCAAGCTTACTGGATGAAGTGGGCGAAGTACCAGGTACAGGGTGCAGAAAAGTCTCTCTCCATTTGTTATCAGATAGCACCCCGGAGGATTCAGGAGGCAACTGGAGGTCCTCCGTCTGGTTGGAGGGGTGCCACCGCCTTGATGGACTTATTGCCAGATTTGTTTGAGATGGAGGATCCTTGCTTAGGGACCAACTTCAGTCTGGTTTCTGAGATGACACGTCTGCGAGGCGGGGCGGTGCCTAAAGCCAGATCATTGGTACAATCGTCGAGACTGTGTGGGGACAATGCCTCCGCTTCCCTTCCTTCGGAGACTTCAGCGCACAGCGAGTCAGTGACTAGCAGATCTGGTGAAGAAGAAGAAGAAGACACTGCTGACTGTCCTGAAGATATGGGGACTAAACACCCCTTGCACCTCAGCAGTCCCCCAGGAAACACCATGCAGGATCTCCAGACCTGAGTGGGCACTAGATCTCTCGGCTCTGGACGACCTGTGGGTAAACCAACAGCACCTGGAATGTGAACTTCTTCATGTGTAATGCTCCAATCTGGAGCTTAATTTGTACAGACATATTTTGACTGTTTCTGAGTAGGGCTCATCCTTCCGCTGACAATGCCCAAACCAGATTCTGGAGTTGTCGGACGGGAATCAGACACCGACTCTTCAAGGCTTTATGCCCGAAACTTCTGGTTAATGCGAGGCCTTCACTTGCCACGGAGACAGTCACGGTCATCTGTGGAGAGGAAACACTAACGCCAAGGGCAGCCTCTCCTACAGGCCTAATGTCTTGGGATTCTCCAACCTTCGCTGGACAAAGACCGTCAGGGTGTCCCAAAAACTGCAGCGGGACCGCAATCCAATTTTGTGACTGAGTTCCGGCCTCTGCTTTGCCTGACGAACATGGTCATCTTTCTTGGATTCTGTGCGGGTAGCTGCCTCTATAGGCTGGGGAACAGAAGGTCTTTGGGAGGACAGAACCTGACGTGACGGTTTACCTCTATGCCTTGCACGTCTGGACTGCCTCTTGAGGTTGGGAAGAGAAGTATTCTGTGGAGCATTGTCATCCTGTGTGGATTCTGTGTGGGCAGCAGCCTCTTCTGGCTGGGGAACTGATGGGCTACCTACACGCATCACGCATCGGGACTGCTCCAGGATATTGGGCTGGGAACCTTTAGCAGAAGCATCAGGGTTAGGGTCATCGAAGACCATTAGAAAGGCCACCAGGAAGGCCTGCTGGTCAGAGGCGATAGGATCCCATACTTCCCATAGGGGGGTGATCCAATTCAAGGCATCACCTGCTAAGTAGGACATCATGAATGCTACTTTAACCCGATCAGTGGGAAAATAGTGAGCACAGAATTTGAAATGCAGCATACATTGCTCCACAAACGCATGGCTTTGTTTCGGATCCCCATAGTACCGTGGTGGATCCGCAGGAACGAGTGCTGACAGCTCCATTTGGGCTGGTGCGTAAATCGCCTGGACCTCAGCTTGAGAAAAAAATTTTTCCTTGGTGCACGTATTCACCAGACAAGAATTCAAATTTCTCCGAGAGCGAAGGGCCGTGGGGCTCAACAGGGAGCATGGCCTGAGCAAACTGGTACGCACACGCCCGGACTGACTGGCGTGAGCATGATTAGTGATCCCACTGGACCATTAACCGAGGAGTGCCTGGAGGGGCATAACTATGTATCAACTCGGTCTGACCAAGGTCATACAGAGGCTCAGTCGACTCCATGAACCAGGGAGGAACCGAGCAGAGGGACCAGGTGCTACTCCAGGTCAGACCCCGGTCACAGCTGTTGACCCACACCAGGGAATGCAGGAACAGGCAGGTTAGGCTGGCATACAGACAGGTGGGTACTGACAAGCCCGGCTGGTATGCAGACAGGTGGGTATTGGCAGGCACGGCTGGTATGCAGACAGGTGGGCACTGGCAGGCACGGCTAGCATGCAGACAGGTGGGCACTGGCAGGCACTGCTGGCATGCAAACAGGTGGGCACTGGCAGGTAGGAACGCAGGCAGGATAGGGACCAGTACAGACTGGGACACAGGAACGGAGCCGCAGGTGCAGTAGACAAGCAGAGCAGAGCAAAACCCGCAGATGCGGTAGACAAGCAGAGCAGAGCAAAACCCGCAGATGCGGTAGACAAGCAGAGCAGAGCAAAACCCGCAGATGCGGTAGACAAGCAGAGCAGAGCAAAACCCGCAAATGAGGTAGTGTAAAGGACATATTAATATTCATGCTATCCAAGTGTAAAGGACATATTGATACTCATGCTAGAGCAACTCCATTTTGTCTGCTTGCTTTAAAATCTTGTTATTATCACTCCTTGCATAACATACATTCTTTCCTTCTTTTCTCATGCAACTTTATCACACTAACCTTTTCTCACAAGAACATTCTGTCAGACACCCTGCTCCTGTTATCTAACTAGCCTAGGCCAGGAATGACCCTGTAAATTTCCACCATGCACCGAACTAATGATAATATGACCATATGTGTATTTCCGTAATAATTGTACTAACTTTGGTTCAAGCCTGCAGTATGGCTGTAAGTGATTGGACAATAATAAACTCAAAACAATATAAAATGCTAAGCAAAATAAACGGGATCAGAGATTCTTTGAATCCTCCCATACAGAGCATTGCCTCCATTTGGTTTTCTGTGGATTGCGCAATCAACATAATAATTTGACACTCACTTGGTCAACCGTGAAGGGCCATTGCCCTCCCTTAACAGCTGGTGCCGTGACTCGGATCCCTAACCAGGGACGCCCCACCACCTCTGGACTCCCACAAAGAGAGACTTGCCTTCAGCCTCCCCCACTGGAATTGGGACTGATCATCCCCCACAAAAAGCCACGGTAAGTGCACAAGTTCTTTCTAGTGTTATTGACCATTTGGCGTGGTTTCCACGTGGTGTGTGGTTGTTTGCAGTATCTCCGGACATCTTGGTTGGACATAGTCAAAGGTGAGACTATAAGGGGTGTAGTCCCATTAGGGGTCTGATATTATTTACTTTCAAAGCAGTATCACCTCGGATTGACAAGTGAATATTGTGTGAATCTTTCTCAACTTCTGACAAAGATCCTTAGGAGACTAAACAATGTTAGGTTCAGTCGCGGCGGGTGATCGAAGATTGGGTAGGACACGCACACAGATATACATATATCTAGTGTCCGGAGAACTGCGGACGAGAGTTCTCCTCCTTTCATCTGGCCGTTCGAGACTCCCTCGACGGGAGGGGGTGAAATAAAGTCAGTGGAACAGCTGGGAGGTCCGGCCGGACTCGTGCTGTGCACAAATTAAGGATCTTTTGTCAGTTGTAGTGATTAATCAATGTTTCCGTGGAGCAGAAAGAATTAGTCTCCCCTGTAAGAGAGAGAGACAGGAGGTGAGAGAGAGAGAGAGAAGGGAAGAGAGAGAGAGAGAGACAGGAGGGAAGAGAGAGAGACAGGAGGGAAGAGAGAGAGACAGGAGGTGAGAGAGACAGGAGGGAAGAGAGAGAGACAGGAGGGAAGAGAGAGAATCATAGAATCATAGAATGGTAGAGTTGGAAGGGACCTCCTGGGTCATCTGGTCCAACCCCCTGCTCAAAGCAGGATTCACTAAATCATCTCAGACAGATGTCTGTCCAGCCTCTGTTTGAAGACGTCCATTGAAGGGGAACTCACCACCTCTCGTGGCAGCCTGTTCCACTCATTAATCACCCTAACTGTCAAAAAGTTTTTTCTAATATCTAATCTGTGTCTCCTCCCATTTAGTTTCATCCCATTGCTTCTAGTCTTTCCTTGTGCAAATGAGAATAAAGATGATCCTTCTACAATGTGACAGCCCTTGACATATTTGTAGACAGCTATTAAGTCTCCTCTCAGTCTTCTTTTTTGCAAGCTAAACATTCCCAAATCCTGCAACCGTTCCTCATAGGACATGGTTTGCAGACCAGTCCCCATTCTGGTCGCTCTTCTCTGAACTTGCTCCAGTTTGTCTATGTCTTTTTTAAAATGTGGTGCCCAAAACTGTACACAGTATTCCAGATGAGGTCTGACCAAAGAGGAGTAAAGACTGATAATGACTTCACGTGATCTAGACTGTATGCTTCTGTTAATACATCCCAGAATTGTATTTGCCTTTTTTGCTGCTGCATCACACTGTTGACTCATGTTCAGTCTATGATCTATTAGTATACCTAAGTCTTTTTCACATGTACTGTTGCTTAGCTCTATTCCTCCCATTCTGTATATGCTTTTTTCATTTTTATTGCCCAGATGTAGTACTTTGCATTTTTCCCTGTTAAAAACCATTCTGTTGGTTGCTGCCCACTGCTCCAGTTTATTTAGGTCTTTTTGAATCCTCTCTCTCTCTTCTCTAGTATTAGCTATCCCTCCTAGCTTTGTGTCAAGACAAAGAGAGACAGGAGGGAAGAGAGAGACAGGAGGTGAGAGAGACAGGAGGGAAGAGAGAGAGACAAGAGGGAAGAGAGTCAGGAGGGAAGAGAGAGAGAGACAGGAGGGAAGAGAGAGAGAGACAGGATGGAGAGGATGTGATGAATATCATGATCGGTCAAGAAGAGAAAAGATCATTTAAGAATGCACTAAAAGTGTTTAAGGTGTTAAATTTTCCCATGGAGGGGAGACTTCAGCCTGCGTTGTGGGATGAAGGCATCCGGCAGAAAAGGGGTAGATTAGTTGACTGTGGATTGTTGGAAGACGCTGAAAAGTTCAGGAAAGTTGCACATGAGATTTGTGGTGAGGGGTATGTTGAAATAGAGGAGGAGATGAAGCCTGGTTGTTTTAATTATTTTTATGTAAAGAAGGGAGAATTATCTAGCACTGTAACAGCAGTGACTGTTTAGTGCTACAAAATGCAGCTGATGTGAAAAAAAAAAAAAAAAGGCTGCGCTGAGTTTATCGAAAGAAGGGAAAAAGTAAAAAGTATGTGGAGAATCTTAAACGGTTAACTAAAATATGCGAGCTACCAGATAAGCGCAAGTTACAGCAGCTAGAATAGCAAACAGCCTTGGCTTGATACGGAACAGCAGAGAATTTGCAGAAAAAAAAAAAAGAAAAGGGTGGATGGAGGAAGAAAATACAGACAATAAGGGAAAGACGCTATGTTATGTGTATTACAAAGATACTGCTCTCCGATAATGGCAGCGTAATGAATTGTTGGGAATGTTCTAATTGTGGCCAGCAGAATCCATTGTCAGCAGATTATTGTGTCGCTTGTCACGTGCCCCGTCCCGGAGGCCCACCCCTCTCTACTACCCAAGCCACTCCTAGTGCCCCATCCTCATCTGTTATACCTATTTCCGCCCAAAGTTCCAACCATTCCTGCCCCGGCCATGTTGCTACACCCATTGCATCACCTCCGGCCTCTGACCAGATGTCCCTTTGGTGGCGGCCATCTTGGTGCACCCCTCCTGTAGTGTGCTTCCTTCTGGTGGCGGCCATCTTGGCACACCTGGAATACAGGCAGCAATGCACACTACACCCGGAATGTGTATGAGGAAGATCATCATGATCAGTGTGTGACAGAGCATTAGACGCCAATACTTATGAGAGTGGGATTGACTTCTGTCAAGCCCTTAAAATATGGGCTCAGGATAAGTTGGCTGATCAATCCACTACCCTCAACAGCACATATTTATGTCCACTTTGACATTAGGGCTAAAATATGGTGATGTAAACTAATTCTCTAGATGGTCATATATCCTTAAGTTTCTAATAGATGCACATACACGTTGTCTGGTTTACAGTAATTGATTTAGCAAACGTTTTTTTTTTTAGCATTCCACTACACAAAGACTGTCAGTTTCTGTTTGCATTTACATATCAGGGCAGGCAATTGACTTGGAGGGTGATGCCGCAGGGTGCGCAGAATAGCCCTAATCAGTTTGCAAAGAACATGTCTAGCTGTCTGCTGCCGTGGCAGCTGGACAACTCTGAGGTAGTACTTTTACAATACATGGATGATCTTCTTTTGTGTGCCCCCACAGAGCAAATGTCCATCAGGGCCAGTGTTAGCCTCCTCAAGCATCTAGCAAAACTGAATTGTCGAGTCTCAGCCTCGAAACTTCAGTTTTGCCTTGGTCAAGTGGTCTTCTTAGGCCACTGCCTTACTCAGGGTGTCAGACATCTCACAGAAGAAAGGAAGATGGCCATCTACCTGCTACCATTCCCAAAAGATCCCATAGAGCTGCAACGGTTCCTCGGACTATGTACATATTGCAGACAATGGATCCCAGACGCTTCACATCTGATGCCGCCTCTATATGATGCATTAAAAGAAGACACTCTGGCTGATGTAAACATCAAGGACCGCCAAGAACTGTTGCAACAAGCCTTTGAGGAACTAAAGTCAAGGATAATGACAGCCCCTGCCCTTGGAAATCCGGACTATGCTCAACCTTTCCATTTGTATATCTCTGAGACAGGAGGGCATGCAGCAGGAGTACTCACGCAGAGACACTGTACAAACCAGCGCCCAGTCGGTTATTACTCAGCGCATCTGGACCCGGTAGCCAGGGCCTCCCCCAGCTGTCTACGAGCGGTTCACGCCACACAGCAACCTAAACATCTGTCTACACAGAGACACCTGTGGCTGCAGTGTTCGTTGATTTTGCCAGAAAATGTGAAGTTACACCAGTGCACCACCATCAACCCGGCCACCCTGCTACCAGCACCTGAAGGAGAGGGGAAAGAGGCTCCACCGCATGATTGTCTGGAACAAATTACTGCGGAGTCAACTCCACTTGTTCTAGTGGGGGAAGTACCCTTGGATTACCCAGAACTTACGTTATATACGGATGGATCAAGATATGCTGACACCTCTGGCAGGTTTCATACTGGATATGCTGTCACAACTGAAGATACATTGGTAGAGGCTGCAGCCTTACCTCCCAGTATGTCAGCACAGGAAGCAGAGCTCAAAGCCCTGCTTGCTGCTTGTAAACAGGCCAAAGGAAAACGTGTGAATATATTTACTGACTCGAGATACGCCTTCGGGATTGCACATGATTTTGGGGAGATCTGGGCAAGGAGAGGCTTTGTCATGACTGCAGGTTCTCCTGTGAGACAACCGCCAAGAAGTTGGTCTCTGAAGTTGTTTGCCGGTAAGGAGTCCCAGAAGTGGGAATCAAAAGTGATCAAGGACCAGCCTTTTCCTCATGTGTATATCAAGAAATACTTACCATGATCGGATCAACAGTGGCGTTACATACTCCTTACCATCCACAGTCAAGTGGCAAGGTGGAGAGATTGAAAGGCACACTGAAAGGGCAATTAACTAAAATGATGCAGGAGACTATGGCCCAGTGGCCTGAGCTCCTTTCCATTGCACTGTATCACATACGCACCACCCCCATAGGGAAATACAAACTGTCACCCTATGAGATACTATTTGGGTCACAACCAGCCATAGCTAGATTTACCCCACAACAATTATCAGAAGAAACAGATTATGTTGTGCAATATGTGATTCAGCTTGCCAAAGCCTTAACTAACACCCATGCGTTAGTATCATCTTCTATTCCAGATCCAGCTGATGCAGAAGGTTGTCATACCCTCAAGCCTGGAGATTATGTATATGTGAAGAGGCATGTTCGGAAACACGGACTAGAACCATTGTATGACGGACCATACCAAATGCTCCTGACAACCCCAACAGCAGTAAAACATGAATTTTCTGAATATAAGTCTAGTGATCCAACATGTGGCAATCCGGATGTTGGATATTGTAGCCCCCTGGGACAAATGCCTTCATGGTGTATGCTATCAAATAATATAGTTTTTATCGATTTGGTACATAAATTAGTATTACAGCACTCTGTTTTATGGGATCTGCCATCAGCCACATATTGGGTCTGTGGGAATAATGCGTATAAGTCGGAGTAGGGGGGACTTGTATGTTGGCCCGGCTAACTCCAGCCACTTATCTTATTCCCCATAGTAAAGTAGATATGAGAGCCATCCCTCTTCATACCATCTATAAACGTGCCAAAGACAACACCCCACGCCCATCAGGAAAACTTCATTTAGTACAAATGAGTATACCCAATAAGATAGCCAGTACTGTCTTCCTCTACCCTATGGTAACACAAATGTGGGACAAATTAGTGGAAGTCACTGATTACTTAGATGACCAGATTTGGAATATTTTGGAAGTAATTAATACTACTGTTGCAGTGCAGAATCAACTTATTATAGTAGCTAATCAACATACTTTAGTGCTGGACTATTTGACAGCAGCTCAAGGAGGGATGTGTCAGGTTATAGGCCCAGCCTGTTGTCACTATATTGATCCAGACTCTACCATATGGTTAAAGACTAAAATGGAAGACATTAGGAAACTCAGGGAAGAGTATAACAAACATAACGAATTGACCAAAGACAATTAGTGGTCTGATACGCTTTCCTTTTTAAATCCTGCTAATTGGTTTAAAGAGATTGGTGGATGGATTGCTGGAATATTACAAAGAGTGTTGCATATTGCTGCTTGCATCTTGTTAATATATGTCTTACTAAAACTAGTCTTTGATTGTATCCCATTTTGCATGAGGAAAACCTGCCAGTCATCAGAGAGCAAGGAGGACACTGTCAACCAACATCCAGTGCTACTATACACGGACCTCCCAGATGTAACCAGCATTGAGGACCTGAACGACAAGGGAATGATGACCTTTACCCGCATGCCCCAACCAACCTCACGTCTGAATATCTGAGCTTTATGATTATGTCAACAAACAAGGGGGGATGGACATGCCGCGACAGCCTCAATTGGTAACAAGGGCACTAATTGGGTGAGGACCAATGTCCCTCAGGCTCAAAACATGACCCTGGGAAAGCACCTCTATTGTTGATAATAACATAATTTTTAGGGGGGAATGTAAAGGACATATTAATATTCATGCTATCCAAGTGTAAAGGACATATTGATACTCATGCTAGAGCAACTCCATTTTGTCTGCTTGCTTTAAAATCATGCTATTATCACTCCTTGCATAACATACATTCTTTCCTTCTTTTCTCATGCAACTTTATCACACTAACCTTTTCTCACAAGAACATTCTGTCAGACACCCTGCTCCTGTTATCTAACTAGCCTAGGACAGGATTGACCTTGTAAATCTCCACCATGCACCGAACTAACGATAATATGACCATATGTGTATTTCCGTAATAATTGTACTAACATTGGTTCAAGCCTGTAGTATGGCTGTAAGTGATTGGACAATAATAAACTCAAAACAATATAAAATGCTAAGCAAAATAAACGGGATCAGAGATTCTTTGAATCCTCCCATACAGAGCATTGCCTCCGTTTGGTTTCTGTGGATTGCACAATCAACATAATAATTTGACACTCACTTGGTCAACCATTAAGGGGCATTGCCCTCCCTTAACAGCAGACAAGCAGAGCAGAGCAAAACTCGCAGGTGCGGTAGACAAGCAGAGCAGAGCAAAACCCGCAGGTGCGGTAGACAAGCAGAGCAGAGCAAAACCCGCAGGTGCGGTAGACAAGCAGAGCAGAGCAAAATCCGCAGGTGCAGTAGACAAGGAGAGCAGAGCAAAACCCGCAGATGCGGTAGACAAGCAGAGCAGAGCAAAACTAGCAGATGCGGAAGACAAGCAGAGCAGAGCAAAACCCACAGATGCGGTAGACAAGCAGAGCAGAGCAAAACCCGCAGATGCGGTAGACAAGCAGAGCAGAGCAAAACTAGCAGATGCGGAAGACAAGCAGAGCAGAGCAAAACCCACAGATGCGGTAGACAAGCAGAGCAGAGCAAAGCCCGCAGGTGCGGTAAACAAGCAGAGCAGAGAAAAACCCGCAGGTGCGATAGATAAGCAGAGCAGAGCAAAACCCGCAGGTGCGGTAAACAAGCAGAGCAGAGCAAAACCTGCAGGTGCGGTAGACAAGCTGAGCAGAGCGAAACCGCAGGTGCGGTGAACAAGCAGAGCAGAGCGAAACCGCCGGTGCGGTGAACAAGCAGAGCGGAGCGAAACCACAGGGGAGGTGGACAAGTAGAGCAGAGCAAAACCGCAGGTGCAGTTAACGAGCAGAGCAGAGCAAAACCACTTGTGCGGTGAACAATCAGAGCAGAGCAAAACTGCAGGTGCGGTGAACAAGCAGAGCAGAGCGAAACCGCAGGTGCGGTGAACAAGCAGGGCAGAGCAAAACCGCAGGTGCGGTGAACAAGCAGAACCAGATACACACAAGGTACTTACAATTAAGTAGAGAGTGTACACAAAACTCACAAACAGAAGTTCAGAGACAACGAGTTGGAGTTAGGTGCAGGTTCAGACACTGCAGGAAAAGGGAAGGCTCGGACATAGAGAGAAACAGGTAACGGGCTAGGACACAGTTCAGACAGGAACTGGACCAGGAATAAGATACAGGAATGAGCCTGGGAACTCAGCCCCCAGGGTGGCGGAGACAAACTAGAAGTCACAGATACAGGTAACAGGCCTGGGTATACAGCCCCCAGGGGCGGAAACAGACAAGATGCAGGACAGGACCTGGCAACTCAGTTGCACAGAACACACTGAAGGAAAGTATTGCTCAGGCATCCCCTACTGGGTGGAGGGGGTTAAGTATCCAGTGACTCACAGCAATAGGCTGGGGAGGCATTAGGAGTGTGCACACAGTAACTATAAGAATCAGGCAGTAGCCGCGCCGCCGCCCTAAGCAATCAGACAAGAGACACAGCAGGTACTGGAGCAAAGTGTGCAGCCTGGATTGATAGGTAAGATGGCGGTCTTGCATGGTGTGAGGTGGTAAGCCATGCCAGCACGCCGCCAGGGATGTTACAGCCAGCACATGTTGTACATGCAGTTCTCCTTGAAAGCCTGAGAAATATGGGTCATTCGAGACATTGTTCAGAAGAACAGCGTCCTTTGATTAAAAAGTTGATTGGAGAGGACAAAACGTATAAAGAAGTGCAGACAATTATAGGCTGTTCAACTAAAATGATATCCAATGCTTTAAAATGGAAAGCAAAAGCAGAGAGACGTGGAAGAAAACGGAAGACTACCATTCGAATGGATTGAAGAATAGCCAGAATGTCAAAGGCTCAGCCAATGATCAGCTTCTAGATGATCAAAGACAGTCTCAAGTTACCTGTGAGTACTGTGACAGTTAGAAGACGCCTGTGTGAAGCTAATCTCTTAGCAAGAAGTCCTCGCAAAATCCCACTGTTAAAAAAAATGCATGTACAGAAGCGGATACAATTGGCAAAAGAACACTTCAACTGGCCTAAAGAGAAATGGAGAAACATTTTGTGTACTGATGAAAGTAAAATTGTTCTTTTTGGGTCCAAGGGCCACAGACAGTTGGTCAGTCAACCCCCAAACTCTGCATTCAAGCCACAGTACCCTCTGAAGACAATGAAGCATGGAGGTGCAAGCATGATGATATGGGCAGGTTTCTCTTACTATGGGTGCAGGACCTATTTACCGCATACCAGGGATCATGGGCCAGTTTACATACAGTGCCTACAAGTAGTATTCAACCCCCTGCAGATTTAGCTGGTTGACACATGCGGAATTAACTTGGCATTGTGACATTTGTACTGTAGATCAGCCTGGAAGTGGGAAATGCACTGCAGCAAAATTTTTTTTTTTTTCTTTTTTCTTAAAACGTTAAAAGTTAATTCAGAGTGTCATTTATTATTCAACCCCTCAAACCACAAGAATTCTGTTTGGTCCCCCTAAAGTATTAAGAAGTAGTTCAGGCACCAAGAATAATGAGCTTCACATGTGTGGATTAAAGATCTCTTTTGCCAGCCTTTTCTGACTATTTAAGACCCTCCCCAAACTTGTGAACAGCACTCAGACATGGTCAACATGGGAAAGACAAAGGAGCATTCCAAGGCCATCAGAGACAAGATCGTGGAGGGTTACAAGGCTGGCAAGGGGTACAAAACCCTTTCCAAGGAGTTGGGCCTACCTGTCTCCACTGTTGGGAGCATCATCCGTAAGTAGAAGGCTTATGGAACTACTGTTAGCCTTCCACGGCCTGGACAGCCTTTGAAAGTGTCCTCCCGTGCCGAGGCCAGGATTGTCCGAAGAGTCAAGGCTAACCCAAGGACAACAAGGAAGGAGCTCCGCGAAGATCTCATGGCAGTGGGGACATTGGTTTCAGTCAATACCATAAGTAACGTACTCCACCGCAATGGTCTCCGTTCCAGACGAGCCTGTATGGTACCTTTATTTTCTAAGCGTCATGTCAAGGCTCGTCTACAGTTTGCTCATGATCACTTGGAGGACTCTGAGACAGACTGGTTCAAGGTTCTATGGTCTGATGAGACCAAGATCAAGATCTTTGGTGCCAACCACACACGTTACGTTTGGAGACTGGATGGCACTGCATACGACCCCAAGAATACCATCCCTACAGTCAAGCATGGTGGTGGCAGCATCATGCTGTGGGGCTGTTTCTCAGCCAAGGGGCCTGGCCATCTGGTCCGCATCCATGGGAAGATGGATAGCATGGCCTACCTGGAGATTTTGGCCAAGAACCTCCGCTCCTCCATCAAGGATCTTAAGATGGGTCGTAATTTCATCTTCCAACAAGACAACGACCCAAAGCACACAGCCAAGAAAACCAAGGCCTGGTTCAAGAGGGAAAAAGTCAAGGTGTTGGAGTGGCCTAGTCAGTCTCCTGACCTTAACCCAATTAAAAACTTGTGGAAGGAGCTCAAGAATAAAGTCCACATGAGACACCCAAAGAACCTAGATAACTTGGAGAAGATCTGCATGGAGGAGTGGGCCAAGAAAATTCCACAGACCTGTGCCGGCCTGATCAGGTCTTATAAAAGACGATTATTAGCTGTAATTGCAAACAAGGGTTATTACACAAAATATTAAACATAGGGGTTGTATAATAATTGACCCACACTTTTATGTTTAAAATTTAATAAAATTCAACTGAGCAACATAACTTTTTGGTTTGTAAGATTTATGCTTCTGTTCATAAAACCTACTCTCGTTAGCAGTTTGAAGGCTCTAACTTATTTGCATCTTATCAAACCAGCTAAATCTGCAGGGGGTTGAATACTACTTGTAGGCACTGTATATTAAAATACTTGAAGAGGTCATGTTGACTTACACTGAAGAGGATATGCCCTTGAAATGGGTGTTTCAACAAGACAACGACCCTAAACACCAGTAAATGAGCAAAATCTTGGCTCAAGTCCAACAAAATTGAGGTTATGGAGTGGCCAGCCCAATCCCCGAACCTTAATCAGATAGAACACTTGTGGGATGACATTAAAAATGGCGTTTCTGAGGAAAAGCAAACAAATGCCAAAAAATTGTGGGATGTAGTCAAAGCATCCTGAGCTGGAATAACAGTTGACAGGTGCCATAAGTTGATTGACTCTATGCAACATAAATGTTACAGGAATGCTAAATCCTTGAAAAAAAAAGAGTACATAAAACATGAGTTTTTAAAGACAAAAGGTGTAAAAGGTATCATAACTACAAGATTATCTTGTTTTTCCCACTGAGAGCAATCTAAAGACAAACGCAGACACTGCTATTTTTTAGAACAGCCCAATGTTCATTTTTGGTTAATTTCTATAAAGTAGTTAAAAATTATATAAATTTCTCTTCATGTTTGAATTAGAAAACAGTGTGCAATGTTCCAAATGCATGGAAATAAAAACTATTAGGCTATGTGCCCACGATGCAGAAATGCTCAGTGATAAAAGGATAAGTGTCCATTTATGAGATTTTATTGGCTTGCCTAAAATGATGCTATTTTAAAGCATCGACTATGAACTCCGCTTACCTTATTCAGGGCACCGCGAGGCACTGATGCTGCCCTATCACACGCAGCTCAGTGTCTCTTCTGGATGCCAGGCTGAATGGTCGCATTATGCCGCTGTTCAGCAAAGCATCTAGATGTAGGAGAGCTAGACTCGTCGTGTGACAAATGGATTATCTTCTCATCGGACAGGTGAGGAATATAGTGGTTGATTATTTTTTCTTTTTCGCTAATAGATGGGTAAAAAAGGGGGGAAGTGTTTATTTCAAATAAAGGTGTCAGTGTATTTCTTTCTATTAAAGGACTTTATTCAGGTTGTGTATTATTTACAATTTGACTATTGGGTTAGTGATGGGGGCGTCTTAAAGACGCCTCTCCATTACTAATCCCTGGGCTTGATGTCAGCTGCCAATACAAAGCTGACATCAACCCCAATACTATTATCCCACTTGCCAACACACCAGGGCAAGTGGGAAGAGTGGAGACTAAGAGCCAGAATAGGCAGAATTATTATTTATTATTATAGCGCCATTTATTCCATGACGCTTTACATGTAAGAAAGGAGTATACATAGTTCAATAATCTTGAACAAAACGAGTCAGCGACTGGTACAGGAGGAGAGAGGACCCTGCCCGCGAGGGCTCAAAATCTACAAGTATTAATATCATCCCGCAGCTTTCCGCCTAGCCTTTTTTTTTTTTTTTTAGGTCCCCCATTTTAATAACCAGTAAAGGCTGTTACGGATCCGGGTGGTGGAATCTCTGTGCTGTGATACAAGGATGGGACGAGAGGGGCATAACTAAGTGCCTACCCGGACCAACCCTGGCCACACGGCGGCTTAGTCGACTCCGTGAACCAAGAAGGGACCGGGAAGGTGAACCAGGTGCCACTCTGGGACCGACCTTGTGTGAGAGCAGGTGACTCCCACGGGACTGATGGCAGGGGCCGACAGGCACAGCAGATGAGCACGGCTTGTAGACAGGCAGATGAAGCGGGTAGGCAGGCACGGCCGAAAGGCAGGTTGGTGGGCTCGGCAGATAAACAGGCAGGCGGGCATGGCTGATAGACAGGCTGGTGGGCACAGCTGATAGGCTGGCGGGCCCGGCGGATAGACAGACTGGCGGGCATGGCTGATAGACAGGCAGGCGGGCAGGGCAGATAGAAAGATGGGCACGGCTGATAGACAGGCTGGCGGGCACAGCTGATAGACAGGCTGGCGGGCACGGCTGAAAGACAGGCTGGAGGGCGCTGGAACCTGAGGACTGAGGAGAGTGTTAGCGCACCAACAACAATCTTGCACAGGCACCTCCATTTTGGAGGAGGTGCCTTAAATAGGGGAATTCCTCCGGCCATTGGCCGGGGACTCTTTAAGATGGCGCGCGTGGCCCCTTTAAGAGGGAGGGAGCGCACGTGCGTGCGTCTTAAGCACAGTGCCCGGTAGGTTAGCTGCAGTAGACGGAGGTCGAGCAGGACGAACCGGAACCAGACAGGACTTATGACATTCCTGACCCCAACAGAGCACCTCACCCAAGCTCCAATTCAGGAGGGCTCATGTTCCTGTAACCAAGGCAGGCCAAGCAAGAGGGGATGAGAGAGACCGGACAGCACGTAAAAGGAGATCTTCTCCGAATGTAGCATCCCCACCTGAAGAGTTACAGGCTCAGTGACAAACAAGATAGTCTCAGAGAGAAGCTTTCCATCCACAGAGGAAACCTCTAAAGGATCAGCCAGACGTATGGAAGGAATCTGATAATGCTCTACAATGGCCTGTTGAATGAGATTCCCAGCAGCTCTGGAATCCAGATAGGCAGACTCGAAGAAGCGCGTCTTATCACTGGTAACTGAAACGGACAGAGTCAAGGGCAGAGAGCAAGAACTTTTGTCTAGGACGACCTCTCCGAGCGGTCCTAGACACTGGACTTTCCCGGTCTCACCGGACAGGAGCAGATTTGATGTTCTATACTGCCACAGTAGAAGCAACTCCCCTCGGCGCGGTGGATCTCCTGGCGAGAATTGACCACCTTAACTTGGTCTATTTGCATAGACTCAGGAGAAAACACCGGGGAGAATGCTGGTTGCGAGACTGGCCTTTAGAAGGTTGGTGCGAGGCGCAGGGGTCTTCTCTCACGGGTCGTCTCCTTAGAACGTTCCTGAAAACGGATGTCAATCCGGGTAGCTAATGACACCAGGTCATCCAGAGAGGGAGGTATGTCACGACCGGCTAGCTCATCCTTGATCCATCCAGAAAAGCCCTCCCAAAAGGTGGACACCAGAGCCTCATTGTTCCAGGCAAGTTCCGATGCGAGGGTGCGGAAACGTACGGCATACTGTCCCACAGAGAGACTCCCTTTGCAGAGTCGGAGAAGAGAGGAGGCAGTCAAAGATTTTCGTCCAGGCTCATCGAAAACCTTCCAAAAAGCCGCGAGGAAGGCCTGGAGATCGGACACTAGAGGATCACCTCTGTCCCACAGAGGGTTAAACCACGCCAATGCCTCTCCTGTGAGATGAGACATGATGAATGCCACCTTGGCCCTGTTGGGGGTGAACTGGTGTGCCAGGAGCTCAAAGTGCAGCGTGCACTGATTTATGAATCCCAGACATAGGGCAGGGTCACCACCAAAACGTGGAGGCACAGAAAGCCGGGGTCCAAAGCCGGAAGTCACAGCGCCACTGGGTTGAGGTGCCGCCGGAGCGGGTGCTGCTCGGTTAGAGGCGGACACAGTCGGGGTGGACAGTGCGTCCAGGCGGGAGTTGACTGTCCGCAGATAGGACAGGATAGTGTCCTGCTGGGATCTCTGGTGAGAGACCTCTTGGTACAGGTCTGAGAGCGAAAGAGCCTGGGAGCCACTGGATTCCATGGCCTGTGCAAACTGTTACGGATCCGGGTGGTGGAACCTCTGTGCTGTGACACAAGGAGGGACCAGAGGGGCATAACTAAGTGCCAACCTGGACCGACCCTGGCCACACGGCGGCTTAGTCGACTCCGTGAACCAAGGAGGGACCGGGTGAACCAGGTGCCACTCTGGGACCGACCTTGTGTGAGAGCAGGTGACTCCCACGGGACTGATGGCCGAGGCCGACAGGCACAGCAGATGAGCATGGCTGGTAGACAGGCAGATGAAGCGTGTAGACAGGCACGGCTGAAAGGCAGGCTGGTGGGCTCGGCAGATAGACAGGCTGGCGGGCACGGCTGATAGACAGGCTGGCGGGCACAGCTGATGGACAGACTGGGGGGCACGGCTGATAGACAGGCAGGCGGGCACGGCTGATAGACATGCAGGCGGGCACGGCTGATAGACAGGCAGGCGGGCACAGCAGATAGACAGACAGGCGGGCATGGCTGATAAACAGGCTGGCAGGCACGGCTGATAGACCGGCTGGTGGGCACAACTGAAAGACAGGCTGGCGGGAACTGGAATCTGAGGACTGAGGAGAGTGTTAGCACACCAACAACAATCTTGCACAGGCACCTCCATTTTGGAGGAGTTGCCTTATATAGGGGAAGTCCTCCGGCCATTGGTCAGGGACTCTTTAGGATGGCGCGCGCAGCCCCTTTAAGAGGGAGGGAGCACATGCGCGCTCCAGGCACAGTGCCCGGGGAACTGCGCGCTTAGCGCGCACCGCAGGCAGACGCAGGAGGGGAGCCGGAGGACGCCGGAACGGGACTGCGGCGGTGAGGGGATCGGCGTCTCTGCCCGGCAGGAGGCAGAGACGCCGATGCTACAAAGGCTAAGTATACAGCTGTGAGATGATATTAATAGCTTGGGAAGCTTCATGTTTAATACACCCTTCCCAGGCTACAAACATCAGCCCCCAGCTGTCGGCTTTCCCTGAGCTAGTTATTATAATTTCGGGGCACCGCACTCCAGTTTTTTATTTAATTTATTGAATTACTAGCTAAATACATGAACGTTAACACATGCACTGCACTAATTATATATGTCGCTGACATCTTTCTATCTATTCTATGTATAAATCTATTCTATTCTGACGGGTCACCCTGTGAATTTACTGTACTGGGCTGATGAAATGTCAGGTTTTCTAGGAGATAGGTGCATAAAAATCAAATGGCACATGCATGGTCCAAGTGCCGTCCGATTTTTTTTCTCTCCCCCATTGATTGATTGTATTGGCGAGTCTTGTCGGATATACGCGGCCACTTGCAGCATGGTACGATTTTTTTCTTAGTCCGATATGAGCTGAGAAAAAAATCGCAGATGAGCAGAGAATCATTGAATAACACTAGTCGCAGTGCAATATGATTTTTAATCTGATTGTACTCGTCCGTTTTTCTCGCAGATGAGTATGTAAAGGACATATTGATATTCATGCTATGGCAACTCCATTTTGTCTGCTTGCTTCAAAATCATGTTATTATACTCTTTGCATAACATACATTCTTTCCGTCTCTCCTCTTGATTCACATGCAACTTTCCCACACTAACCTTTTCTCTCAAGAACATTCTATGCGACACCCTGCTCCTGTTATCTAGCTAGTCTGAGCCAGGATGTACAGTACAGACCAAAAGTTTGGACACACCTTCTCATTTAAAGATTTTTCTGTATTTGCATGACTATGAAAATTGTACATTCACACTGAAGGCATCAAAACTATGAATTAACACATGTGGAATTATATACTTAACAAAAAAGTGTGAAACAACTGAAAATATGTCTTATATTCTAGGTTCTTCAAAGTAGCCTCCTTTTGCTTTGATGACTGCTTTGCACACTCTTGGCATTCTCTTGATGAGCTTCAAGAGGTAATCACCGGAAATGGTTTTCACTTCACAGGTGTGCCCTGTCAGGTTTAATAAGTGGGATTTCTTGCCTTATAAATGAGGTTGGGACCATCAGTTGTGTTGTGCAGAAGTCTGGTGGATACACAGCTGATAGTCCTACTGAATAGACTGTTAGCTGCTTTTTTCTTGCCATAATACAAATTCTAAGTAAAGAAAAACGAGTGGCCATCATTACTTTAAGAAATGAAGGTCAGTCAGTGCGAAAAATTGGGCAAACTTTGAAAGTGTCCCCAAGTGCAGTTGCAAAAACCATCAAGCGCTACAAAGAAACTGGCTCACATGAGGACCGCCCCAGGAAAGGAAGACCAGGAGTCACCTCTGCTTCTGAGGATAAGTTTATCCGAGTCACCAGCCTCAGAAATCGCAGGTTAACAGCAGCTCAGATTAGAGACCAGGTCAATGCCACACAGAGTTCTAGCAGCAGACACATCTCTACAACAACTGTTAAGAGGAGACTTTGTGCAGCAGGCCTTCATGGTAAAATAGCTGCTAGGAAACCACTGCTAAGGACAGGCAACAAGCAGAAGAGACTTGTTTGGGCTAAAGAACACAAGGAATGGACATTAGACCAGTGGAAATCTGTGCTTTGGTCTGATGAGTCCAAATTTGAGATCTTTGGTTTCAACCACCGTGTCTTTGTGCGACTCAGAAAAGGTGAACGGATGGACTCTACATCCGAAGCATTGAGGAGGAGGTGTGATGGTGTGGGGGTGCTTTGCTGGTGACACTGTTGGGGATTTATTCAAAATTAAAGGCATACTGAACCAGCATGGCTACCACAGAATCTTGCAGAAGCATGCTATTCCATCCAGTTTGCGTTTAGTTGGACCATCATTTATTTTTCAACAGGACAATGACCCCAAACACACCTCCAGGCTGTGTAAGGGCTATTTGACCAAGAAGGAGAGTGATGGGGTGCTACGCCAGATGACCTGGCCTCCACAGTCACCAAACCTGAACCCAGTTGAGATGGTTTGGGGTGAGCTGGACCGCAGAGTGTAGGCAAAAGGGCCAACAAGTGCTAAGCATTTCTGGGAACTCCTTCAAGATTGTTGGAAGACCATTTCCGGTGACTACCTCTTGAAGCTCATCAAGAGAATGCCAAGAGTGTGCAAAGCAGTCATCAAAGCAAAAGGTGGCTACTTTGAAGAACCTAGAATATAAGACATATTTTCAGTTGTTTCACACTTTTTTGCTAAGTATATAATTCCACATGTATTAATTCATAGTTTTGATGCCTTCAGTGTGAATGTACAATTTTCATAGTAATGAAAATACAGAAAAATCTTTAAATGAGAAGGTGTGTCCAAACTTTTGGTCTGTACTGTATAACCTTGTAACTTTCCATCGTACCCCGAACTAACGATAATATGACCAAATGTGTATTTCCGTAATAATTGTACTAACATTGGTTCAAGCCTGTAGTATGGCTGTAGGTGATTGGCTATTGATATACTCAAAACAATATATAATGCAAAGTAGAAATAAATGGGGTTAGAGATTCTCTGAATCCTCCCATACAGAGCTTTGCCTCTGTCTGATTTTCTGTTGGATTGCGCAATCAACCTTGTAACATAATAATTTGACACTCACTTGGTCAACCGTGAAGGGCCATTGCTGCCCTCCCTCAACAAGTATGAGCTGCGTTATTAGACCCATATACACAGGTGGTTGAAAGTTTGTGAACAGTTCAGAACTTTCCTTATTTCTGCAGTGCATTGCATGGCGTATAAGGCTCTTTAAACTGACATGCCAGGCATGTCACTATCCACAAGGAGAAACACTACCCCCTAGGGTGCTTTCTGTGTCCCATTGCGTTCTGTGTCCCCGTTGGGGCATATGTCTGAAAAACAGGGTCCGGATGTATCCACCGACGGGGCCATAGACTGTAATGATGCAGACAGAGCGAATGTGCGCTTTTAAGTGCATCATTTTCGGGAGTGTCCGCCTACTGGAGACAGACATTCGGATACAATCTATTACGTCTCCAGTAGGCAGACACTCCCGAAAATGATGCACCTCAGAGCACATGTTCACTCTGTCTGCATCATTACAGTCTATGGCCCCATCGGCGCATATGTCTAGACCTCGTTTCGCTGTGGATTTCAGACGTATGCACAAACTGTGACACAGAACGCAATGTGAAAGCACCCTTAGATCCCAGTCTTAAGCCTCTCATACACCCAAATCAGATCTCACAACACCCCAAAACACAGTGTCTGAAAATCCTCATAATAATAAAAACACCCTTGTGCTTTCTTACCATACCATTCCCCCATTGTGACTCCTTATAAGGCCATGTTCACACGTTCAGTATTTGGTCATTATTTTACATCAGTATTTGTAAGCCAAAACCAGGAGTGGGTGAAAAATGCAAAAGTGGTGATGTGTTTCTATTATACTTTTCCTCTGATTGTTCCACTCCTGGTTTTGGCTTACACATACTAATGTAAAATACTTACCCATTACTGAACATGTGAATGTGGCATAATAATGACCCTCAGTGCCTCATTATTTTAATAATGGTCCTGAGCATGGGCATACATGGAAATCACAGGGCCCCTTAAGAAAAGTCCTATCATGGCACATAGGCTTAGTCACAGAAGGGCAAACCTCCCAACTTTTTAAGATATGTAGAGGGATATGTACTGTATTGTGGCACTTACAGTGATTTTGCCCACACTAAAGCCCCTTAGTGTTCTTAGCCACTATGAAACCCCTTTCATGGCCTTCATAAAGTATGATGCCCCACACAGTATAATGGCCCCACAGCACCCCATGCAGTAAGATGGTCACAGCAGCCCCAACACAAGATGGTCGCCACTGCCCCCCATACAGTATGGTATTCACCACAGCCCCCTTATACAGTATGATGTGCACGACAGACCACTATACAGTATAATGGTTAACCACAGCCACCCCAAAAGTTATAATGTCCACCACAGCCCCCACACAGTATAATGGTCCCCCCACAGATACTACAAACACTGTAATGATAGTTCCTCCCACAGCCACCCCACACAGTATGATTGTCTCGACACAACAACCCCACACAGTATGATGGATCTTCCACCGACCCCCATACAGTATGATGGTCCCCCACTGCCTGCCATTTCCCATTTAGTACGATGGTCTCCCACCATCTCCCATACAGTATGATGGTCCCTCCACAGTTTTCCATACAGTATAATGATCCCTCTATAGCTATTCCACACACTATAATGATGGTTTCCTGCACAGCCACCCCAAACAATATTCTGGTCCCCCCACAGTCCGACTTACAGTATGATGATCCCCACAGAGCCACCTCACACAGTATGACATCCCCCACAGCTACCGATACTGTATGTTTGTCCCTCCAGAACCTTAATACAGTATTATGGTTCCCACACATATTATGATGACCCCCCACGACCCCAATACAGTATGATGGTCCCCCACAGCCCACAATATAGTATGATGGTCCCTCCACAGCCACAATACAGTATGATGGTCTCCCCCAGATAGCTTGATGGTCCTCTCACAGAACCCCCCACAGTATGATGGTCTACCACATCCACCCCTCACAGTATCATTGTCCCCCACAACCCACCATACAGTATGATGGTCCTCCACAGCCTCCCAGATAGTATGATGAGTCTCCAACACAGTATGATGGTACCCCCACATAGTATTATGGTCCCCCACAGACCCCCCCCCCCCCAAAAAAAAGCAACTTATATCACATTATCCAGGCACCCTGTCCTCCACAGCCTATGTCTCCTCATCTATCCTATCTTGTAGTGTCGCTGTGTGGCGCTGGCCTCCAACAAGCCACAGGATGAAAAGAATCCCATGGCCTCCCGGAGTTAATGACAGAGCATGTAGCCGATGGCTCTGTGCTCTGTCATATTTGTTAAAAGTATTGGCATCCAGGGGATGCTGATACTGTTAACAGTGTTGGATCAAATTGGATAAAACATATTAGGTGGGCTGCGCTGCTGAAATAAACTGTTTCTTAAATAGTGATGATAAGTTTTCTTTTTATTCACGTGTTTCAATGCTATACCAGTGTCTTTCTCAAGTGAAAGAAACAAACCGGTTTATTTCAACAGCACAGCCCACCTAATGGTTTTTACCTCGTGGATCCAATACTTCCTGGAGTATTTATCCACCAGCCACGGGACAGAATTAGTTGTTTTTTCTTTATGCCTACATAGGAGTTGTGCCTCTCACAACCCCACCAGGTAGCTGTAACCTACCACTTACCCACTCTCCCTCTATACGGTATCACCCTATTGTGCACTCTATTTCCCACATCTAGGTTTCCTCACTTTTAACAGTGTAGCAGACAATATGGCCATGGCCAGACCGGCCCACCTAGCATTTGCCAGATTTGCCTGATGGCCAGTCCAGCCATGCATGCAAATCAATAGGTTAGTAAAAGCTCAGGCAGCACACATGACATTCTATTTGCATCCTAGTGCTGTCTTTTTTTCACTGACTGTTTTGTAGAAGCTCAAAAGGTTTATAAGTTGTTTTTTTTCCATATGAGAAAATATGATTGTAAATACTTTTATGCCCAAAAATGACAAAAGTATTCCCGGAGTGATACCTTTATTGGCTAACCAGAAAAAAAAAAATATACGCAAGCTTTCAGAGCACAGAGGCTCCGTCTTCAGGCAATATTACAAATGAATTGATAAGACAAAAGGCACAAGATTTAAGAGATGTTACACCAAGACATTTGTTCATGAGGTGTAAGGGGTGATGCCTCCTAATTAGTGTTGAGCGATACCTTCCGATATCAGGAAATATCGGATCGGATTGGATCGGGCCAATACTCAAAAAGTATCGGATATCGCCGATTCCGATACCGGAAACCAATGCAAGTCAATGGGACACAAATATCGGAATGAAAATAAACCCTTTCTTTCCTTGTAGGTTAATTCTACATGAAGGAAAACAACTAACAATAATGTAGAATGTATTGGGGGAGGTGGTTGCCTAAATCGATGGGAACAGTGCTCACAGTGAAACATGAAAAGCCGGCAATTCATCAACGGCATACACCGGTACCCGACAATTTAGAAAAGAAAGAATAGAGCTTCACACATAGATTAGATAGATAGAAACATGTCAGCCACATATATAAGAAGTACAGTGACAGTGTTGCTTACTGTACTTGTCATTTAGTGTAAAGGATTTATTTAAAAAAATATTAGTGTTTTCGTGCACCGTCTCTTTAAAAAAGCCGGCCGGCAATTCAGCAGCGGTACCCGACAATTTAGAACAGAAAGATAGAGCATCACACATAGATTAGATCGATAGAAACATGTCAGTCACATATATAAGAAGTACAGTGACAGTGTTGCTTACTGTACTTGTCATTTAGTGTTAAAATAAAGGATTTATTTAAAAAAAAATTGACGTGGGGTTCCCCGTAATTTTAGTCTCTAGCGGAGGTTAAGCAGATGGCTGGGGCAGATGTTTGAAGCCTGGGAAGGGGGTAATACCCACGGAGCTTCCCAGGCTACTAATATCAGCCCCCAGCTGAATACCTAGCCTTTACTAGCTATTAAAATGGGGGACCACAAAAAAAAAATGACGTGGGGTCCCCCCTATTTTAATAGCTAGCAAAGGCTAGGCAGACAGCTGGGAGCTGATATTAATAGCCCAGGAAGGGTGCCATGAATATTGGCCCCCTCCCAGGCTAGAGACACCAGCCGTCAGCCGCCCCAGAAATGGCGCATCCATACGATGCGCCAATTCTGGCACTTAGTCTCGCTCTTCCCACTGCCCTGTAGCAGTGGCAGTGGGGTAATAGAGCTGGGGTTGATGTCAGCTTATAATGCCAGCTGACATCAAGCCCAGGTTAGCAATGGAGAGGCGTCTATAAGACACCCCCATTACTAACCCCATAGTCAAAGTAAAAAAAAAACGCAAACACCCAGAATAAAGTCCTTTAATTGAAATAAAGACACAATTCTTTATTGTTCTAAATTAAACCATACTTACCATCACGCCCATTCCAGCTGAAGCCAACGATCTCCTGCAATAAAAGAAAAATAATAAAGCAACATCATCCTTACCTTTCGATGGTTCCCAGGACAGCTCCAGCTCTGCTACATCGAGATGACAGGCTGGACCGCAGAAGAAAGCTGCCATCCAGCCTGTCATCCCGCAGAGACTGAGAAGCACAGGCATGCTTGCGCTCCTCAGTTTCTGGCTGTGACGGCATCCAGATGAGCCGACAATGAACTCAGCTCACCTCATGCACGTCACTGACAGCGTGGGAGAATTCTCCTGCATTCAGCGCTTCAGCGTGAGAATTTTCCCACGCTGTCAGTGACGTGCATGAGGTGAGTTCATGTCCAATGAACTCAGCTCACCTCATGTACGTCACTGACAGCGTGGGAGAATTCTCACGCTGAAGCGCTGAGTGCAGGAGAATTTTCCCACGCTGTCAGTGACGTGCATGAGGTGAGCCGAGTTCATTGGACATGAACTCGGCTCATCTGGATGCCGTCACAGCGAGACACTGAGGAGTGCAAGCATGCCTGCGCTTCTCAGTGTCTGCGGCATGGCAAGCTGGATGGCAGCTTTCTGCTGCGATCCAGCCTGTCATCTCGATGTAGCAGAGCTGAAGCTGTCGTGGGAACCATGGAAAGGTAAGGATGATGTTGCTTTATTATTTTACTTTTATTGCAGGAGATCGTTGGCTTCAGCTGGAATGGGCGTGATGGTAAGTATGGTTTAATTTAGAACAATAAAGAATTGTGTGTTTATTTCAATTAAAGGACTTTTTTCTGGGTGTTGTGTTTTTTTTAAATACTTTACTAGAAATTCATGGCGGTCATGTCTAATATTGGCGTGACCCCATGAATTTCGGGCTTAGGGCCAGCTGATAATGCCAAGCTGGCCCTAACCCCTTCATTACCCAGTGAGCCACCGCACCAGGGCCCTGGATGAGTTGGGTACAGCGCCAGAAGATGGCGCTTCTATGAACGCGCCATTTTCTGGGGTGGCTGCGGCCTGCAATTTGCAGCGGGGGGGGGGGCCCAGAAAGCTTGGGCCTCCCTGCGCTGCGGATTCCAGCCCCCAGCTGCCTAGTTGTACCTGGCTGGATACAAAAATAGGGCGAAGCCCCACGTATTTTTTTTTTTTTTAATTATTTCATGAACTTCATGAAATAATTAAGAAAAAAAGGGCTTCCCTATATTGTTGTGTCCGGCCAGGTACAAATAGGCAGCTGGTGGTTGGGGGCAGCCCGTTCCTGCCTGCTGTACCTGACTGGACACAAATATAGTGCGAAGCCCCACGTCAATTTTTTTTTAATTATTTCATGAATTTCCTGAAATAATTTTAAAAAAATTGACGTGGGGCTTCGCACTATATTTGTGTCCAGCCAGGTACAGCAGGCAGGAACGGGCTGCCCCCAACCCCCAGCTGCCTATTTGTACTTGGCCGGACACAACAATATAGGGAAGCCCTTTTTTTCTTAACACGGCACGGCAGAGCGCAGGCATTATGGGAACTTCCGATTCCGGTATTCGATATTGTAAAAGTATCGGAACTCAGTATCGGAATGCTCAACACTACTCCTAATGATAAGTCAAAGAGATCAAATTTGGGGTTTTTGGTTGCAAATGGCAAGTCTTTGGGAATGTTTAATTATCTATAGACCATCTGATGGAGGTGTGAATTGAATCCATATAGTGAGTCATAAATCTGCCATTTGCAACTAAAAACACTAAATTTGATCTCTTTGATTCATCATTAGGAGGCATCATCCCTTACACCTCATGAACAAATGTCTTGCTGTAATATCTCTTAAATCTTGTGCCTTGTGTCTTATGAATTCATTTGTAATGTTGCCTGAAGAAGGAGCCTGTGTGCTCTGAAAGCTTGCATATATATATATATTTTTTTTTGGTTAGCCAATAAAGGTATCACTCCGAGAATACTTTTGTTATTTTTGGGCATAAAAGTATTAACAGAGATTTTTCTGGCTAACACGGCACCACAATATAACTTTGTATTGTACATCGAGAAAATATGGTGAAACAGATTGTAAAAACTGACACACTGATAAAAATCTGATTCACAATATTTATGAAAATTGGTCTGTTTTTCAAGTACCCAAAAAAAAATTACTTGTGAAACTGGCCATAATCATATGGTGTATAGAGAAGTATATACAAGGTAAAATTCTGGTTTTGTAGTAGGCGTTAGGGTATAGTAATGGGAACATTAGTATGTATAAGTGGGACCCTAGAGCCTTTCACTACGACCCTGGAGCAATTATTCCTAGTATGGCTGCAGTGATTCTGGAAATTGATTTCAACATTTAGAAAACGAATGAAATAGCAAAGCAGAACATACAAAAATAAATGAAAATTTACTTATTTTATTCCTTACACGTCTTCCACATGCAATAAATCCTACTGCCCTGGGTGCACAAATGAGTTAAACTGCTGGCACATGTTATGCCTCGGTAGACAGCTGATGTTAGAAGTGTTTGTCTTCACAGGCCATCTGTTGGCTACAAGATGAGTGTCACTCAGTGCTTCTGAAATTAGACTTTCCTATACACTTGGTGAGAGTTTCCAGTGTACCCCCAGTGTACACAGTAGGGAGAATGGCTTGTGAGAAGCTTTGTTGGTATTTCACCCTTGTCAGACAAACTCAAAAGTTTGCATGTTTGAATTACATCATGTGCTTCCACTAGGTGGCGACCTCGCTTAGAAAGTCTTCAATCTGAAAAAGAGGTCAAATAGTCATACAGTACATATAGAGCTTGGACTGTACAAGAGTAACTGTATAATGACTGGATATTTGCACTGTGCACAATTAATAAGCAAATTGTATTTTGATGATTAAGTTAATTGATGATCAATTTAAATGAATTTCATTCATTTCAATTTCAACTACAGTGCTGTCAGTCAATCCTGAATATTTAAAAAAGTAACAGTAAAGTTTTCTCGTTCTTCAGAGAATATCTATGTGCGCATAATTATTGGGCAACTATTAGTGTGCAGAACTATTATGTAACTGAATGAAAAATGTAAATTTTCCTATCTCAGTTGTTTATTTTCATCTGGTAAAGTGAGACTAATAACCAAACCATGCAAAATATAGAAAAATGCAATAATGACATTACAAAAAAAAATCATAAATCTTCCAACCATGGAGTCCGTCAGTTTCTTAATCTGTTGACAATCAACTTTTTGGGCAGGACCAACCACAGCCTCACAATGTCAGAGAGGTGACTGTTTTCACTTACTGTAAGGCTACGGTCCCACGATGAACTTTTGGTGCATTTTTGACATATTTTTGCATCAAAGATGCAGCATCTCCCAGTTCCAGCAAAGTGGATGGGATTTATAGAAATCTCAGGTCCACTGTGTTTAAAATCCGCAACAGGACAATTTCTCTTGTGGGTGAGTTTTCTGTGCAGATTTTCCCAATAGACTTGCATTAGATGTGGCAAATTAGCAGGTAAAAATCGCACATGCATTTTTAGTGTGCTTCCATGGTGGAAACGCATCAAAACTCATGCTTTCTGCACTTAAGCATATCAATAATGTTTTTTCAAAGCCAAATAACAGAAAGTATCAAGAACAAAGCAACTTTTTTTAAAGCATGACACACCAAAAAGAGACAAAAAATGCAGTCAAAAATGTGATGAAAACGCATATAAAAAGTGCACACAAAAACACAATGAAAAATCGCAAGTAGCCTAATTTAAATAATAGGTGCAGAAATGGTGCAGATGTTCTGCAGCGTCAAAAACTCACCAAAAGCTCATTGTGGGAACATAGCCTTTGTCTCCCGTTTATTAAGGGCCTACAAGTTCTCAATAGGGTTTAGGTCAGATGAGGAAGGGGCCATGTCATTGTTCTTTTCTCTTTATAGAGGTGGTCCGGTACCTAAAATGTCTTTTCTAAATGTCTATGTTTACATATTAATCACTTTTGTAATTAGCTTTATTATAAAATACCCTACATTTCTCCCTATCTAGCTAATCTCTAAATGTGTTCCACAGATAGAAGCAGTGGCAGTAGAGAGTAGAGTGCCGGTGCTGCACTTGCTTCACCCACAGCTTCTATCACCATGGATCCAGCACAACTTTAGAGTCCGGCGATGCAAGAAACTGTACAAACCGCAGTGCCATCCCCTGATGACGTCCATTTCCAGGAGGGAAGATAGATGCTGCGGGGAAGTGAGTGCAGCCTCAGCCTTCTGTGATGTCCCACTTAAGACTCCTCTCAAACAAAACGTCACAGGAAGTGAACTTAAAATTACATATTTAGGTATTAGCAGAATAGGGAGAAGTGTAGTGTGTTTTTATAATAAAGCTGATTATAAAAGTGGTTAGGGAGTAAAGATAGATATTTAGAAACGGCACTTTAGGTACCAGACCAACCATTTAAGGCCTTTACTGGCTCGCCAAGCAGTGAAGTACTTTGATGCATGCAATGGAGCATTGTCCTGAATAAAAAATCATGGTTTTCTTTAAAGTTACAGACTTTTTTATGTACCACTGTTTTAAGAAAGTGTCTTCTAAAAACTGTCAGTAGGTTTGAGAATTCATTTTGAGGCCATCTTCAACCCAAAATGGTCCAACTAGCTCATCTTTAATAATACCAGCCCATAGCAGTACCCCACCTTCACTTTACTGGAGTCTAAGTCAAAGTGGAGGTCTTTGCTTGTTATCGGTCCAGACGCGGACCCATCCATCTGGTCCATCAAGAGTCACCCATATCTCATTAGTCCATAAAATCTTTGAAAAATCTGTCTTCAGATATTTTTGTTCCAGTCTTGTTGTTTGAACATCTGTGTCTTGTTTAGTGGTGGTCGGGTTTCAGCTTGGCCATGTCTCTGAGCACTGAACACCTTGTACTTCTGGGCTATCCAGGGAGGTTGCAGTTTTGGAATTTGACAGCATTTGGGAATAATGGGTTCCTCGTAGCTTCGTAGTTAATGTGCATCTTTTTTCTCACCACAATTTTTGCAAACCTATTGACTAGTTGCAACAAAATGTTTGATGGTTCTGTGATCACACCCCAATATCTTAGCAACGTTTCTATCCCTCTTGTGACAATATTTGACTTTTCAGAGTTAGTTAAATCTCTTTTTTGGCCCATTTTGCCTGAGGAAAACTAGTTGTCTAATAAATCTGCACACCTTAATAAAGGGTGTTGATATACTTAGGCCGCACCCTCCCTTATTACACAAATATACGACACCTAATCCGCTTCATCCAATAAGCATTCAAGTTTATACAGTGTAGGGTTTCACTTTCTCTGGTAGCTGCTTGGAACACGAAGCCACAGGGTTCTTTTATTTCACACTTGGAATCAGTGATTGTACAGTACCAATGCAAAACCATAAACATAAAATCCCGAGCCTTGTCCAGGCACTGACTTAACAATATAAACCCTGGCTAGTAAGACATCTGAGTTAGTCTCAGTTCGGTCACACAAAACAGCTATCGCCCTCAGCACCCAGTGATACTTGCAGTTTAGTGCACATGACCTGTACAGACTCCTAGAGATTCTGGCTTGTCTCTCTCAAGCTCCAACATAGCCCACTCTACTCAGTTTCCTCAAGCTGACTGACCAGTGAACACAAAGCCTGGTTCTAGTCATAGCTATGAATGTGAAACTAATAAGAACCTGTAGTGCTATTGTAGCACCCTGAGGATTCGGCTGCTACAGGGGTATTACACCTCAAGCCAGAGGTGTGGTATTCCACTCCCGGGTAAGGATGGAGTGTGGAACTGAGCTTAGTAGGCTGCATGCACTACATACATCCCATTTCCGGGGGACAGAACTACGGTACTCCCACCAAGTAAATGTGCAGGTACGACAGCGTCTGTCCCTGGCTGGAGTGGGAGGGGGGTGGAACATCCCAGTAGTGTAGGGGCAGATAGGGGGAGTACTCTGGGTAAAGCTAGGAGCTCATTGGGTGCTAGTCACCTGGGCTCACACATAGAGGGAGTATATATGGTGGGCACCATCTTAGGACAGGGTCTTTTTAGCAGAGGAGCTCAGCCAGGAGGGCTGACAGGGAGCTGTGGCTCCGGCTGGGCCCAGCTCCAGGGCCAAGCCTGCATTGAAGAGAGAGAGGAGGAAGAAAGGCCCAGAGAAGCAGAGTCAGAAGGAACACTAAGAACCCAGAAACAGACCAGAAAGGGTGAAGGGTTGGCGGACACGGGTACCGGAACCCGAACTGGTGGAGGCCACTTATCCTCAGCCAGGAACCGGAGGTCGTGGTCAATATTTGCCACGACCCTCACCAAATCCACCAGAAAGGCACACCAAGCATAGGGTCAGGGAACCCAGAGGAGGTTTGACCACTAAGAGACCCGAGGAAGCCGGCCAAAGGTGGATCCCTGGTGGGAATGGCCAGGGACAGAGAGGGAGAAGGGAGCTCAGGACCACGCTCCAGAACTGCCTGGGGGTTAGCCGAGTCCAGGACCTGGTGGACGCAGCACGGCTCGGGTGGTCACTCAAGGCCAGAGTGACTGAGAGAACAACCGTGAGTAAAAACCCTGAAACTGCACCTCAAGTCTCTGACTCTCCTTTCTACAACATAACTACACCCATCATCCACACCTGCTGCCCTGAGGCCATACCCCTCCCGTTGGGGGTTATACCATCACTACTGCACATATACCACCGGCCTCAGCGGACTGCTCTGCAGCGGCGGCTTCAAAGCCGCACTCAACGGGTGGCGTAGTCGATCAAATTAACATCTACTGCCATAGACTGCCACTTAGTTTGACACCCTGGGCAAGGACCGGGTCACCGCCACAAGGACTACTACCCCCATCGAGATCCGGCTCCGGGTATCCCTTGAACATGGCCCAGGGGGTGCGTCACTATGATTTAACCCTATCCTACCTGACTTTGCTAGAAAAACCTCGAAATTGGAAAATATTCATAAAAATGACTATATGATCAAAATACTCATCTAATTATTGTGAACACAAGGTATCTGTTATGGTAATGAGATAAGTTGCTGCCATTATTGAAAATAATAATAATAAACACTTTAATAGTAAAACACAGTATTTATTGGACCATATTTTCTGAAACACAGTAGATACAGTATATCGTACAGGTTTGCAAAAAAAATCTGTATAAAAAGTTTAAAGGGGTTGTCACATATTGTTAAATTGGTAAAATTGTAAAGCGTTTCTAAGAATAAGAAACTTTCCAATTCATGTCTTATTAAAAAATCATCCCTATTCTCAGAAACAAAGGGATCATTAAATTTATAGCTTGGTGACTACATTACTGGCTACCTCTGCAGTGTTTCAGTGGTAGCTGGTTTCCTAGCTGGTCAAGGACCACGCGGTTTCAAGCTCATGAGTTAGAGCTTGAAAGCGCAGCTCTGAAGCTAGCTGGATCGCTGGATGTGGCCAGCTTCTCTCCTCCCTGCACTCCTCTGATGCAGCAGATACCCACCTACCTTAGCTTGCTGCATGGGAGAGCTCTCAATTTAGAACAGGTGCGATCATTCCACTGGTCTGAATTGTCAATCTTCATGAGTGCACTGACCCCCTGTGTGAGGGGGTGGTTGAGCTGTCATACCCCCAACCCTGAAGATATCAATGAGTTTAATGTAAATGTGTGAAATATGGTTTCTTGTGGTAAAAAGTGTTACTGTGGGGTGTAGTACTAAACAACTGCCACAAGATGTCACTGTCTTCCTCTTTGCTTTTATACAGAACTGGTTCACTATGCCCAGCAACAGAAAGCAGGGACAGTGTCAGGTTTAATTGTAAGGCTGGCCCATAGTGGGAAGGAGGGTTGAGAATTTCTAGGTAGTAAGATTTTCAGGAAGTTGGTGTTGTAGGAGAAGAGAAGAGAGGAGAGTGTGCAGAGATCTGGATAGGAAGAGAAGTAGTGTCCAGTTTGAACACTCAAGGCAGCAAAAATCATGAAGGAACTTTAGAGGCGACTAAGATAAAGTTCAGCAGGTAAGTGGGTGAAACTCATTAGTGGGAGAATTAAAGAAAGAAATGAGTCCAGTGTTGGCCAGACATGGGAGATCCTGTAGAGAAGGATCTTGCCCAGCTGAGGACGATGTAGAGGGAATCAGCTCTAAGAAAGGCTCTTGTTAACGAATCACAGACTGATGTTTGGGTGCAGGGCTCACAGCGTAACATATTGACCCGTGTGTCCCTGCACCAGGAAGATGGAGGTTTATGTGATTTGCTCTGCTGGTTTACCTTCGAAATGTAAAGTGTTGTCACCCGAAAAGAAAAAGTACACACCTCTGTATGAGACAGAAGAAGTTGTAAAGTGCACTGCCTGCTGCCTTGTGTCCTTAAGCATGTTGTCAAGTAAAGAGTGCCTTGTTTTTAAGAATGTGCTTGATGTCCTTGTCTTGAAGTCTAAGGGACCTGGTGAGGAGTGGAAAGGGACCGGCCTGGAGGTGAAGGTACCAATAACAACACTGTCAGCATACATACACACACCGAAAACTCTAATTTTTTCTGTAACATGCTGGGGTGTCGGACTCATGACACTCGCCCATGGTTACCACATCGGGTACCCTTACTCATACAAGAAGGAAGCAGAAGTAGCAAAGAAGAAGAGGGGTGCATTCTGAGCACAGATGATCACAACCCTTTGATGGAATAATGCTTATTATTATATATATTGCATCAACTATTATTTACTACTGTTTAATAGTGCATGAGTTTCTATCTCGAGAAGTAGTGTTATATTGCCAATAATACATTGTTAAAAAAAACAGGAAGTTCCTGTTCACTCAGTGTGTAAGTTCCTGTTCACTCAGTGTGTGTCTGTGTAGCTGGAGCACACTTTCACTTTGCAAGCTGATAGACAAGATGCTAAGATCCTAAGCTATAAGAAATACTAGTTGTAAGCTGTGTTATCTTGGTTTCTGAATAAATATATATTCACTGTTGAACGGCAGGACAGCACAGAGAATAATCTGCTGCCAACACCCTTTAAGATAAATTGTATGATTCTGTATGACTTTCTTGTTTTAATGTAGGGCCGCAGGTGAGGCACTCATCTTCTCCTGTGATGCCCCGGTGTGCTACATGAAAGAGTGGGCCTCAGCTGGGTTTGTGTTGGTGCTGCGAGGGACTTGCATTCATGCAGGCTACCTGTAGCTGGTGGTGTGGGCTGGCTAGGACCACCACAGGTTCCACTGTTCAATAAAGAAGACTGTTGTTCAAGCATAGAGTCTTTACTAGATGTTAACTTGGTAAGGGTTATGTACAAGGGGTAGCTCGTATAAAGTCTTATGGACGTTTCCTTCACAATGAAAAGCATTTTCACATGTATAGTTTCCTTCCACTGTAGTCCACTTCAGGGCCAGTGAAGCACACTGGTTCACCCTACTTCGTCACAGCCTAGCTTGTGGCCACAGTCGTGATCAGCTGGTCTGACTACCTGCTCACTGGTTCCACGTCCTTTTTCTTCCACCACTGGTACCATGGATCTACCATGCATGGATCTACCATGCAGGAGCACCCACTAGTCCCACAAACACAGTGCTATTTAGGTCCGTTACATTGGCTGTTTAGCAAGCTCAAGCTTTCATGCCACATCATCCTATCCAAGGACCCCTTTAAGGTGGAAGGAAACTTTGTCTCTTCAACCAGTTCCAGGTTGCGTTGCTTCCTTGTCTCCTAGTCTCCTCTACTGTGGTTCATCCAATGGCAGCAATGCTCATAGACACCTTCTACTTTTACTTGAACTTGTCTCAATCCGCCTAACTACAAGAAGCAGTCACTTGCCCTAACACTTAATAACACTTAACCCCTGCCACTATGGGCTAATCCCAAACATTAACTCTATCCTTACCCTAACATCACTAATCTAACTACAGTCACTATCCTATCCTGCCTATCTTATGTCCTAAGTCCTAACCTATGTCTTACCATATATTATCCAATACAGTACACTTCCAACATTACTTATCTTACGTTATCACATCCTACATTATACATTATTGAAGAACGTATTCATTCCACGCATCATGCGTTACAAAGAGAGGAAGTATGTGTTCCACCACTAGTGACAATGAGATTCATTGTATCTATAATGGTGTCCCGATCATAGTAGGTTCGTAAGAATAGTAGGAGACATTAGCCGGATTGTAAAGAGCCCAGGGAGAAAAATCTTGTAGACCAATATGGGGAAAACAGAATTATGTTTGGGTCTGAAAGAAGAAAAAGAGAAAACATCATATATTAATATATTCAATAAATGAGTAAAACTACTCTATACAGGGACTGGAAAATCAATCTAACCTAATAAGACTGATACATATAGCAGTGATATAATTGCAATTAGAGTAATAAAATAAAAGAATCATATGAAAGCAAGTAAATCGTAGTCTCTATTCAAGCCCTTTAGAGCTTCATGGATCCAGAAGGCTTCACTATGCTTGAGGTAACGTATGCGATCCCCACCACGCCTGAGAGGGGGGACATGTTCGATTATTTCGAATTTCAATTGCATGACCGCTTGATCTGCTGTGACAAAGTGATATGGTAAAGATAATAAGGTATTTTTACACCTAATGGTCCATTTGTGTTTAGATATCCTATCTTTGATAGGCTGAGTAGTTTCTCCTATATTTAAGAGTCCACAGGGGCATTTAATAAGTTACACTACATAGGACATATCACAAGTAGAAAAATTCTTAATAGGATATTTCTTACCTGTATAGGGGTAATGAATCTGATTACCTTTTAGTACATTACTGCACTGATGACTCTGTAAGCATGGAAAACTGCCAGTTTTCGGGGCCTGTAGGAACCTTTGTTTACTTGAAATACATGTAATCCCAAAATCAGCATGTACGAAACTATCCTGTAGGTTGGGGGCACGTTTAAAACATGGGAGAAAGGGTTGTTGAAATTCTTTAACTTGTGGATACGCTCCAATGTTTACAAATTGACCTGTTTAGAATATAGGCAAAGGGATGATAGGTGTGGACAAACGGAATTCAATTGGTAACAGGAGGGTATACTGATGGACCAGATTTAGAAACCTTCTGTAATAAATTTGGAGGATAATCCCATTCAGTAAATTTAAGGTGCATCTCCTCTAATCTTTGTGTACACAAATCTTGATTCCTAACAATCCCCTTCACACGTTGGAATTGTTATTTAGGAATAGATTCAATCATGGCTGAAGGGTGAAGAATTGTGAAATTCAATAGACCATTACGGTCTGTGGGTTTCGTATATAGGTCGGTTGATAACCATCCTTGGGTATCTTTCAAGACCATAGTGTCCAGGAAGTTGAGTTGATGATTGTCATAGGACATAATAAATTGTAACTCTGGCAAGGCAGAGTTCAGAACACCAAAGAACTCATTGAGAGATTCTGGTGACCCCCCATATGCAGAAAACATCATCGATATAATGTTTCCATTAAATGGAATACATACGAAAAAGAGTATTGGAATAGACAACTTGATCCTTGAACGATGCCATGTAACAGTTTGCATATGGGGGGGCCACATTAGAACCCATGGCCATCCCTCTGACTTGTAGAAAAAAAGACTCCTGAAAAAGAAAGTAGTTCTTGGTAAGTATCACTTTCTATAATTCTTTACAAAATTCAATCACTTTGGAATTGATTTGCAACCGGAGTAATAAATAATATAATGCTTGATTGACCTTGGTGTGGGGAATAAATGTATACAAGTTGTTTGCATCGAATGTTATTAAAAGCGACTCAGGGGAACCTGTTTCAAGTCCATAATATTTTGGAGGAATGCTCCTGTATCCAGGAGAAAAGAAGACATGTTCTTAATAAGAGGAGTAAGCAATTTTTCCACAAAAATAGATAAAGGTAAAACAATGATTCAGTAGAAGCTACAATGGGACAATCCAGGGGGTGTTCAAGGGACTTATGAATTTTGGGTAAAATATAGAACAGGGGTGTGATGGGATATGTTTTAGTTAGAAAATCACTCATTTTTAAATCAATAACTCCACTGTTCATATATCTGTCAAGAATGGTAGTGACAAGAAGACTAAATTGGTTAGTGGACTCATTGGAAAGTTTTGCAAAGACTGTTTCGTTATTAAGGTGTCTCTGTACCTCTGATAGTCAGTCTTGTCCATTACTACAATGGCCCCGTCTTTGTCGGCTGGCTTGATAATTAGATTTTTATCATCCCAAAGGGATCTGAGGGCTTGTCAATCCAAAGGGGATAAGTTAGATTTATAGTGGAGTTTAACCCTATCTATGTTAGAACAGAGATTTTGAAAAGCTAAGGCATCACAACCCTGAGGAGGTCAATAGGTGCTTTTGGATCGCAATCCTAGACTAGAAGCAGTGATAAGTGGCCCCTTTGTAGTGGTAGAGTTAGAGGGCACATGAGCTCCTTCATCAGAAAAATGGGCTTTAAATAAAGATAAAACCTTTGCAATTCCATGTCTAAGGTAAACGTCTTGTACTTATACATATGAAAAAATGATGGACCTTTTTGTAGCACAGACAATTCTGCAATACCCAAGGACCAAAAGAAAATATTTACGACTACTGCAATGATGGTATACCTGTGAACAAGTCACTCAAATTGAGTCCATGTTTCCTCCTGTGTTGTCCCCCTCGCTGGGAATGGTATTTTTGCTGGCCTAAAAAATGGGAAGAATTGACAAAGGGGTCTCCCCTGTTGATATCGGAACCTGAGGTGGATGGTTCAGAAGATCTATTAGTTGACCTTTTATGTACAGTACAGACCAAAAGTTTGGACACACCTTCTCATTTAAAGATTTTTCTATATTTTCATGACTATGAAAATTGTACATTCACACTGAAGGCATCAAAACTATGAATTAACACATGTGGAATTATATACTTGTGAAACAACTGAAAATATGTCTTATATTCTAGGTTCTTCAAAGTGGCCACCTTTTGCGTTGATGACTGCTTTGCACACTCTTGGCATTCTCTTGATGAGCTTCAAGAGGTAGTCACCGGAAATGGTCTTCCAACAATCTTGAAGGAGTTCCCAGAGATGCTTAGCACTTGTTGGCCCTTTTGCCTTCACTCTGCGGTCCAGCTCACCCCAAACCATCTCGATTGGGTTCAGGTCTGATGACTGTGGAGGCCAGGTCATCTGGCATAGCACCCCATCACTCTCCTTCTTGGTCAAATAGCTTTTACACAGCCTGGAGGTGTGTTTGGGGTCATTGTCCTGTTGAAAAATAAATGATGGTCCAACTAAACGCAAACCGGATGGAATAGCATGCCGCTGCAAGATGCTGTGGTAGCCATGCTGGTTCAGTATGCCTTCAATTTTGAATAAATCCCCAACAGTGTCACCAGCAAAGCACCCCCACACCATCACACCTCCTCCTCAATGCTCCACGGTGGGAACCAGGCATGTAGAGTCCATCCATTCACCTTTTCTGCGTCGCACAAAGACACAGTGGTTGGAACCAAGGATCTCAAATTTGGACTCATCAGACCAAAGCACAGATTTCCACTGGTATAATGTCCATTCCTTGTGTTCTTTAGCCCAAACAAGTCTCTTCTGCTTGTTGCCTGTACTTAGCAGTGGTTTCCTAGCAGCTATTTTACCATGAAGGCCTGCTGCACAAAGTCTCCTCTTAACAGTTGTTGTAGAGATGTGTCTGCTGCTAGAACTCTGTGTGGCATTGACCTGGTCTCTAATCTGAGCTGCTGTTAACCTGCGATTTCTGAGGCTGGTGACTCAGATAAACTTATCCTCAGAAGCAGAGGTGACTCTTGGTCTTCCTTTCCTGGGCAGTCCTCATGTGAGCCAGTTTCTTCGTAGTGCTTGATGGTTTTTGCAACTGCACTTGGGGACACTTTCAAAGTTTGCCCAATTTTTCGGACTGACTGACCTTCATTTCTTAAAGTAATGATGGCTACTCGTTTTTCTTTACTTAGTTGCTTTTTTCTTGCCATAATACAAATTCTAACAGTCTATTCAGTAGGACTATCAGCTGTCTATCCACCTGACTTCTGCACAACACAACTGATGGTCCCAACCCCATTTATAAGGCAAGAAATCCCACTTATTAAACCTGACAGGGCACACCTGTGAAGTGAAAACCATTTCCGGTGACTACCTCTTGAAGCTCATCAAGAGAATGCCAAGAGTGTGCAAAGCAGTCATCAAAGCAAAAGGTGGCTACTTTGAAGAACCAAGAATATAAGACATATTTTCAGTTGTTTCACACTTTTTTGTTAAGTATATAATTCCACATGTGTTAATTCATAGTTTTCATGCCTTCAGTGTGAATGTACAATTTTCAAAGTCATGAAAATACAGAACAATCTTTAAATGAGAAGGTGTGTCCAAACTTTTGGTCTGTACTGTATACTATTTCTATGTATATTTCCTGATGTGTGTATTGTAACCCTTCCCTTAAAAATAAATAAATATAATTTGAAGAAGAAGATCTGTTGAATCTGGAATCTGGAATAATTTCTTCTGGGTATATATCTATCTTGCCATTTGTATACTTTCTCCTGATCGGAGTCCTCAATATAAATTAGGAATTTAATCCTTTTTCTATTCTCCATATCTTCACGATGTTGATCGATGGAAGTTTTAATTTTGTTCTTCAAAGCGCTAAATCTAGGAGTGCCATGATTTTCTCTATACTTGTATCAATCAGAAAAGTCACCAGAGAGGCTGTCTGTTCCGATGTACGCAGGACTTTAGTTTGTTGAACACAAATTACTAACATGGTCACTGGACCAGGGTCCTGTACATCTATTTGCTCAACTCTACCATATACCCACTTAGTATAAGGGATAAAAACATCTCTTGCTCTAGAGTAATGCAGATGTCTATGTAGTAGAGAGACAGCCTACTGATTTCAATGGGAACTGTTTAATGCTTCATCTCTACTGTGGCACTGCTAGTGAGAACTTTAACACTTACTGATAGATTCCTCTACAGATTACAACTGATTAACAGGGTTCTTCCAGTGGTGTAATCTATAATCAACTTATCAGGTTATTGTCAGACGACTCTGCTAACAAAAATATTGCTTAAACCCCACTTTGTGACCTGTCCAGAAATTGACTTAAAGGGGTTGTCCAGTCTTAGGCCATGTGCCCACAAAGCGTTTTTGCGGCATTTTTACGGCCGCGAAAACGCTTGTAAAACCGTCTGCCATGCAAAGCAATGTGAATTTGGACGTGCTGTGCACATGATGCGCTAATTAGCAAGCCGAATTAGCATTGCGCTGCAAAACGCAGCATGACCATTTCTACCGCGATTACGCTGCAAATTCGCGGCCATTGAGGAACATTGAAACGCAGCTAACCTGCAGGTATATGTGGATTTGCTGCATTTCAATTAAATTTAATGGCCGCGAATTTTCAGCATAATCGCGGTGCGTGTGGTACCCAGGATGAAGAGGAGACTACAACTCCTTTTCATCCCGGCTACCACGCGGTGAAAAAAAGAAAAAAAAAGATAAAAATAAAAAAAACCTGTATACTCACCTCTCTGGTCTGCGCCCGGCGGCGTCCTCTCTCCTCGACATTCCGCGGTGTACTGGCAGGACCTGCGGTGACGTCATTTAGTCAGCTGTTGGTCACGTGGCGGCTGACATCAGCGGTCAGGTGATGGTCACGTGACCATCAGCTGGCTAAATGACGTCACCGCAGGTCCTGCAAGTACACCGCGGGACGCCGAGGAGAGTGGACGCCGCCGGGAGCAGACCGGAGAGGTGAGTATACAGGTTTTTTTTATTTTTAACTTTTTAATACTTTTTTTTTTTTACTATAGATGCAGCATTTAAAGCATCTAAGTTGGTCACACAATATAAATCCATGCCGGTTGCATGGATTTATATTGTGTGACCAACTTGTCAAGCACTTTTCCAAGTGATGCTCAAAATCGCTTGGAAAAGTGCTTGAAAAAACGCATGCGAAAACGCATGTAAAAATGCTGAAAAAACGCTTCTCTCTGGCAGAAAAACGCATGTAAATCTGCATGCATTTTTTTCTGCCAGAGAGAGTCAAAAACGCTCTGCATCAAATCCGCTATGTGGGCACATAGCCTTAAACTACAAGACTGCAGACTTGTGAATCCTTGCATCAAGCACACTGGACAATGTAATTAGCATATATGCAGTCATGTGCCGATTGGATGAGCGCGGTCTCGCTCAATGCAAGTGTATTGTGCGAGACCAGATACAGTCTAGTCGGAATGTTGCCGGAAGTCTGCAAATCAAATACTTGCAGCCACATGACCACCCGCTCCTGGCCTTCGCGAATCCTCATAGCACGCAGTTTGTAAGTAATTCCTTGGTATGACATTATTGACATTTTAATCTCAAGATCTCAGTTTGAGATTAAAAAAATATATAATTTACTGTTTTATATATCTTTAATATCTTTGATCTCTGAATACTTTGCAAACTTTTTTTATGAAAAAAAAAAACTTTACACACATTTGAAGACTTTGATCTAATTAAACAATTATACAGGATAGTTCCTATATAAAATAACTTCAAGATATAACAGATAAACCTACAAACACACATCACACTGGCAAATTTGTAAAAGAGAAACAAATTTTAGACACTGATTAAACGCCACAAGAATGTATGTTTGTAACAATTCATTTAAAGGGAGTCCTTACACAACCTATACTATGTGGATACATGACTTTCTTGGCACTGATAGACTTCTATGTGCAGGAAGAGTGAACTTTTAACGATTACGCAATTTAGCTTGTAAGGATCTAGTGGGCATTCCCAAACTAGGCATGAACTCTGGCAGTTGTCAATAAACGATCCTTAATTTACAGGTGCATCTCACTAAATTAGAATATCATCAAAAAGTTAATTTATTTTAGTTCTTCAATACAAAAAGTGAAACTCATATTATATAGAGTAATTACAGAGTGATCTATTTCAAGTGTTTGTTTCTGTTAATGTTGATGATTATGGCTTACAGCCAGTAAAAACACAAAAGTCATTATCTCAGTAAATTAGAATACTTTATAACAACAGCTTCAAAAATGTTTTTAAAATCCGAAATGTTGACCTACTGAAATGTATGTTTAGTAAATGCACTCAATACTTGGTCGGAGCTCCTTTTCCATCAATTACTGCATCAATGCGGCGTGGCATGGAGACGATCAGCCTGTGGCACTGCTGAGCTGTTATGGAAGCCCAGGTTGCTTTCATAGTAGCCTTCAGCTCGTCTGCATTATTGGGTCTGGTGTCTCTCATCTTCCTCTTGACAATACCCCATAGATTCTCTATGGGGTTGAGGTCAGGCGAGTTTGCTGGCCAATCAAGCACAGTGATACTGTTGTTTTTAAACCAGGTATTGGTACTTTTGGCAGTGTGGACAGGGGCCAAGTCCTGCTGGAGAATGAAATTTCCATCTCCAAAAAGCTTGTCGGCAGAGGGAAGCATGAAGTGCTCTAAAATTTCCTGGTAGACGACTGGGCTGACTTTGGTCTTGATAAAACACAGTGGACCTACACCAGCAGATGACATGGCTCCCCAAACCATCCCTGATTGTGGAAACTTCACTCTAGACCTCAAGCAGCTTGGATTGTGTGCCTCTCCACCCTTCCTCCAGACTCTGGGACCTTGATTTCCAAATGAAAATTGGAAAACTGGGACCTTGAGGAGTGTGTCAATGACTGCCTTCTGGACATCTGTCAAATCAGCAGTCTTCCCCATGATTGTGGAGCCTACTGAAACAGACTGAGGGACCTTTTTAAACACTTAGGAAGCCTTTACAGGTGTTTTTTGTTAATTCTTTTAATTTACTGAAATAGCGACTTTTGTGTTTTCATTGGCTATAAGCCATAATTATCAACATTAACAGAAATAAACACTTGACATAGAACACTCTGTTTGTAATGACTATATATAATATATGAGTTTCACTTTTTGTATTGAAGAACTGAAATAAATTAACTTTTTGATGATATTCTAATTTAGTGAGATGCACCTGTATTTCCCATGTGATCTAAGCTAATGGCTTTAGTGTATGTTTGGAACACGTAAATCCCAATGCTTTCCGGAGACATCACATGCACACTACATCCGCAAGGTTGTTGCCACAAGCAGATAAAGTCACTGTGCATGCATCCCCCTGGATTCCACAGCACAGACAAAGGATTTCAGTGCCTCTAATGTGCAGCCATCAGTCAAATTGGAGAGATTGGGGAGTTAGTGATGACAACCAGAGCACTTTCTTGGTCTGGAATTGCCTATGGGTAATTTATGTAATCATTTGCTCTACACATTGAACTCTATGAGCACCAAGAAAAGTGCATCCACACTTTTCTCTTGCCACAGTTTTTAGTGTAAATGGAAGAAATCTGCTGGAAGACCCTCTTTAAAACCATATTTCAGGGTCCATGTGGATTTGTATATCTTCAGTTGCAACTTGATGCCAGGCTCTATATCAATCTTTTATGCCCTTCCTTATAATCATAGGGGTCACCAGCGAATGGGTATAAAGGTGGTTGATTGTAAGCTCCTCCCAAAAATATCCAAAGGGTCCCGATAATCATAACTGGTGTCACGATAAAAAGACACAATCGATCAACTGTCCGAGCAACACGATACCAGTTGTCTTTTTCCTGCAAGTAAGAGGATGGTGAAAAAGTCAGGGATGCAAAAAGGCAAATGGGTATGTGAATCATGCAACAGAAAAATTACTAATTAGAAAATTGGACTTAAAGGGAATAATACTTTGTCCCCAGTTCATCATCAGTGTCACTTTCTTTTTTTGTCTTGTGGTATTAGTTGCTGTTTTTGGCATCAAATTTATCAAAATGACGTACGCAATTCATGAATTTAGCACTAAGTCAAAAATTGGCTTTTTTTCTGTCTTGAACTGCTTTTGGGAATTCTGGCGCAAAATTGCAGGTGTACTCCAAAAAACACCAAGGGGAACTGGAGTGAAATTGTACCAAATTGTGCCGTTTGATGAATCAGGCTAAAACATCTAGAATTGCTCAAGATCGCTCACCAAGCATAAAAACAAAAAAACAGGTGAGCTTATATAAAATTGAATTCAACGAAGGCGCAAATAGAATAAATGAATTAGGTGATACAGAAACAAGGCACAAAACACACATAACTAGACAATAAACAGGCAGAAAGGCAATGACTTTAGAGTTTTCTCATTTGGCTCATATTTCTAACATATATGCTACATGGTACATGAAGTCACTGGATTACTGCACTGACAAATGATCAAAGTATATGAAGAGTAAATTACACTGTGAAATCCAGAAATCTTTCTAATTGAAGATGAATGATACATAAAATCCACAGATACCTCATTGTAATCATTCTTATCTCGCATGTGTTTGACAATAAAGTTAGCTCCGTCAATGGCTGGTTTCATTTCTCCATATAGCTGGTCATGGGAACTGTCTCCATTCAGCGGATTCACCCCTGCAAATGATGGCCAAAAGAAGCAAAATATATCAATAAAGAGAGGCCATTTTTATAGGAGGGTTTTAGAAAACAGTGAAGGCGCCTAAGGCTAGAGGACCCATGCTCTCCACATACATGGATGCCTGATAGAATATTATGAACCAACAACATTACAATGTGTGCAAACATACATTTAATGGTTACCTTAAATGGCCCGAGTCTAAGTTGCTCCACTGACGGCCCTGTACTCAATACAGTGGAGTGCTTCCTGTGTCAGCACATGTTCAGTGCTGTGTGTTAAAGGGGTACTCTGGGGAGATTTCATTTTTTTTTACTTTTCTTGCACTCATACACTATAAAGATGAGATGCTCAGTGCAGTTCTATTATCTTTATAACACTTGTAATTCAGTGTGACAGGAGCTGCTCCTCACTGCTCCCCCTTCCCATCTGGAACATTACATCACACACCAGTGTGCAGTCAGTTTGAGAAAGGCTATGTTCACACACATTGTGTTTTGCTGCGTATTTTGCAGCAGATTTTCATGCAAATTTTAGCTGCGTCTGGCAGTACCAGCAAAGTCTATGAGAAACCAGAATTCTCTATTCACACATGTTGCTTTTAGTTTGCTGCGTATTTTCTGTCTTGCTTGCGTATTAGGAAAATAGAGCATGTCACTTCTTTCAGCGTTTGTGCAGCAGAAAACGTGCCTGCATTTTTGCTGTCTATTTGCTGTGTTTTTTCACCCATAGGAAGTAATGGGTGGTCAAAAATACGCAACAAATACGCAGCAAATACGCGCGTTTTTTACGCTGCTGTTTTCCTGCCAGAGAAAAATTAGCAGCAGATTTGCAGCAGAAAAAACACGTGTGTGAAAATAGCCTAACAGCCAGTTTCCTGATAATAGCAGGGGGCATGGCCTGTGGCAGACTGTTCCTAGCTGTCCTCTTCTGATATCTGTCTCCATTCAGTCTAATAATAGGGGGTGTGGTGGGAGCGTGGCCTGTGGCAGACTGTTCCTAGCTGTCCTCTTCTGATATCTGTCTCCATTCAGTCTAATAATAGGGGGTGTGGTGGGAGCGTGGCCTGTGGCAGACTGTTCCTAGCTGCCATCCTCTGATATCTGTCTCCATTCAGTCTGATAATAGGGGGTGTGGTGGGAGCGTGGCCTGTGGCAGACTGTTCCTAGCTGCCCTCCTCTGATATCTGTCTCCATTCAGTCTAATAATAGGGGGTGTGGTGGGAGCGTGGCCTGTGGCAGACTGTTCCTAGCTGCCCTCCTCTGATATCTGTCTCCATTCAGTCTAATAATAGGGGGTGTGGTGGGAGCGTGGCCTGTGGCAGACTGTTCCTAGCTGCCCTCCTCTGATATCTGTCTCCATTCAGTCTGATAATAGGGGGTGTGGTGGGAGCGTGGCCTGTGGCAGACTGTTCCTAGCTGCCCTCCTCTGATATCTGTCTCCATTCAGTCTGATAATAGGGGGTGTGGTGGGAGCGTGGACAGTGGCAGTCTGTTACTAGCTGCCCGCCTTATGGTTTCTGTCTCTATCTAGTCTAAGAACAGGGGGCGTGCTCCCTTCTAGTAGCAATTATGTCAACAAGAAGATAAATAGATAGATAGATATTTTATAGATAGATATTTTATAAGTCCACGTATGTTTGGTGCACAGTATAAGGAACTGTGCAATGGGAGCTGGGGGTTTTATACCACGTCTGACAGATGCCGCAGCAGACAGCTGGTTGTTTTCCTCAGGCTGAGGAGACACCTGACAATCCAGAGTGATAAAGTTGCAGAGGTCAGACTCAGAACACTACCAAGTTGATATGGGGGAGGGGAGATTGACCATGGCAGTACTGAATAAACCAATGCAGTGCTCTGCCTCTGCTCCCTGTATGACGTATAGCAGTATACATTATGCACTGTCATGGCTTGTACAGCAGAGGATCACAGCGTGTATTTACATCTTCTTGTTGACATGACTGCTACTAGACGGTAGCATGCCCCCTTTTCTTGGTGTAAATAGAGACAGATATCATGGGGCAGGCAGCTAGGAACAGCCTGCTGTAGGCCACACCCCCTCTTCTCAGACTGGCTGCTACTCACAGGGGGGAGCTGCACACTGGTGTGTGATGTAATGTCCCAGACGGGAGGGGTGACCAGTGAGGAGCAGATCCTGTCGCAAGGAATTACAAGGGTTATAAAGATAATTAATGTGCACAGGGCATCATATAGTGTACACATTTTTTTTTATCTCCCCGGAGTAACCCTTTAAGGATGCTGGCTGAGTGACTGATTTAAATAATGTGCCAGCTCCCTTCTCTTCTATTCATCAGGAGCATGCCCAGGCGTTGTAGGGAGGTCATACAGGCACGTGGAGGCCACACACAATACTGAGCCTCATTTTGACTTGTTTTAAGGACATTACATCAAAGTTGTTTTTCCACTTTAATTTTGGGGGTGACTCCAAATCCAGGCCTCCATTGGTTAATAAATTTGATTTCCATTGATGATTTTTGTGTGATTCTGTTGTCAGCACATTCAACTTTGTACAGAACAAAGTTTTCAATGAGAATATTTCATTCATTCAGATCTAGGATGTGTTATTTGAGTGTTCCCTTTATTTTTTTGAGCAGTGTATATACAGTGCCTACAAGTAGTATTCAACCCCCTGCAGATTTAGCTGGTTGACACATGCGGAATTAACTTGGCATTGTGACATTTGTACTGTAGATCAGCCTGGAAGTGGGAAATGCACTGCAGCAAATTTTGTTTTTGTTTTTTTTAAAAACGTTAAAAGTTAATTCAGAGAGTCATTTATTATTCAACCCCTCAAACCACAAGAATTCTGTTTGGTCCCCCAAAAGTATTAAGAAGTAGTTCAGGCACCAAGAATAATGAGCTTCACATGTGTGGATTAAAGATCTCTTTTGCCAGCCTTTTCTGACTATTTAAGACCCTCCCCAAACTTGTGAACAGCACTCAGACATGGTCAACATGGGAAAGACAAAGGAGCATTCCAAGGCCATCAGAGACAAGATCGTGGAGGGTCACAAGGCTGGCAAGGGGTACAAAACCCTTTCCAAGGAGTTGGGCCTACCTGTCTCCACTGTTGGGAGCATCATCCGTAAGTGGAAGGCTTATGGAACTACTGTTAGCCTTCCACGGCCAGGACAGCCTTTGAAAGTGTCCTCCCGTGCCGAGGCCAGGCTTGTCCGAAGAGTCAAGGCTAACCCAAGGACAACAAGGAAGGAGCTCTGGGAAGATCTCATGGCAGTGGGGACATTGGTTTCAGTCAATACCATAAGTAACGTACTCCACCGCAATGGTCTCCGTTCCAGACGAGCCAGTAAGGTACCTTTACTTTCAAAGCGTCATGTCAAGGCTCGTCTACAGTTTGCTCATGATCACTTGGAGGACTCTGAGACAGACTGGTTCAAGGTTCTATGGTCTGATGAGACCAAGATCGAGATGTTTGGTGCCAACCACACACGTGACGTTTGGAGACTGGATGGCACTGCATACGACCCCAAGAATACCATCCCTACAGTCAAGCATGGTGGTGGCAGTATCATGCTGTGGGGCTGTTTCTCTGCCAAGGGGCCTGGCCATCTGGTCCGCAGCCATGGGAAGATGGATAGCACGGCCTACCTGGAGATTTTGGCCAAGAACCTCCGCTCCTCCATCAAGGATCTTAAGATGGGTCGTAATTTCATCTTCCAACAAGACAACGACCCAAAGCACACAGCCAAGAAAACCAAGGCATGGTTCAAGAGTGAAAAAGTCAAGGTGTTGGAGTGGCCTAGTCAGTCTCCTGACCTTAACCCAATTGAAAACTTGTGGAAGGAGCTCAAGAATAAAGTCCACATGAGACACCCAAAGAACCTAGATAACTTGGAGAAGATCTGCATGGAGGAGTGGGCCAAGATAACTCCACAGACCTGTGTCGGCCTGATCAGATCTTATAAAAGACGATTATTAGCTGTAATTGCAAACAAGGGTTATTCCACAAAATATTAAACATAGGGGTTGTATAATAATTGACCCACACTTTTATGTTTAAAATTTAATAAAATTCAACTGAGCAACATAACTTTTTGGTTTGTAAGATTTATGCTTCTGTTCATAAAACCTACTCTCGTTTGCAGTTTGAAGGCTCTAACTTATTTGCATCTTATCAAACCAGCTAAATCTGCAGGGGGTTGAATACTACTTGTAGGCACTGTATACACAGTGGGTGAAATATATATATATATATATATATATATATATATATATACATACAGTACAGACCAAAAGTTTGGACACACCTTCTCATTTAAAGATTTTTCTGCATTTTCATGACTATGAAAATTGTACATTCACACTGAAGGCATCAAAACTATGAATTAACACATGTGGAATTATATACTTAACAAAAAAGTGTGAAACAACTGAAAATATGTCTTATATTCTAGGTTCTTCACAGTAGCCACCTTTTACTTTGATGACTGCTTTGCACACTCTTGGCATTCTCTTGATGAGCTTCAAGAGGTAGTCACCGGAAATGGTCTTCCAACAATCTTGAAGGAGTTGCCAGAGATGCTTAGCACTTGTTGGCCCTTTTGCCTTCACTCTGCGGTCCAGCTCACCCCAAACCATCTCGATTGGGTTCAGGTCTGGTGACTGTGGAGGCCAGGTCATCTGGCGTAGCACCCCATCACTCTCCGTCTTGGTCAAATAGACGTTACACAGCCTGGAGGTGTGTTTGGGGTCATTGTCCTGTTGAAAAATAAATGATGGTCCAACTAAACGCAAACCGGATGCAATAGCATGCAGCTGCAAGATGCTGTGGTAGCCATGCTGGTTCAGTATGCCTTCAATTTTGAATAAATCCCCAACAGTGTCACCAGCAAAGCACCCCCACACCATCATGCCTCCTCCTCCATGCTCACGGTGGGAACCAGGCATGTAGAGTCCATCCGTTCACCTTTTCTGCGTCGCACAAAGACACGGTGGTTGGAACCAAAGATCTCAAATTTGGACTCATCAGACCAAAGCACAGATTTCCACTGGTCTAATGTCCATTCCTTGTGTTCTTTAGCCCAAACAAGTCTCTTCTGCTTGTTGCCTGTCCTTAGCAGTGGTTTCCTAGCAGCTATTTTACCATGAAGGCCTGCTGCACAAAGTCTCCTCTTAACAGTTGTTGAAGAGATGTGTCTGCTGCTAGAACTCTGTGTGGCATTGACCTGGTCTCTAATCTGAGCTGCTGTTAACCTGCGATTTCTGAGGCTGGTGACTCGGATAAACTTATCCTCAGAAGCAGAGGTGACTCTTGGTCTTCCATTCCTGGGGCGGTCCTCATGTGAGCCAGTTTCTTTGTAGCGCTTGATGGTTTTTGCAACTGCACTTGGGGACACTTTCAAAGTTTTCCCAATTTTTCGGACTGACTGACCTTCATTTCTTAAAGTAAAGATGGCCACTCGTTTTTCTTAGCTGCTTTTTTCTTGCCTTAATACAAATTCTAACAGACTATTCAGTAGGACTATCAGCTGTGTATCCACCAGACTTCTGCACAACACAACTGATGTTCCCAACCCCATTTATAAGGCAAGAAATCCCACTTGTTAAACCTGACAGGGCACACCTGTGAAGTGAAAACCATTTCCGGTGACTACCTCTTGAAGCTCATCAAGAGAATGCCAAGAGTGTGCAAAGCAGTCATCAAAGCAAAAGGTGGCTACTTTGAAGAACCTAGAATATAAGACATATTTTCAGTTGTTTCACACTTTTTTGTTAAGTATATAATTCCACATGTGTTAATTCATAGTTTTGATGCCTTCAGTGAGAATGTCCATTTTTCATAGTCATGAAAATACAGAAAAATCTTTAAATGAGAAGGTGTGTCCAAACATTTGGTCTGTACTGTATATATATTATTTTTTACACATTTTACTTTACTTTATTTACTTATATTTTGGGTTTTATGGGTAATAAATATAGGGAGATGAACACAACTCTTACTGGCAGGTGTAGCTCGACTGGTCAGACCATGCCGCTCTGCATGCTTCTCAAACATAAGTTCACTTCTAGACTTCACACTGAAATACTCTTCTGCTTTCGCAATGTATCCCACAGAACTGCTGCGTCTCTGAAGAACCCCATTCCATGGCTCAGGGTCGGGTTCTGCTGGTTGGGACATATGCAATAAGCGGGGCAGTTTGTTCAGAAAGATCTGAAAAAATAAAAAGAAATCAGTGTAGTGTAAATATATTATCATGTATAACTTAACCAATGCTTTAATATTACGCTAAATTATTTACCTGATAGAAGTATAATGACATATTTATGGAAAATGAGTAGAAAGAGAGTTTAAGTAAAATGTGCGCAAGTAAAGTTGCAATCAAAATGATCAAAACCTCATTACAAATTAGGTTTATCGGCAAAATTTTGAAAGGTTCTGTGGTTTTCAATAAAGAAATCAACAACAAGTTAAATAACTCAACACAGCTAGTATAATAAATGGTTTCTCCAAATCCAGCACAAAATGTCACTTTTAATGATTACTGCAGTATCAGAATTATTCAGTACCTTCATGACAAACGTCTTTAATATTTAGTAGGTCAACTTTGGCTGTTATAACCTGCTACAAATAGTGATGTATCACAAGACATTAGCTTCTGGCAGTGTTCCAGAGACATATTAGCCCATTCCATATGGGCAATGGCCTCCAGTTCACTAATACTCTTGGGTTTGAGTGCTGCAACCATCTTCTTGAAATCCCACCAAAGATCTTCTATGGGGTTACAACCAGGTAACTGATTGTAATCCCATACCAGACTGCAGAATCTTCCAGGACTTCTAAAACCAAGTCTTGGTGAATTGTGAGGTATGTTTGGGATCATTATCTTTCTGGAAAACCCGAACACTACCAAACTTCAATTTCCTCATACAAGTCATGATGGGTTTTTTTAATATTTCATGATACTTGATTGAAACCATCTTCCCATGCCCACACTGCAGGTTAGACAAAGCGAAGCAGCCTCAGAGCATCACTGTGCTACCACCATGCTTCACTGATGGCAGGGTGTTCTTTTTAGAGTATACTTCATTCCTCCAAACATACTGCTGATACACAGTCCCAAAAAGTACCCAGCTATTTTCCATTGCTCTACAGAAGAGAACCTCAAAATGTCTGTGGCTTATTTATATAGTTTTGGGCATGTTGGAGAGGTGTAAGTTTTGGCATTTTGGCAAAGAGACCTTTAATGCATAGCATGCACCTTACTGTGTAAACTGAGACTACAGTGCCTGCTGACATCACATCTTTCCGTGGGGCTTTTATAGTCACTCGAGGGCTACTGACAATTTGCCTCTCCAGGAATCATGGAATCTGGTGGCAAACCATGATAGCTTCCTCTTTCTGCCATGTGGTATTGTAGCTGTTATGATCTGCAACAAGTACTAAAGAAAGGGGAAAGCTGACCCTACAGTAAGACTAAGCTGAATCCCTACGATGTAGCGGGCTGACTGTTCCTAGCGAGCAGTCCCGCCTTAGTCCTCGGCTAGTCTGAACGAAGACATATAGCATAAGGGGAGGGGTCCCTAAAAGAACTAAGGACTGGGACAAAAAATGGGACACCTCCTAAACAGAGAAGTTGTTGCAGAACACAAAAAGACAGAGAAAGGCACCGAAGCACCTGGCTAGAGAAACAGTCAAACACTGAAGTCCAGCACAGCCAAAAGGGTGGAGCTGGAATATAAAGGCAGATGGTCACGTGACCGCAAAACACAAGATGGAAAAAACAAACAGGAGGGTTATAACAGTACCCCCTCTTTTATGAGGATCCTCTGGATCCTCCAGGCCCAGGCCTATCTGGAAACCTCTTGTGGAAATCTTTAACAAGCCTAGGAGCAGAGACATCATCCGTCCTTACCCAGGAGTTGTCTTCGGGACCGAATCCCTTCCAGGAGACAAGATACTGTAATCTCCCTCTATGACATTTAGAATTCAAGATACGAGAAATTTCATATTTGCCGTCTTCCACCACAGGAGGAACTGTGACAGTGGCGTCCCTATCTGATACATTAGCCTTTTTCAACAAGGAAACATGAAACACAGGATTAATCTTCCAAGAAGTAGGGACATCCAACCTAACAGCAGATGGGTTAACAACCTGAAGCACTTTAAATGGACCCACAAACTTAGGACCCAGTTTTTTAGAGGGAATCCTCAAACGCAGGTTCTTTGAGGACAACCAAACCATGTCACCCACAGTAAACAAAACCTCCTTACGTTTCCTGTCAAAATACTTCTTGGACTTCTTGTTAGCCTCTTGAAGGTTGCAACGTACATTAGTCCAAACTCTCTCCAAATCACCGAAAAAATTCTCCTCCTCCGGCACTGCCAACCCCAATTTGGAGAACGAACCAAAAGATGGATGTCTCCCAGTACAACAAAAAAAAGGAGAACACCCCGCAGTGGAGGATGTATGATTGTTAAGAGCAAATTCAGTGAGAGGCGGAAACTCAGACCACACCTCTTGATTGTCCGCCACAAAACAACGCAAAAACTGTTCAACACCCTGGTTCTTTCTTTCAGTCTGTCCATTAGACTCAGGATGATAACCAGACGAAAATGACAAATGGACTCCCAACCTGTCACAAAAAGCACGCCAAAAGCGAGCTACAAACTGAGGTCCTCTATCAGAAACAATATCCGTGGGAACGCCATGGAGCTTGACAATCTCCTTAACAAACACCTTAGCGAGTGTCTTGGCGCATTGCAACTTAATGAATGGAACCAAATGACACATCTTACTAAAACGATCCATGACCACCCAGATGACAGTAAAACCCTCGGACACAGGAAGATCAGTAATAAAATCCATTGTGAGATGCGTCCAAGGCGCACTAGGAACCTCCAGAGGGCAAAGCAACCCCGCAGCAGGAGTATGTGAAGCCTTTGACCTAGCACACACAGTACATTGACGCACCCACTTGATGACTTCCTTCTGCCATCCAGGCCACCAAAAACTGCGATTGATAAGTCTCTTAGTCTCCGAAATTCCTGGATGACCTGCCAACCGACTTTCCACAAACAAATCTCTCCTAAAGGCTCTAGGCACGAACAACCTCCCATGGGGAGTGTTAGATGGAGCATCATCTTGAGCTTTCTGAATCCCATTGCTCAAAACGGAGTCCAATGCCGCCACCACAACTCCTTTCTGTAAAATGCTCTCCTCCTCCTCGGCACCAACCGTAGGAGAGAAGCTGCGAGATAAAGCATCGGCTTTAACATTCTTAGTACCATGGATATACAGTCATGGCCAAAAGTTTTGAGAATGACACGAAAATTATATTTTCACATGATCTGCTGGCCTCTGGTTTTTATTAGTGTTTGTCTGATGTTTATATCACATACAGAAATATAATTGCAATCATATTATGAGTACCAATAGGTTATATTGACAGTTAGAATGAGTTAATGCAGCAAGTCAATATTTGCAGTGTTGCCCCTTCTTCTTCAAGACCTCTGTAATTCTCCCTGGCATGCTCTCAATCAACTTTTGGACCAAATCCTGACTGATAGCAGTCCATTCTTGCATAATCAATGCTTGCATTTTGCCAGAATTTGTTGGTTTTTGTTTGTCCACCCATCTCTTGATGATTGACCACAAGTTCTCAATGGGATTAAGATCTGGGGAGTTTCCAGGCCATGGACCCAAAATCTCTATGTTTTGTTCCATGAGCCATTTAGTTATCTCCTTTGCTTTATGGCTAGGTGCTCCATCATGCTGCAAAAGGCATTTTTGGGCGCCAAACTGCTATTGGACGGTTGGGAGAAGTTGCTCTTGGAGGACATTCTGGTACCATTCTTTATTCATGGCTGTGTTTTTAGGCAAGACTGTGAGTGAGCCGATTCCCTTGGCTGAGAAGCAACCCCACACATGAATGGTTTCAGGATGCTTTACAGTTGGCATGAGACAAGACTGGTGGTAGCGCTCACCTCTTCTTCTCCGAATAAGCTGTTTTCCAGATGTTCCAAACAATCGAAAAGGGGATTCATCAGAGAAAATGACTTTGCCCCAGTCCTCAGCAGTCCAATCCCTGTACCTTTTGCAGAATATCAGTCGGTCCCTGATGTTTTTTCTGGAGAGAAGTGGCTTCTTTGCTGTCCTCCTTGAAACCAGCCCTGGCTCAAAGAGTCTCCGCCTCACAGTGCGTGCAGAAGCACTCACACCAGCCTGCTGCCATTCCTGAGCAAGCTCGGCACTGCTGGTAGTCCGATCCCGCAGCTGAAACAGTTTTAAGATACGGTCCTGGCGCTTGCTGGTCTTTCTTGGGAGCCCTGGAGCCTTTTTGACAACAATGAAAGCTCTCTCCTTGAAGTTCTTGATGATGCGATAGATTGTTGACTGAGGTGCAATCTTTGTAGCTGCGATATTCTTCCCTGTTAGGCCATTTTTGTGCAGTGCAATGATGGCTGCACGTGTTTCTTTAGAGATAACCATGGTTAACTGAAGAGAAACAATGATACCAAGAACCAGCCTCCTTTTAAAGTGTCCAGTGATGTCATTCTTACTTAATCATGACTGATTGATCGCCAGCCCTGTCCTCATCAACACCCACACCTGTGTTAATGGATCAATCACTAAAACGATGTTAGCTGCTCCTTTTAAGGCAGGACTGCAATGATGTTGAAATGTGTTTTGGGGGTTAAAGTTCATTTTCTGGGCAAATATTGACTTTGCAAGTACAGTAATTGCTGTTAAGCTGATCACTCTTTGACATTCAGGAGTATATGCAAATTGCCATTACAAAAAATGAAGCAGTAAACTTTGGAAAAATTACTATTTGTCTCATTCTCAATACTTTTGGCCATGACTGTAGGTAACAGAAAAATGAAACCGAGAAAAAAAAAGTGCCCACCTAGCTTGACGGGCATTCAAGCGCTTGGCAGCATCCAGATAGATCAAATTCTTATGATCTGTGAAAACCTGAATAGGAAATCTAGCGCCTTCCAAAAAATGACGCCAATGTTCAAACGTGAGTTTAATAGCAGGCAACTCCCGATTTCCAACATCATAATTCAGTTTGGTTTCCGAATTTTTTTTCAAAAAGAAAGCACAAGGATGCACTCCATCCTTGTTCTCCTGAGACAAACTGCTCCGACCCCCACCGATGAAGCATCGACCTCGACCAAAAAAGGCTTGGTCTCATCAGGCTGCATAAGGATGGGGGCAGAACTGAACCTCTCCTTGAGATACACAAAAGCATCAATGGCCTCAGTAGTCCACTGGACCGTATTCGCACCTTTCCCGGTGAGATCGGTCAGAGGCTTAACAATTATAGAAAAATTCTTAATAAATTTCCTGTAATAATTGGCAAAACCCAAAAATCTCTGTATAGATTTCAAACCAATAGGCCTAGGCCATTCCTGCACAGCCTGAACCTTCACCGGGTCCATCTCAAAGCCCTCGCTGGAGACAATGTAGCCCAAAAAACTAATTTTCTGCACAGCGAACTCACATTTCTCCAGCTTAGCAAAGAGTGAATTATCACTCAATAACTGCAAAACTTCACATACACTCTGCCAATGGGACTCTAAATCTGGTGAATAAATCAAAATGTCATCCAAATACACAACCACATTCTTATCAATCAAAGGATCAAAGGTCTCAGGATGTCATTAATAAGGTTCTGAAAAAATGCAGGTGCATTGGTAAGACCAAAAGGCATCACCAGATTCTCAAAATGACCTACCGGAGTGTTAAAAGCAGTTTTCCATTCATCACCCTCCTTCACTCGTAACAAATTGTATGCCCCCCGGAGATGAATTTTAGAGAACCACTTGGCCCCCACCAACTGGTTAACCCCTTCGCAACCTTGGGATTTTTCGTTTTTGCATTTTCGTTTTTTGCTCCCCTTGTTCCCAGAGCCATAGCGTTTTTATTTTTTGGACAATATGGCCATGTGAGGGCTTATTTTTGTGAGACGAGTTGTACTTTTCAACGCCGTCACTAGTTATACCATATCGTGTACGAGAAAACGGGAAAAAAATTCCAAGTGTGGTGAAATTGCAAAAAAAGTGCAATACCACAGTAGTTTTTTATTTTTTTTTTTTACCACGTTCACTGAATGCTAAAACTGACCTGCCATTCTTATTCTCCAGGTCATTACAAGTTCGTAGACACCAAACATGTATAGGTTATTTTTTATTTAAGTGGTTAAAAAAAAATCCAAAATTTGGTTAAAAAAAAAATAAAAAATAGCGCCATTTTCTAAGACCCGTGGCGTCTCCATTTTTCTGGATCTGGGGCTGGGTGAGGGCTTATTTTTTGCGTGCCAGGCTGACGTTTTTATTGATCCCATTTTGGGGTAGATCTGATGTTTTGATCGCCTGTTATTGCATTTTATTGCAATTTTGTGGCGACCAAAAAATGTAATTCTGGCGTTTAGAATTTTTTTCTCGTTATGCCGTTTACCGATCGGTTTAATTCTTTTTTTATATTGATAGATCGGGCGATTCTGAACGCGGCGATACCAAATATGTCTATGTAGGGTTTTTTTTTTATTATTTTATTTTTAATGGGGCGAAAGGGGGGTGATTTAAACTTTTATATTTTTAAATTTTTTTTTATATTTTTAAAAACTTTTTTTTTCCACTTTTTGCATGCTTCTATAGTCTCCATAGGAGACTAGAAGCAGCAACAGTCCGATCGCCTCTACTACATACTGGGGATCAGCAGATCCCCTGCATGTAGCAGAAATGGTCCTGTGCTATGAGCGCCGACCACTAGGTGGCGCTCATAGCGACCAGCTCATGACAACTGCAGGCGTCTGATGCAGACCCTGGGTTGTCATGCCCGCCAATCGGCGACCCGCGATCACGTGACGGGGTCGCCGATGGGCCGGGCTTAGGTCGCGCTTCCAGGAAGCGCGCGTTAAATGCCGCTGTCGGAGATTGACAGCGGCATTTAACATGTTAACAGCCGCGGGTGGATCGCGATTCCACCCGCGGCTGTTGCGGCCACATGTCAGCTCTAATAATCAGCTGACATGTGCTCGGTTCAGTGCGCGCTCAGCGCCGGAGCCCTCACTGAACAGGGGGAGGTGCCCTGTGACGTACTAAGACGTCACAGGGTGCAAAGTGGTTTTTAAACAAGTCAGGAATTAACGGCAATGGGTAGGAATTGCGTACGGTAATCTTATTAATTTCCCGAAAATCCAGACATGGACGTAACCCCCATTCTTTTTTTTAACAAAGAAAAATCCAACTGCCACAGGCGACTTAGAAGGTCTAATGTGACCAGCAGCCAGGTTAGTCTGTATGTACTCCTCCAAGGCCTTTCTTTCAGGAATAGTCAGATTAAACAAGCGACTCTTGGGAAGAATAGCTCCAGGAACAAACTCAATGGCGCAATCATAATCCCTATGAGAAGGTAAAACTTGCCACTCCTCCTCTGAAAAAACCCTCCAAAAATCTTGAATAGGTACAGGTAACTCCCCTTTTTCCACAGCCGCAATGCGACCATTACAACATTTATCATAGCACTTCGGACTCCAAGACTTAGTCACATTAGTAGACCAGTCCAGCAAAGGATTGTGCAGTTTTAACCAAGGCAAACCTAAAACGACCGGAGAGGGTAAATTATCTAATACAACCAAGTCCAAAATTTCTTGGCGAACCCCATTGATAGTGAGGGGAAATGCAGCAACCTTGTGAGTAATACATTTCAAGGGAGTGTTATCAATAGCAATCACAGAAATAGGTGATGACAAAGGTTTGAATTTCAATTTAAGGTGTTCCAAAAACCCTTTATCAATCACATTAAGTGTTGAACCACAATCCACAAATACCTGAAATTCAATCAAATTTTCCTGCAAAGTAGTACTCCCAGAAAGAAATACTCCTGCAGAGCATAAACAAGCTATACGGGTGTAACTGACCTTTTTTTTCTTTACTTAAACGAAGCTCACAATACTTAATCAAATGGTCAGCTTTAACACAATGAAGACACAATCCCTCGGCGAACCTCCGGTCTCTTTCCAGAGAGCGGAGTGACATCGCCCCAACCTCCATCGGTTCTCCGCCATCAGAGCAGATTTTCTGGGAACTAGGACATGACATTACAGGAGTCTTTACTTCATTCACCCTGGACCTCAGTCTCCTGTCCACACGAACAGCTAATTGCATGGCATCCTGCAGAGTCTTAGGTACGGGGAACGCAATTGGCAGATCCTTAACCCTTTCACTCAGAACAGCAAGAAATAAACATTTCAGCGCAGGATCATTCCATTTGACTTCTGAAGCCCATCTGCTGAAGTGTGTGCAATAATTTTCAACATCACCTGACCCCAGATTCAAACGCCTGAGTTCTGCCTCAGCAGATGAGATTCTATCAGGATCGTCATATAATAACCCCATAGCAGAAAAAAATTCTTCTACAGACCTTAAACACGGATCATTAGGTTGGAGAGAAAAGGCCCACCCCTATGGTTCATTGCGCAAAAGTGACATAATAAAACCAATGCGCTGTGATTCATTCCCAGAGGACCTTGGTCTCAAACGAAAATATAACAAACAAGCATTTTTAAAGAGAAAAAAAACTTGCCGTTTACCATAAAAAACATGAGGCAGTCCTACCTTGGATTCCACAAAATGCGCTCCAGAACAGCTACTCATGTGTTGCTGTAGCTCGGCCACCTCCAGAGATAATCCCTGCAAGCGTTGAGCCAAATCCTGGACGGAAACCATACTGATCCCCGAATTTCTTTCCTTTTAGTTTTTTGGGCTGGACTTAGTGTTATGATCTGCAACAAGTACTAAGGAAAGATAGGGGAAAGCTGTCCCTACAGTAAGACTAAGCTGAATCCCTACGATGTAGCCGGCTGACTGTTCCTAGCGAACAGACCCGCCTTAGTCCTCGGCTAGTCTGAACAAAGACCTATAGCATAAGGGGAGGGGTCCCTAAAAGAACTAAGCACTGGGACCAAAAATGGGACACCTCCTAAACAGAGAAGTTGTTGCAGAACACAAAAAGACAAACTGACAAAAGGGTACTAGAGGTCCCAGAAGGATCAAGCGAACTGACAGAGAAAGGCACCGAAGCACCTGGCTAGAGAAACAGTCAAACACTGAAGTCCAGCACAGCCAAAAGGGCGGAGCTGGAATATAAAGGCAGATGGTCACGTGACCGCAAAACACAAGATGGAAAAAACAAACAGGGGGGTTCTAACAGTAGCCTATAGTGATGAGTGAACGTGCTCGGATAAGGGGTTATCCGAGCATGCTCGGGTGCTAGCAGAGCATCTTTGGCATGCTTGAAAAATAGGTTTGGGTCATCGCAGCTGGATGTCTCGAACAGTCGCAACAAATGCATGGATTGCCTGTTTATTGATCAATCCATGCACGTGTTGTGGCTGTCAAACACCCGCGAGACATGCAGCTGCGGCAACTCAAACCTATTTTTCGAACACGCCGAAGATACTCGGTTAGCATCCAAGCATGCTTGGTAAACCCCCCCTGTTCGCTCATCACTAGTAGCCGGTATTCCTCTAACTTTGAACTTGTGAACTATAATTCCAACTGTACCTCATTCAATGCCACTGCTATCTTTTTGTATCATTTACCTTGTTTGTGCAAGGTAGTAATCTCTACCCTTAACTGTTTATACCACTCTCCTGACAATTCAAAAATATTAGTGAACTGGAGGTCATCGATAATGAGAAATGGGCTAAGATTCCAGAAGCTGGTGTCTGGCTATGCATCAGATTTGTAGAAGGTCATAATAGCCAAAGGTTGGTCTAAGGGTTGAATAACTCTGAGACTGCAGTAGAAATTAATGGTGGCATTTTGTGTTGAATCTTAATCAACCACTTGTTATATTAATTGTGTTGTGGTATTTAAATTGTTCTTATTTCATTGGTTTATTGCACATAACAAAACGTTTGTAAATTTTGCTAAAAAATGAATTTGCAATGATGTTGATTAATTTTGCTTGAACAAAAACCCTAGTATATATGTAATATTAATTATAATAATCAAATAATTATAGATACTAAAAAGACTACTACATAAGAATAATTAAAAACTGTCAGAGGAGAGGGTTCATGTACGTAATTTATAGTTCATACACTTATAACACAATACATACACAGTTGTAACGGTTAGAAGAAGTAACGGTTTGGTAGTATATAATAACACTACCAGATGGTAGAGTCTATTGTATTTTAAATAAAAAATAATGAATTTGTGAGAAATCATTCCTGTACTTTTTGTACTTTTTTGGTAAGGACTTTGCATGTTTCAGGTCACATTCTGTATGTGAACGACTTTTTAAAGGTCCCCACATCTATGCTAAATATATTTAGAGGCTCCTTTCACCTTTTTGGTTTATACCAGGCTGATATGTATTGGCAAACCTTTTCTTTGTTGTGCAGTATACAGGGTGAGTCATTTATATGGATACACCTAAATTAAATGGGAATAGTTGGTGATATCAATATCCTGTTTGTGGCACATTAGTATATGGGAGGGGGAAAACTTTTCCAGATAGGTCGTCACCATGGCAGCCATTTTGAAGTCGGACATTTTGGATCCAACTTCATTTTTTTCAATGGGAAGAGGGTCATGTGACACATCAAGCTTATTGAGAATTTCATAAGAAAAACAATGGTGTGCTTGGTTTTACCGTAACTTTATTCTTTCATGAGTTTTTTACAAGTTTATGACCACTTATAAAATGTGTTCAAAGTGCTGCCCATTGTGTTGGATTGTCAATGGAACCTTCTTCTCCCACTCTTGACACACTGATAGCAACACTGCAGAAGAAATGCTAGCACAGGCTTCCAGTATCCGTTGTTTCAGATGCTTCACATCTCGTATCTTCACAGCATAGCACACCATTGTTTTTCTTATGAAATTCTCAATAAGTTTGATGTGTCACATGACCCTCTTCCCATTGAAAAAAATAAAGTTGGATCCAAAATGGTCGACTTCAAAATGGCCACCATGGTCACCACCCATCTGGAAAAGTTTCCCCCCTCCCATATACTAATGTGCCACAAACAGGAAGTTGATATCACCAACCATTCCCATTTAATTTAGGTGTATCCATATAAATGGCCCACCCTGTAGAATAGTACGATAGACTACTCTACTTTACTAGAGAGATACAGTAAAGTATTATACACTGCTCAAAAAAATAAAGGGAACACTTAAACAACAGAATATAACTCCAAGTAAATCAAACTTCTGTGAAATCAAACTGTCCACTTAGGAAGCAACACTGATTGACAATCAATTTCACATGCTGTTGTCCAAATGGAACAGACAATAGAAGGAAATTATTGGTAATTATCAAGGCACCCTCAATAAAGGAGTGGTTCTGCAGGTGGGGACCACAGACCACATATCAGTACCAATGCTTTCTGGCTGATGTTTTGGTCACTTTTGAACGTTGGTTGTGCTTTCACACTCGTGGTAGCATGAGACGGACTCTACAACCCACAGAAGTTGCTCAGGTAGTGCAGCTCATCCAGGATGGCACATCAATGCGAGCTGCAGCAAGAAAGTTTGCTGTGTCTGTCAGCATAGTGTCCAGAGGCTGGAGGCGCTACCAGGAGACAGGCCAGTACACCAGGAGACGTGAAGGGGGCCGTAGGAGGGCAACAACCCAGCAGCAGGACCGCTACCTCCGCCTTTGTGCAAGGAGGAACAGGAGGAGCACTGCCAAAGCCCTGCAAAATGACCTCCAGCAGGCCACAAATGTGCATGTGTCTGCACAAATGGTTAGAAACTGACTCCATGAGGGTGGTATGAGGGCACGATGTCCACAGATGGGGGTTATGCTCACAGCCCAACACCATGCAGGACGCTTGGCATTTGCCACAGAACCCCAGGATTGGCAAAGCCGCCACTGGCACCCTGTGCTCTTCACAGATGAAAGCAGGTTCACACTGAGCACATGTGACAGACATGACAGAGTCTGGAGACACCGTGGAGAGCGATCTGCTGCCTGCAACATCCTTCAGCATGACCGGTTTGGCAGTGGGTCAGTAATGGTGTGGGGTGGCATTTCTTTGGAGGCCCGCACAGCCCTCCATGTGCTCGCCAGAGGTCCCATAAGGGTTGCCGTGAAGTGGCGGGATGGCTTTCACATTATTTTGATCAAAATTATGTTAACTAAATACCTTTTATTATTTATCATTATTTTTGCACTGTGCGATTTATACATTTACTTTCAGTTATTTGGGTATTTTTCTTGTCTTTGGTTTTTATCTGTGCTCGCCAGAGGTAGCCTGACTGCCATTAGGTACCGAGAGGAGATCCTCAGACCCCTTGTGAGACCATATGCTGGTGCCGTTGGCCCTGGGTTCCTCCTAATGCAGGACAATGCCAGACCTCATGTGGCTGGAGTGTGTCAGCTGTTCCTGCAAGATGAAAGCATTGAAGCTATGGACTGGCCTGCCCGTTCCCCAGATCTGAATCCGATTGAGCACATCTGGGACATCATTTCTCACTCCATCCACCAACCACAGACTGTCCAGGAGTTGGCGGATGCTTTAGTCCAGGTCTGGGAGGAGATCCCACAGGAGACCATCCGCAACCTCATCAGGAGAATGCCCAGGCGTTGCAGGGAGGTCATACCGGCACTCGGAGGCCACACACAATATTGAGCCTCATTTTGACTTGTTTTAAGGATATTACATCAAAGTTGGATCAGCCTGTAGTGTGTTTTTCCACTTTAATTTTGGGGGTGACTCCAAATCCAGGCCTCCATTGTTTAATAAATTTGATTGCCATTGATGATTTTTGTGTGATTTTGTTGTCAGCACATTCAACTTTGTACAGAGCAAAGTATTCAATGAGAATATTTCATTCATTCAGATCTAGGATGTGTTATTTGAGTGTTCCCTTTATTTTTTTGAGCAGTGTATATTGCATTACATACTTTCTCTTATCATATGGCAAAAAAAGGGGAAGAGATTCTAGCGGAAAGGAATGAGGTAAAATCTGTGTTTATTGAAAAAATTAAAAGGACGATGACACTACATGTCCAGCAGAACACTAACGAACCATCGTGTTTAAGGCCTTGTTAAGCTGAAACGCGTTGGTTGGTTAGTGTTCTGCTGGACATGTAGCGCCATCGTTCTTTTAATTTTTTCAATAAACACGGATTTTACCTCATTCGTTTCCGCTAGAATCTCTTCCCCTTTTTTTGCCATGTGATGCCAAGTCCGGTCCTAGACTACTCCGTGCAGAATCACCAGCTGTATCCAGTCTTCACATCTTCGGTGAGCTAACTCTCCCCCTCCCTTTTCCCTTAGCATTATTTCTCTTATCATAGGACCCTAGGGACAATGTAGCCACGGTGCCCTTTTATAGATGCATATGTTGTAGATTTCCATTGAAAAAGACTTAGATCAGTGACCCATCACCTACAATCTACAATAGTTATGACTTATTCACATTTCAGAGTTTTTTCTCGTATGCAAATAAACAGTTTGAGTTTCATTAGTCTTTTTGATCAGAATGTCATCAGAGTTTGGTCAGTCTGTCAGTTTTTACTATCAGACTTTCATCAGTTTTTCTCGGAAGAAAAAAAAATTGGTGGAGGTTTCTCAGGCGTCTTTTATGAAACAATCTGTGAAAAATGGACAGTTCACGGATGTCATCCAAGTGCTGTTCGTTTTTTTTTTCACGGATCCATAGACTTACATTGACGAGTTTGATCTGACACTTGGATCAACATCGTTAATCGCTTTTGTGCGGACCACTTGGCCGGAAGAAAAAATCGGACATGTGAACTATCTTTTAAACTATCATAGGTACAAGTGCTATTCGTGAAAAACATGGATAGCACTCATACGAGAAAAACGGACTTCTGAATGAGCCCTAAAATTGAGTTACTGTATTAAACTAAACATTATAGTTCATTGTTTGTTGGTCATGGAGGTACAACAATCCACCTTCCCTGTACTTACCTTCTTCATGCGATCCGTCATTATATGTGTGCTTGGTGTTCTAAAGTGCATATTCAATACAACAGTACAGCTCACAACCACAATAGTCACCAGCACCATGATGAACATCAGGTACCTGAAGAACAGAGAGAAAAATATCTCTATAGTAGTTGTTATCTACATCATAAGCCCTCAAATTATTCTAGTTATAATTATTATTTATAAAGCGCCATTGATTCCATGGTGCTGTACATAAGGAAGGATTACATCCCAAATTCAGATATCACTTACAGTAAACAAACTAACAATGATAGAGAAGGAAGAGGACCCTGCCCTTGCTTGCTTACATTCTACAGGTTATGATGTAAAATATGCCCTTAATTGATGTGAAGCAAAGTTTGACCAGCAGAATAAGACCTCCGTGATGCAGATTTGGGGAGAAACTGTCTCTCATTGAGCGGACCAGCTATGTAATTGTACCATGGAAAAAGTATCCAAATTAGCTTTTTCATGGGAGGAAAGTAAAGTATTTTTTTTTTATTTCCATTGGGGCACTGACAATATGATGGCAAATTCAGCTGGTCTTTTACGACGATTCAGTCCCTACAAAACCTTGCTGTGTACTGACAGAGTACCTTGTCAGTGGATGGGTTGGTTAATATCACTGGTCATTGTTGAAATACTTGTTATAAGTATTGGCCAACGTTTCATCATTGTTATTTTTCCTGTTTTCTGGAGTAATGTGCTCATTTTTAGCAGCTTTAGTATTTGTGTCTTATTCTCTATAAAATTGTGAGACATTTTAAAGTTGTCTTTCTTTTTCAAGTTGTTTTTTTTATTTCCCTCAACAACTTTGCTCATCCAGATGTGTTTAGATTCATGAAATGCAGTGTTTTCAAATATAGCAATTTTTTGGGGCGCATCGTACTCCAGTCCAGTCTGCATCTTTCCCAGCACATGATGGCTGACTTAATCAGCCATCATGTGCCTCTAACAGCCACGGATGGAGCAGAGTTCTGCCCGCGGATGTTAGCCTATTAAATCTGTTAATCTCTTAAAGCCACATTTAACATGCCACTGCTTAAATAAAGAAATAATTATGCATGTTTGGGATCAGCCTACTTGTACTGACCTGGAGAATCACAATGCCAGGTCATTTTACCATATAGTGAACATGGTAAATAAAAACTCCAAAAAACAATTGTGATTGCACTTTTTTTTGCAATTTCAACACACTTGGAATTTTTTTTCCTGCTCTCCAGTGCATCACATGATAAAATGAATGGTGTCATTAAAAAGTACAATGTGTCCAGCAAAACAAAAGTCCTTATGTGGCTATGTCGATGGAAAAATAAAAAATTTATGGCTCTTGGAAGAAGGGGAGGAAAAACTGAAAATGAAAAAATAGAAAATGGCTGGAGCGTGAAGGGATTAAAGGCTTATGTGACTTTATGAGCTTAAAAAGTCACAAAAATGAAAGCATTTCTGATTTTGCACCAAATTTATGAACCACGCATTTTGATGAACTTGCACAAAAATTGTGGCATAATCTTAAAAAAAAGAGCAAATGATAAATCAGGCCCATTGACTTGTAGCCTAGCTACCTCTGGTGGCACTGTGAATCTGAAATTCTGCTGCTCTGAATTCTACATTGATTTTATATTTTGTTTTATTACAATAAGGTTTTGAAGATTGTATGCACTGTGCTGTACATTTTCAGGATTTTACCCTCAAAAGTGCAGAACTAATAATTTGTAAAGCAACAGAAGCTTTCAATCGCAATTACAACATAACTGACTATGTTTAGTGATAAACAACAAGCTATGTTCTGACCGAATTGGGCAAATCGCTCCATCATTTTACATGGATGGACTTTCTGCTATTATAAGTGCCTCCTTCTTGTAGATTCTGAGTTACGGAAACTTGTACTGAATTCACAACACATACTTAAAGGGGTTTTCCCATGAACAAAAGTACATTTTAATCAATAGATCTTGAAATAATAACAATTTCCACCATTGGTTGTGTTTAAATAAAATGTTCCTGTGCTGAGATAATCTTATAAATGTGCCCCTGCTGTGTACTGTGTAATGGCTGTGTCTGATCGTACAGGAACACGGTCTGATCATACAACTGGGCAGGGGGGGAGAAAAATATCTATTCAGACATTACAGCTGAGGATTGTAAATGATTCTTTCTTTGAAGTAGAACATTATTTAAAAACAGGCAGTGAAATGTTTTACCTCACAAAAAGATTCAGCTGTGATCCCCTGCTGTAATGTCTGTATACTCCTTTGCTCCCCCCCCCCTGCCCAGGAGATGTGGTATGATCAGATCATGTCCCTGCATGGACAGACACAGCCATTACACAGTACACAGCAGGGGCACATTTATAAGATTATCTCAGCACAGGAACATTTTATTTAAACACAACCAATTGTGGAACTGATTATTATGCCAAGATCTATTCATTAAAATCAACTTTTGTTCATGGAGAAAACCCCTTTAACCCCTTCGCAACCTTGGGTTTTGTCGTTTTTGCTTTTTCGTTTTTTGCTCCCCTTGTTCCCAGAGCCATAGCGTCTTTATTTTTTGGACAATATGGCCGTGTGAGGGCTTATTTTTTGCGGGACAAGTTGTACTTTTCAAGGCCATTACTAGTTTTACCATAGCATGTACGGGAAAACGGGAAAAAAATTCCAAGTGCGGTAAAATTTCAAAAAAGTGCAATACCACAGTTGTTTTTTATTTATTTTTTTTACCACGTTCACTGAAAGCTAAAACTGACCTGCCATTCTTATTCTCCAGGTCATTCCGAGTTCGTAGACACCAAACATGTATAGGTTATTTTATATTTAAGTGGTGAAAAAAAATTCCAAAATTTGGTAAAAAAAAACAAAAAAAAAATTGCGCCATTTTCCGAGACCTGTAGCGTCTCCATTTTTCGTGATCCGGGGCTGGGTGAGGGCTTATTTTTTGCGCGCCGGGCTGATGTTTTTATTGATAACATTTTGGGGTAGATCCGATGTTTTGATCGCCCGTTATTGCATTTTATTGCAATTTTGCGGCGACCAAAAAACGTAATTCTGGCGTTTAGAATTTTTTTCTCGTTACGCCGTTTACCGATCGGATTAATTCTTTTTTTATATTGATAGATGGGGCGATTCTGAACGCGGCGATACCAAATATGTGTATGTTTTTTTTGGGTTTTTTTAGATTTTATTTTGAATGGGGCGAAAGGGGGGTGATTTAAACTTTTATATTTTTTTTATTTTTTTTATATTTTTAAAAACATTTTTTTTTCACTTACTGCATGCTTCAATAGTCTCCATAGGAGACTAGAAGCAGCAGTTGTCTGATCGTCTCTGCTACATACAGGGGATCAGCAGATCCCCTGCATATAGCAGAAATGGTCCTGTGCTATGAGCGCCGACCACTAGGTGGCGCTCATAGCGACGAGATCATGACAACCACAGGCGTCTGCTGCAGACCCTGGGTTGTCATGCCCACCCATCGGTGACCCGCGATCATGTGACGGGGTCGCCGATGGGCGGGGCTTATGACGCGCAACCCGGAAGCGCGCATTAAATGCCGCTGTCGGAGATTGACAGCGGCATTTAACATGTTAACAGCTGCGGGTGGATCGCGATTCCACCCGCGGCTGTTGCGGGCACATGTCAGCTGTAAGAATCAGCTGACATGTGCTCGGTTCAGTGAGGGCTCAGCGCAGCAGCCCTCACTAAACCGGGGGTATGCAAATGTGCGTACTAATACGGCAAGGATTGGAAAGGGGTTAACAATGCAATCATAGATGAGAAATGACATTACTTAAAGAGATTTTCCAGGAATATGTTTCTTTAGCTTATCGGCTTCACTCAGCCAATCATTGAGCTCAGCAGCATGTGCTGTCTACAGCGGCAGAGCCTTAGAGCTCAGTGATTGGCTGCAGGGGTAACATGAGCTGTAGATGTGATGTCACTGCTGCAGCCCATAAATAAATATGGGAGCAGCAGCAGAGAGTCATCGCTGGAGCAATGGAGAGAGAGTAACATCTGATTTTATTATTGTAACTTAACAAAAGCCAAAAGACTGAAGGAAATAATTCCCAAAAAACCTCTTTAATGAACCAAAAACTCAGTCCTGTGACAAAAAGTTGTAAACTGCAATGTGACTGCATGAAGAAGAGTCAGAAAGTCACAAGGCTGTATTGGGTACATCAGACAGAAACAGTCAGTTCACTTTTTTTTTTTGCAGCAATATTTACCCTGTGTGTAACTTAATACTAGTACTTAGGGCAACTTACTTGCTGATGAGAGGAATGGCAAAGGAAGTCTCTGGAAGGCGCTGTGAGATCAGGAGCAAGAAGACAGACTGGGCAAGCAGCACAGAAATGGCCAAGGTCATCTTTTCCCCACCTGCCGGAAATATGATGTTACATACAGACTGCTCTAAGGTTCTTAGCACATACCTAAGAACATGATGTAATTCATTCCTGCCAAGATGTTCATTCACTCCTGCCAAAACGCTTAAAGAAGCATTCCCCCCAAAAAATTATTGCCTAATCCCTTAGTAATATCTATGTAATATGTCTGTGTGGTGTTTAAGTGTTTACTTACCAATCGCCATCTTCTCTGGTTCCTACTCAACCACATGACTGCAGTTCAGCCCAGCAAACTGACAGAACATCTCATAAGAGGACAGGAAGTAATTTTCTCCATGTAAGTCTATGAGAGCCTTGATGTGAGTGTAATAGGCTAAGCTGAATTGTGTTTTAGAAAAGGATCAGAATGGCACTGGGAACCGGAGAAGACGACTGGTAAGTATTTAAATAAATGTACAGAACACTACAGAGATATTCGGAAGAGATTAGGAAATCATTTATTTTCTGGGAGTACTTCTTTGTACTTACTTCTAGTCTACCGTCTACTTTCCTGACAAAGCCCAACCGCTGTTTGCCACTTTTTTCCTGTTATTTCTGCTTTTTATAACTTAAAGGGCACTTACTGTCAGCTGGCAGGTAGAATACAAGGTTGGCCATCAAAGCAATCAGCACGCAAGGAGTCAAGATGTTTATAATGTAGAAGAGAGGTTTCCTTTTAATAATCAGGTAAAATGTGATGTCCTGGTACTTGGTACTTTCTGGAGAAACACTTCTATCAATGTTCTTTTTGGCTGGAATGTGGACAATCTCCCATTCTCCATTATCTGTTAAAGAGAATCACATTATCAAACCCTGTGCTAGATATTCTAGGACGATTTACCTGGTGTATTGAGACACATGTAAGGGCTTGTTCACGTGCTGTGTTTTTCCTGTGTTTTTTTTTCGGCAAATTTTTCAAGGTGATCTTTGAAAATAACTGTATTAAGAGAATTTCTTTCATTCCTGTAAAAAAAAAAAGTGATATATACAGTGGGAAAAAAAAAGTATTTAGTCAGCCACCAATTGTGCAAGTTCTCCCACTTAAAAACATGAGAGAGACCTGTAATTGACATCATAGGTAGACCTCAACTATGAGAGACACAATGAGAAAACAAATCCTGAAAATCACATTGTCTGATTTGGAAAGAATTTTTTTTCAAATTTTGGTGGAAAATAAGTATTTGGTCAATTACAAACAAACAAGATTTTTGGCTCTCACAGACCTGTAACTTCTTCTTTAAAACGCTCCTCTGTCCTCCACTCAACCTGTAGTACTGACACCTGTTTGAACTTGTTATCAGTATAAAAGACACCTGTCCGCAACCTCAAACAGTCACACTCCAAACTCCACTATGGTGAAGACCAAAGAGCTGTCGAAGGACACCAGAAACAAAATTGTAGCCCAACACCAGGCTGGGAATACTGAATCTGCAATAGGCAAGCAGCTTGGTGTGAAGAAATCAACTGTGGGAGAAATAATTAGAAAATGGAAGACATACAAGACTGATAATCTCCCTCAATCTGGGGCTCCACACAAGATCTCACCCCGTGGGGTCAAAATGATCTCAAGAACGGTGCGCAAAAATCCCAGAACCACACGGGGGGACCTAGTGAATGATCTGCAGAGAGCTGGGACCAACGTTACACAGGCTACCATAAGTAACACACTACGCCACCAGGGACTCAGATCCTGCAGTGCCAGACGTGTCCCCATGCATAAGCCATTACATGTCCGGGTCCATTTGAAGTTTGCTAGAGAGCATTTGGATGGTCCAGAAGATTATTGGGAGAATGTCATATGGTCAGATGAAACTAAAGTAGAACTGTTTGGTAGAAACATAACTCGTCGTGTTTGGAGGAGAAAGAATGCTGAGTTGCATCCAAAGAACACCATACCTACTGTGAAGCATGGGGTGGCAACAACATGCTTTGGGCTGTTTTTCTGCCAAGGGACCAGTACAACTCATCCGTGTACATGAAAGAATGAATGGGGCGATGTATCGTGAGATTTTGAGTGCAAACCTCCTTCCATCAGCAAGGGCATTGAAGATGAAACATGGCTGGGTCTTTCAGCATGACAATGATCCCAAGCACACTGCCAGGGCTACAAAGAAGTGGCTTTGTAAGAAGCATTTCAAGGTCCTGGAGTGTCCTAGCCAGTCTCAAGAACTAAACCCTATAGAAAACCTTTGGAGGGAGGTGAAAGTCCGTGTTGCCCAGCGACAGCCCCAAAACATCACTGTTCTAGAGGAGATCTGCATGGAGGAATGGGCCAACATACCAGCAATAGTGTGTGCCAACCTTGTGAAGACTTACAGAAAACGTTTGACCTGTGTCATTGCCAACAAAGGATATATAACAAAGTATTGAGATGAACTTTTATAATTGACCAAATACTTATTTTCCACCAAAATTTGAAAAAAAAATCTTTCCAAATCAGACAATGTGAGTTTCAGGATTTGTTTTCTCATTTTGTCTCATAGTTGAGGTCTACCTATAATGTAATTTACAGGCCTCTCTCATCTTTTTAAGTGGGAGAACTTGCACAATTGGTGGCTGACTAAATATTTTTTTTCCCCACTGTAAGTGGCTTCCAAACACCTGCTTTTCTCCATTCTGTTTGCCTGCCTTGAGCTGTATTGATATCAGAAAGTACACATTGGAGTACAGATGATGGCAGTGAAAGGTTCAGCTCCTGTGTTTCGCCAACTGTCGGGATAACCCAACTATAGGAGATTGTTCTTAAAGGCGAAAATGCTCAGCAGAGGACACAGGTGCTAACCCTTTCACCGCCATCATCTGTACTTGTCGGAAAATTTTTACTGGAGGTACAGAATTGCTGAATTAAAGTTGATTTATTGCTTGCTGCAAGTTGAATAGACCTTACAATTGTAAAACTTTGTCTGGCTATAACTGAGTAACACAAGGGTTATATAGCCATATTAAGTGGGAGTTCTCTCCTCCTCTATCAAAATGTCAACAGTTTTACCTCTCTCTTATTAGGGGCTACCTTCTGCTCAAAAAATGTATTATTACTGGTTATACGCCAGAATTAGAAAGAGTATGATACTATTCTGTCAGAGTTGAATAAAACTAAGACGGAACTGTGTTCCCGTTTAGCAGGAGTGCAATGGCAAGTCTGTCTTAAAAAACTTGAAAGCAAACTGATACCTCTGCAGTCTGAAATTAAACAGCGCAAAAAGGACAAGCTTGTACGGGACAAAGCAGATTTTGAGACTGGGCAGATATTTAACTGGATGAAAAATTCCCAGGTACAATCCCAAAAAACACGTCCACGTAAAAATCAAAGCCAGAAAAATAGAAATAAAAAAAGCATACCACGTAATTACTGGACATCTGATACTGACTCTAGTGCCTCGGATGATGCTTTCCAGCAGGAACTTGAGGCAGGATTAACAACTACAAGGAGGCCACCTTTGGGAAACGAACAAGGAGGGGGGGAAGAAAACATAGGTCGAGGAGGAACAAAACGAAAACAGGTGTCCTGGCGGAGATAACTGAAGGAACAGATCAATCTTTAAATATTATTAATTTAACACAGCATATGCTTGATAAAGATATGGTATCTCTGTTGAAAAAAGGTCTCAAGTATTGTATACCCGATAAATTTGATATTGTGGACTTTAAGGTGGACTTATTTAAGGCTACACGTAAAATGCATCTATTTAAATCCTTTTTGAAGAATAAATCAGTAGTGCACCAAGAATTAGAGGGATAGATCCCCTGTTCGACGGGTGCTGGAGGTTTCATGACGGATGAGACAACCAGACACCTGTTGGGCAGTGATGTATCCCTACTGTTGAGTTTGAATGATGATGACACAATTGGGGCGCACTCCACACAGACTAGTAGGGAGGCTTTTCAGGGGGGTGTTACATCAACCTTTATGCCCCCCATAACTCCTGGTAATAACATCGATTTATTTCAGGAAGCTGTGATCAGGGATGTAGAGGCTTTAATATATCCTGAATTACCCAAGAATTTAGAAAAAGGAGAGTGGGAGGCCTTAAAAGAGATTCAGAAATGGGAGGACACTGTAATACGAGAGGCAGACAAGGGGGGGAATATTGTGCTTATGACTAAGGAATATTACATACACGAAGCACACCGCCAGCTGTCAGATACAAGTACGTATAAACCCCTCAAATTCAATCCCTTAACAAAATTTCAATTGAGATTGAAATCTCTATTGGAGAAGTATGTTGCAAAAGGAATTCTTACGGATAAAAAAAGCGAACAAATTGTATCCGGATTTTCCACAGACCGCTATTTGGTATTTTATACCGAAGGTCCACAAATCCACAACGCAGCCGCCGGGTCGCCCCATCATTGCGGGCATTGGCTCGCTTACTTAACCGTTGTCCAGATATATTGACTGGCTTCTCCAGCCTCTGCTAAGGGAGATTCCATCGTATATTAAGGACACGGGAGATTTTTTAAAGTCCTTAAAGGATTTTGAATGGCAGGAGGATTTTGCCTTGGCCTCAATAGATGTGTAGACCCTCTACACGAGGATCCCACATCATCAAAATATTGGGGCTGTTCGCAACATCCTCTCCCATACAAGCAGGAGTGAAAATTTTATATCGTTTGTGTGGGAATCTATAGGATTTATTTTGAGTCACAACTCATTCAAATTTATGGACCAGTGGTACGTTCAGTGCACTGGGACAGCGATGGGGACCCCGGCGGCTTGCGTTCTGGCTAATTTGTTCCTGGCTTCCTTTGAAGAAAAATTAATCTTCTCCAGTAGTAACTGTTTCTCCCAATTCCTTAAATTCTATGTCCGATTTGTGGACGACATTTTCATTGTCTGGTCAGGCAATAGGAGTGATTTTGACTCCTTTGTCAAGTATTTGAATGATGACAATGACATGAACATGTCGTTCACCTCAGTGTTTGGAAACACGGAATTGATTTTGGATGTAAAACTTAAAATTGTGGATGGCAATCTATCCACAGAATCTTTTTCAAAACCCACATCCTGTAATGCACTGCTTCACTATCAGAGTGTGCATCCTTTACACACGAAGCAATCTTTACCCTACAGTCAATTTTTACGCTTGAGAAAAATTAATAACAATACTGCCTCCTTTGTAAAAGAAGCACGAAATCTGAAAATGAAGTTCAAACAAAGAGGATATCCAGATGATATCATAGATAATGCCTATCAAAGGGTATGCCAATTTCCTCTGACCTCGTTATTAAATCCCCCCAAAAATGAGGACAATACAGATAAGTTTAAGAGATTCATTTTCAATTTCAAGTTTGGTCCTATGGATAAAAAAATTAGATCAGCAATTCGGAAAAACTGGCATCTTGTCTCTGTGTAATGCAGGTGCCGGGATGCAACGCACAGAGACACAAGGCGAGAACAGTAAGAGTTGAATATAAACAGTTTATATATGTATATAACAGGTACGCTGAACAAGGGATTGTAACAAGGGTAATAAACAGTAATTTTAAGTATTAGCAAAATGCGAAGTCTCTCAAGGTAATGTGGTGTCCCAGATCATGGGAGACACCACGTGAGTTCCTTAACTGTGCATATGGCCCTAGCGGGGGTCACCGGTTATTCCCGCTAGGCCGTGAGTCTTTTCCGGATAAATTCAATTAGATCACGTTGAACTTCTTTAGCCCCAACCGTTCCCCTCCCAACCTGAGTACCTAAACCCAATTGTCCCCGGTACCGTGGGTGAACAGTAGAAGTGACGGCCCTGTTCACGTAAGCAGCTCCTCTGCTCTCGCTGGCGTGACTCTCCTGGGGCAGCCGTCTCTCAACTCCTCTCTGCTTGGCTGTTGGAGGCAATCTCTCGAGCCTTGTGTAGGGGGGTCCAGACCTCGTTTGTCGGCGGGCGACGTCGGGTTCCGCGAACTCACTCAGTACCGCAAGCAGGTTCCAAGTCTCCTCAGCAGGCACAGCACTCGGGTCACATCTGTGAGGGATCCAGAGCTCTATTACCGGTGCCCGGCTGTGGCACCTCACAGGCCTCTGGCTTAGGCCTGTCACGCGGGGCTTCTCAGCACGCAGGGAACACGTCTGCTCCTTTCTGCTGCTTGGCGCCAAAGACCCCTCAGGTTTGGCGCGCTGGCCTCTTATCTCCCGGAACTCCTTCCTGGAAGTCACCTGATCGGGTCCAGCGTCTAAATCTGCTCTCCCTTCAATTTCACTTGCATATCTTGGTTCCGCTTGACTGTGTCTGGCCAGCAGATGGCAGCCTCTCTCCATCGTTGAAACATCATGTAGGAGTTCCCTTACAAGTTCTCTCGCCTTTGCTACATTCCTCCCTCCTTTTTGCTCGCCAGTCCTCGGGCGAGTGGACTTTCCAGGCAGTGCAAGTTCAGACAGGAGTTGGGCACAATCCTGCGTTTTCTGTTGGATTTGAGACTAGATAAACTCTTCTTGAGCATACCAGTTAGGAGGAATGCCGGCATTAGCCCACTCAGTTCTGCGGGGCTCCTCTTGCGGAGGTGACTCCGGGAGATCCGATGAATCAACTACTGGGGATTGCAAGTCATTTCTCGACTCATTCTGGGTTCCACTCAGGGTTGGCATCAATGGTTCTGATGGGCCCAACTGCATTGTGGCCCATCCTTCTTCATCCCCCAAGGTTCCTGCATGTGGCACTTCAGCCAATACGTTGTAAGGCCCAACTTCGTTACAGACTTCTGCTTCAGAGGAGCAAGGTCGCAGCATATTGTGGTGCAGCACCCTGGGTGTCGCGGCGTCATCCCCTTCGGGCCTAACCTCGTAGACGGGATTGTCTGGGTGAATCTTCTTCACCACTCGATATGGTATCGCCTCCCAACGATGGTCCAGTTTCCTCCCAAATCATTTGGCCCTTACCAGTACTTGGTCTCCTGGCTGAAGTGATCCGCCTGCGGTCGGGGGCCGATCTGCATGCTCCACTTCCTGAAACTTCTGAGCAACCATTCTTCTCACTGTATGGAGCCGACGCTGGTGTTCTCGAATCCAGGTACTTGGGCTACTGCCGGGGCCGGAGTCTTCTGAGTCTAGCTCCAGTTCAGTAATTTCTCGCCCACTTCTTCCAAACAGCAACATGTAAGGGGTGTAGCCGGTAGTCGCATGAACTCGATTATTATACACCCACACCAGCTCGGACACAAATTCGGGCCACATCATCTTTTTGTCCGCTTCCAGCGTTCGCAACATTTGCAACAGGGTTCGGTTGAAGCGCTCGCATGCGCCATTCCCTTGAGGGTGGTAGGGCGTTGTTCGGGATCGGTCGATCCCATAGATGCGGTATAGCTCATCCATCACTCATCCTTGGAAGCAGGCCCCCTGGTCAGAATGTATTCGCTTTGGGCACCCATAAATCCAGATGAAATCCTGACAGATGGCCTTAGCTGTGGCTTCTGCTGTCTGGTCTTTAGTAGGCGTCACTACTGCGAACTTGGTAAACTGATCAGTCATGACTAAACAGTGTCCATAACCATTGTATGAAGTTCCTATCATCAGGTAGTCAATCATCAAGACTTCCAAGGGGGCAGAAGTTCGGATGGTCTGAATAGGAGTTCTTTGTTCCGGGGGCTTGTTCAACTCACACTGACGACATGTTCGGCAGACCCCCTCGACTTCTTGCCGCAGTTGAGGCCAATACACCAGCCGTTGCAACCACCGAAAGGTCTTTTCTACACCGAAGTGAGCACCTCTTCTATGAGCTTCTTTGGCTAACTGAGTGACTAGCGCTCCTGGAACTACCACCTGCCAGGTAACATCAAACTCTCGAGGCAGCTGGATTCTTCGGCATAGCAAGCCGTCCTTCAGGAAGAGCCTCTCCCACTGGCCTAGGATTTGTAGGGTAGTTGGAAGTGAAGCGGCTCTGGCTTCCTGGTCGGGTCTTTGCCTAAGGGCGACCCATTCTCTCAGCTTTGCTAACTCTGGGTTAGATTGCTGCAGATGTATCCATTCGTCTCTTGAATGGCCCAGAATTTGAGTGGGCCTCGGCTCCTCTCTGGTCTCCTGGGCGTCGACCTCAGCAGCGGCGAACTGGCTGAAATCCGGGATCTCGTCGCCTTCGAGCTCCTCATCTCTGTCCCTCTTCGGCTCCACCTGAGTGACCCGGGACAGGGCATCTGCATGAGTGTTCAGGGCCTTGGACCGATAGGCAATTTTATACTGGTATTTGGACATCCTTGCGACCCACCGCTGTTCTAACGCGCCCAGTTTGGCGTTCTCCAAGTGGGCCAAAGGGTTGTTATCTGTCCACACTTGCACTTCTGACCCTGACAAGTACTCAGCAAATTTCTCGGTCATGGCTCACACCAGTGCCAGTAGCTCCAGCTTAAACGAACTGTAGTTGTCCGGATTCTTCTCCGTATCTCGGAGTGACCTGCTGGCATACGCGATCACTCGCTCTTTTCCTCCTTGTACTTGAGCCAGCACTGCTCCCAGTCCATGCAAGCTTCCATCAGTGTACAACATAAAAGGCTGCGAAAAGTCAGCGTAGGCCAGAATTGGGGCATCCGTTAGCGCCATTTTCAATGCTCGGAATGCCTCTTCTTGTCGTGGGCCCCACTGAATGGGCTGCCGCTTGGCTCCCCCAGCCATTCCTCTCAGCAATTCATTGAGCGGGATCGCAATCTTAGCGAAGTCTTTAATGAATCTGCAGTAGTATCCAGCAAGCCCCAGGAACGCCCTCAGTTCCCTTAGATAGGCGGGCGTGGGCCACTTCTGCACGGCAGCTACTTTCTCCGCAGTGGGGTGCACTCCTGCACTGGACACAGTGTGCCCCAGATATTCAATTTCTTGTTTGAAGAGACGACACTTACGAGGCTTAATTTTCAGGCCGTGCCTTTGAAGCCGTTCTAACACTTGTTCCAATCGGCGGAGATGATCTTCAAACGTAGCGGAATAGATAATTATATCGTCCAGATATATTAAAGTAACTTCAAAGTTGAGGTCCCCCAAGCATCTCTCCATCAGCCGTTGGAAGGTTCCTGGCGCATTTGTTAGCCCGAACGGCATCCGATTGAACTCAAACAGGCCCATAGGGAGAACGAAAGCTGTCTTCGGACGATCCTTCTCAGCTACTGGGACCTGCCAATAGCCACTGGCCAGGTCGAGGGAAGAGAAGAATTTGGCGCTCCCTAGTGCAGATAGAGACTCTTCAACTCGGGGGAGTGGATAGGAGTCCCGTACTGTACAGGCATTCAGCTTTCGATAGTCTACGCAGAATCTCAGGGTACCATCTTTCTTCCGGACCAGCACGATCGGAGCCGCCCAAGGACTCTGACTTTCACGGATCACACCGTTCCGCAACATGTGGGCCAACAGCTCTTTTACCTCCTGGTACATTTGAGGCGAGATCTGCCGATATCTCTCTCTGATGGGAGCAGTATTTCCGGTGGGTATTTCGTGCTGAATGTCCCAAGTGCACGCAAAGTCATCTTCATGCTGTGCAAACACTCCCTGATATCGCTGTAGAAGTTGTTCGATCTGCCTTACTTGTCCAGCAGAAAACTCAGTCAGATTAGCCTCCATTTCCTCCAAGAGGTGGCGCCCAGCCAACGGTTCTCTTCCATTCTCTTGGCTATTGAGGGACACCTCCAGGGTCCATGGCTTTCCTTCCACAGGTGCCAGCCCTATAGCGTCAGCTCTAGTAAGGGCTTCTGGCATTATACACACTCGCGCCACCTCTTGTCGGGGCAACAACTGTAAACTTGTGCCACTTAAATTGATGCAACGCACGGGTACTCGACCGTGCCGCACGGTGGCCAGGGTCTGAGCAACCAGGAGTCCAGAGGGCGCTTCCTCTCCCTCCATTGGTTCAATTTGAATGTCCACGCCCTCTAAGGACACATGTGCCAGCACCGGTAGAGTGAGTACAGTCTGTCCCACTGGCAGTGTCATTGTGGCTTCGGGTGGTATCGATACCTTACCAAGGTACTGAGAGGTAGCGGGCAATTTTTGAATCTGACTGACCTGCACGAGATGCTGGAATACTCTCTTGTTAGCTGGGTCTCGAGTGGCATGGGTCCAGTTGTTTTTGTTACAGCCCTCAGCCAGGAACTGTCCGACCTCTTTCAGCACATTCATGCACAGGGTTACAATGGGCCCATCGCCTCTGGGCCCTGTGGTCAGTACGATCCCTTTCCGACCGAGGTCCTTTCCACATGCCCGAACGGACATCCATACTACTCCCGCTACTGGGATAGGTAGTTGATTGGCCGCCACCAATTTGACAGTGGGTTCCCGGCAGGAACGAGCGACTTCAGGAAAGTGACTTTGGAAATACGTCTCAGGCATAGTGGTCACTTGAGGCCCGGTGTCCATTAAACAGCGGATCCGCTGCCCATTGAATTCAGCCCAGATAATGGGCCTCTCGGAGTCAATGTCTTCAGAGCTCCCTCTTCCACTCTCTGAAGCTCGAGACCCAACGGTATGCTCCACAACCGTGGGGCATTTTAGTTTAACGGCTGTCCCCTCCTCCTCCTTTCTCGGTTGGGACAGTCTTTGGAGATATGCCCCCTACCTCCGCAGGTCCAGCACTCTGGTCCTCGTTCTACCGATAGGTAGGGTACATGCCGTGCTGGGGCCGGGTAGGAACGTCTTTCTCGCTCTGGTCTCCGTCCGCGTTGGGCAGTACGGTCCGTCGGCAAGGTGTCCGTAGGGGTCTTTCTAATAGCATTCAACTCTCCCCGAATGTCTCGAATTTCTAAACGTATTTCCCGTACCCAATCAGGCTCTTTGTTGGTGAATCCATGGGCAATTGCCTCATGACTTCTAACTGTGGCTTTGAGAACAGGAACTTCTCTCTCCAGGACTCTAGCTTCAGCCCCTACCTCCAGGAATCCCAGATCAGGGCTCAATCGCAGCCGCTCCTTCAGGATCTGCCTCAGGGAAGGGTCTTTCAAGCCAGCAATCAGTTGGTCACGCAACACCTCATCCAATAGTCCCAGTCCTCGGTTCCCATCTCGAGCTTTCTTAGTGATATGGGCCGTCACTTCCTGTAATGCATTAACATACTGATTTACTGTCTCATTTTCCCCTTGGACCCGCTGAAACAACCGTAAGCGCAAGTGTCCCAAATCTGTAGTGTCACCATGCATGTCCTCTAGAATTTTTATCACTTTGTCCACGGTGTCACGGTCCCCAGGTGGGCGGTACATCACAGTTTGCCGGGCCTCTCCATCAAGGGTTAGGAGGGCCAGCTCCGCCTTGGCTAGGGGATCGAGGGGATACATACATAGCATACTTCTCAGTCTTTCTACCCAGTCCCACAGTGACATGCCATCCCCCGTAAACTTGGGTAGATGGCTGAGCATAGCCCCCAAAGGTATATGGCTCCGGCCGGACCCAGTCACAGGCTGCTCCGCCATCTCTGCGTCTGAATGTTGCATCCTGCCGACTACGCCAAATGTAATGCAGGTGCCGGGATGCAACGCACAGAGACACAAGGCGAGAACAGTAAGAGTTGAATATAAACAGTTTATATATATATATAACAGGTACGCTGAACAAGGGATTGCAACAAGGGTAATAAACAGTAATTTGAAGTATTAGCAAAATGCGAAGTCTCTCAAGGTAATGTGGTGCCCCAGATCATGGGAGACACCACGTGAGGTCCTTAACTGTGCATATGGCCCTAGCGGGGGTCACCGGTTATTCCCGCTAGGCCATGAATCTTTTCCGGATAAATTCAATTAGATCACATTGAGCTTCTTTAGCCCCAACCGTTCCCCTCCCAACCTGAGCACCTAAACCCAATTGACCCCAGTACCGTGGGTGAACAGTAGAAGTGACGGCCCTGTTCACGTATGCAGCGCCTCTGCTCTCGCTGGCGTGACTCTCCTGGGGCAACCGTCTCTCAACTCCTCTCTGCTTGGCTGTTGGAGGCAATCTCTCGAGCCTTGTGTAGGGGGGTCCAGACCTCGTTTGTCGGCGGGCGACGTCGGGTTCCGCGAACTCACTCAGTACCGCAAGCAGGTTCCGAGTCTCCTCAGCAGGCACAGCACTCGGGTCACATCTGTGAGGGATCCAGAGCTCTTCTACTGGTGCCTGGCTGTGCACCTCACAGGCCTCTGGCTTAGGCCTGTCACGCGGGGCTTCTCAGCACGCAGGGAACACGTCTGCTCCTTTCTGCTGCTTGGCGCCAAAGACCCCTCAGGTTTTGCGCGCTGGCCTCTTATCTCCCGGAACTCCTTCCTGGAAGTCACCTGATCGGGTCCAGCGTCTAAATCTGCTCTCCCTTCAACTTCCCTTGCATATCTTGGTCCCGCTTGACTGTGTCTGGCCAGCAGATGGCAGCCTCTCTCCATCTTTGAAACATCATGTAGGAGTTCCCTTACAAGTTCTCTCACCTTTGCTACAACTGCAGACAGGGATTTACAGGTGGGAGTGGGAAATCCATTGATTACTTACCGCCGGGGACTAAATTTGAAAGACAAGCTTGTAAAGAATCGCATAGAGGGTAATTCGGCGAGGAATTGGTTAAATAAATCAGTAATCACGGGCAATCATAAATGTGGTACGTGTTTTGCAGTATTCATGAGAAAGCCCGGCAAATAGAACTTGGAGGGGTACACCATGTGATGAGGGATCTGATTACATGTAGAACCAAATTCACGGTTTATGCAATTTTTTGCCCATGTAGAAGGTTCTACATAGGCAAAACAATTAGACCCCTGTTCACACGTTTCAGAGAGCATTTCAATTCAATCCTTTCAGGGAAGGGCTCTAAAAGGTTAATAGAGCATATTCGCACTGAGCACAGGGCTAATCCTGAAGTCATGCGCTTCATAGGATTAGAAAAAGTGGAATTGCCACGCAAGGGAGGAAACCACAATAGGATCCTCTTACAGAGGGAGGCAAAATGGATTCTCCGAACTAATGCCCAGGGACCTCTCGGCTTAAACGACAAGCTAGACATGGCAGTATTTTTATGATGGTTCCATGAATATTTTGTATAAATTTTATTTTTTTATTTTTTTAAAACAATAGTTTTTAATTTTGTATTTGTTGTTGTAACATTTTGTATGGCTGTTTGGTCTAGGGGGTGGGGTCAGGAGTATTTTAACCCCTGCACACCCCCATGACCATAGGCCTGGACTCGTAGAAGCGTGATAGACACGCGAAACAGCCGTCGTCCGCAAAAGGCGCCGCTTCCCTGCATTTTTAATGGAAATGGAATAAAAGAAGATTTTATTACATCGGTGTGCCACCTTGCTTTTTTCATGTATGAATTGCTACCTTTTGTTACCTCAGTCATTTTATCTCAGATAGCACATCAAAGCAAGTTAACTCTTAAAGTCATACTTAGCATAAAATTATTCTTACAGTGCTCCAAATGAATATGTTCTGATATCAATACAGCTAAAGGTAGGGAAATAGACTGGGAGAATATCAGGGATTTTGGAAGCCATTTACATCCATTTTTTTACAGGAATAAAGACTATTTCCATAGCACTGTCACTTGATGGAGATAAAGAAGGATCTATCTGGTGTAAGGCCGTGTTGAATATCAATATACATCACATACATATTTTGAAGAACTAAGTGACAAAGTACCTGTGAAAGCCTCTCGATCAATGACTATCCATTCCACTGGGTAGTTTCTCTCAGTTTCAGCATCTATTTCCTCTTTTAGCCGTAGGTTTATCTCCTTAGCATTATAAGTCAAGGAACTGCAACCATATTCACACATCATTATGTTTTTAAAAGTCATTGTATATGAGCAGAATAGTGAAAATATGAGAGCAAAGCCAGACGACAGCAGTTTCGCGAGAGTATGGTATTTCCTACAAGCTTAGCACTCTTACTGCTACAAACATGTCATTCTAATTTGATCATTAGACGGTTAAGCAATAGATGGTCTTTACTAAAATCACCATAGCGCTTGTGACAGGTTTTCTTTGAATCAGCATCAAGAGAATACATAGAAGAGAGGGACCACATGGCAAATATCAAAATGGGCCCCATTATTGCCCAAGGCTTTGCCACACAAGGCCGAGGAGCCCAGTATAAAGGAGCTAAAGGCAGAGATATCACTATAATATGTATAACCTTGATTATTCAGCATTGGTTCAGGTATTTTGGGTGATATTCCCAACAGAAACAGTACAAGAATTAGACATCTGACAGCACCATCATATAGCTAACTACTATAGTTACCTAAATTTAAGAGAACAGTTCTGCCAGTCAAATGGGAAGAAGTTGACATTTATGGAGCAAGGAGTCTGAAATATGGCAGGAGGTAGCCAGTATATGTATCCAACTTCTGATATAAGCACATTGCAATAATAGGCCACCTCAAAGTTTCCATTATTGCTAAAAACAAGGGAATATAAAAATGAGATGTGATATTGAATATAACAGCACAGAAATTATGTATTGACAAGTGTTGAATTTATATAAGCTTTGACTTATGGACTGCTCATGTCTAGTAAGCAAAGTTTCCTTCACCCCTTAGTTTACCACCAGTGGCGGACACTGACCAAAGAGAGCCCCACGCAAGAACAACATATGGGCCCTTTGTAGTCCAATAGCTCATCATAATGGAGAATTCTACCTGTTTTAAAGGTGGAAATGAGCCTCCATACCTCTTAAGACCCTGTGTGGCTGCACCAAGGATATGTCCACCCTTGTTTACCTTTACCTTACCATAAGTACCAACTTAGGAAACTCATTGCTTTGTGTTGTTTTGTTGATGACCATTCTTACTTGTTTTCTAAGATTAGTTTTGGCTGCCAGACCATGTCCGGAGTAACTCGGAGGATGTCAATGCCATAGAACTCTGTCTTATTCCAGGACAATCGCTTGTCATACCATCCCTGTAAAGAGAACAGACAAATCATGATATTAGAACATTACGTCTACATAAGTCACTGTTCGGTATTACTCTGGCTCATATTGCTGTTTAGATTTAGCCATTCTAGAATACCACACAATGTATAGAAAATGGCCTTTGATTCCATCCAAGATAATATTTCATCCATCCGGTACAAAATAGGCTGCTGACTGGTGTACTGATGTACATCAGGAAAAGTACATCTGGTACTGTAGTGAGGTGTCTATAAACCCACTTTCACCCACTTACCACCAATGCATTTAACTCATACTAATCAGTGCACACCATGTGATACTCAACAGCATAGTGCAAATGAATTTCATAGGCAAAAATGGGTCTTTTGTCCCTTTTTCTGAAGAACCCATTAAAAAAGTCAAATATTTGGTAGGGGTCTGAATTGGTAAAGAGTACAGTATATTCTTTCTTCCCTACCATAGTGGCCCACAGAATCAAATATGGGTTATGGGATCACTGGATATGAGATGAGGAAGATAGTCCTTGGGAGAAAAACCTGACCTTTTTTTGTGCGAGGCCCAAATATTTCATACAAGAGATCTGTACTATAAACTTACTGTCTAATGCTGGGAATCCCGAAGACACCTTTAAATGATGGCCTTTTTTACTATGGACATTTTTGAGAGTTATAAATTTATATGATCTTATTAGGGGTGTTTTGATTGGAAGGTGGGGGAAATTAGTAAAATGTTTCTGAAATGTGGGAATCCGTAAAAAGTTATCAGAAAATAAAAAAGTATGAAATACTTATCTTAATAACTAACTTACGTGCTCGACCCAGACATTTGTAGTAAGCGTTTCATCAACTTCTTTCTTTAAAAAAAATATACATATAGCTTGTTATTATAGAAATGTAGAAAGTTTTGAATATAAAATAAAAATTAAAGATATTGTTCCCTATTTTTCAATGGCCCTGCACTGAACAACTATTAACAGGGCTCTTTTTATGACTTTAGCCAGAGGCAGAACTTGACGTTCAAGTGGAATAATGGAAGATTTACAACCAGACACCTTAAATATGCTATATTTGTAATATTCAGGTCTTGCAGTAAAGAGTTCATTGGGCCCCTCAGGCACAGGGGTCTGGGTGTAACTGCTATTATTGAAGCTATAATTAAACCTTTTATTGAAACTGCTGGTTTACAGGGGTTGTCCAGTACTTAGACATTGAAAACTTACACTTATGAAAGGTCATCAATATCAGATCAGTGGTAGTGATGAGCAAACGTGCTCGCCCCTGCTCGGTACTCGCCCGAGCATCACTGTGCGCCGAGTATTTCCGGTTTGCTCGGGTGGGACCTCGGGTCCCCTCCCTGCATGTTTGGCGCTCTTTAGAGAGCTAATGAACATGCAGGGATTGCCAGCCAGTCACTGTAATGCCGTAGCCATGTTGGTTGTGGGCATTACAGTGATTGGCTGCCCGCACAGCTTCATCAGGTGTATATAAAACCGGGCGCCGCCATGGTTGTCACAGTCTACCCTGGAATCAGGCAGAGTAGGGAGAGCTGCTGCGTCAGGGAAAGATTTGCTTCTTCATAATTAGTATAGGTATTCCACAACATATACAACCCCTGGCAAAAATGATGGAATCACCAGGCTCGGAGGATGTTCATTCAGTTGTTTAATGTTGTTGAAAAAAAGCAGATCACAGACATGGCACAAAATTTAAGTCATTTCAAATGGCAACTTTATGGCTTTAAGAAACACTAAAAGAAATCAAGATAAAAAATGTGGTACTCAGTAAGGGTAATTTTTTTCTGACCAAGCAGAGGGAAAAAATGATGGAATCACTCAATTCTGAGGAAAAAATTATGGAATCATGAAAAACAAACACACAAAAAAACACTCCAATACATCACTAGTATTTTGTTGCACCACCTCTGGCTTTAATAACAGCTTGCAGTCTCTGAGGCATGGACTTAATTATTGACAAACAGTACTCTTCATCAATCTGGCTCCAACTTTCTCTGATTGCTGTTGCCAGATTCGCGATTCATCACTGAATATGACTTTCATCCAGTCATCCACAGTCCACGATTGCTTTTCCTTACCCCATTGTAACCTTGTTTTTTTCTGTTTAGGTGTTAATGATGGCTTTTGTTTAGCTTTTCTGTATGAAAATCCCATTTCCTTTAGGCGGCTTCTTACAGTTCGGTCACAGACATTGACTCCAGTTTCCTCCCATTCGTTCCTCATTTGTTTTGTTGTGCATTTCCTGTTTTGGAGGCATAATGCTTTAAGTTTCCGGTCATGACGCTTTGATGTCTTCCTTGGTCTACCAGTATGTTTGCCTTTAACAACCTTCCCATGTTGTTTGTATTTGGTCCAAATTTTAGGCACAGCTGACTGTGAACAACCAACATCTTTTGCAACATTGTGTGATGATTTTTTTCACTTATAGAGGAAACAAGGATGGAGCACTAGATCAAAAGTAATTAATATATCAAAAAAGTTTATTATATCAAAATAATTTAAAATATGTTATAGTATAAATATAGTCATTTACATAGATGCAGGACATAAACTTAGTACAGAAGGTTTTGAGAGACCTATGAGCTGGACTATTAGATTGTTTTTTTCCCTTTACTCCCCTCTTCCCCTTTTAAGTCCAAGGTAAGGGATCATACATAATGTAGGGGAGGTATAGAGGGCTTCCCTGTGATTTATATAAAAAGTATATTATGGTCAAAGGAGACCCTATAGGTATAGTTAGGGAGATATCATTGGAAAGGTATGCTACCTGTAGACATTTGAGTGTAGTCCTTAGATTGCTCACTTGTTACCTCGACGCGCGTTTCACCGCTGCTTGCAGTTTCGTCAGGAAACCTCCTGACGAAAGCTAACAGTCCTTCTGAGGACAAATCCAGCCGTATATATTCAGTGGTGATAGCAGGAGTTAGGAAGGGAGGCAGTGTATGTGGCAGACTGCAGTGCATGATACAACACAAGAGGGTCCATAGAACGTCCTGTTAGTATAGGTATTCCACAACATATATATATATATATATATATATATCCCCATCTGAAGTAACAGTCCTTCTGAGGACTAATCCAGCTGCATATATTCAGTGGTGATAGCAGGAATTAGGCAGGCAGGCAGTGTATGTGGCAGACTGCAGTGCATATAGTGCAAGAGGGTCCATTGAACGTTCCTGCTGCTGCTGTTCTTACAGATATTTGTAGACATAGCCCCAAATATCAGGGGCCAGGGAAAAAAAAATTCTGATCTTAATCCTGGTTATTTGCTTAAAAACCAATCCAGAGTACACTATTTTTCTGCTCCATTTGTTTGTTCTCACTGCAGAATACAGCCAGATCTGTTCCATATTTCAGCGATAAAAATCCAGAAATTTAAACTAAACGTGGAAAATATTGGCCTCCTTTTCCATTCTGTTGCAGTGTGTCAGTCAAGCTATTCACACTAGGTGTCTGTGAATAATAGTATTAGTAAACTACAGGCCTGCTATTTAAAACCGTGGTTCTCTGTCAGACATAACCAGGGGTGTTATTCGGCCGGTTCTTCCCGGTTCTATGGAACTGCTTGTTAGAAGAGCAGCCGGTTCCCCCGAACTGGGGAGATCCAGAGCCACAATCAGGATTGGGGGATGAGGAGGCCATGTATACCAGGATTGGGGGATGAGGAGGCCATACATATCAGGATTAGGGGATGAGGAGCCCATACAGACCCGGATTGGTGGATAAGGGGGCCATGCATTCCAGGATTGGGGATGAGGGGGCCATGCATACCAGGATTGGGGGATGAAGAGGCCATGCATACCAGGATTGGGGGATGAGGAGGCCATGCATACCAGGATTGGGGGATAAGGGGGCCATGCATACCAGGATTGGGGGATGAGGGGACCCACATATACCAGGATTGGGGGATGAGGAGGCCATGCATACCAGGATTGGGGATGAGGGGGCCCACATATACCAGGATTGGGGGATGAGGAGGCCATGCATACCAGGATTGGGGGATGAGGATGCCATGCATACCAGGATTGGGGGATGAGGAGGCTATGCATACCAGGATTGGGGGATGAGGAGGCCATGCATACCAGGATTGGGGCATGAGGAGGCCATACATACCAGGATTGGGGGATGAGGAGGCCATGCATACCAGGATTGGGGGATGAGGAGGCCATACATACCAGGATTGGGGGATGAGGAGGTCATACATACTAGGATTGGGGGATGAGGAGGCCATACATACCAGGATTAAGGGGATGAGGGGGGCCATACATACCAGGATTGGGGGATGAGGAGGCCATGCATACCAGGATTGGGGCATGAGGAGGCCATACATACCAGGATTGGGGGATGAGGAGGCCATGCATACCAGTATTGGGGGATGAAAAGGCCATACATACCAGGATTGGGGGATGAGGAGGCCAAACATATCAGGATTGGGGGATGAGGAGGCCATGCATACCAGGATTGAGGGATGAGGAGGCCTACACATACCAGGATTGGGGGATGAGGAGGCCATGCATACCAGGATTGGGGGATGAGGAGGCCATGCATACCAGGATTGGGGCATGAGGAGGCCATGCATACCAGGATTGGGGCATGAGGAGGCCATACATATCAGGAATGGGGGATGAGGAGGCCATGCATACCAGGATTGGGGGATGAGGAGGCCATACATACCAGGATTGGGGCATGAGGAGGCCATACATACCAGGATTGGGGGATGAGGAGTCCATGCATACCAGGATTGGAGGATGAGGAGGCCATACATACCAGGATTGGGGGATGAGGAGGCCATGCATACCAGGATTGGGGGATGAGGAGGCCATGCATACCAGGATTGGGGCATGAGGAGGCCATACATACCAGGATTGGGGGATGAGGAGGCCATACATACCAGGATTAAGGGGATGAGGGGGGCCATACATACCAGGATTGGGGGATGAGGAGGCCATACATACCAGGAGGGGGTATGAGGGGGGCCATACATACCAGGATTGGGGGGATGAGGGGGCAGTGCATAACAGGATTGGGGGTATGAGGGGGGCCATACATTCCAGGATTGGCGGGATGAGGGGGCCATGCATAACAGGATTGGGGGAATGAGGGGGGCATGCATACCAGGATTGGGGGATGAGGAGATAATGCATACCAGGATTGGGAGATGAGGAGACCATGCATACCAGCATTGGGGATGAGGGGAGCCATGCATACCAGGATTGGGGGAAGAGGGGTGCCATACGTACCAGGCAATGGGGATGCGGGGTGCCATTCATACCAGGATGGGGAAATTTACCAGTAGCTGCTGAATTTTCCACCCTAGGCTTATACTTAAGTCAATATGTTTTCCCAGTTTTGGTAAAGTTAGTTACCTCGGCTTAATGTTGACTGTGCCCCTACTTGTATATGTTTGAGGAAAAGGTGTGTGTAAATGGGTATAAGTGGGCTTAAAAGGGGTGTGGCTTTTTAAAAAAAAATGGTGTGGTTTTCCTACACACAAACACAGAAAATTTTGTTAAAAATTTGAATCCTACCCCTGGACATAACACCTATAAGAGTGTTCCAAAATCAGACATTTCTTCCATTTTCATACCGTTGCAGTGTGTCGGTCAAGCTATTCATTCTAGGTGTCTGTGAAGGAGAGTATTAGCAAATTACAGGCCTGCTATTTAAAACCGTGGTTCTCTGTCAGACATAACACCTATAAGAGTGCTCCAAAATTAGACATTTCTTCCATTTTCATTTCGTTGCAGTGTGTCAGTCAAGCTATTCATACTAGGTGTCTGTGAAGGATAGTATTAGCAAAGTACAGGCTTGCTAATTAAAATTGTGGTTCTCTGTCAGACGTATCACATATAACTGCGTTCCAAAATCAGCCATTTCTTGTGAATGTGGAAAATATTGTCTTCCATTAAAAATGGGCAAGGTGGGTGGCAAGGGACGGGGAAGTGGACGTGATGGTGGTCGTGCATACAGAGGCCAAGGCTGAGTACATAGCCGTGGGCAAGCTGAAATTGTGCCAAAACAAACACCCACATCTTGTTGCTCGACCTTCCTGTCCCAATTAATAAGGGATAGAAGACACCACTATTGAACACAGAGCAGTGTAAAAAGGTTATTGGTTGGATAGAAGATAATGCTTTCAGTCATTTAGCCACCACTACCATCACCCTGTCTTCCACATGGTCAAGTCTCAGTAGCCATGAGTCTGGACCGCATATTCCTCACCCTGATCCTCCTTCCTCCCACCATGCCGAATGCCCAGAGACAACTGATCCCACACTTGGACCCTCAGAAGAGCTGTTCACTTTTCCATTTGTAGACTCGGGCCTCTCGCCTGGCCAGCTTCAAGAGAGTCAAGAGGAGAGCGCGTGTAGTGATGCCCAAATATTGGAACAGACACGGTCACACGAAGACGACGGTGGGAAAGTGCAATTGCTGCCGCAAAAGGTGGATAATGATGATGATGAGACACAATTGCCAGAAAGTCAGGAGGAGGACCAGGGTGCGGAAGTGGAAGACAAGGTGGTGGATGATATCGTAACTGACCTAACCTGGCTAGGGGACACACAGAGTGAGGACAGCAGCACACAGGGGGAGGGAGTTGTAGCACCACAACAGGCCAGAAGAAGCAGTGTGGTGGCCACAGGCACAAGCCGGTAAAGCGTTCCTCGTAACGCCAACACGACAGAAGTTGCCAGTACAAATGTTAAGTCTTCCTGAGTCTGGTTATTTTTTAAAGACTCGGCAGATAACCCCAAAAAGGCCATTTGCACCACCTGCCAGGCCAGCATCAGCAGGGGTAGCAAAACTAGCAGCCTGACCACCACCAGCATGATCAGGCACATGGCAGCAAAGCACCCGACTAAGTGGACCGAACCCCAGGTTCCAGCAACAGTGTCTGCGGTTAACACCACTGCTTGTTCCGCTGTTGTGCGTGCACGCCAATCCCCTGTCCATGGCGCATGCCAAGATGCCTCCCGCCTTGCACCTGTCATTGCACACTCTCAACTAGCATCATCAGCAAGCACGTCCACGTCCTTGTCCCAACTCAGCGTTCAGTTGTCCCTACCCCAGTCCTTAGAACACAAGCGCAAATACGCAGCAAACGCTCCACAGGCCTCACTACTAAATTCACACATTTCACGAATGCTTGTGCTCGAAATGTTGCCTTTTAGGCTCGTGGAGTCGGAAGCTTTCCGCAACCTGATGGCGGCAGCCGTCCCTCGGTACTCGGTCCCCAGCCACCACTATTTCTCCCAGTGTGCCATCCCGCATTACACGAGCACATGTCCCACAACATTAGATGTGCCCTCAACAATTCAGTTACTGGGAAAGTCCACCTAACCACGGATAAGTGGTAAGTGCTTGTGGGCAGGGATGGTACATCTCGCTGGCGGCACACTGGGTTAATATAGTGGAAGCCTGGACCCAGTCGGACCTTGGGACGGAACACGTCCTCCTGATGCTGAGGAGAGCGGGCCCTGGGTCAATCAGGGTTGCCCCCACATTCTACAGCTCCTGAACTTCCTCCTCCTCCGCTTCAGCCTCCATCTCCGAAATGACCACATCAGTCGCAAGCTGGAAGCACTGCAGCACTGCCTCAGCCAAGCGGCAACAGGCTATGATGAAGCTAATATGCTTAGGTGACAAACAGCACAATGCTGAAGAGTTGTAGACAGCTCTGAAACAGCAGGCAGATCTGTGGCTGACACTGCTGAACCTACAGCCAGGCATAGTCGTGTGTGACAATGGCCGAAACCTGGTGGCGGCTCTGAGGCGAGGCAAGCTCACACACGTACCATGCCTAGCCCATGTGCTTAACCTTGTGGTTCAGCGGTTTCTCAAAACCTACCCGGATCTGTTGGATCTGCTTGTCAATGTACACCACCTGTGTGCCCATTTTAGAAAGTCAGCTACAGCTTCTGCCGCCCTTACCGTGCTTCAGAAGCATTTGCAGCTTTCAGCTCACTGACTGATCTGCGATGTCCCTGACGCGCCCCTGGGCCTGTGTCGCGCTGCGTTGCGCACGCGGGAGCTTACCCGGAGCCGGATCTGTTGAGGGTTGTAGTCTCGTGGCGGTGACCCGGTCCGTGCCCAGGGAGTCAAACTGAGCGGCGATGTATCAGCGGTAGATGTTGGACGACTACGCCACCCGTTGAGTACAGCTAAGGAGCTGCTGCTGCAGGGCAGACCGCTGAGGCCGGTGGTAGGATTGTGCAGCGTGATAGTATAACCCCCAACGGGAGGGGTATGGCCTCAGGGCAGCCGACGTGGATGATGGGGGTAGCAGGAACCACTCGGAGACGGTACGGTGTAGTTCAGGGTCTTTACTGGTGACAAAGATAGACCCTCCCGGAGTACTGGCTAGCGATTGGGGCCTGGTCAGTCCTTGAGCAGATGGGATCTCCCTTGGCCAGGCGGAGTTGTAGGCCTCCCAAACTAACTGTACTCTTCTGGCTACCTTGCTAGAGGCGGGTATAAGTAGCCCACGTCCCTGAGTGTACCGTGTGGTGCTCACCCGTATGGCCGGTGACTCGGGGCCTTCTAGTAGCTTCCGCTCCACGACGGCGGTGCTGGTCCCATGCGTGTGACCGTGCCTTCGGGTTTCTTGGCCAGAGGACCTGGAATCCCCTGCCTGACGGATTCTGCTGCTGGGTAGGAGTTAGTCCCCACAGCCTCGGACTCCGGGTCCGGTAAGAAATCTTCTCAGTCAGGGCGAGCTCTGCAGCTGCCAGCCCCTGACTCCTTGTAACACTGCTCCCACAGAGCTCCTGATGTTCTGTTCCTATATTTGCTTCTTTTCTCTGTCTCTACTTCTTCTCTACTCACTAACCCTGCCTCAGCCCTAGGTTTATATAGGGGAAGTTCTTCCCCTCCCAGGACTGGGCAGGAGGTGTGGCATGCATAGGATTCCTGACCAAGAGACCTCCCACCTGCTCTCAGACATAACATTGCTGTTACTGTGGAAACCAGATCCCTGGGGTGCCACATCCCCATGTGTTGGAACTCTACATTGCAGATGTTGGGAAGGATTTGTGAGCAGAAGAGGGCAGGTGTTGACTACCAGCATCAACAAGGCCATCGGTAGTCAGGTCAGACTCCACACATAAGACCTCAGGAGTGGACATGGATGTCAGACATATGTACCATCCTCCAAAACTTTGAGGACTCCACCAAGAGTGGCCATAATTAGCATCACCATCCCACTTCTCTGTCTTCTGAAACGCTCTCTGCTCACAATTAAAGAGGATGCATTGCAGGCGGAGCACGATGAGATGGAGCAAGGAACCATACAGAGTGATTCCACACAGCCCAGACAACGTGGATTGGGTGACAATGAGGAAGAGGAGGAGGAGGAGGAAGAACAGGAGCTAGTTTCCTGCGCTATAGACGGTACTACCTGTACAACTGTCATACCGTCTGTTCTGCGTGGATGGCCTGAGGACAGGAAGGAGGAGGAAAAGGAGGAGGATGAGGAGGAGAGCATGATCAGTCGTGCTCTTGGTGAGGACACGGAAGTCTTGCCTCTTTGCAGTCTGCCACAAATGGCTGAGTTGTGTTACGCTGCCTTTCCTGTAACCCTGGCGTTGTCCAAATTTTGGGTGACAGTCATTATTGGTTGGTGACACTTCTAGACCCATGCTACAAGGAGAACTTTCTGTCTCTTATTCCCTTGCAGGACAGGTCTAATAAAATGGTGCAGTATGAGAAGGCCCGTGTTGCAGAATTATTCAAAAATATCCCATCTGAAAACGCTGGCGGCAGAGGTCACAGTTCGTTGGACAACCAAGGAGTACAGGCGAGAGAGACACAAATGCAATTGAGCAGAGGCAGAGGAGCACTGTCAAAGTTCTGGGACAGTTTTCTTAGACCCCCCCCATCGCACAAGCCCTGATGCGCGGGGTACTCTCCCAAGGAGGGAAAAGTTGCGGAAGATGCTGAGGGAGTACCTTGCCGACCATACCAACGTTCTCCATGATTCCTCTGTGCCTTATAATTATTGGGTCTCCAAGCTGGACACATGGCATGAACTGACTCTCTATGCCTTGGAGGTCCCGGCCTGCCCTGCCGCTAGCATTTTGTCAGAGCAAGTTTTTAGTGGCGCCAGTGAAATTATAACCGATAGGCGCATCCGCCTGTCAACTGAAAATGCTGACAGGCTGACTCTTATAAAAATGAACAAGGGCTGGATTGGGCCAGACTTCTCAACACCACCGAAAGATAGCAGCGTAACATAAACTCAAATACAGTGTCTTTTTTTTTGGGAGGTCTAACTCCCATGCACCTCTATCTTCAAACGCAGACATGGGTATACACTTCCTGATTTTGTCTATTTGCTCTTGTCCTCCTCCTTCTCCGCATCCTCATCCTCCACCACCATATCACCACCATATGTACCATATCAATATATCTACGTCTCTTGCAAGGGACATTGGAGTTACTCCAAATTTTTGGCAGCCGTTGCTTAACTGTATACGCAAACAGAATGGGAGACCCACTTCCTATTAATGGGAACATTGTTTTCAGGAGGCCCTCTGACCTCTATGTCTCTTGCAAGGGGCATTGGAGTTCCTCCACAAATTTGGCAGCCGTTTCTTCACTGCATAGGCAAACAGTATGGGAGACACACTTCCTAATAATGGGAACATTTTTTGCAGGAGGCCCTCTGACCTCTACATCTCTTGCAAGGGGCATTGGAGTTCCTCCAAATTTTTGGCAGCCGTTGCTTCACTGCATAGGCAAACAATATGGGAGACCCACTTCCTAATAATGGGAGCATTTCTTGCAATAGGCCCTCCGACCTCTACGTCTCTTGCAAGGGGCATTGGAGTTCCTCCAGATTTTTCGCAGCCATTGCTTCATTGCATAGGCAAACAGTATGGGAGACACACTTCCTAATAATGGGAGCATTTTTTGAAGGAGGCCCTCCGACCTCTACGTCTCTTACAAGGGGAATTGGAGTTCCTTCAAATTTTTGGCAGCCATTGCAGTCACTGCATACGCAATAACAGTGTAGGAGACCCACTCGTTAATAATGGCAACAACAAAGCATAGCCGACTGTTGGCCCTTTAAGAATAGTAAGGGCCGCTAAATGGCCCTATAAAAATAGTCTTTGTGACTTTCAGAGTCCCTCCATCATAACTGAAACAGAGTGTGTCTGATGATGTGGCACACACCACATGGCTAGATAAGGTAGTAAAATGTTAAAATGACATTTCCTGGTGAATGCACTTGTCCTGGTTGAAAGCAATGCAAAAGTGCAAAAACGCATCAAAAACGCTACCTGTGAACATATCCTAAGGTATGGAGGAGCATTTTTGTTTTTGGTTATTTATTTTGCCTTATATACAAGTCATTACACTGGAAAGGAAGTCCCAGGAAAATCCATTTTGTTTTTGTTTTTGTATGTTTTATTGTGAGTCCGTAAAAGTGGCGTAATACCTCTGACAACATTGTTGACAGCAGTGACCTGGGAGTCAGAAATGCTTCCAGGGGTCTTCTCCATGCTGTTCCCATGTCATTTGAGCACTGTTCCCATCAATTTGAGCAATTTTTAGGCCCTCTGCAGACTGACGGGGGAGCCGTCGGAAAAATGCTCGTGTTTCCATAGACTTATATTGGGGTCGTTACTCGGACCGAGCACTCGAGCAATCCAATTTGCTCGACTCGAACAATAAGTACTCGAGCATTTTAGTGCTCGCTCATCACTAATCAGTGGTGTTTGAAAACCTGCCACTCCTACTGATCATCTGTTTGCAGGTCCTGCGCTGCCTGAAAATAAACAGCATGCTGCAGCTCTGTGGAAGCTGACACAAAAACAAAATTAGTAGGGAAATTTGTGGATCTCATATGTAATGAGGGGTACACCACTCAATTGACTCAATAAAATCAGAAGAACACAAAGTGTTTAACATACCCAAGGTAAATATAGAAGAAGACCATGTGTTAATATGCAAATTACAGAATGTTTAATAATTGATAATATAAAGAACAACACAGGATCCAGACCATAATACATACAGAGTTACATAGGACAGACAAGGCAAATAGGGGAGATACGACACAGATGGTGCGATTTTAAGCCATCACAATCCATGGGTTAAACTATAATGGTGACACACTTCACAATATTTAGTTGTTTTGGAAAAGAACAGGATGTCACAAGTCTCACATGGTAAAATGATGTAACATTAATGATACTGGACAACCCACATTATTGTAGACTTCCAATTCTAACCAAAAACAATAGTAATATTTGCAGGGATGTGGGCTGTACCAGTAAGCCAAAAGAGACAATTTCCAAAAATGTTCCAAATAACAAGTAATATTCAGTATTGCAATCGTACCCAGTAGATTGTGTGGTGGTACCAGCCATGTCAGGGAGGAGCCCCGACATGTGTTTCCGTACTTACTCAGGGGGCTGTGGAAACTGAGCTGCAGCATCCGAGGCCAGCTATTACACAAAGTGAGGAGCTGTGGTATCCAAACTACATACACTGTTTACTTACAGCACCATGGGAAACTGAAGGATAACTCATCAGTATGTCCTGGAGAACATATTTAAAAGGAATCATTCCGAGGATTTAGAGTCGCCAAACTAATTACATCACTGGGCAAGGTAGTAATCGACAAATACCTAGCAGCTAATAGATTTTCCATTGGTGAAAAAATCAGCTTTGAATGTTTATGCACATGAGACTGTAGGTGCTTTTGTGGTGTCACGTAGTGACTAGGGATGTTGGACGCCTATGAAAGCATTCAGCGACTATTAGAAGTAACACAAGCACAGGAGACAGAAAGTGTTGTGCTCCAGAAGCTTCCAGCAACTAGAGGGGTTAACACAGTCACAGGAGAAGAGGAGTGTTTTAGCAGAGCCCCAGGGGGATTGTGGGGAAGTTGTTTACTGTCTGTCTGGAGCCGAAGAGAAAGGTGGTGTGTGTGTTCTGTATTTCACAGAAGCGCCCCTGCAAGTGAAAAGGATTCAAGTCAGGAGTGAAGCTAAGCACAGGTCAGGTAGAGTTCCTGAACTAGCAGTGCAGAGTATTGTCAGGCAGAAATATAAGGACTGGAAGAAATGGTGTCACAGGGATCATCTCCCTAAGCAAACCCTCCCTCCTCCTCCATCTCACTGTGCCTTGGCATTAGAACTGTACTGTTTGTCACTGGAGCCTGTTGCTCATAAGAGTCATTCTCCCCTGCTCCTCTACTGGGCGGTCGCATGGATTACAGCGGGGGACACTTAGGACAGGTGAGTATATGGATTTTTTTATTTTATTCTTATTTTTACACCAGGAGCAGACTACAACTCTCATCATTAACCCCTGTTGTTGCTGATCACAGCACCGGCAGGGAACTATGATGAGCGCAGCGTTCAGCACACGGCGCTTGGGAACAGCTCTAACTGTACCGCTGATTCCCAAGCGCTGGTACGTGTCACATGGATGGCATCCGTGTGTGGTACGTGTTTACACGGACCCATTAACTTGAATGGTTCCGTGTGAGCTGTGCTGCTGGCCAAAAATTAACATGTCTACGTGTGGATCACACGGACACACGGTCCGTTGAAACACACTGACATGTGCGCAGACCCATTGATTTGAATGGGTCTTCGTGTGTCAGTGTCTCCAGTATGTGTGGAAACTGTTACCACACATACCAAAAATACTGACGTGTGAAAGAGCCCTAAGTCACAAAAAAGTTGAATCTGGTAAAGAATGATGACCATCTTGTCTGTCTAGGTGTCAGACGTTTTCCAGATTTCAAATACAAAAGAATTTTATGATCGGTGATTACCATGACCGGATGAATAGCCCCGTCCAAAAAATGACGCCACTCGTCAAAAGGCCATTTTATTGCCAATAGTTCCCTATTACCAATGTCATAGTGTCACGCTGAGTATGGGGAGAACCCAGCGTATAACGACAAGAAAAGGGAAAGGTGCCCTACAAGTAGGGAAAGGGGGAGTGGAGACCCCTAAACAGCCCAAACGACAAACCCTTACTCCCATATAGACCCTATGTAGGTTCTGCACTAGTGATGAGTGAGCATGCTCGTTACTCGAGATTTACGAGCATGCTTGGGTGTTTTCCGAGTATCTTCAGCGGTTATGTTTGAGTCACCCCGTGCGCATGATTTGCGACTGTTTGACAGCTTTAATAAATGTGAGGAATGCCTGTTTCTTTCTGTTGCTCGCCGAAAGGGTTAACAGAACATACTCGCTCATCACTATTCTGCACCTTTCGCCGAGCAGGAAACCTAGCCCTAGCTGACCCTAAAGCTAGGCCCTAAGTAGGGAGGGGGAGGGGTGAGCACTAGTAAGCTGCACTGGAAACTAAAGTACACACAAGGGAAACAAATAAGGGAATACACTTAGCTTTAAGATGACACCAGAGAGAACACGGCAACAATCCACAAAAGGAACTCCAAGGAAATTCTAGCCGACTACTAAAATTCCAGGCCTGAATAGAGGAAGAACACTCTATCACCAGGAAACTCAGTGTATTTAAAGATACAGCAAGGGTGTGGTAATTAGCAGCAGAAGGAGAGGATCATCGCTGAGTCCTAAAGGTATAATCCCCAAGCAAGGTGAGGATCACCGCTGGGTCCTAGAGAGAGAGGGATCATGAAAGTATCAGGAAGATGCTTGCAAGGCCAAACGTAGCGACCTTCTACAGCCGGACCCCGTAAGACTGTCTGTCAAACCTGACACACCCGTGACACATAGATTCTCTTGGCTAACGATAGTTTCTTGGAAAGGTAGGCACATGGATGCCATTTACTTGGAGATGAACCCTGCGACAATACAGCCCCAACCCCCACCTCTGACGCATCAACCTCTACAATGAATGGCTGAGTGACGTCAGGCTGTATAAAAATCGGCACAGACGCAAAACATTTCTTTAAAGTAGCAAATGCCTCACTGGCCGGAATGGACCAATTGAAAAAGTCCGTCCCTTTCCTGGTCATATCCGTCAGTGGTTTGGCTACTACCGAAAAGTTCTTGATGAACTTACAAGAGTAATTAGCAAACCCTAAAAACTTTTGTAAAGCTATTAAGTCATCTTCAGAAGGATCCTTATCCAGTACCGCCTGGACTTTCGCCAGATCCATGTGAAAGCCATTGAACGAAAATAAATAACCGAGAAAAGGGATCTCCTGAACCGAAAATATACATTTCTCTGGTTTAACATGGAATTTATTGTCCCTGAGTGACAAAGTGCTGAAAGATGCCGCGAGCATTAGTCAACCCAAATGGCATAACAAGGCTTTCTTAGTGTCCCTCATCACCCTCCTTGATATAGATGAGATTATATGCCTGCCTGAGGTCCAATTTAGAAAACCATTTTGCCCAGATGATTTGATTAAATAGGTCTGGAATGAGAGGGAGAGGATAGGGATCCCGAACTCTGATTCGATTTAGTTAATAGAAATCTAGGCAGGGGCGTAACCCCCCCATCTTTTTTCTTCACAAAGAAAAATCCTGCACCAACAGGAGATGAGGCAGGTCTGATGACCTTTAGCCAGACTTTCTGAGATATAGTGCTTCATGTCCTGCCTTTCCGGACCTGAAACATTAAAAAACCTTCTCTTAAGCAATTTGGCCCAACAATTAAATTAATGGGCAATCATAAGGATGATTAGGAGGAAGTTCTTGACACACATGTTCCGAGAACACATTCTCAAAGTCTGACAGGTATTCTGGCAGAGACCGGGTATCAACCCTGGCTAAATGGGTGCCCAAGCAGTGTGTTTGATAGTACTTGCTCCACCTTACTACCTCCCAAGTCTGCCAGTCTACCACGGGATTGTGCAACGTAAGCCAAGGTAGTCCCAAAACCACAGGAGGGGGCAAGCCCTCTAGCACATAACAGTTGATTACGAGTGCATGGCCCTTACCTGCAGATGTAATAACCTGAGTAAAATATCCCTGGCTCAAGGGTGCAAAATCTATAGCGATTATAGGTATAGGTCTAGACAATTTATGTGGATTGAGACCCTAATCATGGACGAACCAGGCATCAATCAGATTAAACCCCACCCCACTGTCCAAAAAGGCTGAAATAACCACCTTACTTTCACCAAAATGGAAAATTGTTGATGATTATGGCCAATGAAAACACAAAATTCATTATTTCAGTAAATTAGAATACTTTATAGCAACAGCTTGAAAAATGCTTTTAAAATCCGAAATGTTGGCCTACTGAAATGTATTTTCAGTAAATGCACTCAATACTTGGTCGGGGCTCCTTTTGCATCAATTACTGAATCAATGTGGCGTGGCATGGAGACGATCAGCCTGTGGCACTGCGGAGGTGTTATGGAATAAACATAGAACCAACGCTATGGGTGTATTTAAATCTCATGGTCCCATACGGGAAAAAGGGGGTTGCTATACCTCCCTACATTTATCAACCTATAAATCTGAATAGTCAACCCCAAATACAAATAGTAAACTCAGAGTAAAGTTAAAAAATATAAATTTTGGTACATTAAAAATGGAAATAGAACAGTAAAATAGTCAATTGGTATAAGGGAAGATATGTGAAAAATCACAGAAGGGCACAGTCCATAGATATGCCACCTAGATCATGAAGATAGCCGGATGACAGCAACCAGTGTTCTAGTATTTCCTATACATATGTTCTTCCTAGACAACTAGAGAGACAGAGGTACCCCGTAGGACATGTGTACACTGAGGGGGCATATGGTACATATAAAAGTGATAGTAGAAGACCACAATACTCTCAAAACGTTGTTTGATAAGGCTTACCCATGGCACCAAGTATATGTCCGACTGCGATCGTCACCCCAACGCGCGTTTCGCGTGATGGTCTTCCTCGGGGGGCGGTGAAGCCCAGGTTGCTTTGATAGCAGCCTTCAGCTCATCTGCATTGTTGGGTCTGGTGTCTCTCATCTTCTTCTTAGCAATACCCTATATATTCTCTATGGGGTGAATTTCAGGCGAGTATGCTGGTCAATGAAGCACAGTGATACTGTTGTTTTTAAACCTGGTATTGGTACTTTTGGCAGTGTGCACAGGTGCCAAGTCCTGCTGGAGAATGAAATTTGCATCTCCAAAAAGCTTGTCGGCAGAGGGAAGCATGAAGTGCTCTAAAATTTCCTGGTAGATGGCTGTACTGACTTTGGTCTTGATAAAACACAGTGGACCTATACCAGCAGATGACATGGCTCCCCAAACCATCATTGATTGTGGAAATTTCACACTGGACCTCAAGCAGCTTGGGTTGCGTGCCTCTCCACTCTTCCTCCAAAACTCTGAGACCTTAATTTCCAAATGAAATGCAAAATTTACTTTCATCTGAAAACAACACCTTGGACCACTGTCCAGGGCTTTTTCTCTTTGGCCCAGGTAAGACGCTTCTGGCGTTGTCTATTGGCCATGAGTGGCTTTACACAAGGAATGCGACACTTGTAACCCATGTCCTGGATACGTCTGTGTGTGGTGGCTCTTTAAGCAATGACTCCAGCAGCAGTCCACTCCTTGTGAATCTCCCCCAAATTATTGAATGGCCTTTTCTTAACAATCCTTTCAAGGCTGCGGTTATCCCGGTTGCTTGTGCACCTTTTTCTACCACACTTTTTCCTTCCACTCAACTTTCCATTAATATGCTTGGATACAGCATTCTATGAACAGCCATCTTGTTTAGCAATGACCTTTTGTGGCTTACCCTCCTTGTGGAGTGTGTCAGTGACTGCCTTCTGGACATCTGTCAAGTCAGCAGTCTTCCCCATGATTGTGGAGCCTACTGAAACAGACTAAGGGACCTTTTTAAACGCTTCGGAAGCCTCTGCAGGTGTTTTTTGGTAATTATTCTAATTTACTGAAATAATGACGTTTGTGTTTTCATTGGCTGTAAGCCATAATCATCAACATTAACAGAAATAAACACTTGAAATAGATCACATAGTTTGTACTGACTCTATATAATATATGAGTTTCACTTTTTGTATTGAAGAACTGAAATAAATTAACTTTTTGGTGATATTCTAATTTTGTGAGAAGCACCTGTATGTTCCCTTTAGTTATTCCTAAATGGACATGATTGTAGCACTTTTAAAAGGTGAATCCATTACAGAGCTGGAAAAAAAAATCTGTGCAACTGTGGTTTATCTGTTCACAGTCATTAAGGGTTGTCAAATCCTCATGGTTTTCAAGATCTCTGCCTCCTATCATTCAATAAAAATCTGTCCTTGTCATGTGATGAGATATATTTAAAAATTGTATAGAAGCATAATATTAATTTGCTGAAACCAGAATATTCCTCTCTACACTGTGTGCATAATTATTAGGCAATTTGTATTTTTGATGAGTCATTTTATTATTGAACACCTACATTGTTATCGGTCAATCCAAGAGGTTAACACACCTGAAATCTGAATATTTAAGAAAGTAAAAGTGAGGATTTGTCTTTCTTAAGAGAATATCTATGTGTGCTTAATTACCGGGAACCTATAATAATTCTGCACACTTTGACAGAGGGTGATAATCTCCTCAGGCCACATCTTCCCTCATTACACAAATACATGACACCTGAACTGCTTCATCCAATAAGCATTCAAGTTTACATAGCTTGGAGTTGGAAAATATGGATAAAAATAATATGGTCAAAATACTCAGTTGTCTAATATATGTGCACACAGTGTATATTGGGTTATGGAGGTTCTGTAGTTATTATAAAATCAGTGACTAAACCAAGGATTGTTGGTCACAAATGGTGCTACCATGACACCACATTCAGACTTACAAGGGAGATAAGATTGGAGAGAGTCAACGCAATGTATATATCAACTGTCTCATCAGGACTGTTCACTGGCCGGAGATCATTCCTGTAGCCTTTCTCCTGAAACAGGTGTCTGAGCAAATGTCCTTCTTCACTTTCTGATGTAGTATTCACTGTAGATAGATCAATGGCAGATGTTACACTTTATTCTCTAACATCAGAATAACATAAACACACACAGACACACACACACAACACACACATGCACACACACACATACGTGAGTACACACACAGGCACACATACACCACATACAAATATGTATACACACACAGACACACATACAGCACACACGTGCGCCCACATATACATGTGCGTACACACACGGTGTCACGGGTTTACTGTGACAGAGAGGAGCCAGAAGACCGCTCTGTCTGATTTCTCATACTCCTGCATGTAGCATCGGCGTCCCTGCCTCCTGCTAGGCAGGGACGCCGTTCCCCTCACCTCTCCGCTCCGTGCCCGGCATCTTCCTCCCGCTCTGCTGGCAGCGCGAGCTACTTCCCGGCCTCTGTGCTTAGGGCGCGCGCGCGCTCCCTCTCCCTTAAAGGGGCCGCGTGCGCCGTCCTAAGGAGTCCCCGGCCAATGGCCGGAGGACCTCACCATATATAAGGCACCTCCTCCAAAATGGAGGTGCCCGAGCAATGTTGTTGCAAAGCCTTTCAACTCTGCTTCAGCCCTCAGGTCCCGTTACCAGTTACCTGCCAGTCACCTGCCAGATTCCTGCTTGATACCTGCCTGATACCTGCCTGATATCTGCTTACCTGCTTGCTATCCTGTGGTCCGACAGTCTGCCTACCAGCACCTGCCAGTCTATCTATGGATCAGTCCGCCTGCGGACCAGGAAGTACCTGCCAGATACCTGCCTGATACCTGCCTGCCTGTCCAGAGACTCTTACTCGCTCACCTGCTACCTGCCTGCTAGCCTACCTGGAGGCTTAGCCGTCACTTGCTGTGACCACCTGCCTGTCCAGAGACTCTTACTCGCTCACCTGGGAGCGCTTACCTGCTACCTACCTGCTAGCCTACCTGGAGGCTTAGCCGTCACTTTCTGTGACCACCAAACTGTCTAGAGACTCTTGCCCGCTCACCTGGGAGCGCTCACCTGCTACCTGCCTGCTAGCCTATCTGAAGGCCCTGCCGTCACTTGCCGTGACCACCTGCCTGTCCAGAGACTCTTACCTGCTCACCTGGGAGCGCTCACCTGCTACCTGCCTGCTAGCCTATCTAGAGACTCTTCCCTGCTGTCACTTGCCGTGACCACCTGCCCGTCTAGAGACTCTTTCCCTGCTGTCACTTGCCGTGACTACCTGCCCGTCTAGAGACTCTTACCCTGCTGTCACTTGCCGTGACCATCCGCCTGTCAAGAGACTGTCCCCGTCACTTGCCGTGATTTCCTGCCCCTTCTACCCAGAGACTGTCCCTGTCACTTGCCGTGACTACCTGCCCGTCTTCCCTGGGAGCCACCCGCTTCCTTACAAGGACTGCCCCTTTGTATAGTTGCTCAGAGGTTCCACCTCCCGGACCCGTTACACTGCACTGTTTAGAAGCACTTCACCTTCATATTAAACAGCACAGGTTTCTTCTGGCAGTGCAAGGGTTAATATGTTCAGTTGAGAACTCCTGGGAGCTTTCCTGCTTTGATGCTCTCAGCTGTTCAGTGTTGGCCACTCCCCTATCCTATATATACTTGCCTCTGGCAAGCAGGCATTGCCAGAGTTAGCTTCATGTTGCATGGTTCAGGAGCTGGAGCAGTTATGTTGTTTGAGGAGGCGTTTGGTGTACTTATCTAAAGACTGGTGCCTGGTTTTGGTTGTTTACTAATCCTCTCCTTCTTCTGGTTTGGTTTTTTCCTTCCTTCACTCCCCAGTATTTCACTCTGTTTGTGAGTTCATATTTTGTGAGTGTTTTTTTCCTTTATCCCTGTACATATTCCCTTGTTAGTCTGGTTGGTGTATTTCCATACACTACTACTTCTCTCTTCCTTGGGTGGGTGTAGGGAACAGAATAAGGGTGGAGCCCAGCAAGGTGTGTGGCCCCATCATCTTTACCATTAGAAGTAATTCGGGGAGCAGGGATTACTAGGGCCCCATAGTGTTAGGGAGAGAGAAGGAGCCCATAGCCTGGGATATCCAACAACAGAGTCGTGACACACAGGTGTAGCACCCTGTAGCATCCCGGGTAAGGATGGAGTGTGGAACTGGGCTCAGATAGCTGCATGCACCACACTCACCCCATTTCCGGGGACAGATCAACGGTACTCCCACCAGATAGATGTGCAGGTACGACAGCGTCTGTCCCTGGCTGGAGTGGGGAGGGGGGAGGAACATCCCAGTGGTGTAGGAGCAGAGAGGGGAGGGACTCTGGGCATAGGTAGGAGCCCATTGGTTGCTTGTCACCTGGGCTCGGGTGTCAGAGGGAGTATATAAGGTGGGCACCATCTTAGGACAGGGTCTTTTGGGTCTGTTCTGTGCAGAGAGGAGCTCAGCCAGAGAGGGCTGACAGGGAGCTGTGGCTCAGTCTGGGCCCAGCTCCAGAGTCAGGCCTGGAGTGGAGGCCTGAAGCTGAGAGAGGGAGAGAGAGAGAAGTCAGAGGAAGAAGGAACAGAAACACCAGGAAAGGCCCCGAGACGCAAGAGAGAGGGAACCCTGAGATCCCACGAAATAACGGGTGAAGGGTTGGCAGAACAGGGTGCCGGATTCCAAACTGGTGGAGGCCAATTATCCTTAGCCAGGAACCGGAGGTCGTGGACAAGTTTTGGCGCGACCCCTCGCCATATCTACCAGGAAGGCATACCATATAGGGTCAGGGAAACCGGGAAAGGTTTCACCACCAGAAGGCCCGAGGGAGCTGGACAAAGGTGTATCCCTGGTGGGGACGGCCAGTAGAAAGGAAGAGAGGGGAGCTCAGGACCACGCTCTGGAACTGCCTGGGAGTTGGCCGAGTCCCGCACCTGGTGGACGCAGCACGGCTCGGGTGGTCCTAGCTGTATACAAGGGACCTGATAAAGAACTGTGAGTAAAGCTGTGAAAACTGCAATTGCACGTCTCTGAGCTTCCTTGTCACACCACCACTACCACTATCAGCTTTTCCTGCTTCATCAGCTGCCCTGAGGCTATACCCCTCCCGTTGGGGGTTATACCATCCACGCTGCACATCCGTACCACCGGCCTCAGCGGACTGCCCTGCAGCGGCGGCTTCATAGCCGCATCCAACGGGTGGCGTAGTCGGACACTAATACCATCATATCAATAACGCCACTTAGTTTGACACCCTGGGCACGGACCGGGTCACCGCCACGAGGACTACTACCCCTATCGGATCCGGCTCCGGGTATCCCCCGCGTGCACAACGCTACACAACATGGCCCAGGGGGCGCGTCACAGGCACATATAAATTACATTAATGAGGGCACACACACATACCCCACAAACACATGCTCCTACACACATATCGCACACATACCACAAACGCCACACATCACACACACAGGGGTGTATAGACACACCACACCACACACATACACACTGCATTTGTGGTATATCTATGTATTATACTCACAACCAAGTCTACATGAACGTTTACCAGAAGAAGTAGGCCATCTATCTATCTATCTATCTATCTATCTATCTATCTATCTATCTATCTATCTATCTATCTATCTATCTCTCTATCTATCTATCTATCTATCTATCTATCAATCTATCTATCTCTGTATCTATCTCTCTATCTATCTATCTATCTATCTATCTATCTATCTATCTATCTATCTAATCTTTGCATTAGATTGCCTCACTGTTTTCTCCAAGGTCTGAAGAAGTTGTGCATTACCCACTGGGGTGACTAATATCTAGTCATAGTACAAGGTTGTACTAAGAGACAGGCAGTAGCTCTTTTAGAAAACGTCTAGCATTTATATTTAACACATTCATTTCCAGATTATCCAGCATTATTGTATTTCTAATGAGTAAAGCATGACTGACCCACACATACGAGTGATAAAAGAATTAGGTGTTTAACATAAATGCCTATTCATGGTAATGGTGAATCTTCATTCTAGCTGCGTAACATAAAACACACAAAAAATGTATGAAACCAAAGTGGTAATTTTACTTCACAAAATGTGGCTGTTAATAGTGGATATTATTGTAACATTTATGAAAATACAGTGATGGCACCAATGCAAAGTAATTTGTATAGGAAATATCACTAAATACGCAGGCTGAATAAAAAGCATTAGACGCTTACCTGGAAAGTAGTGGGTTAAACTCACTAAGAATATAACCCATAACCATGCCATAATTCCTAATTCCACTGCTATTCTTTTGGTAGTTTCTCGCTTTTGCTGCCCTTCCTCCACATAACGGACTATGGAAAGGAAATGTGACCCAGCGATGTAGACAGACAGGGGCAGGTGCAAGACACTAGAAAATAAGTGACATACCAGTAATACACGGGAAAAAGAATGAGAGAGACCGGACCGCAAGCTGGACATAAGGGCGAATCACTCCAGATCGTAGACTATACGCTACTCTTTACTTATACTCTCTATAAAAACTGGAAAAAAATAAAAACTTTATCCTAGTCACATTTGCACATAAATATTTCCAGAGAGAGGAAATTAGACTAATATATAAAAAAATGTACAAAATGTTTTTAAGTGGTTTAAAAAATGTAAAAAAAAATCCTATTTTTCCAAATAAAAAGTCTTTTAATCTAATAAACAGCAAACACGCCCCCCAAAAATATCTGGTATCTGGCATTTGTAACAACCAGTAAAATAAAACTATATATTTATCCTACATTATGAATGCTGAAAAAAAATATAAAAAAAAGTACGTCAGTATTGATACTTTTTTTTCCATCTAGTCTAGGATAAAATGAAATAAAAAATTAGCAAAGCATCATATGTATCCCACAATACCAATAAAAACTACATCTCATTCCAAAAAAACCCCTCACCCTCAACCCTCAGGCAGAGAAATGAGTTTTGGCTTGTAGAATATAATGCACAATCTAGCAAAAAAATAAGGTTATCGAATATGATACTGAATTGAAATATATGGTAGCAAAATATCATTTAAAATGTAACTTTTATTTATTTTATATTTTATTACAAAAACTAAAGTGCATATGCTCACATATATAATAGAAAAAAACAAAAATGAGCTATTCACTCTATTTCTCAACTCTCCGCATACAGGATGGTCCGTGTAGGAAACTTCAATGGTACCTTAAATTGTACGGCTTATATTTAGCCTAAAGATAAATGTCCATCAGACTATATGTACATTTTAAATTGTACTTTGCTGTCATCTACTGGTCAATGGATTCCTATGAAAGTTTGGTGATTCATTTCCTCACAAGCTCCATTGCTCCCATTTTGGAAAAAACATTTAAAAAATTGCACATATTTGGTAACGCAGCTTCACTAACGATCCATGCTGTAAAAGCATTTCATTATTTATGTTGTATGGGGAATGCTAAAAAAAAATGTAAAAAGTCGCGTTCAGCTCAAATAAAACATAGTCATTACGCAAAAACAAGCCCTCTGTAAAAAAAAAAATTAAAAAGTTATAGCTTATAGTTATGACTCTATTTGTTGTAAAAAGAGATTTTTTGAATCATAAATGGTAAGATAGAAAAAAATATAGAAAATGGAGTATCTCCATAATCACATTGAATTGCACAAGTGTTATGAGCCCAAACATGGTACCAGTAAAAAACACACTTTATCCTGCAAAATACAAGCACTAAAGTGTAAAACAATGACGGCCAACAAAATCGTTTTATTTTATTTTTTCTTTGTAAGTGTATTTCTGTGAAAAAGGATTGGTAAATCATAACAGTAAACTATATAAATTTGGTAACATCATAATTGTAATGATTGTATAGACACGAAGAATAAAGAAAATGTGTCAATTATCTTGAACGTCGGTAAATGGTGTTTAAAATAATATATATACCGTATATATTAAAGAATTAATTTTTTTTTTTGCTTATTCCACCTCCCAAGAAGTGTATTTAAGGCTATGTGCCCACGATGCAGAAATGCTGCATATTTTTTCTGCATCTCCCTGCGGATTTTACATACGTTTTTCCTGCCAGGTAGAAGCGTTCTTCACATGCATTTCCGCGGGTTGACAAGCGCTTTCCAAGGGATTTTAGAATCATTTGGAAAGTGCTTGACAACTTGTTCACACTATATAAATCCATGTAACCGGCATGTGACCAAGTAATAGTTAAAGAAAAGAATAAGACCGGTAAAAAATAAAGATTACACTTACCTTCTGATGGCCCCTGGTCTTATCTCCGCTGCATCCGGTCTCTTGTACGTCTCGCTGTAGTGTGAAAGGACCTTTCATGTGACAGGTTACGCGACAGCTGACGTCAGCGGTCGCGTAACCTGTCACATGACTAAATGACGTCATGGAAGGTCCTTTTAGACCATCGTGAGCTGCCCAACACACCGGACGCATCATAGAGGAGACCGGGGGCCATCAGAAGGTAAGTATACCACATGTGGATTTTCATTTTTTCATTGGGGGCAATGGGGCACGTATTAACAAGCGTTTTTTAAGCGTTTTCGCTGCGGGAATTCGAAAACTCATAGTGGGCACGCAGCCTAAAAATCATCAAAAAGGTGTGAACACCACATAATAATAGTACATCTTACCATGAAAAAATAAGTTCTCATACAGTTCTGTTGACTGAAAACTGTTAAGCTTCACTCACACGAGCGTAAAACACCGCCGAGTGCTATCTGATGTTATTTTATAGGGCAGTGCAGATCAATAATGATTTTCTCATGCCAATTCGGCATGAGAAAACAATCGATTGGCAGCGAGACTCGGCTCCCATGCACCCATACAAGTCTATGGGTGCGTATGAAACATCAGACTGCACTCGGATGTCATCCGAGTGCAGTCCGATATACGCTGAGACAGGGAATGGAGGAGATGGAGAAACTACTTTCTCCGTCCCCTCCGCAGCTGTGCTGTGATTCTCTCATGTGAGAGGATTGGAGCACAGAGCACTGACACTCGGCTCATGGTCGCAGAAGAGCAGGAGCCGAGGGTCATTAGCTTATCATATCAGATGCTCTCGCATCAAATGCTATACGCTAGTGTGATTCCAGCCTTAAACTTTTGGCTCTCAGAATATGGAGACACAACAACAAATGTTTTATTTTTTTTTTTCAGATTATTTAATGTACAAAAAGAATAAAAGATGAATAAAACTATAAACATCTGGTATTGCGCTATAGCTGGCCGCTCACAGGCATCAAGCGACCCCTGGCTGATGTCACGTCAAGTGAGGTGTGACATCAGTGACGGGGTCCCCACAGTGGATGATGGCCTGTGGGCGGAGTTACCCCACACGTCACACCCAGCATCCACCACACGCTTTCCCAATGATTGCAGGAGAGGGAAAGTACGCGGTGGATGCTGGGTGTGACGCGTGGGGTAACCTGCCCACAGCCCATCACTCTCTGTGGAGCGCAGCACTGAGTCACGCCCAGCTGCAGCCGGGGGTCACATGATGCCTGTGAGCAGCCACCTATAGCGCCGCTCACAGGCAATACATGCAACTAAAGGTAATTACTAGTGTTGAGCGAGTATGTTCTGTCCGAGTATGCTCAGGCAAGCACTGAGTATTTACAGCTGCTCGGTGATATGTTTGAATCGCTCCCGTGTGCATGATTTGCAACTGACAGCTTTAATACATGTGAGGAATGTGTAAGAAATAGACATTCCTCACATGTAATAAAACTGTCAAACAGTCGCAAATCAGGCACATGGGAGCGATTCAACCATATCACCGAGCAGCTGTAACTACTCAGTGCTTGCCTGAGCATACTCGGCGAAAGGGTTAATAGAACATACTCGCTCAACACTAGTAATTACAAAAACACTTATGGGAACTTGCTAAATACATTGGGGCAATTGAAAAAAGTACTGGACAACTTCTTTAAGCCCTCATACGGTTACATCAAAGGAGAGGTAAAAATGTTACAGCACTTGGTCCTGAAGACCCAAAATAGGTCAGTCCTGAAGGAGTTAAGGCCACATCAGACCAGGTACTTAAAGAGGACTTGTCACCAGGTCATAAGTCGCCAGATTTTATTCTCATTTTATTCCCGTTTTCCAGATATGGGCCTTTTTATTTTGTGATCATTTTATAGTCTTTACTAAGGGGACATTGCTCCCAGGGTAATAATGCAGAGCAGGCTAAAGACAAGGCTCTAGAGAATCTTGTGAGCCTCACACCCTAGGTAAAGACCATAAAAATTAGCACTAAATAAAAAGGCCCATATCTCTGGATCTATATGGGGGATTTGAAAAAGAAAAAAAACACCATACTCAGGAGAGAAGCGGGAATAAAATAAGAACAAAAACTGGCCACTTTTGACCTGGTAACAGGTCCTCTTTAAGGGGCTTATTTGCATTCTTTGATACACGTTTAACATGGCAGATAAACTCTATAGGAACAATTTGCTTTGTCTCTTTACTCATAGTCAATTACACTTCCCCTTTTTCTTATTACAGATTTCCTCTCTATATTTTATCTCATACTATCTACAATTATGCCAAACATTGGGATGATTACGGTGATTAACAACAACCGAGTCCCCAGGAGAGCTGTGCTGGAAATACACAGATACAAAGAAATGGGCAGAACGGTACTTTATAACACCTGCATCCTTACATAGAATATATACAAGCCCTCTGATTAGAGATAACTGCCCAGAAGTATACCACTGCCTGAGCTGGAGAATGACACAGTTTGACTGTTACTCAGCTTATTTTCATGTTTCCTGCGTCAGTGCCAATCCAGCTTTGAGTCAGGCTACTCAGTCAAGAAAATTGGGTTGTTATCTAGACATATATATGTAGCACCCTGAGGACTCGGCTGCTACAGGGGTATTGCACCTCACCCAGAGGTGTGGTATTCCACTCCCGGGTAAGGATGGAGTGTGGGACTGAGCTCAGATAGCTGCATGCACTACACTCATCCCATTTCCGGGGGACAGAACTACGGTACTCCCACCAGTTAGATGTGCAGGTACGACAGCGTCTGTCCCTGGCTGGAGTGGGAGGGGGGGGGGAACATCCCAGTAGTGTAGGGGCAGATAGGGGAGGGGCTCTGGGCATAGAGGTAGGAGCCCATTGGGTGCTAGTCACCTGGGCTCACACATAGAGGGAGTATATATGGTGGGCACCATCTAGAGATAGAGTCAGTCTGTCAGGAGAGTTCTGAGGAGGAGTTCAGCCAGGAAGGCTGACAGGGAGCTGTGGCTCCGGCTGGGCCCAGCTCCAGGGCCAGGCCTGAAGCAGAGAGGAAGAGGAAGAAAGGCCCAGAGGCATAAGACCAAGAGGGAACCCTGAGATCCCACGAGTGAGCTAAAAAGGGTGAAGGGTTGGCAGAAGAGGGCACCGGATCCCAAACTGACGGAGGCAAAACATCCTTAATCAGGAACCGGAGGTCGTGGTCAAGTTTTGCCACGACCCTCACCACATTCACCAGGAAGGTACACCACGAGTAGGGTCAGGAAAGCCTTAAAAGGTTTTACCATATAGAGGCCCAAGGGAACCGGACAAAGGTGGATCCCTGGTGGGGATGGCCGGAGAGAGAGAGAGAGAAGGGAGCTCAGGACCACGTTCCGGAATTGCCTGGGGGTTGGCCGAGTCCCGCACCTGGTGGACGCAGCACGGCTCGGGTGGTCACTCCCGGCCAAAGTGACTGAAGCAACACCAGTGAGTAAAAACCCTGAAACTGCATCCCACGTCTCTGTGCCTCCTTACCGCACCATCACAACCCCCATCATCTCCACCTGCTGCCCTGAGGCCATACCCCTCCCGTTGGGGGTTATACCATCCCCGCTGCACCATCCTTCCACCGGCCTCAGCGGTCTGCTCTGCAGCGGCAGCTCCAAAGCTGCATTCAACGGGTGGCGTAGTCATCCAACATCTACTGCTAATAGACTCGCCACTTAGTTTGACTCCCTGGGCACGGACCGGGTCACCGCCACGAGACTACTACCCCCATCTGATCCGGCTCCGGGTAAGCCCCCGTGCGCGCGATGCCGCACGACACAGAAGGCCCAGGGGCGCGTCAACTTTGGCGTAGTCGGCAGGATCACGTGCCCGCCACCACCGGGTACTGCGTGCCTGAAGAAAAGTTCACAGTTACCGTAAGAAGAGGTCTCCCGCCAATTCCAGAGGGTCCCCGCCATCGGACGCCATCTCGGATCGTTTCCCGCCGTTTGCCCGCCATCTGCAGCCTTTTCCCGCCATCCACGGAGTTTCCCGCCATTAGGAGATGATTCCCGCCATCTGAGATGATTTCCCGCCCTGGCAGAGCGGACGCCATTATGGGCGTGCCAGAGGGTGGCAAGAGGCCATCTCCCATCGTGGGCCTGGTCCCAGAGGAGCGCCAAAAGCAAAGACCGCCCCCACCAGCAGAGACTGCAATGATAGAGATGTCCATCAGAGTGGGGGGTCTGCCCCTGGAACTGACAATCACCAAGTTGCCCCAGGACCGCCCTCAGTATGGGCGGATCAAGAACAAAAGAGAGAGGATGGGTGCAGCCTGGAGGAGTCTGGAGAGATCGCACCCGGAGATGGAGGGAGAGTCAGGCAGCACCGACCCTGTGGTCAGGAGCCTGTTGCAGGCCGCCACCCCCGAAGGCCTGGTGGAGATCCTGGCACAGCTCCCCCGAGATCGGGAGCATGCACAGACTGCACTGGAGGGCTTGGCTCGGAAGATGGCCCGAGTGCAGCAAGAAGTGCTGGCCGAGTGGAGCAAAGAAATAGCCCTGCAAGCTGGAACCCGCCAGCAAAGGCCGCCACCCGCAACGAGGAGCACGCCTGCCCCTGAAGATGGTGCAGGAGGGACGAAGGCCGGAGACGACGCCGTGGAAGGAGCTGAAGAGATGGAAGCAGGTAAAGGGGACGTCACCACCCCAAGCCTAGTAGCCGTAAGCCTGCCCCAGCTCCCCGTCGCAGAGCCCGAAATTCCCCTTACCGAGCCCGTTGCTGCACCGTCACCGCTCCAAACTAGGCCTCAAGCGGCAGGAGCCACGGCCGCGCCCTCTGTGACGTCACGCGCCTCAATCCAGAGCGTGGCCAAGCAGGAAACGCCACCGGCCTGGTCGCAGGGCCGAGTACCCCCGGGCGCCGCAGTTCCAACAGCGCCCTCTACCTCCACTAAGCCATCGGCCTGGTCGCAAGATCGAGTACCCCCGGGCGCCGCAGTCTCCACAGCGCCCTTCACCTTCAGGGTGCCGCCAGCCTGGTCGCAAGGCCTGGTGAATCCGGGCGCCGTTGCCACCACCGCGCCCTCGACCTCCAGAGTGCTACCCTTGGGTGAAGACTTGTTCGCCCAGCATACTTGCCCGGATGGGCAACCCTTTGTGTGGCCTCAGGAGTACACCACTCCCCGACTCCAGAAGGAATGGCCTCTGTGTGAGCCCCTGATCCCGGCTCCGGCGCCCGCCAAGATCACCCCACTCCCGTTGGAGGAGGCGCAGTTCGAATGGGACCCCACCGGCGAAAACCTCATCGGCTTCACCCAAGAGACCCGGGCGGCCGCAGCCCAGCGTGCGGAGTGCTGCTGGCAACAACTGGAGGTCTTCGACAGGGAGCGGCGAGAGAGGCGGGTCCGCGAGGAGCGGCTGCAAGTTCAGAGTGCGGAGCAGAAACGTCGGACCCGGCGAAACCCCCGTGCAGCCCACGGTCCCCGCGCCACCGGGACCATAATCAAGTTCCAACTGGAGCACGGTTGGGGCTTTATCCGGGATCACAGAACCCCCGGCGACGTCTTTGTCACCCACAGAGATGTCGAGAGTCATCTGCCGGAGGGACACAGAGGACGTGACCTTTACCCGGGTGACGAGGTCATCTTCACCCGGCATCAGTGTGCTAAGGGACCATATGCTCTTCATGTGCACCGACTGACCGAGGAAGAGCTGCGGTATGAGGAGGATCAAGAGGACCCGGACGGGTTTGAAGATTACCCTCAGAAAGGAGCAGGAGGACGCCGTTACTGAAGTACGGTAAAGCGGAACTGTAAATAGTTACCCGTAAGGGTACAAGAACTGCTGCTAATTAAAATATGGTCCCCGTTGGGACTAGTGAATTGTTCCCGTGTGTCCCTATCCCTAACCAGGCTGAGGACTGTGAGCAGCCATCCCTTTATCCCCACTGGCCGAGGACTGAGAGCGGCCACCCTGTAAATAGTTGCGCTTCTTAAGGCGCCCCCTACCGGTTTTATAAGGAACTGTTTTTGCGACTGTTGCACTTTTACCTGGTCATAAATTGCACCGTGGCCAGAAGATCAAGAGTGTGTTTTATAAGAGAATGTTTTATATGCAAGAGTCTGATATTGAAAGTTAATGTGTTTTATATGTAAGTGCACTTTAAAATTTTTGTATGTTTTATATTGTTTTACTCTTTTACAGCCCGGGGACGTGCTGTGGTTTACCAGGGGGGAATGTAGCACCCTGAGGACTCGGCTGCTACAGGGGTATTGCACCTCAAACCAGAGGTGTGGTATTCCACTCCCGGGTAAGGATGGAATGTGGGACTGAGCTCAGATAGCTGCATGCACTACACTCATCCCATTTCCGGGGGACAGAACTACGGTACTCCCACCAGTTAGATGTGCAGGTACGACAGCGTCTGTCCCTGGCTGGAGTGGGAGGGGGGGAGGAACATCCCAGTAGTGTAGGGGCAGATAGGGGAGGGGCTCTGGGCATAGAGGTAGGAGCCCATTGGGTGCTAGTCACCTGGGCTCACACATAGAGGGAGTATATATGGTGGGCACCATCTAGAGATATAGTCAGTCTGTCAGGAGAGTTCTGAGGAGGAGTTCAGCCAGGAGGGCTGACAGGGAGCTGTGGCTCCGGCTGGGCCCAGCTCCAGGGCCAGGCCTGAAGCAGAGAGGAAGAGGAAGAAAGGCCCAGAGGCATAAGACCAAGAGGGAACCCTGAGATCCCACGAGTGAGCTAAAAAGGGTGAAGGGTTGGCAGAAGAGGGCACCGGATCCCAAACTGACGGAGGCAAAACATCCTTAATCAGGAACCGGAGGTCGTGGTCAAGTTTTGCCACGACCCTCACCACATTCACCAGGAAGGTACACCACGAGTAGGGTCAGGAAAGCCTTAAAAGGTTTTACCATATAGAGGCCCAAGGGAACCGGACAAAGGTGGATCCCTGGTGGGGATGGCCGGAGAGAGAGAGAGAGAAGGGAGCTCAGGACCACGTTCTGGAATTGCCTGGGGGTTGGCCGAGTCCCGCACCTGGTGGACGCAGCACGGCTCGGGTGGTCACTCCCGGCCGAAGTGACTGAAGCAACACCAGTGAGTAAAAACCCTGAAACTGCATCCCACGTCTCTGTGCCTCCTTACCGCACCATCACAACCCCCATCATCTCCACCTGCTGCCCTGAGGCCATACCCCTCCCGTTGGGGGTTATACCATCCCCGCTGCACCATCCTTCCACCGGCCTCAGCGGTCTGCTCTGCAGCGGCAGCTCCAAAGCTGCATTCAACGGGTGGCGTAGTCATCCAACATCTACTGCTAATAGACTCGCCACTTAGTTTGACTCCCTGGGCACGGACCGGGTCACCGCCACGAGACTACTACCCCCATCTGATCCGGCTCCGGGTAAGCCCCCGTGCGCGCGATGCCGCACGACACAGAAGGCCCAGGGGCGCGTCATATACACTGCTCAAGAAAATAAAGGGAACACTTAAACAACACAATGTAACACCAAGTCAATCACACTTCTGTGAAATCTACCTGTCCAGTTATGAAGCAACACTGATTGTGAATCAATTTCTCCTGTTGTTGTGCAAATGGAACAGACAACTGGTAGAAATGATAGGCAATTAGCAAGATACCCCCTATAAAGGAGCGGTTCTGCAGGTGGTGACCACAGACCATTTCTCTGTTCTCATCCTTTTTGGCTGTTGTTTTGGTCATTTTTTCATTTTACCATTGCTCTCACCCCTAGAGGTACAGTAGCGTGAGGCGGTGTCTACAGTACAACCCACAGAAATTGCTCAGGTAGTGCAGTTCATCCAGGATGCGAGCTGTGGCAAGAAGGGTAGCTGTGTCTGTCAGCACAGTGTCCAGAGCATGGAGCAGATACCAGGAGACGTGGAGGGGGCCATAGGAGGGCAACAACCCAGCAGCAGAACCGCTACCTCTGCCTTTGTGCAAGGAGGAACAGGAGGAGCACTGCCAAAGCCCTGCAAAATGGCCTCCAGCAGGCCACAAATGTGCATGTGTCTGCACAAACGGTTAGAAACCGACTCCATGAGGGTGGTATGAGGGCCCGACGTCCACAGATGGGGGTTGTGCTTACAGCCCAACACCATGCAGGACGCTTGGCATTTGCTACAGAACACCAGGATTGGCAAAGTCTCCACTGGCGCCCTGTGCTCTTCACAGATGAAAGCAGGTTCACACTGAGCACATGTGACAGACGTGACAGAGTCTGGAGACGCCGTGAAAGGCGATCTGCTGCCTGCAACAACCTTCAGCATGACCAGTTTGGCAGTGGGTCAGTAATGGTGTGGGTTGGCATTTCTTTGGAGGGCCACACAGCCCTCCATGTGCTCGCCAGAGGTAGCCTGACTGCCATTAGGTACCAAGATGAGATCCTCAGACCCCTTGTGAGACCATATGCTGGTGCGGTTGGCCCTGGGTTCCTCCTAATGCAGGACAATGCCAGACCTCATGTGGCGGGAGTGTGTCAGCATTTCCTGCAAGATGAAGGCATTGAAGCTATGGACTGGCCCGCCCGTTCCCCAGACCTGAATCCGATTGAGCACATCTGGGACATCATGTCTCGCTCCTTCCACCGTCACGTTGCACCAAAGACTGTCCAGGAGTTGGCGGATGCTTTAGTCCAGGTCTGGGAGGAGATCCCACAGGAGACCATCCGCATCCTCATCAGGAGCATGCCCAGGCATTGTAGGGAGGTCATACAGGCACGTGGAGGCCACACTCAATATTGAGCCTCATTTTGACTTGTTTTAAGGACATTACATCAAAGTTGGATCAGCCTGTAGTGTGTTTTTCCACTTTAATTTTGGGGGTGACTCCAAATTCAGGCCTCCATTGGTTAATAAATTTGATTTCCATTCATGATTTTTGTGTGATTTTGTTGTCAGCACATTCAACTTTGCACAGAACAAAGTATTCAATGAGAATATTTCATTCATTCAGATCTAGGATGTGTTATTTGAGTGTTTCCTTTATTTTTTTGAGCAGTGTATATATACAATACAGTGGGGAAAATAAGTATTGGATACACTGCTGATTTTGTAAGTTTTCCCATCTACAAAAAATGGAGAGGTCTGTAATTTTTATCGCAGGTCAGGTACACTTCACCTGTGAGAGACAGAATGTAAAAAAAAAATCCAGGAAATCACATTGCATGATTTTTACATAATTAATTTGCATTTTATTGCATGAAATAAGTATTTGATACAATAGAAAAACAGAACATAATATTTGGTACAGAAACCTTTTTTTTGCAATTACAGAGGTCAAACGTTTCCTGTAGTTGTTGACCAAGTTTGCGCACACTGCAGCAGGGATTTTGGCCCACTCCTCCATACAGATCTTTTCCAGATCTTTCAGGTTTCAGGGCTGTCGCTGAGCAAAATTGCGTTTAAGTTCCCTCCAAAGATTTTCTATTGGGTCCAGGTCTGGAGACTGGCTAGGCCACTCCAGGACCTTGAAATGGTTCTTACAGAGGCACTCCTTAGTTGCCCTGGATGTGTGTTTTAGGTCATTGTCATTCTGGAAGACCCAGCCACGACCCATCTTCAATGCTCTTACTGAGGGAAGGAGGTTGTTGGCCAAAATCTTACGATACATGACCCCATCCATCCTCCCTTCAATACAGTGCAGTCATCCTGTCCCCTTTGCAGAAAAGCACCCCCAAAGTATGATGTTTCCCTCACCGTGCTTCACGGTTTGGACGGTGTTCTTGGGGTTGTACTCTTCTTCCTCAAAACACGGCAGGTGGAATTGATAGCAAAAAGTTCTACTTTGGTCTCATCTGATCACATGACCTTCTCCCATGCCTCCTCTGGATCATCCAGATGGTCATTGGCGAACTTCAAACGGGTCTGGACATGTGCTAGTGACGCGCCCCCTGGGCCATATTCTTTAGGGGGAATACCCGGAGCCGGATCAGATGGGAGTTGTAGTCGCCGAGTGGCTGTGACCCGGTCCGTGCCCAGGGTGTCAAACTCAGTTGTATGTGGCAGTCCTACAGATGTTATTAAGTTCTTAATGTCGACTACGCCACCCGTTGTATTGCGGTCACTAGGGCCGCTGCTGCAGCAGGGTCCGCTGAGGCTGATGGTGTTGGTGCAGCTTTAGATGGTATAACCCCCAACGGGTGGGGTATAGCCTCAGGGGGTCAGGTGCAGAGGATGGGGGTTGTGGTGGTGCAGCATAGATGTTAAGTGAAGACAGAGTCGGGTTGTGCAGTTTAGGGTATTTACTCACTGCTGATGTTCCGGTCACTCCAGCTTCAAGTGACCACCCGAGCCGTGCTGCGTCCACCAGGTCCTGGATTCAGCCAACCCCCAAGCAAGTCCGGAGCGTGACCCTGAGCTCTCCTTCTGTCCTTTCCTCTGGCCGTCCCCACTAGTGATCCACCTAGGTCCAGCTCCCTCGGGCCTTCTGTTGGGAGACCCTTGGCCTTGGGTTCCCTGACCCTCCACGTGGTCTGCCTTCGGGGTGGATGTGGTGGGTGGCCGTGGCAGACGCTGCCCACAGCCTCCGGTCTCTGGCTAGGGTGTGCTTTTGCCCCCACCAGTTTGGGATCCGGTACCCTATTGCCGACTCTTCACCCGGGGATTGAATTTGGGTTCTCAGAGTCCTTTCTTTTCACCCCCTCTGGGTCTCTCTTTCTTCTCCTCTCTCACTCTGGCTCAGGCCGCTCTGCTCCTCTGCTCTCCTTACTGACTCTGACAGACTGACCCTGATCTTTGATGGTGCCCACCTTATATACTCCCTCTATGTGTGAGCTCAGGTGACCAGCACCCAATGAGCTCCTATCTTTACCCAGGCTGCTCCCCCTATCTGCCCCTACACTACTTGGGATGTTCCACCCCCCTCCCACTCCAGCCAGGAACAGACTCGGTCGTACCTGCACATTTCTAAGTGGGAGTACCGTTGGTCTGTTCCCCGGAAATGGGATGTGTGTAGTGCATGCAGCCTACCGAGCTCAGTTCCACACTCCATCCTTACCTGGGAGTGGAATATCACACCTCTGGGTTGAGGTGCAATACCCCTGTAGCAGCCGAATCCTCAGGGTGCTACACTAGCGTGAGAGGGGGACCTTGTGTGCGCTGCAGGATTTTAATCCATGACAGCGTAGTGTGTTACTAATGGTAATGTTTGAGCTGTGGTCCCAGTTCTCTTCAGGTCAGTGACCAGGTCCTCCCATGTAGTTCTGGACTGATTCCTGATCTTTCTCAGAATCATCCTTCCCCCATGAGGTGAGATTTTGCATGGAGCCCCAGACCAAGGAAGGTTGACAGTCATCTTGTTTTTTTTCCATTTAATAATAATTGTGTCAACAGTTGTTGCCTTCTCACCAATCTGCTTGCCTATTGTCCTGTATCCCATCCCAGCCTTGTGCAGGTCTACAATTTTGTCCCTGGTGTCCTTAGACAGCTCTTCGGTCTTGGCCATGGTGGAGAGGCTGGAATGTGATTGATTGTGTGGACAGGTGTCTTTTATACAGGTAACAAGTTGAAACAGGTGCAATTAATACAGGTAATGAGTGCAGAGTAGGAGGGCTTCTTAAAGAAAAACTAACAGGTCTGTGAGAGCCAGAATTCTTGCTGATTGGTAGGTGATCAAACACTTATGTCATGCAATAAAATGGAATGTAATTGTTTAAAAATTATACACGTGATTTTCTGGATTTTTTTAAGTTTCTGTCTCTCACAGTTGAAGTGTACCGACGATACAAAATTACAGACCTCTCCATTTTTTTAGGAGAGAAAACTTGCAAAATCGGCAGTGTATCAAATACTTAACTTCCCCACACAGTGAGCTTAGTCCTGGTACAATATCCATGCATTAAGCTTGGTACTCGTACCATATATATGCAGAAAGCCTGGTTCTGGTACCATATCTATGCAGTAAGCTTGGTTCTGGTACCATATCTTTGTAGTAAGCTTGGTACTGTTACCATATGTATGTGGTAAGCTTTGCGATGTTTCCGTATCTACATAGTAAGCTTGGTTTGGTTACAATATTTTTGCAGTAAAATTGGTACTGGAACAAAATCTATAGAGTAAGCTTGGTTCTGATGCTATACCTTATGTAGTAAGATTTTTTTCAGATACCATATCTCAGCAGTAAGCTTGGGTCTGGTACCACATCTATATATTTTTATATTACATTATCTCAAATGTGCAAGTGGGATACACCTTCAGCATCCTGCGCTTGTGTATAGGGTGTCTGTTATAATTAGCCTGACATTGGCCGGCAGCCTACCTAATGACATAGATCGCGTGGCAGTTCATGAATATGTGTTAGGGATGTGAGCCATGTAATATAAAGAAGGATAAATATCCATGATAAGGTCCATTAATATTGGCAATACTGTATGGACTGTGATGAGGATATAAACTGAGTTACGTCAGGACAGGGACTGTTTCAACTATAGGGACATCTAGGCCGGGGCACATTTAAATATGCTGTAAAAGTGACGTAATATCTTTGAGATCCTTATACAGCATTTGGTTATTTTAAAAAGTAGCAGTGTAAATATTTAGCCATATATATTCAAATAGATAATTATAAAGGAGTGAATATTATCCTATTTCAACATAAGAATAATTGGTTCTAATACAGCAGACATCGCCTAATATTTAAAGAATGTCCGAGTGATGATATAGCCCTGCACTCTGTATAATGAATATAATAATGCTCTCAAGGGCCTTTTTACAGTACACTATTGATTAAGGACACACGGATGATGTTTTTAGGGGTTTTGTACAATAGTTTCGAAATAATAACAATACTAATTTTGCTTATGATCATCTCCTGATGAGTTGCCTCAATTTGTCATGATGAAACACATAGAGACTGTATATTGATATTTGGGGATTATTATGGTCTGGAAATAGGTTTAGTCATAATAGTAGGATATAAAGAGACTGAGGGTTTTTATGCATGTGTGTTTTCTGTGTTTATTAGTCATTTCCTGAATCCTGAGTTTACGATTTTCTATCAGGATTTGTGATTCTTGAGTGCACTTTATGTAGTATGTTTTTATGTATGTGATTGGTCATTTAAAATATTAATAAAGGTATATTTAGTCGTAATCCCTTTTTCAATGAGCGATCCAAGTCCTTCTGGTAATATTCCGTGAATCCCCTCACCCCTGTTACCGTATCTATGCAGTAAGATTGGTTTTGGTACCATATCTATGTATGAAGATTAGTTCTGATACCATATCGATGCAGTAAGTTTGGGTCTGGTACCATATCTTTACGGTAAGTATATTTCTGGTACCATATCTATACAGTAAGCTTGGTACTGTATCTTTTCAGTATGTTTGATTCTGATACCGTAACTTTTCAGTAAGCTTAATGCTGGGACTGTATCAATGTAGTAAACCTTTTCCAATAGCTCAATCAGGTATCAGATATTGCATATGTATGAGTGATCCCATTATGAAAGCAACATCATTTGCAGTCTTGAAGCTTTTATGCAGCAGCCAAAGTCAAAAAGTTCAAGGACAGAGCACTATTCATGTTCCCCTGAATGTGTATGATCAGATCTGCTGATCATGCATAGTCAGATGCATGGGAGGGGGGGGTATACTACTGCCAAGTATATTTGACAGTGCTTACTTGAAGGGAAACAAAAAAGGGAAGATCCATGGTCTACAGCTCTGATTCTGTAAGAAAACAGCCAAGTTTTTCTAATCCTCTACAAACCCATTAAGGTTCGTTTACACAATATTTATTTTTTTATTTAATTTACTTATATAGCGCCAATAATTTCACATCGCTTTACAGACATTATGGGCACTGTCCCCATTGGATCTCACAATCTACATTCCCTATCAGTATGTCTTTGGAGTGTGGGAGGAAACCGGAGAACCTGAAGGAAACCCACGAAAAACACAGGGAGAACATACAAACAATAGGATAATCGACCTTTGTAGTTATTGTTGATTGCAATAAATTTTGTTGCCATGAAAATCATCAATATCTACACTGTTATCGTTAAATATAAATGCCATTCCTAGAGTGGTGCTCTCTTGTTTGGCTGGAAGGACACTTCATGACGACGAAAAAGAGATTCTTCCTTGTCAAAGGATCACTGCATGGGAATGACAGCCGTAATCTTCACTACAGAAATTCTTACTATAGATTCCTGCTTTAAAAATCTTCACTAAGGCTATGTGCCCATGATGCAGAAATGAACCAGAAAATTTCTGCAGCATTTCTGCATCTTCCTGGAAGAAAAAACGCATGCAGATTGTGCATGCGTTTTTTCCTGCAGAATACATGCGGAATACATGCGGATTCACATGTGTTTCCGCATGCAGATTGACAAGCGCTTTCCAGGCGATTAGCATCACTTGGAAAGTGCTTGACAACTAGGTCACACTATATAAATCCCTGCAAACAGCATGGATTTATATAGTGTGACCGTAAAACAATGCTTAAAATAAAGCTATACTCGCCCCCGATGTCACGGCGTGTGCTGCAGCGCTCATTCATGTCTGGTTACTGGCTGCCGGCATATCGCGAGACACAGCGGTGAAGGGCCTGCGGTCACATGACTGTGACGTCACCGAAGGTCCTTCAGTGCTGCCGGCATGCAGAGAGAAGCCGTTGGACAGGTGAATATAAACTTTATTTTTTATTTTATTCTTTTTTTTACAGGTACAATGGTACCCAGATCTGGATGAGAGTCTCCTCTCCTCCAGAACTGGGTACCATCCGCACATAGAGACGCATAAAATCCGATGGTACAAATGTACAGTCGCGCATTCTATGCGTCTCAATGCAAGTCAATGGCGGCGCTTCCGCAAAATTAATGAACATGCTGCGGATTTATGAGCGCTGCAGAAACGCTGCGGAAAAATCCGCAGCATGTGCATTGACATTACGGAATGCCATTGGGGACCATGGGGTGCGGATTACCATGCGTTTTTTATGCGTTTCCGCTGCGGAAATTCCGCAGCATAAACGCATGAAAAACGCATCGTGTGCACGCAGCCTTTATCTGGCTAGAACCTACAGAGGCATCACAGGAAATCCTAAAAGTGGGTTGTTTACCCAGTTGTTGCAAATTCATCATACTAGGGCTACAATAGATCTACAAGCCAAAAATAGGGCAACTCATACAAGTAAAACAATAATGCTGTCATTTGTTTATTTCACTTTATCTTTAAGGAGACTTAATAGCATCAGTGCTACCTACCAGTCTAGAAGACAGCAGACATTTTAAAATGCTCCAGCCCCTAAAATGTCTTCTTCCAGTCTACCACTTCTAGACACCCAATGCGGGACGACACCTACTTTCTTTTCTCCCTGACCTTCAAACTCTCTGAGTGCTATGGTCAGACAGTGTTTGTGATGCAAAAATAGCTGAAAAAGTAATCGGCACTCTGTTTCTATCAGTGCACGAAGAAAAGGCTATGGCCCCAACAAACTAGTCAAAAAATCCCAACATTCACATGTTGATGTTCAAACAATTGTTATAGTTTATTTATCCATATCCATGTACATCATGGACGATGTATCATGTTTGCAATAGGACACAATAGTTAAAGGCTCCGGATGGGCCGAAACACGTCCTGATATTCACAATATAACACGTCAGTATTTGTAAGCCAAAATCTGGAGTGGAACAATCAGAGGAAACGTACAATAGAAACACGTCACCACTTCTGTATTTATCACCCACTCCTGGTTTTAGCTTACAAATACTGAGCTAAAATACTGACCAAATACTGAACGTGTGCACGTGGTCATATCCACAGGTTTGTCTGGTACCTGTAGTCTGACTGTTTTTTAGCCTTGCATACTCCTGACTTTGCTTCTGCTTAAAACAAAAAATAAATAGCACTTAAAAATTAAGTCACACAGAAGAAAATAATAATTGTTTTCTATGAAACCTACTCACCACGTTCCTACATTGTCTACTACTCTCAGCCCTTGCAGTAAAACAGGGCAGGTAGGGTGCATACAACGCACCGCAGATCAGTCATGGACTTGGCCAATCAGGATGTTTATATGACCATGAGATCAGACTGCCAGTCCAGCCTATCAGAGAGCTGGGCGCTTTGTATAATTCTTTTGTGTTATGACTATAGTGCCAGTTATTAGTGATAAAGTCCCAAACCTGAACTAATTATTACAGCGTTTGACCCATTCCAGCCTGTAACCACAATTTCAGATAACAACTTCTACATTGCCTCCCAGTCTTCTCCACCATTATTCTCCCAGTTTAAACTCTGTTTTGCTCTTCATAGCATGCAAGTCTTGACCCTGATTTCTGAAGTTGTTCAGGTTCCACACTCACTTCTAGCTAAAACTCATCACGTTTGGACTGCCCTCCTGGTGACTGCCCCATTAATTTTTATATCTCACTCGCTTCACAATTCTTCTGCAACTAGTTGATGACCATTTAGGGACAAAAGGCCCAATTCCCTGTTGCGAACTTCAGATTCCTGTAAAGGGGTTTATTTATTTTACTCACTTATATAGCACCATTAATTCCACAGCGCTTTACAGATATTATCGGCACTGTCCCCATAGGGACTCACAATCTACATTCTCCGTCAGTACGCTTTTGGAGTGTGGGAGGAAACCGGAGAAAACCCACGCAAACTCCTTGCAGATGTTGTCCTTGGTGGGATTTGAACCCAGGACTCAAGCGCTACAAGGCTGCAGTGCTAACCACTGAGCCACCCACCGTGCCACCCGAGGGTTTTGTAATTTTTTAGATTTTGCACCCCAATCTAGCCTTTGCCAAAGAGTGCAAAAACTGAACGATCACCAAAATATTGTAGTACTGCTATCAAAATACTATTGAACTAGAGGTCTGCAAGAAACAGAATTACTAAATGTACATCCATACTCTCATTGGAGCAAATCAGTGGGTGCATAATACTCCTCATGACTTACAGAATATCAGTACCATAAAATCTCTTAGTTTCGTCATTCAGTTCTTCCCACACATTGCTTGTTGTTTGATTTAAAGATCACCTCCATAGCTAACACAAAGAGCAACATTATACTTTCCACAGTAATAAGGGATAGTAAAATGAGAAATTTGGGGCAGAGGAAGGGATTTTATTTTAAACCAGAGCTTTACTTTCCTATTTTCTTAACAAGGATCGCATAAACTCGCACCAATACTCTGGAATTTTTGCATTGAATAGCGCCATGCTTTGTTTGGTATCTGAGTATGAGGCCTTCAGAGACCCATTTTTAGGCTAAATTCACACATACAGTACATTGTACACGTCCGTGTGCTGTTTTTTTTCTTGTACAGCTCACTAACCATAGAGTTTTATTGATCAATGCACACATCTGTTTTGAAAACTGATCTGTTTTTCCCGTCCATGAGACTAAGAACATGTCATATTCTTATCCGTTTTGTGGATCACAGTATGCCATTAAGACCCCCTTCACATGCCCAGGCCACATCTCTTCTGCTGTGACATAAATTAAATTAACAATTTTCTTTTCTGGTCATGTTTTCAGGCAGCAGCTCTATCTATGAGCCACAGACCACAATGATCAACATAGGAGAATTTGGTAATCTTGAACAGTAATCTTATACCAGTCAGTGAACCCAGAAGCAGATTATACAGGTACATAGAGATACATTGTATATAACAGTGCATTTCTTTGTCCCTATATTCTAGAAGTGAAGAAAAGTCAGATTTTTTTGTTCCTATAAAACTGCTAAAAATAATAATTAATTTAAAAAATTACATTTTCTCTTTGGTTTGTAAGTCTCCGTTGGACTTGAGCCTCTATAATTGCACACAACAGCTAATGCCATGAGCCATAGGCTCCAGTGATTTCATTGGGAGAATTTTGCATACTTGATTTGTATTGCAGCGACCTAACCCACAGGCAGATGATTCTGATACATAGAGATGCATTGTATGTAACAGTATATTTCTATGTCCCCATATTCTAGAGGGAGAATAAAAGAGATTTTTTCCTTCCCATAAAATTACTAAAAAATATTGAAAAACACAATAATTTCATTTTTAATGCGCTTTTGAAAAAATAATAAACATCACAAATCAGTAAATGACAGAGATATTTGTGTTCCTGTAATCGTAATGACCCGCACACAGCGATCAGATTATTTACGGGAATCGGTAAATGGGTAAGAAAATGACATCATTGATATTTTTTCTCTATTAAACCCATAAAAAGTAATAAAAATGTAATGCTCAGGCCGTGTTCACACAAAATAGTGTTTTTTCTACTGTGTTTTTTTCTGCATGGTTTCTGCAGTTGTCCGCACCACACGACGCAATAACAATCTTCTCTGATTGCTTGTTTGCTGTGTTTCTTTTATGCGTGTTCCCCCATATTTGATGCATTTTGGTGCAGATGTGATGTCGCGTTTTTAATACTACATAAAAGCTTTGATTCTGCACTTAAAAATGCAACATTGTTTTTTTTCCCCTGCGTTTTTTTTTCCAGGCTCCACATAAAAGACTATCGGAAAAAAAGCACCAAAACTGCAGAGTTCATCAGCGTTTTTAGACTCACCGAGGGTGGAGTTTTCATGAAATCACAGCCACTTTGTTTGGACATTTAGACCGTATTCACATGTAGTATAAATGTCGCATACTTTCTGCTGCTTTTTTTGCACAGAAATTCTGCTGTGTTTAACTGTCCAAATGCAGTGGATGAGATTACATGAAAACTGCGCCCGCTGTGCGCCTAAAGACGCTGCTGAACTGTGCGGTTTTGTTGCTTTTTTTCTCTAGAGGTTTCTATGTGGAACCTAAAAAATACATTTTAAAAAAAATTCCATTTACTTTTTTAAGTGCAGAATCAAAACTTTTCTGTACTATAAAAAAACACTTACAAAAGCGGCTTCACATCTGCACCAAAAACGTGTCAAATAAGGGGAAAAGGCATAAAAAAATGCAGCAAAACTACAATCAGAGAAGATTACTATTGTGTAGTTTGGAGAGGAAATCTGCAAAAAACACAGTATTTACACTATGTGTGAACACGGCTGTACAGACACAAAAAAGCCAAATGTCATATAGTAAAACTACTTAAAGCTGAAAAAAATCTAGCTGCTACAACTGTGAATGAAGGAACAAAAAATAAATCCATAGGTCCCAACTAGAGATGAGCAGGACACACAGATGACGTTACGCATAGGCGGATTATAATGAGGGCAATCTGGGCTAACGCCCGGGACCCCGGGGCTTCGGGGGGGCCATGGCCAGATTGCCCTCATTATAATATGTGCGGCGCCGCGGCACATACCGGCAGTCAGAGGCGGGGGGGCCCCCCGGACCGCTCCCCCACCCAGCAGATGCGCACGCCCACTGCTTCGGCCAGGCCAGCACTGCACTTGTTAACTTCCCTGTGTGCTGGCCCGGCTGCGACACAGCTAGGAGACACGGCCCTGTGCGCGGCCGTGTCTGCTAGTGTGACGTCACGCAGTGCGCGCTCCACTGCTGCACCGGAGAGGAGCTGAAGGACTGGAGCCGAGCCGGGAAATGGTGAGTGTGTGTGTGTGCAGGCAGATATCATTGTGTGATGTCTGTTTATATGTATTTTTGTGTTTCAAATGTGTTTATGCGTGTATGTACAGTACAGACCAAAAGTTTGGACACACCTTCTCATTTAAAGATTTCTCTGTATTTTCATGACTTTGAAAATTGTACATTCACACTGAAGGCATCAAAACTATGAATTAACACACGTGGAATTATATACTTAACAAAAATGAGTGAAACAACCGAAAATATGTCTTATATTCTAGGTTCTTCAAAGTAGCCACCTTTTGCTTTGATGACTGCTTTGCACACTCTTGGCATTCTCTTGATGAGCTTCAAGGGGTAGTCACCGGAAATGGTCTTCCAACAATCTTGAAGGAGTTCCCAGAGATGCTTAGCACTTGTTGGCCCTTTTGCCTTCACTCTGCGGTCCAGCTCACCCCAAACCAGCTCGATTGGGTTCAGGTCTGGTGACTGTGGAGGCCAGGTCATCTGGCGTAGCACCCCATCACTCTCCTTCTTGGTCAAATAGCCCTTACACAGCCTGGAGGTGTGTTTGGGGTCATTGTCCTGTTGAAAAATAAATGATGCTCCAACTAAACGCAAACCGGATGGAATAGCATGCTGCTGCAAGATGCTGTGGTAGCCATGCTGGTTCAGTATGCATTCAATTTTGAATAAATCCCCAACAGTGTCACCAGCAAAGCACCCCCACACCATCACACCTCCTCCTCTATGCATCACGGTGGGAACCCGGCATGTAGAGTCCATACGTTCACCTTTTCTGCGTCGCACAAAGACACGGTGGTTGGAACCAAAGATCTCAAATTTGGACTTATCAGACCAAAGCACAGATTTCCACTGGTCTAATGTCCATTCCTTGTGTTCTTTAGCCCAAGCAAGTCTCTTCTGCTTGTTGCCTGTCCTTAGCAGTGGTTTCCTAGCAGCTATTTTACCATGAAGGCCTGCTGCACAAAGTCTCCTCTTAACAGTTGTTGAAGAGATGTGTCTGCTGCTAGAACTCTGTGTGGCATTGACCTGGTCTCTAATCTGAGCTGCTGTTAACCTGCGATTTCTGAGGCTGGTGACTCGGATAAACTCATCCTCAGAAGCAGAGGTGACTCTTGGTCTTCCTTTCCTGGGGTGGTCCTCATGTGAGCCAGTTTCTTTGTAGCGCTTGATGGTTTTTGCAACTGCACTTGGTGACAGATTCAAAGTTTGCCCAATTTTTCCTAGTGACTGACCTTCATTTCTTAAAGTAATGATGGCCACTCGTTTTTCTTTACTTAGATGCTTTTTTCTTGCCATAATACAAATTCTAACAGTCTATTCAGTAGGACTATCAGCTGTGTATCCACCAGACTTCTGCACAACACAACTGATGGTCCCAACCCCATTTATAAGGCAAGAAATCCCACTTACTAAACCTGACAGGGCACACCTGTGAAGTGAAAACCATTTCCGGTGACTACCTCTTGAAGCTCATCAAGAGAATGCCAAGAGTGTGCAAAGTAGTCATCAAAGCAAAAGGTGGCTACTTTGAAGAACCTAGAATATAACATATTTTCAGTTGTTTCACACTGTTTTGTTAAGTATATAATTCCACATGTTTTAATTCATACAATGTATGTACAATTTTCAAAGTCATGAGAATACAGAAAAATCTTTAAATGAGAAGGTGTGTCCAAACTTTTGGTCTGTACTGTATATGTTTGTGTGTGTGCGTGACTGCGTGCGACCTCCTGCTGTCTCTGGGGGGAGCGTTGTGCGGCCTCCCGCTGTATCTGGGGGGTGCCGTGCGGCCTCCCGCTGTGTATAGATGGCACCGTCGTGCGGCCTCCTGCTGTCTATAGATGGCTACGTGTGGCCTCCCACTGTGTATAGATGGCTACGTGCGACCCCCCACTGTGTATAGATGGCTACGTGCGGCCTCCCGCTGTCTATAGATGGCTACGTGCGGCCTCCCACTGTCTATAGATGGCTACGTGCGGCCTCCCGCTGTCTATAGATGGCTACGTGTGGTCTCCTTCTGTGTATAAATGGCTACGTGCGGCCTCCCGCTGTGTATAGATGGCTATGTGCGGCCTCCCGCTGTGTATAGATGGCTACGTGCGGCCTCCCGCTGTGTATAGATGGCTACGTGTGGCCTCCCGCTGTGTATAGATGGCTACATGCGGCCTCCCGCTGTTTATAGATGGCACCGTGCGGCCTCCCGCTGTGTATAGATGGCACCGTGCGGCCTCCCGCTGTGTATAGATGGATACGTGCGGCCTCCCGCTTTGTATAGATGGCTACGTGTGCTCAATATTAAGTCATACAATTAATGTAAGGTTATGTGCCCACGATGCAGAAATGCTCCGGATTTTTCCTGAACGTTTCTGCATCTCCCTGGCAGAAAAAACGCATGCGGATTGTACATGTGTTTTTCCTGCCTGGGACATGCCGATGTGAAGCATTCTTCACATGCATTTCCGCATGCAGGTTGACAAGCGCTTTCCAAGCGATTTTAGCATCACTTGGAAAGTGCTTGACAACTTGGTTACACTATACAAATCCATGCAACCGGCATGGATTTATATAGTGTGACCGAAAGAATGGTAAAAAATAAATGTGGATTGGAACGCATGGAATCCGCATCACTGCATCTGTACATGTGGAATACATGCGTTTCAATGTGCGGATGGTACCCGGGTTTGGAGAAGAGGAGACTCTCCTCCGGATCCGGGTACCATAGTACCTGTAAAAAAATGAATAAAACAAAAAATAAATATTAAACTTATCTTCTGTTGGCCCCCGACGTCTTTATCCGATGCGTCCTGGCTTGCCGTCAGCTCACGGTAGACTAAAGGACCTGCTGACGACAGCGGTCGCGTGACCCGTCACATGACTAAATGACGTCACCACAGGTCCTTTAGTCTACCGCGAACTGCCGGCAAGCCAGGACGCATCGGATAAAGACACCGGGGGCCATCAGAAGGTAAGTATAATATTTATTTTTTGGTTTCCGCAAAATAATTGGTAGTGCTGCGGATTTTTCCGCAATGATAATCCACAGCGGAAATTTCCGCAGCATGTGCACAGCACATGCGGATTATCATTGGGGAACATGGCAGACCTTCTACCAAGCGTTTTTTAAGCGTTTCTGCAGCAGAATTGCCGCTGCGGAAATGCTTAAAAAACGCATAGTGGGCACACAGCCTAAAAAAAAATATTATAATTAACCCCTTAACCCCCGAGGGTGGTTTGCACGTTAATGACCAGGCCAATTTTTACAATTCTGACCACTGTCATTTTATGAGGTAATTACTCTGGAACGCTTCAACGGATCCCCCTGATTCTGAGATTGTTTTTTCGTGACATATTGTACTTCATGATTGTGGTAAAATTTCTTCGATATCACTTGCGTTTATTTGTGAAAAAAATGAAAATTTGGCGAAAATTTAGAAAATTTTGCAATTTTCAAACTTTGAATTTTTATGCCCTTAAATCAGAGAGATATGTCACACAAAATAGTTAATAAATAACATTTCCCACATGTCTACTTTACTAGTGTTGAGCCACCCCCGTAGTGTTCGAGTTCGGTTCGGTTAGTCGAACACCCGTGTGTTCGCCGAACTGTTCGTCGAACTGTTCATCGAACACCTTCGAACACCGTTAAAACCAATGGCAGGCAAACAAAAACACATAGAAACACATAGAAAACACCTTCAAAGGTGTCCAAAAGCTGACAAACTGCTCAGAAGACACAACTAACACATGGAAAAGTGACAAGTACATATAGTCATGCGAAAAGAAAAGAGGTGGAGGAGTAAAAGGAGGGGGAGACACAGATATAGGCATGTCATGCCCTTCTAAAATCCAAAAAGTGAGAAGCCGACACGGCCAGTACGTTCCTGCCTGTGCCACCTCTGTGTCGCCGGGTTTGTGCCAGAGCCGCGGTGGACCCTGACGGCCAGCCCCCCTATCCCAATACTGGTGCCTGTCCGCCGGTGGGTCGAGGCCCCCCACGGTGGGGGGGGGGGGAGTAACATCTGCAGAAGAAAGACCATCTTCCAGCCAAACTAAGATGTTGACTTCTTTTCGTGGACAATGTGATACGATCCCATTCTTACGGACACGCCCATCGCTACAAATTCTAGATGAGGCACAAAAACAGCAGGTGCTTCAACGGATGTCAAGTGCTCCTTCAAGTGGGCTCTCCATCACCTCAATTTCAACATCACAAATACTCCAGTCCTCAGAGGTGTCACCCCAATCGCACTTGCTTCCTCACAGCTCCCAAGTCTCCAGCTGCCTGTCTGAGTATGGGGTAACACAGATGGCTGAGTCTGCCCAGCTGTTTACTCATACTATAGCCTGGGAAACGGAGGTCTGCTCCAGAGCTTCTGTTAATCCAGATGAGGAAATGATCTGATCCGATGCCCAGAATCTTTATAAGTTGGATCCAGGACCAGATGAAGAAGGTTCTGAGCATAATGTAGACCCTTGTTCCCAAACTGTAACTCCTGTTGGTGGAGACAATGATGAAGACGATGATGAGACTCAAATACCTGATTGGAGCGACAACTTGACTTTTCGGTCAGGGCAGGAAGAGGTTGGCTCTGAGGGCGACGGGTGTGATAACACACAGGGTGATGATGACGAGGTTGGAGATCCCACTTACTGTCAACCCACAGTCAGACAGTCGATGAGGTCAGCAGAGGAGGTGGAGGAGGATGTGACTAGCCCTGGGGATGGGGATGACTCGGTACCCGGGCATTTGCCTGGCCTTGGGGATGTCGCGGTGGTCGGCTCCCTGGCCCGTACCCTGGGGTCTCTCTTTAAAAGGGTGGATAATTGTTAATTTTATAAGAGTTCATGACGCCACCTGTGGTATCTGGTGACAAGCACCAGCGCTGCAGCAGTCCACTGAGGCCGGTGATAAGGCAGCTCGATGGTATAGCTACCCACAGGTGGAGCTAGGTCTCAGGGCAGCGTATGCAGGGGGAATGCAGGACAGGCGAGACCCAGCTGGGTCAGAGCAAGAACGGGAACGGACACGGTAGTCACTTCAGTACCTTTTACTGGTGGAAAGTGAAGGGTGAAGGGTGCATATCAGGATCTTCCCCAATGAGCGGGTGTAGGGCCTCCTGTTTCTTGCCTCTGCGTAGTAAGTTTCTGACCTGCCTGGAGCTAGGCCTAACTTTGTCTCTGTCCTGCGCTGGCTGACCTTGTGGTAGGGCCTTCTCTTGGAGTTCACGCTCCCAGTATGCCGGGCCTAAGCGTCTCCTGGCTCTGTTACATATCAGCACCTTAGCGATCCTGGGACTTGTAGTTCTCCAGGGATTCCGGTTATGCCTTACTGGGTCATAGAGATACCGGTAAGCTCGGATCCTGTGTCCGGTAAATGCTTCGGGGTGAGCTGGTTAAGCTCCTCTGCCCCTTATGTACTAACTCGCCACTCGCCTTCGGCCTACTCGGGCCCTCACTAGGCTATACACACTAACGGCAGCTTGCCGCGCTTCACTGATCTTACGGCACCGGCACACCTTAAGCTCTATCTGGGCTCCCTGAATCTAGCAAGCAGGAGCCTCGTGCTCCACTGCTGAACTATTAACTGCGTTCTCTAGACTAGACTGAGCTCCACTGCAGACTGACCTCTCTTAGGCTTCTCTACTGCAGGAACTCTTCAGAGGAACTGAACTGCCTAGCTCCACCTTCCCTATTTATATCCCTAACGGGCTCCCTCTGCTGGTCTGAGGTGGAAGGTGGAGATGTGTGAATGTTTATGGGGGCCTCTTGTGGAGGATTCCATCAATGCACTCTTGTAGGATCTGTGATACCAAGCGCAGCAGGGCATCACAGATGCTATTGACGACGAGGTTAGGTTGCGCCTTCCTGAACAGAGACGGAGTACTGGAAGCACGTCAACAACTGCATCCTCAACCACAACTCTGCCTCTGACCACAAGTCGTAGTGGCTCTTCAGGTCACATGGGCTCTAAGCCTTGCATTTATTCAGATCGATAAGGATGACCCAACTCGTGTTATCTGTAATATTTGTCAGCAAAAGCTAAGTAAAGGCCAAAAAATACATAGTTTGAGTACTTCATGCATGTACCGTCACATGGATATGAAGCATAAGTTGCAGTGGGAAGCTCACTGTGCTACAATGCGGCCTAGCCGGCTGGGCCAACCACCGTCTGCCCCATCATGTGCATCTGCAGCCTCTTCATCCTCTGTGACTGGGGGGACAGCAGTCACACATGTTTTTGGACGCAGACCTGCCACCTCTTTACCCGCAGCAGCCAGTGTGATTGGCAGGTCGTCAGTTCATTGGGAAGTGGAAACACCTGCTAGTGTTGAGCGCTCTCCGACATCGAGAGCACCACCTTTGGATCAAGGCAACCTAACATGTCCGCCTGCATCTTCCTCACAGACCGGCAGTTGCCGGGGACACCCTACTCAACACCGTCTAAGCACAACAGCCAGCCCTCGGTCCCTCAGATGTGGAAAAGTAAAAGACCATTTCCTCCTAGCCATGAGAAAGCTAAGAGGTTGAATTTCACCATCTGCAAGCTGTTGGCTACAGAAATGCTGCCTTTCCACCTGGAGGACACAGAGGATTTTCAAGACCTTATGTCCGTCACAGTGCCCCACTACCAGATGCCCAGTCGGCACTACTTCTCAAAGAAAGGTGTGCCTGCGCTCCACTAGCATGTCGCACACAACATCACCGCTTCTTTGAGAAACTCTGTGTGTGACAGGGTGCACTTCACCACAGACACTTGGACGAGAAGGCATGGACAGGGGCATTACATGTCGCTGACTGGGCACTGGGTAACTATGGTGACAGCAGGACAAGGGGCTGCTGTCCAAGTCTTACCGTCCCCACGAGTTGTGTGTTAATCCTCTTTATCTCGAACTTCCTCCACTGCTTCTGCCTCCTCAACCTCCTCTCGGTCCTCCACCTGCACCCAAAGCCTGTCTGGTAATGCCACCTGCTTTCTAACTGCGCAGAAGGAATCCTGCACACCTCCTTACTATGCTGGCAGCAGGGCTCAACGCATCAGTGTTTACTTTGAAATGTCTGGGAAATGTGAGTCACACAGCTGAGGAGTTTTGGTCAGCTCTGGAGACCCAGTTTCATGAAAGGTTGGCTCACGTGTTGAACCTGGTTGTCCAGCAATTTTTAGCCCACTATCCCGGACTAGATGGCCTTCTGCAGAGTGCACGGTCGCTGTGTGCTCACTTCCGCCGTTCGCATCCCGCAGTTCAACGACTTACATCTCTACAGAAGTCGTTGGGCCTGCCAGTTCACCGGCTGAAATGCGATGTGCCGACACGGTGGAATTCAACTCTGCACATGTTGCAGCGACTGTGGCAGCACCGACAAGCCCTGGTGCAATACGTTCTGACGTATAGCCTGGGCCAACGAGATCCAGAGGTGGGGCAAATCACGCTGGAGGAGTGGTCTCAGATCAGGGACCTATGCACCCTTCTGCACAGTCTTGAAATGGCGACGAAGATGTTTAGTGCTGACGATGCCATTATCAGCATGACTATTACGGTGATTTACATGCTGGAGCACATGTTAAACAGAATTCGGAGTCAGGTGGTGGGACAAGAGGAGGTGGAGGAAGTAGAGGAGGAGTCGTATGCGGAAGGGATAACATCTCCTAGGTCCAGACGGTTGGCAGCACCAAGGCGGCAGGCATGGGAGGGTGGGGGAGAGGGATTAACCAGGGCGCATGGTAGCAGCCAAACTGTTGAGGAAGGTGCAGGAGCCGAGGAAGAAGTGGAGGATGAACTGGCAATGGGCATGGAAGACTCATCAGATGAGGGAGACCTTGATCACATTTCTGTTGTGCGAGGTTGGAGGGAGAGGGCAGAGGAAGGAAGCATGATTCTTACCTCGCTACCAACACAACAAGGACTTGGTCCTTCTGGATGCGCAAGACACATGAGTGCCTTCTTGCTGCACTACCTGCAACATGACCCCCGGATTGTCAGAATTCGAAGTAATCCCGACTACTGGGTTGCCACACTCTTAGATCCCCGGTACAAAAGTATATTTGCCGAAATAATTCCTGCCATAAAAAGGTATTGACGAATGCAGGAGTATCTGTTGCAGAATCTTACATGTGCTTTTCCACAAAACACCAGTGGTGCACGTAGTGAATCTCACAGTTCTAACTTGCCAACGGTGGGACTGTCGAGTCTTCATCACTCAAACAGTAACAGTAACACAGTATCTGCTGGTAACAGCAATTTTGTGGAATCGTTTCACCACTTTTTTAGACCATCCTTTGCAAGGCCACAGGAGACAAGAAGTCTGACACATAGTCAATGCCTAGAGAGGATGGTACAGGAGAATCTCCAAGTGAACATCGAAGCCATGACTGTGTCACTGGACCCTTGCTCATTTTGGTATTCCAATCTTGAAAAATTGCCGGAGCTCGCCACTCACGCCTTGGAGATCTTGTCATGCCATGCAGCCAGCGTTCTCTCTGAACGTGTGTTCAGCGCTGCTGGTGGTGTGCTGACAGATAAGCGCACGCGGCTGTCCACTGAGAGTGTAGACAGACGAACGTTCATAAAGATGATCAAATCATGGATTCGCAAGGACATTTCTACCCCTGTGTCATCCTTGGGAGACTAAAAGCTTGGGGATTTGGTAAAATCACCTCACCAACCGTTTTAAGCAACAGTGGGGCAATTGATGCCACTTAACCCTAGAACGCATGACCATAAAAATCTACACTTTCACATACCTGGGGCCCTTTAGGCCCGTGTGCAAATAACATGGAATAACTCAAACTCAAATGACAAACAACTATATACATGAAGAATACCTAGAGTTTCAAAATTCTAACTAAAGCAATCTTGCAGAAAATAGAAAACAATTAACTGGGTGGGCCTGCAAGGCCACAGGTATGCGTTCTAGGGTTAAGTGGTGTCTGTGCCACAATTTTGGGAGTCCCCTTGCTGTGTCTTACGTGACGTTGGCATCGTCAATTCCAGGTGGGTTGGGTCGCACCCCCCCCTTTTAACTGTAAGAAACTACATACACTATGGCTTGGGGTAACACAGATGGTTGAGTCTGAAGAGCTGTTTACTCAGAGGTCTGCTCCAAATCTTCAGTGTCTGCTAGTCAGCGTAGAATTTTTAACTGCATCTAGCCTAGGCAATACTTTGGGCGTAGTAGCCCAGCTGCGAAGCAAGCTGCACCGCCTGTGTATCTAATAAGAATTTTTAAATTAATCTAGCCTAGGCAGACTGTGGGGACCCCCAACCAAACCCAGATGCTCAGCCCCCCTACCGCCCCCCTTTCATGGACAACCCAATAATGTAACTCTTACAACTGGATGGGTGAGGATCGGTCACAGCTTTATTAACTCTTTATACTCATTCCATTAGAAAGGCATTTTATTTCTAAAATAATTCAGCTTGTTGCAGCATGCCCTGGGTCCCCACTCCGGCAAGTTGGCCAACAAGTGTAACTCTCCAACATGTCCTTTCTATTTCCAGGCCACGGAGGATCCAGCGTACTCGTATGCAGGACTCTGACCCCCACCCATCACTCTTAACGCTTGTTCCACTCCGTCCTGGAGTCCTGACAGGAATATGTCCAGTCCAATATCTATTAAGTGAACACCGTCGGGCCGTATGAGGCCTGCTTTATCTCCTTCCAGTTGTCGGTGTCGTATCACTACACCGCCTCTGTCTCTTCTAAATTTTGCCATCCGAATATTTATTACCCGCCTTGTCCATTCGATGGCCGTGATGTCTCGCGCACCTTGCCATACCGCTATCGGCACAATCTCTGACCATACTATAGCTAATTTTGTGAAAAATTCTCTGAAGCGCTCAGTGTCTAGTTTCATTATTGCCATTAGTTATGCGCTCTTGTGATGACCTAGGTTGTTTCCCCCGGCCTGTATAACTAAGATGACCGGACCTCTTGCCTACCTTGATTACCTCCATTAGTACCTGTGGCCATAGCAGGCCTCTAATACCTCTCCAGTTGAAATATGTGTTATGAAACTATAATTTCCTCCCGCCTGGGCGGACTTTCGCCCTTTTTTGTGCCCAATATATATACGAGTGGCCTATCACTCACACTGTTGGCTTAGCGTCACCTGTAAAAGAAACAAACCACGTTAGGATAACAAGTCCGGTCTTATGTATCTCGCCAAACACGTGGATCGCCATCTCCCTATCCTCTGAACTTCCGTTTCTGACAGTCCTGCTCTTGCTGCTTCCGTGGCCGCACCTATGCGGAATGAGTGTGTCCCGTAATCTTTGGGGTGGTTCCCTGCCGATGTTATGCATTTATTAAATATAGCTTGGAACAGGTATCTTGATAATGGCGTTCCATCAATGTGTGATACGAAGAAATTACTTTGTGATCTGATGGTTAGATATGTTTTTACTGTTGTTACCCGACTCAGTGTACCGTTTGTGGGTTGTAGAAGTACCCAAGTACCCCTGCCCGCTGGAACCGTTTTCGATTGGTGTATGCGTACACGTATTGCATTATTGACTATGACTACTTCCTGGTGTAATAAGCGTCCACTGGTGGTAATTTTGGATTGAGGGACTAATTCGCTTATACATAGCGCCCCGAAGAAGGCGATCACAAATGCAGTAGACATTAGTGTTGCTTCAAATTGTGAGTGTCATGTTAATGGTGTTAGGGATAAGATGTGAGAAATCAGTTTTAGTGACACGGGATGGGACGTCTACATTCCTGACTTGGCTGACCCCTTTTCCACCCTTTTATGGATTGTCTGATGATGAATCTTTGTCACATCTCCCCAATTCAGTAGTTGGAAGTGAAATGCTACTCCGGTCAGACACCGCTGCGCTGACGCCCCTGATATGCCCCTCATCATTAGCTGGTGGAGAAATTCTATGGTGACTTGTGATCTGGCTTGTTCACATTGGTCAACCCGTCTGCCTGCTACTAGTCGTGTCCACTCTTCCCATGCCTTACCGTATGCTTGCCACGTTGACGGGGCAACTGACGCTCTGATTAATGGCATCAACTATTCGCCACTAGATCCCATAGGGAGGGTGGGCAACTGTTGCCCGATGGGTGGGCGTTGTGGAAGAGCTCTGTGAAAATCTGCCAATTGAATTGTTATAAAGCGTTAGCAGCAGCTTTATACCCCTCAGCATAGTGGCTAGCGCGGACCCATACATTGTGTTTTAGGCACAGGAATACTAGCCTGCGTAGTAGGCCTAGCACTGGGAGAGACGATGATGCCATCTTATTAATGCAGTGCGCTAGGCTGGTGTTTTGTGTTATGAAGCGTATATTTTTGTTAGCCAGGCGCGCGCCCCATATTTCTATTGCTACCACTATTGGGAAAAATTATTTTCAGGGCTAGATGCAGCTAAAAATTATTATTAATTTCAAAGCTGGTGGAGCTTGGTATAGATGGCCTAATACAATGAGTCCCACACACTGCTAGAAGCCCAAATATTTTTTCAGAGGTAGATGCAGATAAAAATTATTTTTAATTTGCAACCTGATGGAGGTCAGTATAGATGGACTAATAGAGAAAGTCCCACACACTGCTAGAAGGCCAAATATTTTTTCAGAGCTAGATGCAGATAAAAATTATATTCAATTTGCAACCTGATGGAGGTCAGTATAGATGGACAAATAGAGAAAGTCCCACACACTGCTAGAAGGCCAAATATTTTTTCAGAGCTAGATGCAGATAAAAATTATATTCAATTTGCAACCTGATGGAGGTCAGTATAGATGGACTAATAGAACAAGTCCCACACACAGCTAGAAGCCCAAATATTTTTTCAGAGGTACTGTAGATGCAGATAAAAATTATTTTTAATTTGCAACCTGATGGAGGTCAGTATAGATGGACTAATACAACAAGTCCCACACACAGCTAGAAGCCCAATATTTTTTAAGAGCTAGATGCAGACAAAAAATTATTTTGAATTTGCAACCTGATGGAGGTCAATATAGATGGACTAATAGAGAAAGTCCCACACACTGCTAGAAGGCCCAATATTTTTTCAGAGGTAGATGCAGAAAAAAATATATTCAGTTTGCAACCTGATGGAGGTCAGTATAGATGGACTAATACAACAAGTCCCACACACAGCTAGAAGCCCAATATTTTTTCAGAGGTAGATGCAGAAAAAAATATATTCAGTTTGCAACCTGATGGAGGTCTGTATAGATGGATTAATAGAACAAGTCCCACACACAGCTAGAAGCCCAATATTTTTTCAGAGGTAGATGCAGAAAAAAATATATTCAGTTTGCAACCTGATGGAGGTCTGTATAGATGGATTAATAGAACAAGTCCCACACACAGCTAGAAGCCCAATATTTTTTCAGAGGTAGATGCAGAAAAAAATATATTCAGTTTGCAACCTGATGGAGGTCTGTATAGATGGATTAATAGAACAAGTCCCACACACAGCTAGAAGCCCAAATATTTTTTCAGAGGTAGATGCAGATAAAAATTATTTTTAATTTGCAACCTGATGGAGGTCAGTATAGATGGACTAATAGAGAAAGTCCCACACACTGCTAGAAGGCCAAATATTTTTTCAGAGCTAGATGCAGATAAAAATTATATTCAATTTGCAACCTGATGGAGGTCAGTATAGATGGACTAATAGAACAAGTCCCACACACAGCTAGAAGCCCAAATATTTTTTCAGAGGTACTGTAGATGCAGATAAAAATTATTTTTAATTTGCAACCTGATGGAGGTCAGTATAGATGGACTAATACAACAAGTCCCACACACAGCTAGAAGCCCAATATTTTTTCAGAGGTAGATGCAGAAAAAAATATATTCAGTTTGCAACCTGATGGAGGTCTGTATAGATGGATTAATAGAACAAGTCCCACACACAGCTAGAAGCCCAATATTTTTTCAGAGGTAGATGCAGAAAAAAATATATTCAGTTTGCAACCTGATGGAGGTCAGTATAGATGGACTAATACAACAAGTCCCACACACAGCTAGAAGCCCAATATTTTTTCAGAGCTAGATGCAGAAAAAAATTATATTCAATTTGCAACCTGATGGAGGTCAGTATAGATGGACTAATGGAATGATGCTATGCCCAAAAGATTTTACTTCACTAGGTGCAGTAAAAAAATTGGTATTCTATACACAGGTGGTATATCTTGCAACACAGATAGGCTACTCCACTGACTAACACACTCTGCAATAGGCCAAAAAGGATTAGCTTTGCTAGATTCAGCCAAATGCTGTGAAAAAAACTTGCACAGCACTGGCACAGACCTGCCTGGCAAAAACTGATAGGAACTCATGTAACCTAGTCCTAAAAAGGACTCCAATTACAATTAGTCTTTACTCCCACAACCTATCTATTTAAGAGCACAGACCTGCCTGATAAAAGTCATAGGAAATGCTGTAACCTAGTCCTTAAAAGGACTGCAATCACAACTATTCCCTACTCCCAAGCTATCTGTAGATTTGTGCGAAAATTGGCTTGAAATTAACAAGGTATAGCGCACACAGCAACAGCGGTGCCGTCTAACACGCAGCTGCAGCAGTGAGAAAATGGTGGCGACGGGGAAAATGGCTTGGTCTTATAGGGCAAGGACATGTGACATACACTGCCAATGACACATGCCCTTGCTTGTGTGAAAAAAAGCACTTCGCTCCGTGTGTGCGCTGCTGATAGGCTGACAGATTGCACCTCCCCACTGTAAATGCGGGAAAGAGAAAAAAAAAATGGAGATCTTCATTGTTCCTGCAGAGATCCATCCCCTGCCCCTCCCCCCACCCCGCTGTACATTCAAACTGCGTATTAACATTAATTTTCATCATTACTGAGAAAAAATCCAGTTATGATTTTGGTGCACGAACAATTATCGAACATAACCTCGAACAGCCGAATTTTTCTCAAATTGTTCGTGTTCGCCGAACGGCTCGAACACCGCCCAAAACAGCTCGAATTTGAGATTGGCGAACAGTTCGAGTAGAACAACGCTCATCTCTATACTTTACATCAGCACAATTTTGGAACCCAAATTTTTTTTTGTTAGGGAGCTATAAGGGTTAAAAGTTGACCAGCGATTTCTCATTTTTCCAACAAAATTTACAAAACCATTTTTTTAGGGACCACATCACATTTGACGTCACTTTGAGAGGTCTTTATGACAGAAAATACCCAAAAGTGACACCATTCTAAAAACTGCACCCCTCAAGGTGCTCAAAACCACATTCAAGAACTTTATTAACCCTTCAGGTGCTTCACAGGAAGTTTTGGAATGTGGAAGAAAAAAATGAACATTTAACTTTTTTCACAAAAATGTTACTTTAGACCCAATTTTTTTTATTTTCACAGGGGTAACAAGAAAAAATGGACCACAAAATTTTTTGTGCAATTTCCCCTGGGCACGCAGATACCCCATATGTGGGGAAAAAACACTGTTTGGGCGCACGGCAGGGCTCGGAACGGAAGGAGCGCCATTTGACTTTTTGATTGTAAAATTTGGTGTCCGCTAACAATTTGAGCCGATTTTCCATTCAATTTGTTAGCGGACACCATGTTGCATTTGGAGAGTCCCTGTGTGCCCAAACATTGGAGCTCCCCCACAAGTGACCCCATTTTGGAAACTAGACCCCCCAAGGCACCTATCTAGATGCATAGTGAGCACTTGGAACCCCCAGGTGCTTCACAAATTGATTCGTAAAAATGAAAAAGTGGAAAAAAAAATACTTTTCCATTTTTACGAATCAATTTGTGAAGCACCTGGGGGTTCCAAGTGCTCACTATCTAGATAGGTGCCTTGGGGGGTCTAGTTTCCAAAATGGGGTCACTTGTGGGGGAGCTCCAATGTTTAGGCACGCAGGGGCTCTCCAAACGCAACATGGCGTCCGCTAACAATTTGAGCCGATTTTCCATTCAATTTGTTAGCGGACACCATGTCGCGTTTGGAGAGCCCCTGATGTGCCTAAACAGTGGAGCTCCCCCACAAGTGACCCCATTTTGGAAACTATACCCCTCAAGGATTTTATTAAGGTGTATAGTGAACATTTTGAACCCAGAGGTACGACACAGAATTTGATAACATTAGGTCATCATATTGAATAAGTTGTCATTAGTCTTGAGCGCAAGTGCTCGCTACTTGAGTTTTCATCGGGTACTCAGGTATGCACCATGTACTGCGTGTGCTCCAGTGACATGCTCGAGTCCCTGCCCCGCATGTTTCACGGTTATTAAACACCCCAAAAAAACATGCGGGGATCGCTCGTGCATGGCAGGCAATCCCTGCAAAGTTTTTTTGGCTGCGAAGCATATGGGACGGAGACTCGAGCATGTCACTCAAATACCCACGATACTCAATGCATACCCGAGCACCCGATGCAAACTCAAGTAGCGAGCACTTGCGCTCAACACTAGTCGCCATATCGTCATCTTTTTTTCTTACTTTTGAAAAAAATCCCAACCCCATCACAACACTAACCCCAACCCTAACCCCAAACCCAGCCCTAACCCTAGCCCTAACCCTAGCCCAACCCTAACCCGAGAGTTTATTTTTTACGCCGTTCCTCGTGCGGTATAAGTGATTCGACGACTTTATTCTTCGGGTCGGTGCGATTACAGTGATACCAGAATCATATGGGGTTTTTATGATTGACAGGTGTCACACACTAAAAGACGCATTTTTTGTAAAATCTAGTTTTTGCATCGCCATATTTTGAGAGCTATAATTTTTCCAGATTTTGGCAGACAGTCATGTGACGGCTTGTTTTTTGCGGGATGAGCTGACGTTATTGGTGCCATTTTCAGGCACGTGACGTTTTTTGATCGCTTTCTATTCCGATTTTTGGGAGGCAGAATAAACAAAAACCAACAATTCAGGAATTTTTTTTTTTGTTTTTTCTTATTCTGTTCCGCGTGTGGTAAAATTGATAAGGCAGCTTTATTCTTCGGGTCAGTACATTTACAGCGGTACCACATTTATATAGTTTTTCTATGTTTTGCACTTTTACATAATAAAAGCAATTTTATAGAAAAAATTATTTTTTAGCATAGCTTTATTCTGAGAGCTATAACTTTTTTATTTTTCGGCTGATGGAGCTGTATGGTGACATGTTTTTTGTGGGATGAGATGACGTTTTCAGCGCTACCATTTTTATTTATATTCGTCTTTTTGATCGCGTGTTATTCCATTTTTTGTTTGGCAGTACGATGATAAAGCATTGTTTTTTGCTTCGTTTTTTTTTTTTTTTTTTACCGTGTTCACTGAAGGAGTTAACTAGTGGGACAGTTTTATAGGTCAGGTTGTTCCGGATGCGGCGATACCAAATATGTGTACTTTTATTGTTTTTTTTTTTTATAATAATAATATTTATTGATGGGTACATTATATTTTTATTTTTGGTGGATTATTTTATTTATTTTTTTTAAAATATTTTTACAATTTTTTTTTTATTTTTTTTTTCACTTTCTGGGTGTTTTTACACTTTTTTACTCTGTCCCACTCTGGGACTTTCACTTTTTTATTCTGATCGCCTGCATGGCACAGGAATGCAGCACCATCCCTGTCAGCGCTGGACAGGGAGAAGATAGTTTGGAGATGCACTGCGCATGTCCAAACAATCTTCCTGTTGTCTGGTGACCCGGATGTTGTCATGACGACATCGGGTCGTCATGGCAACATCCTGGAAGCCACGGCAGACAGCGCTGGAGGCCGGAAGAGGAGGTGAGTATCTGCGATCACCTCCCCTTGCCACCGCAATGCTGCGATCGACTTCGATCGCAGCATTGCGGGGGTTAATGTGCTGGGAGCGGTGCGTGACCGCTCCCTGCACATAGTACCGGGTGTCAACTGTGACAATCAGCTGACACCCGGCGGCGATCGCGCCCGCACAACCTGTGTGCGCGCGCGATCGCGATGACGTACTAATACGGGTCTGGCTCTTAAGTCCCAGGGCACAGACGCGTATTAGTACGTCTAATGTTGATAAGGGGTTAATATATTAATATTGTGCCAAATTAATTTCACGTGAACTATCACATGATCTAGCACAGGGGATCATGTGACATGTGATACATCAGGTGTGTGTGTGTGTGTGTGTGTGGGGGGGGGGGGTGACCCGCGCCTTCTAAACTGCCCGGGGCCCTTGCTACACTTAATCCACCCCTGACGTTACGCTTGCCGGAAGGTAAGAGATTCATGGCCTCCAGTCCAGCTGCCAGTATCATTGACCTGCACAGTGGACTAGAGACCCATGAATCGATTCGCTCATCTCTAGTCCCAACCATCCTGGATACAGAGGAGAGTCCTGGATTTGGGTCTATGCCCTGCAGTCTCGAGTGTCTTCTGAATGTCCCTCACTGCCACTACCCCTCTGACATCTCATCCTGCCAGGGGAGAAAGAGATGGTAAATGGGTGTGGATTGGGGTGTGACCAGGGGCATGGCCATAGTTTGCCTTGGCGCAATACGCGATCAGCATAATTTGTCCCTCTTTCTGTTCTTCAAAAGTTGGGAGGTATGTTATCTGTGAACTCGTATGTGCAAAACTGATGTGTGAATGAGCCCTTACTTAGAGGAGAAGTGCAGTTATTGATAGCGTTAGATGATTGAAGACAAAAGTGAGAAAATGAATGCACATCACTGGGTGTTGTCTTTCCAATATAAATCATTTCTGGTGTTACTGACAAACATAATTTATGCAGACATTATGAGCTTTGAAAAAAAAAGCATTCTTCTTTTAATTTAGATAAAAACACAAATACAAAAACAAATTGACATCTGGAAAATTTTAAGCAGTCACAATTACAATGTATGTTCCAAGAGCTAAACGACTGTCATTTCTGTTTAGATAAAAAAAAACACCTTCTTTTCGGAGCTTCTGCAGACAATGAATGATAAGTGCTGGAAACAGCAGCCGAGGAGTGTACGATCCATTTATACTTCACACATGGAAATGTAAAAATCACTTCCACACCGCAGTGCTAAAGGATAAAAACCTAAACTGGTCAATGAAGAGCATTTCATACATGCACAATATAAATTTGGTGTAGTCTTCTCTGCCATCATGTAGCAATGGGTATAAAATAGATCCTGTTGGCATCTTTATTATCTTTATCTGAGCATATAGCTGTCAGTGCTGTAATAACCTGATAATGTTTGGTACATTAAATAAAAAAAATCCGAGTTCATTTAAGTGCAAATCCTAGTCTTTCTGCTACTTGCCGGCATTTGGGTAGTTCATGCACTTAGTAGCCTCTTAAGCTGATCACATTTTAGCATTGGACGATGGGAGGACACACAAGTCTTCCCTTTAAGTTCCTTGAGTGAATAAGATCAAAGTTTTTTCGGCACCACATGTATTGATCATGTGCGATCGCTTCCATCCCTGTGATTTTATGATGTTGCCAGCGTCTTAAGTTTTTAATCTGTCCATTGAAAGTGCAATGAGTCCCGGCATGCTACGATAGAGAGAAGTATTGTCCAGACCAACAAGACTGATGAATGATGACGACTTTCCAGCTACACACACTCGAACACGAGCTCTGTACAAACCTTTCCCATTCTTCGAACCCAAGTCCACCAGGATCTGTGAGAGGGGAGACATTATTTATTGATCTCTAGCCATCATTAAAGGCATTGCAATATGTCAACCTCTATAATTTCCCTGATACTTCTTGGTTCTGGCTGTATGCATAAGGCTACATTCACATGGACCAGCCACTGGTCTACTGATGTGAATTAAACAGCCTCATCGGCATATATGAGGCTGTCAAGTTCAGGTCAGGAAACCAATGGCCGGTCCGTGCATTGCAAACAGTACCTGGATCGTGAAACACAGATGTGTGAATCCGGCTTAAGAGAGAGGTAGGAGTAGTGAGCTGCCAGTGACATAGGAAGAAAGGTCACTACCTGTAAAGGGCTATTTCACATGAAGGTTCATTTACAATTTTTACCTCGTAAAAAAGGCTCAGCAATCAAACGACAAATAACAATATACTAGTTTGTAGTCTTACTGCATCTTCTTTGCAAACTTAAGTATTTCCCAGGTAGAACAAAAGGATCGACATTCCGAAATCAGACATGCTGGATCCTTTTCTCAGCTGACATAATCTGGTGAATGAGAGTCAGGAGACCCCATTCATATCATACTGTCGGATGACTCTGCCAACATAGACAAGTTTGGCTGTCGTTTATCTAATGTTCATGGAGGTTTTAAGAAGATAAGCCAACCAGAATAATATTATTAACAGATCTGTGCGTATAGAATATAATTGTTATCGGCAGCACATCCCGTTTACACAGGATGACGTGCTGCGGAGATTAATTTACCGTATTTATTGCTTGACTGCTGGCATGATTACACAAGTCGTGTAATTGGTAAAAATCTGTTCCTACCAAATGCTCATTACAAAACATTAAAGTTCAGGGTCCGTACCGAACACAAACTATTTGGGCATGGACATCGAACACGGACTTCACCGGGAAGTCTGTTTTACTGTTTGGGTTCGCCACCCCGAACACCGAGTGTTCCTCGAACTGTCATCTGCATGACAGCGCGAGAAACCCCAGCGGCTCTGATTGGTGGTAAGATTAATACCACCAGTCAGAGCGTTAGATTAATACCACCAGTTAGTCTAATGTGTTTAGGCCTTAACCCCTTAACGACCTTGGGTCTTTCTGCTTTTGTGTTTTCATTTTTTGCTCCCCTTCTTCCCAGAGCAAGAACTTTTTTAACTTTCGTTCAATATGGCCATGTGAGGGCTTATTTTTTGTGGGATGAGTTGTACTTTTGAACGACATCACTGGTTTTACCATATCGTGTGCTGGAAAACGGGAAAAAAATTCCAAGTGCAGTGAAATTGCAAAAAAAAGCAATTCCACAGTTGTTTTATGAGTCCTTTTTTTACCACGTTCACTGATTGTTAAAATTGACCTGCCGTCATTATTCTCCAGGTCATTACGAGTTTGTAGACACCAAACATGTATAGGTTCTTTTTTATTTAAGTGGTGGAAAAAAAATCCAAAGTTTGCTAAAAAAAAACAACAACAAAAAACATTTTCCGAGACCCGTAGCGTCTCCATTTTTTGCAATCTGGGGCCGGGTGAGGGCTTATTTTTTGTGCGCCGGGCTGTTGTTTTTATTGATACCATTTTGTGGCAGATCCGATGTTTTCATCGCCCGTTATTGCATTTTATTGCAATGTTGCAACAACCAAAAAAATGTAATTCTGGCGTTTAGAATTTTTTTCCCGTTACGTCGTTTACCGATTGGATTAATTCTTGTTTCATATTGATAGATCAGGCTATTCTAAATGCGGTGATACCAAATATATGCATGTGGGTTTTTTTTTTATTATTTTATTTTGAATGGGGTGAAAGGGGGGGTGATTTAAATGTTTATATTTTTTTTTAGTTTTTTAATATTTTTAAAAACATTTTTTTTACACTTACTGCATGGTTCAACAGTCTCCATAGGAGACTAGAAGCAGCAGTTGTCTGATTGCTTCTACTGTATACAGGCGATGAGCAGATTGCTTGTATGCAGCAGAAATGCTCTCTTGCTATGAGCGCTGACCACTAGGTGGCGCCCATAGCAATTGAGACATGACAACAACAGGGGTCTGCTGCAGACCCTGGGTTGTCATGCCCACCCATTGGTGACCCGTGATCACGTGACGGGGTCACCGATGGGTGGGGTTTAGGACGCGCTTCCCGGAAGCGCACGTTAAATGCCGCTGTCAGAGATTGACAGTGGCATTTAACATGTTAACAGCCGCGGGTGGATCGCGATTCCACCCGGGGCTGTTGCGGGCACATGTCAGCTGTAAGAATCAGCTGACATGTGCCCGGTTCAGTGCGGGCTCAGCGCCAGAGCCCCCGCCTTTCCGACCTGGTGCGTACTACTACTGACCAGGTGGGAAAGGGTGTGAGGTAGCGCTATTGATCATGTTGAGGGGCACTCACTTCACGGGGTCAATTAAAGCACACATGCAACGTTTTCCGGTAATCTGAAGTCCAGCAGTTTATTACACATCATAAACTGCTTATAACATAGTCCATCTCAGTGGCTCGCAGGAATGTTACACATGTAATATCCTAGAGCCTTTTGGCTATGCCCGCTTGGCTTCAGATACAGTCTTCAGCAAGGTAACAACATCAATGTCCATATCAGGCACCATTTTTACCTTTTGCCGGGTTTAGCTTCTTCCATCAGCTCTGTTCTGCCAAAGCTGTGGTTGAAGGCTCACCAGGTGTGGCCTCCAGGCCTCATGCCTTCCAGGGCTAATGGTGTCCCAGACATAGGGTTCAGGTCTCTTGCCTCCTGTGTTTCAAAACCACCCGGATATATATATTCCTCTGTGCGCACAGGACCTGTGATGATGTCAGTCATGTGATCAGTCACCTGAAGGGGAGGTTCGTGGTCAGCCAGAACACACCCCCTCAGACATTTTGGCAAAATGCAGCAAGCCGCTGCATTACATATCCTCCCCCTCTTGTTCAAGCCCATGGTATTGAACACATGATATACACAATCACATTATAACCCACGGTTCACACAGAGCCCATGTACTTGACGTTTGCGCTGTTCAGCCCCTGGAACATTAGTCATCAACATTAGCCCATTCCTTAGGGACCTACCATCTGTCATTGTCACTAACTTCGTCAAGTCATATTTCCTAGTCGTAACCTTGTCAGACCTCCCTCGCTCCCAGCGGTCAACACAGCAGTGCGACTCACTTGCCCTTGTATCTAAGGTCAGGTCCGACTCCGTACTGTCTCGTACTCTATTGGGTCGTTTGTATGGGCCTCTCAGACCTGAGTTACTGGATGACTCACTGCCTCTAAATCCACGCCCACTATCCTCAGGACATCTTGAAAGGTCTCTAACTTCTGCTGTAGCCGTTCTATTATTTGGAGGGCCCTTTCTCTGTCTGGTCTCACAATTTGTAGATGGCTGCCATCTTCTGCGGCTCAGGTGACGCTGTCTTTCCATTCGCAGTCGGGCGAGATTCAACTGTTCTACCTCTCGCAGGTAGGTCACTCGGTACTCCATCAGCATTCGTATATATGCAAGATTTTCTTCCGTTCCCACAGCGGAGAATGACACCATGCCATCTTCATCCGGTTTCCAGTCCTGATGATCACGTGGACTGCTTACTTTCATCACACCAGACTTCTTTACCATCATTAGCATGGCTTGGCCATTTCTCCCAATGAGCTTTCTTACCAGAGCATGAGGCACCCAGATGACTCCTTCCCGCAGACTTTGGGCTTTTCTCATAAGCTCCAGTTGTCTAATGGCTTGTTCCGCCTTCAACCGGACAATCCGCTTTGTGCGAACACATCGCCAGTGCAGGTCACTTAGGACAGTCACCCTCTTCACTGTGACTTCGGTTGTGGACATGACCACCAGCTGTTTAGCTTTTGAGGTCAAGTACACCTTACAGGCTCCCACGGCCTTCTTAAATTCTTCATGCACTGACTCTCTGGTGCATTCTTCTCTCAAATCTTCGGGTACATCTATGAGGCACTTGTACCGAGAAGTTTCTGTCTCACCAGTGGTCTCCAAACGATCATCTGGCTGAGGTTTCAGGGACAACTGACTTTCAGATTCTTCATCCTGTATGCTTCCCCTGAGCTGACTCACAGCTATGAACTCAAGAATTCTCCTCTTGACATTTTCCATCCCATACTGATCTTCTTTTAACACTTCCACAGCTCTCTTCAGGTCCACCTTCTCATGGTATAGAGGATTAAGCGCAACTTGTTTGCCCTTTTCCTTCTCCAAGGCGACCTCATTCACTGATTGGTACTTTACCAGGCGACCTTTGAGCTCGAAAACTTCTTCCTCTAGCTCAGCTACTCGCCTCTCTGACTCCAATGCGCCCACTCGGCTCTCGACAGCCAGTCTCCCAAGCTTCTCTTGCTTCAAATGGGCTTGTAGCGTCTCCTTGAGCTCCTTGATCTCGGCTCTTACATCCACCAAATCATCTAAGCTCGCATTATTCGAGGAAGTATTTGCTTCATACCTCCCTTCTCCAGTGGCAAACTCCTGATCCTGGTCTATGGCTTCTCCGATAGACTCCTCCATTTTTTTCTGCTTAAGTTCCATCCTGCCGATTCTATCCTTAAGGCATGTCTCTGCCCTCTGGGGATCATCACAGAACGTCTTCAGCTCCTTCACCTGAGCTTCCAGTCCTAGGATCTTTCTGCGGAGATCATCATTCTCATCACGAGTGTCCTGCAGAGTGGTCTCAATCACTTGGCGCATGTGCTCTGCATCTGCCTTATCATCCTCTAGTTTTTTCTTAACCTTGAGGAGATCCTCATAGTCCCTCTTGGTTTGTTGCAGCTCCCTATTGTGTTCATCATACTCCTTCTTGGATTAACGCAGCTCCCGCTTGAACTGTTCGCGCGGTTGTTCTAGGTCTTGATCGCGTCCAGAAACTTCGTCCTTCAGCGCCCCTTTTAAGGCAGATAGCTCCCTATCCCGCTGGTGTAGTCCCTCGTCCAGCCTTTGCTTCTCCTGCATCAGCTGCTTCACCTGCTCCTGAAATCTCTGCACTTCCTTTCTTGTGACCTCCGCTTCCTCTGTATCCACAGAGCCTTTCTTCACTTGGTTCAGCTCTGACTGTACCAGGGAGAAACGATTTTTCATCTCATTCAGCTCATCTTTAGACTCCTTTTTCTCAAGCTTCAACTGCAAAACCTCCTCCTTGGTTTTGCGGAGGTCCTCTTTACTTTTCTGGAACATTTCCTTCCATTGGTTGATTTCCTCACTGCTTTCCTAAAGTTCTCGCTGCAAGCTCTTCACAACCTGGTTTATTTTCTGGCGTTCAGACTCCAGACTCAGCTGGTCCTGGGACACGTTCTCCATGTTTTTCCTTAGTTGCTGCACGTCATTCTGATACTGCTGCCTGACAGGCTCCAGCTCTTGGTCATGATTGTTGTATGATACTGTACCGGAGGTTGCTACTGGCAACATCACCTCCTCTTCCATCCTGATCTCCTCTGCTTTTAAAGGAGGATCCACACTCGGAATAAAGGCACACAGCATTGCATTTTCTTTATTTACGCTTTCAGCAAAGGCTACAGGAGCAACTTTTTTGTGTCCCTTGCGCCTTCGACGACGAGAAGGGGACTTTCTCACCTCATTTAACTCCTCCTGACTGAACTTTCTTTCTACTTTCGTAGTGTCACCGTCAGCTTTAAGGTCTGTGTCACTCCACATGGTGTTGTGGACCAACAAGTTACCTCCCACTTTGATGTCAACCCCTTCTACTGGAGCTACCCAGTTATCAACAGTCGAATTGTCATTTTTAGGCGGTACCAACACACGACCAGTAACCAATTCTGGTTTTGTATGCTCCACCCCCTTTTGAGACTCCACCCCCTTTTGGATAACCACACCTGTAGGGGGTACTTAAAAAAAAAAAACGCAATAGTCTTAGGACCCAGTTCACAACATCTCTTACTACCTCCTTGGGCACTCTGGAATAGTACCGCCGCCACAGGAGAACTCAAGGAATGGTCCGCTGCCACCATTCTGTAAGGGGCCAACAGCTCCTGCTGTTCCTGTACCATGTCCTATTGTCGTTTCTCAATCACCTGCTGCTGCGATTTTGACAGGCACTTTAATCGCTCAATAGCTTCAGTCTCATTTGCTGCTCCCTTCACAGTCATCTTTATCAGCTCCTGCACTTCTTCAGGACACTCTATTTTCGCTGAAGAGCATTTGCAGCCGGTCATCTAACCCCATCTGGGGATACTGCTCCATTCATAGCCAATCACCATATGCTGCTCACACCGCTCTCACTGTAAAAATTTTCGTGGCCCCACCAAGCCACAGCAAACCAGGTTTGAGTGCAACGTCAATTTTCGTAACCCCGCAGAGTTACAGCGAGATGCTTTAATCTTCGTGGCCCCGCCAAGCCACAGCCAGATGCTTGCATCCACATTTGTCGTCCTGTGCAATTACCCCTTGCAACCAGGCTGCAGTTGCCCGCATTCTGTAACTAATTGTGAGGTAGCGCTATTGATCATGTTGAGGGGCACTCGCTTCACGGGGTCAATTAAAGCACACATGCAACATTTTCCAGTAATCTGAAGTCCAGCAGTTTTTTACACATCAGAACCTGCTTATAACATAGTCCATCTCAGTGGCTCGCAGGAATGTTACACATGTAATATCCTAGAGCCTTTTCAGTGACAGCTATGCCCGCTTGGCTTTAGATACAGTCTTCAGCAAGGTAACAACATCAAAGTCCATATCAGGCACCATTTTTACCTTTTGCTGGGTCTAGCTGCTTCCATCAGCTCTGTTCTGCCAAAGCTGTGGTTTAAGGCTCACCAGGTGTGGCCTCCAGGCCTCATGCCTTCCAGGGCTAATGGTGTCCCAGACACAGGGATCAGGTCTCTTGCCTCCTGAGTTTCAAGACCACCCGGATATATATATCTCTCTGTGCGCACAGGACCTGTGATGATGTCACAGTAATGTGATGAGTCACCTGAAGGGGAGGTACGTGGTCAGCCAGAACACACCCCCTCAGACATTTTGGCAAAATGCAGCAAGCCGCTGCATTACAAGGGGTTGTGCCACAAACAAAAGTACGTTTTAATCAACAGATCTTGAAATACAAATAAACTTCATTGGATGTGTTTACAATTTTGTTTCCTGTGTTCAGATGATCTTATAAATGTGCCCCTGCTGTGTACTGTGTAATGTCTGTGTCTCACCTTGCAGGTACATGGTCTGATCATACCACATCTCCTGGGAAGAAGAGGATGCAAAAAAGAGTATACAGACAGGACAGCATGGGATCACAGCTGATTATTTCTTTGAGGTAAAATATTGTTTACAAACAGGCAGTGAAATGTTTTACCTCACAAACAGAATCAGAATCAGCTGCGATCCCGTGCTGTAATATCTGTATACGCTCTTTTGCTTCCCCCCTGCCCAGGAGCTGTGGTATGATCAGACCATGTTCCTGCACGGTCACACACAGCCATTACACAGTACACAGCAGGGGCACATTTATAAGATTATCTCAGCACAGGAACACTTTGGCTGTGTGCCCACGTAGCGTTTTTCAAGCGTTTATGATGCGGAATTTCCGCTGCGTAAACGCTTGTGAAACGCTAGGTAATCCGCACCCCCCCATGGTCCCCAAGGGGATTCCGCATGTTCTATGCACATGCTGTGGATTTTTCCGCAGCGTTTATGCTGCGTACAAAAATCCGCAGCATGTCATTTAATTTTGCGGAAGCGCAGCGGAACTCCCGCCATTGACTTGCATTGAGACGCATAGAAACCGCGACTGTACATTTTTACAAGCGGCTTCTATGCGTCTCTATGTGCGGATGGTACCCAGTTCTGGAGGAGAGGAGACTCTCATCCAGACCTGGGTACCATTGTACCTGTAAAAAAAGAATAAAATAACTAAGTTATATTCACCTGTCCGGCGTCTTCTCTCTGAATGCCGGCATCGCTTGAGGACCTGCGGTGACGTCACAGTCATGTGACCGCAGGCCCTTCACCGCTCTGTCTCGCGATATGCCGGCAGCCGGGAACCAGCCAGGAAGCAGCGCTGCAGCCACGCCGGGGCCTCGGGGGTGAGTATAGCTTTATTTGTTTTCATTTTTACGGTTCACACTGTATAAATCCATGCTGTTTGCATGGATTTATACAGTGTGACCTAGTTGTCAAGCACTTTCCAAGTGATGCTATCGCCTGGAAAGCGCTTGTCAATCTGCATGCGGAAACGCATGTGAATCCGCATGTGGATCCGCATGTATTCTGCAGGAAAAACGCATGCACAATCTGCATGCGTTTTTTCTGCCAGGGAGATGCAGAAATGCTGCAGAAATTTTCTGCTTCATTTCTGCATCGTGGGCACATAGCCTTTATTTAACACATCCAATTGTGGAAATTATTATTATTCCAAGATGTATTGATTAAAATATACTTTTGTTTGTGGGAAAACCCCTTTACAGTATCCCAGTTTAGCACCTTTCAAGTCAAGCTACATTTCAACAGAAGAGTGGCAATCTCCCAAATGTTTCTACATACACAATTGATAACTGTTGACTGAGAGCTATGTTTCCCCAACTTTTCCCACACACAGAAATGCTCAGCTCAGCAAATCGTTCCTGTGTTCTCTGTGAGAGGGCTGCCAGACTTCTCTCGCAGTGGCTTATCTCACTAAGAACAAAAGGATCGGCAGTCGGAAACCCAACCTACTGGATCCTTCTTAGGAAGCCCCTACACACTGTCAGCCAATCCCGTCAATATCAGTGGGTTCATCCAACGTTAGCCTAATGTGTATGTGGGCCTTTAGACTAGACAGCCTTAAAATATGCCAGATTTATCACAGTGTGCTGTCTGGTGTGCTGTATCTTTAGATTGTCTTGTCTATGGAATGAATTTAACGATAAAAAATTCCCCTAAGTCAATTTTGCTTATGGCTGCATAGCTGTTATTTACAACAAATTTATCAATGTGTTGCATGATATTTGATAAATTCAGCGCATATTTACGCCCTAAACTTTTGTCTAGAGCTAATTTACCACATTTTTTTGGACACCCTATTTCTGGAGTATGAAGACTATGAATTGTGACCTTTTGTAAATCTTTAAAAAGTTGCAATTCATGAATCTGACTTAACCCATCTGTAAAGCTCACCATAATCACTTTTCCACCCATTTTTCAAAAGTGGTTAGAGCACTGTAAAACGATAAAAGTCACAAATTATGCGCAAAAACAACATGTAACAAATAGGTGCAAAGACCTTGATAAATTTCCCCTAAGTTTATACCACCTATTAGTTGGCTAACGAAATTTGTGTGAAGATTTTGGCTCATTTTTGGCATTCACTGTCATATTGTAAGCCATTCAACCTTTTGCAATGAATCATTGCCAAAATCTCTGATTGGGAAATTTGCTGCAACTTGCGCCAGAATTATGGCACATTTAGCTTGATAAATCTCCTTCACTATGTAATTAGTAATAATAATAATAATTATCGCCTGACCGAGTCTAAAACTGCAGGAACCAGCTGAGTGGGAATAATATGTGAAATGTAAGGTGAAAGCTATAAATGTTTCTTTTTTTTTTTAACTCTCATGGTCTGTGGTGATGATAAATGATTAGTACCATCCAGCAGGCATTGACTAGGTCCTCTTACAAAGGGATTATACCTGATGTCCTCCTGTCTCCAGCTACTACTTCCTTTGAGGAATATAATCTCTAGCAGTTTGTTGGATTGCTTTTTGATTTACTACAATTCTCACCTCTTGAAACTTCATTGACAGGTCTCTCTCGGGAATCTGTAGGATCCATTTGTACTTCTCTTTAATGGACTGAACTTCATTAATGGCTTCTGACAAATGTTGACAACCTGTGCATAGTACAGCATTTAGGGATCACGTAAAGAGAACAGATAATAACAGCCCTTCTATACTCTGCACAGAGGGAACCAAAGACTAAAAATAGTCCTGGCATAAAAATCCTGTCAACTCACATTCACAACTGTCTGTTCCATCATCCACTGGTTGGTAGGAACTGTCTGCAGACCAAGTGTGGAGCAGGACACTATTGCCTTTATTCATGTAGCAAGACAATAATGTTTTTATTCATAACTATTTGGGGAAGCTAAAGAGCAGTATAAACCCATGGGTAAAAAACTATTTCATAAATCTATTTTTTGGCTAAGATGGAACCACAATATACTTTTTAAATGTATCTCATAAACATCTCAAAAATGTCTAGCTACCCTCTTCAATGTTGGATTTTTAATCTGTGCCAGTCCCCAATGTTCAGAACAGAACAACCGCAGATCACTATCTATTTTAAGCTCTCGTTATGCCTCTTCTGTGGTTTCCATTTATTATGGAGATCATGATGCAGTACTGGATCCATTGTACAATAAATAATACCGTACCCAACTGGCCCTATAGACTTATAATGGAGTTCGTCGGGTTTCATTGTGGTATCTGTTTTATCTGCACGTAGCACTATCTTTGCTGTTAAAATTGAAGAATTTTACACTAAAGATTCTAATGTAAATAAAAACACAAAAGGCTTAATTTTCTATATAGTGTTCACTTGCTAGGATTCCCAAGATTTTTTTTTTAGAGATCATAACGGCAATTCAATTTTGAACACAAATAGGGTAACATTTTATTATGAACACATTCCTTTTAATGTTTTTTGACTGCAGTGTATTGTGGCAATAACGGATATTGGGTATGGTGAGCTATAAAGTGGGCTCCTCGGGGTGACGCAAACCCCAGGTTAAGAGTCACTGTAGTAGTCTAGTGTATGAGCCTAGGGAAAGGAGCTTTTTTGTATAAAGCTGATACAATTTATGTATTTACTTAGATGTATATCAGCCAAACCCACCATCATATGATAGGAGATTCAAACTGCTACTGAAAACACTTGGTTAAGCGAGTATTGTGTATGGGAAGGTAAAGAAAGATACAACCGCTGTCGGCCAAATGAGTTTCAGCTGACCGCTATATGCCCTACAGGGCCAGCCTAAGATAGATATTTTATTCTTTCCAGTGTACCACTACTATTCACAATGTGAGTGTGAAGAAAGATTAGTGTTAGTGTATGGAGCGTATATTAAAAGGCAGCATAGAAAATGCCAAATAACATTCATAAAATACAGTTAGTACCTTGGGCATTTGCTTTGGTACCTCCTCTTACACTTGTGACGTCTCTCTTCTGTAGTTGAGAATGAACAGGAATCAATTCTGTTAAATGGATATAAGTTCACATATCTTAATGTAGTAATGGTATGAGACCACTAAGGCCAGGGCTCATATCACTTCTGTGTCCTCTTTCATGACTTCATCAAAGGCTTCTGACTGAATCTTATTTTTTTGGCTCCATGCTCACGACAGAGCCTCTGTAAAATTTTTGACTCCAGTTGACCTCCTTTTTCATGATGTCCAAATTTTTAGCGATGCAAAATATTGTACAGTGTGTGCACAATTATTAGGCAAGTGACTATCCTATTTTTTATGCCTATTTTCCAACTCCAAGCTATATAAACTTTTGAATGCTCTCATTGTACGCACTGCACGCTGTGAGGATTATCCGGTGTCAGCACCGGGAACGGCGGTCATGTGACCACAAGATGCAATACGCATACTCTCGACCACAGTGTCTGGGAGGCTGTGGTTGGTGCTGCCAAAAAAAGTTGATTGTCAACATATTAAGAAATTGACAGACTCAATGGTTGGAAGGTTTATTACTGTTATTGAAAAGAAGGACAGCTAAACTGGTCCCTGATATTTTGTTTTTAAAGGTCAGAAAAGTATTTTTGTACATTTTGAGTTTTTGGTTAATATTCTCACTTTAACAGATGAAAATAAATAGTTGAGATGGGAAAATTGTAATTTTCATTAAGTTGCATAATAATTCTGCACACTAATAGTTGTCTAAAATGATAAAGCCTCAATTTTACTTTCTTAGATATTCAGGTTTCAGGTTTATTAACCTTTGGGATTAACCAACAATACTGTGGTTGTTTAATAATAAAAATGAGTTATTAAAATTGTCTAATAATTGTGCACACAGTGTAGTTGACTACATAAAGAGCAAAGGAGATCTAATAGAGTCCAAATGTTATTGTGCTGAAGGATAAAATGGGATTTAGATGGAAGTCACAAGTGAAGTCATGAAGAGAGTATGATGAGAACTCTGCTTAATAAGAGATTATTTTTTCATTGTGGAAATAATTATGCTGTAATGCAATACACATAACTGTAAAGCCCAGTTCTGCCCATACCTTGGTCTGGAAGTAAAGGTTCATCAGTGAGGATCCAGTTAGTTCTGAGCTGTGACTTTAGGTTGTAAATGACCTGTCGTCCTTTTTCTTTGAGTTCTTCCACTACATCATCATTCTCCTAGAATGTCAAGAACATATCAGCGTATATTAGACTTTATGTGCTATTTTATGAAAGACTAGTACTAGGAAGTGATTTGTGCTTCGTGATGTACTCTAGGGAGGAATAAAGTGTTACAAAGTGCTGAGTACTGTACATTGAAGTTGACATGCTTTGACCCCAGAATTAACTTTTGAAGCTACTTTTCATGGTCAGTAGAAGTGAAGGAGCTGCCTTCATTCATTTAGTATATGCTTTATATCTCACTAATGATCAACGCACTGAAACTAATGTAGGAGTGGACTCTATTTGCAACTGAATATGCTTTATTTTCCAAACTTACATGAACAAAGTATTACCGGAGCTTATAGCAGAGAAGATACTCTAATTAGGTCAATAAAATAATACTAAGTGATTGACATCTTCATTGGTTACTGTTAGTAATTTCACCTAACTCTACATCTCAAGAATAAAGATTCAATTGATAACTGATATTGCCGACCCTCATCCACAGGAGGGAGGAACATTTGGGTGGTTGCTGATTGGCTGCTCACTGGTTAGTTCCTCATAGGTAGTGCAGAGCAGGAGAAGGTAAGTACGAATGAGAAGTGCACAATATAGCTGCCTTTGTATATTTATTTATTTACTTTACTCACTTACGGTATATAGCATCATTAATTCCACAGCGCTTTACAGAAATTATCAGCACTTTTCCCATTGGTCCACAGACAATGGCTCATATTTTCAAAACTGTCTAGTTATTAGACTGTGCAAATTTAGACTACATAATCTTAAAGGGAAAATTGTTGACTTTTAGCATTTTTAGCCAACTCCAGCAACTTTTTGAAAAGTGGGTGGAGTTTGGGCAGGAAGAGTAGTGGCCAAGCACTCCCATCAAATTTATTATAATTTTACACCACTGGCAAGCATACTCTTCTAGAGGTGGTGCATGATAGTTAACAGATGCACCAAATTCATTAAAGAGGTGCTTGCTTCTCAATGAATTTGGCGAATCCTAATCCAGCACTCCCTTCAGTAAGACTGGGCTACAAAACGCCAGTCTTAATGAATTGGGGCCTAAATGTAAACTACCTATTAGTTGACTTACATTGTGCTAGAAATTTGCGCCACAATTTTGGTGCATTTTTGGGGCAAATGGTGTTGTACATTAGGCCACTCCCCTTTCCTGACAAGCCACACCCCTTCCAATGAGACCACATCCTACTATCAAATTCTTTTTTAACAGTATCTAAAACACAAAATAAATATGACTTTGTTCAGTCACTATAAATCAATATTCAATAACAAAATTTCTGTATTATTCAATCTCCTTAGGTATTATTTAGTGGCTGTATGACAGTAATATTTTGCCATGATATAGCAGTATAATTTATTCCCATATATGATTTCGCCTCAGGTCGCATATAAGCTTGACTGTTCCCTGATAAAGAAATACAGTCGAACATATAGTGAATATTTGAGTTAAAGGGAACATGTCATCAGGTTTTCTACCCCAAACTAAAGCCATCTGTGTATGAGCTCTGCAATGCTGACTCTTTAATTGTTAAGAGTCGTTTCATCTTTAGAATATGCTTTACATGTTCACTAGGGGACCTCTTAATAACCATGATGTAGGTTATATATATCCAGGGCTGGCCCAGCACTTAGTAGACCAGGACGTGTCCTGGGGCCCACTCTGTCAGGGTTTCAACCAACATATCCACCATTCATATACAGTGTTCACTGTATTTACGCAATACCCTCCACAAGAAGCAGGCTGTGTAATACAGTCAGCATCCAATTCTAACTAGCTGGCTCTGATCGCAGCAGGTTAATCTCTTAGATGCCACTGTCAATCATGACAGTAGCATTTAAAAGGTCGGAAATGGAGAAAGATTTTCCTTCCAACAACCATCTACCCTTCCCTTCAACATAATTGTGGAATCTGTAGATTGTGAGCCCTCGCGGGCAGGGTCCTCGCTCCTCCTGTACCAGTTGCCGACTTGTATTGTTCAAAATTTATTGTCATTGTTTGTGCTATGTATATACCTTTCACATGTAAAGCGCCATGGAATAAATGGCACTATAATAATAATAAATAATAATAATAATAATGGCACTGTTATAGCTGCCAGAGGAGATAACCTATTTACAATACACTTCAATATTGCAGTATTGCTGTGTTTTGTACAAGCTATCAAGTGATCGCATGTTCAAGTTACCTAGGAAGACCAATAAAAAAGTTTAAAAAAATATATAAAAATATATATTAAAACTAAAAAAAAATCCAAATTTACATCAATCCCATTGGAATGTAAATATAATCTAAAAAATAGCAAAAGAATTAACATATTTGGTATAGCTGAGCGCCTAACTGTCCAAAAGTATAAAATAAAATATTTATACCACACGGTTGAAAGCTGAAGTAAAAAAAAAGAAGGAAACATTTCAGAATTGGTGTTTGCTTTATTTGCTTCACCTCCCAAAAAGAGAATTACAGAGATGAGAAAATCATACGGATAAAACTAAAGTGTCATATCACAAAAAAAACAGGCTCATAGACAACTCTATTGATTGAAAAATAAAAAAAATGAGCAGGAAAAATCAAACGCAAAGACGAACCTAATCTGACTCTGTTGCCCAAGAGTCCATATAAGCCTGGAGCCCCCGCTTCTATTCATGAGCTGTAAAAATGTGGTAAAGGTAACTTGCAACTTATAGGTAACTAGTCAGCTGATTCATGATGTCAAAGCACGGGCAGGATGGATCAGATTCGGGCTACTGACCTTCCCATGGCTGATAGGTCTCTCCTTATGTGTCTGTATTGGGAAAGACCTGTCAGTCATGGGGAGGACAGGAGTGTTTCAAAGTAAAATAGGGGTAACCTTTCTCCTTGCGGAGAGTAACATGTCAAGCCAGACATGCCAATAAGCTAATTGTCTCTTCAGAGAGGAAGAGGACTAGAACTCTAGTGCCATCTATAGGAAGTAGCAATCCTAAAAGTCAATATCAACTCTCTAACGAGCCTTGTCACATGACTTAGGATAAAAGCCACACCAAAATCTCACCCAGCCAATCCAGATCTCACACTTTGCACTGACGAAGGGCAATACCCCGAAACACAGTGTCTGCAAGCTGAGATTCCTGGATTGGCTTTTATCCTAAGTCATGTGGCAAGGCTTGTCAAAAGGTCGATATTGACTTTTAAGATTGCTACTTTCTATAGGTGGCACACGAGATTTAGTCCTCTTCCTCTCTGAAGAGACAATTTTCAAAGTAAAATATACACGCCTGCAACAATGCAGCTTGTGTCTGCTTCGTGCTACTCATGGTTCGGGCAGTATGAATTAGATGACAGGTTACCTTTAAATATCTATAGAAGGCCATATTCATAAAAACTGAAACAAATTTATCCTCCATATTTACAATAAAATATATGATAAATATGAAACAATATTCTACATTTTCTAAAATATCAGAAATGTTTTAATTAAATTTATAAATTGTTCACTATTTAATTTTCACTTAGCTATATCATGTTGTAAACATCTTTCATGTGTAGCTGGGACCGTGACAGGCAGAGAAGGTGAAAATTACTATTATTATGGTACCTCTAGGAAAAGCTGCATCTCCACAGCCTCAACCTTCATTCCAGCCTGTTTTTCCTGTAGTAAATTTGTAGAGTCCGGACTGATCATATGATGAAGAAGTGAAGTCCAGTCATTTAGTCTGGGTCCAAGGTCTGGAAACAATGCTTCAAAGGATGCGTTTAGCAGTTCTCTGATATTAATTGATGACATAACAAGTATATTAAATGAACAATTGTGAATCCATCTATCTAATCTATCTTTCTATCAAGAATAGCATAGATCAGTCTTTAACCACTTCGCGCCAGAGCCTGTTTTTGCCTTCGTGACCGGGACAATTTTTTCAATTCTGACCACTGCCAGTTTATGAAGTAATTACCCTGGAACGCTTCAACGTAGTCCCCTGATTCTGAGATTGTTTTTTCGTGACATATTGTACTTCATGATAGTGGTAAAATTTCTTCGATATCACTTGCGTTTATTTGTGAAAAAATCGGAAATTTGGCGAAAATTTTGAAAATTTTGCAATTTTCAAACTTTGAATTTTCATGCCCTTAAATCAGAGAGATATGTCACACAAAATAGTTAATAAATAACATTTCCCACATGTCTACTTTACATCAGCACAATTTTGGAACCCAAATTTTTTTTTGTAAGGGTTAAAAGTTGACCAGCGATTTCTCATTTTTCCAACAAAATTTACAAAAACATTTTTTTAGGGACCACATCATATTTGAAGTCACTTTGAGGGGTCTTTATGACAGAAAATACCCAAAAGTGACACCATTCTAAAAACTGCACCCCTCAAGGTGCTCAAAACCACATTCAAGAACTTTATTAACCCTTCAGGTGCTTCACAGGAATTTTTGGAATGTGGAAGAAAAAAATTAACATTTAACTTTTTTCACAAAAATGTTACTTTAGACCCAATTTTTTTATTTTCACAGGGGTAACATGAAAAAATGGACCCCAAATTTTTTTGTGCAATTTCTCTTGAGCGTGCTGATACCCCATATGTGAAGGAAAACCACTGTTTGGGCGCACGGCAGGGTTCGGAAGGGAAGGAGCGCCATTTGACTTTTTGAATGTAAAATTTGTCTGAATAATTAGCGGACGCCATGTTGCGTTTGGAGAGCTCCTGATGTGCCTAAACAGTGGAAACCCCCCACAAGTGACACCATTTTGGAAACTAGACCCCTTAGGGAACTTATCTAGATGTGTGGTGAGCACCTTGAACCCCAAGGTGCTTCACAGAAGTTTATAATATTGAGCTGTAAAAATAAAATTTTCACATTTTTCCCACAAAACCGTTTTTCATCCCTTAATTTTGCATTATCATAAGGGTAATAGGATAAATTGCACCATGAAATTTGTTATGCAATTTCTCCTGAACACGCTGATACCCCATATGTGGAGGCAAATTACTGTTTGGGCACATGGCAAGGTTTGAAAGGGAAGGAGCGCCATTTGACTTTTTGAATGTAAAATTTGTTTGAATAATTAGCGGACGCCATGTCACATTTGGGGAGCCCCTAATGTGCCTAAACAGCGGAAACCCCCCACAAGTGCCACCATTTTGGAAACTAGACCCCTTAGGGAACTTATCTAGATGTGTGGTGAGCACCTTGCACCCCCAGCTGCTTCACAGAAGTTTATAATATTGAGCCGTAAAAATAAAATTTTCACATTTTTCCCATAAAAAATGTTTTTCATTCCCTAATTTTTCATTATCATAAGGGTAACAGGATAAATTGCACCATGAAATTTGTTGTACAATTTCTCCTGAGTACGCCGATACCCCATATGTGGGGGAAAACCACTGCTTTGGTGTACGGCAGGGTTCGGAAGAGAAAGAAGCGCTATGTTGGCTGGGATAGGCAGCAGACACCATGTCACATTTGAGAGCCCCTGACATGCCAAAACAGCAGAAACCCCCACAAGTGACCCCATTTTGTAAACTACACCTCTCAAGGAATTCATCTAGGGAAGTAGTGAGCATTTTTTAATTTTAAAATTTATACCATTGGGCAGTGAAAAAAGCATAATTATATTTTTACCACAAAAAAATGTTTTACCCTCAGATTTTACATTTTCACACAGGGCAATGGGTAAAAATGGTGCTGAAATGTGTCACACAATTTCTTCTAAAAGTGTCAATACCCCATATGTGGCTGTATCGTACCACTTAGCCATACGGTGAGATTTGAGGGGGAAGGAGCGCTATTTGACAATTGGAGAACAAATTATTGTAGAATAGGCATTTGGATTTGGGAGCACAAAATTTTCTGAATTTCTTTTGGGGGCAAGGACCATTTTGCTTTTTCAGAGCCTTTCTGCTACCAGTAACTTGGAAGTCCCTTATATTTTTAACAGATGATGGACCTGAGTGGGGAATAGCTTTTTTTGAGGACTGAGTTGAAGCTTTTATTGGGAACATTTTACGTAACATTTATCCGGCGCTCTAGGCTGAGCACTTACATCGGGGTTTCCATCTAATTTTCCAAGTGATGTAATTCAGATGAAACCCCTGCGGGATCCATTCACTGTAATGAGGCAGCAGAGTTACTCTGGACTCCGTCTGGCCTCTGTTTAGTGGTGTCCTTTTTTTCAGAAGTGCACAAAACTGTGGCCAACCGCACTTTTATGCACGCCTAAAACAAATGACACCGTGGGATCCCAGGGTAGACGGCATCCACAGTGGCCTATATCTGCCTCATTACAGGGAATCTTCCATCATGGGTTCTGGCTGAATCACGTATTTCAGAGATTTACACGGAAACTCTGGTGTAAGTGCTCAGCGCAGAGCACAGGATAAATGTGAGCAGAGCCTTACTGGGATCTTTGGGAGACATAATAAACAAATCAGTAGTTTTATTTATTTTTTATGCCGTTCCTCGTGTGATATAACTGATTAGATTACTTTATTCTTCGGGTCGGTGCGATTACAGAGATACCAGATTTATATCGGGTTTTTATGACTGACAGCTGTCACACACTAAAATACGCTTTTTTTGCAAAATCTAGTTTTTGCATCACCATATTTTGAGAGCTATAATTTTTCCATATTTCGGCCGATAGAGTCATGTGACAGCTTGTTTTTTGCGGGACAAGTTGACAATTTTATTGGAACCATTTTTGGGCATGTGACATTTTTTGATCGCTTTCTATTCCGTTTTTTGGGAGGTAAAGTTAACAAAAACAAACACTTCAGGAATTGTTTTTTGAGTTTTTTTTTATGCCGTTCTGCGTGTGGTAAAAGTGATCAGGCAGCGTTATTCTTCGGGTCAGTACGTTTACAGCGATACTACACTTACTGTATTTTTTTATGTTTTGGCGCTTTTACACAATAAAACAATTTTATAGAAAAAAAAATATTTTTTTTGCATTGCTTTATTCTGAGCGCTATAACTTTTTTATTTTTCGGCTGATGGAGCTGTATGGCGGCTTTTTTTTGCGGAACAAGATGACGTTTTCAGCGGTACCATTTTTATTTCTATTCTGCTTTTTGATCGCATTTTTTTCCACTTTTTGTTTGGCGATATGATGAAAAAGCATATTTTTTTGCTCCGTTTTTTATTTATTTTTATTACGGTGTGCACAGAAGGAGTTAATTAGTGTGACATTTTTATAGCTCGGGTTGTTTCGGACGCGGCGATACCAAATATGTGTACTTTTTTTGGTTTTGTAATCATTTACGGATTTATTGGTTTAATATTTTATTTATTTATTTTTATTTATTTTGTGATTTTTTTTTTTAATAGTTTAAAAACTTTTTTTTTACTTTTTTTTACATTTTTACTTAGTCCCTGTATGGGACATTAATTTTTATTTTTCTGATCACTGATCTCATGTAATGTAATAGACATATATTACATTACATGAGATCTTCCCTGACTGTTTCAGTCAGAGTCTCCTGTCTGGTATCAGCTACATACAGGCTGAAGCCAGACAGGAAGGACACCATATATGGCAGAGCTGGAGGCGGTCATGTGACCTCCAGCTGCCATAGCAACCCCAGGTCCTCAAACGAAACGGAGGTCTTCGGAGGTAAGTAAGACGACCCCCTCTCTTCCTGCTGTCTCCTATATGCCGCGATCACTATAGATCACAGCATATAGAAGACAGCAAAGGGTTAACATCACTGGGACCTGATCTAATCAGGTCCCGATGATGTACCCTGTCAGAGCTAACGCTCTGCACCGGAATCGCAGTGCTTGCAGGACTCTGGGGGTCCTGAGCACTGCGAGACCACCCACCGTTTTTAAACGTCGGCGCTGCACAGAGCCCGGCAAGCGCCGACGTTTATCTACAGTGGGCGGTCGGGAACCGGTTAAAATAAAAAATACCTTTTGAGAAAAGCAAAATTAAATTATTGAATTATATTTTAAATAACTTTGTGTCTTCAAATATAGTACATTTGTATTCATACCTGTGAATATCATTTCCAGTTTTTGTGTCTGTTCTATTAATGTCCTCTGACATGATTTCCATGTGTTCTTTATCCATTGCTTCAATAACTTGATTCTGCTCTTTTTTAAAAAAAAAGAAAAAAATAAGACATTAAAGGGTCAGTCACTAATTTATGTTGTTCACATTAGAAAAAAATAGAGTTTTTAATGCACTTTTAGATAAAGTTTATTAAAGGGGTTGTCCAGTCTTTTCATAAAAGTCTGCAATCGCTCTATGTGACTGCATAGTTCTGAATCCTGAGGATTCTCTGGTGTTGAGGTTGAAAGCGAGTGGTCACGCGACCGCAGATATGCCATGTGCATACTTCTGGTCACCTTCCAAATAGACATGCTCGGACTCACTCAAGTCATTTGTATTGATTAAGGCTAAGCACTTCTAGTCGGCACATGAATGCAGATCACAATCTTGCAATCAGGTGACCTTTCGCTCTCACTGGCAACACTGGAGCTTCCTGACAGTGTGCAGAGCGCCTGCTGTAAGGATTCAGAAGTCTGCACACACATAGAGTGACTACGGACGTTTAGCAAAAGACATGACAACGCTTTTAAATGAATACTCCCACAATAAAAATTTTCCCTTATGCTAGAGTCAGATGGATGTAGATTCTCTCATCCAAGAAAACTGGGCCGATTATGAAAATGACACTCTGATCAAATTCTGGTGAGAGTGTTAGCATAGCGTGACCCGTTTCTCTCGGATGAAAGAATCAGAGTACAATGTGAGAAGAAGATGGAGAACAAAATTTCTCAGTTTTCTCCATTTTTTCAGTGCGTGATGTCATCAGTGATGTCATCCAAGTGCAGTCTGAAGATTTCCACGCACTCATTGACTAGCATGGCCAAGTGCGATCCAATAATCAGATCAAACTCAGACATGTTGTGTTTTTTTTACTCGGGCCGTCTCAGTCTGAGGAAAAAATCGGACATGTGCGCAGCCCCTTAAACTAACATTGGTCCGAGTGTGATCCAATGCTTTGTCAGATGGAAAATATGCTGGTGTGCACCTGGCCTTACCCATAGGATAGGGGATATCTTACTGCTCGCTATGGACACTCTGCTACTCAGAGAACAGGGATCTGGAGAGCTTAGTCTTGACCTCCTCTCGATTCATAGACTATGGAACTGCCAGTGATCAGTAAGTTAACTTTCAATTGTGGGAATACCTCTTTAAAGAACAATATTAACCAAAAAAGATCAAAATGTTACAAAAATGTTAGTATCAGAATTTGTTATAACACTTTATAATTGTTACCACTCCCTAATTTACTGTGTTTGGTGTTTGCGTTAGAAAAGAATCAAGTGCTGTATTATAAAACTTCTAAATGATTTTACTCAAGATTAAAGGACATTCGTTAAGTATCAGCTATCCTGAGCTGGGAGCCCAAATCTCTATTATGCCTTTATTCTGGATGACAGATGGAACAGCAGGGGCAGAGTGACTAAAAAAGCATTTAGACTGGCCGGTAATCCTTCAGCTTCTAATGGTAATAATGATCCATTGTTCAGGATAATTTTGTAATATCAAGGGGTTGAGCGACTGAACGATGTGTCCAATGACGCTCATTCATCGTCATGAAATTGTTTATGGGAGTGAAAAGATTCTTATTTATCTTTTTGAAAATTGTGTAATGTAAATGATACAGGAAAAAGATATGTCTTTGTACCGTGTTAGCCAGTAAATAGAAAAATATTAAGATTTGAGAGACATCAGTGGTTGATACCTTTTAATGGCTAACTGAAAGGATGATAACAAATTGCAAGCTTTCCAGGCTACTCAGATCTCTTCATCGGGTAATGTAAATGGAGATTGTTCGCGCCTTCAATAATTAGACAGACAAAAAGGAGGAGAGGAAATTCAAGTTGTAATGGCTTGTGGTGATTGGCTGATTGTGTTCCGAGACAATTATTCAGTAGCAGTTGGAACACTGGAACAAATACTTATTCATGTCATATTAGTCAACATTATTATTGCCAATGTGACTGTTCATATAAAACCTGTGAAATTAATTATCAAACATTTTAGCACTAACTTGATTAAATGTTCTTCGTACAGAATCAATGGAAATGTTTGTACAATAGTTTAAGAATGAATGTATTCTAAATACATAGCATCACATGGTGTCACGGGTGTGTCAGAAGTGACAGACAGTCGTCCCGCAGTTGGTTGCAGGAGATCTCTACATTTGGCATCACAGACATCTTCTTAGAGGCTGTCTCTAGGACCGAGCGGCTACCTTCCTCTGGCTAATTAACACCATGTCTGGGTGTATAAATACCTGCTGTTTCAGAGGGAGATGCTGGCGATATTCATTTCTACTTGTGAAGCTCTCTGGAGCTTGAGGATGTGTGCGCATTTGTCTGAAGTTCGTCTAAAGCTAAGCAATTTCCCCCTGTTTGTCCACCCCTGCTGTCTATAGTGTTTAGTGGAGATCGACTAGTGCTCATCTCCTCCCTTCCCTACCCTTAACCATACACCAGGGAAAGACAGGACGAGGCACGCGTGCAGCAATTGGTGAAGAGCCAATACAGGGACATTAGAGGAGACAGGGTGACGCTAGATCAACCTAGGAGGTCTCCACTTTCTGCCTTTCCCTAGAGTGTGGGCTCTCTTTAACTCTTCCCTTTGTGTTGCACTAAGTCTTTCCCACACCTTGCGTGACATTATCGCCGGCCGAGCACATTTTGTAAAGGAAAAAAAAGTGACACTTTGGGTTTTTTTTTCTCCCTTTGTGTGTTTTTGGGCATGGACATTTTTTTTTCTTTTCTCCCTTGGTATGGGTACTGTTGCAGAACTCACAGAGCAGTTCTGCTGTCTGTCCCTGGAGGTGAATGACCTCCGCTGTGAGGTTCAGCAGCACCATTAGCGGCTACTGGTTGCTAATGTGGGGGTCTGTGCAGCTAGGCCTGCCCAGCCTGAACCCAAGGTTGCTCTCCCGGACAGGTTTTCAGGAGGAAGGGACAAGTTTTTTGTATTCAAGGAGGCCTGCAAACTGTATTTTAAACTTCGTTCTTACTCCTCCGGAAATGAGGAGCAACGGATTGGTATTGTGATCTCTCTATAGCAGGGAGGTCCTCAGTCGTGGGCGTTTTCTTTACCACAGGACTCGGTTTGTCTCCAGTCTGTAGAGGGGTTTTTCGGGGCTCTGGCCGTCATCTATGATGACCCTGACCGAGTCACCTTCGCTGAGTCTAGGCTACGTCGCCTTCAGCAGGGGAATCGGTCAGTGGAGACATACAGTTTGGAATTCCGTAGATGGGCAACGGATTCCAAATGGAATGACTCAGCCCTTAGAAGTGAGGGGCTTACTGAAAGATTTAAAGATGCCGTGGCAGTATATCAAACCCTCAATCCTTGGAGGCTGCCATGTCGTTGGATATATGTCTTGATAGATGCCTTCGGGATAGACAGTTGAGACCACCTTCTCCGGGGCCTTCTTATCGGGGTTGTGTACCTCTGCCAGAAGAGCAGTCTGGGGCTGAGCCAGTACTCGGGGAGGTGGAGGAACCCATGCAGTTAGGGGGTGTCTCTACGTCATACATCTCCCCTGAGATTCGCAGGAAAAAAGGCGTATGTTTTTTCTGTGGGAAAAGGGGACATTTTGTTGCGACCTGTCCTGCAATTCCTAAACAAAAGGAGTCTCGATTAACTCTTGGTAGTCTGGAGTTGGATAAAGGGGTGCATTTGTTACCAACCTGCAGTTCACGCTTTGTCCTGTCAGCAGAGGTGGTGCTAGAGAGCAAAACCAAGAAAATTTCTGTTTGACAGTGGAGCCGAAGTTAGCATGGTTGATGCTGAGTTTGAGAAAACTCATGGTCTTGCTTGCTGTGCTTTAGCTGAACCTATTTCCATCTTTGCCATTGACTCAGCGCCACTTGCATTTACTCAGATTGTACATAATGTAAAACTGAGGGTGGGGTCAGTTCATTGTGAAATAATACCTTGCTATGTCCTGGACAATCTTCCCACACCAATTGTTTTGGGTATTCCTTGGCTTGTTAAACATAATACGTTGGTGGATTGGCAAGCCGGGGAGATTATTGAATGGAGAGATTACTGCCATGAGAACTGTTTAGGTATTTCCCTTGCTACTGTCTCTACGGAAATATTACCTGCTTTTCTGTCTGGTTTTAAAGATGTTTTTTTCTGAGAGGGGGTGTCAGAATTTGCCTCCTCATCATGCTTATGGCAGTCCTATTAACCTGATCCCCCGGAGCTAAACTACCGAAATCCAGACTGTATAATCTTTCTGGCCCTGAGAGACAAGCCATTAAGGATTTCATTGTGGAAAGTCTGGAGAAGGGACATATCAGTCCCTCATCATCACCCGTGGTGGCAGGGCTCTTTGTGAAGAAAAAAGATGGCGGTCTACGTCCCTGTTTAGATTTCGGGAATTAAATCAAATTACCATCCGTGATCCATACCCTCTTCCTCTGATTCCTGATTTGTTCTGGTTAAAATCAGAGAAGGTGACAAGTGGAAAACAGCGTTCAATACCCCAGAAGGACATTTCGAGAGTCTGGTTATGCCTTTTGGTTTGACCAATGCACCTGCGGTATTCCAGCATTTCATGAATGATATTTTTCATCATTTGGTGGGGAGGTTTGTGGTGGTCTATCTGGATGATATTTTGGTTTACTCACCTGGTTTGGAGACACATCGGGGGCATGTTAAGCAGGTGCTCCAGATATTAAGAGATAACAAACTTTATGCCAAACTGGAAAAATGTGTTTTCGCTGTCCAGGAGGTGCAGTTTTTGGGGTACTTGTTGTCATCTTCGGGTTTTCGGATGGATCTGGAGAAGATCCGTGCGGTCCTTAATTGGGAACGTCCCGAGAACCTGAAGTCTCTACAACGTTTTCTGGGCTTTACGAATTTTTACCGGAAATTCATCCAAAATTACCCTGTTATTGTGAAACCAATTACTGACATGAATAAGAAGCGGTTTGATTTTTCCAAATGGTTGGATGCTTCCCTCCAGGCTTTCTCTTCCTTAAAGAATCGTTTTGCCACAGCACTTATACTCAGTCAACCCGATGTTTCCCAACCTTTTATTGTGGAGGTTGATGCATTGGATGTCATGGTTGGGCTGTGTTGTCTCAGGGATTGTCCCCTGGTAAATGGCGTCCATGCGCCTTCTTTTCTAAAAAATTGTCTTCGGCTGAGAGAAATTATGACGTTGGTAATAGCGAACTTTTCGTGATCAAATTGGCGTTCGAGAAATGGCGACATTGGTTGGAGGGGGCTGTCCATCCTATTACTGTTATTAATGACCATAAGAACCTGTCATATCTCCAGTCAGCTAAACGTCTCAACCCTAGGCAAGCCAGATGGTCCCTGTTTTTTACTAGGTTCAGGTTTGTTGTCACGTTTCATCCAGGGGTCAAAAATGTCAAGGCTGATGCTCTGTCCTGGAGCTTCCCTGGTGGTGGTGACCATGAGAACCCTGCCCCGATTTTACAGAAAGGGGTAGTCATTTCGGCACTGTGTCCTGAACTGGAGGGTGAGGTGTTGGAGGCTCAGGGGGATGCCCCTGCCTCCTGCCCTTCAGGAAGGTTATTTGTACCATCTAATCTGCGCCGCAAAGTAATTAAGGAACATCATAACGCTGTGCTTGCTGGGCATCCAGGTGGTAAGGCAACCGGGGACCTCCTCTCTCGTCATTTTTGGTGGCCGGGGTTGCATCAGGATGTGATGGAACACATAGCTGCTTGTAGTATTTGCGCGCGTTCTAAGATTTCGCATACCCATCTGTCTGGTACTATTCTTCCTCTACCTATCCCTAGTAGGCCATGGACACACTTGTCCATGGATTTTATTACTGACCTACCGGCTTCTGCAAGCAAAACGATGGTTTTGGTGGTAGTAAATAGATTCAGTAAAATGGTTCACTTCGTCACATTGCCTGCACTTCCAAATGCCAAGACACTTGGCATAAATGAGATTCTGAAGCTTCATGGGGTTCCCTCCGACGTGGTGTCAGATCGGGACACCCAGTTTGTTTCCATTCTGTTCTCGACTGGAAGTGCAGCTGTCCTTTTCCTCTGCCTTCCACCCTCAGTCAGATGGACAGACCGAGCGTGTCAATCAGAATTTGGAGACCTACCTCAGGTGTTTTGTCTCCGAAATTCAGGAGGATTGGGCATCCTACTTACCGCTGGCAGAATTTGCCATTAATAATAATCGTCAAGAATCCACTGGCAGGTCACCATTCTTCAGTACATACGGTTATCACCCACGGTTTGGTACCTTTAGTGGGGGAGGAGCTTCCGGAGTTCCTGAGGAGGAACTGTTTGCTTTCTCGCTCTCCTCCGTATGGCAGGGTGTTCTGAGTAATTTAAAGATCATGGGAGACAGGTATAAACGTATGGCTGACAGAAAACGCTTGCCAGGTCCAGACCTGGGTGTGAATGACTTTGTGTCATTGTCTACCAGGAATATAAGATTGAAAGTTCCTTCTTGGAAGATGGGACCTACGTTTATTGGTCCCTATAAAATAACCGCCGTCATCAACCCAGCAGCGTTTCGTCTTGAACTTCCTCAGGCCCTTAAGGTCCACAACGTGTTCCACAGGTCCTTACTCAAAAAGTATGTGGAACCTCTTGAGCCCTCACCTCTACCACCACCCCCAGTAATGGTTGATGGTAACCTGGAGTTCCGGATTTCGAGGATTGTAGATTATCGTCTCCAACGTCATTCTCTACAATACTTGGTGCACGGGAAAGGCTATGGTCCAGAGGAGAGGATGTGGGTTTCAGCATCAGAGGTGAACGCTCCCAGGTTGGTTCGCTCACTCCACACCTCTTATCCTGAGAAACCCGGTCCTGAGTGTCCGGAGGCCACTTATAGAAAGGGGGTACTGTCATTAGTGTGTCAGAAGTGACAGACAGTCGCCCTGCAGTTGGTTGCAAGAGATCTCTATGTTTGGCATTACAGACATCTTCTTAGAGGCTGTCTCTAGGACCCAGCGGCTACCTTCCTCTGGCTAATTAACACCCTGTCTGGGTGTATAAATACCTGCTGTGTTTCAGAGGGAGGTGTCGGCGATATTCATTTCTACTTGTGAAGACTTTAGTAAGAGAGGTACTTCGTCCTCTCTGGAGCTTGAGGACGTGTGTGCATTTGTCTGGAGTTCATCTAAAGCTAAGCAATTTCCCCCTATTTGTCCACCACTGTGCTCATCTCCTCCCTTCCCTAGTCTTAGCTATACTCCGGGGAAAGACAGGGTGAGGCATGTGTGGGGCAATTGGTGAAGAGCCAATACAAGAACGTTAGGGGAGACAGAGTCTTTCCCTAGAGTCTGGGCTCCCTTTCCCTCTTCCCTTTGTGTTGCACTAAATCTTTCCCACACCTTGCGTGACACATGGCATTTGTACATTGAAGACAAATACACTTCAGATTCTGTCTGTGTGAACACTGTGCACGGTGTTCAATGTTACGATGTAACGATCGCTATTTATTCATTCCATTCACCATTCTCTTCCTGTATAATCACTTGTCTGAGATTTTTGCTAGTCGTGAGTTAAGATCGCATCGTTCTTTGTTTAAACCATTTTCTGCTCATGTAAATGAGCTACATTCCCATGCCTAGTATGTGGTGATTTTTTGATGTTGCTGATTTTCTGCACCTATTGGGTAAATTAGGTTACTTGCGTTGTTTTTTTCATTACGTTTTTAAGAGTGTTTTTTGACATGCGTTTTTATCACGCTTTTAACGATGAAGTTTTTGTCTCTTTTTGGTATGTCATGCTTTAAGTCAGGGGAACACAACTCTAGTCCTCAAGGCCCACCAACAGGTCATGTTTTCAGGATTTCCTTAGTATTACACTGGTGATAATGTGATCACCTGCACAAGTGATGATTCCAACACCTTGTGCAATGCTAAGGAAATCCTGAAAACATGACCTGTTGGTGGCCCTTGAGGACTAGAGTTGTGCATCCCTGCTTTAAGACAAGTTGCTTTGTTTTTTATATTTCCTGGTATTTGGTTTTGACAAATCTTTATTGATTGTGGATTACATGCGTTTTAGTGCATTGATGCAGTGCAGATGCATTAAAAACACATATGCTTTTTTACTGGTGGATTTTCCGCATCTGATGCAATGGAACATGCACATAGAACTCAGTGTACTCGGAAGAGAGATTGACACGTTACAGATTTCAAAGGGGTATCATTTTCAAACAAGAACTCACAATTTGCACTGACGAAGGGGCCCGAAAATACAGTGTCTGCAAATTGAGTTTCTTGTTCTGGCTTATATATCCTAAGTCATGTGATATGGCTCGTTAAAGGGTCACTATTGACTTTTAGGATTGCTACTTCCTGTAGATGGCACTAGAGTTCTGGTCCTCTTCCTCTCTGAAGAGACAATTTACAGATTTCAAACACGTACCTCAGGCCAGCTAATGCAGAGTGAAAAAAAGCACAGTGGGCATGAGATTTCTATAAATCCCATCCACTTTGTTGGAAATGTAAAGGGGCTTTCACACTGGGTTCAGGCACCCATTCAGTGGCTCCATCAGGGCTTACCTCCAAATCCTCCCCCCGCAAAGCGGGATTCTGGCGTATGCGCCAACGGGGACCTGACGGAGCCACTGAACGGGTGCCTGAACGCAGTGTGAAGGCACCTTAAGATGCTGTATTTTTTTACACACAAATCAAAAATTCACCAAACACTCATCATGGGAACTTAAAAGGAACCTGTCACCTGAAAATAAGTATTTTATCTCTTGCTGTTTTTGTAAGTTTGCCCACTTACAAAGACATGAACAGTCTATAATTTTAAGGGTAGGTTAGTTTTAACATTGAGAGATAGAATATCCCAAAAAATAAAGAAAATCACATTGTATAAATTAGATAATTTTTTTTCCATTTTGCAGTGAGAAATAAGTATTTGATCCCCTACAAACCATAATGAGTTCTTGTCCTACAGACCAGTTAGACGCTCCTAATCAACTCGTTACCTGCATTAAAGACGGCTGTCTTACATAGTCACCTGTATAAAAGACTCCTCTCCACAGACTCAATTAATCAGTCAGACTCTAACCTCTACAACATGGGCAAGACCAAAGAGTTTTCTAAGGAATTCAGGGACAAGATCATAGACCTGCACAAAGCTGGAATGGGCTACAAAACCATAAGAAAGACACTGGGTGAGAAGGAGACAACTGTTGCAATAGTAAGAAAATGGAAGAAATACAAAATGACTGTCAATCGACATCGATCTGGGGTACAATGCAAAATCTCACCTCGTGGGGTATCCTTGATCATGAGGAAGGTGAGAGATCAGCCTAAAAGTACACAGGGGGAACTTGTTAATGATCTCCAGGCAGCTGGGACCACAGTCACCAAGGAAACCATTGGTAATAGATTACGCCTTAAAGGTTTAAATTCCTGCAGTGCCCGCATGGTCCCCCTGCTCAGGAAGGCACATGTGCAGGCCTGTCTGAAGTTTTCCAATGAACACCTGGATGATTCTGTGAGTTATTGGGAGAAAGTGCTGTGGTCAGATGAGACAAAAATTGGGCTCTTTGGCATTAACTCAACTCGCCATGTTTGGAGGAAGAAGAAGGATGAGTACAACCCTAAGAACATCATCCCAACCGTGAAGCATGGTGGGGGAAACATTATACTTTGGGGGTGCTTTTCTGCAAAGAGGACATGACGACTGCACCGTACTGAAGGGAAGATGGATGGGGTCATGTATCGTGAGATTTTGGCCAACAACATCCTTGCCTTAGTAAGAGCATTGAAGATGGGTCGTGGCTGGGTCTTCCAGCAAGACAATAACCCAAAACATACAGCCAAGGCAACAAAGAAGTGGTTCAAAAAGAAGCACAGTAAGGTCATGGAGTGGCCCAGCCAGTTTCTAGATCTTAATCCCATAGAAAACTTATGGAGGGAGTTGAAGCTCTAAGTTGCAAAGCGACAGCCTCAAAATCTTAATGATTTAGAGATGATCTGCAAAGAGGAGTGGACCAAAATTCCTCCCGACAGGTGCGCAAACCTCATCATCAACTACAAAAAACGTCTGACTGCTGTGCTTGCCAACAAGGGTTTTGCCACCAAGTATTAAGTGTTGTTTGCCAGAGGAATCAAATACTTATTTCTCACTGCAAAATGCAAAAAAAAATGTCTAATTTATACAATGTGATTTTCTTGATTTTTTGTTGGATATGCTATCTCTCAATGTTAAAATTAACCTACCCTTAAAATTATAGACTGTTCATGTCTTTGTCAGTGGGCAAACTTACAAAAACAGCAAGGGATCAAATACTTATTTCCCCCACTGTAACAGCGTCCCCGCACTGACTGACAGCTGGCCCTAATGCTGAGTGTAGCATCGGCGTCTCTGCCCCTTGCTAGGCAGAGACGCCGTCCCTCTCACCTCCCCGCTTCTGGCGCGGCGTCCTCCAGCGCTTCTCTCCCCGCTGCTTCCGGCACGCGCTCCTTCCCCGGCAGTGTGCTTAGGGCGCGCGCGCTCTCCCCCTCTCTTAAAGGGACCACGCGCGCCGTCCTAAGGAGTCCCCGGCCAATTGCCGTTGGACCTCCCATATTTAAGGCACCTCCTCCAAAATGGAGGTGCCCGAGCAATGTTGTTTGCACTGTGTCTCACCTGTGCTTCAGTCCTCAGGTTCCGCTGACTTCTCGTCCTGCCTGCCAGCCTGTTACTTGCCTTGTCCGCCAGACCGCTCACCTGGGAGCGTCTACTAGTTACCTGCTTGTTACCTGCCTGTCACCTGTCTAGTCTGTCAGACCGCTCACCTGGGAGCGTCCACCAGTTATCTGCCTGTTACCTGCCTGTCACCTGCCTCGTCTGTCTGACCGCTCACCTGGGAGCGTCCACCAGTTACCCGCCTGTTACCTGCTGTCTCCGTCAGCTCGCTCACCTGGGAGCACCCGCCAGTTACCTGTCAGGTATCCGCCTCGCCTGTTTACCCAGAGACTGTCCCCGTCACTTGCCGTGACCACCTGCGTGTCTACCCAGAGACTGTCCCCGTCACTTGCTGTGACCACCTGCCTGTCTACCCAGAGACTGTCCCCATCACTTGCTGTGACCACCTGCCTGTCTACCCAGAGACTGTCCCCGTCACTTGCTGTGACCACCTGCCTGTCTACCCAGAGACTGTCCCCGTCACTTGCTGTGACCACCTGCCTGTCTACCCAGAGACTGTCCCCGTCACTTGCTGTGACCACCTGCCTGTCTACCCAGAGACTGTCCCCGTCAGTTGTTGTGGCTGCCTGCTTGCCTTCCCTGGGAGTCACCCGCTTCCTTACAAGGACTTCCCCCTTGTATTACAGCTCAGAGGTTCCACCTCCCGGACCCGTAACACTGAGCCACTGTCAATCTATGCCTGATGAAGAGACCTGAGTATTCTCGAAAGCTTTCAATTTGTTACCATCTTTTCAGTTAGCCATTAAAAGGTATCAACCACTGAGGACTCTCAAATCTTAATAGTTTTCTATCTACTGGCTAACACGGTACAAAGATATATAGTCTACGAGATGTAATTCTACCAAAGGTCTACAATCATTGAATAACTTTTTTTTATAATATTAACATTGTTTTCCTGTAAAGCGAAATACCTGTAAGATCTCTTCGGGGTCTGAGGGAAAATATATCACTGTACATGTCTTCCATGAACTGCGGGATAGTCTGAGTGAAGAAGGAGACATCCATGTTGTTACGTAAGAAGTCCTCTGCCTTGCGCAGTAAATTCAGGAGGATCTGGAGATAGGAGCGTAGCTCTGCAATAATTCCAAACATTCATTATGGGTAACATTATGTGATACAAGCGAATTGCCTGGTATCAAACAAAAGCCTACACATTTATGGACTTCTAACATTTCTCAGATACTAACTCACTTAATGATTGGTTTTATTTCAGCCCAGGGAAACTGTCAGCTATAACAGCTGTCCGAAGTGGGAACTCAGCCCTTTTTATATGGCCATGAAATTAATATTTATAGCCTATATTAGTGCTATATTTTTAGTTGGTGTCTTGTAACTGAGCTTTCTTAAATTATTGATAATGGCAACTATTCTAATACACGGTAACTCTGCTGACTACAGGATGTTACACACATATATTACAGGTGTAAATGTTCTATAAAGTGACAATTAACCTCAAGGAATATAGGCCAAGCACATAAGAATGACTGCATCATGACTATCACATAGGACATAGCGCACAAGGAAGCATTGTAGAAAGTATGTGACTACATATATAATCAGCAGGAATAATGGATAAATTATTTTCCATTTTATAGTTTCCTTTAAGTTTTGATCATTAGTCTTGTAGATATATTTTTTTCTTTGTATGATTGAATGGAGCATGCTGCTGCTCTAATGTTTGTATAATGTGAACCATTAGCCTTTTAGTTATTAAAGGGATTATCCTGGACTTTTTTTTTACCTATAGGGCTAAGCACTTATCGACTGGTAGTTGCTAACTAATGCCTCTTGTGCCCTAAGACGATCTCTCCTGGCTCAGAGTGGTCATGGACAGCTCCTGGCAGTGATTCCCCTACTTCCTGTGATTTCATGTCAACAGAGCATCTCCTTCTCTTCCACCGCGTTCTGTCAACGAGGTGTCACTGCTGACGTCATGTTGATTGACAGCAAGCTCCCCACTGCATTAGTCTGAGCAGGCTATCAATCAGCATGACATAGGCGTGACGCCCCCTCAGCAGAGCGGAAGAGAAGGAGATGCTCTGTTGATGTGACAACACATGAAGTAAGAGACTCACCCCAAAGAGCTGTCCATGACCACTCTCAGCCGGGAGAGATTGTTGCACAGCACAGCAGGCAAGTAGTTAGCACCTGTCCATTTGGATAAGCTGTAGGCAGCCAGAAGTCTTTACAGCCTTGTGACTGTAACCATGTTAAAAGGATTGTTGAGTGTAGAAACACACTATGTAAAAATTCTGAGTTTATATAGGTGTCTCCTTCTCAGAACCCTGATCTGTTAGTTAGAATGGCTAAAAAGTGCATCTATCTCTCTGAAGGATAAAGTTCCAGAAAATCCATGTATGACACTGACAGCCTATTGATTATACTGTGATCTGTGTAATGCTTAATTTTTTCCTGTGGAGTTGTTGCATGTGAAAGGGGTTTCCTGGTGTATTTTCTGGAGCTCATGGCTTCCTGGTTGCTAGGGAGCGGTGTGCTCAACAAGATTAACATTTCGGACCAGTGGCATGGTGGAGCCACTATTCGCAACTGAATGCTCTCCCATGCTGCTAGTAACATGGGAGAAGCACAGGGGGGCTGAGGCTGGCCGGGTCCAATAATTCTCCCAGCTTCAGAGCGGTACAGACTAACTCTAGAGCAGCAGTCCCCAACTTTTCCTACGTTGAGAGCCACATTCAGATCTGAGACAAAGTAATGAAGCACATCCATATCACCCCAATTAGTGACATCCAGCTCCCACTCAACCCACCCACATTAGTGACACTCAAAGACCCCATTACTGGTATAATGATGTGGCGCCCCTGCGGGTTCAGTCGCCGCAGAGGTACTGCATCTTACCCAGAGGTGTGGTACCCCACTCTCAGGTAAGGAGGGAGTACTACCCGGGACCCACACACCCACATCCAATACACTCCACTTCAGTAGGGAAGGGCAAGATTGCTCCTAAGGGAGAGCACAGTCCCTGGTCCCTAGCTGGAGGTTGGAACCATGTAGTGGGTGTGGGTGGAAGAAGTAGATCAGGGGAGCACCGTCAGAAGGAGTATAAGAGGGAAGGGAACCATCTAGAACCAAGTCCAGTTCAGAGGAGAGAGAGTTGGGAGCAGGAGCACTGGAAGAGCTTTGCTCAGGAGGAGTGGAGAAAGGAGCAGGGCCCAGTCTGAGAGGCCCAGGAGGAGAGACTGGAGAGAAGAGAGGAGCAGTGAGGAGGGCTTTAGGAGGAACCAAGGGGATCCCAGGGGCACGGCGAGTGCGGATGCCACCCGTGCGCCCGAATCCACACGGACGTGGAGGGATCAGGCCGCAGAAGGGGACCGGCCCCTAACTAGTGGAGAACAACCAGGCTCAGCTAGATAACCGGAGGCTGCTGCATTTTCAAGGTGCTGCAGCCAACAACCACAATTACATCGCCGAAAAGGTGGCCGCATAGGGTCCAGGGGACTGCATGTCGCGCGACAAGGCCCAAGGCCACTGGCTTGGGACACTGATTGTGAGGCGCAGGGCAGGAGGGTGAGAGCCAGCGCAGGGAAGACGACCGGGAAAGGCACATAGAACGGTGTCCCGTTTAAGTACTCCTGAGAGACTTGAGAGATTGCTGAACCCCTTCCCTGGAGGACACAGGAGGACGTGGGAGGTTACATTGTAACTGTCTGCTGCAGAGATGCAATGCCAGACCAAAGCAGGTAATACTAAAGTTATTACGTATTACCTGCTTTGAGTTACGGCTCTTTGATAGAGGGCTGTTAAAAGGTAAAACCACTCTATTCTAACTATAGGGTGTCTGTGTGAGCCGGAATGAATTAGCCAAATAGTTGTCGAAATGTGATGGTATGTGTGCCATCTTGTGGAAAGTTAAACAAGGACTGAGTAAATTTGTTCCATGAACTGATGTCTAGCGACTCTGCTGGGGAACAACACTAATATGTCACTCATCCAAAAATCTCATTAATAATTGAATACATCAAGTTACTTTTTCCTTTGAATCATTTGGAAGTTTTTCAGACTAATTTTAATGATCAAAGTAGTGATGTGTGGCACCCTGCTGTTCACAGGTACCACAGGACCCAAAAGGGTGCATGAACAGACTCCTCCACAAGAGGCCCTCATTACATACAAACACCTCCACCCTTCCACCTCGTACCACCAGAGGGAGCCCGTTAGGGATATATATATGGAAGGTGGAGCCAGGCAAGTCAGTCAGTTTTAGTCTGAGTTTAGAGTGTGCTGCCACTGAGAGCAGTGAAGACGGAGCACGTCTGCTGCTGTATTGAGGGCCCTGAGTGTGGCCAAAGGAAAAGAGGAGAGGAGAGAGGAGTACACAAACCGGACACCGGGTCCGCGCCTACAGGGTCGCTTTATACCCAGTAGGTATCACTGGCATACCAGGAGGACTACAAGTACCTGGCCGACCTGAACCTAAACCCATTACAGGACCAGGAACCATGAAGGCCCCGGCGCCCAGGGATAGTGGTTGCCAGCGGAAGGTCCTACTACCAAGCAACAGGTGAAGAGAGCAACACGACACAGAAGCTAGGCCCAGTTGCAGGCTGGCCAGGAGCTTAGAGAGAGGGAGACATGGACCAGGAGGCCCTATACCCGCTCACTGGGGAGAAGTCCTGAAGTGCACCCTTCCTACTGAGTACCCTGGACCGTACCTGACATCCACACCAGTAAAGGTATTGAAGCGAATCCCCTGTCTCTGTCAGTTACTCCTGCTGCGCCATCCCGACTGCACTACAAGCCCCAGCATCACCACCCACCGTCAAACACTACACTGCCCTGAGACCCGCTCCACCTGTGGGGAGCTGTTCCATCCTAGCTGCCTATCAACTGCGTCAGAGGTCTGCAGCAGCGCTGGTACAAATTACCAGAAACCACAGGTGGCGTCACGATCAAACTACAAATCCCATATAAACTATCCCCTTTTTGTTGACCGCCCTGGGCCACGGACCGGGCCAGCCACTGTGACATATTCCCCCCAGCATCCATAGGCCCGGACACCGAGTACTCCACTGCCCTGGGGGCGAGTCATCTCTGGCGTCACGAACAGGATTTCGTACCCATTGCCACCGGGTACTGTGTGCCGTATTGAACTGTGTTTTTACTGTGGTGAACATCGCCGCCATTACCGCGTCACCGCACAGGAAGAAGAGGGGCGTAACCGCGGGAATCGGAGAGGCGTGACTGCTAGAAGCGAGCGAAGCTCAAGCCCCGACTCGCGCTCTGACGCACCTGGAAGCGTCAGGTCCTGGAAGGAGACCGTCGTCTGCGGAGCTGCGGCCTACCCGATTAAAGAAACAGGAGGTAGGCTACGGTTCACTAGGGGGCGCAACCATGGCCGACGACCAGCGAGACGCCGGAGCACCGGATAATGCTCCTGATGCTCAACTTGCGCCCAGCGCTGCTCAGGCCTGAGGGGCCGCCCCACCAGCAGGGGTTGTGACTCTGTTAATACCCATGGCCCTGCCGTATATCCCTGGAGCAAAATGGTTTCCCCAGTATGATGGCAAACCAGACACCCTGTCTGGATTCAAGAGAAAGATATGCGGTGTATTGGACATGTATTCAATGACTGGTAGGCAGAGAGCCGCTGTTGTGCAGGGACAATTGACTGGTGCCGCAGAGCGGGAAGTTGAAACCTGGCCAGCCGCAGACCAGGAATCAGTATCCATTATCCTTAAGAGACGGCAAACTGTCTTTGAAAATCGCACTGAGACAGATCTCCGGATGAGGTTCTACCACTGTACCCAGAAACCTGAGGACAGTATCCGGGACTATGCCTGGCGCTTTCAGGAAGCCCTGCGGGCCCTGAAACGGGTTAGTCCAGCCAGCATACAAGATGAGAATAAAATGCTGACAGAACAATTCATCTGGGGGTTGAGGTCCCAGGAGGAGAGCAGAACCGTACGGTGGTGGGCCTTAGATCATCCAAATGCCACCTTTGACACCCTGAAGGACATGGCTATTAAGGGCCTTCAGCCCCTGGAAACATCAGGGACTGCTATCCAGCGTTACCAGGGTGGGGCCACCCCAGTGCCCGCAGCACCCACTGTTCCTTCATTAACGGCTGAAACAAAGATGCAAACAGTGCCCCCTAGCGAGCTGGACAGCCTGCGCTCTGAAGTGCGTCAGCTACGTAAAACCCTGGACACTGTCCTGAGCACCCTGCAGCTACAGACGGAGCCCGAGCCGGAAGGAAGGATCCTACTTGCCGACAGTCCTGAGGATGTCCCCTGGATGAGGAGAAGAAGGAGGACAACGCCAACCCGTAGGAGGACAACGCCACCCCGTGGGAGGACCAACGACCAACGTCGCCCTCCAGGAGATTTCATCTGCTACCGTTGCCACAAGGCAGGCCACACCGCGCAGAACTGTCCTTTAAACGGGCAAACCCTGGGGCCGAGGGCCGACACCCAGGAGTAACTCAACCAGCCCCATCAAGCTGGTACGACCGGTTCGTAGGAGGAAGGCCTTTCCTGTCCATCGTGCTGGACGGCATAGCAACAATTGCGTTACTGGACACCGGCTCACAGGTAACCATCATACCTGATGTCCTCTACAAAAGGTACTGGTCCATAGATGAACTCCACCCGCCAGCCCCGAACCTCTCTGTGTATGCCTCTAACGGCCTTCCTCTTAACCTAGTAGGGGTTAAGGACGTGATAGTGAAGGTGGGGAGAGTGGAACTAAAGGACCAAGGACTAATTGTTATAGAATCTAACCCTGGTGATACCAATCCGTATATGATACTTGGTACAAATATTGTTGGTAACTGTTTGGGAGAAGTGTTGTGTTTACTCCAACAGATTGCTGACACTGCCAAACCATGGCAGAGGAAGGTGCTCCAGAGAGAGATTCGAGCCCTCCTGTACCAGCAACAGGTAAAGCTAACAGGTGGTGAGATTGGTAATGTACGGGTGACAGACCCGATACCCATTGTGATTCCCCCAATGAGTGAGATGCAGATTTGATGTAGGGCAGCAATAGGTCTCAAGGGACAGAACTACCAGGCGGTAGTGGAGCCCATTAGCTCAGAGCACAGACCTACACTCTTAACTGCTAGAGGGGTAGTTGATGTACGCAATGGGAGGGTACCCATACGTCTCCTAAATTGTGGGGAGGAGGAAGTTAAATTGCCAAGATACGCCACTGTTGCCAGATTGTATACTGTGGATAATGATGCCATACACACAGTGGAATCCTTGACCCCACCAGATACAGTGGAGGACAATGACTCCGAAGCTCAGCTGGAGGATTGGAGTCAACAGCTCCATGTTCGAACTGACGCCACTCCTGTCCATCAAAAACACGGTATATACAGAGTGGTTCAGGAATAAACACCCACTTGATTTTGGAAGGATTAAAGGGGTACAACATCACATACCCAACGGTAACCATCCACCCATTAAAGAGCGCTACAGACCCGTACCAGCAGCACATTACCAAAAAGCCAAGGAAATGTTGCATGACATGAAAAAGGCAGGGGTAATAAGGGATAGCTGTAGCCCCTGGGCAGCTCCCCTGGTCCTGGTTAGGAAAAAGGACGGTAGCATGAGGATGTGTGTAGATTATAGACAAATTAATCGAATAACACATAAAGATGCATACCCTTTGCCCCGCATAGAGGAATCCCTGGCTGCATTAAAATCTGCCAATTACTTCTCTACATTGGATCTCACTAGCGGGTACTGGCAAGTCTCTTTTGCTGAGGAAGACCAGGAGAAGACAGCCTTCACTACCCCGATGGGACTGTGCGAATTAAACAGCATGCCGTTTGGACTCTGCAACGCACCCAGAACGTTCCAGAGGCTGATGGAGTGTTGCTTGGGACACCGGAACTTTGAGACAGTGCTGCTGTACCTGGATGACGTTATCGTGTACTCGAGGACGTATGAAGACCATCTGAAGCACCTGGCGGAGGTATTTGAAGCATTGTCCCGGTATGGGATGAAACTAAAACCTTCTAAATGCCACTTGCTCAAGCAGAAGGTTCAGTACCTGGGACACGTAGTCAGCTCAGAGGGAGTAGCACCAGACCCGGAGAAGGTCACTGCCATCCAGAAATGGCCTGAACCGAGAAGCATCAAAGAGGTAAGGCAATTCCTGGGACTGGTCGGGTACTACAGGAGGTTCATAAAGGACTATACCAAAAAGGTAGCGCCTCTACAAGACCTCCTGGTAGGACAGTCCAAAAGAGGAAAGAGTCCCCCATTCCAGTGGGGCAAAGAGCAGACTGAGTCCTTTGCATCAATGAAGGAAGTTCTAACTGGTGAAGAAATCCTGGCTTACCCTGACTACAGACAGCCTTTCCTGTTGTACACAGACGCCAGCAATGAGGGACTGGGAGCTGTGTTGTCCCAGAAGCAAAATGGCAGAGAAAAGGTAATTGCGTATGCCAGTAGGAAGCTTCGCCCTACTGAGAGGAACCCAGAGAATTACAGTTCCTTCAAGCTGGAGTTCCTGGCCTTGGTCTGGGCTATCACCGGAAGATTCAAGCATTACCTAGCCTCAACTAAATTCACAGCCTTTACCGACAATAATCCTTTGACACACCTGGAGACAGCCAGGTTGGGAGCCATGGAACAGCGTTGGGTGGCCAGACTGTCGAATTATCAGTTCACAATCAAGTACCGGGCAGGTCACAAGAATACCAATGCTGATGCCTTGTCAATAATGCCCCACCAGTCAGACACCGAGGATGAAGTGGATGACCTAGAAGAAGTTGAATTACCTGCCTTCCACAGAAACGGAGTGGTCCACGAGCAACACGCCTCCAGAAGATGTCATGGTAGGACGCCAAACCCTCTACCTCATCACAGCTGGAAGGAGACCCAGGACAGTGACCCAGTTGTCAGCCTCATCAAAAGACTGATAACCCAAGAAGGTTCACACCTGAAGAAGGATGCTCCCCCACAAGCAAAACACCTGTGGAATGAGAGAAGCCGGCTGTTCATCTACAGAGAGAAGCTGTGCAGAAGGTATGTCAACCCCTAGACCCATGAAATGGTGTGGCAGATTGTTGTACCCAGGACAGATATCCAGATGGTGTTAGAGGCCTACCACGATCAAGCAGGTCACTTTGGCTGGAAGAAGCTGGAAACCCTGCTGAAGGACCGGTTCTATTGGGTTGGAATGCGGAGTTCCATAGAGAGGTGGTGCCGGAATTGTGGGCCCTGTAGCCTCAGAAGAAAAGACTATGGCAGCCAGAAAGCACCCTTGCAGTCCATCAAAACAACCCAGCCCCTGGAGATTGTCGCTCTGGATCACGTCAAGCTGTCACCCAGCAGGTCAGGCTATTCTTATGCCCTGACCATGGTGGATCACTATTCCCGGTTCCTGGTGGTAGCCCCTGTCAAGGACCTGACAGCAGGGACTGCAGCAAGAACGTTCCAAGCATACTTCTGCAGGCCCCATGGATACCCAGACAAAGTGCTGACGGATCAAGGCCCTGCCTTTGAAGCCGAGCTGTTTAAAGAATTCTGCCACCTGTACGGGTGCAAAAAGATCCGGACTACGCCGTACCACCCTCAGACCAATGGTTTGTGTGAGAAAATGAACAACATCATCATTGACCTGCTGAAAACCTTACTCTTGGAAGAAAGAAATCAGTGGCCAGACAAACTACCTGACCTGGTAGATCTGTACAATCACATACCTGTGAGTTCTACAAATTGTACCCCAGCGTACCTCATGAGAGCAAGACCTGGGAAATTGCCCATGGACCTGGAACTCGGAGTGGTAGAACCTGCAGCAGATATGTCCACTGGAGACTGGGATAGAAATCGGCAAGAGCAGTACAGGAGAGTACAGGCCTGTGTCGAAGACAGTCTAAAAAGAGTAAGGGAAAAACAAGAAGAACAGTACAATAAACATGCACCAGTAGAACCCTTGGCACCTGGAGAGATAGTGCTAAAGCGGAAAAGAAGAGGTCACAAGCTCGACGACCAGTGGGAAAGAGAGCCCTACACTATGCTAAACTCCAGATTTGACAACTGTAAAACATGCCTGATCAGTAAAGATGGAGGTAAAACGACCGCAACAGTCTCAAGAGACCATTTGAAAGTGTGCCCAGGTCTACTGAAGACAACGGAGGAAGAAGTACCTCCTATAGCACCGGAAAAACCCAAGGAAGATGTGCTTCACACAGTTCTAGGAGATTTCCCTGTGGACTGGCCTCAACTTGATGGAGCAGTTATTATACATGTAATACACTTCTATCAGCCACAAGAAGAACCTGTGAGCGCTCTGGAAGAACCTGCTCAGGAACAGGAAGAGTCCCCAGTCAGAGGAGGATCACCCGTTGAAGCAGAGCCTGAAGGCCCAGTGGACAGTGCACTTGCCAGTCCCATAGAGAGATTAAGGCAGTTTTATAATCTACCAGGACATACACCTGCTAGATTAACAGAAAGTGCATGCACAGACACTAGTAACACCCCAGTGCTACGAAGGTCCACACGCAGCACACAAGGACAAATCCCTGCCAGGTTTAGGGATTAAAATACAAAATGCCTACATTATAAATAGTTACCCAGTTGGGTATTGCCTATTGTTTATTGTATGAACTGAAATAATATGTGCATTTAGTTACCTGTAAGGGTATAAAGACTTGTAGGCTGAGGACTGTGAGCAGCCAAAAACTGTCCCTGTAAATAGTTGCACTCATCAAAAGTGCCCCCTTATAAGACCGCAGAACAAAAACCCGTTTGGCGTGGCCGAAGACGTGGTCCAGCACCTGGATCACTTATGCCCTGTAGCCACGCCCAGGGCCTACGTTGAGGGTTTTCAGGCGGGTCCCTCATGTTACTCATGTTGCACTTTCTTCGATGAAATGGACACCTGGTTACGGGACATACTGTAACTATATTATTGTTATTATTATTATTGTTATTGTTGTAACCTGTTACAAAATGCTTCAGCCCAGGAGTACTGAATTGTACTAGGGGGGAATGTGGCACCCTGCTGTTCACAGGTACCACAGGACCCAAAAGGGTGCATGGACGGACTTCTCTACAAGAGGCCCTCATTACATACAAACACCTCCACCCTTCCACCTCATACCACCAGAGGGAGCCCGTTAGGGATATATATATATGGAGGGTGGAGCCAGGCAAGTCAGTCAGTTTTAGTCTGAGTTTAGAGTGTGCTGCCACTGAGAGCAGTGAAGACGGAGTACGTCTGCTGCTGTATTGAGGGCCCCGAGTGTGGCCGAAGGAAAAGAGGAGAGGAGAGAGAAGTTGAGGGGGCAGAGGAGCATCATAGGCTCACCCCCGAGTACACAAACCGGACACCGGGTCCGCGCCTACAGGGTCCCTTTATACCCAGTAGGGATCACCGGCATACCAGGAGGACTACAAGTACCTGGCCGAACTGAACCTAAACCCATTACAGGACCAGGAACCACGAAGGCCCCGGCGCCCAGGGATAGTGATTGCCAGTGGAAGGTCCTACTACCAAGCGACAGGTGAAGAGAGCAACACGACACAGAAGCTAGGCCCAGTTGCAGGCTGGCCAGGAGCTTAGAGAGAGGTAGACACGGACCAGGAGGCCCTATACCCGCTCACTGGGGAGAAGTCCTGAAGTGCACCCTTCCTACCGAGTACCCTGGACCGTACCTGACATCCACACCAGTAAAGGTATTGAAGCGAATCCCCTGTCTCTGTCAGTTACTCCTGCTGCGCCATCCCGACTGCACTACAAGCCCCAGCATCACCACCCACCGCCAAACACTACACTGCCCTGAAGCCCGCTCCACCTGTGGGGAGCTGTTCCATCCTAGCTGCCTATCAACTGCGTCAGAGGTCTGCAGTAGCGCTGGTACAAATTACCAGAAACCACAGGTGGGGTCACGATCAAACTACAAATCCCATATAAACTATCCCCTTTTTGTTGACCTCCCTGGGCAAAGGACCGGGCTAGCCACTGTGACATATTCCCCCAGCATCCATAGGCCTGGACACAGAGTACCCCACTGCCCTGGGGGCGCGTCAGATGGGTTGTGGATGATAATTTACTGCAGTGCGGCTTTCAGTAGCAGTAAAAAATAACTGGTAACATTTTTTGCCTATAAAGCGCTGAGGAATATGATGGCGCTATATACGGTAAGCAAAGCATAATAATAGATACCCTAGAATGGCAGGATTAATTAATTACATGGAAGCATAGAGACTCACCACATCTTCTCTGTTTCTGCCTGCACTTCTCCTCTGCTAAGCGGGTACAGGCGGCAGGACTGAGTGGAGCTGGACAGGACTGTTTGTAAAAGGAACACAGAGGACTGATTTCCGACTTCGGATTGTTATGCTGAGCATTTGTTACTGCTTCCAGCTCGAAGCATGAAGGTTCTCGGTTTGAGGGTGAGTCTGGAAAAATTAAAGGATTTACTAATAAAGAAAGTCAAGATCTGTTTAACGTGCAGTATGTGAATTATAGAAATGTATATTTTAGTCCTCTTCACATTTCACGTTTGGCTCCAATTTATAAAAGTATGCAACACACCAAATGCTTAACATTACACACATGGCAAAAACATTCACAGGGAACAAAATGGGTGAAATCTGTATCAAGCACACTAATGAAAAATGGATAAAATCTGCATCTAGCACACTGATGAAAAATGCCTATTTTTTGGAGGAGAGGACGAGAAAAAAACTGAGCTATGAATTCAGCCTAAGGTTACATACACACATTGAGTATTTGGTGAGTTTTTTTACTTCAGTATTTGTAAGCCAAAACCAGGAGAGGAACAGTCAGAGGAAAAGTATAATAGAAACACGTCACCACTTCTGGTTTTGGCTTAGAAATACTAAGGTAAAAAACTCACCAAATACTGAAAGTGTGCACATGGTCAACTAGTAAGACTCCTCTGCTGTGGCTTCTTGTCTATCATTTAAAGAGGACCTTTCACCAGTTTGAGTATGTAAACCGACCAAATTGTGTAGTAGCGGCTGCAGAGCTGAGGAAAACATAGTTTTTATTATTGTATTTCTCATCTCTGTTGCAAAAATATTAGTTTAAAGTTTAGGTTATAATTTCCCCTTCAAGTAAGGGACCGTTAGCAGAAATTCATTTTTGTGGGTGTGTACTTTTTCCCTTGCATGATGTTGGCCAATCATAAGCAGGAGGCGCTATGCAGGGTAAAAAAAAAAGAAAACTCCCCCCTGAGATGCTTAGAACAGGCTTTCTCCTGTGTGAGATATGCACCTGCTCATTAGGTCAAAAGTGAGCAGGTTTTTTTTTCTCTTTTATTTCTGGGGCTCCAATGAGTATTCCACTTTATTTTTATTTTTTTACATTTTCCACACCATTTCAGGGATTTGGGCATTTTTATTTAGTGACAATTTTTTATAGTGTTTACCAAGGGAGTAATTATGCAGAGCAGCCTAAAGTCAAGACCCCAGAGAATCCTATGAGCCATGCCCCCTTATAGACAACCATAAAAATTAGCAATAGGTAAAAAGGCCCATATCTATGGAACCTTATGGTGATTATGTGCCAATATCAATATCAAATTTAAAAGACATGAATATGACCTAAGAATGGACTCTAAAAAAATGTTGGATGCAGTTTGTGATGTTCCTTTATAACATGAAAATCAAGAATCATAAAATATCTAGAAAAAAGTCTAAATACTGGCTTTGCTGCCAGTTTTCAATAGAAGAAGCTGAGCAGATAAGATACTGACTGCACTGTTGTTGAATCAGGTATGAGGATGAGACTGAAGTTATGGTGGTATTTCCAGTTTAGCAGGTTGCAGTATATCTTTTCCCTGCAGCAATACATCATTTGTAGATATAATTGACTAGAGCATGTAACCTGCATTTTAGTCACTAATAGGCATTTTGTTTACATGATGCATGACCCTCACATGAAATGACATATAATAACACATTATTAAACCTTAGCCACAAGACAACATGTCTCTATGACGCGCCCCTGGGCCTGAGTCGCGCTGCGTTGCGCACGCGGGAGCCTACCCGGAGCCGGATCAGATGGGGGTAGTAGTCTCGTGGCGATGACCCGGTCCGTGCCCAGGGAGTCAGACTAAGTGGCAGTTTATTAGCAGTAGATGGTGGATGACTACGCCACCCGTTGAATGCAGCTATGGAGCTGCCGCTGCAGGGCTGACCGCTGAGGCCGGTGGAAAGATGGTGCAGCGTGGATGGTATAACCCCCAACGGGAGGGGTATGGCCTCAGGGCAGCCGACGTGGATGATGGGGGTAGCAGGAACCACTCAGAGACGATGCGGTGTAGTTCAGGGTCTTTACTGGTGACAAAGATAGACCCTCCCGGAGTACTGGCTAGCAATCGGGGCCTGGTCAGTCCTTGAGCAGATGGGATCTCCCCTGGCCAGGCGGAGTTGTAGGCCTTCCCAACTAACTGTACTCTTCTGGCTACCTTGCTAGAGGCGGGTAAAAGTAGCCCACGTCCCTGAGTGTACCGTGTGGTGCTCACCCGTATGGCCGGTGACTCGGGGCCTTCTAATGGCTTCCGCTCCACGATGGCGGTGCTGGTCCCACGCGTGTGACCGTGCCTTCGGGTTTCTGGGCCAGAGGACCTGCAATCCCCTGCCGGTCGGTTTCTGCTGCTGGGTAGAGATTAGTCCCCACAGCCTCGGACTCCGGGTCCGGTAAGAAATCTTCTCAGTCAGGGCGAGCTCTGCAGCTGCCAGCCCCTGACTCCTTGTAACACTGCTCCCACAGAGCTCCTGATGTTCTGTTCCTATATTTGCTTCTTTTCTCTGTCTCTACTTCTTCTCTACTCACTAACCCTGCCTCAGCCCTAGGTTTATATAGGGGAAGTTCTTCCCCTCCCAGGACTGGGCAGGAGGTGTGGCATGCATAGGATTCCTGACCAAGAGACCTCCCACCTGCTCTCAGACGTAATATCTCTATCACTGTGGCAACCAGACCCCTGGGGTGTCACATCTACAGCTGCTGACAATTTGTTTTTGGTCGGAGGAGACTCATACTAGGTTGTCTGCTTCTAAATTAGGCCTCATTCAGGTGTCTGGTTTTACGTACATGTTCTTTCTGGGTTTTTCACAGATAGAACATGTACTCAAGTTCTAGGCTAGGGCTACATGGCGACTTTGGCCACGACACGTCGTGGGGCCAAAGTTCTCTATGAGTCACTGCAGCCCTATACACGTGTATGTGGTCATATTGCGACACTGAGGGTATTGCGACCACAATAAGCAAGACGCATAAAGTTCAACCACGTCATATTTTTTCGACTTGATTATTGTGGTCAAAATCAGTATATAGCCCTAGCCTTATAGTCTATGGAACGGTTTACATGTCTGTTCTTTTTTATCAGACCACATATATGTAAAAAAAATTATGCATCAAAATCAGCCATACAAGCCTATAGGAAAAACACGGATGGCATAGGGATGGTCCGTGTGCTGTCCGTGACTAACACTGTAATGGATAAGAGGAGTTTTGCAAATTTTTTTTGAAGAATATTTTAGTTGAGGGCCAGAACTTATGGACACCTTTCACATATTCATAACCATTCAAGAATACAATACACTTTCATGTAATAATTATATATTACTTTTCATCTGGTTCCTGATCCAGTCAATAAAGGCTGTTACTCTGGTGTAGACCCCCGGTTTTCCTCTCTCTCCACAGCCGTCACCCCATGAAGTAATGCCATATACCATATATTGCTTAGAAGAAGGATCTTGGCAGGTCAGAGGTCCTCCAGAGTCTCCCTGTGATTAGGGAAGACCAGATGTAAAGTCATTCCATGCATTTATTCAGTGCATATTGTGGTATCTTTCTTTTCCATGCATAACGTTAGAACATTTTCTAGTTCATTTCAGATTTCTAAGAAGAAAGTTACCTGACAAGAGTCTATGCCCCCAGTCAGGTAGCCAGCACAGAACATGGTGCTGGTCAACATGTCCTTCCCCAAGGAGCTTCTGCATAATTCTTGGCTCAGAACTGGCACACGAGCTTCCATAATAACATCCGATGGTGGACCATCTGTTGTCAGAATAGAACAGAAGTGCTGTAAATTTATATGCCTTATAGTGACATGTTTGGCATTGATGTCGGTGTATTTGCCTGAACTGATAAAATGAAAAATATTTTTTTTAAGCAATTACCCCCAAAAGCTCATAAAAGGCGATCAAAACGTTTTATGTATCCCAAAAGAGTACACTAAAAGTATCAGAACAATGCACAAAAATCAAACCCTCGTATAGGTCCAATCATGGCAAAAAAAAGTAATAGGCCTTAGAAAATGTCGAAATAAGCCAATTTTTTTTAAGAAACTAAAATAACCTTATAAGTTTAGTATTGTTATAATCATAATGACCTGAAAAATTGTATTGACTACTAATTTTTACTGAAAAATGAATGACATAAAAACAAGCTCCACAAAACAATGGCGATTTGCATGATTTTTTTTCATCATTTCATAGTACTTTGAATTTTTTTCCTGTTTCCAGTAGACTATGTGGTAAAATAAATGGTGTCATTCAAAAGTACAACTCATCCTACAAAAACAAGCCCTCATACAGCTATGTCAGTCGATGGGAAAATAAAAATGTTAAGGCTCCACAGAGAAAAAAATAAAACTTGACTGGTCCTTGAGGGGTTAATGTATTGAATTAGTTAAAATATACATATTTTTCTTGGTTAGGGTACATTGTAGGTGAATAGTCCACAGTTGTATCCTGATCAGGGAATTGGAGATATACTGTACACAGTAGATGCTACCTCACTCTTCATGATTTAACAATTCTGGAGCATCCTTTCTCATGATTCTGTGTTTTCCTGTTCCTCTGTTATTCCCCCTGAATACTTATATACAAGTTGACAACTAGGTTATACTATTCCCCTTGTTATGTCACTGCTTTGTTTGATACTGTCAGCACTGATTGGAGTGTCTGAGTGCACAGGAACACCCAGTTATCAATTTAATTTTGAATTTCTAGAAGGAATAAAAGAAGAAATGCACAACACAGCGTTATAAGAGAAGATGGTACAGAATTGATATTTTATATGGAATACATAATTTAAAAACAATTACTAAAACAGACGTGTCGGTAAAGGTGAAAAGTCCTAGTGATAATTAACAGTTACATTATTAAAGGGCGCTTTAAAGGGTTATTCTCATGTTATGAAATTGGTATAGTTAATTAGACAACATGAAAATAAGCAAGTTTAGAATTGACTTACTTTTTCTATTTGCTGCTGTTGTTCTCTTGCTAGGAGAGTTTGATTTTTATAGCTCATTGCCAAGGAGACAGATTACTATAGGGTGGCCAAACATGCACAGTACTGACAGGTACCTCTTGAGACCCAAGTCACCTCTCTCCAGACCATTAATTTCTATAGTGCAGTTAGATACTCACCTCACCCTCTCTGTCAGCTTTTGACCTGGACCTGTTTTTATCAGTCCTGCAAAATCAGAAGCCCACACCATTGGCTGTTTAGCCCACTGCTCACTTTTACCATGAGCTGCTGAGCAGTGTGCTTGTTCAAAAGTACTGTTATGTCTAAATGTACAGTAAATGTAGAGATAACTATGTAGACTTTAGAATAGCCTTTCAGATCTGAATGTGTCACAGCAGCACATAAAGGTCAGCAGAAGGATGATGCTGCTTAACCAGAACTGTCCCTCATGGAGGAGCTGGACTCCCCAGCAAAGCAATAAGGAAGTCAGGAGGCTGGGAAGCTATTTGCTCCTGAAGACACATGTTAAGACTAACCCTATAATATTTCATGAACTCATGTGAGAAGATCTCATTGAAGTCTGCGATTTTGGAACACTACTATTTTCCAAAAGATCATTTTGACCAGTTATCACCTTTAAAATTATATTTATGAAAGGCATACTATTAGACTGACCTTCATAAAGAGAACCCCAGCCAGCAATGTAGCAGCTTGTTCCAGGAGAGGGGTCCACAGGTACCGTCGGAAGACACACTGGAATTGCTCTTGGAGATGCTACAACTGGACTTGTTAGCTCCACCAGTGCAAGGTCATTGTTAAATGTTTTCTGATTAAACTGCAAGAACAATGTTGGGGAAGACATCAGTATTTTTTTCATTCAACAATGTTTTTTTTTTTTGGCTGAGAATGCATTAGTTAATACGATAAGGCCACTTTTCATTGTTGCCTTGCTGTAACCAATGATTTTCGTACCAAGTTGTGTGGATATAAACATCTAGAAAACTAATTTGCTAAGGATTTGTTTCTGACACTAAGACCACATTCAGTATTTGGTCAGTATTTGACATCAGTATTTGTAAGCCAAAACCAGGAGTGGGTGAAAAATACAGAAGTGGTGACTTGTTTCTATTATACTTTTCCTCTGATTGTTCCACTCCTGATTTTGGCTTAAAAATACTGAGATAAAAAACTCACCAAATACTGAATGTGTGAACATGGCCTGAGATTCTGGGTAACTACTCTAAATAAAAATGTTATAGGGTATACAAGGGTATATCTCCCTATGGCATTTGGTTACAATACCTTGGGGTGGGTTATAATCCTATTCACTTGATAGTCTCTTTTTTCTTTTTCTTCCTTGTTCAGGTTATACTGCCCAATCACAACCGTCCAATGCAGCTCATTAACATTTCTGTCAAAAAAATACAGATCTAATAATCTGGGTTACAGAAAACAGCAGACATTTAACCTACTAATGGTTTACAGCCACATATACAGCTCTTCTATACGTTCATGCATTGGCCAGGTAGGTCCTATTATGTCTCACTAGATTGACATAATATTTGCATAAAATATGGTTCATCAGCAATGTTTCAGAGTGTTTAGCATAAGGATTATTTAATACATTAGACACAAACTACACAAACATTTAGTAGTAATATCATCCACACCTTATAATCAATAGGCTCGAGTGGTGACAATTAATCTCATACCCATTAAAGCAATGTGCAGCTGTTAGCACCCAGCCGTCTCCTAGCAGGACTCCTCCACACATAAGCTCTCCATTAAGTCGAATATTAACCAGCCATGGCCAAGACCCGGGTGAAGTAATGCTTCCTCCAACTATGCGACCTTTGGGTATAGTGTTGTTGGTGGTAGAGGAAATGGCTTGTCCGCAGATCACTAATCAAGGGGAGATAACAGATATAAATGTGTATTTTTAGGTATTCTGCATACAGCTGTAAGGGTCAATCACAGTTTACTGTATTGTTGGAGATTTGTGATGTGATCTGACCAGTAGAGGGCAGCGGTGAGAGGCCGGAGTTAGAGCACAGGGGTTTGGCGGTTGGTGGGCAGTTGGGGGGAGTCGGAGGAGAGTCCAGGTGGAAGTGAAGCTGTGCGTCCTTGGAGAAAGTATGGATAGAGCGGTGCAACTCTGGATCTGTTCTTGGTGACTAGGGGATGCGTTGTTCAGCTTGACATGAGCCGACTCGGTGAGAACAACCAAGTACACAGCATCTTGGGCTAGGCCACGTGAGGCCCTCTCTCTAGGTACTTAGGGAAGCCCTGTGTTGGAGAGATCGGCATTTCCTAAGAGCTTCAAGATGGCGTTTCTCTCTAAGGACTTAGGGAAGACTTGCGTTGGAGAGATCGGCATTCCCTAAGAGCTTCAAGTCGGCGCTTCTATCTCTAAGGACTTAGAGAAGCCCTGCATTGTAAAGTTCAGCATTCCCTAAGAGCTTCAAGACAGCATGTCTGATAATTCGGGACTGAGCCCAGCAAGGACCTTTATTCTTCAGTCTTAGGACGTACCGGTCCCATCTTACATCTGAATATATATGCGCATATATACCATATTTTTCAGATTATAAGATGCACTTTTTTCCTCCAGAATTTTGGAGGAAAGTGGGTGGTGCCTCTTATAGTCCGGATGTACGGTCCGTCTGTGGATGGTGGTGGATGTGGGGGGAGCGACAGCGACGAAGGAGCGGGTCACAGGAGGTAGGAGCCGCCTGCTGCAGCTAAAACTGTGCTGCTGCTAAAAAAAATTAATATTCACTGCTCCCCACGCATATGGGTGTGTGGAGCACTGAATATTAATTTTCCTTAATAGCATGCACAGTGTCAGCTGCAACTGCTGGCAGCGGCTGGGCAATCATGTGTGCCCGCTATTAAAGAGAATGAATATTCATTGCTCTCCACGCCCATGGGAGTGGGGAGCAGTGAATATTCATTCTCTTTATTAGCGGGCACACGTGATCGCTCAGCCGCTGCCAGAGACCGCGGCTGACACTGTGCTATTAAGGAGAATGAATGTTCACTGCTCCCCACGCCCATAGTCCTGACCTCAGTGTGTGAGGACACATGGCAGTACATGGTGAGATCAGATTTGTTACTTATACACTGTTTACCTACCATCCTTTCCTTTGTTTTATAAACTGGTTAGTAAATATTCATATTATATTATCTAATCTTTGTGCGTGTCAGCTGATTATTGCTGTACCCCTTTTCTGAGTCATGGTTCAAACTCACCTATTCAAGTCTATGGGTTCATGAAAAACTGAGACAGCTCTCTGATACCTAGTTGCATCCTTTGGCCACGGCCCCACTATCAGTATTCGGTCAGTATTTTTTCTCAGGAGTGGGAGCCAAAATCAGATGAGGAACAATCAAAGAAAAAGTATAATCGAAACAAGTCCCCAATTCTGCATTTATCACCCACTCCTGGTTTTGGCTCCGACTCCTGAGGAAAACTACTGCCGAAATACTGAACAAATACTGATAGTGGGGCCGTGGCCTTATACTGTCTGTTTCATGTTTTATTTTCACTGAGAACCTTGAGGCAAAGTTCCCACAATGACTAATTGGCACAATTGTTATACTGCAGGATTTCTGCACCAATTAGCTAAATTTGTTTGCTTACTTTTTTTCACTGCATTTTTTTACATGCGGTTTTATCATGTTTAAATAAAACTGCTTTGTTTTGGAAACTTCCTGTTACTGGGCTTGGATAAAAATTGATACAGTAATGTGTGGATCACATGCGTTTTAGTGCATTTTTGCAGTTTTTATATGCAGATTTTCATCATTTCATTTAAAGGGGTTGGCCACATTTTAGGACATTTTTTCCATGCATTAATGCATGTATTTTGTGCGAAAAATCATTTTTGCTATTGGGTTTTATTACAAATTCTGCACCATTTTGCTTTTACAGTCTTTGTTTCCTGGCACATCCACCTTTTTTGTATTCTGTGGCCATAAACCAGCTGAAAGGAGTTCAGAAAAATAAAAGTGAATAAGAATTACAAACTTTCCTGTCAGACCGTCAGAACGAGCTCACTGACAGAATCTGAGGTAAAGAGATCGGCCACTTTCTCATGTTAGTGCAGTTTTCCTCACAAACTGAGCAACACTTCTGTCCATACAATGGCTACTGGTGGAGGAGCAGTGACCAGACCATCAGCCTTCTCCAATAGAAAAGCAGCTTTCTTCCCCTGTGAGGAGTTTTACCATTGGAGTAGGCTGATGGAGAGGTCTGGTCCACGAGCGTTCATCTATAGGACGCGAGTTTCTGAGTGAGGCCTCATTCAGACGGACCGATTTTTCAGATCAGACTTTGATCAGAGTGTGCTACGATTATTATCCAATATTGTCATGCATGAAGAAATTTTAAAAAATGATTTCTCCATTATGACACTCTGTGATGTCATATGAGTGTGATCCAATGTTTTTTCATGGACCCATTGACTTGTATTGCTGATTTTGATCCGACCCTCGGATCAAAATCAGACATGTCTCCGATATTTTGAGCTGACTTCTTGGTCGGAGGAAAAAATTGGCAATGTGAATCACCCCATAGACTATCACAAGTATGAGTGCTATCCGCGAAAAACACCGATAGCACTTGTACGCCAAAAATGGATGTCTGAATGAAGCCTAAATTTGAGGGTACCAGATATCAGATCTGCTATTCCCGCTCTTCCAAATCCACTACAGTAGGGTTATAAGTCAAGTGGGAATGCTATATGGGGACCTGTTGGAATAATGCTTACTATTGTATATATTGCATCAACTACTATTTACTACTGTTTAATAGTGCATGAGATTCTGTCTTCAGCAATAGTGTTATATTGCCAATAAAGCACTGTTAAAATTGGGAAGTTTCTGTTCACTAAGTATGTGTGTGTAGCTGGAGCACATTTTACTTTCACTTTACAAGCTGACAGACAAGATGCTAAGATCCTAAGCTATAAGAAATGCCAGTTGTAAGCAAGCTGTGCTATCTTTGTTCCTGAATAAATATATATTCACTGTTGAATGGCTGGACAGTACAGAGATTAATCTGCTGCCAATAGGTTATGGGCCCAGAGACCCAGGGATCCAGAAACCCAAAGACACAGAGAGAATAACAGTATACTAAGAAGAAGCAAAGATGGCCACAAGCAGCAACTCTGACTAATCAGAACTACCAATCCTGTAAATTCAAGGTAAAGATACATACAGGAGTCTAGACCTGACCCACTACCAGAAGACTGGGTAGAGAAGGATCAAAAAGCACAAAGCACAGTATAGATGATGATCAGATTGTGCATGTATGTAAATGTGAAACTGCAAAAGAAATGTGAGAACAGCTGCAGAAAGTGCATGAAATGATAAATCTCAGCAATAAGCTCTATTTGATGAGAAAGCTGTATCAGCATAAACTAAATAAGGGCCAAGATATGCAGGATTACATAAGAAATACTCTAGAAATTGTGGAGCACCTGCGGGGCATTGGGGAAGAGCTAAAGTATTTCCATGTTGCTGCACTACTACTAAACGGTCTACCAGAAAGCTACGACACACTTGTAACTGCACTAGATGCGTGCCCAGATTATGATCATACATTGAAGTATATCAGAGGAAAGCTTGTAGATGAGTAAAAGCGAAAGAAAGAAAGAAAGAAAGAAAGAAAGTGTAAGCAGCAGTGGGGTATCCAAAGCAGTATCAGCTTTAAAAACCCAAGCTCTACCCAAAAATAAAAGTCATTTGAAGGAAACATGTGAGTATTTTGTCTGCAAGAAATCAGGGCACCTAAAGGTTGACTGCATAATCTGGAAAGCTAGACTGAATCAGCTGTAAGGCAGCGCTAGTCATCATAATGGGGGATACTCGCTGCACCGGGTAAAATCAAAGCACACCAGCAATGTCTTTCCGGTTTTCACACTTCAGCAGTTTATTATCTCATCATAAACCGCAGTTCACACATATAATGTCAAACGAGCCCCAAGTGGCAGACAGGCCCACTTGGCTCCAGGTCCAGCCTTCAGCAAGGTAATAATATAGCAATGTCCATATCAATGTCCATATAAGCAGAGTTTTTACCTTTGCCGGCTTATGGCTGCTCCAGTCCGTTTGGTCCCACCGCCACTGTGGCTCTAGGGCTTACCACACGTGGTCTCCAGCCCTTATCCCGTCCAAGGCCACTGGCATCTCTCATACACAGATCCAGGCACTGCCTTCCAGGACGCTTATTTTAGTAAGCCTCTGGTCCTCCAAGGCTTACTGGCATCGCTTCCACACAAGGATCCAGGCTTCACCCTCCAGGAGTCCACCAGGCTTCACCAGGCCTCACCAGGCCTCTCACTCACACACGGTGTCCGCACGGGAACAGGCCTCATGCCTTTCACGCCGGAGCAGGCCTCATGCCTTTCACCACAGGAGCAGGCCTCATGCTTTACACAACACACCTGTCTCAAATCACCCAGGGTTTATATATCCTGTAGCACACACACACACAGACAGGACCTTGCTGATGTCACAGTCATGTGACCAGTCACCTGAGAGAAAGGTACATGTTCAGCCAAAATACACACTGGATCATTACAATAATGCCGCTGCATTACACAGCTGAAAAGCAAAATAATCATCAAAGGATTAACAGTGCCATTACTGAAGAATATGAAACTTCAAGTACTGAAGCTGCGTTTACTTGTTACTGCAAGTACATCAAAGCATGCATGGTGTATAGATTCTGGGACAACTAGTCATTTGACTAATGATAGAAGCTTCTTCTCTAACCTTGACCAAAGTGGATCAGAGAAAGTGATCTTGGTTAATGGTCAGTATATGAATTCAGAAGGAAAAATCAAAGATGAGTTGTACCAGCTAAAATGTAAGGAAAGTGTATACATTGCTAAAGATGATCAGCACAAGAATTGTATACATGTATGGCACAGACGTCTTGCACATAGAGACCCAGAAGCAATAAGAAAGCTAGTTCAAAAACAGCTTGCTGATGGTATTACAGTCAATCTGTGTAATCAGACAATGAAATGTACTAGCTGTCTTAAAGGGAAAACATCAATAAAATCCTTTCTTAAGTATAGTACTACAAAATCAGAACAGCTTCTGGACTTAATACACACAGATGTTTGTGGTTCAATGAGTACTGAAATTCCTGGAAGAAAGAGAGCTGTTCTCACATTTATTGATGATTATTCAAGATATACAGTTGTCTATCTTCTGCAAAGATGAAATTCCAGAGAAACTTGAAATATATCTCGCTGAAGTATATAACAAATTTGGGAGAATGCCAAAAGTTCTGAGTGCAGATAATGGAACTGAATATACAAGTAATGAGACACAAAGCGTTTTAAGTAAAAATGGAATCGTGTTTCAGACCACTGTACCATACAACCCTAAACAAAATGGTGTATCGGAAAGAAGGAACCGGACACTTTGTGAAAGTGGAAGAAGTATGCTATTTGACGCAGATTTGCTAACAGCATATTGGGATGAAGCAATCATGACAGCTTACTATCTTCAAAACAGACTACCAGGTAAAGCTACTGAGAAAATTCAATTTGAGCAATAGAACAGCAAGAAGCCTGAACTACAACATATAAGAATATTTGGAAGTAAAGTATTTGTACATATTCCCAATGAAAACGTACCAAGTGGGAATCTCATGCAAAAGAGGGTATCCTGGTAGACTACAGTGACACCCAGAAAGGATATGGAAGCCTGCACCCAGAAACAAACAAGGTCATAATAAGCAGAGATGTAATGATTGATGAGAACTTCGTGTCGCTCAAGTTTCATGACATCATACCAGCAGTCCAGCTGAAGCAACAACAATCTCAGTTACAATTTAAAAATAACAAGGAAAAGGATGTAGAAGTTTGGTTAGGTTCTTCAACCACTGAAGAAGCAACAGAAAAATGCAGGTGAACCTGAAGTCAGGAGATCATCGATATCAAACAAGTGTATACCAGGTAAGCATCTATCCTACTTTGTTAAAACAGTACCTGAGTCAGAGCCGAAGTTATGGGATGAGATGCAACAACTACCTGTCCATAAAAAACTGAAGTGGATTAATGCTGCTATTGAGGAAATTAAGTCCCTTCATCAATATCAAACTTGGAAACTCACAAAAACTACCACAAAGCAAGAAAGTAATCAAATGAAAATGGATTTTGAAGACCAAGTATGAAGGCAAGGTTCACAGATTTAAAGCAAGATTAGTCGCAAAATGATATTCTCAGAAATATGGTGAAGATTATGATGCCACATTTTTTCCAGTTGCTAAGCAGACCACATTCAGGACTTTAATTGCTATAGCTGCTGTACAGAAGATGTTTGTCAAGTATTTGGAGATCAAAACTGCCTTTTTAAATGGTGACATTGAAAAGGACTTGTACATGACTCAACCTGAGGGCTATATCAAAGAGGGTGAAGAGAATCTCATTTGCAAACAACAAGAAGCTCTCTATGGTCTTAAGCAATCAGTAAAAGCATGGAACACCAAAATGAACAAAGTCTTATTGGAAGAAGGATTTAAAAGAGGTCAAGCAGATTCCTGTTTATACACAAAATGTACAGATGGAAAGTGGATGTATATCTTCTTATATGTGGAACATGTTGTTATGGTTCATCAAGAAGAAACAGAAATTGTAAAGATGGCTAAAATTGTGTATCAACATTTTCAAACTAAAGACCTTGGAAATGTGACATAATATCTAGGAATCTAGTCCAAAGAGAAGAAGATGGAAGCTTTCTCCTAAACCAAAGTGCAAAAATCAACTCAATTCTGAATCAGTTTGGAATGTCAGAAGCCAAAGGTATATCAAGCACGATGGAACCATCCTACTTAAAGCTGAAAGGAGAAGATTATCTGTTATCTAACAATGAGACATACAGACAAGCAGTGGGGGCGCTTCTATACATAGCAACTATGACTCGACTGGATATCGCAGCAACAATTGGAATTCTGTGCAGATATGTGGAAAAAATGTGCCAAAATGTCTAGAATGTTCTTCGATATTTGAAAGTGACTCAAGACATACATTTAAGAATATCGGAAACAGTATACCTTAAACCAGATCTGGGCAACGTGCGGCCCGCGGGCCACATCTGGCCCTCTGGCTGTTCCAGTCCGGCCCGCGGACCGAGACAGCCGAAGGGCTGATAACAGTGGCCCACGGGCCGCACTGCACCGCACGCCGTCACCGCTCGCCGTCACTGCCCGCCTGCACACCGTCACCGCTGTCTCAATCCGTGGTCTCAATCCGTGGTGAATGCATTGGTGGAGGAGGGGCCGCCACTTCCCTCTTCCACCAATCAGCGTTAGAAACAGCTGACACAATGGCATCAGCCTGCACACTGTGGAGAGTCAGTGCATCAGAGACAGGAGCGTAGGGAAACGGGGAGTGAAGTAAGTATATGCTGGACACAGGGGGGGCTTTAATGCTGGACACAGGGACGGCTTTGCTTTGATGCTGGACACAGGGGGGCTTTAATGCTGGACACAAGAGATGCTTTAATGCTGGACACAGGGGGGGCTCTCATGCTGGACACAGGGGGGCTCTCATGCTGTACATAGTGGGGCTCTCATGCTGGACATAGTGGGGGGCTCTCATGCTGGACACAGGGAGGGCTGTCATGCTGGACACAGGGGGGTCTCATGCTGGACACAGGGGGGGCTCTCATGCTGGACACAGGGGGCTCTCATGCTGGACACAGGGGGGGCTCTCATGCTGGACACAGGGGGGTCTCATGCTGGACACAGGGGGGTCTCATGCTGGACACAGGGGGGACTCTCATGCTGGACACAGGGAGGGCTGTCATGCTGGACACAGGGGGGGTCTCATGCTGGACACAGGGGGGGCTCTCATGCTGGACGCAGGGGGGCTCTCATGCTGGACACAGGGGGGGCTCTCATGCTGGACACTAGGGAGGGCTGTCATGCTGGACACATGGGGGCTCTCATGCTGGACATAGGGGGACTCTCATGCTGGACACTAGGGAGGGTTGTCATGCTGGACACAGAGGGGCTCTCATGCTGGACACAGGGGGGGCTCTCATGCTGGACACTAGGGAGGGCTGTCAGGCTGGACACAGGGGGGGCTCTCATGCTGGACATGGGGGGCTTTAATGCTAGACACTGGGGGGCTTTAATGCTGGACACTGGGGGGCTGTCATGCTGGACACTTGGAAGGGCTGTCATGCTGGACATGAGGAGGCTCTCGAGCTCTCATACTGGACATGGGGGGGTGGGTGGTGCACATGCTGGACTTGGGAGGGCTGTGTGGGGCTCATGCTGGACATGGGGGGCTGTGTATGGCTCATGCTGGACACGGGAGGGCTGTGTGGGGCTCATGCTGGACATAGGGGGCTGTGTGGGGCTCATGGTGGACACAGGAGAGCTGTGTGGTGCTCATGCTGGACACGGGAGGACTCTGTGGGGCACATACTGGACATGGGAGGGCTGTGTGGGGCTCATGCTGGACATGGGAGGCTGTGTGGGGCTGATGCTAGACATGGGGGGCTGTGTATGGCTCATGCTGGACACCGGAGGGCTGTGTGGGGCTCATGCTGGACATGGGGGGCTGTGTGGAGCTCATGGTGGACACAGGAGAGCTGTGTGGTGCTCATGCTGGACACGGGAGGACTGTGTGTGGCTCATACTGGACATGGGGGGGCTGTGTGGGGCTCATGCTGGACTTGGGGGCTGTGTGGGGCTCATGCTGGACATGGGGGGCTGTGTGGGGCTCATGCTGGACATGGGGGGGCTGTGTGGGGCTCATGCTGGACATGGGGGGCTTTGTGGGGCTCATGCTGGACATGGGGAGGCTGTGTGGGGCTCATGCTCATGTTAATATTAATATTGAGCAGAATTAATTTCAGCCTATTGGTTCGGCCCTCCCCAACAGTCACGGTCTCTCATGCGGCCCCTCGGGAAAATTAATTGCCCACCCCTGCCTTAAACTCATAGGCTATGTGGATGCACACTGGGCTGGTGACTCATGATCGTAAATTGACAAGCTTGTTCATGCTTGGAGAAAGTTCAATTTCTTGGTCCAGTAGAAAACAGGTGTCTATAGCCTTATTTACAGAAGCAGAGTATGTTTCTGCAGCCCACGCAAGTCAAGAGGTTATTTGGTTAAACCAATTGTTAGGTGATCTTGGTAAGCCATCAACTCAACTGACGGTGATTTATGAAGACAAACAAGGATGCATTACTCTTGCATGCGGTGAAAAGATCAATGCGAGAACCAAACACATCGTCACCTGCATGATTTGATAGAATATGGCATAATTGAGTTTGTTTATTGTGAGACTGACCAGATGATAGCTGATGTAATAACAAAGCCACTTCCAAGAGCCAAATTTGAAGAATTCAGAACCACTATGGGACTAACAGGATAAGTAGTTGTCGAGTGGGGGAGTTGGAATAATGCTTATTATTGTATATTGCAACAACAACTATTTACTACTGTTTAATAGTGCATGAATTTCTGTCTCCAGCAATAGTGTTATATTGCCAGTAAACCAGTGTTAAAAAAAAGGAACTTCCTGTTCCCTCACTGTGTGTGTGTAGCTGGAGCACATTTTACTTTCACTTTGCAAGCAAGATGCTAAGATCCTAAGCTATAAGAAATAACTGTTGTAAACTGTAATCTTTATTCCTGAATAATTATATATTCACTGTTGTACAACTGGATAGTACACAGATTAATCCGCTGCCAACAGGGCCATATGCATCCTCTTCATCTTTTTAGCCTCAATTAATCATTATATTATTGACAGTGTTGACTGACGTTTTGCTGCCTTCTGCTATTCAGCTTTCACCCCTGTAAGCTAAGCTTATATAACCACCATATAGAACAGTTTGGATGTAGGAGCCACATCTATGTAACACACTTGACTTCTATGGAATTACCAGATTCATAGAAAAAGAGACACGTGTATGTCCTGCATGAGACGCTATTTTTCTAGTCAAGTGATAGACTTCATTATAGTCAATGGGGGCTTTCTGGAGTCATTTGTATCTGTTAGTACTGGGTACATTCTGTCCATAAATTATATTTCTCTCCTTGTGTTGCTTAAAGGAAATGTATCATTTATATTTTCAACTCAGTAAAATATGTACTAAAACAATTTTTTAGATTTTTCTCTTCTGATGCTATTTTTTTTATTTTCTTAATATGCTCATGGTTGCATCAATTTCCCCTGAAATATTGCAATAAGCTGTGAACAGCAGTTCAGATGTTTTTTTTTTTTTACAGTAGCCACCTGTGCATTTAAAAACCTGAGTCAGGAAACAACCTATTTACTTAGAAGAGATTGCTGTGGGCATGCTCTGTACGCATCAGTCACCGTACAAGGAGGAGGAGGAAGGCTCTCTGCCTCCAGATGTCTTACCTCGTATTGTAATCTTGCCTGTGATGAATACTAATATCTGATCTCTACAGTACAGAAATGAAGTATTAAAAGGGCTAATGGGCAATGTGAAAATTGGAGAATTTCATTTTTTTTAATAAAGATAGGAAATACAAAAAAAACATAATATATATTTAAAAATGCTGTTTAGCGTAAAAACATGATTTAAGCAGGTAATGTTCTAAGCATAAACTCCAGGCAATTGCCAAATACATTGTCAGCAGATGCCTTCAAAAATATCAGGATCTAATGTCAATGGACAATTTTTTGCACCCTTTAAACACACCAGCATATATTCAACCTGTCAATAAATGTTGTACTCCATGCCGTACATTTGTAATTCACCAGTAAAAAAAACTATCATGGCTTAAGATTAGATTGTAAGCTTACAAGCAGTGCCCTCATTCCTCTTGGTATCTGTTCAATTTTGTGTTTACTCTGTAATGTCTTTATTGTATGTGCAAGTTCCCTCTGTAATGTAAAGTGCTACTGAATATGTTGGTGCTACAGAAATAAAAATGATTATTATTATAAGATTCTTGTTGTACTCTATAGGTGCTGCGTCTGTGTAAGACATAATGTGTATGGAACAAGGGTTGCCAACCATTCGGAAATTCCTGGACAGTCCGAAATAATAGGACACTTTTTTGCCCTGTCTGTAAATTTTTTTTACCGCGTCCTTGATTTTTTGGAAGCTGAAGAAACTTATACAGATTATTAGGACAATAATTATCATCATTTTACAGTTTACATTGAATGAAGCCGATGTCTACATATAAGAATTTTGGGTTGTAGACATGGATCACTTATTATCATAATGATTTATCATGGTTTTCCAATGCGTCCATAAAAAATATTGTCTGTCCGTGACTTATTGATAACCAGTCCATAAAAAATAAAAAGTGAAGTTGGCAACCCTGTGTGGAACATAAGGTTAGGGGGCAATTCTTTTACACTGTACGTAAACCTGAATTTCCACGAGGGAGCATGTTTGTGAAGGGTGAGGAGTATTTTGAGTAAAACATTTATTTTAACCACACGAATCCAGACTGACGAGAGAACGTTGCCCATAATACAGAATGATAATTACATAATCTACTCACATGGACCGTCCAAATCAGGTGACGTGTTTAGATAATCCATGTCACTTTCTAGTTCTGCAAAAAAAAAATCAGGAAAGGAATGATTGAATAAAAGAAGATGTGAACGTACAGTATATGTACAAAAGCCAAAATCGTAGGAGATGATTTTCAGTAAGTGACCTGTAAATCTTTTCTACACACAAACCCTTCCAACCTCTAACAACAGGGGCGTAACTTTATCAAGGTTTGCAGTCATACCTGGGCGCTGGAGCTGAGAAGTGGTCGGGATTGGGAGGGGTGGGGGGCCCAGGCGCCATTGGCCCTTGTGAAAAGACCAATACTGTTTAAGGCTTGTAATAGTTGGGGGCCTGTTGAAAAATCTGCACTTGGGCTGACAAGCTTGAAGGATTGCCACTGTCTAATATATATTAATAATAAAAATTAGTTTTAAAGACTCATAGTCTTGTTATGGCTTCCATGTATGGGCCCATGCTGGACCTCCTTATAACTCTCATATCATACAGAGCCAAATAGAGTTTTTTCATGGATTCATACAGTATTGTTAAGAGATCAATGTTATTAGGTTAAATTGTTCTTTTTTTCTTGCAAAACGTATTTCTTAGTAAGACCATTTTCACACAATGCATTTTTTTCTGTGATTCTGCAAAATGTGATGATTTTACAACATTTTTGCAAAATCATGCCAAAAAAACGCATTGGGAACGCATCATGTGAAGACAACCTAAAAGAATCAAGTATTTCGGTTCGGCAACTCAGTTCAGTGCAATACCAGATACATCCTCTTGGCATAAGTGGCACTGTTTCTGGAAAAATGCAGCCCCTTTCTTATACACTACATATGTACAGAATGTTATTTAGTTACAGCCTTACTGCATTCTTGCATCTTTAGATGGCATTGTCTAGCCATGATTTTTCTGCAATTTTCTGATGTATGATTCCCTTCTGTGCACAATTGCTGGTAACATCCGCACACTCCACTCAGGGCCCAGCTTCTTTCCACAGGATCTTCCTCCTTGTCTGCTGTCAGCATATCCTCACAATTTGGCTCAGATTCTATATTTGCCCCTTTCTCTATAAAACAATAAAAAAAAGTATCTTTTTAGTGTTATCCATGTGGAGAATTATGAGTCTGTGACAAGAGCAAGCTTTTAAATGTTAGCACAAAGGTAATATACATTTAACTAAAAAGCATTAAAACTATTACCATAGATAGGCTCTGAAAGTCTTGTTATTACATTATTTATGTTGAATGATAAATGTAAGTGCCAATAGTTCACAAATCTAAATGTTTAGGAGTCTAACAGGACAGAAGGTAATTACGGTCGGTTTATATTCCTTAATTACATTTATCATGCCAATGCAGTACTTATAGTGAAAATATCATCCTGAAAAATATGTATTTTCTCCTGAACTATGCATATACATTTGGATCTAGCTGAAAAAACAAACAAAAACAAATGAAAAAATTACTTCCACCTGGTGACAAATAGACGTATCCCAAAACCACAAAAAAAAAACTTTCCTCAATATCTATTTTTACAATTTAAAGTGAATCTGTCAACAGAATTTCACCCCCAGAACTATGAATATGCACATGTAGCTTTTTCAGTCCAGCTACACCTTGGAATGGCCAGTCTATTTCTCTGTTATGGAGAAATCAGCATTTGAATTGATATGCAAATTGGACTGACCAGTTGTGGTAGATCTGAAGCCTCTGTCACTCCTGCTCTATGTCCTGTCCAGAGCCTTCTTCTCCTGCTTGACTGACAGCCTATATGGTATGTGACTTAAGGCAAAAGAGCTGTCAGTCAAGCATGAGGCAGACACTGTGCTGGGCAGGGAAAGGAGCTGGAGTGACAGCAGCTTCAGATCTACAATTCATCTTCTGCCTCATATGCCCTATTATCTGGCACAAAAAACATCCCTCTATGATTCTAAACAATGGGTGGCTCTGTATATGTGGATTCTCTTTTGCTGGACTCCAGCTGTCCATCTATTACTTGTACACCTGTTACACGCATGCCGCTAGGTTCAGATAGGGGCGAGACAGGTTACATGAATTCTTTGGAAATGCTAGTTGAGGAACTCTACCTGACCTGTGCTTAGCTTCACTCCTGACTTGAATCCTTTTCACTTGCAGGGGTGCTTCTGTGAGATACAGAACACACACACCACCTTTCTCTTCGGCTCCAGCCAGACAGTAAACAACTTCCCCACAATCCCCCTGGGGCTCTGCTAAAACACTCCCCTTCTCCTGTGACTGTGTTAACCCCTCTAGTTGCTGGATGCTTCTGGAGCACAACACTTCCTGTCTCCTGTGCTTGTGTTACTTCTAATAGTTGCTGAATGCTTTTAAAGCAACAGCACTAGTTCTGCTTGTCACACTCTGCAACAGCACTACTTCTGCATGTCACACTCTTCCCTCCTTTTTGAATGTCATCCTCGAAATTCGTCTTTATTGGTCAATCTGACCAATTCTGAGACAGTGGTGAAAGTTGGATAACTTTATATACAAATTGGCATTGTCAAATTGGTATAACGTTCATAAACATTGATAACAACCTAATCCTACGACCTTTTTCTTGTAGGACTCCTGTAAGAAATAAACAATTAACACAATTAAAACAATCAGCATGTCTTCAGCTGGAGCTTTTCGTACGTCTTCAACCAGCCCTCTCTCTCTATGCTTTAACAGTTTTTTGTTTCTACAAAGTCTTTTAAGGAAAATCAAAGCATGAAAACAAGTCTTTCCAGTAGGCAACATCTTCCATACTGCCTTTCGGTAGTGAATACCACTCCAGTGGGCTTACCTGGTCCGTAGGCAGAGATACCTGTTTTCAGTCGATAGTCTTTGGCACTTGACCCGGTTCACCAAGTGTCTCATACGTCAGCATCACGGGCCTCCTCACTTCTCGAGTCGACATCCTCCTGATGGGTTGTTCCTCAGAGACCACGGGTTCTTTGGTCACAGAAGTTTTGTCCGCCACACTCATTTCCCGTGCTTCCTCAGATGCTCTTGGTGCTGCCTCTGTAAGTTCCTGTACTTCTCCTGAATCGCTTGTTTGCGCACGGTCTGGTAATTCCGCTCCTCATGAGTGTCGATTGGTCTCTTCAGGGGCCGGTGTTCAATCATCAGATCTGAATTGGACTTCATCTGTACTTCTTGGTACAAACTCTGGAGCCTCAGGACTTAGTTCACTCTCCTGAGGATGGAACATCCCTCTCCTTGCCGGTCCGAGAAATACAACAGTGTGTTCTTCTCCATAGGAACTTTCAAGGTCACTATCCACTTCCGAAGCTTCAGTCTTTGGTGGTCCCTTAGTCGATCTCGGACGATGTCGGTCTACTTCTGGGAAGTCTTGTTGTGGCGGGAGATAATCACAGGGTAGTAGTAAATTCCGATGGACTATTCTGGTTTTCTTGTCTCCCGTTTCCAATTGGATTTCATACACTGGGCTGTCATCAGCTTTCCTCCTTACGATCACATACACCTTGTGTTCCCAGTAAGAACAAAGTTTTCCTGGACCGCCTTTTTCACATACGTTCTTGACTAGCACCCGGCTTCCCGGTGCCAATTCTGCTCCATAACGTTTTTGATCATAGTACTCCTTACTCTTGCTCTGTCCTTGCGTAACCACTTTGGACACTATGTTGTATGCCTCTGCCATCCATTCCTTCCATTTCCGAACGTACTCCAGATACATTCTGTAAGTCTCTGACACTGGAGTATTGAACATGATGTCGATTAGCAGTCTTGGCGATCGTCCATACAATTGGAAAAAGGGTGAGTATCCTGGTGCATTGCTCTTTGTACAGTTATAGGCATGTACCACTTTTGACAGAGAACTCTTCCAGTCTTTCTTCTCATCAGCTGTTAAAGTGCGCAACATCGACAATAATGTCCGGTTAAAACGTTCCACTTGTCCATTACCCTCTGGGTGATAAGACGTTGTGTGGGATCTCTAAATACTACAGTACTTTTCTAGCTTGGCAAAGAGCTGGTTCTCAAATTATCTTCCTTGGTCGTGGTGTAACCTCGTAGGGAACCCAAATCTCAAAGCAAAATCATTGAAGATCTTCTCTGCCGCTGTTCGACCCGATTTACTGGTAGTGGCATATGCTAGAGCAAATCGAGTGAAATGGTCCATCAGCACCAAGATGTATTCGAAACCATCCTTGCACGTCTCAAGATGTAGAAAGTCTATATCTCAAACGGATACGTAATTTGGATTTTGCCCATGGGTGCCTGGGTTGATGTGGTGGGACGTTTATCTATCAGACACCCACACTCCCTGGTCACGTACCTCACAATATCTCTCTGCATGTACGGCCAGAAGAAATGTTCACGGATCAAATTTTTTGTTCTGTCCACTCCCAGGTGTCCCATGTTTTCATGGAGTTCTTTGAAGACCAACCTACGGAATACTCTCGGTAGTACCAACTGCCGGTTTGTCCTCCTTTACGATACAGGATACAGTCTTCACTGAGGTAGAGCTTTGTCCATTTTTTAATTAAAACAGATACTGCTGGTGATTTATTGTCTCTCTCCCATTTACTTGGACACCGATTTTGGTCCACATAAAGTAGTATTCTACCAATTATCTGATCTTCCCGTTGTGCTCTACGGATTTTCCCTTTTGGTAGTTGTTGAACAGACAGGGGGTGATCTGGTTCTCTCACTCTTATGGTGGTTTCCACCGTCAATTCTTTGGAATCCTGGGGGAACCATTACTCAGGATGACCATAGGCTACAGCTTCTCTCAGGCACAAAGGGGTATTGACCCTCAGGCACAGACACGTAGGTTGTTTCACTTGCTGACCAGACACACTTGACAAGAGTCCTCATAAATGGTAGAACAGTAGCATTTAATAAGAAGCCACACAGCCAATGCAAGTTAAGTCTTATGAGCAACAGGCTCCAGTGACAAACAGTACAGTTTCCTTAGCAACACAGCAGCCCACAGTCTTCCTAGTAGTACAGGACAGCACAGTTGTAATGCAAAGGCACATTAATGAACACAGCATTACTTACAGCACAGTGAGATGGAGGAGGGGAGAGGGTTTGCTGAGGGAGATTATCCCTGTGACACCATTTCTTCCAGTCCTTATCTTTCTGCCTGACAATGCTTCAGGAACTCTACCTGACCTGTGCTTAGCTTCACTCCTGACTTGAATCCTTTTCACTTGCACTGGTGCTTCTGTGAGATACAGAACACGCACACCACCTTTCTCTTTGGCTCCAGCCAGACAGTAAACAACTTCCTCACAATCCCCCTGGGGCTCTGCTAAAACAATCCCATTCTCCTGTGACTGTGTTAACTCCTCTAGTTGCTGGATGCTTCTGGAGCACAACACTTCCTGTATCCTGTGCTTGTGTTACTTCTAATAGTTGCTGAATGCTTTTTAAGAAACCGCACTAGTTCTGCATGTCACACTCTGCAACAGCATTACTTCTGCATGTCACACTCCCATTCACTTCAATGGCCTCAATGTAATACCACAGGAAATTGACTGACTGCAGATTCCCCATGCAAAATAAGCTGCTCAAGGGGAAGTCTTTTGGGAGGATCATGACAGCAAGTCTGGAGGAGATCAATTGTATGCCCTGACAGCCACACTTTGATTTATTTTTTTTTTAACTTGGTTATATAGCCACAGCGCATTATGGTCATCATCATCACTGTCCCCATTGGGGCTCACAATCTAAATTCCCTATCAGTATGACTTTGGAGTGTGGGAGGAAGCCGGAGGAAACCCACACAAACAGGGGGAGAACATACAAACTCCTTGCAGAAGATTCCTTGTGCAATGACTTTTTAGCACTCATGTACAGATACCAATCTGGTTAATGTTATGCATTTTAACATAAAAAGGATTTCCACGTCATGACTTTCAAGATCTCTACTTGCAGTCATGGAATATTTCCTACGTTCATTGTTTATTTCCAGGCGTTAAAGTTTTGGCAGATATAATGGACACACAGATGCACAGCTCTTTACAACTTAAAGAAGCGCTGTCATTAAAGTTTTTATGTTCTTAATATATTGCAATCATCATATTATACAGCACTGTGTATTTACAATTGCTCATTTTGCCTTTCGACTTAGTTAATTCTTCTCTTTTCTATGCTCTGTGTAGAAACAGGAAGTCTCTTATCCCAGCATTTATCATCCCCCTCCTCAACTCCTGACCCAGCTGCTCCCTCCTCCCCCTGCCATAGACTTTTGCAGTCACTCATGACTTGTGCAGAGAAAATTGCCCTCCTGTTTCTACATAGAGATTAGAATGATTCAGCTAGTCAGTTTTTATCATGTGATGTCATAGACCTAAGGGAGAAGAGAAGAATTAACTGGGTAGAGAGGCAAAATGAGCAATTGTAAGTACACAGTGCTGTATACTATGATGATTGCAATATATTAAGATAATAAAAACTTTGATGGGAGTGCTTCTTTAATTTATATTTGGCATATATAATCCCAATTAAAGCGTTTATATATTAGTGCTCTGTACGATGATAAAATGGATTTATTTTCTTATTAATAACATGGACACATCTATTATACACACTTGTCAGGGTAACCATCTGTGCAAACAACTCTGCAGACCTCAATTCATTTCTGCTATTCGGAATGCAAATGAGACACGGGAAATGAGGGAGCAGGAGAAATTGCTAAATGTGTAAGAGAAGGCAATGACTTGTAACTAAAAAGTATTAATAAGAGGATGCAGTTGAGACCAGCCATATATGTCCAGAGATCAACATGCACATATTAACTTTCTGCTCAGTGATTAATCTATAAAGCCGTGCCCCTTCAATGGGCTAGAAAATTGTGTATCTGACTCACAGGGTCTACAAAATCTTGTTCAGCGTGTGAACAAATCCACAAGTGATTTAGTCATTTACCTTAACATAGATGTGTGCAAACCAGTTTCCTTACTGAAGTTAATGCTTCCAAATCAATGTCAGCTATCTGAAATACTTCTGAAATGATGACCTCTGCCTAGAAGCTTAGATTGAAGGTTTTTTTTTTAGATTAACTTTTTTTTATGAGTTCTTATACTGAATAAGTAAAGCAAAGTAAGAATGTAATGGTGCTCTATAAAGATATGTCACCATATACACTGTGTTCCAAATTATTATGCAAATAATATTTTCTCAGATTTTCCCAAATTACCTATATGAATTGCAGTTATTGTAATTTTCCAGTCAAATAACTATTAGAGTACAATTGAAAGGTTTTTGTACAAACTGCCTATGATAACAGTATATTTTAAAAAAAATAAAAAACTCAAACTGCACTCAAAATGCATGTTCCAAATTATTATGCACAGCAGAGTTTTCAACCTTTTCATTTTAGTAAAGAACATTTTTGAAATTATAAGCATTAGCAGGTTATTACAAACTGAAATCAAACAGTTTTCAACTCAAAACTTTATTCTAGGTGATGTTACATTTGCACATAGGACCCCTTGTTCAAAAGGAGCTTCTGAACTCTCTCGTCCATTGAATTTGTCAGGTTTTGGATGGTTTCTTCTTTAATTGTTTTGCATGAGGACAGAATACCCTCCCAGAGCTGTTGCTTAGATGTGAACTGCCTCCGATTCCGCAAAATAATTGGTAGTGCTGCGGATTTTTCCGCAATGATAATCCGCAGCGGAAATTTCTGTAGCATGTGCACAGCACATGCGGATTATCATTGGGGAACATGGCAGACCTTCTACCAAGCTTTTTTAAGCGTTTCTGCAGCGGAATTGCCACTGCGGAAATGCTTAAAAAATGCATAGTGGGCACACAGCCTTATACTAGTCAGAGAGCATTGGAAACGGCAGAACAGACTGAGTCAGAAATAAACAAGACAACACCTATATATATTTTGTAAGCCAAATCCAGGAGTGGAACAATCAGAGAAGTAGAATAGAAACTTGCACCACTTCTGCCTTTTTCACCCACTCCTGGTTTTGGCTTACAAATACTGATGTAAAGTACTGACCAAATACTGAACATGTGAACGAGGCCTAGTATGCTAATACTCTTTTGTAGTCTGAGCTGTAGTGTTTGTTTTGTTTTGCAATGTCTTTGAGCACTGCAAAATCTGACCTTGCAGTAAATTTGGTGGGCCATCCACACCTGGGAAGATTGTCAACTGTCTTGAACACTTTCCACTTAGCATCTTTATCGCTGTAGCATGAGTGACTCCAACTTGGTTAAAAATAACCTTTTAGCCCTTTCCAGATTGATGGGAAGTAACAACCGCTTCTCCTAAGTCAGTGCTGCTGTCTTTCCTCCTTGCCTTGCTCAATGCTCCAGACCAGCTAATTGCCAACACTTCTGCTTTTATAGAGGTGGTCACACTTGCTGGTGAACAATTAATCAAGGGCTTTTGCTTAGAAGTACCTGACTGCTAATCACAATCTTGATTTCTAGGAAAGCAGTGAGAGTCTTCTTAATTTTTCACACACTGCTTCTGAATTTTGGGTAGTCTTTGTTAAATAAATAATTGCGGTGTAATTTATTATGTGTTGTTGTTCACTCACTATTGTATTTACCTAATTTTAAGACCTTTTAGGGACCACATTTTGTTTATTATGCCCTGATACGTAAAATCATCGAACTTAGAGGGTGTTGTTTGTATTTCTCATTTTTCTGTATGGTATGTTTATAAAGCATCTAGTCAAAAATGTTTCCATCCTTTTCTCTTTTGTGATATTTTTCAGCTTCAGGATGCACTTTCATTTGTCAAATAGGTGCATTAGAAAGGGTAATTTTTCCTAAAGAGCAAAATGTTGCAAAGGCACCATTGGTTTTCTTTTGTTGTTTAGTGGAATAATTAATCAGTGCAGTGTGAAAATGTGTCTATATTACCACAGTGGCTCATACTGGATGACAAATTTTGTGTATTTTTAGACACTTTTGTCTACCTTTACACTATGACCTGGTGGGTTTCCATTTAGACTAATTTTTTGCACCAATATTTTGGCTCACATTGGCTCTTGTTAAGTCTTGTTCCCTTTACACCAAAAACATGCTCCTCCATGTAAAACCACAACACGTTTTTGAGTGAAGAGCAATATAAAACACATAGGAAATGGATCTCAAAGTAGATGAGACAATTTTCACTAAAATGCATCATATAGTCGAAACTCACTAAAAAAAATGTACCCCTAAAATATATAGATAAAAAAGGGAAAAAATCAGCTCACCCATTCTTGAAGGAGGTGGAAATTCCACGCACGAAAACTGACAGTGCCGCAGGGTAAGTATTCAGAAGTATTCAGAAGACAAGGAAATCCAGCGTAGAAAAAACTTCATAAAAGTTATAATTTTAATGGTAAATATTAAAAACTTGCAATATAAATAAGGAAAGCGTCTGCCTTAGCAGCCCTTGGCTGGCTCCTATACATATCATTTGTCTCTTAACATACAAGTTTTTAATATTTACCATTAAAATTATAACTTTTATTGTTTTTTATACTCTGGATTTCCTTGTCTCCTAAAATATATACTAACAGAAAATGCTCATATATGTACAGTACAGACCAAAAGTTTGGACACACCTTCTCATTTAAAGAGGTTTCTGTATTTTCATGAGTTTGAAAATTGTACATTCACACTGAAGGCATCAAAACTATGTATTAACACATGTGGAATTATATACTTAACAAAAAAGTGTGAAACAACTGAAAATATGTCTTATATTCTAGGTTCTTCAAAGTAGCCACCTTTTGCTTTGATGACTGCTTTGCACACTCTTGGCATTCTCTTGATGAGCTTCAAGAGGTAGTCACCGGAAATGGTTTTCACTTCACAGGTGTGCCCTGTCAGGTTCAATAAGTGGGATTTCTTGCCTTATAAATGGGGTTGGGACCTTCAGTTGTTTTGTGCAGAAGTCTAGTGGATACACAGCTAATAGTCCTACTGAATAGACTGTTAGAATTTGTATTATGGCAAGAAAAAAAGCAGCTAAGTAAAGAAAAACGAGTGGCCATCATTACTTTAAGAAATGAAGGTCAGTCAGTCCGAAAAATTGGGAAAACTTTGAAAGTGTCCCCAAGTGCAGTTGCAAAAACCATCAAGAGCTACAAAGAAACTGGCTCACATGAGGACCGTCCCAGGAAAGGAAGACCAAGAGTCACCTCTGCTTCTGAGGATAAGTTTATCCAAGTCACCAGCCTCAGAAATCGCAGGTTAACAGCAGCTCAGATTAGAGACCAGGTCAATGCCACACAGAGTTCAGGCAGCAGACACATCTCTACAACAACTGTTAAGAGGAGACTTTGTGCAGCAGGCCTTCATGGTAAAATAGCTGCTAGTAAACCACTGCTAAGGACAGGCAACAAGCAGAAGAGACTTGTTTGGGCTAAAGAACACAAGGAATGGACATTAGACCAGTGGAAATCTGTGCTTTGGTCTGATGAGTCCAAATTAGAGATCTTTGGTTCCAACCACCGTGTCTTTGTGCGACGCAGAAAAGGTGAACGGATGGACTCTACATGCCTGGTTCCCACCGTGAAGCATGGAGGAGGAGGTGTGATGGTGTGGGGGTGCTTTGCTGGTGACACTGTTGGGGATTTATTCAAAATTGAAGGCATACTGAACCAGCATTGCTACCACAGCATCTTGCAGTGGCATGCTATTCCATCCGGTTTGCGTTTAGTTGGACCATCATTTATTTTTCAACAGGACAATGACCCCAAACACACCTCCAGGCTGTGTAAGGGCTATTTGACCAAGAAGTAGAGTGATGGGGTGATACGCCAGATGACCTGGCCTCCACAGTCACCAGACCTGAACCCAATCGAGATGGTTTGGGGTGAGCTGGACCGCAGAGTGAAGGCAAAAGGGCCAACAAGTGCTAAGCATCTCTGGGAACTGCTTCAAGATTGTTGGAAGACCATTTCCGGTGGCTACCTCTAGAAGCTTATCAAGAGAATGCCAAGAGTGTGCAAAGCAGTCATCCAAGCAAAAGGTGGCTACTTTGAAGAACCTAGAATATAAGACATATTTTCAGTTTTTTCACACTTTTTTGTTAAGTATATAATTCCACATGTGTTAATTCAGAGTTTTGATGCCTTCAGTGTGAATGTACAATTTTCAAAGTCATGAAAATACAGAAAAATCTTTAAATGAGAAGGTGTGTCCAAACTTTCGGTCTGTACTGTATGTACCCATACATTGGCGCCCATGTGATAAATTCCCAGCCATTTTATGTAAAACAATTGTCAACACAATGACACTTTTAATACATGTGCCTCACTGGTAGCATGGCATAGAAGACAATGTTGCCCATTTGACCACAATTTAGTTGACAGATCATCAAGATTCTCATGTGTTATGACAATTTTATTGTTTCAGGCAAATAGAAATCTATTCTTGAAAATTATTCTCAGTCTCTATTTATTATTTCCTTAAGCATACTAAATAGCTCATATTAGTCAAGCCAGAGCCTCCTCCAAAAGGAAGAGACACCCTTCATCAGTACAGAGCAGAGTAGAGATAAGGGAGATAAGGAGCAGTACCCGGCAGTGGCACCAGAAGATGCTGCTGTGTCCCACTTCATACATTGCTCAGAAGTGGTAACTGCTGATCGGTGAAGGTGCCAGGTGTTGGAGCCCCAACCTACTAGTACTGGTGACCTATCCTTTGGATGGTTTATCAATATGTAAGTCTCAGACAACTCTCTTTAAACATACAGTAGCTATAGGGTATACTAGCTCTCATTAAGGAGACCCAACTGTTCCTCAAGTCTGAAAATATCTGGATGTCTACTGGTACTACATGTACGATTATATGTTTTGGATGGAAGCCAATACTTTTGTGCCTTCCTTCACGCTACATACATACAGTAAATGTCACTGACCTCTACATTGTGTAGTTAGGCTTCTACATTCTGGGAAGAGGCAGATGGTGCATCTTGCACACTCATGTTGTCGAAGGCTCTGTTCTTTTATGGCTCCTTCCAAAGCCTGTAGTGCTGTTTTAAGAGCTGCTTCTAGGATTAATGTCCCCCTGTTAGACAGAGCTGTCAACAATACATCAACATACGAACATAATAAAAGGTGTAAAAAGCTAGTCACCATACCAGAAAGTAGAACATTTAGATAATTATGCTGAAGTCAGTGTAGTATAAAACATTTCCACAGTGACACGAATCTATGACAGCACTCTGATGGGCTGAAGAATGTACCAAACCAGTGTGTGATCAGAATAATAAGATAGGAGTCATTTATTCTAGGAAACAGCACTGAGTCAATGTCACATCACTGAGAATTAATCAACAAAGCAACCCGTTCTGGCCAGTGACATGGCATTCAAAGTGGTACATCCTCATTGGCCTTGTGCAGTGGCCATGGGCACTTAGTGATTGGTAGATTCTCTTTCTAGGAAATGATGACCTCAGCACAGATGCATGAAATCTGCAGAGATTGCACCCCTTTATGTGTTCCACCTGTTGCTCAGGACTCACCTTGTAGGACATGGTCTGGTAGTCTGTACTGCTCCCTACTCACTGGAGCACAGTATATCAGCTGGGGTACCAGGTACGATACAGAAAGCAGTGTCCAGTATAGGAGTTGCATTTTATACAACCCAATTAAATTGCACGATAAAGAATGAAATATTTCTTTCCGCCTTGTTATTCTTGGTCAGTGTATGGAGCAATCTTCATTCAGATGAATGCCTTCGGTCTGCTATCTGGCAGTGTGTCCCTCAGCATCACTCTACTGTATACGACCTGCAGTCTGCTCTTCTGTCCCCCCCTTATATACTGCTCTCCCTACCTCTCCGTTACTCTGCAGGCAATGTCCTGTTTGTGTGTTGTCACTCTCCTCTCCGCTTTTGTCTTATTACAGCCTCTTCTGAAGATGACAGTTAGACAATACACAGCATGGATTGTGGAGCTGTATATGTCCAGGACCACAGGAGGGGGTCGAGGGGCAGAAAGGACAGTTCCCAAGCGTTCAGATAAACTGCTCAATTCATTAATGCTTTGACACAGATGCCAGGACGGGAGGAGGTGGCGGGAGGGGGCATGCCGGGTGGATGGGGTGAGAAGAGAAGGGTTTGTGTTCATTAGCACCAGGGTTGTTCTTAAGCCTCACTACATCATCCTCTATTATGAACATTTGGTTGGACTGTACTGTAATTGCATTCAGCCATGTAACATTTAACCTAACATAAACTTGATCGACTTCACTGCTCTATACCTTGAGGGAAACACTGGAAGACGCAAAGTAATCTTTCATAAAAATTGAGCTTACATGTAATGTAAAATTCAGCTCCAGGAGAGATGACTAACAAATGTGAATAATCTTAATTCATTTAATTACTGTTGCTCAAACTATAGGTCTACTAATATTGGATCCCCTACAGTGATACAGTGATATTAGATACATCCTTAATTCTTAGAGTAGCCTTAATTCTGAAATTCGGAATACTTGGAAATGTTACTGATAATAACACCTAGCAATAAAAGTAATTCCTACATTTCAAGACACTCTTTTGCTCTTTGAAGCAAATATTAATAATTAGAAAAAAAGAGATTAATTATGTGACATCAGAAAGAGCAAATAGGATGCTTCTAGAGAGGACCTGGCTGGATCGAGCTGAGCTTGTGAAAGAAAAGAGGAAGAGACAGAAGGAAATTCGGGAAGGGGTTCTTGAGTGCCAACGTTGCCTGAATGGGAGCATTGTAGTCGGGAGCAGAGCGGGCGGCTCTATCAAAGCTGTGCGCTGCTGATCAGAAGAGAGCCGCTTCTCTTGATCATTTTCACGCTTTCATCCTTTCCAGTGAAATGATGTCGGTTCAGTTCTCTTTGGTCCTTAAACCGCAGATTCTGAAAGAAAAAATAAAAACAGATGGAGCTAAAGATGGATGGATGGAGGGATGATAACAAGTAAGGACAGGAACATGGGCAGGCTGGATAAAAGGGGAAATACTCTCTGGAAATGTATAGAAGAGGATATGTAACTCCTGAGATAAATATAAAAAAATATATCTGACAGCTGCTCATATAAATCAAATAATATGTTAATAAGCAGCTTATAAAACAGTGAACCTTTGCACTGTTCTCCAGGAGGTTGGGAGTTCATTGATATTCAGGCTCACCTATTGCAACCATCTTTCCTGTAGCACTATACATTACCAGGGACTCACCATGGCCAGGACTAAAACACTGCTAATTTCTTCCAAACACCAGTAACCAGAAAACCAGTACCAGCAAAATAAGTATCTTCTGGCGTATCAGGTAAGAAACAATGACAAAAGGCTGTAGTCATCTATAAGATAATAAGCAAGTCCAAGAAGCCAAAGTCAACCATCTATGGGAAAATTGGGACCAAAGTCAGAATCAATTGAGCCAATAAAATCAGGTTTAGCACTAATCATAAGTCATCATGACTCAATAATTAGTGTTGAGTGAGTATGTTCTGTTAAACCTTTCGCCCAGTATGCTCGGGCCGAGCTCCGAGTATTTACAGCTGCTCGGTGATATGTTTGAATCACTCCTGTGTGCATGATTTGCAACTGTTTGACAGTTTTATTACCTGTGAGGAATGTGTAAGAAATAGACATTCCTCCCATGTAATAAAGCTGTCAAACAGTCGCAAATCATGCACACGGGAGCGATTCAAACATATCACCGTACCGAGCAGCTGTAAATACTCGGAGCTCGGCCGAGCCTACTCGGCGAAAGGGTTAGCAGAACATACTCGCTCAACACTAGTCATAATAGGATTGTCACGGGTGTGTCAGACGTGACAGACAGTTGCCTTGCAGTTGGTTGCAGGAGATCTCTACGTTTGGCATTACAAACATCTTCTTAGAGGCTGCCGCTAGGTTCCAGAGGCTACCTTCCTCTGGCTAATTAACACCCTGCCTGGGTGTATAAATACCTGCTGTGTTTCAGATGGAGGTGCCAGCGATATTCACTATTCCTTGAGAAGGCTTTAGCAAGAGCAGTACTTCCTCTCTGGAGCTTGAGGACGTTTGCGCATTTGTCTGAAGTCATCTAAAGCCAAGCAATTTCCCCCTGTTTGTTCACCCTTGTTGTCTATAGTGTTTAGTGGAGATTGACTACTGCTCATCTCCTCCCTTCCCTAGCCTTAGTCATACACCAGAGAAAGACAGGGCGAGGCACGCATGCGGCAATTGGTGAAGAGCCAATACAGGGATGTTAGTGGAGACAAGGTGACACTAGATCATCCTAGGAGGTCTCCACTTCCCCCCTTTCCCTAGAGTATGGGCTCCCTTTCCCTCTTCCCTTTGTGTTGCACTAAGTCTTTCTCACACATTGCATGACATTATCGCCGGCCGAGCACATTTTGAAAAGGAGAAAAAAAAAAACCTGACACTTTGTTTTTTTTTCTGTGTGGTTTTGGGCCTGGACCCTTTTTTTTTTCCTTTCTCCCCTGGTATGGGTTCGGTTCCAGAGCAGTTCCACCATCTGTTTCTGGAGGTGAATGACCTCCGCTGTGAGGCTCAGCAGCAGCATCAACGGTTACCGGTTGCCAGTGTGGGGGCCTCTGCAGGTAGGCCTGTCCAGCCTGAACCCAAGGTTGCCCTCCCGGACAGGTTTTCAGGAGGTAGGGACAAGTTTTCTGTATTTAAGGGGGCATACAAATTGTATTTTAAACTTTGTCCTTAAGCCTCCGGAAATGAGGAGCAACGGGTTGGTATTGTAATCTCTTTATTGAAGGGAGATCCTCAGTGGTGGGCGTTTTCCTTACCGCAGGACTCGGTTTGTCTCCAGTCTGTGGAGGGGTTTTTCGGGGCTCTGGCCCTCATCTATGATGACCCTGACCGAGTCGCCTTGGCTGAGTCTAGGCTACGTCGCTTTCAGCAGGGGAATCGGTCAGTGGAGACATACAATTCGGAATTCCGTAGATGGGCAACGGATTCCAAATGGAATGACTCAGCACTTAGAATTCAATTTTGTGAGGGGCTTACTGAAAGGTTGAAAGATGCCTTGGCAGTATTTCAAACCCCTCAGTCCTTCGGGACTGCCATGCCATTGGCCAGAGTTGTAATCACTGCACACGGTACTGAATAATTTTGCTTCAAGTGAAGTTTATTTCAATGTAATAGCGTGAAATCCATAACAAAGTAAAAGCTGACGTTTCGGCCGCTACGTGGCCTTGATCACTGTGTCACTAGAAATAAATGAAAACAATCAAAATAAATACAAAGAATTCATTTCTTATTTACAATATTTGCACATATTATGTCATTGGCCATACGTCTTGATAGACACCTTCAGGATAGATGGGTGAGACCACCTTCTCCGGGGCCTTCTTGTCGGGGTTGTTTAGCTTTACCAGGGAAGCGGTCTGGGGTTGAGCCAGTGCTGGGGGAGGTGGAGGAACCCATGCACTTAGGGGGTGTCTCTACATCATCTCCCCGGAGATTTGCAGGAAAAAAAAGGAGTATGCTTTTTTTTGTGGGCAAAAGGGACATTTTGTTGGGACCTGGCCTGCAATTCCTAAACAAAAGGAGTCTCGATTAACTCTTGGTAGTCTGGAGTTGGATAAACAAGGGGTGCATGCATGTGTTACCAACCTGCAGTTCCCGCTTTGTCCTGTCAGCAGAGGTGGTGCTAGAGAGCAAAACCGAGAAAATTTCTGTGTTTGTTGACAGTGGAGCCGGAGTCAGCATGGTTGATGCTGAGTTTGTGAAAACTCATGGTCTTGCTTGCTGTGCTTTAACTGAACCTATTTCCATCTTTGCCATTGACTCAGCGCCACTTGTACAGAAAGCATTTACTCAGATTGTACATAATGTAAAACTGAGGGTGGGGTCAGTTCATTGTGAAATTATCCCTTGCTATGTCCTGGACAGTCTTCCCACACCAATTGTTTTGGGTATTCCTTGGCTTGTTAAATATAATCCATTAGTGGATTGGCAAACCTGGGAGATTATTGAATGGGGAGATTACTGCGATGAGAACTCTTTAAATATTTCTCTTGCTACTGTCTCTATAGAAAGATTACCTGCTTTTCTGTCTGGTTTTAAGGATGTTTTTTTCTGAGAGGGGGTGTCAGGATTTGCCTCCTCATCATGTTTATGAATGTCCTATTAACATGACCCCCGGAGCTAAACTACCGAAATCCAGACTGTATAATCTTTCTGGCCCTGAGTGACAAGCCATGAAGAATTTCATTGTGGAAAGTCTGGAGAAGAGATATATCACACCCTCATCTTCACCCGTGGCAGCAGGGTTCTTCTTTGTGAAGAAAAAAGATGGCGGTCTACGTCCCAATTTCGGGGAATTAAATCAATTACCATCCATGATCCATACCCTCTTCCTCTGATTCCTGATTTGTTCAGCCAGGTTGTAGGAGCTAAGGTATTCTCCAAGTTGGATTTAAGGAGAGCCTACAACCTGGTTGGAATCAGAGAAGGGGACGAATGGAAAACAGTGTTCAATACCCCAGAAGGACATTGAGAGTCTGGTTATGCATTTTGGTTTGACCAATGCACATGCGGTATTCCAGCATTTCATAAATTATATTTTCCATCATTTGGTGGGGAGGTTTGTGGTGGTCTATCTGGACGATATTTTGGTTTACTCACATGATTTTGAGACTCATCGGGGCATGTTAAGCAGGTATTAAGGGATAACAGGGATAACAAACTTTATGTTAAGGGATAACAAACTTTATGCCAAACTGGAAAAATGTGTTTTCGCTGTTGAGGAGGTGCAGTTTTTGGGGTACTTGTTGTCATCTTCGGGTTTTCGGATGGATCCGGAGAAGATCCGTGTGGTCCTTGATTGGGAACGTCCTGAGAACCTGAAGTCTCTACAACGTTTTCTGGGCTTTACGAATTTTTACCGGAAATTCATCCAAAATTACCCTGTTATTGTGAAACCCATTACTGACATGAATAAGAAGTGGTTTGATTTTTCCAAATGGTCGGATGCTTCCCTCCAGGCTTTTTCTTCCTTAAAGAATCGTTTTGCCACAGCACCTATACTCAGTCAACCCGATGTTTCCCAACCTTTTATTGTGGAGGTTGATGCGTTGGATGTCATGGTTGGGCTGTGTTGTCTCAGGGATCGTCCCCTGTTAAATGGCGTCCATGCGCCTTCTTTTCTAAAAAATTGTCTTTGGCTGAGAGAGATTATGACGTTGGTAATAGGAAACTTTTGGCGATCAAATTGGCATTCGAGGAATGGCGACATTGGTTGGAGGGGGCTGCCCATCCTATTACTGTTATTAGTGATCATAAGAACCTGTCATATCTCCAGTCAGCTAAACCCTAGGCAAGCCAGATGGTCCCTGTTTTTTACTAGGTTCAATTTTGTTGTCACTTTTCGTCCAGGGGTCAAAAATGTCAAGGCTGATGCTTTGTCCCGGAGCTTCTGTGGTGGTGGTGACCATGAGAACTCTGCCCTGATATTGCAGAAAGGGGTAGTCATTTCGGCACTGTATCCTGAACTGGAGGGTGAGGTGTTGGAGGCTCAGGGGGACGCCCCTGCCTCCTGCCCTTCAGGAAGGTTATTTCATCATAACTCTGTGCTTGCTGGGCATCCAGGTGGTAAGGCAACTTCGGACCTCTTCTCTCGTCGTTTTTGGTGGCCGGGGTTGCATCAGGATGTGATTGAACACATAGCTGCTTGTAGTATTTGCACGCGTTCTTAAGTTTCACATACCCGTCTGTCTGGTACTCTTCTTCCGCGGCCTATCCCTAGTAGGCCATGGACACACTTGTCCATGGATTTTATTACTGACCTACCGGTTTCTGCAGGCAAAACGGTGGTTTTGGTGGTAGTAGATAGGTTCAGTAAAATGGTTCACTTTGTCGCATTGCCTGCACTTTCAAATGCCAAGACACTTGTTCAGGTGTTCATAAATGAGATTGTGAAGCTTCACGGGGTTCCCTCTGATGTGGTATCAGATCGGTGGACTCTGTTCTGGAAGGCATTCTGTTATCGACTGGGAGTGCAGCTGTCCTTTTCCTCTGCCTTCCACCCTCACTCGAATGGTCAGACCGAGCGTGTCAATCAGAATTTGGAGACCTACCTCAGGTGTTTCGTCTCCGAAAATCAGGAGGATTGGGCATCCTACTTACCGCTGGCAGAATTTGCCAATAATAATCGTCAAGAATCCACTGGCAGGTCACCGTTCTTCGGTGCATACGGTTATCACCCACAGTTTGGTACCTTTAGTGGGGTAGAAGTTTCAGGAGTTCCTGAGGAGGAAAGGTTTGCTTTGTCGCTCCCCTCGGTATGGCAGGGTGTTCTGAAAAATTTAAAGATCATGGGAGACAGGTATAAACGTAGGGCTGACAGAAAACACTTGCCAGGTCCGGACCTGAATGTGAATGACTTTGTGTGGTTGTCTACTAGGAATATAAGCTTGAAAGTTCCTTCTTGGAAGCTGGAATCTAGGTTTATTGGTCCCTATAAAATTACCACCGTCATTAACTCAGCAGCGTTTCGTCTTGAACTTCCTCAGGCCTTTAAGGTCCACAACGTGTTCCACAGGTCCTTACTCAAAAAGTATGTGGAGCCTCTTGAGCCCTCACCTCTACCACTGCCCCCAGTAATGGTTGATGGTAATCTGAAGTTCCAGATTTCGAGGATTGTAAATTCTCGTCTCCAACGTCGTTCTCTACAATTCTTGGTGCACTGAACGGCTGCGCGTGCGCAGTGATGAGTGGCCCCAACGCGTGCACAGTGATGATCGGCCCCAGCACATACGCAGTGACAATCAGCTCCTGTGCGTGTGCAGTGACGAGCGGCTCACGTGCATATTGCATCACTAACAACAACCTGGGGGCAGTCTACACGCTCCAACTAACATGACAGGTTCCCTTTAAGTCTCATGACATGATAGAATGCATTAAGAGATGTGTTTGATAATTCTTCTATGGGGGTTTCCATGTGTGGGACTGGTCTTTATAATGTACTTCATCATTATCTGGGTGATATATTCCAGTATTCCTCATCTATTTAATGTGACATAGTTACATTTCTAGACAGAATAAATTTGGACCAAACAGTTACAAGATACAGCAAATTTAATACAGTGCTGCTCACTGGGCCTAAATTATTAAAGTTGCCCAAAGGAAAAACAGTCTTATTTGCCTACAGCAACCAATCAGCACTTAGCTATAATTTCTTAAAAATGTTCTCTAGGCATAGGAAAAATTAAAGAAAATGTAATTATAAATAAATTCCTAAATATCTAAATTTACCAAATTACTATTTTATTTTGTAGGGAGGTAATCATGGCCACCAGAAACCTGCCCTAGAATGTTAGAAGGACAGGTGTCAGTAAGCATGTGCAGTGGGACACTTCTCAGTGTGACCTGGTGATAGCTTAATCGGTACATGGTATATCCAGTTCACAGCAGCTGCTCAGCATTCAGAAAGACACTCATTGTATCTTCAGTGTTAGACATAGTGGACTGCAGTGTCAGAAGTCTCTTCTTACCGCAGCATTCCTGGTATCTTCAGTGTGAGATCAGAAAGACATAGTAGACAGCAGTGTGAGCAGTCTCTTCTTACCTCAGCACCCACTGTATCTCCAGTATCAGATCAGAAAGACAGGGTGGACAGCAGTGTGAGAAGCTTCATCTTCCCTCAGCCTTTCTGGTATCTCCAGTATTAAAGTGAACCTGTCAGGTGACACATGCTACCCAATTCATCTAGGTATGTATTATCTCTGCCAGGCATGCTATCTGAAACACTGTGGCATTTCAGAGAAAAACATACTTTAAAAGCTGCCGGGGACCAATCTACGCTGTAGACTAGTCGGACTGCCAGTTTCCAGGCGGCTTCTCCCCACCTTCTACCCTCGATTATCAGAGCATTGGCTATGTGCGCATACAGGGGAGCATTACACTACATGGGGAAATGGGGACCAAACTGGGGGACAGTATAACATATTTGGCCAAAGACAGGGCCAAAGAGGGAGACATTATACTGTATGGTGGCCAAAGAGAGGGACATAATACTGTAGAAGGGGTACATTATACTAAATGGGAAAACACATGAAAAAACTGCTACACTTAGAGACTGTGCTTGCAAGTCAGTGCCATCATCAAACCATACATAGAAAAATGAACCGAACATCATGGTACATAATGATAATCAATAAACAGGGTACTCCTTAATCAAACATAAAACCTAGAAAAATTGGAGTAGGACACCCAACAAGTCAAAAAAGGAACAAAAATAATGTATTAAAAACACTTTTATTAGTAGAAACATTAAAAAGTATATATCTATATAACAATAGTAGAAAAGGTCATGCAGGGTAGGAAATACACAAACAGCAGATACAGCAGTTTATACGTGGGTCCCCCGGGAGCAGGGTGAAACAAATCCCATCAATAGATAAATAATTCATAGAGCAGGTAAAATGGTATATACCCAATGTAAACAGCTGTAGGGCATGTATGCGAGCTCAGAATCTAAGTGGGAAGAGTACAATGAAATAAAAAGAGAAACCACTGCTCAGAGTGGAGGGAAGAAAAATGACCAGAGCAGGAAAAAGGTGCAGAGTCAGAAAGTCACCCATGGGGACTAAAGTAACCACGTCACCGTACTGCAGCCCCGACGCAGTACACAGTGGCTGGCCCAGTCCGTGGCCTAGGGCGGTCAACTAAAAGGGGGGAAAGTTTATAGGGGGTTTATAGTTCGATCGTGACGCCACCTGTGGTTTCTGGTAATTTGTACCAGCGCTGCTGCAGACCACTGAGACAGTTGATAAGGCAGCTGGGATGGAATGGCTCCCAACAGGTGGAGCGGGCCTCAGGCAGGGTAGAGTTCGATGGTGGGTGGTGATGCTGGGACCTGTAGTGCAGGCGAAATGGCGCAGCAGGAGTAACTGACAGAGACAAGGGATTCGCTTCAATACCTTTACTGGTGTGGATGTCAGGTACGGTCCAGGGTACTCAGTAGGATGGGTGCACTTCAGGACTTCTCCCCAGTGAGCGGGTATAAGGCCTCCTGGTCCGTGTCTGCCTCTCTGTATGCTCCTGGCCAGCCTGCAACTGGGCCTAGCTTATGTGTCGTGCTGTTCTTTCACCTGTCGCTTGGTAGTAGGACCTTCTGCTGGCAACCACTATCCCTGGAAATGCTGGGGCCTTCGTAGTTCTTGATCCTGTTAAGGGTTTAGCTTCAGGTCGGCCAGGGACTTGTAGTCCTCCTGGTATGCCGGTGATCCCTAATGGGTATAAAGGACCCTGTAGGCGCGGACCTGGTGTCCGGTTTCTATATTCGGGGTGAGCCTATGATGCTCCTCTGCCCCCTCAACTCCTCTCTCCTCCTCGCCGTCGGCCACACTCGGGGCCCTCAGAACTGCAGCAGACATGCTGCGTCTTCGCTGCTCTCAGCGTCAGCACGCTCTCTCTCAGACTGAGAGACTAACTGAACTGCCTGGCTCCACCCTCCATATATATATCCCTAATGGGCTCCCTCTGGTGCTATTAGGTGGAAGGGTGGAGGTCTTTGTATGTAATGAGGGCCTCTTGTGGAGAAGTCCATCCATGCACCCTGGGTCCTGTGGTACCTGTGAATAGCAGGGTGCCACAGTAGCAGGGTATATGTTCACTTTGTTTCTATCTTAGGTTTTGTCTGTTTAATGGCCAGTGTGAACATGCTTCCACATGTTGCATGTATACCATCTTATATTTATTTATTTTGGTTCTGCTCAAGAGACAACTTGTGAACACTCCTTTAAGTCCCGGACAACACCTTTAAGTGGACTGTATAGAACTGGGCTACCACTATTGTATACAAAAAGATAGTAATTGGGTAATTATGAAAAAGTCTAAATGTAAAAATGGGCACCCATGGGCACCTGCTGGATCACTGGTGGTAGGTAAATATGGAGAGGATGATTTTTGTTACTAAATACTCTGTTATTTATATGCACTATTGCTTTTGACTTTTAGCAGGGTATGTTCATTATAATTCTGTCTTAGGTTTTGTCTCTTGAGCAGCTCAGAACTCTTCAGTCTCTTTACTTCCTGGTTCCTGGTGGGGCGAGCTCTCCTCCTTGAGTGACAGTACTGGTCAGTAGCAGAGCTCTAGTATTATTAGAGCTATAAAGCTTAGCACAAGTTCTACTGTAACACAATCAGACCAGAATGGTTTGTTTTGCAGTGTAGACTGCTATCACTATATTTGCATAAAAAGCATTTGAACAAGCACAGGGCCCAAGACAGTAAGAGCAGAGAGCCATGATTAGGAGACCTCCTGTTAAATCTGTCACATCTCAATTCAGAAGATGAGGGGGAGGTGAGCAGCTAACTGCTGCATAGAAATCAATGGACAAAGGTGGCTGGGATTTTAAGAGCTAACTCCTCTCCTGTAACTACTGAACACTCTTGGCCAGGTGTGGGGCTCCTCATGTGCAATGCCTGCACATGGGGAAAGAGACATAGCAAATCACAAAAACTAAACTGCATTTCTAATTTGAGGTATTGTATTTGTTAGTTTTACCATTATGCATTACATACTACATATTGGGATAGGATCTTGGCGATGGGAGTACCCCTTTAGGGAAGATGTCTGGGACTTAACAATTGATGAGATTGGCAAGGGGGGGGTTTCCATCACCTTCCACCGATCAATTGAAGTCTGCTTAATTTGCTGTAGGCGGCTGCCAGGTATTACTGTTTTATCTCCCCTGGAGCCATTTTCAGCTGATCGGTGGCATAATTTGAATCAGATGGTCCCCAGTGTAAAATTTGGACCTGGGCTCCCACCTGCATGTTCATCAGATGTATGAGCCCTTGTAGAATTCCAGATCCTATGAAGACAAATGTGTTCGCCCATTCATGTAACAATGTACCCTATCCTGTAATAATGTCCACGATCCTGGCCCCTTCTTGTAATAATGTCCCCCATCCTGGCCCCTTCCTGTTATAATGTCCTCCATCCTGGAGGTATAATGTCCTCCATCCTGGGCCTTTTCCTTGTATAATGTCCCCCCATCCTGTGCCCCTTCCTAGTATAATGTCTGCCTTTCCTGGTATACTGTTCTCCATCCTGGACCCATTCCTGGTATAATATGCAGCATCCTGGACCCCTTCCAGTAATAAATACATCTCATCCTGGTTTATAATAATAATAATAATAATAATAATGTCCCCGTTCTGTGGCTCTTGTTCTTGTCCAACAAATGTAAAAACAAAATGAAACAATTCTATTCACCCACTCCTGATCCCACAATGTGGTCGCCTTCTTCTATAGCCGGTGCAGAAGCCGACAGCTGACTTTAGAGTGCAAGAGACGGCAGCGCCACTAGTGACTTGCACGCCGACGTCAGCTGCCAGCCACCGATTGGCCGGGAGCGTTTATTGCAGTGCAGGGACCCTGTAGGTCTGTCCACCGCAATACATTTCAACTGAATGTGTGTCTTTGGATATACGTCCAGCTGAAACAGCTGCGGGTGTCATGTGACATTCTTTATGCAATGTATAAACTGAAACCATAACCTACAAAGGTAGTGAGTCCCAAATAGCACTATCATAAAGCAGAGGCCAATAATGATAAAGTGCAGGACAGGAAAAAAAATAATCAAAATAATATATAACTTTTATTGCAATAAACGATGAAATGACACAAAAAGAAAATCATAATTTTATCTTTTCTACTTGGATTATTAATTCCAGGTTTTTTTTTCCCTTTTGATCACCCACCAAAACATGCCAATTGTGTCTTCTGTGTTGGGACAATTACCATTTTGAACTATTTTGTATTTTAATCAATTTTTGAACTTTATAATTTTGGGCCATTGTTTATGCAATGACACCAGGTGGGAACACAGTAACCAATGCAGAGGAGCGACACAGGCCAGAAAGGTAAGCACAAGGTACAGTTCAATTTGTTTTTTTCATTCCCCAGCCTTGTACCACACACATCAACTTTTTAAGAGTATATGCTGGTCCATTAAGCACAGAATAGGAAAGTATATTTGTCTGCGACAATCCAATATCATGTAAGTGGATATTACTTATGAACATAAGTAGGCACCTTTGTTTTCTCCATGAAGCCTCTAATGAGTGAGCCGACTACATCTACATGTTTTCTGTTATAATGAAAACCACAAGAAGTTACATGAAAAGTAATAAATAAAATATTATGGGCAGTGTTATGAAGTAACTATGCCACTCACAAATCCATTTAGTCCATGAGGGCATAAAACTGTGCCACAACAGAAGTCTGGATGTTTGACAAAGACCAGGGAGGGGTATATGGGGGAAAGACAGCAGGGATAGCGTCCTGCATTTTACAGTCCTACAATCAATGACAATGTCATAACCTCCTCCCAACACACTATTTGCACATGCACACAATTATTAATGGTCTTTGGAAAAGTGACTCAACATCCCCACCACCAGGAAGAAAGGAGAACACACACAGCATTATGATTCATGTCAGCCTTACATGGGTATTGACCAAATGTCTATATTATATATCTATATCTATCTATATCTATATAAATATATATTTAGTGATGGACTGCTGTCATATAATACGTTATTTCGAAACAAAAGCATGTCATTTGCTAATATTAGTTATTGTGCTTTACTACTATTTGTTACTATTAAACATGGCTGCCAGCAGGAATTTTGGGGCCCCATACTGGCAAAATATTTGGGCCCCCTTGAGACTCTGCCCATGCTCCACCCCAGCTCTGCCTCCATCCCTCAAACCTTCCACAGTCCCACAGCCCACTCTTGGAAAAACTCTTTCTGCACCATGTCCTAACCAATCACACATTAACAGTTCCCATCGAACACCATATCACGCACACATAGCCTGCAGCTTTTGTTTTGACCAAAAGATTTTTTAAGCCACCACCACAATAAGTAGACTCTTCTCTAACCTATTAAACATTTTTTATAATAGCCAACACTCTTTTTAGGTATATTTTTATTTATTTTTTATTTAAGGGAATGTGTCACATACATTTTTTAAAATGACCAATAATATCACATACAAGGGACAAATACCGTCACACCATGACCAGACCACAAATTACCACCACATAGAGACCGAATAATACCACATACAAAGAACAAAAACCACCACAGCATGACCAGACCACATATTACCACCACATAGAGACCGAGTACTACAATACTGATCAATAATAAAAAAAACACAATACTAATATCACCATAAGTGCCATTATACACAGGAGCACTGTACATAATATACAGTGTATAGTGTCAGTCTACCCTCACTGAAAACAGTATCCTCAAAAATAAAATACATCACAGCAGTAATAATATCCTTTAATTAGCCCCTACAGTAATAATGTCCCACATCCTGCCCCCATTGTCTCCATAATTAGCCTCTACAGTAATAATGTCCCACATACTGGCCCTGCTACGGATCCGGGTGGTGGAACCTCTATGCTGCAGAGCAAGGAGGGACCAGAGGGGCGTAACTAGGTATCAACTCGGACTGACCAAGGTCACACGGTGGCTCAATCGACTCCGTGAACCAGGGAAGGACCGGGCAGAGGGACCAGGTGCTACTCTGGGCCTGTCCTTGTATGAGAGCAGGTGACTCCCACGGGTAACTGGCAGGAGCCTCCTGGTAGGCACGGCAGCTAACTGACAGGAGCCTCCAGGTAGGTTGACTGATAGGCACGGCAGGTAACTGGTACGTTCTCCGGGTAGGCAGGCAAGCCAGGCCCATAGACAGACTGGCGGGTTTGGATCCTAGGCAGACTGTCGGGCTGCAGAGTACACTTCTTGGCTGGCAGACAGGACTGGTAGTCAGGCTGGCGGACAGGACTGGTGGACTGGTAATCAGGCTGGCGGACAGGACTGGTAGTCAGGCTGGCGGACTGGACTGGTAGTCAGGCTGGCGGACTGGACTGGTAGTCAGGCTGGCGGACTGGACTGGTAGTCAGGCTGGCAGCGGGACCTGAGTGCTGAAGCTGAGTTTAGGACACAAAGCTACAACCTTGCACGGGCACCTCCATTTTGGAGGAGGTGCCTTTTATATGAGAGGTCCTCCGGCCATTGGCCGAGGACTCCTTAGGACGGCGCATGCGGCCCCTTTAAGAGGGAGGGAGCGCGCACGCGCGTGCCCTAAGCACAGTGCCCGGGAAGCTGCGCGCAGCAGCAGGAGAGCCGGAAGACGCCGGGCCGGGAGCGCGGAGGTAAGAGGGACGGCGTCTCTGCCTGTCAGGGGGCAGAGAGGCCGATACTACAGTACCGCCCCCTTCCCCCCTCTTTTTTAGGCCGGAAAGAATTTTTTTAAGGAGAAGCGGGGCGTGGATGTTCTTCCTGGGTTCCCAAGTTCTCTCCTCTGGGCCAAACCCATTCCAATTCACCAGAAAAAAGGTTTTTCCTCTTGGTTTTTTTCTTGGTGGCCAGAGTGTTCTCTACCTCATAGACGTCCTCAGCGGAGACCGGAGCTGGGGAGGTACCTGGATTGTCGGAAAAAGAATTAAACACAACTGGTTTGAGGAGAGATACGTGGAAGGAGTTGGGAATCCGTAAGGTGGCCGGGAGTTTTAACTTGTAGGCTACTGGGTTGATTAGCTTGAGGACTTCAAATGGACCGATGAACCGTGGACCCAACTTATAGGGGGGTATTTTGAGACGAACATGTTTGGAGGAGAGCCAAACCTTGTCTCCCGGATGGAATTGAGGCAGATCCAGACGTCTCTTATCAGCATGTTTCTTCATCCGCTCGGAGGATTGAAGAAGTGCGGACCTAGTGTCCTCCCAAATGGTGGAAAATTCGCTGACTAGAGACTCTGCGGCAGGGTTGTCCACTGGAGCGGAGACGGGAAAAGAAATCCGGGGATGTTGACTGTAGACCACAAAGAACGGGGACTTGGAAGAAGATTCGCTCTCATCGTTGTTATAGGAGAACTCGGCCCATGGTAGGAGCTCTACCCAATCGGTATGGTGAGCGTTGACGAAGTGCCGGAGCAAGCTGGTAAGGATCTGGTTGATACGTTCCACTTGGCCACTGGACTGCGGATGGTAAGCAGAGGAGAAATCCAGGGTGACATCCAGCAGCTTACACGTAGCTCTCCTGAAACGTGAAGTAAACTGGACCCCGCGATCAGACACAATGTGGAGGGGTAGGCCGTGGAGACGAAAGATGTGATGGATGAAGTTCTTAGCCAGCACAGATGCAGACGGGAGACCAGGCAGAGGGATGAAGTGGGCCATTTTAGAAAAGCGGTCAGCGACCACCCAAATGACCGTACAACTGGCAGAAACAGGGAGATCAGTAATAAAGTCCAAAGCAATGTGTTGCCACGGAGCAGCAGGTACGGGAAGAGGCAGGAGGCGGCCGGCTGGAAGATATCTGGGAACCTTGTTGCGGGCACAGGACGAACAGGCCGTGACAAAGTCTACCACATCCTTGCGCAGGGTAGGCCACCAGTAATGCCGGGTAATGAGCAGGAAGGTCTTCTTCTGGCCAGCATGGCCGGCTAGTTTAGATGAATGACCCCAGTGAAGAACCTTCTTACGATCCGGTACTGCTATAAAGGGGGCCACATTCATCACTTTGGAGGGATCGATGATATGCATAGACTCCTCCTCTTGATCGGAAGACAGGAAGGATCGGGACAAGGCATCGGCTTTAACGTTCTTGTCCGCAGGGCAGTAATGCAGGGTAAAGTTGAAGCGGGCGAAGAACAAAGACCACCGGGCCTGACGCGGATTGAGTCTTTGGCATTCTGTAGATATGCCAGGTTTTTGTGGTCAGTGTAGATGACCACCGGGTGCAGAGCCCCCTCAAGCAGGTAACGCCACTCCTCCAGCGCCAATTTGATGGCAAGCAGTTCTCGGTCTCCTATGGAGTAGTTGCGTTTGGACGAGGAGAAGAGTTTGGAGAAGAAGCCGCAGGTTACCATTCTCCCGGACGGAGATTTCTGGGTGAGCACCACTCCGGCTCCAGAAGAGGAAGCATCAACCTCCAGAAAGAACTGTTTGTTGCTATCCGGAAGGTGCAGCACTGGGGCAGAAGAGAAGGCTTGTTTTAAGGAGAGGAAGGCCTCCTCCGCTTCGGACGGCCATTCCTTAGGATTTGCTCCCTTTCGGGTGAGCGCAGAGATGGGAGCAGTCCGGGAAGAGAAATGTGGGATGAAGAGATGGTAATAGTTGGCGAAGCCCAGGAATCGCTGAATCGCCTTCAACCCCTCCGGACGGGGCCACTTTAAGACGGCAGAGACCTTCTCGGGGTCCATCCGTAGACCTGTCTTAGAGATAACATAGCCCAGGAACGGAAGAGAGGTCTGCTCGAAGAGGCATTTCTCAAATTTTGCGTATAGGTGATTCTGCCTGAGCCTAAGCAGGACCTGACGAGCATCCCTCCAGTGTGTGGGAAGATCCAGAGAGAAGACCAAGATATCGTCCAGGTATACCACCACGCAAGAATATAAGAGGTCACAGAAGATGTTGTTAACTAATTCTTGGAAGACGGCTGGAGCATTACAGAGACCGAAGGGCATCACACGGTATTCATAGTGGCCGTCCCGGGTATTGAATGCCGTCTTCCACTCGTCTCCTTGGCGGATCCGGACCAAGTTATACGCCCCACGAAGATCGAGCTTGGTGAAGATCTTCGCGCCTTTAAAGCGGTCAAAGAGGACAGAGATGAGCGGCAGGGGGTATTTGTTTTTGATAGTAATCTGGTTGAGTCCTCTATAATCGATACAGGGGCGTAGTGAACCGTCTTTCTTTTTTACGAAGAAGAATCCGGCTCCAGCTGGGGAGGTAGATTTCTGGATGAATCCCCTAGCCAGATTTTCTTCAATGTACACCGACATGGCCCGGGTTTCGGCCAACGACAACGGGTAAATACGCCCACGGGGTGGAGTGGCACTGGGTAACAGGTCGATAGGCCATATGATTGCCCTATGAGGTTGCAGTGTCTCTGCTTCCTTCTTGTCGAAGACATCTGCAAAGAACCAGTAAGGTGCCTGTAGACCAGGTAAATTTGCTGGAGTAGACGGAGGTCGAGCCGGGCGAACCAGGACCAGGCAGGTCTCATGGCAATCCTGCCCCCAACGGAGCACCTCACCGGATTGCCAATTCAGAACGGGTTCATGTCTCTGTAGCCAGGGTAGACCTAGCAAAAGGGAGTGAGAGAATCCGGAAAGCACATGGAAGGAAATCCTCTCTGAGTGCAGCATTCCCACCTGAAGGGTTATGGGCTCTGTGACAAGCAAGATGGTCACCGGAAAGAGTCTTCCATCTACTGAAGCAACTGCCAATTGTTCAGCCAGAGGTTTGGTAGGAATCTGATACTTCTCTACAAGGGACTGGGAAATGAGATTCCCAGCGGCTCCAGAATCCAGATGGGCAATTTCAAAGAAGCGGTTCTCTCCACAGGAAATAGAGACGGATAAAGTCAAGAACGGAGAGGATTTACTCTTGCCTAGGATGACCTCTCCGAGGGGTCCTAGACACTGGAGTTTCCCGGCTTTACCGGGCAGGAACGGATCAGGTGCTCCTTACTACCACAGTAGAAACAGCTCCCCTTCGGCTCGGCGTGTTTCTTGGCGAGACTTGACCATCTTGGTCTGGTCGATCTGCATAGGTTCGGGCGAGCATGCCCGGGGAATTGCTGGTTGGGAGGCAGGTTTCTGGAAAACAGGAGCAAGACGAGGAAATCTTCTCTCCCGGGTAGTCTCCTTAGCACGTTCTAGGAAACGGATGTCAATCCGGGTAGCTAGTGACACCAGGTCATCCAGGGTGGTAGGAATGTCCCGGCCGGCTAGCTCGTCCTTAATCCGACTGGAAAGACGCGCACAGAAGGTGGACACCAGGGCCTCGTTGTCCCAGGCAAGCACAGAAGCGAGGGTACGGAACTGTATGGCATACTGGCCCACGGTGAGACTCCCTTGGGGGAGACGGAGCAATGAGGAGGCAGTAGAAATCCTTCGTCCGGGCTCATTGACGACCCTCTGGAAGGCAGTGAGGAAAGCCGGAAGATCAGACACCAGGGAATCCCCTCTCTCCCATAGAGGGTTTAGCCATGCCAATGTTTCCCCGGTGAGGTGAGACATGATGAACGCCACCTTGGCCCGGTCGGAGGGAAACTGATGTGCTAGAAGTTCAAAGTGCAGCGTGCACTGGTTCAGAAAACCCCGACATAAGACGGGGTCACCCCCAAAACGAGGAGGCGCAGAAAGCTGGGGTCCTAGGCTAGACGCCGTGGTATTGGTAGGCAGCAGCGCCGCCGGAGCGGGTGTCGCTCGGCTCGAGGCGGGCACAGGTGGGACAGACAGCGTGTTCAGGCGAGAGTTGACAGACCGCAGGTAGGTCAGGATGGTTTCCTGTTGGGATCTCTGACGAGAAACCTCCTGCTACAAGTCAGCAAGCGAAGGAGCCTGGGGGCCACTGGGTTCCATGGCCCGTGCAAACTGTTACGGATCCGGGTGGTGGAACCTCTGTGCTGCGGAGCAAGGAGGGACCAGAGGGGCGTAACTAGGTATCAACTCGGACTGACCAAGGTCACACGGCGGCTTAATCGACTCCGTGAACCAGGGAAGGACCGAGCAGAGGGACCAGGTGTTACTCTGGGCCTGTCCGTGTATGAGAGCAGGTGACTCCCACGGGTAACTGGCAGGAGCCTCCGGGTAGGCACGGCAGGTAATTGACAGGAGCCTCCAGGTAGGCTGACTGATAGGCACGGCATGTAACCGGTACGTTCTCCGGGTAGGCAGGCAAGCCAGGCCCATAGACAGACTGGTGGGTTTGGATCGTAGGCAGACAGTCGGGCTGCAGAGTACACTTGACTGGCAGACAGGACTAGTAGTCAGGCTGGCAGACTGGACTGGTAGTCAGGCTGGCGGACTGGACTGGTAGTCAGGCTGGCGGACTGGATAGGTAGTCAGGCTGGTGGACTGGATAGGTAGTCAGGCTGGCGGACAGGACTGGTAGTCAGACTGGCGGACAGGACTGGTAGTCAGGCTGGGGGACTGGACTGGTAGTCAGGCTGGCAGCGGGACCTGAGTGCTGAAGCAGAGTTTAGGACACAAAGCTACAACCTTGCACGGGCACCTCCATTTTGGAGGAGGTGCCTTTTATATGAGAGGTCCTCCAGCCATTGGCCGGGGACTCCTTAGTACGGCGCGCGGCCCCTTCAAGAGGGAGGGAGCGAGCGCTCGCACCCTAAGCACAGTGCCCGAGAAGCTGCGCGCGCCGGCAGCAGCAGGAGAGCCGGAAGACGCCGGGCCGGGAGCACGGAGGTAAGCGGGACGGCGTCTCTGCCTGTCAGGGGGCAGAGACGCCGGTACTACAGGCCCCATGTCTCCATCCTGCCCCCAATGTCTCTATCCAGCCCTCATTTGTCTCCATTCTGCCCCCATGTCTTCATCCTGCCCCCAATGTCTCCACCCTGCCCGCATTGTCTCCATCCTGCCCGCATTGTCTCCATCCTGCTCCATGTCTCAATTCTGCCCCAATGTCTCAATTCTGACCCCATGTCTTCATTTGTCTTCATCCTGCCCCATGTCTCCATCCTGCACCATTAATCCATTTGTCTCCATTCAGCCCCCATTGTCTCCATCCTGCCCCGATGTCTCCATTTGTCTTTATCCTGCCACCATGTCTCTATTTTTCCCCATTCGCCTTCCACTATCTTCATCCTGCCCCCATGTCTCTATTTGTCTCCATTCTGCCCCATGTCTCCATTTGTCTCCATTCTGCCCCATGTCTCCATCCTGCCACCAATGTCTTCATTCTGCCCCATTGTCTCATCCTGTCCCAATTGTCTCCATTTGTCTCCATTCTGCCCCCAATCTCTCCATTCTGCCCCATGTCTTCATTTGTCTTCATCCTGCCCAATGTCTCAATTTGTCTCTATTCTACCTGCATTGTCTCCAGCCTGCCCCATGTCTCCATTCTGTCCCCAATGTCTCCATCCTGCCCCCAATGTCTCCATCCTGCTCTCATGTCTCAATTTGTCTCCATTCTGCACCCATGACTCCATTCTGTCCCCATTGTCTCAATCCTGCCCCCATTTGTCTTAATCCCACCCCCATGTCTCCATTTATCTCCATTCTGCCCCCAATGTCTCCATTCTGCCCCAATGTCTCCATCCTGCTCCCATTGTCTCCACCCTGCCCCATGTCTCAATTTGTCTTGATTCTGCCCCCAATGCTTCTATTCTGCCCCATGTCTTCATTTGTCTTTATCCTGCCCCATGTCTCCATTCTGCCCCCATTTTCTTCATCCTGCCCTCATGTCTTCATCCTGCCCCCATGTCTTCATTTGTCTCCATTCTGCCCATGTCTCCATTCTGCCCCCAATGTCTCCATTCTGCCCCAATGTCTCCATTCTGCCCCAATGTCTCCATTCTGCCCCCAATGTCTCCATTTGTCTTCATCCTGCCCCATGTCTCCATTTGTCTCTATTCTGCCCCCATTATCTCCACCCGGCCGCATGTCTCCATTTGTCTCCATTCTGCCCCCATTTTCTTCATCCTGCCCTCATGTCTTCATCCTGCCCCCATGTCTTAATTTGTCTCCATTCTGCCCATGTCTCCATTCTGCCCCCAATGTCTCCATTCTGCCCCAATGTCTCCATTCTGCCCCCAATGTCTCCATTTGTCTTCATCCTGCCCCATGTCTCCATTTGTCTCTATTCTGCCCCCATTATCTCCACCCGGCCGCATGTCTCCATTTGTCTCCATTTTGTCCCCATTGTCTCAATCCTGCCCTATTTATCTCCATCCTGCCCCCATGTCTCCATTCTGCCCCAATGTATCCATTTTGCCCCCAATGCTCCATCATGCCCTCATTGTCTCAATTTGTCTCCATTCTGCCCACATTGTCTACATCCTGCCCCCCAATGTCTCCATCTTTCTCCATGTCTTTCCATCTTGTCTCTCCATTCTGCCCCCCAATGTCTCTCCATTCTGCCCCCATGTTTTTATTCTGCCCCCAATGTCTCTCTATTCTGCCCCCATGTCTTTCCATTCTGCCCCTATGTCTTCATTCTTCCCCCCCATGTCTCTCCATTCTGCCCCCATGTCTCTCCATCCGGCCCCGTGTCTCTCCATCCTGCCCCCATGTCTCTCCATCCTGCCCCCATGTCTCTCCATCCTGCCCCCAAGTCTCTCCATTCTGCCCCCAATATCTCTCCATTCTGCCCCCAAGGTCTCTCCATTCTGCCCCCCATGTCTCTCCATCCTGCCACCATGATTCCATTCTGCCCCCATTGTCTCTCTATTCTGCCCCCATGTTTCCATTCTGCCCCACATGTCTCTCCATCCTGGCCTCATGTCTCCAGCTTGCCCCAATAGTGCGGCTTTACAAAAAAAAAGTTTAAAAAAAAGCTTCTTCTTACCTTGCAGCGCTCCAGCAACTCCCGGCTCTCCCATCACCCAAGGCATGGTCGCCGGCACATGACAGTTACGTCATACGCCAGCAACATGCACGCTGACGTCAGCTGCCGGCCTGTGATTGGCTGTCGGCTGTTAACTATTGCCGTGCGGGAAGCTTCCTGCACGGCAATAGATTTCAAGTGAACGTACGTCCGAGGTGATGCCCCCTCTGCACACCGGGCCCCATATGCCAGTAAGGGAACTAATGCCTTGATGGTGGCCCTGCTTTTAAAAAGGTAGGTCACTTCTTTTCATATTGATTAGCCATCAATATCTGATCGGCTGGGTTGCATCAGCTACGATAAAGGGAACTGTGACAGATGCTTAATAGTGCTTGAAAGGCTAAGTTGAAGACCAATAGAAAAAAAAAAGCCCAATCATATTAAAAATGATAAAATGTGCAAGATAAAAGACTGGTCACCTTATTTAGTTGTGCTGGTTTGGGCACAATACAACTAAATGTTTCTGTCAATGCCTGGCTGCCATAGATGTTAAAATCTGTTGAATAGGATTGCTAAACTTATTTTGGAAAAACCTCAGTCAAAAATGAAGAAATACTTCAGTTCTTCTACACAATAGCAGGACATCTGTAAATGGAGCTCAGATTCAAAAAAATGACATTTTATGGCTCTCTGCACTATGCACAGATGTGGTGATACTGTGTGGAATTACTTAACGTACTGTCACGCAGGGTGTGGGAAAGACTTAGTGCAACACAAAGGGCAGGGCCGTATTTGGAGTTCCTGCTGCCCTTGGCACTGTCAGCGGTGGTGCCCCCTCCCCCCCCCCCGTCGCAGCCCTCCCCCGTCACGGACCCGTTGTGTACAATCCCCTCCCCCTCGGAACCCCCCAATCGCAGACAATCTTCCCCCCTGTCGCAGCCCAAGTTTCATGTAGCTTCTCCCCCCATCCTTGCAGCTTCTCCCCCCACATTCCAGGTAGCACATATAAAAGGTTTGTAGGGGTAAAATCCTGCAGACAGACTACCTTGAGATAAATAGAAAAAATAATAATCTTTTAATGATTTTAATTGGTTTATGTGCAAGTTTATTCTCCAAGTGTTTGCATGGGTTTCCAACCACACTACAGAGACATACTGATAGGATGTTAACATTATGAACCCCAATGGGGACAGTGTTGATGATGTCTGTAAAGTGCTGTGGAGTTCATAGTGTAATATAAATGCAAAAAATATTATTCCTAATATTATGTCACAATACCAGGATCTGAGGATCTTCTATTTCGAGGTCAGGGGCTCCCTGATGCGATGTTGCTGGCCGTCTCGCTGTCTTCCTCTTGACACTGCAGTGCGGTGGACAAGAGAGCATTAACTAGTTAATAAGAAGTATGGAGTGTGTACTAACTGAGCCATAAAGTCTCCCCATACCATGTCCAGCAGACGTTGCAGGATTACTATATGGATTTTATTATTAGGGTACGGACACACTGGCGTGAAACTTGGACGAGCGCAATGCGTGATTTTATCGCATTGCAGTCGGACCAATGTTAATCAATGTCTGAGAGCACATTGGTGCGTGTCGGACGCTTTTTCTCATCCAGATTCAGGATGAGAAAAAAGTCGCAACATGCTGCGACAGTATGAGACTCGCCAATGGAAGTCTATGGTCCGACAAAATCACGGACCACACACGGACCACCCGAGAGGCATCCATTTTTTTCACTGATACATTCTCATTCTGCAGCAGAGAACACTGTAAAATGTTTCTGTAAATGATTATACAGTAATAGCTGCTGACAAAAAAACAGATTGAACACGGACAGCACTCGGATGTGATCTGAGAAAAATGTCGGACACTTGCATAGCAGTTGCATGCCAAACAGACCAAAAAACCGATGACACTCATTCGGCTCTCCTGGATGAGAAACGGACCGATTTTAAGGCGGCGGAAGACTGTACCACCATGTCCTCAGCTCTGTTGGGGGCACATGGTGGGGGCACAGAAGAGCAGATCTCACAACTTTCCAGCCTTTGCACAGCAATTAATAAATTGGGTACAGTAATTCAATGCAGTTTGTGGGGAATATTTTTTTCATAAGAATTTGGGAAAGTTATGAAATGTCCTATAAATGTCTGTCCTATTCCTGATCTAAGGGTCTAGACTTTTAGCTGAGATGAATCTGTGCTACAGTAAATTTATCACTTAAACATGAGCCGTGTATGAGGGAGTCGCAGTTGGAGTCTGTGTCATGGAAATTGAGGAGTCGGAGGTTTGGCTTACTGACTCTACAGCCCTGCCTACTGTACCCCACCTCAACTCCCAGGGCAGAGTATGGTGACCCCAACACAGTATAATCCCCCAACTGTGACCCCCACACAGCCCTCCAAGCAGTATAATGGGCCTACATACAGTATAGTGGGCCTACATACAGTATAATGGCCCCCACACCTCTCCACACTCCACTGAGTATAATGCACACGCCATGGTCCTCCACACAGTATAATGCACTCGCCATGGTCCTCCACGCAGTATAATGCACTCGCCATGGTCCTGCACACAGTATAATGCACTCCCCATGGTCCTCCACACAGTATAATGAACTCCTCATGGTCCTCCACACAGTATAATGCAGTCCCTATGGTCCTCCACACAGTATAATGCAGTCCCTGTGGTCTTGCACACAGTATAATGCAGTCCCTATGGTCTTGCACACAGTATAATGCAGTCCCTATGGTCCTGCACACAGTATAATGCAGTCCCTATGGTCCTGCACACAGTATAATGCACTCTCCATGGTGCTCCACGCAGTATAATGCATTCCCCATGGTCCTCCACACAATATAATGCACTCCCCATGGTCCTGCACACAGTATAATACACTCCATGGTCCTCCACACAGTATAATGCACTCCCCATGGCCCTGCACACAGTATAATGCACTCCCCATGGTCCTCCACACAGTATAATGAACTCCCCATGGTCCTCCACACAGTATAATGAACTCCCCATGGTTCTGTATGCAGTATAATGCAGCCCCCCATAGGGTAAAAGGCAGCCCCCACCATAGGGTAAAATGCAGCCCCAGTCCTCCAGCATTATCAGTACTCACTGATTTACAAAAATAAATAAATAAATACATACTTACCGCTCCTCGTTGCCCGCTGCTTCAGTCTCTGCAGCGTGTCTCTGTCATCACCTCAACAGCTGCCAGCTCCACTGTCTGACAGAGCGTGGAGCATCATCATCCCACTGCGTCAGATGCAGAGGAGGAAAGATGGGAGAGAGAGTGTCATATGACGTTCCCTCCTCCATCATTGCTGTCAACCGGGGCCGACTCCAGGTTTTCGTGGGCCCGGGCGAAAGAGTCTCAGTGGCCCCTTTAATACATACAGCATTCATGATGCACAGATACAGCGGCGAAATGTAGAATATACAACACAGGGCAAAGGCTGCCCCCTCACCCTTCACATATGCAAACATGCACGTACACAGCACGCAGACATGCAGATGGTACACAGATATGCACACATACATATGAAGACAAGCACATCCACAGATACGTACATATTTGAACACATTCTTAAAAACACATAAAACAGACATAATATATATATATATATATATATATATATATATATATATACACACACAGTATACATATACACAGTCATACACACTGACATACACACAATACACATTAGAAATATATTTAATATGGGGACTGGGGAATCTGGTGGCAAGCCTCACTTACCTGCCCCTTGTCCTGTGTCCGGTCCAGCTGTGCAGGGCCGCCGGCATGTCTGATGGCCATCACAGGCTCAAGACTATCAGAGGGGCCCGCTCGCCGTCGGGGCCCAGACCGCTCCCCCAGCATGTCCACAGGGATGATCTCCGGCGGAGTTTGATTGCCAGCTCTTAATCGGGGCCCCCCTCCTGCACCCTCTGCTTCGCCAGCGCTGCTTAATTGACGACACTTCATCAGGGCCCCCCCCCTCGAGGCCTCCCTTCGGCAAGGCCCCCCACGGGATCTTCCTTGAACAGGGCCCCCATGGGGCCTCCCTTCATCAAGGAACCCCCCCGGGGCCTCTCTTCATTAAGGACCCCCGCCCCCCGGGGCCTCCCTTCATCAAGGAATCCCCCCCCCGGGCCTCCTTTCATCAAGGACCCCCACGGGGTCTCCCTTCATCAAGGACCCCCCACGGGGTCTCCCTTCAATAGGGACCCCACAGGGTCTCTCTTCAACAGGGACCCCCCCTCCATCGGTGCCTCCCTTCAACAGGGCCCCCCTCCATCGGTGCCTCCCTTCAACAGGGCCCCCCCTCCATTGGGGCCTCCCTTCAACAGGGCCCTCCTCCATCAGGGCCTCCCTTCAACAGGGCCCCCCCTCCATCGGGGCCTCCCTTCAACAGGGCCCCCCCTCCATCAGGGCCCCCCTCCAGCACCCCCCGCTCCCCTGTTTGATTGACGCCACCCGCCGACACTGTTTTCAGACATGGCCGCGCACTGTGCGGCTGTGTCTGGTAGTAATGACGCGGCAGGGGCGACACAAGCACAATTAAAGGCGCAGTGTCTCCCCTGTCGTCATTACTACCAGACACCGCTGCCACCACCGCAGCAGCAGCACATGAGAGCCACCGCGGGACAGGAAGGAACAGAGCTGTACGGAACCCGGAAGTGCGGGTTCCGTACAGCTCCCAGCAGCTTCCTGTCCGACCCGGCGACAGGAGCGCTTTCAGCGTCGAGGCACATGCGGCGGCAATGCAATGCCGGCACCCCGCTCTGCACCGGCGACACTCCCCCTCCCCCACAAAGACTCCGGTTTTCATATGGAGTCTGGGGGAGGGGAGGGAAGTAAAAAAAATAAAAAAAACTCTCCCCTGATGCCGCCCCCTGCGATCTGCCGCCCTAGGCACCGGACCACGAGTGCCTAAGTGTAAATTCGGCCCTGACAAAGGGAAGAGGGAAAGGGAGCCCAGACCCTAGGGAAAGGGGGGAGTGGAGACCTCCTATGCTGATCTAATATCAGCCTGTCTCCACTAACGTCCCTATATTGGTTCTTCAGTAATCGCCGCACGCGAACCTCACCCTGTCTTTCCCTTGCGTTTGGCCCTGGCTAGGGAAGGAAGGGGACGAGCACTAGTCGATCTCCACTGACAACTAAGGACAACAATGGGGGAACAAACAAGAGAAGATAGCTTAGATTTTAGTCGACTTCAGAGAGATGAACGCCCGTCCTCATAGCACCAGAGAGGAAGAAGTAATGCACTTGCTCTGAGCCTTCACAAGGGGTAATGTGAGTATCGCCTGCACCTCCCTCTAGCACACAGCAGGTATTTATACACCAAGGCCAGGGTGTTAATTAGCCAGAGGAAGGTAGCAATGGGTCCTAGAGAGACAGCTTTTAAGAAGGCGTCTGTAATGCCAAACGAAGAGATCTCCTGCAACCAAATGCAGGGCGACTGTCTGTCACTTCTGTTATTTCTGACACACCCGTGACATGTACTTTTTTACTTTTGATTGATATAATGACAGGGTTATCTGTGATACGTAGGCTATAGTGACATTCATTATAATCAGTTTAGCGGCAAATGTAGCGGTTGGCACGTGACTATCATGTAGCCATGGTGTACGCACAATTTGCATGTGTCGCAAATATACCAGGAGCAAAAATTGTGAATGTAAACTATCAAAATTTGATTACTTTTTGTTAACGGACGCAAGGCTGTGCAAAACAATTGTGTTTATTAATAATAGATAATCAATTTAGGGCTCATGCAGACGTCCATGGATCTCGGTCCGATCATGTTAGTACCCTCCTGTTTGTTTTTTCCATCTTGTGTTTTGCGGTCACGTGACCATCTGCCTTTATATTCCGGCTCCGCCCTTTTGGCTGTGCTGGACTTCAGTGTTTGACTGTTTCTCTAGCCAGGTGCTTCGGTGCCTTTCTCTGTCAGTTCGCTTGGTCCTTCAGTCCTTAAGTTCTTTTAGGGACCCCTCCCCTTATGCTATAGGTCTTCATTCAGACTAGCCGAGGACTAAGGCGGATCTGTTCGCTAGGAACAGTCAGCCCGCTACATCGTAGGGATTCAGCTTAGTCTTACTGTAGGGACAGCTTTCCCCCATCTTTCCTTAGTACTTGTTGCAGATCATAACAGTAAGTCCAGCCCAAAAAACTAAAAGGAAAGAAATTCGGGGATCAGTATGGTTTCCGTCCAGGATTTGGCTCAACTCTTATAGGGATTGTCTCTGGAGGTGGCCGAGCTACAGCAACACGTGAGTAGCTGTTCTGGAGCGCATTTTGTGGAACCCAAGGTAGGACTGCCTGATGTTTTTTTATGGTAAACAGCAACATTTTTTTTCCTTTAAAAATGCTTGTTTGTTATATTTTTGTTTGAGACCAAGGTCCTCTGGGATTAAATCACAGCGCATTGGTTTTATTATGTCACTTTTGCGCAATGAACCACAGGGGTGGGCCTTTTCTCTCCAACCTAATGATCCGTGTTTAGGGTCTGTAGAAGAATTAGAAGAATTTTTTTCTGCTATGGGGCTATTATATGATGATCCTGATAGAATCTCATCTGCTGAGGCAGAACTCAGGCGTTTGAATCAGGGGTCAGGTGATGTTGAAAATTATTGCACTTACTTCAGGAAATGGGCCTCAGAAGTCAAATGCAATGATCCTGCACTGAAATGTTTATTTCTTGCTGGTCTGAGTGAAAGGGTTAAAGATCCGCTAATTGCATTCCCCACACCTGAGACTCTGCAGGATGCCATGCAATTAGCTGTTTGTGTGGACAGGAGACTGAGGTCCAGGGTGAATGAGGTAAAGACTCCTGTAATGTCAGGTCCTAGTCCCCAGAAAATCTGCTCTGACGGCGGAGAACCGATGGAGGCTGGGGCGATGTCACTCTGCTCTCAGGAAAGAGACCGGAGGTTAGCCGAGGGATTGTGTCTTTATTGTGGTTAAGCTGACCAATTGATTAAGTATTGTGAGCTTCGTTTAAGTAAAGAAACAAAAAAAGTCAGTTACGCCCGTATAGCTTGTTTACGCTCTGCAGGAGTATTTCTTTCTGGGAGTACTATTTTGCAGGAAGATTTGATTGAATTTCAGGTGTTTGTGGATTGTGGTTCAACACTTAATGTGAGAGATAAAGGGTTTTTGGAAAACCTTAAATTGAAATCCAAACCTTTGTCATCACCTATTTCTGTGATTGCTATTGATAACACTCCCTTGAAATGTATTACTCACAAGGTTGCTGCATTTCCCCTCACTATCAATGGAGTTCACCAAGAAATTTTGGAATTGGTTGTATTAGATAATTTACCCTCTCCGGTCGATTTAGGTTTGCCTTGGTTAAAACTGCACAATCCTTTGCTGGACTGGTCTACTAATGTGATTAAGTCTTGGAGTCCAAAGTGCTATGATAAATGTTGTAATGGTCGCATTGCGGCTGTGGAAAAAGGGGAATTTCCTGTACCCATTCAAGATTTATGGAGGGTTTTTTCAGAGGAGGAGTCTAAAGTTTTACCTCCTCATAGGGATTATGATTGCACCATTGAGTTTGTTCCTGGAGCTACTCTTCCCAAGAGTCGCTTGTTTAATCTGACTATTCATGAAAGAAAGGCCTTTTGGAGTACATACAGACTAGCCTGGCTGCTGGTCACATTAGACCTTGTGTAGCGTTGGCGTCCCTGCCTCCTGCTAGGCAGGGACGCTGTTCCCCTCACCTCTCCACTCCGTGCCCGGCGTCCTCCTCCCGCTCTGCTGGCAGCGCGCGCTGCTTCCCGGCTACTGTGCTTAGGGCGCGTGCGCTCCCCCTCTCTTAAAGGGGCCGCGGGCGCCGTCCTAAGGAGTCCCCGGCCAATGGCCGGAGGACCTCACCATATATAAGGCACCTCCTCCAAAATGGAGGTGCCCGAGCAATGTTGTTGCAAAGCCTTCACTCTGCTTCAGCCCTCAGGTCCCGTTACCAGTTACCTGCCAGTCACCTGCCAGATTCCTGCTTGATACCTGCCTGATATCCGTTTACCTGCTTGCAAGCCTGCGGTCCGACGGTCTGCCTTCCGACACCTGTCAGTCTGTCTATGGACCAGCCTGCCCGCTCACCTGGGAGCGCTCATCTGCTACCTGCCTGCTAGCCTACCTGGAGGCTCCGCTGTCACTTGCCGTGACCACCTGCCTGTCCAGAGACTCTTGCCTGCTCACCTGGGAGCGCTCACCTGCTACCTGTCTGCTAGCCTACCTGGAGGCTCTGCCGTCACTTGCCGTGACCACCTGCCTGTCCAGAGACTCTTGCCTGCTCACCTGGGAGCGCTCACCTGCTACCTGTCTGCTAGCCTACCTGGAGGCTCTGCCGTCACTTGCCGTGACCACCTGCCCGTCCAGAGACTCTTGCCCGCTCACCTGGGAGCGCTCACCTGCTACCTGCCTGCTAGCCTACCTGGAGGCTCTGCCGTCACTTGCCGTGACCACCTGCCTGTCCAAAGACTCTCGCCCGCTCACCTGGGAGCGCTCACCAGCCACCTGCCTGCTGTCCTTCTACCCAGAGACTGTCCCTGTCACTTGCCGTGAGTACCCGTCCTTCTACTCAGAGACTGTCCCTGTCACTTGCCGTGACTACCTGCCCTTCTACCCAGAGACTGTCCCTGTCACTTGCCGTGACTACCTGCCCGTCTTCCCCGGGAGCCACCCGCTTCCTTACAAGGACCGCCCCCTTGTATAGTTGCTCAGAGGTTCCGCCTCCCAGACCCGTTACAGTTTGCTCGGGCCATGGAACCCGGTGGCACCCAAGCTCCCTCGCTCTCGGACCTATGTCATGAACTGTCCCGTCAGAGGTCCCAACAGGAGTCCATCCTGAGTCATCTGCGGATTGTCAACTCTCGCCTGGACACTCTGACTGCTCCACCAGCAACCACCGCTAGTGTCATGACTCGCAGCCCGGCAGCGCCGCTGCCCACCAATACCATGGCATCCTGCTCCGGACCCCGGCTTTCTGCACCTCCTCGCTTCGGAGGCGACCCCGCTCAAGCTCGGGGCTTCATAAACCAGTGCACCCTGCACTTTGAACTCCTGTCCCACCAGTTTATCTCCGACCGGGCCAAAGTAGCCTTCATCATGTCCCATCTCACGGGGGAGGCACTGGCTTGGCTAAATCCTCTATGGGAGAGAGGAGACCCCCTGGTGTCCAACCTGCCAGCCTTTCTCACGGCTTTCCGGAAAGTCTTCGACGAACCCGGACGGAGGACCTCATCCGCATCATCTCTGCTACGCCTCCATCAAGGAGATCTCACCGTGGGTCAATATGCCATACGGTTCCGTACCCTTGCTTCGGAGCTGGCCTGGGATAACGACGCCCTGGTGTCTGTCTTTTGGGAGGGTCTGTCCGGCCGTATTAAAGATGAACTCGCCGGTCGGGACATACCTACCACTCTCGACGACTTAATAACTCTTGCCACCCGGATTGACATCCGGTTCCAGGAACGCGCCAAAGAGGTCACCTGTGAGAGGAGGTTTCCATGTCTAGTCCCTACCTTTCAGAAACCTGTCACTTCTCCCGCTACTCCCCAGGCGCACTCACCCGAGCCTATGCAGGTCGACCAGACCAAGATGGTCAAAACCCGTCAAGAGTTACGCTGTGCCGAGGGGAGCTGCTTCTACTGTGGCAGTAAGGAGCACCGGATCCGTTCCTGCCCGGAGAGGTCGGGAAACGCCTGTGTCTAGGATCGCTCAGAGAGGTCGTCCTAGACAAAAGTAAACCCTCTCCATCTCTGTTGCTGTCGGTCTCTATCATCTGCGGGGAGAACCGTTATTTTGAACTAGCCCAACTTGACTCTGGAGCTGCCGGAAATCTCATTTCTCAGTCTCTGGTAGAGAAATACCGCATTCCCACCAAACCTCTAGCTGTACCCTTATCCGTCGCTGCTGTGGATGGGGGCCTCTTACCACATCCCATCTAACTCATCACCGAATCCATAACCCTGCAGGTGGGAATGCTGCACTCTGAGAGCATCTTCTTTCATGTTCTGCCTGGACTCTCTCACGCCCTCTTACTAGGCCTACCTTGGCTTCAGAGATATGCACCCGTGCTTGATTGGCAGACCGGAGAAGTCCTTCGCTGGGGACAGGACTGCCATAAGACTGGTTTAGTTCCCGTCCATCCTGTCCGTCCTTCTCCTACTCCAGCCAATCTACCTTGTCTTCCGGCTCCTTATTGGTCGTATGCGGACGTCTTTAATAAAAAGGAGGCAGAGACATTACCCCCTCATAGACCATACGACTGCCCAATCGACCTGATGCCCGGCGCTACTCCTCCCCGTGGGCGCATTTACCCTTTGTCCGCTGCTGAGACCCGATCCATGTCAGAATATATTGAGGAGAATCTGGCCCGGGGGTTCATCCGGAAATCTACTTCCCCGGCGGGAGCAGGCTTCTTCTTCGTCAAAAAGAAGGACGGCTCACTCCGTCCCTGTATAGACTATAGAGGCCTTAACCAGATCACGGTGAAGAATAAATACCCCCTTCCGCTCATTCCGGAATTATTTGACCGTCTGAGGGGGGCTACAATCTTCACCAAGCTGGACCTCCGTGGGGCGTATAACCTGGTCCGTATCTGTCAGGGGGATGAATGGAAGACGGCATTCAACACCCGGGACGGCCACTATGAATACCTGGTAATGTCCTTCGGTCTCTGTAACGCTCCTGCCGTCTTTCAAGAGTTGGTCAATGACATCTTCCGGGACCTTCTCTACTCCTGGTAGTGGTGTACCTGGACGACATCTTGGTCTTCTCTCCGGATCTCCCCACACACCGGAGGGATGTTCCTCAGGTTCTGCTCAGGCTCAGGCAGAACCACCTCTACGCTAAATATGAGAAGTGCCTCTTTGAGCAGACCTCGCTTCCATTTTTGGGCTACATAATTTCTCAGACCGGCCTACGAATGGATCCTGAGAAACTGTCTGCCATCGAGAAGTGGCCTCGACCAGAGGGGTTGAAGGCTATTCAGCGGTTCCTGGGCTTCGCCAACTACTACCGCCTCTTCATACCGCACTTCTCTTCCCGGACTGCCCCTATCTCTGCGCTCACCCGTAAGGGCACTAATCCCAGAGAATGGTCGCCCGAAGCAGAGGAAGCCTTTCTTTCCTTAAAACAGGCTTTCTCTTCCGCTCCGGTGCTGCATCGCCCGGACGGCAACAAGCAATTCTTCCTGGAAGTTGACGCCTCCTCCTCTGGAGCCGGAGCGGTACTTACCCAAAAATCGTCTTCCGGGAGAATGGTAACTTGCGGCTTCTTCTCCAAACTCTTCTCCTCTTCCGAGCGCAACTATTCTATAGGAGACCAAGAGTTATTGGCCATTAAGCTGGCATTGGAGGAGTGGCGTTACCTGCTCGAGGGGGCTCTTCACCCGGTAATAATTTACACGGACCACAAGAACTTGGCTTACCTCCAGAGTGCCCAGAGACTTAACCCGCGCCAAGCCCGGTGGTCCTTGTTTTTTGCTCGCTTTGATTTTGTTCTTCATTTTCGCCCGGCTGACAAAAACATCAAAGCTGATGCCTTGTCCCGATCCTTCCTGGTGTCTGATCTTGAGGAGGAACCTAAACACATCATCGATCCCGCCAGAGTAATGCAGGTGGCCCCCGTGAGTCTAAATCGTCTCCCTCCCGGTAAGACGTTCGTAACGGTACCTGATCGGGAGAAAATCCTACACTGGGGTCACTCTTCTAAGCTTGCTGGCCACGCCGGTCAGAAAAAGACCCTCCAGCTTATCACCCGGCACTACTGGTGGCCTACCCTGCACAAGGACGTAATAGACTTTGTTTCTGCCTGTGTGTCCTGCGCCCGCAACAAGGTTCCGAGACACCTGCCAGCCGGTCGCCTCCTTCCTCTTCCAGTACCTGCTGCCCCCTGGCAGCATATAGCTATGGACTTCATAACAGATCTCCCTGTCTCTGCCGGTTGTACGGTCATTTGGGTGGTCGCTGACCGCTTTTCCAAAATGGCTCATTTCATTCCCCTGCCAGGCCTCCCGTCTGCACCCGAGCTGGCTAAAGACTTTATCCGCCACATCTTCCGTCTCCATGGCCTGCCCCTCCACATCGTGTCGGATCGTGGGGTCCAGTTCACCTCACACTTCTGGAGAGCCACATGCAAGCTGCTAGACGTCACCCTGGACTTCTCCTCCGCATATCACCCACAGTCCAATGGTCAAGTGGAGCGGATCAATCAGATCCTGACCAGTTACCTCCGGCACTTCGTTAATGCCCACCATTCAGACTGGGTGGATCTCCTGCCATGGGCCGAATTCTCTTACAATAATCACAAGAGCGAATCTTCCTCCAAATCCCCGTTTTTTGTAGTCTTCGGTCAGCATCCTCGGATCCCATTTCCCGTCTCCACCTCGGTGGACAATCCGGCTGCGGAATCTCTCATTAGCAAATTTTCCTCCATTTGGGGGAGTACCCGATCCGCACTCCTTCAGTCGTCAGAGCGGATGAAAAAACACGCTGACAAAAAACGCCTGGATCCTCCACAATTCCGTCCTGGAGATAAAGTCTGGCTCTCGTCCAAGTATGTCCGGCTCAAGATTCCTTCCTACAAGTTAGGGCCTCGGTTCATCGGCCCACTGGAAGTTATCAAACAAATCAACCCAGTGGCCTATAAATTGAGACTCCCGGCCAACTTGCGGATCCCTAACTCCTTCCATGTATCTCTCCTCAAACCCGTGGTACTTAACTCTTTTTCCAAGTCTACAGGTACGCCTCCTGCTCCGGTTTCCGCTGAAAACGAGTTTGAGGTAGAGAACATTCTGGCCACCAAAAGGGTAAGAGGAAAAACCTTTTTTCTGGTAGATTGGAAGGGGTTTGGTCCTGAGGAGAGAACTTGGGAGCCCCGGGAGAACATCCATGCCCCTCTCATCCTTGATAAATTTCTGTCTGGCCTAAAAAAGGGGGGGCCTAAAGGGGGGGTTACTGTAGCGTCGGCGTCCCTGCCTCCTGCTAGGCAGGGACGCTGTTCCCCTCACCTCTCCACTCCGTGCCCGGCGTCCTCCTCCCGCTCTGCTGGCAGCGCGCGCTGCTTCCCGGCCACTGTGCTTAGGGCGCGCGCGCTCCCCCTCTCTTAAAGGGGCCGCGCGCGCCGTCCTAAGGAGTCCCCGGCCAATGGCCGGAGGACCTCACCATATATAAGGCACCTCCTCCAAAATGGAGGTGCCCGAGCAATGTTGTTGCAAAGCCTTCACTCTGTTTCAGCCCTCAGGTCCCGTCATCAGTTACCTGCCAGTCACCTGCCAGATTCCTGCTTAATACCTGCCTGATACCTGCCTGATATCCGTTTACCTGCTTGCAAGCCTGCGGTCCGACGGTCTGCCTTCCGACACCTGTCAGTCTGTCTATGGACCAGCCTGCCCGCTCACCTGGGAGCGCTCATCTGCTACCTGCCTGCTAGCCTACCTGGAGGCTCCGCTGTCACTTGCCGTGACCACCTGCCTGTCCAGAGACTCTTGCCTGCTCACCTGGGAGCGCTCACCTGCTACCTGTCTGCTAGCCTACCTGGAGGCTCTGCCGTCACTTGCCGTGACCACCTGCCTGTCCAGAGACTCTTGCCTGCTCACCTGGGAGCGCTCACCTGCTACCTGTCTGCTAGCCTACCTGGAGGCTCTGCCATCACTTGCCGTGACCACCTGCCCGTCCAGAGACTCTTGCCCGCTCACCTGGGAGCGCTCACCTGCTACCTGCCTGCTAGCCTACCTGGAGGCTCTGCCGTCACTTGCCGTGACCACCTGCCTGTCCAAAGACTCTCGCCCGCTCACCTGGGAGCGCTCACCAGCCACCTGCCTGCTGTCCTTCTACCCAGAGACTGTCCCGGTCACTTGCCGTGAGTACCCGTCCTTCTACTCAGAGACTGTCCCTGTCACTTGCCGTGACTACCTGCCCTTCTACCCAGAGACTGTCCCTGTCACTTGCCGTGACTACCTGCCCTTCTACCCAGAGACTGTCCCTGTCACTTGCCGTGACTACCTGCCCGTCTTCCCCGGGAGCCACCCGCTTCCTTACAAGGACAGCCCCCTTGTATAGTTGCTCAGAGGTTCCGCCTCCCAGACCCGTTACACCTTGTAAGTCGCCTGTGGCAGTTGGATTTTTCTTTGTTAAAAAAAAGGACGGGGGTTTACGTCCATGTCTGGATTTTTGTGAAATTAATAAGATTACCGTACGCAATTCCTACCCATTGCCGTTAATTCCTGACTTGTTTAACCAGTTGGTGGGGGCCAAGTGGTTCTCTAAAACTGATCTCCGGGGGGCATACAATTTGTTACGAGTGAAGGAGGGTGATGAAGTTGACGCACCCCCTGGGCCTAGCGTACACGTGTAGTGGGTTACCCGGAACCAGGTCTCTGGGGGGGTTGTAGTCTCCGTGGCGGCGATCCGGTCTCGTGGCTCAGGGTGGTCAAACCAGTGGCGGTCTTGTATAAGTTTTAAATTAACTGTCCGACTACGCCACCCGTGGATTGCGGTCAGTGTGGACCGCCGCTGCAAGGTAGACCGCTGGGGCTGATGGTGTACGCAGCTGAGGTAGTGTGACTCTCCACGGGAAGAGTGCAGCCCCAGGGCAGTAAGTGTGGATGATGGGAGTAATGGTGCACGGGCGTCCCAGCACTAGTAGTGCTGGTGCGGCGATGGAGTACAGAGACGTGGGGTTGCTGTTTAAGTTCTTTACTCACAGTTCTTTATATTCCAAGTCACTCCGCCGACAATGACTGCCCAAGCCGTGCTGCGTCCACCAGGTGCGGGGGCTCGGTCAACCCCCAGGCAATTCCAGAGTGGGGCACAGGACTCCCTTCTATTCCTTTCTCTGGCCGTGCCCCACCAGTGACGCTACGTCTGTCCAGCCCCCGCGGGCCTTCTCTAGGGAGGGCTTCGTGCTCACCTCCCTGACCCTATGTGGTGTGCCTTTCTAGTAGGTGTAGCGAGGGGTCGCACCAAGATATGATCACGACCTCCGGTTCTTGGTTAAGGATTAGTCGCCTCCACCAACTTGGGATCCGGTACCCTGTTCTGCCAACTCGTCACCCGCAATCTCCTGGGTCCTTAGGGTTCCTTCTGCCTTCATGTCTCTGGGCCTCTCTTGGTGTTCTGTTCCTTCTTACTTTCCTTTCTGTTCCTTTCTGTTTCCGTTCCTTTCCTCTGGCTCTGGCCTTCACTCTAGGCCTGCCTCGTGGAGCTGGGCCCAGACTGAGCCACAGCTCCCTGTCAGCCCTCTCTGGCTGAACTCCTCTTCTCCTCACTCCTCTGACTGAACTGAACCCTGAACTAAGATGGTGCCCACCTCTTATACCTCCCTCTCTGTGTATGAGCCCAGGTGACTTGCAACCAATGGGCTCCTACCTATGCCCAGAAACCCTCCCCTCCTGCTCCTACATCACTGGGGTTTCCTCCCCCCTCCCCACTCCAGCCAGGGACAGATTCTGTCGTGCCTGCATTACTGTCTAATGGGAGCACCGTTGAGCTGTCCCCCGGAAATGGGGTGTGTGTGATGCATGCAGCTAAACGAGCCCTGGTCCACACACCATCCTTACCCGGGAGTGGAATATCACACCTCTGGCAGAGGTGCAATACCCCTGTAGCGGCCGAACCCTCGGGGCACTACAAATGGAAAACTGCTTTTAACACTCCGGTAGGTCATTTTGAGAATCTGGTGATGCCTTTTGGTCTTACCAATGCACATGCATTTTTTCAGAACCTTATTAATGACATCCAGAGACCTTTGATTGGTAAGAATGTGGTTGTGTATTTGGATGACATTTTGATTTATTCACCAGATTTAGAGTCCCATTGGCATAGTGTACGTGAAGTTTTGCAGTTATTGAGTGATAATTCACTCTTTGCTAAGCTGGAGAAATGTGAGTTCGCTGTGCAGAAAATTACTTTCTTGGGCTACATTGTCTCCAGCGAGGGCTTTGAGATGGACCCGGTGAAGGTTCAGGCTGTGCAGGAATGGCCTAGGCCTATTGGTTTGAAATCTATACAGAGATTTTTGGGTTTTGCCAATTCTGACAGGAAATTCATTAAGAATTTTTCTATAATTGTTATGCCTCTGACCGATCTCACCAGGACAGGTGCGAATAAGGTCCAGTGGACTACTGAGGCCATTGAAGCGTTTGAGTATCTCAAAGAGAGGTTCAGTTCTGCCCCTATCCTTATGCAGCCTGATGAGACCAAGCCATTTTTGGTCGGAGCAGTTTTGTCTCAGGAGAACAAGGGTGGAGTACATCCTTGTGCCTTCTTTTCGAAAAAAAATTCGGAAACCAAACTGAATTATGATGTTGGAAATCGGGAGTTGCTGGCTATTAAACTCGTGTTTGAACATTGGCGTCATTTTTTGGAAGGCGCTAGATTTCCTATTCAGGTTTTCACAGATCATAAGAATTTGATCTATCTGGATGCTGCCAAGCGCTTGAATGCCCGTCAAGCTAGGTGGGCACTTTTTTTTTCTCGGTTTCATCTTTCTGTTACCTATATCCTTGGTACCAAGAATGTTAAAGCCGATGCTGTATCTCGCAGCTTTTCTCCTACGGTTGGTGCCGAGGATGAGGAGAGCATTTTACAGAAAGGAGTTGTGGTGGTGGCATTGGACTCCATTTTGGAGAATGGGATTCTGAATGCTCAAGATGATGCTCCATCTAACACTCACCATGGGAGGTTGTTCGCGCCTAGAGCCTTTAGGAGAGATTTGTTTGTAGAGTGTCATGAGTCTCGGTTGGCAGGTCATTCAGGAATTTAGGAGACTAAGAGACTTATCAGTCGCAGTTTTTGGTGGCCTGGATGGCAGAAGGAAGTCATCAAGTGGGTGCGTCAATGTACTGTGTGTGCTAGGTCAAAGGCTTCACATACCCCTGCTGCGGGTTTGCTTTGCCCTCTGGAGGTTCCTAGTGCACCTTGGACGCATCTCACAATGGATTTTATTACTGATCTTCCTGTGTCCGAGGGTTTTACTGTCATCTGGGTGGTCGTGGACCGTTTTAGTAAGATGTGTCATTTGGTTCCATTCATTAAGTTGCCCTGTGCCAAGACACTCGCTAAGGCGTTTGTTAAGGAGATTGTCAAGCTCCATGGCGTTTCCACGGATATTGTTTCTGATAGAGGACCTCAGTTTGTGGCTCACTTTTGGCGTGCTTTTTGTGATAGGTTGGGAGTCCATTTGTCATTTTCGTCTGGTTATCATCCTGAGTCTAATGGACAGACTGAAAGAAAGAACCAGGATGTTAACAGTTTTTGCTTTGTTTTGTGGTGGACAATCAAGAGGTGTGGTCTGAGTTTCTGCCTCTTGCAGAATTTGCTCTTAACAATCATACATCCTCCTCTCCTGGGTGTTCTCCTTTTTTTTGTTGTACTGGGAGACATCCGTCTTTTGGTTCGTTCTCCAAATTGGGGTCGGCGGTGCCGGAGGAGAATTTTTCCAGTGATTTGGAGAGAGTTTGGACTAATGTACGTTGCAACCTTCAAGAGGCTAATAGTCCAAGAAGTATTTTGAGAGGAAACGAAAGGAGGTTTTGTTTACTGTGGGTGACATGGTTTGTTGTCCTCAAAGAACCTGCGGTTGAGGATTCCTCTAAAAAACTGGGTCCTAAGTTTGTGGGTCCATTTAAAGTGCTTCAGGTTGTTAACCAGTCTGCTGTTAGATTGGATGTCCCTACTTCCAGGAAGATTAATCCTGTGTTTCATGTTTCCTTGTTGAAAAAGGCAGATGTATCAGATAGGGACGCCACTGTCACAGTTCCTCCTGTGGTAGAAGACGGCGAATATGAAATTTCTCGTATCTTGAATTCTAGATGGCATAGAGGGAGATTACAGTATCTTGTCTCCTGGAAGGGTTTCTGTCCTGAAGACAACTCCTGGGTAAGGACGGATGATGTCTCTGCTCCTAGGCTTGTTAAAGCTTTCCACAAGAGGTTTCCGGATAGGCCTGGAGGACCCGGAGGATCCTCATAAAAGAGGGTGTACTGTTATAACCCTCCTGTTTGTTTTTTCCATCTTGTGTTTTGCGGTCACGTGACAATCTGCCTTTATATTCCAGCTCCGCCCTTTTGGCTGTGCTGGACTTCAGTGTTTGACTGTTTCTCTAGCCAGGTGCTTCGGTGCCTTTCTCTGTCTTTTTGTCTTCTGCAACAACTTCTCTGTTTAGGAGGTGTCCCTTTTTTGTCCCAGTCCTTAGTTCTTTTATGGACCCCTCCCCTTATGCTATAGGTCTTCGTTCAGACTAGCCGAGGACTAAGGCGGGTCTGTTCGCTAGGAACAGTCAGCCCGCTACATCGTAGGGATTCAGCTTAGTCTTACTGTAGGGACAGCTTTCCCCTATCTTTCCTTAGTACTTTTTGCAGATCATAACAGATCACAAGTCTCGGTCCGATCTTCCGACCCAAGTGTGACAGCCTCATAGAAATATATGAAGTCGTCATGCTCTAGTCTAGAGACCAGTGGCCAGTCCGTGCATTGCAATCCGTGATCGGACCGAGATCCACGGACATCTGAATGAACCCTTACTCTCATTTGTCAATAATGTTTTGATGGGGTTGTCAGAACATATCTTGCCCGCATGCTAATCATATGCTGACCATCATGTGTGACCCTGCTAATGACTATATTTCAGTAGCATACCAGAGGCAGAACACCAACAACATACAATTCTTGTTATTTTAAACTGCAAATTTGATAACTAACTTATTCACTGCTCGGTAATGGCGCATTCACACATCTGTGTGTAACGGTGGATTTTGATTCACGGACCAGTCACGGGTCTCCTGACTCAAACTTTACAGCCTCATCGGCATATATGAGACTGTCAAATTCAGGTTGGGAGATGGTCCATGAATAATGGTCTGTACTCGGACCATGACATACGGATGTGTAAATGGGACATAAGGGTCACTCGGTCCGAGTATCACTTGATTGACCCCAAACGCTAATGAAACAGGTTCCTCAGAATGTGCATATTGTAAAATAGTATTTAAGCCGTGAAAATTTAATTAGCAAGGAAGGAGGCAGTCCATGTTGCAAAAATTAACTCAGTTTTACTGATGATTTGGTGAAACTATTCTACAGAGAATAGCAGGTACAAGACTTTGCAGGCAAAACTTCAGTGTTGTACAGAGGCATATACTTGATGTATATGGAGGCACATTTTTTGTGTGATATCACAGGTCTGCAAGGGTAAAATTGTTTGAAAAGTAAGAGGTGATTTTTATATTCTTTCGATTCCATCACATACAGTTTTTTTTCACCCTGACTCCATAGGCTTTTTCTTGCACCATACTTTGACCTCTTTGCGTGACCTTTGGTGGATGATTTTGGTGTCATTAGATTAGTTAGAAATGAATGGACTTTAATGGAAATTAATTAAATGATTTAGTCAGGGACTTGGACCTTCCTAAACATTCTGCAGAACCTTTAAGCTCTAGACTAAAGAAAATAACTTGCTAGCTCCTTTCTCATGGTACAGAAGCAAAGAAAAGGAATTACTTCCATACTTTTCACAAGACGGTGCTCTAGTGTATTGCAGTGATGTTCCTGGGCTGTAGAAAAATTTAACATTGAGTACAATGTGAGTGAATGGAGACTCTATTGATTCATCTAAAAAAGTATGAAAGTTGTGCTATTGCACAATAGAAACAGGTATGCTTCAGTGCCTGTATGGCATTCTGTGCACTTGAAGGAAAGCTATGAGAATTTAGACTTCATTCTCAAGAAACTTAACTGCAAAGATCAAGGATGGTCAATATGTGGTGATCTGAAAGTTTTCTCTTTGCTCCTTGAGCAGCAAGAAGGATACACAAAGTGCCAATGCTTTTTGTGTAACTGGGACAGCTGGGATAGGACTAATCACTGGAGCAAAAAAAATTGGCCAATGAGAACATCTTTGCAACCTGGACTTAAGCACATAGTTGTGGAAAGTTTAGTTGATCCTACTAAGTTTCTCCTGCCACCACTCCACATTAAGCTAGTAATGATGAAGCAGTTTGTGAAAGCTCTACAGAAAGAAGGAGAGACTTTTAAGCACATGTGTACTAAGTTTGAGGGACTGTCCAAAGCAAAACTGAAGGAAGGCATTTTTGTGAGTGCGGTTCGGAAACTCATGAAGGGCGACTTGTTTGAAACAAAAATGAAAGTTGTTGAGAAAAGAGCTTGGGATTCTTTTAAAGAAGACATGAAGACATTTTTAGGTAACAACAAAGATCTAAAATTTAAGTTCATCATGGAGAACATGCTGAAATGTTACAAAGTCTTGGGTTGTCTGATGAATTTGAAGTTACATTTTTTTACATTCCCATTTGGACTACTTTCCTGAAAGCATTGATGCTGTTAGCAAAGAGCAAGGGAAAAGATTTCATCAGGACATCAAGGAGATGGAACGACGATAACAAGGTAGAAGGAACGTGAACATGATTGGGGACTACTGATGGGTGCTTCACAGAGAAGATCTGCAGGCTTTCTATAACAGAATAGGTATCAAGAGAAGCTTTGAAAAGAAAAGGAAAAGGCGCAAGAATTAATTTCCAATAAAGTTGCAGAATGAATGTTCAATACATTTTTATATATAATATTGTGTACATTTTTGGCTACCATAAAGCTTTTTCTTATTTATCTCGCTTGTACATAATTTTGAGCGCGTTTTGTGCAAAATCCATACATGATGATTAAAAATAAAAGTGTTTTTTAAATCAAGGTATAAGAAAACATAAAAATCAATGTTCATAAACTCAAATTTTGCATACCTGTGTATTTAGCAGTTACCTAAGTTGTAACGCTTGTGGATCGTGGACTCACTGCGCCGCGGGCCAGGCTTACCCTGGAGGGGCTAAGAAGCTACCTGGTTTTAACTGTAGCCTCTCATGGTGAGGTCAGGCTTGTGCGGCAAGTAGCTGCCAGGTATCACTCCAGGTCCGAAACAGTAGCAGTTGACCCCAAGGGTCAGAGATGCTGGTTCGAATAGAGTGTCCCAGACAAGATAGGACGGTCAGTGGTGTGGGTTCACACTGTGCAGCTCTGGATAGAGGACAGGATGGCCACGGGTACTGGTACAGACTGTGCGGCTCTAGGTAGCCGACTGGATGGCCATTGGTACTGGTACAACTGTGAGGCTCTGGGGAGCAGGCAGGACAGCCACTGGTACTGGTACAGACTATGCGGCTCTGGATAGCAGACAGGACGGCCACTGGTACTGGTTAGGACTGTGCAGCTCTGGGTAGCAGACAGGACAGCCATTGGTACTGGTACATACTGTGCGGTTCTGGATAGACAGACAGGTATGGAAGCAGGATACAAGTTAGACAACACTGGCTCAAGGTCAGACAAAGTAGACAGGGGAACCTAACAGCAAGCGGGCAAGTATTAACTTTGCACAAACATTACTCAGGCACCTCCCAACAGGTGCAGGTGCCTTAAGTAGTAAGTGTCTATCAGCTATTGGCCAGGGACACTTTAGGAGCGTGTGCACTGTCTCTTTAAGAGACAGGGAGCGTGCGCCCTAAGCGCATTGCCAGGAGATCTGCCAGGCATGCTCAGACCCTGGGGAGTGGAAGCAGAGGCAGGAGACGCTAACGGGTAGACGGGGAGGTGAGAGAGTTGGCATCCTTGCCGGGATGAGGGAGCGGAGGCACGCAAGGACACCGGTGCTACATAAGTTAGCTGGCTATGTCCCTCCATCTCTGATATTGCATTTCTGTCCTTCTGCATGCATCCCTCTTACAGTGTACTATCCAAGCCCCAGCCTGGCAATCAAAAATTCTCTCTCTTAACTCCAAGTCCGGCTTACACGTAGCCTCTTTCCATGTTGTCTCACTTACTCACACCTACTTTTCTGGACATCCGGTTCCATATCACTGGAGTAGCTCCCTTCTCTCTGTTCTGGCCACAGTACTTGCCAACCCTATTACACATTCACAGCCATGTATCAGATTTCAGTTTCAGCTTGCTAACTCACTCCTTCTTTACACACCCCTCTGCAGCCTTGTCCTCTCACTAGCTTCCTCATTCACTACTTCTCAATTCAACAACTTCTAGTAACATCTGTGCCTACTCTGTTTCTGTTTTGGCTACTGGGCAGCAGTGCACTTTTGTTGCTTGTGATGCGTGACAGCGCAAGTCCTATTTTTTTCCCTGAATTTTTGTTTTTTGCTTTAACCCCTTAATGACCTTAGACGTATCCATATATCCGGGTCGGTACGTATTTTCTGACCTTGGACGTATGGATACACCCAGGCGATTTTGCGCACAGAGACTGTGCGCGCGCGATCGCCGCTGGGTGTCAGCTGATTCTGATAGCTGACACCAGGCTCTCAGTGCCAGGAGCGGTGTCCACACCACTCTTGGCACTTAACCCCCTAAATGCTGTGATCGCAGCATTTAGCAAGCAGGCAGAAAGACAGAAGCCCCTCTGCTTTTGAATTGGAGACCCCGCGGCTTCATCGCGGGGCCCAGTCTTTGCCATAGTGACCCAATGTCGTCATGACGACATCCGGGTCACAAGGCACTAGCAAGGTAGTTAGATAAAGTGCAGTGCATGATCTCACTAACTTGTGTCTGCAGGGCTGACAGCTATAAGGCATAGCAGTGCTCCTGCATTTCTATGCATTATAATGGTGATCAGCCTGCAGAAATTGAAAGTCCCATAGGTGGTCAAAGTGAAAAAGTGAAAAAAAAAAGTGAAAAAAAGTTGTAAAAATATTTACAAAAAAATCACAAAGTAATAAATAAAAAAATTGTTCCATAAATAAATATTATAGTACAAATAAAAACTTAAACTCATCCAGCAAAAAACAAGCCCTTACATGATTTTGTTGCCGAAATATGGAAAAAGTATAACTCTCAAAAGCGTCTCTTAGTGTGTGACAGCTGGCAAACATAAAAACCCATTATTAATCTGGTATCACTATAATCGCACCGACCCGAAGAATAAAGTCATCTAATCACTTATACCGCATGAGGAACGGTGTAAAAAATAAATAATACCAATTCTTCACCTGCTGTTGATTTGTTCATTCTGCCTCCCAAAGATCACTGTAAGGCTCGGCGCACGTTTATCTTGTGCTCTACGCTGAGTGCTTACATCGGGATTTCCGTGTAAATCTCTGAAATACGTGATTCAGACGAGGCAGATGGAGACACTGTGGATGCCGTCTGACCTATGATCCGACGGTGTCTTTCTTTTCATTAGGCCTGCATAAAAGTGCTGTCGGCCACAGTTTTGTGCACCTCTGAAAAAAATAACACCACTGAACAGAGGCCAGACAGAGTCCAGAGTAACTCTGCTGCCTCTTTATAGTGAATGGATCCCTTGGGGGTTACATCTGAATTACATCACTCGGAGATCTAAATGGAAACCCCGATATCAGTGCTCAGCGTAGAGCACAGGATAAATGGGAACATTTTGCATAACATTTTGGATCACAATAAAAGCTTCAACCGAATCCACAAAAAAAAAGCAAGTCCCCACTCAGGTCCATCATCTGTTAACGGAAATATAGGGGGTTTTCACAGTACTAGTAACACAAAGGCTCTGGAAAAGCAAAATGGCCCTTGCCCCCCAAAAGAAATTCAGCAAATTCTGTGCTCCCAAATACAAATACCCACCTCCCTTTTGAGCCCCACAGTGTGCCTAAACCGCAGTTAGTATCCATATGCTTGACATTTCTGTAGCAATGAGAGCCACCTAATTTACGGGTGCATGAGCTGGGCACAATGTACTGATCAGTACAACGGCAGCTTGCAATTTTCACTCAGCAGCATCCACGGCTGCTTGTTTCTGGAAAACACCCATGTAGTTAAAATCCTCACCACACTGGTAGACAAATTCCCAAAGGGGTATTATTTCCAAAATGGGGTCACTTGAGGGGGGATTCTGCTCTTCTAGCACTTACAAGCTGTGTATATGGAGTCTGCATACTATTGTAGGAAAATCTGCGCTCCAGGGGGCAAATAGCGCTCCGTCCCTTTGGAGTCCCGCCGTGTGGCTAAGCAGTACTGTACAGCCACATATCGGGTATTTCTACATTCAGCAAATATTATATGACAAATTTTGGTGCCATTTTTACCCATTTCTCAGAGTGAAAAGGTAAAACCTGGGGCTAAAACAAAACTTTGGTGGTAAAAATGTAATTATTCTTTCTTCACCACCCAATGGTGTAAAATTCTGTGAGGCACATGTGTCAACATGCTCACTGGACCCCTAAATGAATTCATTGAGAGGTGTAGTTTGTGAAATGGGGTCTCTTATGGGGGGGTTCTGCTGTTCTGGCACCTTAGGGACTCTGCCAATGTGAAATGGCACCGTTAAACCAGCCCAGCAAAATATGAACTCAAATATGGCGCTTCTTCCCTTTTAAGCACTGCACGGTGCCTCAAAAGTAGATTTTGACCACATATGGGGTATCTGCATGCTCAGGAGAAATTGCACAACACATTTTGTGGTCCACTTTCTCCTGTTACCCTTGTGAAAATATTTTTTTTGGGCTAAAATAACATTTTGGTGGAAAAAAAGGTGCTCACCACAAATCTAGATAAATTCATTGGGGGCTCTAGTTTCCAAAAAGGGGGCACTTGTTGAGCATTTCCACTGTTTAGGCACATCAGGGGCTCTGCAAACGCGACATGACGCACGCAGACCATTCCATCAAAGTCTGCATTCCAAATGTCACTCCTTCCCTTCCGAGCCCTGACATAGTTTTCTCCCACATATGGGGTATCAGTGTATGTAGAAGAAATTGCACAACAACATTTGAGGACCATTTTTTTCTATTACCCTGGTGAAAATAAAAAAATTGGGGCTAAAAGATAATTTTTGTGGAAAAAGTTATTTTTTTATTTTCACGGCTCTATGTTATAAACTTTTGTGAAACACTTGGGGGTTCAAAGCACTCACCACACATCTAGATAAGTTCCCTGAGGGGTCTTGTTTCCAAAATGGGGTCACTTGTGGGGGTTTCCATTGTTTAGGCACATCAGGGGCCCCAAACGTGACATGGTGTCCGCTAATTATTCACGCAAATTTTGCATTCAAAAAGTCAAATGGCGCTCCTTCCCTTCTGAGCCCTGCTGTCTGGGGTCCATTTTTTCTGGTTACCCTTGCAAAAATAAAAAAAATGTTCATTGTTTTCTTCCACATTCCAAAAATTCCTGTGAAGCACCTGAAGGGTTAATAAACTTCTTGAATGTGGTTTTGAGCACCTTGAGGGGTGCAGTTTTTAGAATGGTGTCACTTTTGGAGATTTTCTGTCATGTAGACCCCTCAAAGTCACTTCATGTGTGATGTGGTCCCTAAAAAAATGGTTTTGTAAATTTTGTTGGAAAAATTAGTAATTGCTGGTCAACTTTTGACCCTTATAGCTCCATAATAAAAAAAAAAAAATTGGTTAAAAAATTGTGCGGATGTAAAGTAGACATGTGGGAAATGTTATTTATTAACTATTCTGTGTGACATATCTCTCTGATTTAAGGGTGTGAAAATTCAAAGTTTGAAAATTGCGAAATTTTCGGCAAATTTCTGATTTTTTCACGAAAAAATGTAAGTCATATCAAATAAATTTTACCACTATCATGGAGTACAATATGTCACGAGAAATCATTCTCGGAATCAGTGGGATCCGTTGAAGCGTTCCAGAGTAATTACCTCATAAAGTGACAGTGGTCAGAATTGTAAAAATTGGCCCGGTCATTAACATGCAAACAGCCTTCGGGGCTAAAGAGGTTAAAGGGCCCATACCCCTAAAAAAATATATATATTTTTTTACCTTTTCCTTCACCTCTCTGGGGCCCTCCAGGCATTTCACCGGTACCCCGCCAGGCCAGTCCGACCCTGTATCCATTATAATCTATGATGCTGTTCACTTATTTTTTCACGGACCATGTGTCCGTGCAAAATACACAGAGACACGTTTGTTTTTTTACGGCAGCAAGGATGAAAAGGGCCAATATAAGTCTATGGGTTCATGAAAAACATGAACATGACATTGACATTGGACATGATAGTATCCCTGTGCCATCAGTGTGCTGCCCGTGTTTGACATTGCAAATTATAGAAGAAGCTTTGTAATGTATTTATTTCTTTAAACATTTGTGAAAAACACTGATGGTAAAAACGGACACACAGATGACACAATGAGGCCTTAACAAGAGAATATAGCTTCTGGAAAGAACCAAAAAATCTCCCTGGACACAGGGAAATATGATAACTATGTGTGATTAATATATGACTTTTACAGATCTAATGTGTGAAAACAGAAGTACTGGTAATACATGCTTAGAGCTCACTAATTACAAATAATGTTTATTCTGTAGATGTGTCTGGTGAACGGTTTGATACCGTAAGTAATTGCAACATTTAAAAAGGGGAAAAGAAAGAGGAAGTTGGAAAAGTTGCGTATACTATGAGAACACACAAGAAAATCCCAGCGTGTGATTCTTCAGTTATTATTAATGTCCGGTAATCTGAACAATGATATTTACAAGCGGTGAATTCACAGAATGTCACTTAGTGAAACAGAGACAGCATAGATGTTGTGTAAGACATAAAAAAAGTCATTGCTATTTTGATTGAGTTTGTTTTTATCCTCTAGGTATAGATTCCTGGAGTTTCCTCCAGAATCCAGAATTCTATTCATATTATATAAAGGATCACATCACGGTGACCCCATTCGGGACGGTCCTAACCTCTGGTATTAAAACCTTCCCATATGTCAAATTACGTAAATGTGAACAATGCTCACAGTGATCTGAAGTGTGAGCATAGTGCGATCTGATTCTCTCTGATGAGAAGAAGATGGAGAAAAAAATGTCTTCTCCATTGTGTCCGTCTGTAGAAATCTGACTGTACTCAGATGTCATCCAAGTACAGTCCACTTCCATGGACTCATTAACTTGCATGGCCGAGTGTGATCTGAATATCGGATCAAACTCAGACGTGCAGTGATTTTTTTTCTTAAACAGGCTCTGTCCGAGGAAAATAATCAGACATATGCACGGCTCCATTCACTACCATTGGTCCAAGTGCGATCTGATGTTTTGTCGGATCGCACGTGGACTGAAAATACGCTCGTCTACACTTGCCATTAGAATGAAAAAAGAGAATCTACCATTCTAGTTGCAAAGGTGATATTTATTCATGGCATATAATCAAAGAGCAAAATAGTAATATTTTTGTCTACAATATTAGACCTTCATCAGACACACAGATATACAGCAAAAGCAGATCAAGTCAAAAGATGAGAAATTGTTGCTGGCAAGGACTGAAATGTCACTATTTTGTACCTTGGATTATATGGCATGAATAAATATCATCATCTTTGCACCTAATTAGGAAGCTGGTTCCTCTTTTTTCATTGCACAGTTATATGTGCCTGGGAGCAGGACCTTGGTGAGATATATTGCTGTGTGCAGGGTTGCCAACCGTCTTGAAATTCCAAGAGAGTCCATAAAAACAGGACACTTTTCTGCCTTGTCCATAAAAAAATTGAAGACGTCCGTGATTTTTTTGAAGCTGAAGAATCTTATACAGATTATTTTGACTGTAATTATTATTATTTTAGAGTTTACAGTGAACGCAGCTGATGCCTTCATATCAGAAATATGGGCTGTAGACATGGATCACTTATAATGATTTATTATGGTTTTCCAACGTGTCCATAAAAAATATTATCATGGTTTTGTGGTAAGCTGTCCAGAAAAAAAGAAAAGGTCATTTTGGCAAACCTGGCTGTGTCAATTGTGTAGAGTTGGTTGCCAGAACCCATCCAGTGCAAGGAAAGAGTTAAGCCCCCATAACCAGCAACAATGTCACATAGGTGCACCCTTAAAACAAATAATGCCCTTAGTGCCAATTTAGAAAGTGTTAATGCCTCACTAGTGCCTTTTTAAAAAGTGATGTTGCCCACTGAGTTCCCCTACAAAAGTAATATTACCACCTTTATGTCTTCCCCCCATAAAAATCTAAAGTTTATACTCACATAAGCCAAATAACATAGCTTTCAAACTCTCTCCATCCGTTTCCTACACAGAGAGCAGGTGGGAATGCAGTGACATCATTGAGGTCTTGTAGGCCGTAGGCCTAATGTAGCCTATGGCCTACAGGTTGGAGAGTGGTGAGGCAGGGAGCCTATGACTCCAACTCTATCATGATGATGTCAAAAGGGTTCAAAGTGGTGCTCGCCTAGAGATCTTGGGAATTCGGCCTGAAGTTTGGGGTACATGCACTGCCTAGATAGGGAGACCTGGCAGATGGGCACAGACCATGTTAAAATAGCCTAAAAAATGCAAAAACATTTTCTGACTCCACATATGTCAATCAGAATAAATTTTGGGATAAGCAATTGTTTAATAATGTTATTCTATTGTCTGATATTGTCTGTATATGGACCCTCTGTATTGTAAAATGCTGCTGAAGATGTTGGTGCTAAATAAAGACTATGCTATCTATAACTGAAGAAAAAAAAAAGACCTGGACCGTACATCCAAAACTTATACATTGATCTATTGCGACTAGGCAAAAATTTACAAAACTGAACACAAGATTCTTAACATTCTGATCAGAATGTATAAAGCGCACTGCCACGTCATGGACCTCTATAAATAAAGGCTATAACTATTAAAAAGGGTAACATTTTGGTTTGGGAGCATGTAATCTAGGGAGCTTTAATTTGGGAGCAAGTAATCTGGATAGTTTAGAACAGATTAAATGTAAACGTTGGAAATTCCAGTACAAAAGTTTTGGGTGTATATACAGTACCTCCACAGGGACATTTAAATGCATACCCAACAAAATAAGCATTGCTGGAGTGTCCTCCCTGGATCTGATTTTTTTTCTTCCAAAATGGGGTTCTTCCATAACATGACCACTAATCACTGCACTACTTTGAGCATACATAAAAGGGTACTGTATATACGTGCAGGGATCTTTCTGGGAAAGTTTGTATCCTTTGCAATAATAATTCTACCCTTAGGACAGACCATCAGTGTTTGCTGAGAGGGTGTATTTCTGATGGATCTGTGTAGCACCCTGAGGATTCGGCTGCTACAGGGGTATTGCACCTCAGCCAGAGGTGTGATATTCCACTCCCGGGTAAGGATGGAGTGTGGAACTGAGCTCAGTTAGCTGCATGCACTACACACATCCCATTTCCGAGGAACAGACCGATGGTACTCCCACTAGAGAAATGTGCAGGTACGACAGTGTCTGTTCCTGGCTGGAGTGGGAGGGGGGTGGAACATCCCAGTAGTGTAGGGGCAGATAGGGGGAGCAGTCTGGGTAGTGCTAGGAGCTCATTGGGTGCTGGTCACCTGAGCTCACACATAGAGGGAGTATATAAGGTGGGAACCATCTTAGATCAGGGTCAGTCTGTGAGACGTCAGTCTGTCAATCTTTTGTCAGAGCAGAGCAGAGGAAGAGAGCAGAGGAGAAGAGCAGCTCCAAGGCCCAGAGAGAGAGAGGAGAAAGAAAGACCCAGAGGGGGAGAACGAAGGAACTCCAAGAGCCCAAATTAGACCAGAGGGTGAAGAGTTGGCAACAGGGTACCGGATCCCAAGCTGGCAGAGGCTACAGCACACCTTAGCCAGGAACCGGAGGTCGTGGGCAGGATCGATCTGCCACGATCACCCACTAAATCCACCCGGAAGGCAGACCAGGAATAGGGTCAGGGAACCCAGAGACAAGGGTTTTCCACCAAGAGGCCCGAGGGAGCCGGACATAGGTGGATCCCTGGTGGGGAAGGCCAGAGAAGAGGACAGGACAGAAAGGGAGCTCAGGACCACGCTCCAGAATCACCTGGGGGTTGGCTGAGTCCAGGACCTGGTGGACGCAGCACGGCTCGGGTGGTCACTTAAGGCCGGAGTGACCGGAACAACTGCAGTAAGTAAACAAACCCTGAACTGCACAGCCCGACTCTGACTCTCATTTCCATCCTCGCTGCACCACCACAACCCCCATCCTCTGCAACTGACCCCCTGAGGCTATACCCCTCCCGTTGGGGGTTATACTACCTAAGCTGCACACCCATCACCAGCCTCAGTGGACCCTGCTGCAGCGGCGGCCGTACTGACCGCAAATCAACGGGTGGCGTAGTCGACATAAAAGAACATCTAGTAACATCATAAGGACTGCCACACACTGAGCTTGACACCCTGGGCACGGACCGGGTCACAGCCACTCGGAGACTACAACCCCCATCTGATCCGGCTCCGGGTATCCCTAACAGCACTGGCCCAGGGGGCGCGTCAACTTTGGCGTAGTCGGCAGGATAACGTGCCCGCAACAACCGGGTACTGCGTGCCTGAAGAAAAGTTCACCGTTACCTTAAAAAGAAGTCTCCTGCCGGTTCCGGAGGGTCCCCGCCATCGGGCCCCATCACAGGTCGTTTCCCGCCGGTTGTCCGCCATTTGCAGCTTTTTCCCGCCATCCATGGAGTTTCCCGCCACTGGGAGACGATTCCCGCCATTTCCGAAGATTTCCCGCCTTGGAAGAGCGGACGCCATTATGGGCGTGCCAGAGGGTGGCAAAAGGCCACCTCCCATCGTGGGCCAGGTCGAAGAATGGCGCCAAAAGCGGAAACCGCGCCTACCAACAGAGACTGTGATGCTGGAAGTGTCCATCAGCGTGAGAGAACTGCCCCTGGAACTGAAGTTGCCCCGGGACCACCCTCGATGTGGGCGGAGACAGAAGAAGAGAACAAAGATGGGTGTCGCCTGGAGCAGTCTGGAGAGAGCGCACCCGGAGACAAGACGTCTGGAAGTGAGTCCAGAGAAAGCACACCCGGAGATGGAGGGAGAGCCAGGCAGCACCGACCCAGTGGTCAGGAGCCTGATGTGGGCCGCCACTCCAGGCAGCACCGACCCAGTGGTCAGGAGCCTGTTGCAGGTCGCCACTCCAGAAGGCCTGCTGGAGATCCTAACACAGCTCCCCCGAGATCGGGAGTGTGCACAGACTGCGCTGGAGGGCCTCGCACAGAGGTTGGCCCGGGTGCAGCGAGAGACGTTGGAGGAGTGGAGCCGAGAGATGGCCCAGCAGACCGAAACCCGTCAGTGGAGCACGCCACCCGAGACGAGGAGACAGACCGCCTCTGAGGATGGCGCAGGAGGACTGAAGGCCGGAGACGGCGCCGAGAAGGGAGCCGAACGAATGGAGGCAGGTAAAGGGGACGTCACTACCCCGAGCCGGGAAACCGCGTGCCTGCCCCAGCTCCCCGTCGCAGAGCCCGAAGTTCCCCCTGCCGTGCCCGTCGCTGCATCGTCACCGCCGCCGACTAGGCCTCAACCGGAAACCGCGGCCGCGACCCCTGTGACGTCACACGCCTCGACCTCGAGCGTGGCCAAGCAGGAAATACCACCGGCCTGGTCGCAAGGCCTAGTACCCCCGGGCGCCGCAATACCAACAGCGCCCCCTACCTCCGCGGAGCCCCCGGCCTGGTCGCAGGGCCGAGTAACCACGGGCGCCGCCGTTCTTACGGTGCCCTTTGCCTTTAGGGTGCCCCAAGCCTGGTCGCAAGGCCTGGTCGACCCGGGCGCCACTACCATCAATGCGCCCTCAACATCTAGAGTGCCGCACCTGGGTGAGGATCTGTTCGCCCAGCATACGTGCCCGGATGGGCAGCCCTTTATATGGCCACCGGAGTTTCACCATTCCCGACTCCGGAAAGAGAGACCCCTAGATGAACCCCTGATTCCGATTCCGAAGCCCGCAAGGAGGACCTCGCCCCCGCTGGAGGAGGCACAGTTCGAGTGGGACCCCACTGGAGAAGACCTCATGGGGTTCACTCAGGAGACTCGGGCGGCCGCAGCAGAGCGTGCAGAGTGCTGCCGGCAGCAGCTCGAGGTCTTCGAGAGGGAGCGGAGAGAGAGGCGGGTCCGGGAACAGCAAGCGCAGATAAGGAGCGCGGAGCAGAAGAGCCGGACCAGGAGGAAACCCCGTGCAGCTCATGGTCCCCGTGCCACCGGGACTGTGATAAAATTCAATATGCAGCACGGATGGGGCTTTATCAGAGACCATCAGACCCCCGGCAACGTCTTTGTAACCCGCAGAGACGTAGAAAGCCATCTGCCGGAGGGACATAGAGGTCGTGACCTTTACCTGGGTGATGAGGTCACCTTCACCCGGCACAAGTGTGCCAAAGGACCCTACGCCCTCCATGTGCATCGCCTGACGGAGGAGGAGCTGCGGTGTGAGGAGGAGCAAGAGGACCCGGACGGGTCTGAAACTGAAACTGTCCACAAAGAAAGAGCAGGAGGACGCCGTCGTTGAAGTACGGTAGAAAGAGACTGTATAAAGTTACCCGTCAGGGTACAAGAACTGTTGCTGCTTAAAATAGTCCCCGTTGGGACCAGCCAAGAGTGAACTGTTAACCCCGTGTGTCCCTATTCCCACTGACCGAGGACTGAGAGCGGTCAATCCTCCCTAATACCTGGCCGAGGACTGAGAGCGGCCATATCCCCTTGTATATAGTTGCGCTTCCTAAAGCGCCCCCTACTGGTTTTATAGGAAAACCGTGTTTCTTCAAGAGACTGTCGCACTTTACCCGGTCACAAGTTGCACCGTGACCAGAGGTACCAGAAGACAAGAATGTTTCTAATGAAAAGTTTTTATGAAAAGTTTTATATGATGTTTTATTATGTTGTTTATGCAAAAATTGTATGTTTTGGTGTTTTTTATATCTTACAGCCCGAGGACGTGCTGTGATTTACCAGGGGGGAATGTAGCACCCTGAGGATTCGGCTGCTACAGGGGTATTGCACCTCAGCCAGAGGTGTGATATTCCACTCCCGGGTAAGGATGGAGTGTGGAACTGAGCTCAGTTAGCTGCATGCACTACACACATCCCATTTCCGAGGAACAGACCGATGGTACTCCCACTAGAGAAATGTGCAGGTACGACAGTGTCTGTTCCTGGCTGGAGTGGGAGGGGGGTGGAACATCCCAGTAGTGTAGGGGCAGATAGGGGGAGCAGTCTGGGTAGTGCTACGAGCTCATTGGGTGCTGGTCACCTGAGCTCACACATAGAGGGAGTATATAAGGTGGGAACCATCTTAGATCAGGGTCAGTCTGTGAGACGTCAGTCTGTCAGTCTTTTGTCAGAGCAGAGCAGAGGAAGAGAGCAGAGGAGAAGAGCAGCTCCAAGGCCCAGAGAGAGAGAGGAGAAAGAAAGACCCAGAGGGGGAGAACGAAGGAACTCCAAGAGCCCAAATTAGACCAGAGGGTGAAGAGTTGGCAACAGGGTACCGGATCCCAAGCTGGCAGAGGCTACAGCACACCTTAGCCAGGAACCGGAGGTCGTGGGCAGGATCGATCTGCCACGATCACCCACTAAATCCACCCGGAAGGCAGACCAGGAATAGGGTCAGGGAACCCAGAGACAAGGGTTTTCCACCAAGAGGCCCGAGGGAGCCGGACATAGGTGGATCCCTGGTGGGGAAGGCCAGAGAAGAGGACAGGACAGAAAGGGAGCTCAGGACCACGCTCCAGAATCACCTGGGGGTTGGCTGAGTCCAGGACCTGGTGGACGCAGCACGGCTCGGGTGGTCACTTAAGGCCGGAGTGACCGGAACAACTGCAGTAAGTAAACAAACCCTGAACTGCACAGCCCGACTCTGACTCTCATTTCCATCCTCGCTGCACCACCACAACCCCCATCCTCTGCAACTGACCCCCTGAGGCTATACCCCTCCCGTTGGGGGTATACTACCTAAGCTGCACACCCATCACCAGCCTCAGTGGACCCTGCTGCAGCGGCGGCCGTACTGACCGCAAATCAACAGGTGGCGTAGTCGACATAAAAGAACATCTAGTAACATCATAAGGACTGCCACACACTGAGCTTGACACCCTGGGCACGGACCGGGTCACAGCCACTCGGAGACTACAACCCCCATCTGATCCGGCTCCGGGTATCCCTAACAGCACTGGCCCAGGGGGCGCGTCATCTGCACATCTTAACCTTTCAATGGTTACAGGGCCGTAACTACAACCGGGGCAGCCGGGGCACTGCCCGGGGCCCCAACCACCCAAGGGGCCCCAAACTGATGGTAAAACATTGTATTTTAATGCTTTTATTTCTCATAAAATACCCAGCTCCTATATTCCTGTCAGACAATGTCACCCGGAGGACAGGAGAGACTATCATTTCAATAATTTCCAGGAGCTCTGCCAGATGTCAATAAATGGAAACCTGCTCTGGCCTGGAGAGTCTCATAGCACAAGATTTGTAACAATATGTTAGTCTGGAGATCACAGAGAGTTGGCAAGGCAGGCACACTGCACACTGACTGTAACAAACTCTCAGCATCATTGAGAGGAGACAGTCTCAGCAGACACAAATATCTCTGTGACAAACTGTGAGAAGCCCTGCTATTTAAAAAACATATACAGTTATTTGAAAATTGTGCAATATTTGGAATTATTCACCTTATTAATTTTCCAAACATATTCACTAAATATTTAACTTCTAAAACTTGCATCATAAACAACAAAATCTATTAAAGGTCTTGCGGAAAGTGGTGAAGCCTGTGTGTTGTATACGACAAAGCGTAGCAGGCTTCACCACGTTCCGCACAACCTCTAGTGATTGAAATGTTGAGGGGCCCCACTATGAAGTTTTGCCCCGGGGCCCCGAAGTTTATAGTTACGGCACTGAATGGTTACATCGACAGAAAGGCCCAGCTTCATCAATGTTTTCCCCAGAATTCTGTCATTAAACTATTTGAAATGTTGCAAAATTGCAACTTTTGATATTTTTATGCCAGCTCAGGCAGGCTCGGCAAGCATTTTGAAAAGTGGATGGGGCTTAGTGGGGAGGGTTTGGTCAAACACAAATTATTAATAATTTATTATAATTTACAAAACAAAAATTACAACAGAAACGTACTCTAGTCCCTGCCTAGACTGCATTTCTTACCCTGGTGCATGGCAAAGTATTTTGTGCATCTAAGGCAAGGATCACACCAGCGTATTTTCTCTCATCCAAGAGAATTGGCCCAATTAAGCAAATCACATTCTGATCAGAGTTTGAAAAAAAATGTCTCCAACTTATCCATTCTGTCAGTCCATGAAAATTGGACCACACTGAGATGTCAGACGTGTGCAGTCAAAAAGAGAACAAAAAATGATCAGATGTCCCCAGTATTAGTAAAAATACAAATGTTTTATTGAAAGACCAAAAGTGCTATGCCAAAACGCACATTAGGGTGGTTGCAAATTCATAAAGGTGCCCTGGTCCCCAGTCTACTATCCACAGGTAATTGATGATTTTATTAGGTATATCGATAGACTTATAATAAAGTTATATAGCGACAAGTTTTGGACTTTTGAAGTTCAGGCTTGATATCTTACCATCCACTACTACTTTGAACATGAGGCTACCATCATTTTATAGACCTTCATCTTTGCTATCTCCTAAATAAATTTGACTTACATCCATTTAGCATATGATTAGTTATGCAGATTCTTGACATGTCACTGCATTGTTACGGTTTTGCTCCTGGTGGTGGAAAAATCTTTTTCTTCCTGAACACTATAAAATACAACCTGTTCTCACATTCACTAATAGCTCAGTGTGTTATTAGGTTGATTCCCAAGCGAAAGGTTCTGGTTCGAATTGAGGAGCATCCATGAAGGAGATTTCCCAAGAAAAGAGAAACAGCATCATCTAGCTCACAGAATGTAGCATCGGCGTCTCTGCCCCGTACTAGGCAGAGACGCCGTCCCTCTCACCTCCCCGCTCCTGGCGCGGCGTCCTCCAGCGCTTCTCTCCCCGCTGCTTCCGGCACGCGCTCCTTCCCCGGCTGTGTGCTTAGGGCGCGCGCGCGCTCCCCCTCTCTTAAAGGGACCGCGCGCGCCATCCTAAGGAGTCCCCGGCCAATTGCCGGAGGACCTCCCATATTTAAGGCACCTCCTCCAAAATGGAGGTGCCCGAGCAATGTTGTTGCAAAGCCTTCACTCTGCTTCAGCCCTCAGGTCCCGTTACCAGTTACCAGCCAGTCACCTGCCAGATTCCTGCTTGTTACCTGCCAGTCACCTGCCGGATTCCTGCCTGTTACCTGCCAGTTACCTGCCTGATTCCTGCTTGATACCTGCCTGATATCCGTTTACCCGCTTGCAAGCCTGCGGTCCGACGGTCTGCTTCCCTACACCTGTCAGTCTGTCTATGGACCAGCCTGCTCGCTCACCTGGGAGCGCTCATCTGCTACCTGCCTGCTAGCCTACCTGGAGGCTCCGCCGTCACTTGCCGTGACCACCTGCCTGTCCAGAGACTCTCGCCTGCTCACCTGGGAGCGCTCATCTGCTACCTGTCTGCTAGCCTACCTGGAGGCTCTGCCGTCACTTGCCGTGACCACCTGCCTGTCCAGAGACTCTTGCCTGCTCACCTGGGAGCGCTCACCTGCTACCTGTCTGCTAGCCTACCTGGAGGCTCTGCCGTCACTTGCCGTGACCACCTGCCCGTCCAGAGACTCTCGCCCGCTCACCTGGGAGCGCTCACCAGCCACCTGCCTGCTGTCCTTCTACCCAGAGACTGTCCCTGTCACTTGCCGTGAGTACCCGTCCTTTTACCCAGAGACTGTCCCTGTCACTTGCCGTGACTACCTGCCCCTCTACCCAGAGACTGTCCCTGTCACTTGCCGTGACTACCTGCCCGTCTTCCCTGGGAGCCACCCGCTTCCTTACATGGACTGCCCCCTTGTATAGTTGCACAGAGGTTCCACCTCCCAGACCCGTTACAGTTTGCTCGGGCCATGGAACCCGGTGGCCCCCAGATCTCCGATCTGCACCAGGAAGTCTTACGTCAGAAAACTCAGCAGGAGGTGGTACTGTCCTATCTACGGTCCGTTAACTCTCGTCTAGGCGCATTGTGTGACTTGTCTATGTCTACCTCTGGTCCAGCCGTGCCCATTCCTGCGGTACCGCAATCCAGTCCCTTCATGGTACCCGACTATGGACCTCGGCTTCTGGCACCTCCACGCTTTGCCGGCGAACCTACTTTAGCTCGGGGTTTCATAAACCAGTGCACCCTGCACTTTGAGCTATTGGCATACCAGTTCATCTCCGACCGAGCCAAGGTGGCCTTCATCATGTCCCATCTTACTGGGGAGGCACTGGCATGGCTAAATCCCCTGTGGGAGAGAGGGGATCCCCTGGTGTCCGACCTGCCGTCTTTCCTCGCTGCTTTCTGGAAAGTCTTCGACGAACCTGGACGGAAAACCTCTTCTGCCTCCTCACTGCTACGTCTCCGCCAAGGGAGTCTCACCGTGGGCCAATATGCCATACGGTTCCGCACCCTCGCTTTTGAGCTTGCCTGGGAAAATGAGGCTCTGGTGTCCGTCTTCTGGGAGGGTCTTTCCGGTCGGATTAAGGACGAGTTAGCTGGTCGGGACATTCCTACCACTCTGGATGACCTGGTGTCACTAGCTACCCGGATTGGCATCCGGTTCCAAGAACGTGCCAAAGAGACTACCTGGGAGAAAGACTTTTCTTGCTCTGCTCCTACTTCCCTGAGACCTGCCTCTCAATCAGTCACTCCGCGGGCGCCCTCGCCTGAACCTATGCAGATCGACCAGACCAAGATGGTCAAATCTCGCCAAGAATCTCGCCGAGCCGAGGGAAGCTGTTTCTATTGTGGCAGTATGGAGCACTTCATCCGTTCCTGCCCGGAGAAGCCGGGAAACGCCAGTGTCTAGGACCGCTCGGAGAGGTCGTCCTAGACAAAAGTAAGCCCTCTCCGTCTCTGACTTTACCGGTCTCTATTGCTTGGGGAGAAAACCGTCACTTTGAACTTGCCCACCTGGATTCTGGAGCTGCTGGAAACCTCATCTCCCAGTCTCTGGTAGAGAGATACCGTATTCCCACCAAGTCCCTGGCTGAACCATTATCAGTCGCCTCCGTGGATGGAAGACTTCTCTCGGAGACCATCCTGCTCGTCACTGAACCCATAACCCTGCAGGTGGGAATGCTGCACTCTGAGGAAATCTCATTCCATGTGTTGTCCGGACTTTCTCACTCCCTGTTGCTAGGTCTACCTTGGCTCCAGACACACGAACCCGTATTGAACTGGCGATCCGGTGAAGTACTCCGATGGGGTCCAGACTGCCATAGGACCTGCCTGGTCCCGGTCCGCCCAGTTCGCCCTCCGCCTACTCCAGCTAATTTACCAGGTCTCCCGGCTCCTTACTGGCCCTATGCGGACGTCTTCGGTAAGAAGGAAGCAGAGACGTTGCCACCCCATAGGCCATATAACTGTCCGATCGACCTGGTACCTGGCACCACTCCTCCCCGTGGGCGTATCTAGCAGTTGTCTGCAGCCGAGACCCGGGCCATGTCTGAGTACATTGAAGAGAATCTGGCTAGGGGATTTATCCGGAAATCTACCTCCCCGGCTGGAGCCGGATTCTTCTTTGACAAAAAGAAAGACGGCTCGCTACGCCCCTGTATTGACTATAGAGGACTCAATCAGATCACGGTTAAAAATAAATACCCCCTTCCGCTCATCTCTGAGTTATTTGATCGTCTTAAAGGCGCCAGGATCTTCTCCAAGCTGGATCTACGTGGAGCTTATAACCTGGTCCGTATCCGTCAGGGAGACGAGTGGAAAACAGCATTTAATACCCGGGACGGACACTATGAGTACCGTGTGATGCCCTTCGGTCTCTGCAATGCTCCCGCCGTCTTCCAAGAACTGGTCAACGACATCTTCCGTGACCTTCTTTACTCCTGCGTGGCGGTATACCTGGACGACATCTTGGTCTTCTCTCCGGATCTTCCCACACACCGGAGGGATGTTCGTCAGGTCCTGCTTAGGCTCAGTCAGAACCACCTCTATGCTAAATACGAGAAGTGCCTTTTTGAGCAGACCTCTCTTCCTTTCCTGGGCTATGTTATCTCCCAGACAGGCTTGCGAATGGATCCCGAGAAGCTCTCTGCTGTCCTAAAGTGGCCCCGTCCGGAGGGCTTGAAGGCGATACAGCGATTCCTGGGCTTCGCTAATTACTATCGTCTCTTCATTCCTCACTTCTCGTCACGGACTGTGCCCATATCTGCGCTCACCCGTAAGGGAGCAAATCCCAAGGTATGGTCATCCGAAGCTGAGGAGGCCTTCCTTTCCCTGAAACAAGCCTTCTCCTCTGCCCCTGTGCTGCACCGTCCGGACTGCAACAAACAGTTCTACTTGGAGGTTGATGCCTCCCGCTCTGGAGCCGGAGCAGTGCTCACCCAGAAGTCCTCCTCCGGGAGAATGGTAACCTGCGGCTTTTTCTCTAAAATCTTCTCCTCCTCTGAGCGCAATTACTCCATAGGAGACCGAGAACTGCTTGCCGTTAAATTGGCGCTGGAGGAGTGGCGTTACCTGCTTGAAGGGGCTCTATACCCGGTGATCATCTATACGGATCACAAGAACCTGGCATATCTCCAAAATGCCCAGAGACTTAATCCACGTCAAGCCCGGTGGTCTTTGTTCTTTGCCCGCTTCGATTTCATCCTTCATTTCCGCCCGGCAGACAAAAATGTCAAAGCTGATGCCTTGTCCCGATCCTTCCTGTCCTCCGACCAAGAGGAGGAGCCTATGCACATTATCGACCCCTCCAAGGTGATGAATGTGGCCCCCTTGGATTTGACTCGTCTTCCACCCGGCAAGACGTTCGTGGCGCCTCCAGACCGTGAGAGGGTTCTTCGCTGGGGTCATTCTTCTAAACTAGCTGGCCATGCCGGCCAAAAGAAGACCTTCCTACTCATTTCCCGGCATTACTGGTGGTCTACCCTGCGTAAGGATGTGGTAGACTTCGTCTCTGCCTGTTCATCTTGTGGCCGCAACAAAATTCCCAGACACTTACCAGCTGGTCATCTCCTGCCGCTTCCCATACCTGTTGCCCCGTGGCAACACATCGCTATGGACTTCATTACCGATCTTCCTGTCTCTGCCGGGTGTACTGTCATTTGGGTGGTCGCGGACCGCTTCTCTAAAATGGCCCACTTCATTCCCCTGCCTGGTCTTCCGTCTGCACCTGAGCTGGCTAAGGACTTTATTCGCCATATCTTCCGTCTCCATGGCCTACCCCTCCACATCGTGTCGGATCGAGGGGTTCAGTTTACCTCACGCTTCTGGAGAGCCACATGTAAACTGCTGGACGTCACCCTGGACTTCTCCGCTTACCACCCTCAGTCCAATGGTCAAGTGGAGCGGGTCAATCAGATCCTTACCAGCTATCTCCGGCACTTTGTTAATGCCCACCATTCTGATTGGGTGGACCTCCTTCCTTGGGCCGAGTTCTCTTATAATAACCACGAGAGCGAATCCTCTTCCAAGTCCCCGTTCTTTATTGTCTATGGCCAGCACCTCCGGATTCCGCTCCCTGTCTCCGTTTCTGTGGACAACCCTGCTGCGGAGTCTCTTGTCAGCGAATTTTCTACTATTTGGGAGAGTACCAGGTCCGCTCTTCTTCTGTCCTCTGAGCGGATGAAGAGATATGCTGATAAGAGACGTCTGGATCCGCCTCAATTCCGTCCGGGAGACAAGGTTTGGCTCTCGTCCAAACATGTGCGGCTCAAAGTACCCTCCTTCAAGTTGGGTCCTCGATTCATCGGTCCCTTCGAAGTCCTCAGGCAAATTAACCCAGTGGCCTACAAATTAAAACTCCCGGCCACCCTACGGATTCCCAACTCCTTCCACGTATCTCTCCTCAAACCCGTTGTCTTTAACTCTTTTTCCAATAATCCAGGTGCCCCTCCTGCTCCGGTTTCCGCTGATGACGTCTTTGAGGTAGAGAGTATTCTGGCCTCCAAGAGGGTAAGAGGAAAGACCTTTTTTCTGGTAGATTGGAAGGGGTTTGGTCCTGAGGAGAGAACTTGGGAACCCAGGGAGAACATCAACGCCCCGCTTCTCCTTGAAAAATTCCTTTCTGGCCAAAAAAAGAGGGGGCCTAAAGGGGGGGGTACTGTAGCATCGGCGTCTCTGCCCCGTACTAGGCAGAGACGCCGTCCCTCTCACCTCCCCGCTCCTGGCGCGGCGTCCTCCAGCGCTTCTCTCCCCGCTGCTTCCGGCACGCGCTCCTTCCCCGGCTGTGTGCTTAGGGCGCGCGCGCGCTCCCCCTCTCTTAAAGGGACCGCGCGCGCCGTCCTAAGAAGTCCCCGGCCAATTGCCGGAGGACCTCCCATATTTAAGGCACCTCCTCCAAAATGGAGGTGCCCGAGCAATGTTGTTGCAAAGCCTTCACTCTGCTTCAGCCCTCAGGTCCCGTTACCAGTTACCAGCCAGTCACCTGCCAGATTCCTGCTTGTTACCTGCCAGTCACCTGCCGGATTCCTGCCTGTTACCTGCCAGTTACCTGCCTGATTCCTGCTTGATACCTGCCTGATATCCGTTTACCCGCTTGCAAGCCTGCGGTCCGACGGTCTGCTTCCCTACACCTGTCAGTCTGTCTATGGACCAGCCTGCTCGCTCACCTGGGAGCGCTCATCTGCTACCTGCCTGCTAGCCTACCTGGAGGCTCCGCCGTCACTTGCCGTGACCACCTGCCTGTCCAGAGACTCTCGCCTGCTCACCTGGGAGCTCTCATCTGCTACCTGTCTGCTAGCCTACCTGGAGGCTCTGCCGTCACTTGCCGTGACCACCTGCCTGTCCAGAGACTCTTGCCTGCTCACCTGGGAGCGCTCACCTGCTACCTGTCTGCTAGCCTACCTGGAGGCTCTGCCGTCACTTGCCGTGACCACCTGCCTGTCCAGAGACTCTTGCCTGCTCACCTGGGAGCGCTCACCTGCTACCTGTCTGCTAGCCTACCTGGAGGCTCTGCCGTCACTTGCCGTGACCACCTGCCCGTCCTGAGACTCTCGCCCGCTCACCTGGGATCGCTCACCAGCCACCTGCCTGCTGTCCTTCTACCCAGAGACTGTCCCTGTCACTTGCCGTGAGTACCCGTCCTTTTACCCAGAGACTGTCCCTGTCACTTGCCGTGACTACCTGCCCCTCTACCCAGAGACTGTCCCTGTCACTTGCCGTGACTACCTGCCCGTCTTCCCTGGGAGCCACCCGCTTCCTTACATGGACTGCCCCCTTGTATAGTTGCACAGAGGTTCCACCTCCCAGACCCGTTACACAGAAGCTGTACCTCAGCCAAGAAAATTGACAAACTGCATCATGTGAGTGCCATGAAAGTTGTAAGAATACAAAATGAAGTCAGTCCATCCATTCAAAAGCCAAAAGGTGGACGTCCAGGCAAAATATCGGAGTCAACAAGTCGGCTCATCACAAGGTCTATCAGTTCTAGTGTGACAAACACAGCAGTGGAGGTGACTCGCCTGCTTTGTAATGGTGAGATCACAGACGCCCATGCAAGGACCGTGCAATGCACATTACACAAGTCTAGAATGGTAGCTCAAAAAAAGGTGAAGAAGCCTCTACTTAAATATCGTCATAAGAAGCATCAGCTCGAGTTTGCCAAAAAATACTAAAAGTGAGCAGTAGAAAATTGGAAACGGATGATTTTGACTATGAGATGAAAGTCAATAGAATAGGCTCAGATGGTGCAAGTGGGTCTGGAAGAAACAAGGGAAAAAGGGGCTAGCAGATGGAGAAATTTAAGGAACTGTCAATTTCGGTAGAGGAAGCCTTATGATATGGGGTTGCTTCACAGCCAAAGGCGTTGGATATTTGACCAGAATCGATGATGGTCTCAATGATGATGATTCGTACACTCGAGTATGATGGGTATGAAATGGACGACATAGTGTTCCAGCAGGACAACGGCCCCAAGCATATGTCGAGATTGGCGAAGAAATGGTTCAATGAAAATGAAGTAGAGGTGCTGGATTGGCCCCCACAATTCCCAGACCTCAACCCAATCAAAAATTTGTGGGTAGAGTTGAAGAGAAAACTGTATACATATCCAAGTGAGTTGACTAGTATGCACCAACTCTGGGAACACGTAGAAGAGACCTGGGATTAGATTTCGGTTGAGACATGTTTGAGTCTGATCGAGAGCATGCCAGTAGGATTCAGGCAGTGTTGAAAGCCAAAGGTGGATTTACAAAATACTAACAAAATACTAAAAATTAAAATTTAGATTTTTAGGAGCAAAACAGTAACAATGCAGTGACATAACAATAATTCGCATAACTAATCATATGCAAAATAGTTGCAAGTCAAATTAATGCACAAGATAGCCAACATGATTATCTATAAAATTATGGTAGTCTCATGTTCAAAGCAGTAGTGGATGGTGAGATATGGAGCGTGAAAGTCAAAAGTTCAAAATATTGTTACCCTTTTGCTTGTCACTGTATTTCCAATTCTGGGCAGTTGATATATGATACTGGTGGATGGACATTGGGGCTTGTGCCACTGTGCATAGTTGTATGATACTCAACCATTGTGGGTTAATTCTATCTAAAAATATGTATATGGTTTTATGGAGTGTGCATCCTTGTATTTTTCTGTATGTATATACCCTCCTGCCCCCAACTTTGGTCTTTCAATAAAACATTTGTATTTTTACTAATACTGTGGACATCTGATCTTTTTTTTTTCTCTTTTTCTGCTGTATATCTAATTAACGATCTGTCCTGGCATATTACAAGAGTACTTTTATAATTCTGGCATGTAAAATATATTATTTTTGAAACTGAATATATATGATATTATAGACATGCTACATTACCCCATGATTATTGCTAAGTCTACACTGTGAAGACGTGAGGGTCAGTAGGTGCACTCATCTGCTGGTCCATCTGTCTTTAGAAAGATCACACGGGGCGGTGTTCATCCCAATGAACGCCCGTACTCTATCTCCACGGGCAGAACACTACTCAAACAGCACAAGGTGAGGGTACTACACTCCGGTAACATTTTATTGGGTCACCAACAGTTATAAGCATATATTACATTCCCAGCAAGGACACAAGCAAGAGGCACCACTAACCAAGCAACTCCATGAAGACCAAGGAGGCCTCCAAACAAGTCAGGGACAAAGTTGTTGAGAAGTACAAGTCAGGGTTGGGTTATAAAAAAATATCCCAATCTCTAGTGATTCCCTGGAGCACCATGAAATCCATTATCATCAAATGGAAAAAACATGGTACCACAACAAACCTGCCGAGAGGGCCGCCCACCAAAACTCTCAGCCCCGGTAAGCAGCGCATTAATCAGAGAGCATAGAGAACAAAGGTAACTGTCACACAAGGTGTGGGAAAGACTTAGTGCAACACAAAGGGAAGAGGGAAAGGGAGCCCAGGCTCTAGGGAAAAGGGGGAGTGGAGCCCTACTAGACTGATCTAATGTCACCCTGTCTCCACTAACATCCCTGTATTGGCTCTTCACCAATCACCGCATGCGAACCTCGTCCTGTTTTTCCCAGGCATTTGGCCCTGGCTAGGGAAGAGAAGGGGATGAGCGCTAGTCGATCCCCACTGACAACTAAAGACAACAAGGGGGAACAAACAAGGGAAGATAGCTTAGCTTTTAGTCGACTTCAGAGAGAAGAACATCCGTCCTCATAGCTCCAGAGAGGATGAAGTAATGCACTTGCTCTGAGCCTTTATAAAGGGTAATGTGAGTATCGCCGGCCCCTCCCTCTAGCAGACAGCAGGAATTTATACACCCAGGCCAGGGTGGAAGGTAACCGCTGGGTCTTAGAGAGACAGCCTCTAAGAAGGTGTCTGTAATGCTAAACGTAGAGATCTCTTGCAACCAACTGCAGGGTTACTGCCTGTCACTTCTGACACACCCGTGACAGTAACCATGAAGGAGCTGCAGAGTTCCCAAGCAGAGACTGGAGTATTTGTCTATATAACCACAATAAGCCGTACACTCCATAAAGGTGGCCTTTATGGAAGAGTAGGCAGAAAAAGCCTTTACTTACACACAAAAATTGTATGGCTCATTTTGAGTTTGCCAAACGACAAGTAAGAGACTCCCCAAATGTATGGAGAAAGATGCTGTGGTCAGATGAGACTAAAATTTAACTTTTTGCCACCAAGGTAAATGCTATGTCTGGCGCCAAACCAAAATAGCTCATCACCCCAAGAACACCATCCCCACAGTGAAACATGATGGTGGTAGCATCATGCTGTGGGGATGTTTTTTCGGCAGTAGGGACAGTGAAAATGGTCCGAGTCGAGGGGAAGATGGATGGTACGAAATACAGGGATGTTCTTGAGCAAAACCGGTTTCAGTCTGTCAGTGATTTGAGACTGGGACGGAGGTTCACCAAAAGAAACCATCTAATTTGAAGGAGATGGAGAAGTTCTGCCTTGAGTAATGGGCAAACATCCCAGTGGCAAGATGTGGAAAGCTCATAGAGACTTATCCAGAGTGACTTGCAGCTGTAATGGTCACAAAAGGAGGCTCTACAAAGTACTGACTTTAAGGGGGTGGTTATGCACACGCAAGTTGCAATCGCGTGTGACTTGTATTGCAGTTGATCACAAGTGAGACGCATTTTACGTGTGACCATTATTAGATATAATGTTGCAATGCGACATTGCAATTTGAGTGCCGTGCTACATGTGTCACCGTGTAGCCCTAGCCTTACTTTAGTGCACCTGGCATGAAAAATGCCACTCTTGATGTATTGGAGGCCAGGATAATGGCTTGTTTGTACAGGCGCTGTGCCCAGTTCTGCAGCTCGTCAAGGTATAAACTATTTTGTGTTTTTCAATTTAGGAAAGGTGAAAAGTACAAGGTTAAAATGTGGTCATAAATGTGTGTCCCGTTGTCTTACGGTAATTAATACCTTTTGTACTATAATTGCTTTGTAAAATGTGTAAACAATAAAATAAGAAATGTGTTAAGAAGATAATGTTCTGTAAAGCTAACTTACCAATCAGCTAACATGCATTTGTGATGTACCCAATGACTGACATTCTGGAACAACCATCCTATTACCAAGTAGGTGTGGAAACTAGCAGATATGTGGCGCATGCCTGACAAGGAGCTTTCATTTTTAACACAAAAGGATAGGATAGCATCACAAGGCCAATTAATGCTATTATATAAGGGGATGTTCACACAGAGCTGTTTTGCAGTTCTTGCTGTAAGAAAACAAGTGTTTAAACTTTTCACTACATAATATGGCATAATAAATGCAATTAACCTATTGAACCAGATGTAAATTGGGTGTGCACACTTTTTTGCCACTTGGTTTACAGCTAATTGCTTTTATTGTACCTTGTATTTACAACACTCACTACACAGTAAAAATGAGGGTAGCTTTATCCTAATTGTCAGTACAATTAGGGTGATCTAATACATAGTAATAATTGTTGTTTTTCACTAATTTTACAAAATAAAAAAACAGCAAAAAACATTTTCTTTTTTTGCTTATATAACAAATGGTACAAGTTTTTTTTATATTTTTGGTTTATTTAAATATTTTTGAACTTTTTACTTTTCTATTACAGTGTTCTGTCCTATCACAGTAAGGGTTTGTGCACACGACTGATTGTCTCGGACGAGGGCTCTCCGTGGTTTTCACAGTTAACACTCTTACCTATTATATTCTATGGGGCTGTGCACGTCTAATTTTTTCCTCAGGCCGAGTGCTCCAAGGAAGAAAATCCGAGACATGTCCTATTTTGATCCATGTACTCGGATCGATTTTCAAGGACTGACATAATGGAGAAGGTGGAGAAACGTTTCTTTTTCTCTCCATATCCAAGAAAAACTGATGCCACGCTGATCCAAAAACTCGGACCACTTTTCTCAGATCGAGAGAAACCGGTCGTGTGACTCTACCCTGAGGCTGGGTTCACACGAGGTATGCAAAATCGTCCATTCTAAGTCCAGAAAAAACTGACCATTTTTTATCCGTGTGTAATCTGTATGTCCGTTTTGTAAATCCGTATGACATCCCTTTTTTTTTTACATGAACAATTTAACAAATACTAAAGACCTCATATACTTTCTTATCTTCAAGGGTTGGTTCACATGAGTGTATTTTCAGTCTGAGTGCTGCACGTGATAAAACATACAACGCATGGATGGCATTAGGACCAATGTTGTTCAATTGGACTTTTCATAGGAGCATTTTTTTCACTGACCGAATCTGTATATGAAAAAAAATCTCAGCATGCGCTGGTTTCTTCCATATGTCATGCCACACTCGCCTATTCAAGTCCATGGGTGCGTAGGAAAAAAAAGATCCCACATGGAACATCAGTACAGTATCGATTTTTTACCTATACATTTAAAGTCTCGAAACTATAATGGTCTTGTAAATTATTAATAACTGTTGCTGTAAAAAAATGGATTGCACAGCAATGACAACTGATGAAAAAAATCATCCGAGTTGTCTGGACACAACTGACAATTTTTAATATTCTCTTGTGAACCCGGCCTTATAAATGCAATAGAAAAAGGAAAAAAAAATTAAAAAAACATTATGCAAGAGGATAAAAAAGGTGAAGGAAAAAGGGGGGAGCTATAAAATATACATAGGTGACGCGTTTCGAACCACACTGATTCTTTATTATAACCTTCAGTTCTGAAGGCTGCTAAGCATATATATATACATAGAGAAGGGTAAGAGGGAGTGGTAAACTAATTCTGCCAAACACAATCTACATAGCATCACATGATTACCTACGGTGTGATAATACCATCAATAAAGATATATCGAATCAGTCTTGTAAATTAAGATTTGTAGGTATCAGTGTGTATTCATGTCATAAATCCAGTGTGCTTCAGACATTAAGAGCTTGTGTCTCCAACCCCCTCCAAGGACAGGTCTGTTAACCCGAACTATCCCTGCAAAGTTGAAGTGAGTGAGCTCTCCTGAGTGCATTTCTAAGTGATGTGATAATCCTGATAGCGACCTTTTAATTTTATTGTTCTGAAAGTCATAAATGTATTCAGAGATACATTATTTTAGTTTTCTTCTTGTGCTTCCAACATATTGTTTTTTTCCTCTTTTATTGCACTCCACCCAGTAACCAGCTGGGATTCTATTATCTGTGCATCCCTTTGTGAATTTGTGGGTCCATGAACTGCACTAGACCCTAGGAGAGCTGATAATTATATTTTTTCTTTATTTTTTGCTTCCAGACAGTGCTGGCCAACGGGGTGACCTCGCCCCATACCCAGCAGGTAATGGCGGTATGGCAGACCTCATTCCGATATTCCCATAAGAGTGCTAACCATGGTTTTCACGGATAGCACACATACCTGTTATAGTCTATGGGGCCATTCACATGTCCATGATTTTTTGCAGACCGAGCGGTCCACGGAAAATTTTGGAGACCTGTCTGATTTTGATCTGAGGGTTGGATCAAAATCAACAATCCAAGTCTATGGGTCAGATTTTCACAGACTGTCTGAAAGTTCCTTTCCCCATTATCCTGTTGACTGTAAGCCAGCAAAGGCAGTGCCCTCTCCCCTCTGTACCAGTCTGTCTTTGATAAGTTTGTTCATTGTAATTTGTATTTGTATGTAACCCAGTGCCATGGAATCAATGGAGCTCTAAAGGAGAATGTGGTGAAACTATTTTTTTTTCTCCATGTACGAGAAAAACTGATGACACTCAGACCACACTCTGATCAAAATCCGATCAAATTATTTGGTCTGTTTTTCTCTTACATGAGAAAAATGGACATCTGAATGAAGCTTTACACCCAGGAGCTGCCCCTAACAGCCTGTTAAATGCTGCTATCAAACTCTGACAGGGGCATTAATAGCGCACCGGCATAGGGGCACCTTATTCTGTGTGCCCATTGGCACTCTCCTGACTCGATTGCAGGGCGCCGATGGGTTGCTATGAAAGTCGAGGGTCTGTTGAAACCTGTGGCTGGTCTCAAGGAGACTGTGATTTTTACTGTAGGCATTGCTGTACACTGTATAGTACAAGCGATCAGACTATTGCAGACTCTAGTCCCTTAAAGGTCTAATAAATACAGTGAAAAATAAAAATAAAAGTTTTCAAAATATGCCAACGGTACACATCGTAAACAGAAAAAAAAAAATCAAAAAAGCCTAAACTACCCGTATATGCTCGAGTATAAGCCGACCCCAAAATAAGCCGAGGCACCTAATTTTACCACAAAAAACAGGGACTCGAGTATAAGGCTAGAGTGGGAAATGCAGGAGCTACTGGTAAATTTCCCCATCCTGGTATGCATGGCCCCCTCATCCCCAATCCTGGTATGCATGGCCCCCTCATCCCCAATCCCGGTATGCATGGCCCCCTCATCCCCAATCCTGGTATGCATGGCCCCCTCATCCCCAATCCTGGTATGCATGGCCCCCTCAACCCCAATCCTGGTATGCATGGCCCCCTCAGCCCCAATCCTGGTATGCATGGCCCCCTCATCCCCAATCCTGGTATGCATGGCCCCCCCATCTCCAATCCTGGTATGCATGGCCCCCTCATCCCCAATCCTGGTATGCATGGCCCCCCATCCCCAATCCTGGTATGCATGGCCCCCCCATCCCCAATCCTGGTATGCATGGCCCCCCAACTCCAATCCTGGTATGCATGCCCCCCAATCCCCAATCCTGGTATGCATGGCCCCCCCATCACCAATCCTGGTATGCATGGCCCCCCAACTCCAATCCTGGTATGCATGCCCCCCCCAATCCTGGTATACATGGCACCCTCATCCCCAGTCATGGTATGCATGGCCCCCTCATCCCCAGTCATGGTATGCATGGCCCCCTCATCCCAAATCCTGCTATGCATGGCCCCCTCATCCCCAAACCTGGTATGCATGGCCCCCTCATCCCCAATCCTGGTATGCATGGCCCCCTCATCCTCAATCCTGGTATGCATGGCCCCCTCATCCTCAATACTGGTATGCATGGCCCCCCCATCCCCAATCCTGGTATGCATGGCCCCCCAACTCCAATCCTGATATGCATGCCCCCCCAATCCTGGTATACATGGTCACCTCATCCCCAATTCTGGTATGCATGGCCCCCTCATCCCCAGCCATGGTATGCATGAACCCCTCATCACCAATTCTGGTATGCATTGCCCCTTCATCCCCAATCCTGGTATGCATGGCCCCCCCATCCCCAATTCTGGTATGCATGGCCCCCTCATCCCCAGTCATGGTATGCATGAACCCCTCATCACCAATTCTGGTATGCATTGCCCCTTCATCCCCAATCCTGGTATGCATTGAGCACTCATCCCCAATCCTGGTATGCATTGCCCCCCTGCCCTGGTATACATGGCCCCCCATCACTGCACACATGAAAAAAATAAATACTTCTACTCACCTTCCTTCCCTCTGCTCCAGCGCTGCGTCCTGTCTGCCAATAGCTCACCTCAGCATCTGAGCAGCGCATGACATCACTGCCATGTACTTTCAGATGCTGAGGTGAGCTGCGGAGATATTCACTCCTCTCCACGCCGGGACTATGGGCGTGGAGAGGAGTGAATAGTCATTTTCTTTAATAGCACGCACTGTCTGTCAGCAGCGGCCGCGGCTCCTACTGTGGCTCAGCGATTGTGTGCCCGCCCCTAAAGAGAATGAATGTTCACTCTTATCCACGCCCATGGGAGTGGAGAAGAGTGAACATTCATACGTTCTAATAGCGGGCACAGAGGATCGCCGAGCCACCGCAGGATGCTGGCATCTGCGGCTACAGTGTGCGCTATTAAAGAAAATGAATATTCACTCTTTGCCACTCCCATGGGCATGGAGATGAGTGAATATTCATTCTCTTTAGCAGCGGGCACACATGGCAGCTGCAGCAGCCGTCTACTACCTGTGCACCGCTCCTCCACCGCCGCAACCCCCCCACCACCAGAATATACTATATATATAAGTATATACCCAAGTATAAGCCAAGGGGGGCCTATTCAGCATTAAAAATGTGCTGAAAAAGTTGGCTTATACTCGGGTAAATACAGTACATTGTTTTGGTATCTGCAATACCACAAAAAATGCTATAAGAAGAGATCAGAATGTCATCCCTGCCCCAAAATGGTATCAATAAAAACATTGTCTCACTCAGCAAAAAATAAAACATTTTTAAGTATTTATTTATTTTGCTCACTTATAAAACGCCATTATTCCACAGCGCTTTACAGACATTAAGGGCACCGTCCCCATTGGGGCTCACAATCTAAATTCTCTATCAGTTTGTCTTTGGAATGTGGGGGGAAACCGGAGAACACGGAGGAAACCCACGCAAACATGGGGAGAGCACACAAACGCCTTGCAGATGTTGTCCTTGGTGGGATTTGAACCCAGGACCCCAGCGCTGCAAGGCTGCAATGCTAACCACTGAGCCACCGTGCTGCCATCTTATCACTGTACACAGACAAGAGTAGAGCAGCAACATTAAGTCAGGTGCATTTATTACAGGGACATGAACAAGTATAGATTTCTTGTAATTACTAGTGAACACTACAGGCAGATCATCATTAGAGCTGTATGAGCTCCTATCTTGGGTCTAGCCATATCACAGTCCAATGGGGCCAAGCGAATACAAAATGGGTATGTGGAGTGCACTTGTGGGAATGACGAAGAGGAGCCCCACATAGACTAAGTTAGTGGGGGCCATAGAAGGACATGGGAGTGTGACGCTACTTGATGGTCTTCATACCTTAGCACACACGTGTCAAACTCTGGTCCATGGGCCAAATTTGGCCCGCAGGGTGATTATATTTGGCCCTTGTCACCAGAACCACCACTCCTATGTGGGGCCATCATTCTGCATGGAGGACTATGTGGAGCCCATTATACTGTATGGAGGACTATGTGGGGCTCATTATACTGTATGGAAAGCTATGTGGTGCTCATAATACCGTATGGAGGACTATATGAGGCCCATTATTCTGTGTGGAGGACTATGTGGGATCCATTATACTGTATACTGGCTGGCCCGCGACTTTGTCCAAGTTTTTCATTTTGGCCCTCTGTGTGTTTGAGTTTGACATGTGTGCCTTAGCATGACATGAGCTGTTTTTGGGAAACACTTGCAGCCCAGTTAGTTATTACTATTTGTTGGGAGAGTGTAAGGCTGCATTCACATGTTGTGGCGGCAGTGTTTTTTTTGCTGCTCCCTCAACAAAATAAATGTACCATTTCCAGTAATTTTCTGAAATCACAGTAAAAATGTGGTTTAACAACAAAGTGTGAACACAGCTTTAATAGGAGTGTTCTCCAATAATATGCAATCAGCAATATACTTTACATAAGAGCGCAAAAGTATGAACTAGATGTGTACTAAGTGGCAGGAGTATAACTGATAGAATATATGCGTGACTAATAGAATAGAAAATAGAGGAAGAGAAATTATACAATATCTGTAACGTGTAAAAAAGATTTATTTTTGAATAGAAAAGCAATGAAGACCATATTCTACATAGAGCATTGTACAACTGCACAATGGGACTGTGTGACTAATCCATCAATTAGTGGTAGACTGTGCTTACCTGCTAATTATGGGAGCAAAGGTTGCTGATAGCAAGAGATTATGAATTATGTGAGACAAATATAGCAAAGGGCGACATACTAAAAAGAATAAATATACATACAGTACAGACCAAAAGTTTGGACTCTTGAAGCTCATCAAGAGAATGCCAAGAGTGTGCAAAGCAGTCATCAAAGCAAAAGGTGGCTACTTTGAAGAACCTAGAATATAAGACATATTTTCAGTTGTTTCACACTTTTTGGTTAAGTATATAATTCCTCATGTGTTAATTCATAGTATTGATGCCTTCAGTGTGAATGTACAATTTTTATAGTCATGAAAATACAGAAAAATCTTTAAATGAGAAGGTGTGTCCAAACTTTTGGTCTGTACTGTACATACAGGAGAGGATGTATTCGCTTTCATACATTCCAACAGGAGTCTTGTGGAAATTGCATGTTTGGTCAAAGGTTATTTTGTGACGTACCATATTTTTCAGACCATAAGATGCACTTTTTTCCTCCAAAATTTTGGAGGAAAGTGGGGGGTGCATCTTATAGTCCAAATGTACTATATTATACTGTTGCTGTGGATGGTGGCGGGTGTGGGCGGAGTGGGGCACAGGAGGCAGGAGCCGTCTGCTGCAGCCAATACTGTGCCCGCTACTAAAGAAAATTAATTGTCACTGCTCCCCACGCCCATGGGCGTGTGTAGCACTGAATATTCGTTCTCCTTAATAGCAGGCGTACAGTGTCAGCAGCAGTCGCGGCTCCTGCAGCGGCTTGAAGGTCACGTGTGCTCGCTATTAAAGAGCATGAATAGTCCCTCCTCTCCACACCCATGGGCGTGGAGAGGAGTGACTATTCGTGCTCTTTAATAGCGGGCACACGTGATCGCCGAGCCGCTGAAGGAGCCGGTGGCTGCAGCTACAGTGTGCGCCTGCTATTAAGGAGAATGAAGTCACTGCTCCCCACGCCCATAGACTGGGAGTGGGGAGCAGTGACTATTCCGGCAGCTCATCTCACCGTGTGAGGACACATGGCTGTGACGTCATGCGCGGCTCACACAGTGAGATCAACTGCTGGCAGCAGTACAAGACGCAGAGCTGGAGCAGAGGGGAGGTGAGTAGAATCCTTTATTTTTTTGTGTGCAGCGTGATGGGGATGCCATGCATACCGGGATGAGGGGTGCAATGATTACCAGGATGAGGACTGAGGGGTGCCATGCATACCAGGGTTACAATTTCCCTTTCACTGGATGTGTCTCTACACTATTAGTTTTGAATGAAGATTATTGAATGTGTAGGGACAGACTACTAACTGCAGTTACCAGGAAAAATTACAGGTGGATGTCAAAATACAAAGTTCTTAAAAAAAGAGTTGTTTAGAATTCGTATATAATGGATAATTGAATTGTTTACTAAATCTGATTCCTCAGAAGAGCTGAGAGTTCCTCTTTTCCACCTAAGGCCTAAAAATATGGTAAAATTGATGCTTATTTGCCATGTTTTCAGAAAATAGTGGCAAATAAAAACCCCACATCAGAAAAACATCTTGTGAACATGAAAATGTGGCAAACTGCCTTCAGGGCACTGAGACATTATTGCAATTTTTAAACTTGACATTTAACACTTTGTGGTCAAAATTTGAAAATGCTTTCAATTATTCAAGTGATTCTGTTATTTTTATGACAAATTGTGTTGTTTTTTTCTAGTGGTAAATTTTGTGTATATTTCAATATATTTAGTGGATTTAAAGTTTTAACCAAATTTCAGTCTCTCTGCTTTAGGCTTTTTTCATGCCAACAGTGCTCGGCATAAATGAGTACACCCTTTTTGAAAAGTAAGATTTTAATAAATAACTCACTGAACACAAGAACAATTTTCTAAATTTTGAAAAGATTGAGTTACATAGAACATTTTATTAAACTATAACATCAAAGTAAGGTTAATAATATAACTTTCATTATAAAATCTATCCATATATAGTAATAATTAATGCCAACATATCTTTTGTATACAGCAATGGATAATTGAAAATAATACAGTTTTATTATATACGGTAGTACGATATATATGAATATCTAGATCAGGGGTCTCAAACACGCGGCCCGCGGGCCGCATGCGGCCCCTGAGGCTGCTTTATGCGGCCCGCAGGCACAGACCCCTTGATGATCCCGACCTGGTCCAGGAGGAGCCGCCGACAGCAGCGCTGAATTGCCACACAGAGACTGTTTCCCAGCACTGCATTTCCAATGCCAGCCGCTGGCCAATCAGAGGCCAGCAGCTGATATCTGCGTGTCGGCGCAGCGAGTATGACGTCATTGCCATATGCAGATGTCAGCTGCTGGCCTCTGATTGGCCGGCGGCTGACATTGAAAATGCTGTGCTGGGAGACAGTCTCTGTGCGGCAATGCAGCGCTGCTGTCGGTGGCTCCTCCTGGACCAGGTCGGGATCGTCAAGGGGTCGGACTCTGTGGTGCCTGTGGGCCACATCTGCAGGAAGGCCGCCGAGGGAACGGAGGACAGGTGAGAATCATCTTTTTTTTTTTTCTATTTTATGTGTGTGAAGAACAGCACAGGGGGCACATAGCCACAAGAGGGGACCTGGATGGGGCACATAGCCACAAGAGGGGACCTGGATGGGGCACATAGCCACAAGAGGGGATCTGGATGGGGCACATAGCCACAAGAGGGGACCTGGATGGGGCACATAGCCACAAGAGGGGACCTGGATGGGGCACATAGCCACAAGAGGGGACCTGGATGGGGCACATAGCCACAAGAGGGGACCTGGATGGGGCACATAGCCACAAGAGGGGACCTGGATGGGGCACATAGCCACAAGAGGGGACCTGGATGGGGCACATAGCCACAAGAGGGGACCTGGATGGGGCACATAGCCACAAGAGGGGACCTGGATGGGGCACATAGCCACAAGATGGGGACCTGGATGGGGAACATTGCCACAGGATGGGGACCTGGATGGGGCACAGAGCCTCAAGATGGGGACCTGGATGGGGCACATAGCCTCAAGATGGGGACCTGGATGGGGCACATAGCCACAAGATGGGGACCAGAGCCACAACATGGGGACCTGGATGGGGCACATAGCCTCAAGATGTGGACCTGGATGGGGCACATAGCCACAAGATGGGGACCTGGATGGGGCACATAGCCACAAGATGGGGACCTGGATGGGGCACATAGCCACAAGATGGGGACCTGGATGGGGAACATTGCCACAGGATGGGGACCTGGATGAGGCACATTAGTACAAGATGGGCGCCAGGATGTGGAACGTTGCCACAGGATGGGGACCTGGATGGGGCACATAGCCACAAGATGGGGACCTGGATGGGGCACAGAGCCACAAGATGGGGACCTGGATGGGGCACAGAGCCACAAGATGGGGACCAGAGCCACAAGATGGGGACCTGGATGGGGAACATTGCCACAGGATGGGGACCTGGATGGGGCACATAGCCCCAAGATGGGGACCTGGATGAGGCACATTAGTACAAGATGGGCGCCAGGATGGGGAACGTTGCCACAGGATGGGGACCTGGATGGGGCACATTAGTACAAGATGGGGACTTGGATGGGGAACATTACTACAAGATGTTTTCCATTATTACTATATGATGCTAATTGTAAGACAATATTACTGTATGTGGCCAATTGGGGGAAATAAAATTGTAAAAAAAATAAAATAAAGCATGAAAAAATATTCGGCACTAAAAATGCTGTTTTATATGTAAACTAAAGTAAACACAAAAAAGTGCACGTTTATTATCGCCACATCCATAACGACCCAAGCCATAAAAAAATAAACACGGCAAAAATGTTCAAAAGGTGTATACAAAAAAAATGGTATCACTAAAAATGTCACATTGAACAAAGAATGCGGCCCCCCAAATTCAAATTTTTTCCATGTGCGGCCCATATACCCAGCCGAGTTTGAGACCCCTGATCTAGATGAAAGCTGGAATAAACCGGACAAATTAAACTGGTCACCTCCCACTCTCGGAGATTTTTTATTCAGCTATACATACATATATTTTGTTGGTATATATTGAGTTTCGTATACTTATTATTGTTTCCAACATGCAGAATCTATACTGTTCAGCTAATTTGTTTCAATTCTCTTGCCAGAAACTTCAATGTCAGGACTTTTATTATAACTTCTGTAGCATTAAATAACCACAAAAAGAAAAAAGCCTGTCTCCAAGTTGGAGACAAAGATGTAACACCTGAATGTCACAAGAATGAATTAACTGATTGGACTTCCTTTGTCATTTTGCTGTTCTTTTGTATTTATACCCTGCTTGTATTCCAATGTATGTACCATGATTAAGGCTTTTCTAAGCCGAAACGCGTAGCTTTTTTTTTTACTCTGTTTGCCCGTATGGTGTGAATTGGCTTTCTTTGTAAGTGCATTTTTTATGGAAATATCATCCTTCAAATAAATGGAAATTTTAATTACACCACATTGTTGGAGTCTCCTCACTCACTGGATTTTAGTCTGAAGTTGTGTTCAATGCAGCAGCCTACTGCTATCCAAGCAGAAAGGAGGAAACACCGGGAAGGAGTTTATAGGTGAGCGGACTTTATCATTTTCTTTGTATAGCTGTGATTGAGCTAAAAAGTCAGGCTCCCTACCATAACCCTAAACATGTCACAAATAGACGGGATTTGGATTCCTCCCAAAGCAAACAGGTGTTTAATAGAAGAAAAAAGAAGATAGATTCCATTTTTGCACGTGAGAGCCAATCAACCATGGGCTCAGAGGAAACAGACAGGGAATTTTTAAGCAATTAGGTGTCTAAAAACATGATCCCCAGGGGTCTTAGACTAAATAAAAAAATGCACACATCCCTATCCTGAGGGTTTCACGGATGAGTGGAATTCAGCTTTATCTCACTGCTCCATGAATCTGATGAAAAGTATTGTTAAATATGAAGAAAAGGAACTCAAGAAAATATAGGAATAAATAAATGACATTGCATTTAACCTTAACAAAAGCGTGAAACCAAATAATTATAAGGATCTACTGAAAAAAATAGACATGCATATAGACACCTTAGAGAATGATGTAATTGAAACCAAAAAACGAAAATTCGAAAGAGACAGCCAAGATTATGATACAGGCAACATCTACTCTTGGAAAAGGGCCAAACCAAACCCTAAAAATCTACTACACCCCCCAAGAAAGCCACCGGTTGATACATCTGAAAAACATTCAAAGGGTAAAAAAGCGAACATAAAAAGAAAGGTTACTTTCCACCCTGAAATATCAATTGAGACAATTAACACAACAGAATCTGAGGATTCTGAAGAAAGTAGTGTGGAAAACCCTGGAATATTCAGAAACAAACAAGGTCTGAATCTTTCAAAAAACGGGGGAGGCGGGGAGGAAGAAGGCATCCCAATAAGAAAAAGCCACAGAAAGAAAAGATTTTAAATGAAGCGGTTCCAGTATGGAACCTTTCAGCGCAAATTTTGACAGAGGAACACATATCAGTACTATCAAAACGTCTAGGATACTCATCTTCAAGGAATTTTGATCTATTTTTCACTCTTCTTGATGTTAATAAACTAGCGAGGAACATAACGCTAAAATGACATTTTTTATCGGATGAAAGTGAGGAAACGAGAGACACTATAACATCTATTTCTACATCCCTGCAAAGTGATGTTCCTGATGCTACTATACCGTTTTTTTCTGAATTGAAAAAACTATTCTATTGAGACAAATGGCTGCTGATTCCCTGCCCGCGAGTCAGTCAGATAAAGTGTTTTTTTAAAACCAAAAATTCTAATTATTATTCCTTACAGTCCAGACCATCCAGGTACTGGATCATTTTCAAGATATGGTGGAAGAGGAACTTACCAAGATGGATAATCAAAGAGAAACATCAGCCTATAGTAATCTTACAAGAAAAGAAAAACTGGCATTGAAGGATATAAAAACCAAACACTAATATCGTAGTCCGTAAGGCTGATAAGGGGGGTGCCATCATTATCCTGGACTCTGATCTGTACCATCAATGTAATTTGTTGATGTTGCAAAACAGAGATATTTATGAGATTTTAGGAAATGATCCTACAATTACATTTCAAAAGGAATTATTAAATGTATTAAAGGGGGGTCTGGAGTATGGTGTGTTGTCACAGAAAATATTTGATTATTTATATGTTGACACCCCGGTGACACCTATCTTCCATGCTCTCCCAAAAATCCATAAACCGGGATTCCCCCCGAAATTCCGATCGATTGTTTCTGGGATAGGGTCGATCAATGAGAAATTAGGAGCATGGGTGGACAGCATACTCCAACCACTGGTGAGAGTTACCTGGTTATATTAAGGACACAGAGACGATACTACGAGTATTTGATAAATTTGTATGAGAAAGGAATTACAGCTGGTTGACAGCTGATGTTGTAGACCTGTACCCCTCAATAGAGTTTGAAGTAGCTGTGCCAGCACTGAAATATTTTCTTGATAGGTACAGCAATTATGATTGTCCAACTAAATTATTTTTGGTAAATTCAGTGAAGTTCCTATTAAAACGTAACTTTTTCAGTTTTTGTGGAGTTTATTATCTCCAAAAACGAGGAGTGAGCATGGGTGGAAAATTTTCCCCTTCTTTAGCAAACATCACAATGGGATATTGGGAGGAAACAGTTCTCTTTGCAGATACCATCCATTTTTGGAGAGGATTATATGGATAGGTAGATATATTGATGACCTCCTGTTGGTGTGGAATGGCGATGATAATAATGCAAAAGAATTTATTACATTTTTGAATAATAATAATTTCAATCTTAAATTTACTTATAGTTATCAGGAAACCGAAATTAATTTTTTGGACGTCATGCTCCGCACCAACAGGGGGTCATCGCAAGTTGTGGTTCTTCCCTACAATAAAGAAACTGATGTTAACAGCATTTTAAAACCCAATTCAAGCCACCCTCAACACGTGGTGAATAATATCCCATACGGAGAACTATTAAGAGTAAAAAGGAACTGCTCTGACCCTAAGTTAGTCAGTGGTGAAATTATAAAGAAGTGTGAAAAACATGAACTTAGAGGGTATTCTCATAAAACATTAAAACAAGCTGATTGTGAGCAGAATAAACAGGGATTTTCTCATAAAAGATAACGTGAAAAAATTACCTACAGAAAATTTATTTTATTTCACCACTCAATACAGCAGGGACTATAATAAAATTATTAATGTTATTACATTTTTTTTTACCAATGCTGTACCAAGATAGGAAAGTAAAAAAAGTGCTAGAAAACAACCAAATCCATTTCTCAGCCAAAAAAGCCCCTACAATCGGATCTTTGGTGTCACCGAGGTTATTTATTGAAAATAAATCAAATACTGACGGGAACTGGCTAAAAACCACAGGTTTTTATGGTTGCGGCAAAAATATATGCATCAGCTGCAAACATATCATTAAATGCAAGGATTTTTCCTCTGTTAGTACAGGTATCACATACCCTATACAGGATTTTATAAATTGTGACACCACACGGGTGGTTTACTTGGTGGAGTGCACCGAGTGTAAACTCCAATATGTAGGGTGTACAATTGGCCCTTTAAAAAGACGCATTAGAAGACATACCGTATTTTTCGGACCATAAGACGCACCCCAAATTTTAGGGTGGAAAATAGGAAAAAAATTATTTTTTATAAGATGGGGGTCCGTCTTATAGGCTGAATAGGTATCTTACCTGGGGGGGGGGCGGTGGAGCTGGGGTCACAGGAGGCAGGGTCCTTCAGGAAGCCGGCGGAAGTGGAGGCATGCTGGTACCTGGGGGCCTGGCGCTGGGGGCCAGATACCTGGGGTGCTGGTGGCCTGGTGCCTGGGGTGCTGGTGGCCTGGTACCTGGGGTGCTGGTGGCGTGGTACCTGGGGTGCTGGTACCTGGGGTGCTGGGGGCCAGGGTCCTGGTACCTGGGGTCTTGGGGGCCAGGGTGCTGGTGGCCTGGTACCTGGAGTGCTGGGGGCCTGGTGCTGGTGCCTGGGGTACTGGTGGCCTGGGTGCTGGTGCCTGGTACCTGGGGTGCCTGGTGCCAGTGTATTGCTGTGCTGGTGGAGCGGGATTGCAGGGCGGCGGCGGAAGAAGAGGTGAGGAGGGCCGGTATCTGGCTGGGGGCCGGGCCTGGCCGGGTACCAGGGAAGTGTATTGCTGTGAGCGGAGTTTGCAGAGCAGAGTGAGCGGATTCCGGTGCCTGCGGACATCTTTCTGAAGCTGTGCTCTACAGGAAAATGGCCACCGACTCGGCAGAGTGCATGCACCGGCTCCGGCGGCCATTTTCCTGTAGAGCACAGCTTCAGGAACATGGCCGCGGCCACCGGAAGCCGCTCACTCTGCTCTGCAAACTCCGCTCACAGCAATACACCGGCCCCCGGTACCCGGCCAGGCCCGGCCCCCAGCCAGATACCGGTCCACCTCACCTCTTCTTCCACAGCCGCCCTGCGATCCCGCTCCACCACCACCGGTAAGTTGGGTTCGGACCATAAGACGCAACCCCCATTTTCCTCCCAAATTTGGGGGAAAAAAAGTGCGTCTTATGGTCCGAAAAATACGGTATGTCTGATGCAGTGGGAGACTTAAAGGTGGAAATTTCAGCAGTATCCAGGCATTTTGCAACTTGTCATGGGGGTGATACAACCAAGCTGAAGTTCTGTGGTATAGAGAGAGTAAGACAATCTGCACGGGGCGGAGATTTCAGGAGGAAAATTTTGAACAGGGAAAGCTACTGGATGTTTAAGCTGGATACAAGATCACCTGTCGGCTTAAATGTTAGAAGGGATATTGTTTTACAATATAATTAAGATCATGTTACCATCCAGTGCTATCTCTGTAAAATAAATAAAGGATACATGGGAGAGGAAAGAAACCCCGAAAAATTAAATGAGTCTCCGATGTGCATTTCTCTCTCTCTTTCTTACACATTAACGCGCAATAAATATTTAGATTGTGGAACACAGGGTCAATTTAACCATTTCTAGAAGTTAAAGTGGAAAGTGGATGTGAAACCAAATGAGCGTGAACAAGCGTTTGAAGCGACGAATAATTAAGCAAAAAATAAATAAATAAATACATTTTTCCCAATGACATATTTTTCTTTCTTTTTCTGCTATAGAGAAATAAGTGGAGGAGAGATTAATAATAATAATAATAATAAACACATTAATAACAGGTGATGGTGAACAAAAAGTTATCAATTTATTTTTTGACAGCAAACTGTAAGTAATTTTTCGTTCCATAAATACTAATAAATAATGGCAATATATCTTTTGTATACAGCAATGGATAATTGAAAATAATACAGTTTTATTATATACGGTAGTATGATATATATGAATATCTAGATGAAAGCTGGAATAAACCGGACAAATTAAACTGGTCACCTCCCACTCTGGGAGATTTTTTATTCAGCTATACATACATATATTTCGTTGGTATATATTGTGTTTCGTAGACTAATTACTGTTTCCAACATAAATAATCTATACTGTTTAGCTCATTTGTTTCAATTCTCTTGCCAGAAACTTCAATGTCAAGACTTTTATTATTAAAAGCATTAAATAACCACAAAAAGAAAAAAGCCTGTCTCCAACTTGGAAACAAAGATGTAACACCTGAACGTCACAAGAATTAATTAATTAACTGATTGGACTTCCTTTGTCATTTTGCTGTTCTCTTGTATTTATACCCTGCTTGTATTCCAATGTATGTTCCCATATGTGGAGGCAAACCACTGTTTGGGCGCACAGCAGGGTTTGAAAGGGAAGGAGCGCCATTTGACTTTTTGAATGTAAAATTTGCTTGAATAATTAGCGGACGCCATGTTGCATTTGGGGAGCCCCTGATGTGCCTAAACAGTGGAAACCCCCCTACAAGTGACACCATTTTGGAAACTAGACCCCTTAGGGAACTTGTCTAGATGTGTGGTGAGCACCTTGCACCCCCAGGTGCTTCACAGAAGCTTATAATATTGAGCCGTAAAAATAACATTTTCACATTTTTCCCACAAAAAATGTTTTTTATTCCCTAATTTTGCATTATCATAAGGATAACAGGAGAAATTTGTTGTGCAATTTCTCCTGAGTACGCCGATACCCGATATGTGGGGGAAAACCACTGCTTTGGTGTACGGCAGGGTTCGGAAGAGAAAGGAGCGCTATGCTGGCTGGGATAGGTTGCAGACACCATGTCACATTTGAAGAGTCGCTGACATGCCGAGACAGCAGAAACCCCCACAAGTGACCCCATTTTGTAAACTACACCTCTCAAGGAATTCATCTAGGGAAGTAGTGAGTATTTTTTAATTTTTAAATTTATACCATTGGGCAGTGAAAAAAGCATAATTATATTTTTACCACAAAAAAATGTTTTACCCTCAGATTTTACATTTTCACACAGGGCAATGGGTAAAAATGGTGCCGAAATGTGTCACACAATTTCTTCTAAAAGTGGCAATACCCCATATGTGGCTGTATCGTACCGCTTAGCCATACGGCGAGATCTTGGGGGGACGGAGTGCTATTTGACAACTGGAGAACAAATTATTGTAGAATAGGCATTTGGATTTGGGAGCACAAAATTTTCTGAATTTCTTTTGGGGGGCAAGGGCCATTTCGCTTTTCCAGAGCCTTTCTGCTACCAGTAACTTGGAATATTTTTAACAGATGACGGACCTGAGTGGGGACTAGCTTTTTTTGAGGACTGAGTTGAAGCTTTTATTGGGAACATTTTATGTAACATTTATCCGGCGCTCTAGGCTGAGCACTTACATCGGGGTTTCCATCTAAATTTCCAAGTGATGTAATTCAGATGAAACCCCTGCGGGATCCATTCACTGTAATGAGGCAGCAAAGTTACTCTGGACTCCGTCTGGCCTCTGTTTAGAGGTGTCCTTTTTTTCAGAAGTGCACAAAACTGTGGCCAACCGCACTTTTATGCACGCCTAAAAAAACTGACACTGTGGGATCAAAGGCCAGATGGCATCCACAGTGCCTATATCCGCCTCATTACAGGGAATCTTCCGTCATGGGTTCCGTCTGAATCTCGTATTTCAGAGATTTACACGAAAACTCTGGTGTAAGTGCTCAGTGCAGAGCGCAGGATAAATGTGAGCAGAGCCTTACTGTGATCTTTGGGAGACATAATAAACAAATCAGTAGCAGGTGAAGAATTGGTTTTATTTTTTACGCCGTTCCTCGTGCGGTATAAGTGATGAAATTACTTTATTCTTCGGGTCGGTGCGATTACAGAGATACCAGATTTATATTGGGTTTTTATGATTGACAGCGGTCACACACTAAGAGACGCTTTTTTTTTGCAAAATCTAGTTTTTGCATCGCCATATTTTGAGAGCTATAATTTTTCCATATTTCGGCCGACAGAGTCATGTGACGGCTTGTTTTTTGCGGGACGAGTTGACATTTTTATTGGTACCATTTTTGGGTACGTGACATTTTTTGATCGCTTTCTATTCCGTTTTTTGGAAGGTAAAATTAACAAAAACCAACAATTCAGGAAATGTTTTTTGAGTTTTTTTTTATGCCGTTCTGCGTGTGGTAAAAGTGATAAGGCAGCGTTATTCTTCGGGTCAGTACGTTTACAGCAATACTACGCTTACTGTATATTTTTTTATGTTTTGGCGCTTTTACACAATAAAACAATTTTATAGAAAAAAAAATTTTTTTGCATCGTTTTATTCTGAGCGCTATAACTTTTTTAATTTTCGGCTGATGGAGCTGTATGGCAGCTTTTCTTTTGCGGAACAAGATGACGCTTTCAGCGGTATCATTTTTATTTCCATTTTGCTTCTGGACCGCATTTTTTCCCACTTTTTGTTTGGCAATATGATGAAAAAGCATAGTTTTTTGCTCCGTTTTTAATTTATTTTTATTACGGTGTGCACAGAAGGAGTTAGTGTGACAGTTTTATAGATCGGGTTGTTTCGGACGCGGCGATACCAAATATGTGTACTTTTTTTTGTTTTTGCATAAATATACGGATTTATTGGTTTAATATTTTATTTATTTATTTTTATTTATTTTGTGATTTTTTTTTTTTTAACAGTTTGAAAACATTTTTTTGACTTTTTTTTTACATTTTTACTTAGTCCCTGTATGGGACATTAATTTTTATTTTTCTAATCACTGATGTCATGCAATGTACTAGATATGTATTACATTACATGACATCTTTGCTGACTGTTTCACAGTCAGTGTGTCCTGCCAGGCTTCAGCTGCAGGCTGAGCCTAGCAGGACACCATATATGGCAGATCTGGAGGCGGTCATGTGACCTCCAGCTGCCATAACAACGGAAGGTCCTGGAAGCTATCAGGGGGCCGTCGGAGAGGTAAGTTGACGACCCCCTCTCCTCTCACTATCTTCTATATGCCGCGATCACTATAGATCGCGGCATATAGAAGATAGCAAAGGGTTAACATCATTGGGACCTGTTCCAATCAGGTCCCGATGATGTCCCCCATCAGAGCTATCGCTCTGCACCGTAACCGCAGCGCATGCAGGACCCTGGGGGTCCTGAGCGCTGCGGGACTACACACCGTTTTTAAACATCGGCTCTGCACAGAGCCCAGGCAGCGCCGACGTTTATGTACAGTGGGCGGTCCTGAACCGGTTAATAGAAAAACTATGCTTTCAAGTAGCTTTTCAGAATAAGGAGTCCTGTACATGAGGAATAACACCATTTGTGGCCATTATGTGACTTGCACCCTGCATTCTCATCAGTTTCCCCCTCTGTATGTTTTATCGATAACTGGTAATCCACTGTTTGCTGGGCGGAGGATGTGAGTTGCAGTGATTTCTCCCATAGACAGCACAGAACAGAGGGGAATCCCTGGTCTTAATTGAACTTTTAGCTCACATAGACAAGCTGTAGTAACATGAAGGACATAATACAGCAGAGCTGAGCTGTCTGTCGGAATCAAGCTTTGATGGAAGGTAAAACACTTGTTATAGAGCTCTGCACAATTTTTTGTCTGTCTGTTCACTTTAAAAATACAGCAATCAGCCCAGTAAGTGATGCATCGCTGGAATCAAGGTCTCTTACCCTACTTCATGCTGCTCTCAGATTGGGTAGCAAACACTTGGTGAAATGCCGCTTATCTACATGGTTTACATATAGCTGGAAGTGAATAAAGAATATATAAAGAGTCTTAGATTTGGCGTGGTCTATTTCTTCAAACTCTGTGGTTTCCTTTCCTCTTTGTAGAAGTCTCTGAGATGCATCCATTATTGCCTAATCTTTGTTCTTGTTTACTAGTCCCATATTCAAGACAAGAGCCTAAAATGTCAGAATCTCCGCTGCTTCTTTGGTGGTTTGTGTGAAAAACAGTTCCAACATTTCAACAACTTTTTTCGTTTGTTTTACTGACTTTACACAAAGAAATTACTTTTTTAAAATAATTTTTTATTGCTATATTCTAGGAGCCATGATATTTGTATTTTTCCATTGCGGAAACTGTGGGAGTTTTATGCAGGATATGCTGTAGTTTTTATTTATTGCATCATTTTTGAGTAAATGCAGCAGTTTGATCGATTTTTATTCATTTTATCAGTAACAAGGTTACTAAAAAAACGCAATTCAGGTGTTCATTTTTTTTCATTTTACTGTTTACTCTCGGATTTTATAGTTTTAGCCATTACAGACATAGTGATATCAGTTATGTATATTTTTAAAAATTTGTTTTCCAGTGATCAATTATTGCATTGGGTTAACATGTAATTTTTACACTGTTTAGTTGCTAATTAGACACTTAGCCTAATGGGATTACATACACAAAGCTGAAGGCCATGGTAAATATTTGTAGTCCCCATGTGATAACAAAAGAAGAGCAGCACAGTGTGGTTCCTCTGTTATTTCTCCTGGAAATTTATGAATAATTGCTGCTCTACCTTTGTTATTATATGGGAACTACAAATATTTTCTACAATAGAGATGTCAGAACTAGACCACTAAAGAAAAACCTCTGCAAGTGCAATAGCTCAGTGCTCAGGAGATATCCACTGCTTACTAACTTGGGTACAAAGGTTAAAATTAAAAAGGATCCTTTGAACTGCATTTCTCCTTCCCTTTACATTTCTAGTACTGATTTGGAACAGTTAATTTTCTGACAATTCACCCCAAAGTGAAAGTAAAAATTTGTTCCTGTAAATTTTCACGCAGCATTTTACTGGAATCCTCACTTATTGGAAGAACATACAAAGGGTGTGTCAAAATTATAGCAGGTCTACACACACAGTAAGGTTTTGGCAGTTTGACCAGTATACCAGAGGTCTTTCCACTTCTACTCCCATACAATAACTGAGGCAGCTGACCTGCCTTAAATAGCCCTTTCAAAATCCTGCAGCTGGAGATATGGGAACGGTCAGTCCCACCCAGCTTTTGTGACCGTTCCTAAAACCTGGACCCAAAATCCGGGCCTATTGAAAGAAGCTCTCAGCAACAACAGTGCTGGAGCCTCCTTTTCCAGGCTTCACAGCACCTCAGTGACACATATCTCCCATCCAGTACCTGTCCAGCTGCATCCTTACAATGGTCATAAAAATGAGTCGAAGCAGGGGACAGCTGGTTACACCCCATGCTATGTAAGTGAAGCTTTTCTTTTAAAGCATCTAGAGGTGCTGGGACTCATAGTTGCTTCTTGGTGGCAATGTGAATTTTTCTGCAGTGGGATCAGTCATGACTACTGCCCCAAAGTTCAATAGACCTGCGGTAGAAATAAACCCTCGTCAGATGAACGGAACTCATTTTCAGTTGTAAAAATGTATGCAAAAATACTGCCTGTGTATATATAATATACAAATAAAATATAATAGGTTTAGGGACCTATGGGAGAAACAAGATTAATTTCAAAAGAAACTACCCAAATGAACTTGCTCGCTATTCATACTGCAGGATATGTCAGTATAAGGCTACGTTCAGTATTTGGTCAGTATTTTACATCAGTATTTGTAAGCCAAAACCAGGACTGGGTGATAAATACAGAAGTGGTGACGTGTTTCTAGTATACTTTTCCTCTGATTTTTCCACTCCTGGTTTTGGCTTACAAATACTGATGTAAAATACTGACCAAATACTGAACGTGTGAATGTAGCCTTAGGCGCAGTCAGATGGAGGTATAAATCGGACCACGACTGGACTGGCCACGGCCCTCCTGACCAGAGTGCAACGGCTTCATATATTTTTATGTAGCTGTCAGGCTCAGGTCAGGAGAGCTGCGGCAAGTCCGAGCATTGAGGTCCGATTTATACAGCCATCTGACTGCGCCCTTAGGCTATGTTCAGGTCTTTTTGCTGTGCTCTTTTCTGCAGCTAAAACATGCTCTCTTTGCAGGAAAAACGCTAAATTCAAAATGCCAGTTTTTCAGCGTTTTGACTGCTTTTTTGGGTGAGGATTAAATGTGTACTTTGTCTACAGTACATATTTTTTTCACTTTCTCATTGCTTTCTATGGCTGAAAAAACGCTGCAAAAACCCTGAAAGAATTATGATGCTGCAAATTTTAAAAGTGCTGCAGTTTTCCAATTCGGTCAGGAAATAAAACAAGCGTGTGCATAAGATTTCTGAAATTGCATAGCTTTTGCTGGTATTGTAAAAAACAGCTTTTAATTTGCAGGGGAAAAAAAAGCAGCAAAAAAAACTCTTAAAAAATACAATGTGTGAACGCAGCCTAAGGCTCTGTTCACTAGTTAGTTCCATTTTTGGATCCATTTTGGGATGACAAAAATGGAAATCATATGATATAATACAAGATGTACTTATGTGAATGGGGACAAAGATGTTCTAAAATATCTTTGACTGGAAACCAGATGCAATTCATTTCTGGCTGCATTAAAAAGTGCAATCTGCACAACAGTTTCCAAAAAATAGATCGCAACTGGATCCGTCTTTTAACACTGAAGTCTATAGGAAATGGATCATAACGTATGGCTATGTGGCAACGAATCAGTTCTTGAGCACTACGCAGGTAGAAAACCAGGAGCGGACATAGACAGGAGAGGGCCCTGTGCAGGAATAATATATGGGCCCTTTGCAGTCCAATAGTTCATCATAATGCACAATCTCACCTGCTTAGGAGTGGGTAGAGGACCCGCTTAATAGGAGCCCAACGGTGTGTCCACCCTTGCCTAGGACACTAGTGATGTTCAGAGTCTAGTAAAAATGGATCCGTTACAAACGGAACAAAAACAAATGCAAACCATAAATTAAAGTGTGCACCAATTTTGTTCCATTTGTAATGGACCCATTATTATTTTTAAATACTGGATCTGTTACATTGTTACATATCGATGAGAGCTGGACATGTGCACAGAGCCTACGTACGTGCCTATAAGTCTGTGTGCTTATAGAAATTCCTCACTTGCTTTCTAATTTCCAGATAAAAAGGAACCACAGATCTCACGTTATATCTGGAGGTCACGCATTTACTGCTCATTTCTCCTAAGTCAAAAACAAAAAGCAAAGTGATCTGCAGGTTCATCTAGTTCCTCTTTATCTGTGAATAGATTTCGGTTTCACTGAGACTAGAACAAAAAATATTTCCTTTAGAAGTGTCAGTGACAAAGTGTCCTCACTTAGTCACATCTCTGCAGTTAATCATTAGAGTGTGACTTTAGTTTAAACCCTCTTTATTGCGTATACGAGGAAATGACTTACACTGTTCCCATCGGCAGCTCCTGTCCATGCGCCGTATCAGACCTCGCTATATGTCTTATTGGAGCCCTGACCAATCTATGTAGTGCATGGATTATACAGAAACCATCCAACACTAACAGCAGGGCTCAGAGATAACATGTCAAACCGCCAAAGATCACAATATGGCCACACGACACCACAGTAGAATGGAAGCGTTGGGACAAGAAAACCGCAGCAACTGTGACATGCCAAGTGCAGAAAAGCCAAAGATGGCAGGACCTTTCCCCACTAACATCCTAATGAAGGTCAATGAAGCATCATCAGAACTACAAAACTCTTTGAATAGTCCAGGCCTAAGTCTGCTCTGCTTTCAGAAAGATCTAGAAGACAAAAAATTCTGCAGAGCTTCTACTCGCGCTTCTGAACCAAAAGGAGTCCTAAGAAAAGCCTATGGAAAACAGACAGCGCACCTGGAGCGCTGCCGAGGACTGGGGCCACACGGCGACATTTGTCAGAAATTCTCAGACAAGCCGTGCAACAAAAACGTGTGCGACTATTCTACAGCTCTGATTTACTGTAAAATAGAAGCGCCAAGCTGTGACAAGCCGCTTGCAATAATGTCTATGGCACGTGTGTCACTTGTAAATTGTGACAGAAGGTCCCAAACATTTGAGCCTCCGGGTAAGGGCACAGTCAGATGGCAGTATTACTTGTGCGAGGATCGCATCACAAACCTCGGACTGGCCGTCCGCTCGCCTGACCTGAGCGTGACAGCATGTATTTCTATGCAGCCGTCACACCCAGGTCAGAGCAGACGGCCAGTCCGAGCTTTGCGATGCGATCCTCACGCAAGTAATACAGCTATCTGACTGCGCCCTAAGGCCTCATTCACATGTCCGTGTGCACATATGTACTGTATCCGTCTTTTTCACATATACCCAGTATAACCTATTGGGCTACTCACATGTTCGTGCTTTTAACGGTCCGTGGGTCTGTGCAAAATACACAAAGAAATGTCTGTTTTTTTTTTGCAGCAACAAGCTGGATGGTAAGACCGGACACACGGACCAAACGCTGATGGTAAGACTGGACACACGAACCAAACGGTGATGGTAAGACCGGACACGCGGACCAAACGGTGATGGTAAGACCGGACACACGGACCAAACGCTGATGGTAAGACCGGACACACGGACCAAACGCTGATGGTAAGACCGGACACACGAACCAAACGGTGATGGTAAGACCGGACACGCGGACCAAACGGTGATGGTAAGACCGGACACGCGGACCAAACGGTGATGGTAAGACCGGACACGCGGACCAAACGGTGATGGTAAGACCGGACACGCGGACCAAACGGTGATGGTAAGACCGGACACGCGGACCAAACGGTGATGGTAAGACCGGACACGCGGACCAAACGCTGATGGTAAGACCGGACACACGGATGGTAAGACCGGACACGCGGACCAAACGCTAATGGTAAGACCGGACACACGGACCAAACGCTAATGGTAAGACCGGACACACGGATGATAAGACTGGACACACGGACCAAACGCTAATGGTAAGACCGGACACACGGATGATAAGACTGGACACGCGGACCAAGCGCTGATGGTAAGACCGGACACGCGGACCAAGCGCTGATGGTAAGACCGGACACGCGGACCAAACGGTGATGGTAAGACTGGACACACGAACCAAACGGTGATGGTAAGACTGGACACGTGGACCAAACGGTGATGGTAAGACCGGACACACGGACCAAACGCTGATGGTAAGACCGGACACACGGACCAAACGCTGATGGTAAGACCGGACACACGAACCAAACGGTGATGGTAAGACCGGACACGCGGACCAAACGGTGATGGTAAGACCGGACACGCGGACCAAACGGTGATGGTAAGACCGGACACGCGGACCAAACGGTGATGGTAAGACCGGACACGCGGACCAAACGGTGATGGTAAGACCGGACACGCGGACCAAACGCTGATGGTAAGACCGGACACACGGATGGTAAGACCGGACACGCGGACCAAACGCTAATGGTAAGACCGGACACACGGATGGTAAGACTGGACACACGGACCAAACGCTAATGGTAAGACCGGACACACGGATGATAAGACCGGACACGCGGACCAAGCGCTGATGGTAAGACCGGACACGCGGACCAAGCGCTGATGGTAAGACCGGACACGTGGACCTTTACAGGGGGGCAGCACACACACATTACAGGGGGGCAGCACACAGCAGCTCATTTTGCCCCTGGTTCTCTCTCTCTCTCTCACATCATGTGGAGATCACAGGAGGAATCATATGAGCTCCGCTGACATCAGCTGCCTGGGCGGTGGTGAGAACTGAGGAGGTCAGGACCTGCTGGGAGTTGTAGTACCACCGGCGCAGGACAGGCAGGCTGCAGACAGTGGGGCAGGAGCTGTCACATGACATATGGCACCTACAGCCGCTGATACTTCCTGGTAATTTCCCGGGGATGAGCCGCAGTCAGCGCTCCGGGGACGGTGCTCGTGGTTAGGTGGTCCTGTCCGGGTCACGCCTCGGTGGGCGGGGGAGACTTGTACCTGAGCTGTCAGTGTGAGGAGTGGCCGGAGACACCATGGACGAGCGCAGCCCGCTGGTCACCTACAAGCTGAGCGTCTCCACAGACGAGGGCGGCGGGAGGAATGGCCGGTCCCGGGGCGGCGGGCAGCGTGCCGGCACCAAGAAGCTCTCCACCTTCCTGGGAGTCGTGGTGCCCACCCTGCTGGCCATGTTCAGCGTGGTGCTCTTCCTCAGGATAGGTAAGCCATGCCCTCCATTATGTGTCCTGCCGGCATGGGCACCGCTGCCCCGTCCTCACCTGTTATGTAATTACGGCACCTCGCCACCAGGGCAGTGCACCTCCTGCAGACGCCATACAGTGTGCCAGGAAGAGCTCTGCAGCAGAGTGCCAGCCACAGCCTGGTCATAGCACAGTGTGCCATCAGTAGTGGACCAATTACAGATCTGCTTCACAGTGTGCCACCTACAGATGTCCTAAACAATTACCCCCTGAACAGTGTGTCACCACAGATGATCTTATCTATAAATCTCTGCATAATGAAGTGAGATTTGTCATCTCACTTGATGCCTATGCAGAGCGCTGTAACCAATGACAAATTGGTCTCAACTGCAGCGCTCTGCATAGGCAGTGACTGAGGCTGAGCTGCTGAAGACAGTAATGAACCATATGCACTGCTAGTGGTGGAATATTGTCTGCATTAATGGCTGATTTTAGGTTTAAGATAATTAGGGTTAGTGGTAAGGTATAGGGTTACTGCCAGGCTAAGGTATAGGGTTACTGCCAGGGTAAGGAATACAGATAGAGGTGATCATAATTTTATTTCTATAGCGCCAACATATTCCGCAGCACTTTCCAATTAAGCGGGGACACATACAGACAATACAGGGTAACACTTAGTTCACCAGTTCCAGGAGGAGCGAGGACCTTCTGCTCAAGCTACAATCTACTCTGACAAGCAAAAGGGTAACAATGCTTAGAACTTTTGACTTTCAGGCTCCATATCTCACCATCCACTACTGCTTTGAACACGAGTCTACCATCATTTTATAGACAATCATCTTGGCTATCTCATACATAAATTTGACTTGCAACTATTTAGCATATGATTAGTTATGCAGATTCTTATGTCGCTGCATTGTTATTGTTTTGCAATCTTCTTATGACTACATTGGAGTCAGTGCTTCTGCACCCTTTTTCGGGCCACCAGACTTGTGTAACGTGTGTCGTACAGTGCTTGCTTGGACGTCTGTGATCTCACTATTACGAAGCAGACGAGTCACCTCCACTGCTGTGTTTGTCACATCAGGACTGATAGACCTTGTGATGAGCCAAATTGTTGACTCTGATATTTTAAGTGGACGTCTACCTCTTGACTTTTGAATGGACGGACGGACTTCATTTCATACTCTTACAACTGTCATGGCACTCACATGATGCAGTTTTCTTGGCAGAGCGTGCACTATTGATGAGCTAGATGATGCTGGTTCTCTTTTCTTGGGAAATCTCCTTCATGGCTGCTCCTTGATTCGAACCGGAACCTTTCGCTTGGGAATCAACCTAATAACACACAAAGCTATTAGGGAATGTGAGAACAGGTTGTTTTGTCATATTCAGGAAGAAAAAGATTTTTCCACCACCAGAAGCAAAACCGTAACAATGCAGTGACATGACAAGAATCTGCATAACTAATCATATGCTAAATAGTTGCAAGTCAAATTTATGTATGAGATAGCCAAGATGATTGTCTGTAAAATGATGACAGTCTCATGTTAGAAGCAGTAGTGGACGGTGAGATATGGAGCGTGAACGTCAAAAGTTCAAAACATTGTTACCTTTTTGCTCATCACTGTATAAGGAAATAGGGGGACACAATAGGTAAAAAAATGCTGGTTATGTGTGGTCCAGCCATCATTATAATAAGCTGCATGATCCGGTATCTGTCTAAGGCCACGGCCCCACTATCAGTATTTGGTCAGTATTTTTTCTCAGGAGTGGGAGCCGAAACCAGGAGTGGGTGATAAATGCAGAATTGGTGACTTGTTTCTATTATAGCTTTTTTCTGATTGTTTCTCACCTGGTTTTAGCTCCCACTCCTGAGAAAAAATACTGATCTAATACTGACCAAATACTGATAGTGGGGCCGTGGCCTTAGACAGATACTGGCTTTTGACCGGATCATGCAGCTTATTTAAAATGCCCTATTACAAGTGCAAACTGCTATTGAGTGCATGGAGGATGTGGAGACAGATGAGTAGGAAGGACCAGATTCTGAGGGAAATTTAGAAAGAGGGAACTGGTGAGAGTTAGGCTTATCACTTCAATTCACCAACCTATTTAAAGAGATATGTTTTAAAAGCCCATTTAAAAACGTGGGGGCTAGGTATTAGTCGGAGTGACCGGGGTAGTGCATTCCAGAAAACTGCCGCAGCACGAGAGAAGTCTTGGAGACGGAGGTGGGAGGTTCGGATTATGGAGGATGTTAGTCTTAGATCAGTTGCGGAGCGGAGAGCATGGGTAGGGTGATAGACAGATGAGGGAAGAGATATAGGGTGGAGGTCCTTGTGGGTGAGAGAGATAAGTTTGTATTGTATTCTGTAATGAATGGGTTCCTTTTTGTTATTGTGGAGTTTGCAGTGACCGTATGGGGGTATATACATACAGTGGTGGCTAAAAGTATTGTCACCCCTGCAATTCTGTCAGATAATACTCAGTTTCTTCCTGAAAATGATTGCAATCACAAATTCTTTGGTATTATTATCTTCATTTAATTTGCTTGCAAGGAAAAAACAGAAAAGAGAATGAAGCAAAAATCAAATCATTGATCATTTCACACAAAACTCCAAAAATGGGCCAGACAAAAGTATTGGCACCCCCAGCCTAATACTTGGTTGAACAACCGCTTCCGGTAACCATCAATGAGTTTCTTACAATGCTCTGCTGGAATTGTAGACCATTCTTCTTTGGCAAACTGCTCCAGGTCCCTGATATTTGAAGGGTGCCTTCTCCAAACTGCCATTTTGAGATCTCTCCACAGGTGTTCTATGGGATTCAGGTCTGGACTCATTGCTGGCCACCTTAGAAGTCTCCAGTGCTTTCTCTCAAACCATTTTATAGTGCTTTTGGAAGTGTGTTTTGGGTCATTGTCCTGCTGGAAGACCCAGCTTTCTCACACTGGGTCCTACATTATGCTGCAAAATTTGTTGGTAGTCTTCAGACTTCATAATGCCATGCACACGGTCAAGCAGTCCAGTGCCAGAGGCAGCAAAGCAACCCCAAAACATCAGGGAACCTCCGCCATATTTGACTGTAGGGATCGTGTTCTTTTCTTTGAATGCCTCTTTTTTTTTTCCTGTACACTCTATGTTGATGCTTTTTGCCAAAAAGCTCTACTTTTGTCTCATCTGACCAGAGAACATTCTTCCAAAACGTTTTAGGCTTTCTCAGGTAAGTTTTGGCAAACTCCAGCCTGGCTTTTTTATGTCTCGGGGTAAGAAGTGGGGTCTTCCTGGGTATCCTACCATACAGTCCCTTTTCATTCAGACACCGACGGATAGTACGGGTTGACACTGTTGTACCCTCGGACTGCAGGGCAGCTTGAACTTGTTTGGATGTTAGTCGAGGTTCTTTATCCACCATCCGCACAATCTTGCGTTGACATCTCTCGTCAATTTTTCTTTTCCGTCCACATCTAGGGAGGTTAGCCACAGTGCCATGGGCTTTAAACTTCTTGATGACACTGCGCACGGAAGACACAGGAACATTCAGGTCTTTGGAGATGGACTTGTAGCCTTGAGATTGCTCATGCTTCCTCACAATTTGGTTTCTCAAGTCCTCAGACAGTTCTTTGGTCTTCTTTCTTTTCTTCATGCTCAATGTGGTACACACAAGGACACAGGACAGAGGTTGAGTCAACTTTAATCCATGTTAACTGGCTGCAAGTGTGATTTAGTTATTGCCAACACCTGTTAGGTGCCACAGGTAAGTTACAGGTGCTGTTAATTACATGAATTAGAGAAGCATCACATGATTTTTCAAACGGTGCCAATACTTTTGTCCACCCCTTTTTTTAGGTTTGGTGTGGAATTATATCCAATTTGGCTTTAGGACAATTCTTTGTGTTTTTTCATTGAAGACAAATTAAATGAAGATAATAATACCAAAGAATTTGTGATTGCAATCATTTTCAGGAAGAAACTGAGTATTATCTGACAGAATTGCAGGGGTGCCAATACTTTTGGCCACCACTGTATATTCCATGTGTTGGAATCGGAGGTGTATATATCATACCCACACTGTGAGTTCCCCAATAACTGGCCTCGTAGTGGCAGCAGAAACAGTCATGTCCATTACTCGTCAGTCAGCTGTGTAATTGTCCTGATGATTGGATGATTGGAGGCAGTGGAGTGGTGTCCCTTGACACACTGGCGGCAGCGGTGGGATCTGCGTGACTTTCTCTGCTGTTATCTTTAACATTCATCATTTGCAATTTTTAAAAAAGTCCCTTATTTTTTTGCACATATGTACTTTACTACTATATTATTTGTATGTGTTACTTTTTTGCACAATTAAAGACCAACATACAGCATTTTATAGGATAGGGCGACTTTTTACTATAATAAGTTGAAAACGAGCCAAAAAAGCATCTTTGAATCAGCAGCAAAATTATATTCATAGCAGATTTAATCTCTACTACATTAGAGCACCACTCCAGCGGTTTTTGTTTTTTTTTCATTGCAGCACTGTAGTTCCTTTCCCCTAGTCTCATACTTACCAGCCGCCATCTTCATCTGTTATTCGCACCGTTCCAGCCGGTCTCTAGCAGTACGTGACCTGCTTATCGCTCATGTTTGCTGGGTGGTCCTGAGGTCACTACTCAATGTAAGTCTATGGGAGCCAGAATGAGGTTCTGATAGACTTACCGGGAGAGCTTGTGATTGTTGCCTCTGACTTCTGGTCAGTCAGAAATAGTGGTCACAAGATGGCGGTGCGAGACCAGAGCGGCATCGGGAACAGCTGAAGATAGTGGCTGATAAGTATAAGACTATGGTCAGGGAACTTACACCCCAGCGCTGAAAAAAAACCACTGGAGTGGTGCTTTAACCCCTTCCTGACCCTGGATGTACTGAGTATGTCAAGGTGATTTTGTGTGCGCGATCGCCTCCAGGTGTTCAGCTAATATCATAGCCGACACCCAGCACTCCCTGCCAGGAACGGTGTCCGCACTGCAGTTTAACCCCGTAAATCCTGCGATTGATATAGATCGCAGTATTTAGAAGACAGGCAGAGGGAGGGGCCTCCTCTGCCCTCCTATCTACGTCATTGCTGGGGCCCAATCGTTGCCATGGTGACCCTATGTCATGATGACAGCCGGGTCACCAGGCTCTAGCAAGTAGTTAGGTCAAGCACTGTGCATGACTAACGTAACTTGTCAGTGCAGCACTGACAGAATAGCAACGCTCCAGTAAAATCTGCACTATAATATGGCGCTCCTTCCCTTCTGAGCTTTGCGCTGTGCCTGAAAAGTATTTCCCAATTACATGTAGGGTACAACAAACTGAGGTCAATTTTTTCCTATTAGCCCTTAGAAAAACTTAAAACTTAGGCTAAAACAACATTTTAGTGGTAAAAACGTAATTATTCTTTTTTCTCCGCCCAATGGTATAAAATTCTGTGAGGCACATGTGGTGTCAATATGATCAATGCAACCCTAGATGAATTCATTGGAGGTTGTAGTTTGTAAAATTATGTCACTTATGGGGGGTTTCTGCTGTTCTGGCACCTCAGGGCCTTTGCCAATGTGACATGGCACCCTCAAGCCATTCCAGCACAATCTGAACTCCAATATGGCGCTTCTTCCCTTCTGAGCTTTGCACTGTACCTCAGAAGTAGTTTCTGACCACTTATGGGGTATCGGCGTACTCAGCAGAAATTGCACAACAAATTTTGGGGTCCATTTTCTCCGGGTATCCTTGTGAAAATGAAAAATTTTGTGGGAATAATTATTTTTTTTAATTTTCACAGATCAATGTTGTAATATTATGTGAAGCGCCTGTGAGTTCAAGTTGCTCACCACATGTCTAGATAAATTCCTTGTGGGGTCTAGTTTCCAAAATAGGGTCCCTTGTGGGGGTTTCCACTTTTTAGGCACATTAGGATCTCTCCAAACGTGACATGACATCCGCTCTCGATTCCAGCCAATTTTGCGCACCAAAAGTACAATGGCGCTCCTTCCGAGCTCTGCCATGCTCCCCAACAGTAGTTTTCCCCCACATATGGGGTATTGGCGTACTTAGCAGAAATTGCCTACATATTTTAGGGTTATTTTTCTCCTGTTACCCTTGTGAAAATAAAAAAATTGGGTCTAAAGTAAAATGTTTGAAAAAAAAGTTCATTTTTTCCATCCACATTACATGTGAAGCACCTGAAGTGTTAATAAACATCTTGAATGTGGTTTTGAGCACCTTGAGGGGTGCTGTTTTTAGAATGGTGTCACTTTGTGTGTATTTTCTGTCAGATAGGCCCCTCAAAGTCACTTCAAATGTGATGTGGTCTCTAAATTAAATGGTTTTGTAAATTTTGTTGGAAATTTGAGAAATCGCTGGTCAACTTTTAACCCTTCTAACTTCCTGACCCAAAAAAATTGTTTCAAAAATTGAGCTGATGTAAAGTAGACATACGGGAAATGTTCTTTATTAACTATTTTGTGATTTAAGGGCATAAAAATTAAAAGTTTGAAAATGCGAAATTTTCAAAATTTGTCAAATTTCCGATTTTTTTAAAAAAATTAACACAAGTCATATTGTATAAATTTTACCAGTATCATGAAGTAGAATATGTCAAGAAAAAAAAAACAATCTCAGAATCACTGGGATCTGTTGAAACGTTCCAGAGTTATTACCTCATAAAGTGACACTGGTCAGAATTGTAATATTTGGCCTGGTCAGAAAGGTGAAGACAGGCTTGGGGGAAGAAGGGGTTAAAAGGGGTGAAATCCACAGCACAAGTTGACTGGCTGCAAATCGTAAAATGTGCAACATGTCAATTTCCGTGCAGTGGAATTCTGCAGCATGTGGATGAGTTTAGTAAAATCAGTACTGTAATCAGCTGCCCATTTTCCCGCACAAAACCAAGCATAATATTCACAGATGTTCAGTCCTGTGTGGACCTACATAATAATTTCCAGTTACATTCTATTGGGAATCTACTTTTCTTTGAGGAGGTATTCCAATTTGTGTAATAAAAATGATACAAATTTCCAATATACTTTCAGTAGCAACTTCTAACATTATTTAACCAATTCAAGATCTGCAACTGATCTATGACTAACATCCTCCATAATCCGAACCTCCTATCTCCATCTCTAAGACTCCTCTTGTGCTGCGCCAGTTTTCTGGAATGCACTACCCCAGACGATCAGATTCATTTCCTCAGAATCTGGTCCCTCCTATTCATCTGTCTCCACATTCTCCACGTACCCAATAGCACTTGGTAACTGTACTTACTGGCTGATGACAGTGTCATGCAGCTTTATTCATTATAATGATGGCTGGACGGTACAAGAACTTTTTACCTGTTGTGTCTCCCCTATTTCCTTGTAGATTGTACACTTGCGAGTAGGGCCCTCACTTCTGTACCTGTTGAACTATGTGTTACGTTGTATTGCCATTATTGTCTGTACATGTCCGCGTTCAATTGATTTATACAGCTGACATGTGCCCGCAACAGCCGCGGGTGGAATTGCGATCCACCCACGGCTGTTAACATGTTAAATGCCGCTGTCAATCTCTGACAACGGCATTTAACAGCGCCGCGCCGGAAGCGCATCACTTACCCCACCCATTGGTGACTCCGTCACGTGATCGCGGGTCACTGATGGATGGGCATGACAACCCTGGGTCTGCAGCAGACCCTAGTGGTTGTCATGTAAAGATCGCTATGATCGCCACCTAGTGGTTGGCGCTCATAGCACAGGAGCATTTCTGCTACATAGAGGTGATCTGCTCATCACCTCTATGTAGCAGAGGCAATCGGACAGTTGCTGCTTCTAGTCTCCTATGGAGACTATAGAAGCAAGCAAAAAGTGTTAAAAAAATGTTTTTAAAAATATTTAAAAAATTCTATATATATAAAAATTTAAATCACCCCCCTTTCGCCCCATTCAAAATAAAATAAAAAAAAACCAAAAAAAACCCACACACACATATTTGGTATCGCCGCGTTCAGAATCGCCCGATTCATCAATATAAAAAAAGAATTAATCCGATCGGTAAACGGCGTAGCGAGAAAAAAATTCTAAACGCCAGAATGACATTTTTTTGGTCGCAATAAAATGCGATAACTGGCGATTAAAACATCGGATCTACCCCAAAAAGGTATCAATAAAAACTTCAGCTTGGCGCGCAATAAATAAGCCCTCACCCAGCCCCAGATCCCTAAAAATAGAGACGCTACAGGTCTTGGCAAATGGCGCCTTTTTTTTTTTTTTTTTTTTTTTTTTTAGCAAACTTTTGGATTTTTTTTTCACCACTTAAATAAAAAAGAATCTATACGTGTTTGGTATCTACAAACTCGTAATGACCTGGAGGATAAGAATGGCAGGTCCGTTTTAGCATTCAGTGAACATGGTAAAAAAAAAAAAAAAAAAAAAAAATCTGTGGTATTGCACTTTTTTTTGCAATTTAATGCCACTTGGAATTTTTTTCCTGTTTTACCGTACACGATATGGTAAAACCAGTGATGTCGTTCAAATGTACAACTCGTCCCGCAAAAAATAAGCTCTCACACGGTCATATTGACCAAAAAATAAAAACGCTATGGCTCTGGGAACAAGGGGAGCAAAAAACGAAAATGCAAACAACGGAAAATCCCAGGGTCCTTAAGCGGTTAAGAGAGATTCATTTTTTTCTTTGCTATTCAAATAATTTTTCCCTCTTTTTTGGGGGGCTTAGGTTTGGTCCCTTTTATATTCATATTTTTTTTTTTTTTTTTTTTTGCTGATTGGGGGAAAATGTGAAGAAAACATGTGTGGGTTTTTTTTGTTTTCTTTTATTACAAAGAACCACTAAAAATACATTTTAAGTATCCCTCTTTCTGCAATAATCATTTTTAAATATTCGGCATATAAAATTTTTTTAGATAGTGCTGATAGATTAGGTAGGGCTGGGACTAGGCACAGTGATCTGGCAGTGGCTTTCCTCTTCGTCTTATTTTTTTCCACTTTTGATTTCATACATTCTGAAAGAGCTTTGACGTAATTTAGTCATGTGACCTGTCATGCGACCGCTGAGGTCGGCGGTCGCGTGACCCGTCACATGACTAAATGGCGTCATGGCAGGTCCTTTTAGACCACCGCGAGGTGCCGGCAAGCCAGGACGGATCGGATAAGGACATCGGGGGCCATCAGAAGGTGAGTATAATATTCTTTTTTATTTTTTAACATTCTTTTACGGTCACACTATATAAATCCATGCCGTTTGCATGGATTTATATAGTGTGACCAAGTTGTGAAGCACTTTCCAAGTGATGCTAAAATCCGCTTGTCCCTGGCAGTAAAAACGCATGTAAAATCCGCATGCATTTTTTCTGCCAGGGAGATGCAGAAATGCTCAGGAAAAATCCAGAGCATTTCTGCATCGTGGGCACATATCCTAAGTCACTTTTCTTTTACTGTCTTCCGGTTTTCGTTGCCGTGTTTTGTGCAAAATTCTTCAAAATGGCACACGTGGTTCATGAATTTTGCGCAAAATCAAAAATACTCTTCATTCTTCTCTTTAACATTGAGCTTCAACGTTGCAAACAAAAAGTTGCATATTTCGTTATAATGTTAAAAAAAGTGCCCAAAAATTTCAGACATGTATATAAATAATCCAGAACAACCAGAGTACATGAGCGCTAAAATAATGTAGCCACTTTTTAAATGTTGCAATTGATGAATCAACCAAAAAAATCTGGATACCTCAAACACCCTCACGATGATACAAACAAACAGCTATAAAATAAACTTAAAAAGATGAAAGTTAAAAGAAGAATGAGGCGCAAGTGAAAAAGACCAAAACTAAAAAATGACAAAAGTAAAAAAAAAAAAAAAAAAAAGTAACAAATGCAATAATGAGTCGGGCCCAAAATGTATTAGCCTCCAATGTTTTAACCCAATTCTTGCCATGTTCAATAACAACCACAGCATCAACAGAGTTAGGGGGCTCAGTCCATTTGCTTTCTGCAAAGCTACAGTGGGGGCAACACTTCACTTTGCCATCTGGTAGACTGACAAATGCCCCCAGATCTGCCATAAGTGTAAGGCTATGTGCCCACGTTGCATTTATGAAGCAGAAAATTTCTGCTGCATAAATGCAAGTCCTCTCCTGGAAAAACGCATGCGGAATTCCGCACGCGTTTATCGCGCATTTTTCGCGCGTTTATCACGCGTTTTCCACATGCGGAATTGCCTTGCGTTTTTTATGCATTGGACAAAGGCAATTCCGCTTGCGGAAACGCAAAATTAATGAACATGCTGCGGATTTTTGAACGCGGCATAAACGCTGCGGAAAAATCCGCAGCATGTGCATAGAACTTGCGGAATCCCATTGGGGACCATGGGGTGCGGATATACATGCGTTTTTCAAGCGTTTACGCTGCGGAAATTCCGCAGCATATACGCTTGAAAAATGCTACGTGGGCACACAGCCTAAGGCTGTGTTTCCATGATGAGCATTTAATTTGCTGAGTTTTTGATGTTGCAGATTTTCTGCAGCATTTCTGCACTTACTAAGTAAGTTACCGTATACAGTGCCTACAAGTAGTATTCAACCCCCTGCAGATTTAGCTGGTTGACACATGCGGAATTAACTTGGCATTGTGACATTTGTACTGTAGATCAGCCTGGAAGTGGGAAATGCACTGCAGCAAATTTTGTTTTTTTTGTTTGTTTTTGTTTTTTTTTTAAAACGTTAAAAGTTAATTCAGAGTGTCATTTATTATTCAACCCCTCAAACCACAAGAATTCTGTTTGGTCCCCCTAAAGTATTAAGAAGTAGTTCAGGCACCAAGAATAATGAGCTTCACATGTGTGGGTTAAAGATCTCTTTTGCCAGCCTTTTCTGACTAAGACCCTCCCCAAACTAGTGAACAGCACTCAGACATGGTCAACATGGGAAAGACAAAGGAGCATTCCAAGGCCATCAGAGACAAGATCGTGGAGGGTCACAAGGCTGGCAAGGGGTACAAAACCCTTTCCAAGGAGTTGGGCCTACCTGTCTCCACTGTTGGGAGCATCATCCGTAAGTGGAAGGCTTATGGAACTACTGTTAGCCTTCCACGGCCAGGACAGCCTTTGAAAGTGTCCTCCCGTGCCGAGGCCAGGCTTGTCCAAAGAGTCAAGGCTAACCCAAGGACAACAAGGAAGGAGCTCCGGGAAGATCTCATGGCAATGGGGACATTGGTTTCAGTCAATACCATAAGTAACGTACTCCACCGCAATGGTCTCCGTTCCAGACGAGCCCGTAAGGTACCTTTACTTTCAAAGCGTCATGTCAAGGCTCGTCTACAGTTTGCTCATGATCACTTGGAGGACTCTGAGACAGACTGGTTCAAGGTTCTATGGTCTGATGAGACCAAGATCGAGATCTTTGGTGCCAACCACACACGTGACGTTTGGAGACTGGATGGCACTGCATACGACCCCAAGAATACCATCCCTACAGTCAAGCATGGTGGTGGCAGCATCATGCTGTGGGGCTGTTTCTCAGCCAAGGGGCCTGGCCATCTGGTCCGCATCCATGGGAAGATGGATAGCACGGCCTACCTGGAGATTTTGGCCAAGAACCTCCGCTCCTCCATCAAGGATCTTAAGATGGGTCGTAATTTCATCTTCCAACAAGACAACGACCCAAAGCACACAGCCAAGAAAACCAAGGCCTGGTTCAAGAGGGAAAAAGTCAAGGTGTTGGAGTGGCCTAGTCAGTCTCCTGACCTTAACCCAATTGAAAACTTGTGGAAGGAGCTCAAGAATAAAGTCCACATGAGACGCCCAAAGAACCTAGATAACTTGGAGAAGATCTGCATGGAGGAGTGGGCCAAGATAACTCCACAGACCTGTGCCGGCCTGATAAGGTCTTATAAAAGACGATTAGTAGCTGTAATTGCAAACAAGGGTTATTCCACAAAATATTAAACATAGGGGTTGTATAATATTTGACCCACACTTTTATGTTTAAAATTTAATAAAATTCAACTGAGCAACATAACTTTTTGGTTTGTAAGATTTATGCTTCTGTTCATAAATCCTACTCTCGTTTGCAGTTTGAAGGCTCTAACTTATTTGCATCTTATCAAACCAGCTAAATCTGCAGGGGGTTGAATACTACTTGTAGGCACTGTATACTCATGTATAAGCCGACTTTTTCCGCACATTTTTTATGCGGAAAAAGCCCTCCAATGCTTATATTCGAGAATATATTTATATTACAGTATATTCCGGTTGTGGATGGTGGTGGGTATGGGGTGGGGGGTCAGCAGAGGAGCAGTGCACAGGCAGTAGCCGGCTGCTGGAGCTACCATGTGTGCCCGCTGCTAAAGAAAATGAATATTCACTCTTCTCCACGCCCATGGGAGTGGATAGGAGTGAATATTCATTTTCCTTAATAGCGCACTCTGTAGCTGCAGCCGCCGGCTTCCTGCTGTGGCTCAGAAATTTTCTGTGCCCGCTATTAGAGAGTATGAATATTCACTCCTCCCACTCCCATGGGCATGGAGAAGAGTGAATATTCATTTTCTTTAGTAGCGGGCACACAGGATCGCTGAGCCGCAGCAGGAAGCCGGCGCCTGCGGCTTCAGTGTGCGGTATTAAAGAAAATGAATATTCCCTCCTCTCAACGCCCATAGTCCCGGCGTGGAGAGGAGTGAATATCCCCGCAGCTCACCTCAGCGTCTGAGGGCGCATGACTATGACGTCATGTGCTGCTCAAATGCTGATATTAGCTGCTAGCAGAACAGGGTGAATCACTGGAGCAGATTGAAGGAAGGTGAGTAGAAGTGTTTATTTTTTTCATGTGTGCAGTGATGGGGGGGCCATGCATACCAGGATTGGGGGATGAGGGGGGCCATGCATACCAGGATTGGGGGATGAGGGGGGCCATGCATACCAGGATTGGGGGATGAGGGGGGCCATGCATACCAGGATTGGGGGATGAGGGGGGCCATGCATACCAGGATTGGGGGATGAGGGGGGCCATGCATACCAGGATTGGGGGATGAGGGGGGCCATGCATACCAGGATTGGGGGATGAGGGGGGCCATGCATACCAGGATTGGGGGATGAGGGGGGCCATGCATACAAGAATTGGGGGATGAGGGGAGCATGCATACCAGGATTGGGGGATGAGGGGAGCATGCATACCAGGATTGGGGGATGAGGGGAGCATGCATACCAGGATTGGGGATGAGGGGGCCATGCATACCAGGATGGGGAAATTTACCAGTAGTTTCTGCATTTCTCACCCTAGGCTTATACTCAATAAGTTTTCCCAGGTACCTTGGCTTATACTCGAGTATATACGGTAGGTTACTTCCATTTTTTCATTAAGTTTTGAGTGCGATTTTTACGTTTTTATTTTGGTTTTGGCTCTGCGGTTTTTGTCTCTTTTTGGTTTGCCATGTTTTAAATAAAGCTAATTTGTTTTTGATACTTCCTGGTATTTCAGTGTGACAAAACTTTATCTATACAGTCACTTGTGGATTACATGTGTTTTTAGTGCATTTCTGCAGCGGATGTGCACTAAAAATGCATTTGGCATTTTTATTTTTTTACATCTTTTTTACATCTAATGCAATTCTATGGGGAAAATCTGCACATAAAACTCCACGTACTCAAGAGAAATTGACATACTGAGGATTTCCAACACGCACCGCAGGTCAGTTTAGGTTGAGTAACATAAAGCACAGTGGGGCAGGAGATTTCTATAAATCCCATCCACTTTGCTGGAACTGTAAGACGCTGTGTTTTTTGCACAGTGAAAATACACAAACGCATTGTGCTTAACATAATATGGACAGAAGGCAATATGGCTTTGAAATACTATATAGAGATCAAAAGATTGCTGCTTCAGGTTTTCTAGGGGGTAAAAAAAAGTATAAAGTTTTAACAAAATTATGTAAAAAAAATAAATAAATAATAATAAAAAAAAATAATACAGTTTTTATCTCAGTGATCTGTAGAATAAGAAACTTTTTATTTTAACAAATGCTAAAATAATGGCAGAATTGCTGTTTGTTTGCATCCAGCTAGAACAATCTATAAATATGTATCAGTAAATTATATGTACCTCAAAATAGTACAAAAAAAATCCTTGTAGCCATCCTGCTATAAGCTAAAACATCAAAAAAAGTTCTGCCTCTCGGACTGCAGCTTCACAAAAATGTCTTTTGTACAGAAATACAATGTAAACGACACAGACTTATTCAGTATCGCTGCATTCAGACCTACTTGTAGAATAACGTGAACAGTGGAAAAAACTGCAATAAAAATAGTGGAATTGCAGCTTTAACTTTTGATTTTCCCCAGGAAGAAAGTTAAATAATTTATATGTTCTCCATAAATGAAAATATAACTGTTCTCACAAAACAACAAGTCCTAATTAAACTATATTGGGGGAAAACATGGGGGGCGATTCACCAAGACCGGTGTGCACCTCACCACAAATCTTACTCCAGTCCCTGCTGGAGTAAGATTTGTGGTGTAGCGGATGCTGCACTCATCATGACTTTGACTTTGTCGGAGCTGGGGTGAGAATGACGTGAAAACTCCAAAAGTCGCATTTAATTGTGCAACCTCGCATTTGCACAAAAACGTGTAACTTTTCAAAGCTTTTTTTTTTTTGCCAGAAATTTGTCAAGAAAGCTTTGATGAATCGCCCCCTTGTTCCTTAAAGAGGGCCTGTCCCTAGGTGAAAAGTGGCTACTTTTTGGTCTCATTTTACTCCCGCTGTTCCCGAGTATGTTTTGTTTTCTTAAAATCCGCCATATGGGTCTTTTTTAGCTAGTGCTAATTTCTGTGATCTTTACCAAAGGGGCGGTGCATAAAGGGTAATAATACAAAGCAGCCTAAAGACTCGCCTCCAGAGAAACCCCTTGGTGAAGACCATAAAAATTGAGTACTGAATAAACAGGTCCGTGTTTCTAGAACTGTGTGACGGATGTATAAAATTCCCCGCAGAACATGCAGTGAGAATAAAATAGGAGCAAACTGTCTATTTTAGACTTGGTGACAGGTTCTCTTTAAGGTGTAAAACATGTGCAGTATTGAGGAGTTAAATGTCCTAAAACAGGGAGTGTAAATGTACTTGGAATTCCCCCATTGGTGTCTTGTTGCGTCTGATTAGAGGATTGGTTTTTTGAGAGGTCGGAGTGTAGGGACCCCATATTGCGGTTCACAGTAGACGGTGACAGTTGTAAGTAGGGGGGAGATGAGAAAAGCCGGACTCGAACACAGCTCCCTACTTCCAAGTCTGTGGGGTCTAGTGAAAAAAACACGTCTTACTCTAGTCTCATAGACTGGATGGAGAGATCTGTGCACAGACCAGGCCGCAGCTCCCAATCGTTTTTCCCTCCTTTTTGTTGATGCCACTGCTTGCCCTGTACCACAATAATACCCCTCTATGTGCCTTCCTACAGCTTTCCTTGTTATGTGCACTGAGAGAAGTGACAGATGGGATTTAGGTGATATGAGTACCTGCATTTAGTGAAGGTTACTACTTCTGCTTAGTCCACCTGCATTAGGACTATCATCTGCCCAGAAATTGTCCTTTGAGTAGGCTGTCAGTCCGAGTGGTGCAGATGCCACAGATGGACCTACGTTGGACTTGGTCCTATGCTGACACAGCCCACTGAACTATTTTAACACATATATTTGTGATGCGTTTCTGTGGTATTTCTTGCACAATGGTTGCCCTGCCTTAGTGAATCATTCTGTTTCAGCCAGGACACCGCAAAGACTATTTAAAGAATGACTGTCAGCAGGTCATGTCGTGGCTGTATAAGTATACACACGGGGGAAGATTTTTATTGGTACTGGCGCACATGAGTTGTGTACAGTCTCTCCCCTGATACAGTATTTGCCTGACTTATCTACAGGCTCTCTCCCCCCCCCCCCTCCATTGATGAATTTGCTATACTCAAAAAATAATGACTGTTTGTTTTTTTGACATTCAGCTGGAATGTGTCAGGAAGTAAGTCGGGCATTGCACAACTTTCACCAATGCCAGTAAAAGTGGCATCTTATGTTTGTCACCCTCCCTCCCTGAAGTGGGATCTGCATATACTTTCAGCTCTCACGTCAGCCTTCATAGAAGACAAGGCTTTAGCAGGTGACGTGCTGGTGTCATGCAGAGTCTATGTTCCTTCCCTGTTTCTGCATAACTTTAGATAACCCCAGAAAAGGGGTAACAGGATCTTTTGTTACCCTCCTACTCCTTGTCAGTTAGGAAGCTACTCGCTCTCTGAAACTTGCCATATTGGAAGTGTGAGCGTATTTTTGCTCTTTACTACAAAAGGAGTGAGAAGATGAGCAGTTCCCCGCCTAAACATCCCTCTGCGCCTATTTATTAAATTTATGGACTCCACAACTCCGACATGAATCCACTCTGATGTGGTGGTGTTGTTTTTATAATGGTTTTATTATCTCACTTATAGTGTTGGTCAATAAAGTTACGGTATTTTGTATTATTTAGGTGTGCACATTATTAGTGTTTTTCTGCCCTTCTAAAAATAGTAATATTCATAATGATTATTGTCAAAGATCACAGCCAGGGGGGGGGGGTCACGCTGAACCAACAAAGCTGTTACTTTTTTGTCACGAATAGCTCTCTGCTGCCCCCTATTGTCAGGGCAACTGCACTGATATGCAGGTACATTGAAAAGTTAGTAATATATGAATCACATAACTAAAGTGCATACAATAAATAAATATTCTTCTTCCTGCCATAATCATACTAATCCCCCCAGGAAGAAGCTAGACGCGAAACGCGCGTTGGGGCCTTTGCTAATTCTCAGGTTCTATTTACTGACCTTTCCTTTATGTGTATTTGCCATGCTTTATTCTAATGCCATGATTACACCACAGTGTGTTTGATTACTATGCCATTACTAAACCTTTGTATTGCACTGCTGCACGGCACTTTTTTGTTGCACCGCACTTAAAGGTTTGACTCATGTTTACATAGTTATTATGGTACTTTTAAATATCTATCAACTATTTTGAGGAACCAGTTTACTGCAGTTGCACTTTATTTATGATATATACTGGGTATTTCTAATTTATCTAGAACCTTCCTATTTATTTATTGTATGTACTTTAGTTATGTGGTTCATATACTACTAACTTTTCAACGTATCTGCATATCGGTGCAAACTGATGGAACTGTATAACCTGGTTTGGCTACACTTTTGTTAATATATTTTTCTACTTTCGTAGTCAGGTAGTGTGTGCGTGTATATATATATATATATATTTCTTAGGATCAAGTCCTTCTTATATTAGGGGCACGTTTACTATACTTGATTTATTTTTCGGTACTCCCCTTGTTGGTCGAGGTCTATGCTGGATAGGCATTTTTTTTTTATTATCCTGAGTTATGGAGCATTCTCTGCATGTATGTTCCCCCATTTTTATATTTCTTATTTATTGTTGTTTTTTTCTGCATTAATAAATAATTTTCTCAAATAACCCCCCCACGACAGCACCAAAGGAGTAGGATGTCACCCTACCCTAATTGGAACCGGAAACACCAAGAGGTCAAATAGCCCCTCCCTACAGTGTTTTTCCTGTCCCTATTGGGATGAAGAGGTCATCCAGGGTGCTCTGTGCCAGTGGCAGAGACCCAGCATACCTTTTAAGCCGGGCAGCTGGGACCCAGCGGTGTTCTCCTTCTCCCCTTATGCTGCTCCCGTCTTCTCTGGGTCTCGGGACCCCCATCTCCACCGAGTCCGCGCCTGCGGGTAAGGTCCGGTGGGTGTCGGGCTGGAGACCTCCTCGAGCTTTTTTTAGGGGGGCAAGGATCCTGCACCAGGAAATAAGTCTAGCCGGTAGTGTGGTATATGCTGTGGTGCAGCGGCATTGCTATAATGATCTAGTATGTCTGTTTATGCTATTTTCTCCCCCCCTCAGGTGACTTGTCACATGACTGTGACATCAGCAAGGTCCTGTCTGTGTGTGTGCGCTACAGGATATATAAACCCTGGGTGATTTGTGACAGGTGTGTTCCTGTGTTGGGAGTTCCTGGGTGAGGTGTTCCCGTGTGGACACCGGGTGAGAGGCATGAGGCTGTTCCCTGTGTGTGGAGGGAACACCGCTCGTGTGAGGCCTGGTGGACTTCTGGAGGGTGAAGCCTGGATCGCTGAGAGTGTGAACGTGATGCCAGTAAGCCTTGGAGTGCCAGAGGCTGGAATGTAAACGTCCTGGAGGACAGAGCCTGGATCTGTGTGTGAGAGATGCCAGTGGTCTTGGACGGGATAAGGTCAGGAGACCACGTGTGGTAAGCCTTAAAGCCACAGTGGTGGAAAACCTAATGGACTGAGACAGCTAAACCCGGCAAAGGTAATACTCTTTGTGTTATGGACATTTACATGGACATTGCTTTATTATTACCTTGCGGAAGGCTGTAACTAGAGCCAGGTGGGCCGCTGTGCCACTTGGCTCGTGAACATTGTATATATGTGTGTCGGCGTGCCACTGAGTTGGACCCGGTCATATGCGGTTTATGATGAGATAATAAACCCATAAATTGAGAAATACCAGAAGGACATTGCTGGTGTGCATTATTTGACGCAGCGAAGAGAGTATCCCCCAGGATGATGACAAGTGCTGCCTTACAATGCGCAAAAAACTATCTTCTTCAAACAAGAAATATTTATGCCAGAAGTGTACGGAGAAGATTATTAGGGAAGAGCAGCCATCCCTCATAGATGAAATCAAGGGTATAGTCCATCAGGAAGTTCAATCTTCATTGGCCTCCTTTTCCCGATCCACTTCTGACTCGCCTCCAAAGGCTAAGAAGAGGAAGATTTCCCTGGAAGAAAGAAGAGACTCGGACTCCCAGGACGAAATATCCCTTCCAGGAGACCTCATAGAGGAAGGTGAACTCAGCACAGCAGAGGAAGGTCCAGAAAATAAATATTATTTCTCAACGGAATTTATGGAAGACCTCCTCATAGCTGTAAGAAGAACGATGGAGGGGGAAGAAGAGAAGCCCACTAGATCAGTCCAGGAAGAGATGTTTGGTGGTCTCCGTTCAAAGAAAAAGATGGTGTTCCCGATACATAAAAACATCCAGGACTTAATCCTGGACGAATGGGAAAATCCTGAAAGACGACTGAATACATCAGCAGAATTGAAAGACAGGTTTCCGGTAGATGAAGAAGCCTCAAAATGTTGGACCGAGATACCTAAGGTCGATATTCAAGTGGCAAGAGTCGCTAAAAAAACAATATTACCATTCGAGGATTCGTCGCAACTGAAGGATCCTCTGGATCGCAAGATGGACAGCCTTCTCAGGAAATCCTGGGAGACATCAGCAGCCCTTCTGAAACTAATGTAGTCTCCACGTGTGTTGCACGATCCATGTCGAGATGGCTCATCCAACTTGAAGAGCATCTGGCTATAGGCACATCCAGAGAAGAGATACAAGCTTCCCTACCCTTGCTGCAGAAGGCCACTGACTTTCTGGCAGCATCTTCAGCGGAATCTGTGAGAGTAACTGCCAGAGCAGCAGCCTTATCGAACTCCACAAGGCGGGCACTATGGCTGAAATCGTGGAACGGTGATGTGGCCTCCAAAATGAAACTCTGTTCCATTCCCTTCAGGGGGTGGAATATATGTTTGGCTAGGCCCTTGACGACCTCCTGGAGAAGGTGGCTGATAAAAAGAAGTCCTTGCCAGAACTCAGACACTACAAGAAGACCCCCTTTCACCCCCCGCGGGAGCAGAATCCCCAGTACAAGGGGAAAGGGAAGTCTGGTCGGTGGAGATACCCCCAAAGGAGGGAAAGATAGGAATATTTTTTTCCCAAAAGGACAGCGACAACAGAAGCGGTGACTCCAGAGCAGTGGGGGGACGAATCATGAAATACCTTCCCCAATGGCAAAAGATCTGCTCCAGTCAATGAGTCTTGAAGGTAATTCAAGAAGGGGTGAAGATCGAATTCTCCTCATATCCAAGAAAAGTAAGGATTACTTGTCTAACCTCCCCGAGATTAAAAACCGCACTGATGTCCAGCCTAAGAGACCTACTATCCTTGGGGGCTATTTCACCAGTCCCAAAAACAGAAAGACACACAGGCCACTATTCACGCCTGTTTATGATAACAAAACCAAACGGCATTTACAGAATAATAATAAATCTGAAACCCTTAAACCAATACATCATCTACCGAAGATTCAAAATGGAGTCCATCAGATCAGCAGTTCCCTTGATAGGACAAGGATGTGTGATGGCAACCATCGACTTTCAGGACGCATACGATCACGTCCCTATACATCTAACATACTGGAAATTTCTAAGGTTTGTGGTGGTTCAAGAGGATCAAACGTTACATTTTCAATTCAACGTATTGCCGTTCGGGATATCCTCAGCGCCAAGAATATTTACCAAAATTATGTCAGAGGTAGTGGCTTTTATCAGAAAGGAGAAAATCTGCATCATTCCCTACCTCGACGACTTCTTACTAGTAGGTCCCTCGGTGGCATCACTCCGGGAAGATCTGCAAAGAACAGTCCAGATCCTGACCACTCTAGGGTGGCTGATAAATCATCAAAAGTCAGACCTGGTCCCTGCCACAGAAAAAACATTCCTGGGTGTTCAACTAGACTCCGCCAGAGAAACCTCCTTCCTACCAAAGGACAGACAGATACTTTTGAGATCCAAGATATCGAATCTGAAGACCCTGAACAGGGTGTCCCTAAGATTTGCCATGTCAGCCCTTGGCTCCATGACAGCTTGCATTCAATCCGTAGCCTGGACTCAGGCTCACACCAGGGTATTACAAACCCATATTCTAGCACAGTGGGACGGATCACCAGACTCCCTGAACAGGAAGATCGTGATCCCTCATTATGTGAAGACATCCCTGTCATGGTGGCTCAGCCCAAGAAACCTAAGAACAGGGGTTCCATGGTCTCAGTTCCCTTTGATAACAGTCACGGTTGACGCCAGCAAGACGGGATGGGGAGCAGTTGTCGCTCAAACCTAACTTCCAAGGGGTCTAGACAGAAGAGACCAGTAGGAGATCCTCCAACTTCCGCGAGTTAAAGGCAGTGGAGGAGGCACTCAAAATATCGGCTCCAATAATTACGGGCAAACACGTAAAAGTCTATTCAGACAACATGACTACCGTAGCTCACCTGTCACATCAAGGGAGTACAAGGTACGAGAATCTAAAAAGTATCTTAGCAAGAATATTCTTCTGGGCAGAAGGACATCTTCGTTCCTTATCAGGTCTGCACATAAAAGGCTCAGACAACATCCAGGCCGATTTTCTGAGCAGAAAGAAAATCCATCCACTGGAATGGGAGCTGGACTCAGACATTTTCCACATGCTGACCAGACAATGGGGTTGTCCGGAGGTGGACCTCTTTGCAAGACGCCAGAACACCAAGGCAGAAAAATACTTTTCCCTAGATCCAGACGACGTGTGCCTGAGGATAGATGCATTCGCTCACCCGTTTCCATCTAGCTTACGCTTTTCCCCCCAATTCCATTGCTACCCAGGACCTTACAGAAAGTAAGGACCGAGGAGGTCAAGATAATCTTGATAGCCCCACTTTGGCCCAAAAGGAGCTGGTTCTGTGCAATAAACAGTCTAAGCATAGAAGGACCCCTCATTCTGCCAGCAGTCAAAAACCTTCTCCATCAGGGTCCAATACTCCATCCAGATCCAGAGAGCCTCCATCTAGCGGCCTGGCTTCTTGAAAGCCAAGGGACTCTCAGGGTAATTCATACCCTACAAAGAAGTAGGAAACAAATCACAAACTCCATATACAGCAAGATATGGAAGACCTTCCTAACATGGTATAAACAGAATATACCAGATCTTTGGCATCCTGACATGACCCAGATCTTGGATTTTCTACAAGAGGGGCTGGAGAAGGGCCTTAGACACAGCACCCTCAAGGTACAGATCGCGGCGCTGAGTACCTATTTTGACCAGAGCCTAGCCGAACACCGATGGGTAAAAAGGTTCATGACAGCAGCTACTCGTCTGCGTCCCAGAATAATCAACCACGTTCCCTCCTGGGATCTTAATATCGTCCTTAAAAGTCTGACACTACCGCCGCTTGAACCTTTGGCCTCAATAGAGCTGGATAAATTAGCCTGGAAAACAACTTTTTTAGTAGCGATTACCACTGCCAGGAGAGTGCGAGAAATCCAGGCCTTCTCTGTGAATGACTCATATTTGGGAATCCTGGATGATAGGATTATTCTACAATTGGACCCATCTTTCTTGCCAAAGGTGGTCTCAGACTTTCATAGATCACAGGAGATAATTCTGCCTTCCTTCTGTCAGGACCCAAAAAATAAAAGGGAAGAATAATTCCATACTTTGGACGTGAGGCGGGTTGTTCTTCACAACCTCCAAAAGACAGCGGCCTGGAGGAAGGATCAGAACCTCTTTATTCAGCCATCTGGTCAGAACAGAGGAAAGAAAGTCTCAAAGGTTACCATCGCTACTTGGATCAAGAAAGCAATTGTGGAATCAGATCCAAAATCTCTTACCACCAGAAAAACTGAAAGCACACTCTACTAGAGCCATGTCCGTCTCGGGAATTGGATGTTTCAACCACAGCAGTTCTCCCCCAGCAATTCACCCCTGCACATTTGTCCCCAATATTTGGCCCCCAGGATGTTTTGCCCGGGGGCGAAACGTGCGGGGGTGCAATGTGCGGGGGCGAATCTTCCTGGGGGCGAAATGTGCGTGGGCGAAATGTACCTGGGGGCGAACAGTTGGGGGCAAAATATTCCTATAACCGTCCGTCTCCTGGGCAGAGAAGGCTAGCGCTTTCCTCGAGCAGATATGTAGAGCAGCTACATGGTCCTCGATCCATACCTTCACCAAGCATTACAAACTTAATTTAATGTCCATTAAAGACTTGGCCTTTGGGCGGAAAGTGCTTCAGGCCATTGTCCCTCCCTAAACATGAGTCTTTGGTACTCCTCCTTTGGTGCTGTCGTGGGGGGTTATTGGAGAAAATTGAATTAGAATTACCGGTAATTCGGTTTCTAATAACCCTCCACGACAGCACTGGTAATTCCCCCCCCAGGCTTGGTTAGCCAAAAAAATCATCTAATTTGAACAAAAATAAATATAATTTGAAGCATCCACACTTGTGTGGTCCTTTATAAAACACTGGAGGGGAGGATGAGGGAGAGGCTATTTGACCTCTTTGTGTTTCCTGTCCTTATGAATGTAATCAATCCAGTTCAGCGCAGTCTTAAGCCTGGTAACCAGTGCATTTCTGTCACTTTCTTATAGAAATTCTTTAAGTTACTTCTTTATACTTCTAAGTAGAACATGTTTCTGACGCACCCCCTGGGGCCGTGGGGTACTCGGTAGCTGGGCCGGTCGGTCCTTTTTGGCGTAGTCACTGTGGCAGTGACCCGGTCCGTGGCCCAGGGCGGTCAATAAGGAAAAGTCAATTGGGGAAATAAAGTGTTTGGGGATGAAGTTTGTGACGCCACCCGTGGTATGCGGCCATAGGGGGCCGCCGCTGCGGTGCAGATCCACTGGGCCTGATGGTGACGCAGCAGAGAGAGTGCAAGAGAGACTGCAGCTCCCCACGGGCGGAGCTAAGCCCCAGGGCAGTATATAGGACTTGATGAGGTAGATGTTGGCAGGGACAGTGTAGTGCAGGGCTGGTGATGCAGCAATTAAGTCAAGGACACAGCAGGTTGCAGTCTTCAAGTATTTACTCACAGTTATTAAGATGTTCCAGGTTACAACTGCCAGATTATAACCGCCCACGTCGTCCTGTGTCCTCCGGGGAAGTGATCCAGCCAACTCTCAGATAACTTGGATGCACTTGAACGGGACCCCTTTCTTGGGTACCTTTCCAGGTCGTCTCTCTGCACTGGCTCTCACCCTCCTGCCCTGCGCCTCACACACAGTGTATCGAGCCAGTGGCCGTGGGCCTTCTTGGGCGACGTCCTGTCTGTCTCCTTTGTCCTATATGGCCACCTTTTCAGCAAATGTGTGTGGATTTTGGCTACAGCACATGAAGATACCGCAACCTCCGGTTTGCTAGCTGAGTCTTGCAGTCCTCCACTAGTCTGGGGCCGGGCCCCTACTGCGGCCTGATCCCTTCACGGTCAGCGTGAATTCGGGCGCACGGTTGGACTCCGCACTTCCTGTGCCCCTAGGATCCCTGCTCACTGCTCCGGTGTTCTCTCCTCACTGTCCTACTTTTGGGCCCCCTTGCAGGGGCGTACATAGAATTCATGGGGCCCATAGCAGAAGTTCAAATTCGCGCCCCCCCCCCCCCAAAAAAAAAGTAAATAATTGTCAGGGTCACAGAAGAGCAGATCACACAACCTTCCAGCCTTTACATAGTAATTTTCCTCCTGCTTACGTCCTAGGCCCCTCTTTCATTGTCCCATAAAGTGTGTCCCCCAAACCCAGTATGATACCCCCATGGTGAATTCCTCCACGTGTGCAGTATAATGACCCTACTGTACCTTACCTCAACTCCCAGGGCAAAGTTTGCTGACCCCAACACAGTATGATCTCCCAATTGTGAGCCCTAGAGCTAGAGAGGATGGTAGGTAATAAGGGAGGGTGTTATACATAATAAAAGATGAAACTATATAACTAAGCGAGTACACTATATACTAAGGGCGTATGCTAGTACATAGTGTACTCATTTATTATGTATAAGGGACTGTGCTACATTCCTGCATCTGTGTGCAGTGTCGGTGTGCTGCCCTGTTTTACAGACGCATTGAGCATGTCCTATTTAATCCTCAAAATCGGATCAGAACAGGACATTCTCTAACCCTCACAGATCTCATTCTCAGATACGCGATTTTCATGGATGGGTGAATGGATCTATAAAACTCTACAAGTCCGTGGACCGTCAGATTTTTTTATCGGATGGTCCACAGATATTTCACACAAATGTGAGAATGCAGCCTAAGGGATTTTACATGTAACATTATCACTCCAAGTCACACAGCGCAGATACAGAATAATATTTACATCCAGGCACTTACCGCTGAAGTCTCATCTGATCAGAGTCAGTTTCTGCTGCTTCTTCTCCATCTATTCAGACCTTCATGTCGACATCTCCCAGTCACGATTCGTCTTATCATGATGATCTCCAGCCTAGATAATAACAAGGTCACATATATTGTATATATACATGTCTTCCCCGCTCTGCGCCCCTGAATAAAGATCTGTAACCCCGCATTAATATACGATTAGCCACTTAGTAATCAAAATATAAAGTGATAAACAGCGCTGTGCCCCCCATTAACTATAATCTTCACCTGCCAATAATATAAATTATTCAGTCTCTGTGACTCTCCCAAATTAACTGTAAGGCTATGTGCACACGGAAAATATACAAGCACCCCCAACATTGCTCTCTCCCTGCACCCCCGTCGTTGCTCTCTCCCTGCAACCCCCGTCGTTGCTCTCTCCCTGCAACCCCCGTCGTTGCTCTCTCCCTGCAACCCCCGTCGTTGCTCTCTCCCTGCAACCCCCGTCGTTGCTCTCTCCCTGCAACCCCCGTCGTTGCTCTCTCCCTGCAACCCCCGTCGTTGCTCTCTCCCTGCAACCCCCGTCGTTGCTCTCTCCCTGCAACCCCCGTCGTTGCTCTCTCCCTGCAACCCCCGTCGTTGCTCTCTCCCTGCAACCCCCGTCGTTGCTCTCTCCCTGCACCCCCGTCGTTGCTCTCTCCCTGCACCCCCGTCATTGGTCTACCCGCCCCATCAGCCCCATCACTGCTCTTCCCAGCCCCATCAGCCCTACCATTGCTCTCCCCAGCGTTTCAACAAAAATAAAAAAAAAACAACTTACCTATCTGCCTGTTCCCCCGCAAGCTGCAGCATCACTGCTCTTCCCAGCTCCATCATTGCTCTCCCCAGCCCCATCAGCCCCACGATTGCTCTCCCCAGCCCCACGATTGCTCTCCCCAGCGTTTCAGTAAAAAAAAACAAACAAAAAAAAACTTACCTCTCTACCCGTTACCCCGCAGGCCGCAGCATCCTTGTTGTCTGCAATTTCCTCCCTCACACAGGCCCGCGCTGCATGATGACGTCATCAAGCAGATCGTGCCTGTGTGAGGGAGGAAGCGGCGGGCAGGAAGCTGAGGACCGATCTCTGCAGCTCCGCTGCCACTCTGTCCTGTCACCAGCGGAGCTGCAGGGATCGCTCCCTGCCCACCTCGAGCAGGGAGACGCTGCACCGGCGGGCCCCCCAGAGCCGCTGCACCAGCAGCGGTATGTCCGCCCCTGGACTGCTATGGGCCCCCCCAGCTCATGGGCCCCATAGCAGTCGCGTGGTCTGCCGCCATTGGCGGTACGCCACTGCCCCCTTGCCGTTTGGACCTTACTCCACACGGTCCACCCTTGCTGAACTCACTTCCTCCAACCACCTCCTCTACTTAGTTCCACCCTCCTGACAGGGACCAGACCTGTGCTCTCCCTTAAGAGCTATCTGGACCTTCCCTTATGGAGTGGTATAGTGTTGGATGTGAGTGGTTGGATCCCGGGTAGTGCTCCCTCCTTACCTGAGAGTGGAGTACCACACCTCTGGCTGAGATGCAGTACCTCTGTGGCAACTGGACCCGCAGGGGCGCTACATTTCTGCTATAGACTGTGGACATAAACTGATTGCAGCAAATTTCAAAACTGATCTTGTTAACAAATGGTTGAAACTCTACAATAAGCATAAAAAGTGTCATTTTTTCTTATTTGCACCGTGGAACTGAAATAGAATAAATAAAACATTTTTAGGCTGCCATTTCAGCTCAAAAGTTGCAAAATTGTGCAAAAATTGTATCAAAATATCTAGTGCACATACAATCACTATGGAGGGGGGTGGTCTGGAGTCATTTGCAACAAATTTTATGACTTTTTGAAAACATTATATAGTGGGTTTCCGAGCTTTGTGTAGTCAGCCCAGTTAAGATCTACTAACGGAGCATCAATCTCAGATTGCCTTCTATTTGTCGGGAAGAATAGAACACTATTCAAACCATGACGGAACCTGAGTACCTCGTTATCAGGCGCCGGAGTCTGCCAGATGACATTGGTATCCTTCATGTGTCTTTTTAAATAAGGAATTTTCAGCCAGAAAAATACACCTTGCAAAACTTCATGCAAACAAACATTTATGGTACGGTCACAAATAGTTATTTTTTTTACATGAATTTTACTTCAAAATCCATGTCAGAGTATTCAGTCGTAGGCCCTGATTCATCACCTTTCTTTTTTGTTTTGTAGCAATCGTTGCTATTTTTTGGGTCAAATGCTTCAAAGTGTGGTGTAGCCGGCTCATGAATTTTGCTCAAAGTTAAAATGGGCTCTATTATGGTCTTTAATATTTTTTTGTCATCATTAGACCAAAAAGTTGCATCAAAATATCGAGTGCGCATACAATCACTATGGGAGTGGGGTCTGGAGTCATTTGCAGCAAATGTTATGACTTTTTGCAACAAATCATGAATCGGGCAAAAATATGTGGGAACTCTAAATTTCTCCCAAAGTGGCAAATATATCTCTCTCAAAACGGGGAACGCGCAAAATAGACTTCAAAAAGGCGCAAATGGAGACATAAATATGGTGCAAACGAGAAAAAAGGAAAGCACTAAAAACTGCTACTTGGAAATCCTCAGCACATTCTGCATGTCTTCCAATTGGTGAAATCTACAATAGATGATACATGCTGTGGATTTTAAATTGTGGCTACATTAAAGGGATTTGTCTGCAGGTTTTTGCTATGTAATCTGGCAGCAGCATGAGGTAGGGACAGAGACCCCGATTCCAGTGATGTAATACTTATTTTATTGGCTGCAGTAGTTATGATAGTCAGTTTTCTCTGCCACTGAGCTCAGATGTTGAGCTGTGTATGAGCCCGGTCACACTCCTGATTTGCAGCTTCCTATGTACATTATATAGTGACAGAAAGCTGCTAATCCATGCTGGAGGTTTGGCTGGACTACCATGCACAAGGCAGATTGTCCTGTAGTGATAATTTCCTGCTCATAAAACACTGATTTTATTGAAACAGTAAAACACAGCCCAGTAAGTGACGCATTACTGGAATCAGAGTCTCTGCCCTTACATCATGGAGCTCTTAGATTACATAGCAAAAATAGATACGTCATAGGTCACCTCCCCCTCTTTGGTGCGGGCTCCGGCGCTGAGCCCGCATCTTTTCAGGCACATGACAGCTGCTCTGATCAGACCCTAACAGCTGTGGGTGGAATTGCGATCCACCCGCAGCTGTTAACATGCTAAATGCTGCTGTCAGTGTCTGATAGCGGCATTTAACATGATCACACCGTAAGCGCGGTACTAACTCCGCCCATCAGCGCCCGTTTCACATGACTGCGGTGCGCTGATGGGTTGGCATGACAACGGGGGGTCTGCAGGAGACCCCCGTGCTTGTCCCTGCCGATCTGCTTTGAGCGCTGCCCAGTGGCTGGTGTTCATAGCAGATGAGTATTTCTGCTACACATGACAGGGCTAAAGCCGTGCTATGTGTAACACAAGCGATCAGATAATCGCAGCTTCTAGTCTCCCATAGAGACTATTGAAGCAAGTGAAAAGTAAAAAAAAAAAAAAAAAAAAGTTTTTAAAAAATATAAAAGTTCAAATCACCCCCCTTTCGCCCCATTTAAAATAAAACAATAATAAAAAAAAACCCACATATTTGGTATCGTCATGTTCAGAATCGCCTGATCTATCAATATATAAAAATAATTAATCTGATCGGTAAACGGCGTAACGAGAAAAAAATTCCAAATGCCAGAATTACGTTTTTTTGGGTCGCCTCAACATTGCAATAAAATGCAATAACAGGCGATCAAAACATCGGATCTACACCAAAATGGTATCAATAAAAACTTCAGCTCGGCGCGCAAAAAATAAGCCCTCACCCAGCCCCAGATCCCGAAAAGTGGAGACGCTACAGGTCTCGGAAAATGGCGCCATTTATTTTTTACAAACATTGGATTTTTTTTCCCATCACTTAAATAAAAAAGCACCTATACATGTTTGGTGTCTACGAACTCGTAATGACCTGGAGAATAATAATGGCAGGTCAGTTTTAGCATTTAATGAACGTGGTAAAATACAAAACAATTGTGGAATTGCACTTTTTTTTTGCAATTTCACCGCACTTGGAATTTTTTTTCCTGTTTTCCAGTACACGATATGGTAAAACCAATGGTGTCATTCAAAAGTACAACTCGTCCTGCAAAAAATAAGCCCTGACATGGACATATTATAAAAGTTATGGCTCTGGGAATAAAGGGAGCAAAAAACGAAAACGGAAAATCCCAACTTGGTGAAGGGGTTAAGGTCTTGATTCCTCAAGACTGTTGTTCTTCATGCCAGTCTTGATGAGGGGGTGGATTGTAGTGCGAGGTGCACTTCTCTTAATGAATCAGAAGTGGTGTGCGCCTCGCCATAATTCTTCAATCAGGTACTGGAGTAAGATTTGTGGTGTAAGGAACGCCATAGCTCGTCATGAATTTGACGTGTGGGGGTCGCCATGCCAATTTTTTAGGGGGAAAATTGCTAATAAAAGAGAATAGAGACACCAAATAATTGTACTGTAATATGGATATGTAAAAACTTTGCGGTCTGGATCCCTATTACTTATAGGATAGTAAAGAATTTATGAAGATATGTATGTAGATAAAACTAATGGATCCAGTACGGTTAAAATGCCGACATAAGGCCGTCATCCAGACATGCTTATTTTCTTTTTTTTTTTTCTACAGGGTTTGTCGTGGGGCAGTCTGGTCTGTATGAGACGGTGGGCATGCTAGTCCTCTCCTACTTTATCATTGGCATGACTGTGCTGTCGGTCTGTGCCATATCTACCAACGGAGCACTGGATGCTGGTGGAGCTTACTGTATCCTTTATGAGAAAACAGCTGCACACTGTGCTCCAGCATTGGTGACTGTAATTTAAGAACATCTAGGTATGTACTTCTCTTTAACGCCCACATATTCCAAAGTCTTTTATGGTATAATCTTACACTAACTTTTCATATACTCATTTTTTTTAATTTTTTTTTTACAATTTTTCAGAAACATTAAATTCTTAAAGGGGTTTTCTTGGCTAATGATATAAATTACTTATTTCTGGGATAGCGCTAAGATTTCTCAGTTGTTTCTATTTTCTAGAGCAGTAATGCTGTTCAAAGTTCATATATTTCATGTTTGCATACTATAGTGCTACAGAATGCTACTTTATTTGTTAGTTATATATGAAGATGGCTACTCTTAGTAAGCACCTGTACACACTAGTTTTCTGTTTTGTAAGTGATGGTCAGTCTTTTGAGATTATTTCTGGGATAGGTCATCAATATCAGATCTGTGGCGATCCAATACTCCTGTGGCGCTCCCCACCAATCATCAGTTACCACCTTTGGCGTCGACAGGATGTACCGTAGTCAGTGGACGGATCCGGTACAGCTCAACTCCGTACACTGCAGTGGCTGCTGACAATAACTGCAGCTTGGCTCCTATAGGTTGTCCTTAGCCTGGACAACCCCTTTAAAATCTATATGCTCATGGACATGCAACAGGCTGCCAAAGAGGTTCCCGAGTCCTCTGCTGTAATTCCGTATGCCCCTGAATTCATGCAGAAGCACCCAGTGATGAGGTTCATTGGACTCCATATGTGGACAGGTATTCTCCCATTCTCCAATAGAGCTGGTACAGTAGTGAGCGGAGGTGTATTCGCTCCATATGGACCTGCACAGGCGCCGTACACTACCATAGGAATTTTGTGCCACTGTGCAAGAGCCCCAAGGCTGGACTTACCGGTCAGACTGAACAAAGCCATCACTGTCAGATTGGACAGCTACATAAAAAATGCTCCTGTTATGGCGCCCCCTGGTGTTTTCATTCTTATTCAGAACGTCCACTTAATATGTCTAGTGGTGGTCGCACATGCTCAGTAGCGGTCTCCTCACATGGATCCTGTTGTCCACAGGTGGCTATATCTATTTTTTTACTGTAATGTTTTGTGTGATCAAACAGTAAAATGATATTTAACCATTGGACCATCCCTTTAAGAAGGGCGAGTGATGCACGTGTAGTACACTATCACGCAGCAGTATTCTGGCCAGATTTGCCTTATATGTCAGGCAAGGGTGGAAGAAGTACTGAGAAAAGTGTAATGGATACAAGTGCCCTCTTCTGCAGCCTTGGGCTCCTTCACGCTCCGCAGAGAGATATCACAAGTGTGTTTCTTGCTGTAAGTAAAGAGACTTGTTCATCAGATTTGTAAAATGTTCTTCTGATTGATGGTGATTGCAATTAAATCTATTACATGCCCTCTAATTAGCCACGGAGGAGCTGAAGTAATGCGCCTGGAGAGCTCACATGTGGTGAATAGAGTGAGCGGGGTCTGGTAACTGGTGTTACAGAATGGCTGATGCCACCCTGATATATAAAGTCCTATGACTGTTACTATCCTGCAATGCCCCAGACCCTCTGATATAAGCAGGGACTGAACGGACCCGTGGTGGGGCAGGAGAGCGCTCACACACCTGGGAGTCGGGCAGGGCTTCTCATTCATTCACTTGTTGATCGGGTTCTCTAAGCTTCTAAGCTTCTTTCTTAAAGGGGTTGTCCACTACTCTTACAACTCGTTAAATACCGTATTCACCAATGTAAATGAAAAGTAACTGATACTTTCCTCTCACACTCACACCGTTCCAGTGATGGCGGCACTGGGTTTTCTGGCGCTCCCGTCACATAGTTATGCCATGTGAGCGCTGCAGCCAATCAGCAGCTTCTTATGGGCTCCTTCGCTCACACTTCCTACAGACGAAACGTCTAAGCAGCCCATTAGCATCCGGACCATGTTGCTAGATCAGTGCTGGCCTCTGATGTGACTGACAAGTGTGATCCTACAAACATCCTACATAGTAAATTCCACTTTAATTTTTTTTCAGAAATCAACAGGATAATAATGGAGATGTCTACCTTTGGGGACATTTATTATACTGCATGTATTTGGAGTAAAATTGGGATTCATGAACCATTTTTCACCATTTGACTTTTACAGCTGCTTTGTTTCCTGCACATTCAGCATTGATGTGGTCTGTGGTCATAAATCAGTGGAGAGGAGCTCAGAAAAAAGCAGCTAGAAGTGTGACCATCAGAACGAGCTCCCTAACAGATTCTCAGTTAACTCATTCTGCAGCCAGGAAACAGATATTGAAAAACCCAGGCAATAGATGGCAAACGTTGCAAAATTTTTAATGAAACCCAATTGCAAAAAATTATTTTTAAGCCCCAAATACATGCATCTAAGTAAAAATAAATTCCACAAAGGTGGACAATAATGTTTTTTAAATTAAGAATACGATTCTTTGTAATATGTTACGAGAGAAAATGCTTTTTTTTTTTTTTTTCTTCACTTTTCCAGCATTTCCTCTCTCCTACAATGATCATCCACTCTCAAAAACTGCTCAAATCTGTCTACATTTCTGCCTTCAGTGAGGGAGCAGAGAGAAACAAAGTGAAAAATCTGCAGCTTCAACAGCGAAGAAACGGCTAGAAAAATGAAAGGGAGATAAGTGATATACTGGCAAGAAATAGTGTTGTGCCTCCTGCACACACCGGACAGCTTATTCTGAAGGTGCAGCTCCCCTTTAAGTGAATGTTGTGCTTCTGGTGAGCGCAGCCTCCTGCTGCAGCGTGTATTCGTTAACTCCTTCTGTGCTGTTGTATTGCCGTGCCGGAATGTCTCCTATGAAGGGGTCACCATCTTTCTGCCTCTAGACAGTTATATCCCTATTCTCATTCTGTGATAGGCCAGTATATGTCTTTCCTCTGTTTCTGAATGCTGCCTGTTGCCTAGCCCCTTGCATTTGTCTGTTACTTGTAGTTCTACAGCTGTGTCATGCTGATTATCGTGGTGAATCATGGAGGAGGCTGTATTGATGGATCTTTTGTCTCCAGTCTCTTCCTCGTGTTTGTACATTATTTGCACCAGCTCTTTCTATCATATTGGTCTGATAACGGAGATTGTATATTGTGCGTTCCAGTAATAATAATAATATTTATTTTTATAGCGCCAACATATTCCGCTGCACTTTACAATTTTAGGGGGGACTTATACAAACCATACAGAATAAACATAACTCATATCGAAAGGAGCGAGGGCCCTGCTCGCGAGCTTACAGTCTATGGGGAAATGGGGGAGACACAGAAGGTAGAATGTACATATATTGTATAATGCAGCCTTGATATACTGAATAGGATAAATAATAATACATGGACTGGTCTCCAGCAAGTATGTGTACAGTCCTGACCAAGGCTATTAAGTGCATGGATGGTATGAACCTGAAATTGAAGAAGATTTTAATATGGGCCAAAACTGGGATGGACAGATAGTGTGTGGAGGCGATACGCCAGTCTAAAGAAATGGGTTTTTAGGGTCCGCTTGAAACTGTGGGTATTGGGAATTAATCGAACTGTCCTGGGTAGTGCATTCCAAAGAATTGGCGCAGCACGCGAGAAATCTTGGAGACGGGAGTGGGAAGTTCGGATTATGGAGGATTTTAGTTTTAAGTCATTGGCAGAATGGAGGGCACGTGTAGGGTGGTAGACTGAGACAAGGGAGGAGATGTAGGGGGGTACTGAAGCATGGAGCGCTTTGTGGGTAAGCGTGATAAGTTTAAATTTAATTCTATATTGGATGGGCAACCAATGCAATGACTGGCACAGGGAAGAGGCATCGGTGTGGCGGTTGGCGAGGAATATGATCCTGGCTGCTGCGTTAAGGACGGATTGGAGAGTGGAGAGTTTAGTAAGAGGGAGCCCGATCGGTAGAGAGTTGCAGTAGTCCAGACGAGAATGAATAAGAGCTACAGTAAGAGTTTTTGCCGAGTCAAAGGTGAGAAAAGTCCTGATTCTTGAGATGTTTTTGAGGTGTAGATGACATGAACGAGCGAGTGATTTGATGTGAGGAGTGAAGGAAAGATCTGAATCAAAAATGACCCCAAGACAGCGGGCTTGTTGCTGGGGAGTAATTGTTGAGCCACAAATGGAAATATCGGGCACAGGTAGGTTAGTGGAGGGAGGAAATAAGAGGAGTTCAGTTTTTGACAGATTCAGTTTTAGACAGATGGAGGACATAATGTTAGACACAGCAGAAAGACAATCACTGGTCTTTTGTAGTAATGCAGGGGTGATGTCCGGAGCAGAGGTGTATAATTAGGTGTCATCAGCATAGAGATGGTACTGAAAACCGAATCTGCTGATTGTTTGTCCAATGGAAGTGGTGTATAAGGAGAAAAGAATGGGGCCTAGGACTGATCCTTGAGGAACCCCGACAGTAAGGGGAAGGAGAGAGGAGGAGGAGCCGGCGAAAGACACCGAGAAGGAGCGGTCAGAGAGATAGGAGGAGAACCAGGAGAGAACAGTGTCCTTGAGGCCAATAGTGCGGAGCATAGTGAGGAGGAGCTGGTGATCCAGTGTCGAATGCTGCAGAGAGATCCAGGAGAATCAGCAGGGAATTGTGACCATTAGATTTAGCTGTTAGTAGATCATTAGAGACTTTAGTGAGGGCAGTTTCAGTAGAATGTAAAGAGCGGAAACCAGATTGTAGAGGGTCAAGAAGAGAGTTGTCTGAGAGATAGCGGATTAGACGGGAATGGACCAGGCGTTCCATGAGTTTAGAAATAAAGTGAAGATTGGAAACAGGTCTGTAGTTGGCCGTGCAATTCTGGTCAAGGGATGTTTTTTTAAGTAATGGATGTATGCTGGCATGTTTAAAAGAAGAGGGAAAGATACCAGATGAGAGGGAGAGGTTGAAAATTTTAGTTAGGTGAGTGGTGACAGCTGGAGAAAGGGACTGAAGGAGATGTGAGGGAATAGGGTCACTGGTGCAGGTGGTAGAGCGAGAAGATGTAAGGAGCTTGATCACTTCCTCTTCCGTGACTGGTTCGAAGTCAGAAAGTGAGCTAGATACAATGTGGCGGGGGAGAGCATGCATAACGTTTGGGGATTGGGAGAAAATTTCCTGTCGGATATGGTCAGTTTTGTCTTTGAAATAATTGGCCAGATCATCAGCGCTGAGGTCGGTGGTCGGGGCCTGTGCTGTTTGATTGAGGAGAGAATGAAACGTGTCAAAGAGGCGTTTAGGATTATTGGAAAGGGAGATGATGAGGTTGTTAAAGTAGGTTTGTTTGGAGAGGTGAAGGGCAGAGTTATGTTTTCAGCAAATTTATAATGGAGGAAATCTTCGGGCAGATTAGATTTTCTCCACAGCCTTTCAGCGCACCTGGAGCACTGCTGGAGAAGACGTGTTTGAGGCGTGTGCCAGAGTTGTCGCCGTCTATGCCGAATTGTTCTTTGTGTAGGAGGTGCGGCTTCATCCAGGGCGCATAGCATTATTTCGTTATGATGATTCAATGCAGAGTCAGGACATGAGAGGGAGGAGATTGGGGCCAATGATGATTGCAACTTTTTCATAAATTTCTGGGTGTTAATGGCACGTATATTTCTAGAAGTGTGGAAAGTGGGGGTTTCTTGAGTAGAGTCACAGTTCTTGACAGAGAATGAAAGAAGATTATGGTCAGAGAGTGGAAGGGGAGAGTTAGTAAAGTCATGTACTGAGCAAAGCCGGGAGAAGATCAGGTCCAATGTGTTCCTGTCTTCATGTGTAGGAGAATTATCAAGTTGCAAAAGGCCGAAGGATGAGGTTAGGGATAAAAGATGAGCGGCTGATGGGGAAAGAGAATCGCCAATTGGGATGTTAAAATCTCCCATGATTATCGTGAGGATGTCACAGGATAGAAAATTTGGAAGCCAGGCAGCAAAGTGATCCAGGAACTGACGGGAGGGACCTGGAGGGTGATAGACAACCACCACTCGCAGGGAGAAGGGCCGGTAGAGTCTGACTGTGTGGGCCTCAAAAGACGGGAAGATAAGGGAGGGTACAGGGGGGATAACCTGAAAAGTACATTTTGCTGAAAGAAGCAGACCAACACCTCCACCTGATCTGTTGTCAGGTCTCGGAGTATGAGAGAAGTGTAGGCCACCATAGGAGAGAGCTGCAGCGGAGGTCGTGTCCGACTGCTGGATCCAGGTTTCAGTGAGAGCCAGAAGGTTGAGGGAATTAGAGAGGAAAAAGTCATGGATGTAAGAGAGTTTATTACATGCTGAGCGCGCATTCCAAAGGGCACAGTTGAATGAGACAGAAGATATGCAGGGAATATTAATGAGATTAGCAGGGTTACTGAAGGTAACAGGGAAAGAGTTAGTGTTATTACTGGAGGGTCCTGGATTAGGAGAAATATCACCTGCGACTAAGAGAAGGAAGATACAGAGAGTGAGCAGATGATTGAGTGATTTGTGAGAGCGGTTCCTGTGTTGTATGGTGGGAATGAATGGATCTGTGTGGTATAACATTGTGAAGAGAGCATGAGAGCTGTACATAGGAGAAGAGAGGAGAGAGGGGTTAATATGGATGAAGTGTGCAGAATTTGTGGGAGAACGGTGAATGTGGATGATTGTAGCAGCCACAACGTAAATGGCACAAATACTAATGGTGAATACTGTTTGCAAAACAGATGACCTAGAAGCAAGTTTGTTTAATTGTCTTGCATGTCTTACTTGTCTCCTGCCCTGTCCAACTGCGATATCTAACTGCCGAGACACTTTGATAAACTGTGGCACTTTGATAAACTATGCATAAATGCCCCCGCATGATAGGTGTGAACAGTAACATACAATATTAGGGCTGTGCATCCTACAGGGGGAATCTCGTCACTCCTTTTCTAGAAGTGTTACATCTGTCGTTCCTGTTTTCTGTAGTTAGTTAGTAGTTTTGTTTCCTGGAATTGCTGATGATTTTTGTTCTGTTGTCATAGAGACGGCGAGCGTAACATTCTGAGCTGCAGAGTAATAATTCCGCCATAGTCATTTCTATCATACTCAGGAACAGAAATTCACCTGGAGTTCTGTTTTTCTCTGCATTATGATTTTAACTTTCTCCTACTTCGATTTTACTAAACCAACTTTCAAATACCTTCTGAGGGAACTCTTGGGTGGACACAGGGGGCTTCCCTATTCAGGACCTTCTTCTGTTACCCAGAACAGAGTGGGTAGAAAGCTGGGGGAGCCAATGTGCAAGCATCACATATACAGACATAGGCCTCTTAACCCCTTTACCCCCGAGGGTTGTTTGCACGTTAATGACCGGGCCAATTTTTACAATTCTGACCACTGTCACTTTATGAGGTAATTACTCTGGAACGCTTCAACGGATCCCCCTGATTCTGAGATTGTTTTTTCGTGACATATTGTACTTCATGTTAGTGGTAAAATTTCTTCGATATCACTTGAGTTTATTTGTGAAAAAATCGGAAATTTGGCGAAAATTTTGAAAATTTTGCAATTTTCAAACTTTGAATTTTCATGCCCTTAAATCAGAGAGATATGTCACACAAAATAGTTTTTTTTGTTAGGGAGCTATAAGGGTTAAAAGTTGACCAGCGATTTCTCATTTTTCCAACAAAATTTACAAAACCATTTTTTTAGGGACCACATCATATTTGAAGTCACTTTGAGGGGTCTTTATGACAGAAAATACCCAAAAGTGACACCATTCTAAAAACTGCACCCCTCAAGGTGCTCAAAACCACATTCAAGAACTTTATTAACCCTTCAGGTGCTTCACAGGAATTTTTGGAATGTGGAAGAAAAAAATGAACATTTAACTTTTTTCACAAAAATGTTACTTTAGACCCAATTTTTTTTATTTTCACAGGGGTAACTGGAAAAAATGGACCCCAAAATTTGTTGTGCAATTTCTCCTGAACACGCTGATACCCCATATGTGAGGGAAAACCACTGTTTTGGCGCACTGCAGGGTTTGGAAGGGAAGGAGCGCCATTTGACTTTTTGAATGTAAAATTTGTTTGAATAATTAGCGGATGCCATGTTGCATTTGGGGAGCCCCTGATGTGCCTAAACAGTGGAAACCCCCCACAAGTGACACCATTTTGGAAACTAGACCCCTTAGGGAACTTATCTAGATGTGTGGTGTGCACCTTGCACCCCCAGCCGCTTCACAGAAGTTTATAATATTGAGCCGTAAAAATAAAATTTTCACATTTTTCCAACAAAAAATGTTTTTCATTCCCTAATTTTGCATTATCATAAGGGTAACAGGATAAATTGCACCATGAAATTTGTTGTACAATTTCTCCTGAGTACGCCGATACCCCATATGTGGGGGAAAACCACTGCTTTGGTGTACGGCAGGGTTCGGAAGAGAAATGAGCGCTATGTTGGCTGGGATAGGTTGCAGACACCATGTCACATTTGAAGAGTCGCTGACATGCCGAGACAGCAGAAACCCCCACAAGTGACCCCATTTTGTAAACTACACCTCTCAAGGAATTCATCTAGGGAAGTAGTGAGTATTTTTTAATTTTTAAATTTATACCATTGGGCAGTGAAAAAAGCATAATTATATTTTTACCACAAAAAAATGTTTTACCCTCAGATTTTTACCACAAAAAATTGTTTTTCATTCCCTAATTTTGCATTATCTTAAGGGTACCAGGAGAAATTGCACCATGCAATTTGATGTGCAATTTCTCCTGAGTAAGCAGATACCCCATATGTGGGGGGAAACCACTGTTTGGGCGCTCTGCAGGGTTCGGAAGGGAAGGAGCGCCATTTGATTTTTTGAATGTAAAATTTGCTTGAATAATTAGCGGACGCCATGTTGCGTTTGGGGAGCCCCTGATGTGCCTAAACAGTGGAAACCCACCACAAGTGACACCATTTTGGAAACTAGACCCCTTAGGGAACTTATCTAGATGTGTTGTGAGCACCCTGAACCCCCAGGTGCTTCACAGAAGTTTATAACATTAAACCGTAAAAATAAAATGTTCACATTTTTCCAACAAAAAATGTTATTCGGCCCCCAATTTTGCATTTTCACAAGGGTAACAGGTTGTGTTTGGGAAGTCCCTGATGTGCCTAAATAGTGGACACCACCCCACCCTCCCCCAAGTGACTCCATTTTGGAAGCTACACCCCTCCAGGATTTTATCAAGGGGTATAGTGAACATTTTGAACCCAGAGGTACGACACAGAATTTGATAACATTAGGTCATCATATTGAATAAATTGTCATTAGTCTTGAGTGCAAGTGCTCACTGTTTGAGTTTGCATCAGGTACTAGGGTATGCACCAAGTATCACGGGTGGTGCTCAAGTGACATGCTCAAGTCCCTGCCCCGCATGTTTTTTTTATTAGACACCCAAAAAAAACATGCGGGGATGGCTCGTACATGGCAGGCAATCCCCGCAAGATTTTTTTGGCTGTATAACAGTTGCAAAACATTTGGGGAGGAGACTCGAGCATGTCACTAGAGCACCCGCCATACTCTGTGCATACCCAAGCACCCGATGCAAACTCAAGTAGCGAGTACTTGCGCTCACTAATCGCCATATCGTCGTCATTTTTTTTTTCTTTATTTCTGAAAAAATCCCAACCCCAATCCGAACCTTAGCCCAACCCTAATCCTAGCCCAACCCTAAAGTTTATTTTTTACGCCGTTCCTCGTGTGGTAGAAGTGATTAGACGACGTTATTCTTCAGGTCGGTGCAATTACAGCGATGCCAGATTCATATCGGGTTTTTATGATTGACAGCTGTCACACACTAAAAGATGCTTTGTTTTGCAAAGACTAGTTTTTGCATTGCCGTATTTTGAGACCTATAATTTTTCCATATTTCGGTCGACAGAGTCATGTGACGGCTTGTTTTTTGCGGGACAAGTTGACGTTTTTATCGGTATCATTTTCGGGCAAATGACATTGGGAGGCAGAATAAACAAAAGCCAACAATTCAGGAATTATTATTATTTTTTTTATATATATTTTGGCGCTTTTACACAATAAAAACTATTTTATAGAAAAAATAAATTTTTGCATCGCTTTATTCTGAGAGCTATAACTTTTTTATTTTTCGGTTGTTGGAGCTGTATTGCAGCTTGTTTTTTGCGGGACAAGATGACGTTTTCAGCGGTACCATTTTTATTTACATTTGTCTTTTTGATCGCGTTTTATTCCATTTTTTGTTTGGCGGTATGATGATAAAACATTGTTTTATGTTTTTTTTTTATTTTACCGTGTTCACTAAAGGGGTTAAGTAGTGGGACAGTTTTATAGGTCAGGTTGTTCCGGAAGCGACGATACCAAATATGTGTACGTTTTTTTTTTTTTTTTTTTTTCAGAAGATTATTTATTTATGGGTACTATAATATAATATATAAGATATATTTTTTTTTTTCGCTTTCTGACATTTTTATTACTTGTTCACATTGTCCCACGTCGGGTCACCATGGCAACATTCGGGACCGGATTCAGACGCCGGCAGAGAAGGTAAGTATCGCGCTTAGCTCCTCTTGCCACCGGAATGCTGCGATCGATGGGTTAATGTGCCGGGAGCGGAGCGGGACCACTCCCTGCACATAGCACAGGTTGTCAGCTGTGACAATCAGCTGACACCCGGCGGCGATCTTGCCCGCACGGCTTGTGTGCGGGCGAAATCGCCAGGGCGTATTAATACGTATCAGGCCCATAAGGCCCAGGGCACAGATACATACTAATACGCCCTGGGTCAGAAAGGGGTTAAAGGGAATGTGTCAGTAGGTTTTTGCTACCTCATCTGAAAGCAGCATGATATAGGGACAGAGACCCTAATTCCAGTGATGTCACTTACCGAGCTGCTTGCTGTAGTATTAATAAAATCACTGTTTTATCTGCTACAGATCTAGCAGTTCTCTGAATGCTGAGCTCTGTATAACCCCGCCCACACCACTGATTGGCAGCTTTCTGTCTATGCACAGTATACACAGAAAGCTGCCAATCAGTGGTGGGTGCGAGGTTATACAGGGCTCATGAATATGGAGGATGACATGGCAGCTGGTTTACTAATCCTCTAATGATAAAACTGTGATTTTATTAAAACTGCAGCAAGCAGCTCAGTAAATGACAAAACGCTGGATTTAGGGTCTCTGTCTCTACATTATGCTGCTATCAAATTAGGTGGCAAAAACCTGGTGACAGATTCCCTTTAACTAATGTGTCTATGCCTGTCCATGCACCAAAAGAGCGAACCAGACTGGCATAATTTATGGCAATTTCTTCTCGCCCATGACTACTTTGTAAAAAAACAAACAGAATATTGCCTTGAAATATTTTCTCCTTCAGAAAATTGGCTCAAGTCACTTAGAGGTTGTCCACTACTTTTAGAGGCCATTAATGTCTGATCGGCCAGGGTCCAGCACCCGGCACCCCCACCAATCAGCTGTTATTGATGTGTGCGGTGGCTGCAGTACTCGCCTGCGGAGCTGCAGTACTCGCCTGCGGAGCTGCTCTGTTTAGTTGTAGTGGCTGCTGCAGGGTAACTGCACATCCTCCTATTCAAATCCGCTCCGCAAGTGAGTACTTCCGGCCACCGCCACCTATAACAGCTGATCGGCGGGGTGCAGAGTGTCGGACACCCACCTATCAGACATTGATGACCTATCCTTAGGATGGCCATCAATGTAAAAGTAGTGGACAGTCTCTTTATTATGTTTAGTGGTTTACTAGACTCATCATGAGGCCATTACTCCTATGTGGATACTATGGCTGCACAATAAGCTGGATGGAGGAACTCTAGCTCCGGATCACCACTACACTACTCACTGAACCCTTTAATTCCAATGGAAATCTGTTAAATTGAACTTGAATTTCTTCCATAATTGACGATCCTATAGCAGTGGAGAGCAGAGTGCAAACACATGAAGGATCCGATTGCAACTATTTATATTCTTGAGACAATGATAGAGATTCTGTATTACTAGCTTATTCCACTAGATGGCACACTGTTCTTAAAAGTGAGGAACGTTCATGGAGTTCATATTTGCTGCTGAGTTAGCCAGTTTCTCGATTCTACAAAATGTGATGAAGTCACTATCTAATGCCCCCCGTGCACATTAGACTAATGTTGGCCTAGCCTGCTGATATTGACGCATGATTGTCGGGTGAGTTACGGATCCGACATGTCCGATTTCAGCATGATCCTCTTGTTCTCACAGAGATGTCACCACCTCACATTTCTGGCAGCAGCTCTCAGAGCACACAGGAGCGTTAACCGAAGCAAGCGCTCCGGTGTATGGGAGCCACAGATGAGATGGCTGCCTGTTGACCCGTCAGCTGAACCATCTGATTGAGCCGGCTGTCATCAAAGATGTATAAGATGCATTTGTACTGACTGCAGATTGAAACTAGTATTAAAGGTGTTTTCCAGGGCAGGCAAATTTTCTTTTGGCACTCTAGCATGCTGAATCCTAACAGTGTGGATTGTACAGACTGTTAGGATTCCGCTCTGGTTGCCACTTAAAGCTGTGTCAAGTAATCGCTCATCTGCAAATTGCTATGTGCAAACTAGCTTCTCTCCCATGTCACTCAATGCTCATGTGTAACACGGCTACATCATAGGAAACCTTCCTGTGCAGTGTATGTGCGTTCCCTATGTTGCTCAGTCCAGGGGCAATGTACAGACTGGGTGCTTAAGGCTGTGTGCCCACGATGCATTTTTTAAGCGTTTCCGCAGCGGTAAAAACGCTGCAGAAACGCTTAAAAAACGCATGGTAGAAGGCCTGCCATGTTCCCCAATGATAATCCGTATGTGCACATGCTGCGGAAATTTCCGCTGCGGATTATCATTGCGGAAAAAAACGCATTACCAATTATTTTGCGGAAGTGCTGCGTTTTCGCCGCCATTGACTTGCATTAGAACGCATGGATTCCGCTTCACTAGATAAGCACATGCGGCATGCACGCAT